>NC_083346.1:50095056-51545525 GCF_019175385.1 Lycium barbarum
ATAGGCTTCGATAAGTGGGAATAAAAGGATAGTGACCACGACGAGGAATGTCAAGTAAGAGAAAGAATGGTTAGGCCTTGCAACGATACTAAGAGATTTCCAACTCTCGAAAGATATATTTACAAAGGAATAAATGTGTAGCCATATTAGTATGGTTGCCTCGGATATGGAGAAGCTTTCATAAAAGATTACTTAAGAATAGAACGGATTTGCGCGTTTAAAGGAATATTTCACGAACTTCAGAGTCAATACTACAAATTATAAGAGAAGAAAGGTGCTCGAGGAGGAAGAAACCCAAGAAATGTCAAGGATAAAAGTAGGAAAGGTATACTAATGGGTTGGTCGAAGGAAGAGGAGAGCATTTATGAGTAAAGTAATTGGAAATCTTTAACCATGGGAGTAAAAAGGATACTTTAACGAGTTGGCAGTAGGAAACCGATTACTTATCGAGGAAAGAACGAGGATGATGAGTCGACACAATTGATTAGAAAATAAATGACATGGAATAAGAATTCATGTGAAGACCGAGAGATTTGATCATAGCGGAAATGGAATGAAATGTAAGGAACGTGCATGGAAGACCACTCGACTGTAGCATCATAAAGATAGATAAAGGTTTAATGAACGAGGATAGAGAGAGTGTAAACTGTAAGAATATTGTGCTAAGGGAAAAAGTAGCAGGACGCTTAAAAAACTTGGAGGCACAGCTGCGACATAAACGCGTACTTAAGAAGGATTATGAGTAAGTGAGCTAAGAGGGCGAAAGGACTAGTAGTGGATGGAAGGGGTATGAAAATGTTGAAAAAAAATGATGATATAGACATAAATGGAAGAAGAACTCAGCGAAAGAAGTTTTAGAGCTGTTATAAGCAAAGTCGGGAAGAAAAACGAGGAGTAAGGTATAATCGAACACTTCATAAAGGACGTGGTGAATCTTGATGTCCCCATTAACTTGCGAGTCTGGAAAACCGTTAGTCAAAAAAAAAAAAACAAAGGCGTGAAAAGACGGAATAGAAGGCATCGGAATTGGATCTAACCCATATAAGTATTTCGATTGGATACAAGATTGTAACTAGCAAGAAGACAGACAAGTCAGACCATACGATGACGGAACCCCTGCCCTAAGAAGATCGTGAAGGGCGGTAGATAATTATCGAAGACTATGGTTACTCGAAGGCTATGGGTGTATAAGGACCTCCTTAATAAGGGGGGGAAGAACATACTAGACTTGTAAGGAACTATGACGTTTCAAGCTCCAGAAAAGGAGATTTATTAGTTCAAGGCCAGAGTTCGAGGCGTATTGGCATATTGAGAAGGTAACGAAAAGAAGTAGAAATGAATTGACAATAAGTGTACCATGAGGCAGACATAGGGAGAAAGTATGGAAGATAACTCAAGAGAGCACTTTACGCCAAGATGAACTACGATATTTTTAGACCATGATTTGAATCCCTCGTATCGGGCAAAAAGTGTGTTGTACCTAAGTATGCAGTGACATGCCCTAAAGGATAATGAAAAGAGCAAGAAAGGTGTCCAACCTAAATTCACAAAGGGTGTTAGAGTGGATGACGAACCTAAAGGACACATGGGATGACAATGACAATTGTAATAAAAGGAACAACGATTGGTAGTTTGGAAATTTTTTAAGGAAAGAAAGAACGCTGCTCCTATGAATGGAAATAAAAGAGTTCACCGGATATTAGAAAATAGTTCGTGGGCCACTAATTATACTGAACATAAGAGTATATGCTATGGAATTATACGAACCGTCAACGTGAAGCTATGCCCAACTACAATTGTAAGAAGGCCACACCGGAAAGCCAACAAGGAATAACGAATGACGAAACGATCGCCGATACAAGGAAATCGAAGATAAGTATACTTGCATTGGAAGAGAGTCATAATAGAAGAATTGTCATAGTCCTATGCTTCTGGGATTGTATTGATAGATGTGAGGGAAGGAAGTAAAGAAAAAGTTGTAGCAGGAGTTCAAAGATGTTGCGAGCTATGAAATTAGTTGAACTCATAGTACAAGTTTGCCATATGTTTAACTGGACTGCGAACGATAATAAATGGCAAAGAAACATTAGGTATATACGTATTTCAGATAATGATATGACTGGCCTTAGAAAGGAACATAACCATTAGGTTCACTAGCGACAAAGTTATGCTGGGTAAACATGTGGAATGTAAGGGTAAAAGCGATGGCGACAAGGATGTAAGGATTAGAGTGCCTAATTAACGGACTACAAAAAAATCGGTACAGTGTATATCTAAGATCAACGGGTACAATAGCCCGAGATGGCACCGAAGGAGTAAATGCAATGAGGGCTCCATAGAGAGAGAAAGGTAGCTTCCCATTAACAAGGAAACAAGGAGCGAGAAAAAAAAAAGGAGTACTTACAGGACGATGAATAGTTATGGCACGGCAAGTCAAAACTACCATAATGGATAAAGGACAAGAGCAAGATACTAGTTAATCTCCGATCATGTACATGAGGACAAAGAAGTGAAAGAAGATGACTAAAGGCAATAACAAAGTTAAGAAAGAATGAGAAGAGACTGACCCAAGTTATAGTTTAAGCAAATGGTAATCGGACCCTAAAGGAAAATGCTATAGTGACTCGGCCCGAATTTGACCCTTATAAAAAGGGTAGGAGCCCCTTTTTTTCACCAGATTTTTCTGGAAAATTCTCGAAAATTGAAGAGAGAAAGTGAGCAAATTTTAAGCGACGGAGTATTAGTTTAGGTGCGGATAGCGCGTTGTCGTGATTCTAGCATTGTTGTGTGGTGGATTCTAGCGTGGATTCAAAGAGGATATTGGAGATCTTGCTATTTCAACGAGAATAAGGTATGAATCTTGTTCTAATTATGTTAATACCGGTTTATTCGCGAGGATAGAATGGTCAAATAATTGTATAGCGAGTTGGTTGGTTGTGGAAATTAGGAAAACATCATGTGGGATGTTTTATGGTACATATTGGTGTTGGAAGTGATGTGATTATCATTGTTGTTGTTGTTGGTTGCTGAATTATAATTTCAGGCTAGGCATATAAATAGGGGAGATGCTGCCAAAATTTCAGCAGATTCTAGGAAGAGTTAGTTTTAGGGCTTAAGACAGGCCTATGAAGATGAATCTAACAATAGTATAAAATTTCTTGAATATAGATTTACGAGCCTAGGAGGCCAAGCATTGAACAGTTAGACTTAAGGCGACCAAAAAGGTATGTTAAGGCTCGTCCCTTTCTTTCAAAGGCATGATTCCTATGTTACGATTTCATAAATGCTTCCATAACTTCTTTGTTTTCAAAAGTTAAAAGTCTATGATTCCAAGGCATGATTTCCTTCCTGATAACCCGTAAATGTTTTCCAAATGTCCGTATTTTTCCAAAACAGAGGTTTATGATTTTGTAAGCTCTTATGATAACAAGGATGGACATGTTTTTATCATGATGACAATGATGCCAAAGATGAGAATATTTTTATATGATGAGAACGATTTCATGTTTAAAGATTCCAAGTTATGATTTCAATGACAATATAAGAATGTTGAGCTATTTCTTGATTTCTCAATTTTATTCATGGATGATGACTATTTTTAAAGATTCCAAAATATATGAATTGACGCCTTATGAGATTTATGATCTTATTCTATGTTTTCTCTTGATGTTATTCTTCATTGATGGTCTCACCTTATAATAATTGTTCCTTTAAGGTGAGACGAAGCCATGATGATTATTCCATAATATAATCGGAGGTTACCGACCTTACGTCACTCCGATAGAGTTATAGCTTTTCTTGGGCTCTCCTGCATGCTGCTTATATGATATATGAATATGATATATGTATATGTATATGTATATAGGGAATATGGGAAAAAGGGCCAGAGCGCTATAGACGCGTATCCACCTGATCAGTTGGTATTATATGACATGCGGACGCGGGACATATGTGGCTAAATGGATCGGAGCTGACGCCTCGGCAATATGATATGTTCTATTTTATGTATACATGAACAAGAAATGTTTTTCAAAGAAAGCATTACTATGAATATATGTATACATGTATATATGTGGATCGGGCTGCACGTTCCGCAACACTAAGCATGCATGGCATCCGCCCTAAGAGGTACTCATATGTACAGGTTACTCTTTTATCATACGATATGCTCTATATTTCCATTATGTTGTTATTCGTGCTATGTATCCCTCGTATGTTATTATACTACAGTTCATGCCTTACATACTCGGTACATTACTCGTACTGACGTCCCTTCTTGTGGACGCTGTGTTCATGCCCGCAGGATCAGGTAGCCAATCGGACGATTCACAGCAGTAGGACCTCCCCTCAGCAGCAGTCAGTACACTCCATTGATCCGGAGCTACACCCCTTTTGGTATGCTATTCGGTTACGTACACATATGGGTACGACAGGGACTTGTCCTGTCATTTCTACAGTTTGTAATTCATAGAGGTTTGTGGACAGTGATATGTAGTCGTGATATTATGCAGCCTCGTCAGCGTGTATTTTGTTGAACAATATATATGTGTGGCGGCCAAATCGGCTCACACTGTTAATCTCAGTGTTTATGTTTATAGGTATGCGTTGGCTGTGAGTTCCAAGTACGGTGTCTTTTTTGACGATTGTTCGGCAGACAGTGTAGCACAGTTACAGATTGTATATGGGCCCAGGATAGTCACTGAGAAGTAAACGCAAGAACAGGAGTGCTTGGCCAGTAGTGGTCGGGCACTTGTTGCGGCCCGTCGGTTTGGGTCGTGACATCTAGTGAGGGACTCGGTGAAATAATCATATATATACCGTACCCGGCCCTCTAGTGAGGGACTCAGTGAATAATACAATGAAACTGTGCACGAATACGTACCCGGCCCGGGACTCGGTGTATGATATATTAACGTTATGCACGAGTAGAATATCATGAGCAACCATATGCAAACTAAATCATCATCTGCGACTCAACAGAATAATCAGAATGAACCAACACTTGAGAATCAAAGACAACTATCATGTCAAGTACCACTGAGAATTAGAGTTCATTGGAGTCATGTATGTTCGTCGTTCGCTCACTTTATGTAGTTCATGCCATAAAGAAAGAATGGATAGCTTTACATACACTTTGGAGCCTTTAGAAGTAGAGTCATCATCAATGAGTAAAATTGAGAAAATCTAGAAGTAGCTCCACATTCTCATATTCGCTTTGAAATCATAAACTTGAGTTCTTAAAACACGAAATCATCATTATCATTGTCACCATCATAAAATCATTCTTATCCTCCACATCATGAGAAGCTTTAAGAACCATGAACTTTTAGTTTTTGAAAACAAGAAGGTTACAGAAACATTTATGAAATCATACCATAGGAATCATGCCTTTGAAAGAATGGGACGAGCCTTATAATACCTGTTCAGCCTCCAATTATCTACACTTATTCGTCCGAGCTCGCAAGCCTACATTTAAGAGGATTCACACAATCGTTAGATTCATCGTAGTATATTTGTGCTAAGCTCTCAAGTCAAACTATTTTATATCCTGCTGAAAATCGGGCAGCATTTCCCCTGTTTATATGCCTAGCCCGGAATCTCAATTCAGCAACCAACAACAACGACAGCAATACCAACATCAATAACATCATTTCCAACACCAATATGTACCATAAAATATCCCACACGCTGTTTTCCAACTTCCATAACTAACCAACTTACTACACAATTATTTAACCACTTTATCTCCGTAATTAAGTCTTAAATTATACCAAAAGAGAAAGATTCATACCTTCTTTCTTGCTAAGATTGCAATATCCTCAGTATCCACGCTAAAATCCACCGCAAAACAACACTAGAATCACAACCATGCGTTACCCGGACCTAAACCACTATTCCGATACTTGAAAATTGCTCACTTTTATTTTCCTCATTCTCTCTCTCTTCAATTTCTGCAAATTTCTGGGCTAAATCTGGTGAAAAAAGGGGGTTATTACCCTTTTTATAAGGGTCAAATTCGGGGGGTCACTGTAGCATTTTACTATAGCAGTACTGTAGCGGTACTGTAGCACGCGTTTCTGCTCTGTCAGCTGAACTTGTAACATCCATAATTCTCTACTCCAAAGTACAATCGATGAGCGGTTTGTTGCGTTGGTAACTAGACTCGACGAACTTGTTAGGCTTTTGTTTCACCTTAAAACACTTCATATGCTAAGAGATATTCGTCCACCAATTTGGACCAAATTTTTCACACAAAACATTACCCATCCTTTTTCCAAAGTTGTACTACTCCATTTCTTCCACTCATTTCCTTATAAAACTTTCTGGTATACCTTATATACATCCTTCCTAATTAAAATACTTAATAATGCTTGCTCCTTATATTCCAAAGTGGTTTTACTTAACCATAACTCAACGTACTTATGTTTCAAATTTGATAAGTGCTTCCTCGAATATACGGGGTGTAACATATGCTCTCGCAATTTAATATAAAAAGTGACTTATGATTTCACGACGCAGGAGGTATTTCTAGTCTCAGGCAGTAATGCTGTCGTGCTATCCATAGACATACTGTCTTTCTTTCTTTTGACAGTCATTGAAATTCCTAAAAATATTCCTCTTTTAGAACTCTCACCTCTTCCAGTGTTATGATTTCTCTTTACTAATCCCAACTTTCTCTGATTCTTATCCTTGGTCACTTGCATGCCTTCTCACTTCTTCTATTACTTTTTTGGGGTACGTTCCTTCATATTTAATTGTAACAAAAAATTTCTGTGGTACGAGCAATTCGAATCATAGCCCAGAACACAACATATTGCATTGACAAAACTTATTGCCTTTGATTTGCTAAACCTTCATTATCTTGTCATGCCTCCGTTCCTATGTCTGTCTCATAATATACATGCATTTAGTCCATTTCCACTTTTTTTAGCAAATCCTTGCTATATTAGTTCATCTTGAATTTTGACTTGTTCAAGCCAGTACGTTTCCTTTTTCTGTACTTGGGAATATTCTAATTCATCTAAGAATGTTCTCATATACTAGTAACATTCGAGTATTGACCGTTTTTGGTATTCATTTGGCCGACCCTAGCGATCCTTCAACTCCTCTAGTCCATATAATGCTGGAGTTACTTTCATCGCATGATTTGACTTATTTCTCTTTTGCTAACTGGATTCTTGTATCAAGTCAAATGTCCACACATATTGGGCACAACTCAAACCACTTCCTTCCTTCATGCCTAATAGTCCCCTAGGTTAATGAATAAATGGTGACATCAGAATTCGTTAAGCTCCTTATACAATGCCCGACTATACCATGCTCCTTCAGCCGCGATTTTGTTTCATAGCTATCATTTCACCAGTACCCTTGAGATTGCTCCTACTCTTGGTTCCCCATTCCGAGTTGGGCTTATACCATACCAGTAAAAGTCGATACTTTCTCATTCATTCTCACGATTCGTCCTTTCCTTAATTTAGCCTCATAGTGTCCCATAGTTTCTCTTAACTAATTGTTTGTATCATAGTCATGCGTCATAATCCTTCTACTGTCCCACCGATTCTTGTCCTCATCATGAATATTTTGTAAAATACACCCTTTTCTTTCTTCCTTCATTCATTTCTTATTTCCCTTTACGATACCATAGCTTGCTCGTATGTATTTATATTCCTCGTATATTTGTCCTATTTCCTTTGTAATCGTATCTCTATTCCAAGTCCACTGTCGTATACCATCACTGTCTACCTTTGGCCAACCTTTCTAATTTATTAGACTTCCTCTTATCGTCGACGATCACGTAACTTCCTTTAATCAATTCATAACCGCACTCTCTCGTACTTCTGTCCTCAGGGTCCTCATTGATTTCCTTTGCTCTTAAAGTGCTCATTTCCCATTTGCCACTTAATAATATCTATCCGGAAGTTTGCAGAACATTCCACTAAGAGTACAAATCCATCTTGATCTCATATATATATATATATATACTTCTATGGTGGAACTTTTCCGTACTCGTTAACTTCCTTTTCCATATCAACATCTCTTTGTTATCTCCTACTAACCAATCTAATTTATAAATCGTAATACCGTATTTAAGTTCCTAATGTCAACTTTCTTTATGTTTCCAATAGGTCTCAATCCTCCGAAATCTCGAATACTAGTCATTTTTTACCCCAAGGTTCCTCCTTTAAATTAAATTAAGATCATTCTAAAACTTCTCTTTCAAAGCGTTGCGTAGTTGTTCCTTCAATCATGACTACCTCATTCCTGCACACAGCCCAGAAAACACATCCAATGCCCCACAGCGCAATCATAAATACCCATTATATCTTGCTCAAGTTCTTATATCAACGTCTATCCATATTAATAAAACAAGAAACATACCTTTCGAATGAATAACTTCAATTCTCAGCAATTACCTAGTAGCAGCATAATCAACTGCTTATCTATGATCAAAACATTAGGGGTTAGAATCCGGGGCATCATATCCTATGATTTAGCTCGATGGCACGATCTAAGATAAGAAAGAAAGGTCAATGGTTCCTAAATGCCCTGCATCCTCTTGTTTATAAGTTTGGCGTGCTTCACACCCATAAACAAGACTCTAACATGGGGCACGAACTAATGTGGAATACACTTTTAAAACATAAATAGTCTAAATAACATGAGTCATCATTAATATTAATGAGAATATTGTTTAAATCATGATGTGGAAAATGTTTGAAACTATGTAAGTATTGCGCCAATACTGGCTATACGACTCTAAACATCTGACATAACGAACTGAACTAGTCTATGAAACATCTGACATGAGTCTGACCGCTAAACTGTTTACTGGGACAAGGCCCCTGGCATGCCTTAACTGCATAACTAACATGAAAGAAAAATAAAGATAACGCCCCGAATGGAATAGGGCTCACCAATAGCTGAAACGAGCAATAGTCCTAACGAGTAGATCCATCGTTCTGTAAGCCAATCCATGCATTGTGAAATGCAGGCCCCCAGGAAATAAAAAGGGACGTCAGTACACTGGAATTATACTGGTATGTAAAGCAACAAAATATGTATAGAACTGAAACTAAAACTTTATCTGTAAGCTGAACATGAACATGAAATATCGTCTGACATGAATATGTATAACATGAATAAAATATTTTAAGTCTGTAAAGATATCAGTACGAGTGCATTAGTACAATTAACATGTAACCACCACGTAAACACGTGGCGTCTGATCTCTTTCCAATCCGCTAAGCCATCTCATACCTTGCCGGGGTACAAGATATAAATGGATCCAATATCCCGTAATGGGGAAACATGAAGGAATCGTCCTAACTGGGCGGAGCAATCCTTATTTTACGCTGGCATACGTAGTTTCAGGTATTAAACCTTCTCGGTAATCTGTGCAACTCCCAACCCATGAATATGGATATAGTTGGCTTAGAAGTCCATGAATTACATAAACATGACTTATAACATGGCATATAAGTATAGTTTAACATGAACATGGATAATAACATATATGTAACTTGTCTAAAACATGAAAGCATGTAAGATTTTCATGGAATCGATCGTAATAGATAATAACTTGCATTTAAGAACCCATGGAATGCAACGCCTGGGTTTTCAAGGATTATAGACTGATTGTCAATAACCAAAAAGGAATATTAAAAGCACAATAATGAACTATTAATAGAAACATGGTATATCATGGTACACTGGGAACTCGAAACTCTTGCTCTCTGACCCTGCCCTGAATAAATGGGGCGGTCAAATCTCCTGCCCCCAAACCGAAGAGGTGCATTAGTCGTGGATTGGCCTGAATATCTGGAATACGGTAGCCTCTGGCCCCCTCTATGCTAACTACTAGCACCGGCAGATCTGGCCCTCTTACTATGCCCTCTATCAATATTGCGCTCACCCCTTTGCATTGTTGTTGCTCATCTAAATTCTGAGCGTGAGCCTGAATACGGGAGGTGTCCATCCCTTCCTGAAGTGAAGCTGTCAGGCAGTCCTTAATCAAATGTGGCCCTAAGCCACTCACGAATCTATGCACCCGGTCTCCCATGTCAGCTACCATGGCCGGAGCATACCTAGCCAATGAATTTAAACGGAGACTATACTCCCAAGCACTCATATTCCCTTACTTTAAATTCAAGAACATGTCAGCTCGGGCCCTTCGAACCTCGGGTGGCAGATAGTGGCGAATGAAAGCATCTACAAACTCCTGCCAAACCCGGGGAGGTGCGTTTTCCTTTCTCAAGATATCCAATTATTACACCATAGAACGGTGACCCTCAATCTATAGGAGGCCAACTCTACCGACTCAGTATCAGAAGCATGTATTATTATCTGCGTCCTCAACATCTCATCTATAAAACCCTGCGGGTCTTCATCCAGCTTTGACCAAAACAATTCTGGAGGATTCAAACTCATAAAATCACGGGCCCTTGCACTAGCTGCTCTGTCACCTGGACCTGCACTCTGCCGCTGAGCTTGAGCAGCAACTAACTGGGTCAATAACTGAATAGCCTCGGTCATCTGCTTGCCCGAAGCACCCAGTGGAGGAACTAGAGGCATTAGAGCTGGAGCTGAGGCCCCTTCATGCTCCTCTAAAACAGGCGGATTGTGAGAAGTCCGAGATGGAGCCTCATGATGGGACTCACCCTCTTCCATATTTATCGGTGGCTCCTGTTCAATCCGCCTTCCTGTCGCAGTCTTGCCCTTCTGGGCAGCTGTTGCTTTCCTCTTCACAGGCATAGCTGAAATCATAATGCACAATTGGAGAGGAAAGAGGAATCTTACATTATAGCTCTATCGCACGATCTATGAAGAAGAAAGAAGGTCATTATTCCTAAATGCCCCGCAGCCTCTTGTTTATAAGTATGGCATGCTTCATACCCATAAATAAGACTCTACTGGACACAACTCGTAGACACACCCTAGGACGAAACTGCTCTGATACCACATTTGTCACGACCCAACTAGTGGGCCATGATGGGTACTTAGAGCTGGCTACCGAGCAGCACTTCATGTTAACTATCACACCCATCCTGAACAGATATAGCTTCTCAAGGACATCGTTACTATGAGAAGATCACCAAAAATCCCTCAAGAACATGCATATATACATAGGCTCATAAGGCTACAAAATGATGTACAGAGTATATGCTAAAGAGGTCATATACCATCTATTACCCACACATGAGTATCTACGAGCCTCTAACTGAAATACTAAAATGATAAGGATGGGACAGGACCCCGCCATGTCCCAATATGTGCACAAAGAATATACCAAGAAGTGGCAACTCCAGAGTAATGGAGTGCTCCTGTAAGTCTGCTGAATCAACTCTTAGGGATCCGGACCGTCTCCCTGTCTACCTGTAAGCATGAACACAACGTCCATAAAAGAAAAGGTCGTCAGTACGAACAATGTACCGAGTATGTAAGGAATGTACAATAACATAATGGTGGAATAAGAGAACACAAAATAAAGAGATAACGAACAACGGATTGCCTCTTAGGTCGGAATTATGCATGCTACTTTTATAATAAACATCATCATATCATATATACATATATAAACTGCCCGACCATATAGGTACGGTGTGATCATCATTAGCCCACGTCCGGGCCTCCCGCGTCCGGGGTAAACATCTCAAGCCGCCCACTAGTGGTGTCTGCTCGACCAATTAGGCACGGTGTAATCATCACCATAGCTGCCCATTATGCCTGTCGTAGTGGTGACTGCCCGACCAACTAGGCACGGTATAATCTTACATACACATAATATGAAGCATGCATGAGAGCTCAAGTAAAAGCGACAACTCTATCAGAGTGACGTAAGGTCGGGAACCTCCGATTATATTATTGTTCAACATCATCGCTAGGTCTCACCTTGAAGGAACCAATATCATGAGGTGAGACAACAACACGAAACGACATCAATGATATCATAAATATAGGATTATCAGGCTCACAATGGCATCATGTCACGACCCGTCTAGGGGGGCCGCGACGAGCGCCCGGTGCTAGCCCACCCGGGCACCCCTTAGCTTACACTTACACTTACATCTAGGTGAGCCTCATAATTAAACACGTAATTCTATTCATTCTTCATACTAGTCCCCTTGGACAACAATTCCTTTATATCATCATTGCCATCTATACCACATCAATGTACATGACCCGACGGGGCTTATCAAAATGATATACAAAATATAGGCCGACAAGGCCAGACATATCCAACTATATACACATGTCTACGAGCCTCCAAGGAGAGTATAACATATCACATAAGCGGGACAGGACCCCGCTATGCCCATAATTATGTACACAAAAGAATAAGTACCCAAAAGCTATAACTCCGAATGAAGTGGAGCTCTGCTATGTAGTCTCTGAGAATGTGGCTATGGATCAAGCCTGTCTCCCTGTGCACCTGCGGGCATGATGCAACGTCCACAAACAAAAGCACGTCCGTACGAAGAATGTACTGAGTATGTAAAGCATAATCAATATCAATATAGAAACATAATGAACAACATGAGGAATAGCACAAGATGGGAGATGGTAATATCATCGTCATAGGCACTTACTTGTCTTTCATAGGACCTTCCATTTCTAAGGTGTATTTGTGTGCTTACATCCACATCGTATCCGTTCCATATTTGTACTCGTATTTGTATACATACCCTTATTCACATTCATATCGTATCATAATAGTTTTCATACTCGTATCCATATCATATACATAATCATATCATATACATAGCATTTTCATAGCATACCCGACCATGCAGGATCGGTGTTTCATACGTACTTGGCCGACCAAGGCTCAAGGTTACACATACCTGGCCCTACCAAGGCTTCAGGGTTATATCTACCTGGCCCTACCAAGGCGTTAGGGTTATTCGTACCATCTGCAGAGGTGTGCGCGCATTACATAATCATATACATACTTATTTACATATCCTACCCGGCCTCATAAGCTCGGGATTCTATAATAATCATACATAGTTACATAAACATAATGGCTCATAAGCATCTTTACTATTGTCATTACTGTCATCATCGTCATCGTTATCATTATCACTATTATCATTATAGTCGTCATCAATATCATTATCACTACTATCATCATTCATCTCATCTACCTTAATAGGCCTACTCGTCATACGAGGAACTTAGTACAATCGTAACATATCGAGAATCATAAGCTTAGTAGCTTTGAAGAGAGAGGCATTTGGAGAATAGCATAAGCTCGTAGAAGATTTATATGATTGGCCAAAGAACCATGCCTTATGAAAGAAGGGTTAGCCTTACATACCCTTGCCGTTGAACTATTATACACTTGCACGTTCTCCTTCGACGATTGCGTTTCTACCTTCATTAAAGTCATACTATCATTAGAATCTATAGCTAGCATATATGACTAAAGCTAGAGAAAATCGGACAGCATCTCCTCTATTTATACGACATTCCTCCATAACGTATATCAACTCCCAAACGTCAACAATACATTCACAATACCATAACAATAGTCATTATTCATCCCCATTATCCAGATTTCTCAATTTGCATTCAATTACTCATATCCATGGCTATAACACACGACTATGTCCATTCATGTACATTGCTCATCTCATGTTTTCAACATCATTTATAACATATTTACATCACAATACATCAAGAATCATAACTCAATTCAAACTATTTCTCAAAATGGCACTATTCCACATTCATGACCCATTTTGCCATACCTTTCTACAATCCAAGTATTTCATCTCTTAAATACCTCAAACAACATATAATTACCATAAATCTTACCTTAGATGTTGTAGGAACAAGACTTTGTTTATAATACTCCGCTTGAGTAAAACTCTAGTTTATCTCCAATGAGATTTCTTGACTTGAATGATCTTTGATAGGTTTTCTTACACTTGATTCACTTGGTTTATGTTGTTGATCACTAAATACCCTTGAATTCTTGTGGAATAAATGTAGAGAGAAGGGGTGAAATGTGGAAATGAAATAATAAACTTGGCCCCCTTTTTAATAACCCAAAATGTGATATGAAATGAACAGTCGTCGAAAGTGCACAGTGGTTGTAAACCCAGTTTACGGGCCGTATTCTAGTTTATGGTCCTTATTATGTGGGCGTATTTAAGCATAACAGAACCAGAAAGTCAAGCTGAGACATGGTGATTTACGAACACAGTTTACGGGCCGTATTTCAGTTTACGGTCCGTATTTCAAGTCATCTTTAACCATTCAAGCATTTGACAGAAAGTTGAAGTTTTGGAAGTTGAAATACGACATGGCAGTTTACGGGTCGTATACCACTTTACGGTCCATATTTCATTTTACGATCGGCTGGCCAAAGTGCAAATCTGCAACTTTCCACATTTTTAGAACCTATAGTTAGTCATTATGGGGCTTAACCTATCTACTAGTGCAATTGCCTTTTGAATCTTGCTTATGGCCATCAAATGTTATTTCTTACTCATGAAAATATCGGATACTCGTACTCTTTGCTAGTCCATTCACTTGTGCAAAAATGGAGGATTTTCCGAGGTGTAACATTCTTCCCCCCTTAAGAAACATTCGTCCTCGAATGTTAAAGTCTTCGGGGATTCTATAAAAATTTCGCCATAGTTTCCCCTATAACATGGAACTACTATCCTGTCACAACAACCCATAATATCAATGCCTCACAGGGTCACAACATAATAGCAATAGAATTTGGCCACACACGACCCAAAAGCATAAAAGGAAAACATACATACCTTATAATCTTGACGTCTCATCTTGGATCTCTTCTAGGGGCTGAAATAAATGCGGGTATCCGGATCGCATACTTTCTTCCACTTCCCATGTCATTTCCTCTCGTTTACTGCTTCTCCATAGAACCTTAACTGAGGCCACCTCTTTTTTTCTAAGCCTCCGTACTTGCCTATCCAGTATGGCAATGGGTACTTCTTCATAAGTCAACTTTTCTGTCACCTGCACCTCACTTATTGGCATGACCTTAGTAGGGTCTCCAACGCACTTTCGAAGCATCGAGACATGGAAAACTGGATGGACTGACTCCAACTCCGGAGGTAAACCTAACTCATAGGCCACCTTGCCTACTTTACGCACAATCTCATAAGGCCCAATGTACCGGGGACTAAGCTTCCCTTTTTTGCCAAATCTCATAACGCCGTTCATTGGCGACACTTTAAAAAATACCCAATCTTTAACTTGAAACTCTAAGTCTCTTTGACTATTATCCGCATAGGACTTTTGACGACTTTGGGCTGCTAACAACCTATCTTGTATGAGCTTGACTTTTTCTATAGCTTGCTGGACCAAGTCTGGTCCTATCAATCTAGTCTCTCCTGTTCCAAAGCACCCAATTGGGGATCTACACTTTCGCCCATATAAAGTTTCATACGGTGCCATTTGAATGCTAGAATGATAATTATTATTGTAAGCAAACTCAATGAGTGGCAAATGGTCATCCCATTTTCCTCCAATATCCATCATACATGCCCGCAATATATCTTCGAGAGTCTGAATGGTGCGCTCAGCTTTTCCGTTAGTCTGCGGGTGAAATGTCGTGCTAAGGCTTACTTGGGTCCCTAAACCCTCTTGGAAAGACTTCCAAAAATTGGCTATAAACTGATTTCCTCTGTCTGAGATAATAGATACTGGAACACCATGGAGTCTCACTATCTCTTTAAGATAAAGCTTTGCATAATCTTCTGCCACATACGTCGTTCTGACTGGTAAGAAATGAGCTAACTTAGTGAGTCTATCCAAAATCACCCATATGGAATCATACTTACGTTGAGGACGGGGTAAGCCTGAAACGAAGTCCATGTTAATCACTTCCCACTTCCAAGATGGGATTTCTATAGCTTGCAACAATCCACCCGGCTTTTGATGCTCGATTTTCACTTGTTGACAATCGAGACATTGAGCTACGAATTCCGCTATATCTTTCTTCATTCCATTCCACCAATATATAGACTTAAGGTCATGATACATTTTCCGGGGTGAACACAATAACGGGAATAATGAGCTTCCCCCAATATCTAGTGGCGTAAACCTGCCACATCGGGAACGCATAATCTGCCTCGACATCGGAGAACTCCGTCTCCTGAAAGCTCAAACGATGACTCCTCTTTCCGAGGGAGTGTATCTCTGTAATGCACTAGCATGGAATCTTCGTATTGCCGCTCTTTCACTTCCGCTACTAGCGACGAGACTGCTGAATTCTGAATAGTAGTTCCCCTGCTACCTGAGTCCACTACTCGAACTCCTAGGCTAGCTAATTGTTGGAGCTCACGGGTCATTTCTATTTTCTCTGGTCGTACATCACATAAACTTCCCATTGATCTGCGGCTAAGAGCATCAGCTACAACATTTTCCTTTTCGGGGTGATATAGGATATCAACATCATAATCCTTTAGCAATTCCAACCATCGCCGTTGCCGTAAGTTCAACTCTTTCTGCATTAAGATATACTGAAGACTCTTATGGTCTGTATAAATATCCACATGGACACCATATAAATAATGTCTCCATATCTTTAATGCATGAACCACTGCGGCCAATTCTAGGTCATAGGTAGGGTAATTCCTCTCATGTTTCCGCAATTGCCTTGAAGCATACGCAATCACTTTACCGCGTTGCATCAATACGCAACCTAGCCCAATGCCTGAAGCATCGCAATACAACATATCCTTCCAATCCCTCTGGAAGTGTCAAGACTGGGACGGAAGTCAATATATCTTTCAACTCTTGGAAACTACGTTCACAAGCATCGGTCCATTGAAACTTTGCTGAATTTTGGGTCAACTTTGTGAGCGGGGCACAAATAGAAGAACAACCTTCAACAAATTTCCTGTAATAACCTGCTAAGCCCAGAAAGCTACGAACCTCCGTAGGAGTTGTGGGCCTTGGCCAAGTCTTCACGGCCTCAATCTTTTGACTATCCACTCGAATACCATCGGCGGCAGCAATGTGCCCCAGGAATGCAACTGAGTTCAACCAAAACTCACACTTGGAGAATTTTGCAATCAACTCTCGATTTCGAAGAACTCAAAGGACAGTACGCAAATGATCCGCATGTTCTGCCTGGGATCTAAAATACACCAGGATATCATCGATGAATACAATCACAAATAAATCCAGAAAGGGCCTGAACACATTATTCATCAAATCCATAAATACTGCCGGTGCATTAGTTAGCCCAAATGACATTACCCGAAACTCAAAATGACCATATCTTGTTCTGAAGGCTGTCTTAGGGATATCTTTCTCCCTAACTCTCACTTGATGATACCCAGACCTCAAATCAATCTTTGAAAACCATTTGGCACCTTGAAATTGATCAAATAAGTCGTCAATCCTCGGAAGAGGATATTTATTCTTAATCGTCACCTTGTTCAATTGCCGATAATCAATGCACATTATGAAGGAGCTATCTTTCTTTCCGACAAACAACACCGGTGCTCCCCACGGGGATGAACTTGGCCTAATAAAGCCTTTCTCAAGCAAGTCTTTCAACTGCTCCTTCGACTCTTTCAATTCTGCGGGAGCCATTCTATTGGGAGGGATAGATATAGGCTTAGTTCCTTGCAACACATCAATAGCAAAATAAATCTCCCGTTCGGGAGGAAGGCCTGGAAGCTCTTCCGGGAACATATCCGGAAATTGATTCACTACAGGAACTGACTGAAGAGTCGGCGATTCAGCTTCTACATCTTGAACCCGGACTAGATGGTAAATGCAACCTTTTGTGATCATTTTCCTTGCCTTTAGATAGGAAATAAACCTACCTTTTGGTGACGCCATATTTCCTTTCCATTCTAAAACTGGTTCTCCCGGAAATTGGAAATGAACCATTTTTATTCTACAATCAACATTGGCGTAGCAAGAAGCCAACCAATCCATGATCATTATAACATCAAAGTCTACCATTTTTAGCTCATGCAAGTCAACCATAGTACGACGATCACAAATAACAATTACACAATTTCTATATACTCGGCTAGCTATTACCGATTCACCAACGGGTGTAGACACCTCAAAAGGTTTAATCAACTCCGGTTTGACTCTAAATCGACCCGCAATATATGGAGTAACATATAACAATGTGGAACCCGGATAAATCAAAGCATATACATCATGAGATAATATCGATAATATACCTTTTACCACGTCAGGAGAAGACTCAAGATCTTGGTGTCCAGCCAAAGCATAAACACGGTGCTGAGGACCGCTAGAGTTAGGAATTCTCCCTCTGCCTCTACCATAGCCGACTGGCGCATGTGAACCTGGCCCCATAGGGCGTACAGACGCTGAAGATCCGGCTACCGACCCTGAAGGCTGGGTCCTACCTCTACCATGAACTGAGGGGTAATCACGCATAATATGGCCTGGTCGACCACATGAATAGCAAACATCTGAACCCAATCGGCATCGACCCCAATCCAACTTCCCACACTGGGAACATCGTGGTGCGGGTGGCCTTGCCTGACCCGAATCATCTCTAAACTGAGACCCTGAATAACTCTCACTCAGCCCGGAATGAGTAGATCTATCGAATCTCTGGCTGGAAAACCGTGGAGGTGCACTAGTCGTGTAATATCCTGAGTGCCTAGACATTTGCTGTCTGTGCCCGTCTCTGAACTCACTCACCAGACCCCAAAATTTGGCCCTCTTACTATGACCCCTATCCTGCTCACCTTCACTTCTCTACTGTTGTAAACTTTCTTCTAAGTTCTGAGCAAGAGCCTGAATGCGTACAATATCCATATTGTCCGGAAGGGACGCAGTCAAACACCTATCCATCAAATGCTGCCCTAGGCCTTTTAAAAATCGGTGCACTCGGTTACCCATATCTGCTACCATGGCCGAAGCATACCTAGCCAAAGAATTGAAGCGGAGGCTATACTCTAGAGCTCTCATGCTACCTTGCCTCCAATTTAATAATTTATCAGCTCTAGGTCGCCGAACTTTTGGAGGCATATAGTGTCGGAGGAAAGCATCAACAAACTTTTGCCATACCGGGGGAGGTGCATTGGCTCCCCGTGAAGCCATCCAAACCGTATACCATTGGATCGAGACATCTCTCAATCTATACGACGCTAACTCCACTGATTCGGTGTCCGAAGCATGTATCAAATGAAGCGTCCTCAACATACCATCAATAAAATCCTGAGGGTCCTCATCCGGCTTCGATCCGAAGAATTTCGGAAGGTTCAAAGTAATGAAGTCACGGGCCCTTGCACTAACAGCCCTATCACCTTGCCCTGTACTTTTCTGCTGAGTCTGAGCAGTAACCAACTGAGTAAGAAAATGTATGGCCTCTTTCACATCTTGGCCCGAAGCATCCGGTGGAGGAGCTGGAGCTGGGGCTAAGGCTTCCTCACGCTCCTCTAATATAGGTATTGAATGGGAGGACTGAGATTGAGCCATACTCTAGGACTCACTTTCCTCTACTACCGGTGGCAGTGCTCTTTCAGCCCGCTTTTCTGCCACCGACTTACCCTTTTGGGCTGCTGTAGCCTTTCTCTTTACATGCATTTCTGAAATACACAACACACGATTAAGGAACAAGAATTTCTTACATCATAGCTCTATCGCACTATTCTTATGAAGAAAGAAGGTCATTTATTCCTAAAATGTCCGCAGCTTCTCGTTTATAGGTGTGCGCAAACACACCCATAACCAAAACTTTACTAGACACGGCTCGTAGACACACCCTAGGACTGAACTGCTCTGATACCACTTTTGTCACGATCCGTTTAGGGGGGTCGCGACGAGTGCCCGGTGCTAGCCCACCCGGGCACCCCTTGGCTTACACTTACACTTATATCTAGGTGAGCCACATAATTAAACACGTAATTCTATTCGTTCTTCATACTAATCCCCTTGGACAACAATGCCTTTATATCATCATTGGCATATATGCCACATCAATGTACATGAGCCGACGGGGCTTATCAAAATGATATAAAAAATATAGGACGACAAGGCTAGAGATATCCAACTATATACACATGTCTACGGGCTTCTAAGGAAACTATAACATATCACATAAGCGGGACATGACCCTGCTATGCCCATAATTATGTACACAAAAGAATAAGTACCCAAAAGCTATAGCTCCGAATGAAGTGGAGCTCTGCTATGTATGTTATACCCCGTATTTTTATACATTGGATTATTCGTAAGCTAATCGATATACGTTTGAGGACAAGATTAATTGTGGGGTATGAGATAAGGACTTTTTAAGCCCCGATTTTAATTAGTGTACGACTTGCTTATGAATTTCAATTAGTATATAAATATTAGTGGAGGTTAGGGATTAATTAACCACGATTATATTATTAAGTGGGGATTAGTGATTAATTAATATTAATTAAGTTAGTTAATTAGACAATGAAGTGGGCCCCACAGATTCAATATATAAAAAAAATATAAAATGGATGATGCATTATAATGGAGCACGTGTCCTATGGATGGACAACATATATATATATATATATATATATATATATATATTCAAATTGATGACTAATGTTTGCTATACATTTCATTTGCAAATTCTAACACAATTGAGAGAAGAGAGGTACATAACCATGGCAGTCCCCTTTTTTTTAAAAAAACAATTCTATTAAATCCCAAGGTTCTTCACACATTCAAGAAGGAAGCAACATAAGGTATTTAATTGAGGAAGAGGAAATAGTGCAATTGGTGCAAGTGGGAATAGAATCTGCTCTAATTAAATTAAGGTAAGACCTTCCATTTTTATGGTGTAATTAGATTAGATGGTGTTGTAATTGAGAGATTAACTCTCATTAAGTGGAATTGGATGCAAGAAATTATATACGTTAACGTTAAGGTTCTGTTTGGACCGTGTTGGTGTTGTTCCAATTTAGCAATGGTGGATTAAATTTGATTAGTGTTGTCGTTATTGTTCTAAGGTAATTTGTTACACCCCGTAATTTCTGTATGTTGAGATTCATTAGGTATTATCTATTCAATTGCAGATATCGGAGTTATTGTCGAGAATATGTAAGATCATAGGTGCTCGTGTTACAAATATAAGAGTCTGATTTCACGTAACAGGTTATAGGAGGATTGGAAAACCAGTAAACTAAGGGGATTAAGCTTTCGAGGCTTTATTGGAAAGTTGGGCAAGGTTTGGTACAGAAATTTTGGCCTAAATGGAAGAAAGAATATACTTTAGTATATTAAGAGTTTTGAAGTAAAACAAAAGTCTAACGTGAAGCTCGGGAAGTCTAGGTTCCAACGCAACAAACCGCTCCTCAATCGAACATCGGGATAAGGAGATATGGACGTTACAAGTTGGGCTGGCAGACCAGGAAAAATGGTCTGCGTGAACGCGCTAGGGAGTGGCGCGAACGCGCAGAAGGCCATGGCCAATACAGCGCGAACGCGCCACCACGAGGCACGACCGCGCTGAACAAATTTTGAGCCCGGGTTCAGGATGAAGGTTATATTATAAGAATATGATAATAACATATATATGACATTTGGAGACCATATGGGGTGAATTGGTTCATATGACACCCAATGAGAAATTCTAGTTGCTTCACGCTAAGTGGGGCCCACACGTTGGAGTTTCATAAAGGACATATGAAGGGATATATGAGTAGTACATGAAAAGTTGAACAAGTCCTAAGAAGGACCCTTAAGCCAAAAATGGGCATAAGCCCTCCAAAAGGACGATTTAAGCAAACATTTTCGGATGATCCGACTTGAAGGGGACAAACGACATTATTAGTTTGGAATTTGGAAAAATACAAAGAATTAAAGTTGTAGATAATTTAATTATCTTTCCAACCATAAGTCGTGGGCCCTCACACGATATCGACATAAAGAGCTATGACCTTTTTACTTAACGAAGGTGCAGTCAGAAAAATTAAACCAGCGCGAACGCGCTGAACGAATTTTAAGTCGGTCCAGGCAAAACCTGGACCGCTATTTAAAGGGGCTTACCCATTAATTTCCTCAACAAACACCTCAAATATTCTCCGAAAATCTGGAGAATTCCTCCCAGACCCCCAAACCAAATTTTAAGCCTAAACACGCTAAAAATTCCCAAATTCCGATCCAGGCGACGTATAGTTGCAACTATAAAATTGTACAGTAATGCGTTGTGGCTTATGTATATGGTGGATAAGTGAATATATTGCAATATTACCAAGATAAAGGTATGAATCTCTTTCTATTTATGTTAATACCGACTTATTTACGAAGAAAGCGTGGTTAAATAATTGTATAATGGATTGGTTAGTTACGGAAGTTAGAAAACAGTGTGTGGGATGTTCTATGGAATACTTTGGTGTTGGAAATGATGATATTGATGTTAGTATTGTTGTTGTTGTTGTTGGTTGTTGAATTGAGAATTCGGGCGAGGCGTAGAAACAGAGGAGATGCTGCCCGATTTTCGGCAGAGTATAAAATAGCTTGATTTGAAACTTGGAACAAGTGTGCGATGAAGAGGCTAACGTTAATGTAAATCCTCTTAAATGTAGACTTGTGAGCTCGGACAAATAAGCGTAGCTAATAGGAGGTTGCACAGGTATGTTAAGGCTCGTCCCTTTCATTCAAAGGCATGATTCCTACGTTATGATTTCATAAATATTTCCATAATTTCCTTGTTATCAAAAGTTAAAAGGCTAAGATTCTAAGGCATGATTTCCTTCCTGACAACCCATAAATGTTTTCCAAAATGAGAATATTATTATGATGACTACGATGAGGACGATTTTATGTTTAAAATTTCCAAGTTTACGATTTCAATGACGATATGAAAATATTGAGTTATTCCATGAATCCCTTAATCGTACTTATTGTTGATGGTCTCACCTCATGTTACTCGTTCCTTCGAGGTGAGATATAGCGATGATAATGATTCTATTTCTAGTGCTACCTAAGTTCATGATTCTCGAGACTCCCGTGACATCGTCGATTTCATCTCGCGATGGTTGATCTTTTAAGGAATGATATAGTGACAATGGTAATGCTAATGATGATGTTGGTTTCATTTATGTTTTTTTATGTATGTATGTATGTATATATGCATTGCCTCCCGCTGATCAGTTGGGGATAACACCGAGTCCCGAAAGGGCCGGGTACGGATAACACCAAGTCCTGAAAGGGCTGGGTACAGATAACACCGAGTCCCGAAAGGGCCGGGTACGGATAACACCGAGTCCCGAAAGGGCCGGGTACGGATAACACTGAGTCCCGAAAGGGCCGGGTACGGATCACACCGAGTCCCGAAAGGGCCGGGTACGGATATGATAGATGTATGTATAGTAAGTGTAAGTGTATGTAAATGCATATGTATGTATGTTATGTATGGTTATGTATGGAAAGGTTCTTAAAAAGATAAGCATGCACGACATTCGCCTTGAGAGGGCATTCAGAGGCACGGGTTGATCTCTTTTATATTACTTTATTCCCATACGCTCACTATATTATTTTCCCTATTCGGTATTTCTTACTATGTCACTGTTCATGCCTTACATACTCAGTACATTGCTCATACTGACGTCCCTTCTTTGTGGACGCTGCGTTTCATGCCCACAGGTGTGAGTAGACGAGACAAGAATCTTCCGCAGTAGGCTGCTTCCAGGTACCAGCTTTGATTGGTGAGCTCCATTTCATCCTGGAGCACTGCTGAGTCTATATATATACATATGTATGATTTTGTCCAGGGTATATTGCCCTGTCCTGACTTGTATACCTTAGTCAAGTTCATAGAGGCTTTGAGACAGTTCCTGCGGATTGCTCAGTCCTAGTGTGACAGTAGTAATGTTGGCATCATGGGCTATTGTACATTTACTTATGCATGATACTATGTTCGTATTTAGCCTCTTGATCCTATTGTTTCCATTTGAGACACGAACGGTGTAAGTGATAAGTTGGTTCGCTCGGTTCCTGTAAGGTGCCGGGTGCCAGTCACACCTTACCAAGGGTGGGGTGTGACAAAGTGGTATCAGAGCAGTTCTGTCCTAGGGTTGTCTGCAAGTCGTGTCTAGCAGAGTCTTGTTTATGTTGTGCAGTGCACCACACTTATAAACAGGAGGCTGCGGGACATTTAGGAATGATTGACCTTATTTCCTCATCTTAGATCGTGTGATAAAGAAATGTCATCAGGATTCCCTTTTTCCTAATTGTGCGTTATGATTTTAGCAATGCCTATAAAGAGAAAAGCCAAAGCTGCCCAGAAGGGCAAGTCAGTAGTAGAAGGGAGAACAGAATGAGATCTGCCTGTAGAGATAGAGAAGGGTGAGTCTCAGCATGAGATTCCGTCTGGGACTTCTTACGCTCCACCCGTTTCAAAGGGGCATAAAGGAGCCTCAGCTCCAGCACCCCCAGCTCCTCCACCAGATGTTTCGGGCCAGCAGATGAGAGAGGCCATTCAGTTGTTAACTCAGATAGTTGCTGCTCAGGCCCAGCGGCAGGGTGCGGGCCAAGGTGACAGAGCGGTCAGTGCAAGAGCCCGTGATTTTATTAATTTAAGCCCTCCAGAGTTCTTTGGGTCGAAACCGGATGAGGACCCGCAGAGCTTTATAGATGAGATGTCAAGAACGTTACGACTAATGCATGCTTCTGATACTGAGTCAGTAGAATTGGCTTCTTATAGACTACGGGATGTGGTGGTCCATTGGTATACGGTTTGGATGTCCTCTAGAGAAGTTAATGCACCTCCCCCAGTATGGCAAGAGTTTGTAGACGCTTTCCTTCGACATTATCTGCCGCCAGAGGTTCGACGGGCCAGAGCAGATCAGTTTTTGAATCTCAGACAAGGGAATATGAGTGCCCGCGAGTATAGTCTTCGTTTTAATTCGTTGGCTAGGTTTGCCCCAGCCATGGTAGCAGATATGGGAGACCGCGTACATCAATTTGTCAGTGGTTTGGGGCCACAATTGCTAAAGGAATGCTTGATGGCCTCACTTCAGGAGGGGATGGACATTTCTCGTATTCAAGCACACGCTCAGAATTTGGAAGAGCAACGACAGCTGCCAGAGGGTGAGCGTTATTATGGTAGAGGTGACAGTAAGAGGGCTAGATCTTCAGGAACTATTAGTGAGTTTGGAGGAGAATAGGAGCCACAGTATTCCAGGCAGCTACGCCAGCCAGCGACTAGTGTGCATTCCCGATTTGTAAGTAAGAGATTTGATCCCTCTATCAATTTCGAACCGAGCCAGAGTTCCAAAAGCTTGGGTATACAGAATAAAGGTGACTCGAGCCGTATGAGGCCACCCGCACCACGATGCACTCAGTGTGGTAGACCACATTGGGGACCATGCCGATTAGGTTTAGATGTTTGCTATGCTTGCGGCCAGACAGGCCATATTATGCGCCAGTGTCCATCCCGAGGTAGTAGGGATATGGCTCGGCCTACCGAATCAGTAATGGGCTCAACATTATCGATACACCCTCTGGGACAAGGGTCGCAGGTACCAGTAGGTCGTGCTAGAAGCAGAGGAAGAGTATCTAGTTCAAGCTGCCCTCGGAACCGGGATTATACATTAGCCGAGCAATATGATCATGAGCCTTTCTCTAATGCTGTAACAGGTATAGCATCAATGTCTTCCCATGGTGTATATATGTAGTGTTCGATGCAGATTCCATTTTGTTATATATATATTATTTCTATATTTTCGATTGTACTGGGGTAAAGTGAAGCCTACGTTAAAGGTAGATATCGATAGCATAAAATAATGGGGCAATTAAAAGGCAATAGAGAGCTATGAAGAAATATAATAAGGAAATACAAGAAGAAGTAAGAGTAAGTGAGCTTAAAGGGCGAAAGGACTAGTAGTGGATGGAAAGGTATGGCAACATTGACAAGCACAATGATATAGACATAAATGGAAGAAGAACTCAGGGTAAGAAGTTTTAGAGATGTTATAAGCAAAGTCGGGAAGAGAGACGAGGAGTAAGGCATAACCAAAGACTCCATAAAGGACGTGGTGAATCTCAATATCCCCATTAACTTGCGGATCAGGAATCATTAGTCATAAAAGACAGAGGTGTGCAAAGGCAGAAAAGAAGGCATCGGAATTGGATCTAACCTTTATAAGTATTCCGATTGAATACAAGAGTGTAACTAGCAAAAATATAGATAAGTCAGACCGTACAATGACGGAACCCCGGCCTTAAGAAGATAGTGATGGGCGGTTGATAACTATCGAAAACTATGGGTACTCAAAGACTATTGGCGGATAAGGACCTCCTTAATAAGGGGGGAAGAACATATTAGACCTGAAAGGACTTATGATGTTTTCAAGCTCCGGAAGAAGAAATTTATTAGCTCGAGGCGTATTGGCATATCAGGAAGGTACCAGAAAGAAGCAGAAATGAATTGACAATAAGTGAAGCCATGAGACAAGCATATGAAGGAAGTATGGAGGACACCTTAAGAGATTGCTTCACGCTGACATGAGCTACAGTATTTCTAGATCATGATTTGAATCCCTCGCATCGAGTAGAATTGTGCCATACCTAAGTATGAAGTGATACGCCTATAAGGGTAATAAAAAGAACAAGAAAGATCTCCAAGCCAAAATTCACATGGATGACAGAGAGGATGACGGATCTAAGGATGAGAACAAAAAAAAAAGGAATGTTAGCACCGAAAGGGGTCGAGTAAGATAATATTATGTAAGATGCTATATATATACTGTAAGAGAGTCGCAATGGAGTAAGAATTGCCATAGCCCTATGCTTTTGGGTTGTATTGCGAAGGATATAGCCATTATGCTCAACGACGACAAATTAATGTTGAATAAGCATTTGGAATGTAAGGGTAGGAGAGATGGCGACTAGGATATAAGGATTAGAGAGCCTAATTGACGAATTACAAAAAGTTGGCACCGTGTATATCTAGATATCAAAAAAAAAAAAAACGGGGGTAGCCTGAGATGGCACCGAAGGAGTAAACGCAAGAAAGGCACCGTATATGAGAAAGGTAGTGGGTCACTAACAAGGAAACAAGGAACGAGAAAAAGAGAAATACTTACGGCCAATAAATAGTTATGGCACGATAAGTCAAGACTACAATAGTGGAGACAAAATGAGAGCGAGATGCTAGTTAATTTTCGACCATATACATGAAGCCAAAGGAGTGAAAGTAGAAAATTGAAGGCAATGAAAGAGTAAAGGAAGATGAGAGGAGATTAAACCAAGTTATAGTCTAAGCAAACGGTAATCGGACCCTAAGAGGAGAATAACGGTTCTAAGGAATCAAAGATGGTGCTATGGGTTGGCAATACTGCAACATTCGAGGACGAATGTTTCTAAGGGGGGAAGTGTCACGACCCAGCCCCGTGAGCCGCGACTGGAGCCCTACTTAGGCACCTTAAAACAGACTTACAAACCAGATCATCATATTAAGACTCATTCAGACTTAACATAAGTTGTTCGAACTGAAAACTAATAGCAGACGTCGTACAAGTATTGAACGAACATTTATCTTAAGCTGTCGCCCGTGTAGAATAGTCTTATCAAAATCAGAAGAGTGGCGGAATATACATCGCCCAAATGCACACACACACATACAACTATATGGGCCGTCTTGGCCATAATAGCATACGGGCCGCTTAAGAACGCAAAACAGAACCGCATACGAACACACCGGACCCACGACCCACAAATATGACTACAGGCCTCTACAAACATAACAGAACATACGAACATATGACGGGACAGGGCCCCGCCGTACCCAAATAGTCACAAATGTACAGAATATGCATGGCAGAAAATATGTACCAAAAGATAAGCTCTGGATCAAGGGAAGCCCTCCAAAATAGCAGAATGAGTAGCCTAAACCGGAGGATCACCCAAACGAGCGTCTGTACCTGCGGGCATGAAACGCAGCCCCCCGAGGAACAGGGGGGGTCAGTACAGAAGAAGTACTGAGTATGTAAAGTAGAAGGTACAGAAATCCCAATCATGGCTGGAGTCAGAAGGCACAAAAACAAATATCAAAGTAGCAGATCAAACCTGTGCGAAAGATAAATGTACAGAATGCAAATAAAAATCATGCATAGGGTTCAGGAACGTGGCCACCCCCGACGCTGGTGCCACAACACATCATACTCCAGAAGTTTTCAAATCTCCGTACATACTCCGAACAAATCGTATCACACACATATCACATCATCAGAACATATCAAATGCCATATCACATCATAACTCCATAGACGGTAACCGGCCCTATGGCGAGGCTTCGGAAACCGTAACACATCATACTTCCGAATATGGTATAGTGCGCACGATCATAAAGCCGGCCCGGGTACCGACGAACGAAATTATAATAAATGGCACGAACGGAGTAGTGCAGAAACCATATGCATATCTAAAGTAAATTACAGGACTCGACACATAATTACATATATGCATATACCGACATCAGAAGGCTCGAAGTAGGTGTCAAGTCAATCAGAATTAATATATAGAAGTTACGAACTTTCAAACTACAAAACCTTCGAAAAACAATACACAGGTCATTTTCTGAAAATTTAGTATCACTCATAGTGCAAAACGTTCAATAACGGTATAGGACATTTCAAACGGACCTTAGAATCATAGGCGAACGATTACTTTTCATATCGGACGGAAATGAGTCAAACAAATCGAATAAGGGAAGCCTCGGGGCTTGCGGGCCCACCTCGAGTCAAATTGAGGCGGCGGACACAAATCACAGACTTTAGGCTCTATAAAGCCATCTATGAAGATTTCGGAGAGATTCGGACACAGTAGCAAAAGTTGTGAAGGTTTGAGCATTCTTTCAACCAAATATAAAGAATATGTTTCAATTGCGCTGAATGAATAGTACACAAAATTAAACTCGGATTTCCAAGAGCAGAATTATCCCCGAGGGTCCGATCTTAACCTAGTATAACTAGGACGTGCCAAAAGAAGGAAAAGTAGGCTTTACATACCTTAGTCGTGCCTTACGCTCGTCCAATCTTAATTCCCGTTTCGTCCAAAAACTGCAAATGGTCACATTTACCAATTACTATTCATGAAACTTAAAATTTCAATTCTAGCCAACACTTGTTTATAAAAATTTGGGCAGCATTTCCCCTATACATATAGCATCCCCGAGATTCAACTCGGCTCAAAACAATCAACAACAACCCAACAACAACATCAACAACCTCAACAATCATAACCAACACAACACAACACAACTAGTCTACTTTCCCACATAATACAATAACTTCCATTCCGACTTCAAATTTATTTTTTTAATCGACACCATCATACTCACATTCATCACTAATCAAAATCATTACAATGCCATTCGGGAGCATTTCATGTCATTTCTACAATATATACACAAGATATACGAAATATACCACCCTTCCACCAAAGCCATAATTCTTCCAAATCTTCTAATCTTCAACATAAACATCTACAACACATTTTACCTTCCAATTTCATTAGCAACCATCCTAATTTGCATCTTACCAATTCATTTTCAAAATTATACAAATTTCCCATAACTTCATTAATTTCCTACAACAACTTTACAACAAATTCTCAAACCAACAAGAATCATTAGCCTTCTATTTACATCACAAAACCATAACAACTCAACTAATACACTAAATAAAATAAATTCATCTCCCTTCCACCTAGGGCACTACACGGCCACAACACCCATATGCACAACACACAAAATATTCATACTTTTCATTCACTTCTACATACCCTAACTTGTATATAACTTCCATAACATAAAAAGAACATAAAATTCTTACCTTTCTCCAATCCTTCCACTTGCTACCAAAGTCACTTCCTTGTCAAACTAATTATACCATTTTGTAGAGAATCTTGAACTTGTTACTAATTTAAGAAGAACAAGATTTTTGGGTGAAGATTGAAGGCTAGGAAATTTTCTTCTTCTTTTTTTTTTTTTTTTCTCTTGGAGCCGATTGCTCCTCTTTTTTTTTTCTTGATTTTTCCTTTGTTTTCTTGAAGCTTCTTAAGAGCTTATCCCACTTATATAATTAATCACATGATTAATTATATGGGTTGGGCCAAGGCCACCCTATGGACGGCCACCCCATATGGATTGGGCCTCATTTTTCATTTTTTTTTGAGCCCAATTGTTGGCCAGATTCTACTTTGTAATTTCCGAAGCTAATTTTCAAAATTCCAATTTTTGCCCTTGGCCTTCCTCCGTACTTTCACAGCAATCTTTTCATAACCAACACAAACATATATTAATTCAAATCACCATTTGACCTTATTCCCTATAATTCAAAATTATTTCGCATTTTACGAAGATAAAAAAATGCCTGATGTAACATCCTCCCCCCCTTTAGAACATTCGTCCTCGAATGTTCAACTGACCTTATGGGGTTTCATCATACTTTGGGGAGGTCTGTATCCTTTAGATTCCGTTTAATCAATATTCCCCATACACCGCAACACTGACTGCGGGGACCCACCGTCCGGTCTATACGGTCATAACTGGGATGCCATTTGCACCCATATACACTTACCATCATTTCACTTACGATACATCCTCAAACGCTATTCAACTTATTCTGGTTTCCAAGCGGTGTCGTACATTCCTTTCTTCTTCGCCGGCGGAGTTTGCCTTAGCCGATCCGACTTAGTTAAGGTTTCTAATCATTCGGTACGTCATATTTTCCTTCAGGTTATCCTGGAGTCCCCATCTGCCTTTTATAGAAACATTTATGAAAATTGGGTATACTTCCCAGGGGGGTCACCCATCCCAGAATTGCTCTAGCCCCAGCACGCTTAACTTCGAAACTTTCATATGTTTTGGCACGTTAATGCTAATATAATTGCGCCAACTGCCCCACACGTCCTTTATCATGTAATTCTAGAGCAAATCGGGGTCTTAGCAAATTTTTCGGGAAGTTTTTATAGCGGGCCCCATTCCGACCTAAAGGGGTCGTTTGTTCTTCTAGCTATATGGTTTATCGTCTTAGGCTTCCAAATTCCCTATATTCGCCTCCCACATGTATAAATAGCTGCCTCGAATAGTTTCATTGATTCAGATTTGTTTTTTACCCTACTTTTACCGACACGCAGAAAGAGAATATCGCGTAATATACTGGAATATAAATCTATCAATGCACATATTCATTCAGAAAAGGTTAACGATATACCTGGGTCTGCGTCTGGTGATGCCTCTGGGTCCTGCCGACCAGTCAAAGCGTATATGCGGTTCGAGGGACCGCTAGAATCAGAACCCCCGCCACGGCCTCTACTGCGGCCCGCTGGTGCTGGCATACCTTGCCCCGTAGGGCGCGTGGCTGAAGGAGTAGATGACGAACTAGCAACGGATCTCGTCGGCTGTGCTGCACTACCAGAACCGCCCGCCCACGGACAATCTCGCATCACATGGCCCTGGCGGCCGCAAGCAAAACATGCCCCTGTAGCCCGGTAGCACTCCCCTGGGTGCGACCTCCCACAATACGGACACTGGGGCATAGGTGGCCTAGTCTGACTGGGACCCCTGCTCGCCTGAGGACCTGGGGCTCTGGAACTCTGGTCTGCCCTGGACGGTCCTGCGCCATCAAATCGCTTACTGGCAGACTGTGTGTCCCGGCCTAACGGAGGGAAGTATCCACTGGACTGATACGAAGGCTGCCCGCCCCGGGAATCTCCAGAATACCACGCTGATCTGGCCCTCTTGGGCCGCCTCCTATCATAATCTCTGCTGGGCTGATATGCTCGATGCCGGTCCTCCATCCCATGGGCGTAGGCCTGTAACCTGGCTATGTCCATGTCTGTTTGCGCCGCCATAGACATGCAACTATCAACCAAATAGGGATCCAGCCCTATCACATATCTGTGCATCCGATCGGCCATGTCCGCCACTATAGTAGGAGCATACCGGGCCAGAGAATCAAACTCCAAATTGTACTCACGAACACTCCGACCCCTCTGCTTTATCTGCAAGAACCTATCAACTCTCGCCCTCCGCAACTCCGGGGGCAAAAAGTGGCGAAGAAAAGCGGCCTCGAACTCATTCCAAGTGGCTGGGGGAGCACCCTCGCCCCTGGATAGCTCCCAGGACTCGTACCAATTTGCGGCAACATCTCGCAACCGGTGCGAGGATAACTCAACAGACTCAGTCGCTGAAGCCCTTACCAGTCCTAATGAGCGCTGCATCCCCCGAATGAAATCGTAGGGGTCCTCATCGGGCTTAGACCCGAAAAACTCAGGGGGCCCACATGTTAGAAAATCACGGACCCTCAAACTATCACGTCTATCATCATCGTCACCCCTGGGTCCGCGCCCACTGACCTGTCCAGCTGCCAAGGTCGTCAGTAACTGCACCGCTTCCCGTAATGTCCTATCCTCCGCCCCGGGCTAGGGAGCTGGAAGCGCGGGAGCTCGGGCCGCTGGAGTTGCTGATGTACTCGCTCCAGTCCCCTCTGGTGGTGGTGTAACTGAGCCCTCTGACTGTAACACAATACCGGGCCTGGTCTGAGCACGAGCCCGTGTAACCCGCGGTATCTGGCTGGTCTCTCCCGTCTTCGCCTTGCCCTTCTGGGCAGCAGTTGCCTTCTTCGGAGGCATCACTGAAAACATAACAGTTTGTCAGAGGAGAAATCATCCTGATAACACGGCTCTAACGCACGATCTAAGATCCAAAGAAAAGGTAACATCCTAAATGTCCTATAGCCTCTTGTTTATAGATGTGGTGCACAACACGCCGATACACAAGACACTACGAGACACGGCCTGTAGACATTCCGAGGACAAATCGCTCTGATACCACTTCTGTCACGACCCAGCCCCGTGAGCCGCGACTGGCGCCCTACTTAGGCACCCCAAACAGACTTACAAACCAGATCATCATATTAAGACTCATTCATACTTAACATAAGTTGTGTGAACTGAAAACTAATAGCAGACGTCGTACAAGTATTGAACGAACATTTATCTTAAGCGGTCGCCCGTGTAGAATAGTCATATCAAAATCAGAAGAGTGGCGGAATATACATCGCCCAAATGCACACACACACATACAACCATATGGGCCGTCTTGGCCATAATAGCATACGGGCCGCTTAAGAACGCAAAAACAGAACCGCATACGAACACACCGGACCCACGACCCACAAATATGACTACAGGCCTCTACAAACATAACAGAACATATGAACATATGACGGGACAGGGCCCCGCTGTACCCAAATAGTCACAAATGTACAGTATATGCATGGCGGAAAATATGTACCAAAAGATAAGCTCCGGATCAAGGGAAGCTCTCCAAAATAGCAGAATGAGTAGCCTAAACCGGAGGATCACCCAAACGAGCGTCTGTACCTGCGGGCATGAAACGCAGCCCCCCGAGGAACAGGGGGGTCAGTACAGAAGAAGTACTGAGTATGTAAAGTAGAAGGTACAGAAATCCCAATCATGGCTGGAGTCAGAAGGCACAAAAACAAATATCAAAGTAGCAGATCAAACCTGTGCGAAAGATAAATGTACAGAATGCAAATAAAAATCATGCATAGGGTTTAGGAACGTGGCCACCCCCGACGCTGGTGCCACAACACATCATACTCCAGAAGTTTTCAAATCTCCGTACATACTCCGAACAAATCGTATCACACACATATCACATCATCAGAACATATCAAATGCCATATCACATCATAACTCCATAGACGGTAACCAGCCCTATGGCGAGGCTTCGGAAACCGTAACACATCATACTTCCGAATACGGTATAGTGCGCACGATCACAAAGCCGGCCCGGGTACCGACGAACGAAATCATAATAAATGGCACGAACGGAGTAGTGCAGAAACCATATGCATATCAAAAGTAAATTACAGGACTCGACACATAATTACATATATGCATATACCGACATCAGAAGGCTCGAAGTAGGTGTCAAGTCAATCAGAATTAATATATAGAAGTTACGAACTTTCAAACTACAAAACCTTCGAAAAACAATACACAGGTCATTTTCTGAAAATTTAGTATCACTCATAGTGCAAAACGTTCAATAACGGTATAGGACATTTCAAACGGACCTTAGAATCATAGGCGAACGATTACTTTTCATATCGGACGGGAATGAGGCAAACAAATCGAATAAGGGAAGCCTCGGGGCTTGCGGGCCCACCTCGAGTCAAATTGAGGCGGCGGACACAAATCACAGACTTTAGGCTCCATAAAGCCATCTATGATGATTTCGGAGAGATTCGGACACAGTAGCAAAAGTTGTGAAGGTTTGAGCATTCTTTCAACCAAATATAAAGAATATGTTTCAATTGCGCTGAATGAATAGTACACAAAATTAAACTCGGATTTCCAAGAGCAGAATTATCCCCGAGGGTCCGATCTTAACCTAGTATAACTAGGACATGCCAAAAGAAGGAAAAGTAGGCTTTACATACCTTAGTCGTGCCTTACGCTCGTCCAATCTTAATTCCCGTTTCGTCCAAAAACTACAAATGGTCACATTTACCAATTACTATTCATGAAACTTAAAATTTCAATTCTAGCCAACACTTGTTTATAAAAATTTGGGCAGCATTTCCCCTATACATATAGCATCCCCGAGATTCAACTCGGCTCAAAACAATCAACAACAACCCAACAACAACATCAACAACCTCAACAATCATAACCAACACAACACAACACAACTAGTCTACTTTCCCACATAATACAATAACTTCCATTCCGACTTCAAATTTTTTTTTAATCGACACCATCATACTCACATTCATTACTAATCAAAATCATTACAATGCCATTCGGGAGCATTTCATATCATTTCTACAAAATATACACAAGATATACGAAATATACCACCCTTCCACCAAAGCCATAATTCTTCCAAATCTTCTAATCTTCAACATAAACATCTACAACACATTTTACCTTCCAATTTCATTAGCAACCATCCTAATTTGCATCTTACCAATTCATTTTCAAAATTATACAAATTTCCCATAACTTCATTAATTTCCTACAACAACTTTACAACAAATTCTCAAACCAACAAGAATCATTAGCCTTCTATTTACATCACAAAACCATAACAACTCAACTAATACACTAAATAAAATAAATTCATCTCCCTTCCACCTAGGGCACTACACGGCCACAACACCCATATGCACAACACACAAAATATTCATACTTTTCATTCACTTCTACATACCCTAACATGTATATATCTTCCATAACATAAAAAGAACATAAAATTCTTACCTTTCTCCAATCCTTCAACTTGCCACCAAAGTCACTTCCTTGTCAAACTAATTATACCACTTTGTAGAGAATCTTGAACTTGTTACTAATTTAAGAAGAACAAGATTTTTGGGTGAAGATTGAAGGCTAGGAAATTTTCTTCTTTTCTTTCTTTTTTTTTTCTCTTGGAGCCGATTGCTCCTTTTTTTTTTCTTGATTTTTCCTTTGTTTTCTTGAAGCTTCTTAAGAGCTTATCCCACTTATATAATTAATCACATGATTAATTATATGGGTTGGGCCAAGGCCACCCTATAGCCGGCCACCCCATATGGATTGGGCCTCATTTTTCATTTTTTTTAGCCCAATTGTTGGCTAGATTCTACTTTGTAATTTCCGAAGCTAATTTTCAAAATTCCAATTTTTGCCCTTGGCCTTCCTCCGTACTTTCACACCAATCTTTTCATAACCAACACACACATATATTAATTCAAATCACCATTTGACCTTATTCCCTATAATTCAAAATTATTTCGCATTTTACGAAGATACAAAAATGCCGGATGTAACAGGAAGGATTTTACACCCCGTAATTTCTGTACGTAGAGATTCGTTAGGTATTAGCTATTCAATTGCAGATATCGGAGTTATTGTCGAGAAGATGTAAGATCATAGGTGCTCGTGTTACAAATCTAAGAGTCTGAGTTCGCGTAACAGGTTATAGGAGGATTGGAAAACCAGTACACTAAGGGGATTAAGCTTCCGAGGCTTTGAAGGAAAGTTGGGCAAGGTTTGGTACGGAATTTTTGGTCTAAATGGAAGAAATAATATACTTTAGTATATTAAGAGTTTTGAAGTGAAACAAAAGTCTAATGTGAAGTTCGGGAAGTCTAGGTTCCATCGCAACAAACCACTCCTCAATCGGACATCGGGATAAGGAGATATGGACGTTACAAGTTGGGCTGGCAGACCAGGAAAAATGGTCTGCACGAACGCGCCAGGGAGTGGCGCGAACGCGCAGAAGGCCAGGGCCAATACAGTGCGAACGCGCCACCACGAGGTGGGACCGCGCTGAACAAATTTTGATCCGGGTTCAGGATGAAGCTTATATTATAAGAATATGATAATAACATATATATGACATTTGGAGACCATATGGGGTGAATTGGTTCATATGGCACCCAATGAGAAATTCTTGTTGCTGCACGCTAAGTGGGGCCCACACGTCGGAGTTTCATAAAGGACATATGAAGGGATATATGAGTAGTACATGAAAAGTTGAACAAGTCCTAAGAAGGACCCTTAAGCCAAAAATGGGCATAAGCCCTCCAAAAGGACGATTTAAGGAAACATTTTCGGATGATCCGACTTGAACGGGCCAAAACGACATTATAAGTTTGGAATTTGGAAACCTACAAAGCATTAAAGTTGTAGATAATTTAATTAGCTTTCCAACCATAGGTCGTGGGGCCTCACACAATATCGGGATAAAGAGTTATGACCTTTTTACTGAACGAAGCGCAGTCAGAAAAATTAAAACAGCGCGAACGCGCTATTTAAAGGGGCTTACCCCTTAATTTCCTTAACAAACACCTCAAATATTCTCCAAAAATCTGGAGAATTCCTCCCAAACCAAATTTTAAGCCTAAACCAGCTAAAAATTCCCAAATTCCAGTCCAGGCGACGTATAAAAAGGCCCCTAGAGTAAATTCAGGATCCCAGGCGACGTATAAGAAGGCCCCAAGAGTAAATTCAGGCCCCTAAAAATTCCCAAATTCCCAAATTTTAATACCGACTTATTTACGAAGAAAGCGTGGTTAAATAATTGTATAATGGATTGGTTAGTTATGGAAGTTAGAAAACAGTGTGTGGGCTGTTCTATGGAATACTTTGGTGTTGGAAATGATGATATTGATGTTAGTATTGTTGTTGTTGTTGTTGGTTGTTGAATTGAAAATTTAGGATAGGTGTAGAAACAGAGGAGATGCTGCCCGATTTTCGGCAGAATATAAAATAGCTTGATTTGAAACTTGGAACAAGTGTGCGATGAAGAGGCTAACGTTAATGTAAATCCTCTTAAATGTATACTTGCGAGCTCGGAAAAATAAGCGTAGCTAATAGAAGGTTGCACAGGTATGTTAAGGCTCGTCCCTTTCTTTCAAAGGCATGATTCCTACGTTATGATTTCATAAATATTTCCATAATTTGCTTGTTATCAAAAGTTAAAAGTCTAAGATTCCAAGGCATGATTTCCTTCCTGATAACCCATAAATGTTTTCCAAAATATTCGTATTTTCCAAACCAAAGGTTGTGATTATGTGAGCTCTTATGATAACAACGATGGACATGTTTTTCAATGACAACGACAATGTCAAAAATGAGAATATTATTATGATGACTATGATGAGAAGGATTTTATGTTTAAAAGTTCCAAGTTTACGATTTCAATGACGATATGGGAATATTAAGCTATTCCATGAATCCCTTAACCGTACTTATTGTTGATGGTCTCACCTCATGTTACTCGTTCCTTCGAGGTGAGATATAGCGATGATAACGATTCTATTTCCAGTGCTACCTAAGTTCATGATTCTCGAGACTCCCGTGACATCGTCGATTTCATCTCGCGATGGTTGATCTTTTAAGGAATGATATAGTGACAATGGTAATGCTAATGATGATGTTAGTTTCATTTATGTATTTTTATGTATGTATGTATGTATGCATTGCATCCAGCTGATCAGTTGGGGATAACACCGAGTCCTTAAAGGGTCGGGTACGGATAACACCGAGTCCCAAAAGGGCCGGGTACGGATAACACCGAGTCCCAAAAGGGCCGGGTACGGATAACACCGAGTCCCGAAAGGGCCGGGTACGGATCACACCGAGTCCCGAAAGGGCCGGGTACGGATATGATAGATGTATGTATAGTAAGTGTAAGTGTATGTGAATGCATTCAGAGGCACACCGATTTCCGTCAAGTTCTTAACTAATCAAAATCCTAATCAGGAAGTATGAACTAAGAAATGATTCCTATAAGTGATTGGTTGCAGATTTATAAGCTAGAAAGTTGTAGTTTACTAACAATAGTGTTACTTTCATATTAAATACGCTAAAGAGGCGACGAAGCAAACTTGGTTACGGTTAATCTATAACAGGTATGTAAAGCTAACCCTTCCTTCTTTTTGGCATGGTCCTAATGAAACAAACAGACAACATATATATGACTCCAAAGAAGCTCTTATTCTTAGAAACACTAGGATGGTTAATGTTCTTGATTTCCCAGAACTTATTTTATTATGTCTTGATACGTGTCTATGATTTCAGGCGTCCTATTTTGATATAATCCATTGTGACATTCAAAGGGTACTTGCTATGATTATTGTCTTGATTTTCAAATGATAAGTTCATTTTGATTATTCTATCGAGTCTCAGATATGACATAGTTTGCATATGGTTGCTCACTACTCTGCTCGTGCATGCCTCAATATATCTTTCACCGAGTCCCGGGCGGGGGTACGTTCTCGTGCACAGTTTCACTGCATTGTTCACCGAGTCCCTCACTAGAGGGTCGGGATACGGTATATATATATATATATATATATATATATATATATATATATATATATATATATATGATATGATGATGTAATTATGGCGCCAAGGATGGTATATGATGACTTTATTCATCGAGTCCCATATTGGGCCGGGTATGATATATGATATTGATATGCATGATTTACATTTCATAAGGCAAGTGTATTGGTAGTATGATGGTCATACTTGTCTCCTGTAATCTCTATTTCAGTCATGATCCTCTTTATTGTATTTCATGATTTATATGCTCAGTTCATATCTCGTACTGACCCCCTTTCTTCGGGGGGCTGTGTTTCATGCCCGCAGGTACAGATACTCGATTTGGTGATCCTCCAGCCTAGGACTTCTACTCAGCTGTTGGAGAGCTCCATTGTTCCGGAGCCTATCTTATTTTGGGTACAGATCTTTTGATGTATATATATGTTTATCCAGGGGTACGGCGGGGCCCTTTCCCGTCATATTTCACTATCGATACTCTTAGAGGTCTGTAGACATATGTGTGGGTTGTGTATAACTTTTGTTCAGCTGTGTCTATATGGTTTGCTATGGATATTCCCGCTTGTAGTGGAAGCCTTGTCGGCTTGCGTATTGTATTGATATGTAGTGGCAGCCTTGTCGGCCTGCGTATCATATTATGTATTGGTTAGCTGTGACTCCTCAGGAAACAAGTTTATGATATGCGACGTTATGAATCTTTAGTTGCTTTCAGAAGTTCCATACAATTCTTAATTTCAGTCTGACTATATCTAACAGGTACGTATACGATTGTCCAGCTCGGGCACTAGTCATGGCCCACCCGGTTGGGTCGTGACAAAAGTGGTATCAGAGCAGTTCATCCTCGGAGTGTCTACAGACCGTGTCTAGTAGAGGCTTATTTATCGGTGTGTTGTGCACCACGTCTATAAACAGAAAGCTACAGGACATTTAGGATGTCATATTTCCTTTCGTCTTAGATCGTGCGATAGAGACAGAACCTAGGAAAGATTGTTTCTGACGTCTTTTCTTGTAGGTAGGTGTAGATTGGCGAGAGATGAAGAGGTGAGCTTCAGATAGTGGGGGTGCTAAGAAGGCCCCTAGAGTAAATTCAGGATCCCAGGCTCCAGGACCGAGCATGAGGAGCCTCAGTTATTCTATCGAGACTGACCCCTCGGAGGACCCAGCGACAATTCATCCAGAGTTTCTGATATCCAGGGAGGCGGTCCCCGAGGCCGTACCAGTTGCTCCTATAGCAGAGCACCACGTTAGACCGGCTACCCCGGTAAGTGTTATGGATTACTCCAGCCCCCTATCCTGGTCATCGGTAAACGAGGAGTTGCCCGGTTATCTATATTCCTCGGACTCAGATGAGGAAGATGATGAAGGCCAGACGAGTAGATGGAGGGCGAACGATGACGAGGAGCACACTTCACCTTATAGATCACCAGATCAGGCTAGAGACCGATTGACTACAGGTATATGAGACTTTATTAAAATTTCCTATGTATGTGCATTTGCTATAGATTATTACCTAATAGCGGCGAGCGAAAATCAAAGGGGCCGACAACCTAGTATTTATAAGTAACAGCGACCAAGGTGTTCCCATCACCATGGGAATTTTGAAATCTAGGATGGAAAGTAGTTGTACATACAGGTGAAAGTTGGATATCAAGGTTACAGAATGAGAATTTGTATATACAGAATAGCAAACTGGCCATCATCAAGGTAAGTTATTGTAAGTATAATAGGAAAATGGATTTAATGTATATACAATGTTGATAAGTTCAGTTATAAGGTGCGCACAGAAGAAGTTAGGAATCAGTAACGGTAAGCATAATATATGTCAGATATAGCGTGAATGTTACTAGGATAATTTGTAAGGGCTTGTGATACTAAGGGATGATTTAGAAAAGGGAGGCAAATCTTAATAGAACGTTATATTGAGGTATCGAGTGAATTGATAAGTAGGGATAAATTACAACGAGTTTATAGTAATAAAGGATTAATAGTATGATTGAGATAAGAGTACGGAGGAGGGAGAATTGCGACGAATGTGAATGTATTGATAAGACAGCTTGTGAGATATTAAGGATAAGATTGATCAGAAAGGATAAAAGGTTAAGTACGCCTACTCCACAGAGTGTAATTAAACCATAGTAAGAATCGTGAATAAGGATAAGAAGTGTTACGCCATAGGATTGATTATGAACAGGATATCATGTGAATATAGTAAGGATTGTTAGGAAAATGAGTAAAGCCTAGCGAGGAAGTGACTAAAAGATATGACGTGATCTATGTGATTAAAGTATAAAGGCGAGCTATAGAATGAATAAGAAAGACTTATAAAGTTCTTCTATAGGGAAAGTTCAGAATAAAGATTATGTGATAATGGAAATGATAGCGAGCACAAGAGAAGAAGGAGTTAATTGAAAGAAGGAAATAAGAAGAAAGTGAGATGACAGTGCAGTAATAGGTTATGACATGTATAGCCGAGAACACGAGTAATATAAGTGACGGAACTGTGAAATACCAAACTATAGAAAGATGAGCAACGAGGTAGAATGAGTGCCAGAAAATGACTAGGATGATAAGAACAAATAGCGATGAATAGAATACGTTATGAAAATGAGAAAGGGATTATGCAGAAGTAGTGTTTTCCGGAGGATACAGAGGTAGCATGAGATTCCTCGTGCACATAATAAAAGATGGACATAGACTGGAGGAATGGTGAGGAAATACTAAAGGAAGCACCCAAGATAGACATAATTAATTGAGTACGAGTGTAAAATAAAAGGGAAATATATAGTTACGAACTTAAAGGTGTAGTACGACGACAAGGTGATAAGATAAAACCATTATTAAGACAAACTTGATATGATTTTGAGTAATTTAGAAGTCAGTGTTGGGTATATAACAAGGGTGAAAGAGCATAAGGCACAAAGGAGTACTGCGTGTATATGACTTCACCTCGGAAATAGTGAAATCGTTAAAGGGTAAGGAATGTAGGCCTGAGGAACAAATAATGTTTTGTAAATTTATTAAAGGAAACAGATGATATAGGTCGGAATAGAGATAATACTGCAAGAGAACTTTGGACAGAACGACTATAAGTACTAATTAATTACTGATTGGAGTAGATAGAATGTGGCCTTGGATGAGTTGCTACATGGGTTGCATTACTAGAGTACAGATCATCAGACGAGATTTTATACTATATATAGAAAGGTTCTCGTCACTTCGTGATTTTGTTAAGGTTTCGTACGAGGATAATCAAAGTTATAAATTATAAAGAAAGGCCATGGATATGGTACAGTATACCAAGTGAATTGGAAAAGAGTCAAATGAATTTGGGATTGAAAATGGGGACATAGAGCAGAATATACATAGATAATGATATAAGTACACCCTAAAGGGGCGAAGCGGGTGAGAGAAATGCAGGTATAAGATGGAAACAATTGACACTGCAATATATTTGATAGAGATGCTTAAATTTCAATTGAGATCCCTTGTTGAAACAGATTAGTAAGATCTGAAAGCTAGCAATAAATGGATAGAAGCCAGGGTGATATTTAAGGCAGAGCTGAGAATCATTTGTAAAGGTCTTGAATCGAAGGACATTAAAAGTGGGTGCTTAGCAAGAGAACGGTAACGAGTAACGCAAGAGATATTATAAAGGATAGCAATGCTATACTAGATTAGAGGCTAAGATTTGGCAATAGAGCTGTGCGCTAATGGAATTGCGACTTATAAGTAACAAAGGAAAGGGATAGAAAATCTCCTATAGTAGTATATGAGAAAATCAAAGGGGTGAATAAAGGAAGGGAAAGGAGTGTAACAAGATAGGCTACGAGCGAGTTTTAGTACGGATGGGTTATGTAAAGCATGATGAACCGGGAGAAAAAGGACTATGAATAAGATTGGATATATTTTATACAAGTTGTACCAGAATAGATATGCAACCTACGAATATTTGTATGCTAAGAATGAGACCAAGTGAGTACTTGATAAGAAGAGTAAGGATTCTGTAATAGCAATGCGGTAATGATTTTTTGGATACATTAAGGAAAGGTGTGAGATGGTTTGAGCCAAATTACCGAGTTAGTACTGAGGGCAAATAGGACATGGCTATAGCTGAGTCCCGATACCGATTGAAAGATACAAGAGGAAAATACAAGGTAAAACATAAGGACTAGCGAAACGATGTTATGATATTCTCGGGCTAATTTGAGCACCTTCGCATATTCTTGTAAAGATTGCAGCATAAGGCGTGACAGAAAAACTAAGAGTAAAATTTGAGTAAAGAGGCAATAGAAGGGTTTGAATTAAAAATAAAGAAACGACACGAGATACTACGCCTAAAGTGTTACAAGTTGGGTTAAGGGAAATTGTGAAATGGTTTAAGCGAGACGATCAGAACGAGCTGGTTACTAGAAGACGGTGAATTTATATGTTAGATCAAAAAATTCTTTCAGAATTATACCAGTTAATGATAGACAGATCACAGAGCAGCTATGTAAAGTTATTATGAGGGAACTCCAGTGCTACTTGATAGCCAACCCTAAAGATCGAGATTAAAAGCTAAAGGGTAAAGTTACAGTGAAAGTCGAGAAGTGATATATGATGCTGAAGATTCCAGAATATGGACTGTAACAGCAGAGCAATGTAAGGTCATTAAAGTAAAATAATGTAACACCTTGGAAAATTTTGTTTTATTCGTAGAGTCTGCGAAGGGTCTACAAGTTTCCAGAGGTATGAAATACTCCAGGGATTGTAAAGTCTAATAAATCGACGAGGGATGTCTGCGCGTTATAAGATCTCATTTTAAGATTAAGGGGTAAGGTGAAGTGAGCGATACATCTTAAAGGAGTAACTATAGAAGAAGAAAGAGTCGAGTTAAGACTAAGTGCACCAGGGGAAGAGTAAGATTTCAGCGGAAGAGCTCGCAATACAACCGTCAACCAACTGTGAAATGAAGAAGGAGAGTAAAGAAAACGACGTAGAATTATCACCTTGAGAGGCAAGAGCAAGAAGAAATATTACGGGAATGGTTACTTAGAGAGCTGGAATGTGTGATAATAAAGTGAAGGGATTCGACCAACGAAAAGGGCATGTGAAGAGCATCATAATTCAATAAAAGGACGTTCAAGGAAGTATTGGGAGTGCAGGACCAGTTTAACATTCGAGGGCGAATGTTCTAAAGGGGGGAAGGATGTTATACCCCGTATTTTTAAACATTGGATTATTCGTAAGCTAATCGATATACGTTCGAGGACAAGATTAATTGTGGGGGTATGAGATAAGGACTTTTTAATCCCCGATTTTAATTAGTGTACGACTTGCTTATGAATTTCAATTAGTATAGAAATATTAGTGGAGGTTAGGGATTAATTAATCATGATTAGATTATTAAGTGGGGATTAGTGATTAATTCAGATTAATTAAGTTAGTTAATTACACAATGAAGTGGGCCACACAGATTCAATATATAAAAAAAAATATAAAATGGATGATGCCTTATAATGGGGCACGTGTCCTATGGATGGACAACATATATATATATATATATATATACATATATATATATATATATATATATATATATATATATATATATATATATATATATATATATATATATATATATATATATATATATATTCAAATTGATGAGTAATATTTGCTATACATTTCATTTGCAAATTCTAACTCAATTGAGAGAAGAGAGGTACATAGCCATGGTTGCCAAGCTCACGGCCATGGCAGTCCCCTTTTTTTAAAAAAAAGAAATTCTATTAAATCCCAAGGTGCTTCACACGTTCAAGAAGGCAGCAACATAAGGTATTTAATTGAGGAAGAGGAAATAGTGCAATTGGTGCAAGTGGGTGTAGAATCTGCTCTAATTAAATTAAGGTAAGAACATCCCTTTTTATGGTGTAATTGGATTAGATGGTGTTGTAATTGAGAGATTAACTCTTATTAAGTGGAATTGGATGCAAGAAATTATATACGTTAACGTTAAGGTTTTGTTTGGACCGTTTTGGTGTTGTTCCAATTTAGCAATGGTGGATTAAATTTGATTAGTGTTGTCGTTATTGTTGTATGGTAATTGAGGGTAATTGTTCACGTTGAAGGGTTGGAAATTTAGTGATAAATATGTATAGGTGCTGCTGTCCATGACAAAATTATACTCTTCTCCGTGTGTTTGTAGTTTTGCGAAGAAAAGGTCGAAAATTATATTTTTGATGTTGTAGTCTTAGTCGACTGTTTCGAGCTGTTATCAAAATGATATCGAAGTAATTTTATTGTACATGGATGGTAGTTGATGTTGTTGTGGTGTTGATGTTAATGTGGTTCGTGAATTTGGAAGAAAACAAGTGCATAAGGTGTCGTATACAAAGCGTATAATGATTTGCTTATTGTATAATCTTAGGTGTTAATGACGTGAGTTGAGAAAGAATTAAGAGAGGTTATTAGGTTGCTAATGTTGTTGTTGGTATTGCTGTGCTAATCGGAGATTAATTGGAAGTTCGGGTTAGGCAAGACATATAGAGGAAATGTTGCCTGATTTCCGTCAAGTTCTTAACTAATCAAAATCCTAATCAGGAAGTATGAACTAAGAAATGATTCCTATAAGTGATTGGTTGTAGATTTATAAGCTAGAAAGTTGTAGTTTACTAACAATAGTGTTACTTTCATATTAAATAGGCTAAAGAGGCGACGAAGCAAACTTGGTTACGGTTACTCTATAACAGGTATGTAAAGCTAACCCTTCCTTCTTTTCTGCATGGTCTTTATTAAACAAACCGACGACGTGTATATGACTCCAAAGAAGCTCCTATTCTTAGAAACACTAGGATGGTTAATGTTCTTGATTTCCCAGAACTTATTTTATTATGTCTTGATACGTGTCTATGATTTCAGGCGTCCTATTTTGATATAATCCATTGTGACATTCGAAGGGTACTTGATATGATTATTGTCTTGATTTTCAAATGATAAGTTCATTTTGATTATTCTATCGAGTCTCAGATATGACTTAGTTTGCATATGGTTGCTCACTACTCTGCTCGTGCATGCCTCAATATATCTTTCACCGAGTCCCGGGCCGGGGTACGTTCGGGTGCACAGTTTCACTGCATTGTTCACCGAGTCCCTCACTAGAGGGCCGGGATACGGTATATATATATATATATATATATATATATATATATATATATATATATGATATGATGATGTGATTATGGCGCCAAGGATGGTATATGATGACTTTATTCACCGACTCCCATAATGGGCCGGGTATGATATATGATATTGATATGCATGATTTACATTTCATAAGGCAAGTGTATTGGTAGTATGATGGTCATACTTGTCTCCTGTAATCTCTATTTTAGTCATGATCCTCTTTATTGTATTTCATGCTTTATATACTCAGTACATATCTCGTACTGACCCCCTTTCTTCGGGGGGGCTGTGTTTCATGCCTGTAGGTACAAATACTCGATTTGGTGATCCTCCAGCCTAGGACCTCTACTCAGCTATTGGAGAGCTCCATTGTTCCGGAGCCTATCTTATTTTGGGTACAGATCTTTTGATGTATATATATGTTTATCCAGGGGTATGGCGGGGCCCTGTCCCATCATATTTCACTATCGATACTCTTAGAGGTCTGTAGACATATGTGTGGGTTGTGTATAAGTTTTGTTGAGCTGTGTCTATATGGTTTGCTATGGATATTCCCGCTTGTAGTGGAAGCCTTGTCGGCTTGCGTATTGTATTGATATGTAGTGGCAGCCTTGTCGGCTTGCGTATTGTATTGATATGTAGTGGCAGCCTTGTCGGCTTGCATATCATATTATGTATTGGTTAGGTGTGACTACTCCGGAGATAGGTTTATAATATGCGACGTTATGAATCTTTAGTTGCTTTCATAAGTTCCATACAATTCTTAATTTCAGTCTGACTATATCTAACAGGTACGTATACGAGTGTCCAGCTCGGGCACTAGTCATGGCCCATCGGGTTGGGTCGTGACAATATAGTCTCTGAGAATGTGGCTATGGATCAAGCCTGTCTCCCTGTGCACCTGCGGGCATGACGCAGTGTCCACAAACAAAAGGACGTCAGTACGAAGAATGTACTGAGTATGTAAAGCATAATCAATATCAATATAGAAACATAATGAACAACATGAGGAATAGCACAAGATGGGAGATGGTAATATCATCGTCATAGGCACTTACTTGCCTTTCATAGGACTTTCCATTTCTAAGGCGTATTTGTGTGCTTACATCCACATCGTATCCGTTCCATATTTGTACTCTTATTCGTATACATACCCTTATTCATATTCATATCATATCATAATAGTTTTCATACTCGTATCCATATCATATACATAATCATATCATATACATAGCATTTCATAGCATACCCGACCATGCAGGATCGGTGTTTCATACGTACTTGGCCGACCTAGGCTCAAGGTTACACATACCTGGCCCTACCAAGGCTGCAGGGTTACATCTACCTGGCCCTACCAAGGCGTCAGGGTTATTCGTACCATCTGCAGAGGTGTGCGCACATTACATAATCATATACATACTTATTTACATATCCTACCCGGCCTCATAAGCTCGGGGTTCTATAATAATCATACATAGTTACATATACATAATGGCTCATAAGCATCTTTACTATTGTCATTACTGTCATCATCGTCATCGTTATCATTATAGTCGTCATCAATATCATTATCACTGTTATCGTCATTCATCTCATCTACCTTAATAGGCCTACTCGTCATACGAGGAACTTAGTACAATCGTAACATATCGAGAATCATAAGCTTAGTAGCTTTGAAGAGAGAGGCATTTGGAGAATATCATAAGCTCGTAGAAGATTTATATGATTGGCCAAAGAACCATGCCTTATGAAAGAAGGGTTAGCCTTACATACCTTTCCGTTGAACTATTCTACACTTGCACGTTCTCCTTCGACGATCGCGTTTCTACCTTCATTAAAGTCATACTATCATTACAATCGATAGCTAGCATATATGACTAAAGCTAGAGAAAATCGGACAACATCTCCTCTATTTATACGACATTCCTCCATAACGTATATCAACTCCCAAACGTCAACAATACATTCACAATACCATAACAATAGTCATTATTCATCCCCATTATCCACATTTGTCAATTTGCTTTCAATTACTCATATCCATGGCTATAACACACGACTATGTCCATTCACGTACATTGCTCATCTCATGTTCTCAACATCATTTATAACATATTTACATCACAATACATCAAGAATCATAACTCAATTCAAACTATTTCTCAAAATGGCACTATTCCACATTCATGAGCCATTTTGCCATACCTTTCTACAATCCAAGTATTTCAACTCTTAAATACCTCAAACAACATATAATTACCATAAATCTTACCTTAGATGTTGTAGGAACAAGCCTTTGTTGATAATATTCCGCTTGAGTAAAACCCTAGTTTATCTGCAATGAGATTTCTTGACTTGAATGATCTTTGATGGGTTTTCTTACACTTGATTCACTTGGTTTATGTTGTTGATCACTAAATACCCTTGAATTCTTGTGGAATAAATGTAGAGAGATGTTTTAGAGAGAAGGGGTGAAATGTGGAAATGAAATAATAAACTTGGTCCACATTTTAATAACCCAAAATTTGATCTGAAATGAACAGTCGTCGAAAGTGCACAGGGGTCGTAAACCCAGTTTACGGGCTGTATTCCAGTTTACGGTCCGTAATCTGTGGGCGTATTTAAGCATAACAGAACCAGAAAGTCAGGCTGAGACATGGTGATTTACGAACACAGTTTGCGGGCCGAATTTCAGTTTACGGTCCGTATTTCAAGTCGTCTTTAAACATTCAAGCATTTGACAGAAAGTTGAAGTTTTGGAAGTTGAAATACGACATGACAGTTTACGGGCCGTATACCACTTTACGGTCCGTATTTCATTTTACGATCGGCTGGCCAAAGTGCAAATTTGCAACTTTCCACATTTTTAGAACCTATAGTTATTCATTATGGGGCTTAACCTATCTCTTATTGCAATTGCCTTTGGAATCTTGCTTAAGGCCATCAAATGTTATTTCTTACTCATGGAAATATCGGATACTTGTACTCCTCGCTAGTCCATTCACTTGTGAAAAAATGGACGATTTTCCGAGGTGTAACACATCATTATCATGGAACATATCTCATTTCAATCTCATAAGAAGCTCTTAAGAATCATGAACTTTCACCTTTTGGGATGTAAAAAGGTCATGGAATATATAGAAAGGAAATCGTAATAGAAGAGTCATGCCTTTGAAATAAAAGAGGCTAGCCTTACATACCTTTACTTATTTTTAACTTTATCGACTAAACGCTTTCCTTCCAAGCTGACAATTCTACATACAAGAGAATTCGTACTAAGGTTAAATCATGAGAAACACGCTTAAGTCTAAGCTAAAGCGACTAAAAGGCTAACAAAAATTGGGCAGCATTTCCATTGTTTCAACAACTCCCTCCATCCAATAAACAACTCCCATAATATCATAATCAATAAACTTGTTCAAGTGGAACATTATTCAATCCCCACAATTCCTTTTCAAAATCACCCACAACCATAGCTACAACATAACACCATATCTATTCTCATATAATGATTCCTCAACATTATTAGTATCATTCAGAACAACAATATACTCACCTCATACTAAGAATCTTGATTCAAATTAACTTACTACTCCAAATACCATTATTTCCATATTTAAGCTCATATTCTACTTCCTTCTCTAATCCATGTCATTCAACCACTTAATACTTTTAATAACATGAAATAGATGTAAAACTCACCTTTTAATTATATAGGAATTGTCACGACCCAGCCCCGTGGGCCATGACTAGTGCCCGAGCTGGACACCCATATGTGTACCTGTTAAACATAGTTAGACTGACACTATAGACAACATGCGAATCGACATAGACCCAAAGGTTCTTAACGTCACAGGATCATGATAATCTGTCTCCTGCGGAGTCTCAACCAATCACAACATAATAAAGTACGCAAGCTGACAAGGCTTCCACTATATATCAATATAATACGCGAGCCGACAAGGCTGCCACTACATATCGATAACATACGCAAGCCCGCAAGGCTGCCACAACAAACAAAAACGTCCACAACGAACTATATAGACACAGCTGATCATATGACGGGACAGGGCCCCGTCGTATCCCTGGACAAACATATATATATATATACATCAGAAGATCTGTACCAAAAATCTAGGCTCCGGAACAAGAGCTGACTGGATATCCTAAGCTGGGGGATCACCGAATCGAGTGTCTGTACCTGCGGGCATGAAACGCAGCCCCCCGATGAAAGGGGGTCAGTACGAAATATGTACTGAGTATGTAAAGCATGAAATACAGTAAAGAGGATCATAGCTGAAATAGGGAGTACAGGAGACAAGTATAACATTCAGAATACCAAAACACTTGCCTTTTGAAACATAAATCATGCATGTCAATATCATATATCATACCCGGCCCATTATGGGACTCGGTGAATAAAGTCATCATATACCATCCTGGCCACCATAAACATATCATCATATCATCACATCATCATATCAAATATATATATATATATATATATATATATATACCGTACCCAGCCCTCTAGTGAGGGACTCGGTGAACAATGCAGTGAAACTGTGCACGATAACATACCCGGCCCCGGACTCGGTGAAAGATATATTGAGGCATGCACGAGCAGAGTAGTGAGAAACCATATGCAAGTTAAATCATATCTGAGACTTGATAGAATAATCAAAACGAGCTATCACTCGAAAATCAAGACAATAGTCATATCAAGTATCTTTCGAATGTCACTATGGATTATATCAAAATAGAACTTCTGGAATCATATACACGTATCAAGACATAATGAAATAGCTTCTGGAAGTCAAGAACATTAGCCATCCTAGTGGCTCTAAGAATAGGAGCTTCTTTGGAGTCATATAAATATGTCGTCTGTTTGTTTCATAAAGATCATGCTAAAAAAAAAGAAGGGTTAGCCTTACATACCTGTTATAGGTTAACCGTAGTCAAGTTCGCTTCGCCGCCCCTTTAGCCTATTCGATATGCAAGTAATGCTACCGTTAGTAAACTATACTTTCTAGCTTATAAATCTGCAACCAATTACCTATAGGAATCATTCTTCAATTCATACTTTCTTGATTAGGATTTTTATTAGTTAAGAACTTAATGGAAATCGGGCAGCATTTCCCCTATATAACTCGCCTAACCCGAACTTCCAATTAACCTCATGTTATCACAGCAATACCAACAATGACAGTAATAGAAATATTCATATAAAAATCCTTACAATCCAACCCATAAACAACTCAATAACCTTTCTTAATCCTTTTCCAACCCAAATCATTAACATTTAAGATTATACACCAAACAAACCAACATACGTTTTGTATACGATACGTTATACACTCCTTTCTTCCAGATTTAGAATGCCCATCAATGACAACACGACAACAACATATTAACATAAACCACACTTTGCATCTTCTCAACTCAACAATTCTATATAACAACTACAATTCCTACTATCAACGATTTCATGCAATTTCTTACTTCCAATTTCATCCAATCCAATTTTAATCCTTTCATTACAACACCATGTATACAATTATACCATAAAAAGTGAAAATCTTACCTTAATTTAATCGGAGGAAATTCTACACTTATTTGCTCCAATTTCACTATTTCTTCTTCCTCAATTCAACACCCAATGTTGCTATCACCTCCTTGAATTTGCAATTCACCTTGGAACTTAATCAAAACAAGAAAAAAAAAATTCATTCAACCATGGCTGGCCGAGAGCAGCCATGGAAATGTTCTTTTTTTTTTTGGCTTCAAATTATGAAATGAAAATGACGACTAAACTTAGTCAATAATGTGCTATTTATGGGCTGCCCATTTTTCCTACACGTGTCCATCATAGTGACTCACCATTTTTTTGTTTCTTTTTTTTTAAATTAAAAACGGGTGGGGCCCGCAAGATATAATTAACTTAATTAATCTTAATTAATCACTAATCCCTATTTAATAATCTAATTATAATTAATTAGTCCCTAATCTCCAATAATATTTCTACACTAAATGAAATTTATAGGCAATTCGTGTACTAATTAAAATTGAGAATTAAAAATTCCTATTTCATATCCAAAAATAATCTCGTCCTTAACTTATGTCGATTAGCTTGTGAATAATTCAACGTACAAAAATACGGGGTATAACAGGAATGATCTTTGGATGAAGATACTTCACTTGAGAAAAACCCGTACTTCAATACTAAAGAAAATCTTGACTTGTATCTACCCTAGTAAGCATCCACACACTTGATTCTCTTGATTCTTTGTGTTTAATCTTTGATTTCTCTTGGATATACGTTGATATGGTGTATAGAATATTCTTGAGCTCTCATGAAGTGTGGAGAAACTGAGAAATGAAAAATAAGACCTTGGGTCATCTTTTTATACAAAAAAAAAAAAAAAAAACAAAGTTACCCAATTGGATTTATATGGACACTTATACGGTCCGTATAATTTTATATGGTCCGTATAAGTGACTGTATAATACTTCCAGTGATGACCCTTCACTGTGACTGTTATACGGACCATTATAGGACTATACAAGGTTATACAGACCGTAGAAATGGTCGTATAACCCACCTTTTTCCAAAGTTGATCTCGTCTATTCGTTGATCTCAAATCCTTATGAAACCTTCTTGGCACTTACATAACACCTCGTTTACCATCAAACGAGCTTTATAACTCATCCTTAATACCTTACTAAATATCTAATAGCTCTATGATTACGAACCTTCCCAACCATACTCTACCTTAACTTTCTCCAACGAGCTTTCTTCTCTTGCCTCAAATGTCTTTGGAATCTTAATTAGAATCATTAAGTATCCCTTCTTACTTGTAGGGACATCATGTACACCTTAACTTGTGTTAGTCTATTCACCACACACAACCCGAAATTTTGAGGTGTAACAAAAAAAAAAGGAATATGAGAAACCAGAATATCCTGCGGGAAATTAGGAGTATATGAGTGTTACAACTAGAATTCTCTGGCTAGCTCGGCAAAAAGAGAGGGGAGATGTATTAAAGCCACAGATTCAGGACAAAATCAAATGGCAACGGAATATCTCGCAAGAAGAGGTGTTGAAAAATGATAAAAAGATAAGTCATGAGTGGTTACATCGAATATTATGTATACCCTTATGATTGATTTTACGACATGTTAAAAATATTGATTGTGTTGTATGTCAAAATTGAGGTAGCAAGCGCTACGGAAAGAATCAGGATTGGGTTTATTCGGGAACTAAAGTCGGATAGCGGTAACGCGACCAAAAATGTAAACACGAGCATTGGGAAAAAGAAGGGTATGATATTATGAAGGGGATAGAAACTTGGACAAGGAAAACGTATACACATTGAGGATCAGGTAATATACGTGAGGAAACAGTTAGGATGAAAGCAGGAAAACAGACGATAGGATCAAATTTAAATAAATCAACGGGAGATAGCGTAATGTTGTACGTGACAAAGGATGAACGCGAGGACCCCGGAACCAACCTATACGTCTTCATAACCAGAACCAAGAAGGTTGGAAATAATGGACAAAAGTGCATCCTTGAGAAGAAATAAATAGATCTTATGAGAGCGACGAGAAAATTTTAAACTCCTAAGATTTAACAAGGAGAATGGATATGATCCCATGATTGGTACACCTATTGAAGGGGAGAAAGTACCTCAAGAAGAGATTTTGAGTGTCAAAAGGGATTCGCACTCGAAACGAAACACCCCAAAGTTTCCTAATCTAAGAGTAAAGGATGACTAATGGAAACAGGCATTTTACAAGTAAAGCAAAACAAAAGAAACTATGAGGACTAAAGGAAGGAGGAGGTGTAAATGAAATGGTTAAAGGAAAATATGTGGTCATGACAACAAGGAGAACATTAATGAGTCAGTAGGCTTGCCCAAAGGAAAACAAATTGAAATTGTAAGACAATGGTTGTGTGAAAGATGCGATTATGAAGAAAACCGAGAAAATTTGAGATATATATATATATATATATATATATATCTGTGTGTGTGTGTGTGTGTGTGTGTGTACAAGTTGTAGTATCATAAGGGAAGATGAGGACTCGACGAAATAAGAAAGGAAAGGGTGTATTTTGTGAGGATTTCATAATAAGAACAAGAACCGACCGAACATTAGAAGGACTATGATGCATAGTTGTGATGCAAACAAGTAGTTAAGAAGAATTATGGTACACAATGAGCTAAGCTAATGAAAGGACGAGTCGTGGGAATGGATGGTGTAGAATATCAACTTTTAATGGTATAGTATAGACATAAATCGGAATTGAGAACCCAGAGCAAGTAGAATTTCAAGGATATTAAGAAGATACTCATGGAGAAAGATTAGGACTAAAGGAGCGTGGTATAGTCGGACACTCCATAAGGGGCCTAATGAATTCCGATGTCCCCATTAATTCATTAGCCTAGAAGGATTACTAGTCATGAAGGGTAGAAGTGAAAAGACAACAAAGAAGGCATCTGAATTGTATTTCATATGTATAAGCATTTTGACTTGATACAAGAACTCAACTAGCAAAAAGGAAATAAGTGAAATTATGCAATGAAAATAAATCCGGCATTATATGAAATAGAGAAGTTGAAGGATCACTAAGGTCGGCCAGATGACTATCAAAGACGGTTAATATTCGAAGGTTACTAGTGTATGCGAACATCCTTTAAAAGGGGGCAAGAACAAATTCAGTTCTAAGATTAGCTACAATAATCTCAAGCTCAAAAGAGGGAAATATATTGGATTGAAAGAGTCAAATTTCAAGATGACCGATATGTCAAGAATGCGCTAAAGAAAATTAAGAATGGACTAAATGCAAGTATATTATGAGACAAATGTGAAAAAGGAGGCATGACAAGATGATGAAGGCCTAGCGAATCAAAGAGAATAAGTTTCGTCAACACGATACGTTGTATTCCAGACTATGACTCGAATCACTCGCGCCGAAGAAATTTTAGGTACGTTTAGATATGTAGTTAAGTACTCCAAGGGATAGCAGAAGGAGTGAGAAAGGCCGCATGTGACCAGGGATAAGTATAGGGGACAATCGGGATTACTAAAAAGAACTTGTAGCACTAGAAGAGATGAAAACTTTAAAAGAGGAATATTCATAGGAAGTTCAATAATCTTCAAAGGAAAGGAAGATAGTGTGCCTAGGGATAGCAAGACAGTAGTACTGCCTGAGATTAGGGAGTACCTTGTGAGTCGTGAAATTCCAAGCCTCTGGTTGTATCCATTGTGAGAGTGTATGACATAGAACCATATAAACAAATGGATAGCAGAATGGTGCAAGGACGATGATAAAGAGCCGAAAAAGAATTGAGGTTAGTTTAAGTCTCAATTAGTCACCAGTATAAAAGGGTCAACGACTTAAGGATAGAAGCATACTCGTATTGGGAGGAAATTATGATTAAGTAGGATTTTATCTTAGTTCCATGTTCATGAGTTTATTTTGTAATTATACAAAAACTGAGGAGAGGAAATTAGAGGAAAAGTTCAAATATAAATATAATGACATTGTAAGGAGTTAAGGGGGGTTTGACCAAGGAATTAAAAGGAGATGATATGGTATGTATATAAGGTCGACTAGTACAAAAAGGGAGGATCTAAAATAACACTAGAGAAGCAAGCAAGGAAAGGTGCCATATCTGAACAAGAGAATTTGTTTACTAGTAGAGAAATAAGGAGCAAGGCAAAATAGTACAACAATTAAGAGTGCTCACAGATCGGCAGGGAACTGTAGCAATCATGAGTTAAGACCATTTAATGGCAACAGGCCCTAGGACGGTAGCTAGATATCAGTCGACCACTAGATACATACTTAAGAACATGAGAATATGGAACTAATGACTGAGTTCGACAAAGAATAGGGAGAATATGAAAGAAGACTAATGAGCCCATAGTATAAGAGTACAGAGATCAGGAACTAAAGGAGGACAACCATTTCAAGAAACTAATGAAAGCGTAGTAAGATCGCAAGCTACAACATTCGAGGACGAATGTTTCTAAGGGGGAAGGATGTTACACCTCGAACTTTCAAAGCATGAACATTCCACGTACTTCACCGTACTAATGGAGTATCGGAGATGTCCCATGAAGTTTTGGAAGGTAAAAGACATGGGAAGTACGGAACAATGAAGTAAAGGATGAATTACGATCTCGTAAGTCGTAACCCGGAAGAAAAACCTTAGAAACAAAGGAAATGACCATTATCAAGTATAATTATTGATAAATATCATGTATGGAGAGTTTCGGAAGATTCCGGGACAAAGTAAATCGAAGAAAATAGTTTTATTGAAAATTTGGAAAACGTTGACAGAATTTTGGGTCAGCTTTGGAGGGGTATATCTCCAGGTATATCATGAGTTTTAAGGTGTTTTCAAAATCCTAAAATGAAGTTTGTCGAGTCTAGTTTCAAACTCAACAAACCGTTCATCAATACAATATCGGCGTAGGGAGCTATGGGCTTTTTAAAACGGACAGTCAGAGGAATACGAATCTGGGCGGAAAATCCGGAAAGCTCACTTAAAAGCCCACTTATGTGGTGACCCAGCCCAATCCGTGTTTGGCACCTATAAAAGGGACCTCTACACTTCATTTTATTCATTTTTATTCAACTCCACAACTCTCTAGAAATCTCCTAACTCTCCACACCCCTCTAGAATCTCCCACACTTCTTTCTCCATTATAAGAGTATTCTTGAAGGTTCTCCACCATTCCAAAATATTCTATACCATCACAAAAGAGGATCAAACTCCAAAACCCCAAGCTAATTCATGGAGAAGGATTGTTCTTGTCTCTACTTAATGTTGTGATGAATTTGGTCATGGAAGAAGTTGAGTGGGGTGAAATTCTTCTAGTGTAAGGTATTTTCTCCATCCTATCTCTTATGATTAAGTTGATTTGAAGGTTTAGCATGTCCTATAAAAGAATAGAATCATAGTAGAGAAGTTGCAAAGTATTAAAGTGAAGATGATAACTATGGAATGAATTTGAAAGGAGATTTTGGATTAATTTGAGATTAAATTATATATAATTCTTTGATTATGGTATTGTGGATATTGTTATGGTTGGTTGAGGAATTAGGAAAAACATCGTGTGGGATGTTTTATGGAGTATATTGATGTTGATGATAATGTTGTTGATATTAGTATTGCTATTGTTGTTGTTTTGTTGGTATTGTGATTTCGGGCTAGGGATATAAACAGGGGAGATGCTTCCCGAATTTCGGCAGATTTTAAAAGGAATTAAGTCGAAGGCTTAAGATAAGCATATGACGATAAGCCTAATAGTGGTATGAATTCTCTTAAATGTAGATTCACGAGCTTGGAAGGATAAGCATTAAGTAGTAGGAGACTAAAAAGGTATGTTAAGGCTAGTCCCTTTCTTTCTAAAGGCATGATTCCTTTCTTATGAACATATATATGTTTTCCATAACATTCTTATTCCCAAAAATTAGAAGTTCATGATTCTTAGAGTTCTTATGTGTCACGACCCAACTAGGGGCTATGACGGGTACCCGGAGCTTACTACTGAGCACCGCTTATCATGCGGACTATCATACTCAACCTGGGCATATATCATTCTAAACACAAACTTGTCATGGAAAATCTCCCAAAACATATATAAGCATAGGCCCATAAGGCTACAAAAATGATGTACAAAATCAACAATAAAGGGGTCACATAGCATCTACGAGCCGCTAACGGAAGTACAGAAATCATAAGGATGGGACAGGACCCTGCCATGCCCCAAATATGTACACAAAAGAATAAACTCATAGGCTGCACCTCCGAAGTAGTGGGGTGCTCCTGCACGACTGCTGAGTAAGCTCCTAAGCATTTGTACCGTCTCCGTCTACCTGTGGGCTCGCACGACCCAACCGATGAGCCGTGACGGGAGTGTGACCTCTGGCGACCAAACACCCCTATACTCGTATCTGAAATATACTGAACATCAAGGCCCATGAATGGCACAAGTAATCTCATAAATAGAAAACATCAGAACTCTGTACAATCTCCATACATACATATATATATATATATATATATATATATATATATATATATATATATATATATATATATATATATGTACAATCATGCGGAAGAACAGTGCAAGCTAGCCAGGCTGCTACATATACTGTACACAAAAGAATGGACGCCGAGAAGGCTACATCGTCTAGCTAATACATACAACTGTCTACAGACCTCTACTGGAATGAAATTTGTAGAAAGGATGGGACAGGGCCCCGTCATACCCATGTGTATGCATACCAAAACTGACTGTAGCTCCGGATCAAATGGAGCGTACTGAACACTGCTAGATCTAGAGGTCCTACTTAGCTGGACCACCTGTCTGTCTCCCTATACCTGCGGTCATGAACGCATCCCCCCCTCCCCCTCCTCCCTCCAACAACGGGGAGTCAGTACGGATAATGTACTGAGCATGTAAAGCATAAGAGCAACGTCACATATATATGTGCACATGAGAATCATGGATAAGATCTGAATTCATAAGCTGAAATAACTGAATGCATGTACTTGTATGAACTAGTATCTGCCTAAATTTGCATAAACCTGTATAACTGACAATGACTCTGTGGGCACATAATATGCATGCTCATGCCTATGATTGAAGGTCATACATCTGTATATAGGTGCGTATATAACGCCTGATATATGTGCGTATATAACGCCCGTATCTTTTCTTATATCATATCGGCCTCTCTGCAGCCATCATCATATACATTGCTGCGATACTTGCAGCCTGATTCTCATATCATCATAATAGTGCACCAGCTGATCAGGTGGTAATGTGTTTATAATGCCTGCTCCTTTCCATACCCCATATACATATAATGCTTGCGTATATAACGCCTTCTGGTCACGGGTCAACATACATATATATAAATGAATGTAATGCATGAATAGCTGTATACATAAAACTGGACCCATGAACAGAAGGGATAATCATTTGGGGGGGGGGGGGTACATGAATATCTAAGACTGAAATACTCCTAATACTTCTAAGAGTAGAGTAATATGGACTCTCTTTCTCGCTTATTGGATCATGTCATAGGATAATGCCAAAAGAAGAAAAGGATCACCTTAACATACCTTGACGTATACCAAATCGTCCAACTCCTAATTCTCGACTTGTAAATCTACAATTAAGATAACATAGACCTTCATTAGACTATGTACATCACTTGCTAACCTCCTTTAGATGTACAGAGAGCTTAACGAATCATGGAAAACATTTCTTTCATAAGCTTAACAACCCTTCAACTTCTCATTCACTTTCATAACATCTATAACAACAATAACAACACTTATATATCAAAATATATTCAAATCCATTCCCAATTATCTCTTACAATAACCCTAAGTTACTATTTGTCTTTCATCAACTTACCACTTTCACAACTACCCCCCTTTACTTAGGATCACTAAAACTCTTGATACTCAACTTAAATACAAAGGTAGAAATCATTTACATACCTTTTAGGGGTCAAGAATCCCAAGAATCACTTCAACCCAAACTCTCTAAACTCCACACTTAAAGAAACCCTAGAAGCAACCTTTCTCGTTCACCATCTCGGATTTACAGAGTCCGGGTCTCGTCAAGTTTTCACTAGTATGATGAAAAATATTGAGAGAGAATATATCAGGTTTTTCTTATTTTTGGAAGGGGGAAAATATGAAATGATGTCGTGACCCACATATTTATACTTGGAGGGAAAAAAGGCTACAACGGTCCGGTTCGACGAGCGGGTCGATGGCTCGTCAACTTGCCCGTCGACCTGCGCCTGCAAACGCATGGCTGCGGAATCCCATCGACGCTGCACGTCGATGGTCCGTCGAACATGTCGACGAACCGTCGATGATGACTGGTGTCTGTAGATTTCTCTGATTCGGTTCGGATCGCGTCGATTCAATTCGTTCAACTTCTAGCTCTGAGAATTACCCGAAACACATACTGGTACTCTTGTTCATGGGATAAGGCACTTCTTATCTCCAAACTCGGGCTCGAGTCTCTATTCCAAGGGCATACCCGACTAGGAAACCATAGGTTCTACTACTATTAAAACGAGGGGTGTAACATAGGCATGAGCACAACGTCCATAAAGAAAAAGGCATCAGTACGAACAATGTACTGAGTATGTAAGGCATATATGGTAACATAATAAGGAAATATGGAAAGGATAACTGTAACTGCTTGCCTCTTGAGGCGGAATCATGCATGCTCACTGTTACCTTTAAATATCACATATACATACATAAGCTGTCTGAATCAATAACATCATTAGCCCCCGTCCGGGCTTCCCGCGTCCGGGGTAACCATCTCATGCCGCTTACTAGTGGTGCTGGTCGTGCCTTATAAGAACGGTGTAACAAGTCACCCGCCTTAGCGGTGCTGCCCGGTCGAATGCGCGGTGTAATTTTACATATACATAAGCTAATGGATGCATGGGAGCTCAAATAAAGATATCAATCTATCGAATTGACGTATGGTCGGGAACCTCTGATTACATTATGGAACATCATCATCACCATGCCTCGCCTTGAAAGAACTAGTATCATGAGGCGAGGCAACAAGGAACAACATCAATGAATCGTAAACATAGAATTCTCAAGCTCATGAATGCATCATTATCATCATCACTATCATAGAACATATCTCGTAAGAAGCTCTTTAGGATCTTTAACTTTCATCTTTAGGGATGTAAGAAGGTCATGGGAATATGGGGAAGAATTCACCATAACGGAGTCATGCCTTATGAAGAAAGGGGACTAGCCTCACGTACCTTTGTAGCTCTTTGACTCTACCGTCTAATTGTTTGCCTTCCAAGCTCGCGATTCTACCTTCAAGAGAATTTGTACTAAGATTAGATAACCGGAAGCATACTTAAGCTTAAGCTGAAGCAAGTAAGGGTAAATAGGGATTTGGCAACATTTCCTTTGTTCTGACAACTTCCTCCATAAAATAAGACAACTCCCAAACATCAATAAGAACACCCATAATATCATAATCAATAGATTCTTCAAGTTAAACATTGTTTAATTCTCAAATCCACCTTCAAAATCATCCATAACTATAACTACAACACAACATCATATTTATTCTCCACCTAACACTTCCTTAACATCATTTGCATTATTCACCAAGAACTATAATTCAAGTCAAGTCATTATTCCAGAATATCATTATTTCCATATTTGCACTCTATATTCTTCCTCCTTCCATAATCCAAGTCTTTCAACCACTCAATATTCTTAATAATATGAATTGAACATAAAACTCACCTTTGATGATGTGGGAATGGACTTTGGATGAAAATACTTCACTTGAAGAAAACCCAACTTCAACACAAAAGGGCTTCTTGATCTCTACAAACCCTAGTGAGCATCCATACACTTGATTTTACTAATTCTTGGTGTTTAATCCGTGATTTCCCTTGGATATATGATAATATGGTGTGAGGAATATTCTAGAGCTTCCAAGACTTAGAGAGAAAGTGAAATCTGAAAATTATGGGCACGGGTCGTCTATTTATAGCTGACACCAGACAATTCCAGAGAGGCGGTTCGACGGGCCGGTCAACGTGTTGACGGTCTGTTGACTGGCTCTGTTGACTCACGCCTGCAAATGCCTGATCTCAGAAATGCAGGGATGATACACATCGACGGTCCGTCGATATGTCGACTGCCTGCCGACCGTTCACCTGATTCAGTTCAGATTTCGCTGATTTGATTCGTTCAACTTATAGTCCCGTAAATTACCAGGAACACCTGCTGGTACATTTGTACACGGGGTAAGACACTCTCTGCCTTAACTTTCTCCAACAAGCTTTCCTCTCTCTCCTCAGGTGTCGTTGGAATCTTAATTAGAATCATTAAGTATTCCTTCTTACTTGTAGGGACACAATAAAAACCTTAACTTGTGCTAGTCTTTTTACCGCGCAACAACCCGTAATTTCGAGGCGTAACATTATGATGCAAAAGATAGATGTTTCTTTGATGAAAATGATGATGATGATGATCCCATTCTAGAGATTCCAAAGCTTACGAACCTGATGTTATTATGAGATTATTGAGCTTAATTCATGATTTTCTTGATTTTATTCATTGTTGTTGATCTCACCTTATGATAATTTTTCCTTCAAGGTGAGATATAGCGTTTATGATTGTTCCATAATATAATCAGAGGTTACCGACCTTACATCACTCCGATAGAGTTGCAGCTTTTAATTGGGCTCTCATGCATGCTTTGTAAATATATATGTATTTTAATAACACCATTCCTATATGGTCGGGCAGACACACCACTGCAGCGGAAGCTTACGCCTCGGACGCGGGCTAATGATGATAACACCGTGCCTATATGGCCGGGCAGCATAACACCGTACCTATATGGCCGGGCAGCATAACACCGTACCTATATGGTCGGGAAGTTTACTAACATATATATTTGTAATGTTGTTTTAAAAAGTTAAAGTTAGCATGCATGATATCCGCCTTAAGAGGCAATCAGACATACAGGTTATCTCTTTATCTCATGCTTCTTTATTCTTGTTTATGTCGTTATTTACACCTTACATACTCAGTACACTATTCGTACTGACGTCCTTTCTTTGTGGATGCTGCGTTCATGCGCGCAGGTAGACATGGAGACGGGTCAAATCCGTAGGTGCTTTATTAGCGGATTCTGAGGAGCACTACACTTATTTTGGGTTGCAGTCTATTAGTATTGGTCTTTATGGTCACTTGTATTCTATGTAGAGGCTCATAGACATGTGTGTACAGTTAGACATTTCATAACCCTACCAGCTCATATTGTTGTATAATATTTTAGTAGCTTTGTTGGCTGGTGGTGATTGGCATTATTGTTGACGATTATGTAAAGATGAGCCGTTTTCTTGTGATATATGCCCTTACAGAGTATGAAACCTATGAGATATCTTTGTGGTCTACCTAGAAATGATTATGAGATATATGTTTAGAGGTGCTCGGTGTGTTAGCTCCGGGTGCCCGTCATGGCCCTCTTGTTGGATCGTGACAAATGTGGTATCAGAGCAGTTCGTCCTGGGGTGTGTCTACGAGCCGTGTCCAGTAGAGTCTTGTTTATGGGTGTGAAGCGCGCCACACTTATAAAAAAGAGGCTGCAGGGCATTTAGGAACCATTGGCCATTCCTTCTCATCTTAGATCATGTTGTAGAGCTAAATTATAGGATGTTATGCCCCTGATTCTAATTGTAAATGTTTTGATTGTGGATGAGCGGTTGATTATGCTGCTATGAAGTAATTGATGAGAATTGAAGTTGATACTCCGAAAGGTATGTTCCTGCCTTATTGATATTGATAGACTTTGATATAAGAACTTGACCTAAATGTTATGGGTAATTGTGATCGCCCTGTGAGGCATTGGATGTGTTTTCTGGGCTGTGTGCAGGAATGAGGCAATAAGAAGTATAGAGGAAACTCTGCCGAAATTTTTACAAATTGAATTGTTTGAAAATATGTGCTATAGAGAAAGAAAGAAGGGAAAATGTGACAATTGGATGTTGGTAAGTCATGATTGAATGAACGATTGTGTGACGCTTTCAAAGAGAAGTTTTAGAATGATTTTAATTTAAGGGAAGAACTCTGGAGGGGGAAAATGATTAGTAATTAAAGGAGTTGGAATAAGTGCATTTGAGATTTCAGAGAATTGAGATTTATTGAAGATATAGGGAAAGTTGGCACTGAAAATTCAAATATAGTATAACGATTTATAGATTGGTGAGTAAGAGATAGCGAAGAGATATTGATAAGGGAAAGGAAGTTAACGAGTAGAGAAAAGTTTTACTCTAGAAATTTATATATATGTACATAAGATCTGGACGGGTTGATGACAGGCACGCAGACTCGTTTTATAAAACTTTCCAATATGAAGTGAGTTTACATTTGGATTTAGAAATCATCAGTCATTCGACTTCAAGGGGATTTTGAGTGTTTGATAGTTGGTACTATTTTGAGAATCATTATGGCCAAGTTACTTCGAGTATTAATGATGACCTTGAACTCAAGAATGAGAAATGGTTAGGTAAGTTTGTTTGTAATTATGATTGTCTTCTGGATTTCTTATATAACTTCTAAATGTGATGTTGCTTAGCCGATGAAGGAAGTAGAGATTATATCAACTTTAGGAATATGTGGTGTATTTCTAGCCAATCCTTATAAGAAGGATTCACCTCAATTTTTTCAGACAGGTGTCGTGAAGGTTATTTGACAATAGAAAAATTAGGTGCGATGTCGGTTTATGTGTAAGGAGAGAAGAGAGTAGGTGTACAAGTGAAGATAGAATATCGCAAGGATCGATTCGGTTGCTACAGGAAAGTAACAGATGTGAGGTAGGTTATCTTAGACAAAGAGATAGGGTACAATTACAAGTAAAGATTTTTAAGTAAAGTTATGTCGCCAGGGTTTGCAATTAGGAGGTAGAAGGTATGCTACGAAGACCTACAGAATTAGACATACGAAAAAAATGTCACGACCTAACTAGTGGGCCATGATGGGTACGCGGAGCTGGCTACCGAGCACCACTGCATGCTAACTATCACACCCATCCTGAAAAGACAAAGCTTCTCAAGGACATCCTTACTATGAGAAGATCACCAAACATTTCCCAAGAACAAGCATATATACATAGGCTCATAAGGCTACAAAATGATGCATGCTATGCTACTTTTATAATAAACATCATCATATCATATATACATATATAAACTGTCGGACCATATAGGTACGGTGTGATCACCATTCGGCCGCATCCCGGGGTAAATATCTCAAGCCGCCGACTAGTTGTGTCTGCCCGGCCAAATAGGCACGGTGTTATCATCATCATAGCTGACCACTACGCCTGTAGTAGTGGTGACTGCCCGACCAACTAGGCACGGTGTAATCTTATATATACATAATATGAAGCATGCATAAGAGCTCAAGTAAAAGCGATAACTCTATCGGAGTAACCTAAGGTCGGGAACCTCCGATTATATTATTGTTCAAACATCATCGCTAGGTCTCACCTTGAAGGAACCAATATCATGAGGTTAGACAACAACAAGAAACGACATCAATGATATCATAAAGATAGGATTATCAGGCTCACAATGGCATCATTATCATGGAACATATCTCATTTCTATCTCGTAAGAAGCTCTTAAGAATTATGAACTTTCACCTTTTGGGATGTAAAAAGGTCATGGCATATATAAAAGGAAATCGTAATATAGGAGTCATGCCTTTGAAAGAAAAGAGGCTAGCCTTACTGTCATGACCCAGCTAGGGGCTGCGAGGGATACCCGGGGCTAACCACAGATTATACTCATTCAACGTTCCTTTATCAATTTCATACCCAAATTATAAGAAAATCATCTTTCATTTGAAAACATAAATACTTTCATATACATGAGCCTCTCGACCATCAAAATAATATATATACATAATAGCATCCTCATGAAACCATATGACCTACACTGCGTATCTACGAGCCTCTACTGGAGTTCTAGACATGAGGACAGGACAGGACCCCGTCGTGCCCAACATATACAAATATACACAAAAGAATGATCAACCACCTCCGAAACAAAGGAGTGCTTTCAATCAGCTATCAGCTCCTATGAGTCTGGATCAAGCTCGCCTCCCTATCTACCTGTGGGCATGAACATAGCGTCTAAATAAAACGGACGTCAGTACGAACATTGTACTAAGTATGTAAGACAAGAATGAAATAAATATAATAGAAGGATCATGAGCCATTAGAGAATGATATAACCTGCATGAGTTTCATAGGCAATTACATTTCGTACATATATCATATTTTACATAATCATGGTACATATGTCATCACATCATAATCCTCATCGTTAACCCGCGTCCGGGTAACCATCATATGCCGCCCACTAGTAGTGATCATGCCTGGCCCTCTAGGCTCGGTGTAAACATAGCAGCCCGCCTTAGCGGTGGCATGCCCGGCCATTTAGGCACGGTGGAATCATATGCATCCCGCCTTAGCGGTGACATGCCCGGACATCTTGGCATGGTGGAATCGTATCATCATATAATCATTCATGAATTCATCATTTTACACATCTCATGAACATATCATAATCTTATTATAGCTTGACATTTCCATACATAACATAGGCATGTTATATGCTAGCATTATTGATCTTCTTATAGACATATCATGACTTAGTATCATTTCACATTTATCATTAGGAGCACACATTTGATTTTGAAGGCAATCATGGCTATGTCGGGGTGACGTAAGGTCGTGAACCCCCGATTATATTATGAACATTTATGAGTATTCTGCCTCACCTTGAAGGAAATAGTATATAAGGTGAGTGTTAACAATAATGACATCATTAACGTTATCGGGTCATCATATCATGAACTCTCGAATCTCTATACTTTAACTCATCATCATCATTATCATGCTCGGATGTAGTTTGGCATATTTACGAACTCATAAGCTCCATCATATAGGAGGATCATGGAAAAACTTGGAAGATTCATTCCTTTAAAGGAAGGGATTAGCATTACATACCTTTTTTGTTTAACTAATCTATCGCTTGCTTGTTCTCCTTTAATGCACACGTTCTACCTTTAAGAGAATTCGTATCGTCATTAGCTAACAATTATAAGAACGAACTTATTAACGCTAGAGAAAATTGGGTAGCACTTCCTTTGTTTATACTACTTTTCTCATGTTCTATATCAACTCCCAATCAACATTCACAATATCGCACACGACAATCATCATTTATTTACATTTACCACAATTCACCATTTCTCTTCAATTTCTCCACAATTATGGTTATGACTTCCTATCGCGTTTTCTCACATATAATACCTATTCGATGTTCTAAATGTAATTTATAATGTATTCACTATCACAACATACCAACATTCATCATTCATCCCAACCACTATTCAACAATGACACTATTCACTCATTTATGACCCTGTTTCTATGTCTTTCTACAATTCAACTGTCTTAGCCTTCCAATACCTTAAACAACATGGTATGGTCATGAAACTTACCTTAGATGATGGATGAACAAGCCTTGAATGGAAATACCCTTCTAGCACCAAAACCCTATTTCTCTCACCTTGAGTTTTCTTGGTGTAGATGAACTTTGGCTAGGTTTCATACACTTGTTTTCATGGTTTTGGTGTTGTTAATCTTGTTTTTCCCTTGAATTCTTATGGATGAATGATGGAGAATATTCTAGAGGTTTCTTGAAGTGTAGAGAGTGGGAATGAAATGAGAAAGGGTCCCTTATATTAAATTGAAAGCTGTCCCGACCAACTTATACGGACTAACATACGGTCCGTACATTTTATATGGATCGTATGTGTGTACGTATGTTTGGTAAAGAGAGTGGTGTCCTTCTTGGCTAATTATACGGCCAGTATAATTTATACGATCCGTATGTTTTGCCGTATAGTGCCCAGTTGTTCCGTTTTCGTTCTCGTCGACTCGTTTGATCTCCGATCCTTATGGAACCTTCTTGACACTTGTTTAACACCTCAATACCAATCTAAGGGACGTTATCACTCTTCTCTAAGACATCATTATGCCATCATTAACTTGTCACTCATAATTCCTACCCGACGCCTAACATATCCTTTACTTTCTTTGCCAAACTTCTTCCTTTTTGTCACATGTCTTTGAATCTCGATTAGGACCATCAAATGCTATTTATTACTTACCCAAATCATCATATACCTTGTGTTACTCACTAGCCTATTCACTGTACATTAACGGGGATTTTTCCAAGGTGTAACATTCTTCCCCCCTTTTGGAACATTCGTCCTTGAATGTTAAACACTCGGAATTCTACGAATATTTCGCCAGAGTTTCCCTGTAATATGGCACTACCAACCTGTCACAACAACCCATAATAACATTTCCTCACAGGGACACAACACCATAGAACTTATAAATTTTCCACACACGATCAAAAGCATGAAAAGTAAGCATACATACCTTATATTGTTGGCGTTTCATCTTGAATCTCTCCTGGGGGTTGGAATAAGTGCGGATACTTGGAATTCATACTCTCTTCTGCTTCCCAAGTCATTTCTTCCCAGTTGATGTTTCGCCACAAGACTTTGACTGAAGTTACTTCCTTATTTCGAAGTCTCTGTACTTGCTTGTCTAGAATGACAGTGGGCACTTCATCATATGCTTGCTTTTCTGTCACTTGGACATCATCAATTGGAACAATCCTCGTAGGATATCTAACACACCTGCGGAGCATCGAGATATAAAATACTGGATGGACTGATTCAAGTTATGAGGGTAAGTCCAATTCATAGGCTACATGACCCACCTTGCGGGTAATTCTATAGGGTCCAATGTATCGAGGACTAAACTTCCCTTTCTTACCAAATATCATCACCCCTTTCATAGGTGACACTTTTAAAAATACCCAATCATCAACCTGAAATTCCAAGTCTCGTCGGCGATTGTCCGCATAAGACTTTTGGCGACTTTGGGCTGTCAACAATCGATCTCGGATCACCTTGAATTTTTCTACCACTTGTTCAACCAATTCAGGGCCTATTAACTGCACTTCTCCTATTTCAAACCATCCTATCGGGGATCTACACTTCCTTCCATATAATGCTTCATACGGAGCCATCTGGATATTGGAATAATAACTATTGTTGTATGCAAATTCAATAAGGGGTAAGTGATCGTCCCAACTACCACCAAAATCCAGCACACATGCTCGTAGCATATCTTCTAAGGTTTGTATAGTACGTTCAGCTTGCCCATCAATTTGCAGATGGAATGTCGTGCTGAGCCTTACTTGAGTACCCAATCCTTCTTGGAATGACTTCCAGAACTTGGCTGTAAATTATGCTCCTCTATCTGTGATAATGGATAGTGGAATACAATGAAGTCGCACAATTTCTTTGAGATATAATCTCGCATAATCTTCTGCTGAGTAGGTAGTTCTAACCGGAAGAAAATGAGCTGCTTTCATGAGTCTGTCCACAATCACCCAAATGGAATCATACTTGCCTCGGGAACGGGGTAATCCCACGATAAAATCCATATTGATCACCTCCCATTTCCAAGTAGGGATTTCCATTGCTTGCAATAATCCTCCTGGCTTTTGATGTTCGACTTTTACTTGTTGGCAATTTGGACACTGAGCTACAAATTCTACTATGTCTCTCTTCATGCCATCCCACCAATATATTAGTTTAAGATCATGATACATTTTGGTTGCACCTGGGTGAATAGAATACCGAGAACAATGGGCTTCTTCTAGAATTCGTTGGTGCAATTCTGCCATATTCGGCACACATAGCCTGCTTCGATATCTAAGAATTCCATCCGTGGAAACTTCAAATGGAGACTTCTCTTTCTCATAAGATATGTCTCTGTAATGGCGCAACTGAGGATCTTCATATTGCCGCTCTTTCACTTCCATATCCAAGGACGAAACTGTGGGATCATCAATACTAATCCCTGCATTACTCGAATCAATTACACGTACTCCAAGATTAGCTAGTTGGTGAAGCTCATGAATCATCTCTTTCTTTCCTGGAGGGACTTCGCATAAGCTGCCCATTGATCGGCGGCTAAGCGCATCGGCTACCACATTTGCCTTTCCGGGATGGTACAAATTGTTCACATCATAATCTTTTAACAATTCTAACCACCGCCTCTGCCGCAGATTTAACTCCTTCTGCTTGAAAATGTACTGAAGACTCTTGTGATCTGTATAAATATCAACATGCACTCCATACAAGTAATGTCTCCATATTTTCAATGCATGAATAACCGCAGCCAATTCGAGATCATGAGTTGGATAGTTCTTTTCATGTTTCCGCAGCTGTCTCGAAGCATAAGCAATAACTCTACCATGCTGCATCAATACACACCCCAACCCATTGCCAGAAGCATCACAACACACGACATAACCATCTGGCCCTTCGGGAAGTGTTAAGACCGGAGCTGAGGTTAGCCTGTCTTTCAACTCTTGGAAGTTGCGTTCACAAGCATCATTCCATTGAAATTTAACTGACTTCTGGGTTAGCTTCGTCAATGGGGCTGAAATAGAGGAAAATCCCTTTATGAACCTTCTTTAGTAACCTGCCAATCCCAGAAAACTACGGACCTCTGTAGGCGTTGTAGGCCTTGGTTAAGTCTTCACAGCTTTAATTTTCTGAGTGTCGACTCGAATGCCATCATCTGAAATAACATGGCCCAGAAATGTTATAGAATTCAGCCAAAACTCGCACTTTGAGAGTTTTGCATATAATTCTCGGTCTCGAAGAATTCCAAGAACAATACGTAAATAATCTGCATGTTCACATTCTGTGAGAGAATATACCAGAATATCATCAATGAATACTACCACAATATCCAAGAGCGGCATGAATACATTATTGATTAAATTCATGAACACTGTCGGAGCATTAGTCAACCCAAACGACATTACTCGGAATTCATAGTGGCCATACCTCGTTCTGAAAGCTATTTTGCGAATATCTCCTTCTCTAACTCTCACTTGATGATAACCCGACCTCAAGCCTATTTTAGAAAACCACTTGGCACCATGTAGTTGATCGAATAAGTCATCAATCCTTGGGAGAGGATATTTGTACTTTATTGTCACCTTAATGTTACACCTCGGAAAATTTTTCCATGAGCATACAATGAATAGACCAACGAAGAGTATGAGTGTACGATGTTCTACTAAGAAGGGAATGACTACCCATGAGTTTTGAAAACGCGAAGGTTGCAGATTTGCATTTCGCCCCAGTGGTCGTAAAACTGAATACGGCCCGTAAAGTGATTTATGGACCGTAAAGTGCCATCGTCTTCCAACTATCAAAACTTCAACATTCTGTCAAATGTTGAAATGGTAAAATACGACTCAGAATATGGACCGTAAATTGAAATACGGCCCGTAAACTGTGACCGTAAACCACCATGACCTATAGCAAACCTTTCTGTTTCTGATATGCTTACATACGGTCATGGAGGACGGACCGTAAACCAGAATACGACCCGTAAATAGGGTTGTACGACCACTGTACACCCCAACTACTGTTCACAAAAATCAGATTTTGTGATTAATATAAGGGACCCTTTTCATTCATTTTCATTTCATTTCTCATCTACATAACTCAAGAACTCTCTAGAAAATTCTCCAAATACTTCAACCATAAGAATAACAAGGAAATCAATGATCAACAACATTAAATCCATGAAACAAAGTGTGAGAAACTCAAGTGAAGTTCATCCAAACCAAGAAGTTCCAAGAAAGGTGAAGTAGGCTTTTGGTGCAAAAGGAAGGATTCCACTCTAGGCTTGTTCCACCATCATCTAAGGTATTCATGACTTCATCATGTTGTTTAGGGTATTGGAAAGCTAAGATGCTTGAATGGTAGGAAAACATAGAAGATGGGTCATAAAATGGATGAATAGTGTCACAATTGAATGGTAATTGAATGGAATCATAAATGTTGATGTGCTATGATTATAAATATGTTGTAAAGGATGTTTATACCATGAAATAAGCATTATATAGGAGAAAACGCGATAATGAGCTATAATCATAAATGTGGAGAAATTGGAGAAAAATGGTGAATTGTGGTAAATGTATATGAATGACGATTTTTTATTGCAATATTGTGAATGTTGTTGTGAACGCTTGAGGGTTGATATAGAATACGAGAAAAGTAGTAGAAACAAAGGAGATGCTGCCCAAATTTCTCTAGTTGATTAACTAATGATAATACGAATCCTCTCATAAAGGTAGCGACATGACATTGAAGGAGAACAAGTGAATGATAGCTAGCTAAACGACAAAGGTATGTGAGGCTAGTCCCTTCTTTCTAATGCCATGAATCCTATAGCGTAACTTCTTTAATATCCATGAGCCTATGTCTACAATTAGCTACACAAGGTAATGAGTTAAAGTATACGAATTCTAATGATGTTATTTATCGCTTACACTCACCTTATATGCTAATTCCTTCAAGGTGAGGCAGGATGTCAATGATTGTTCCATAATGCAATCGGGGGATCACGACCTTACGTCACCCCGATAAAGTATAGTTGGTCTTAAGCCTTATGTATGTATTATTATAAGCTAAGAATATTATGATGAGCATATGATGATATTACTATTACACCGCGCCTATTTGGCCGGGTAGTCACCGCCAAGGCGGGCAGCTATATGATACACCATGGCCAAATGGCATGGGCAGACACCACTAGTGGGCGTCATGAGATGTTACCCCGGATGCGGGAGGCCTGGACGCAGGCTCATGTTATGATTATCACACCAATTCGATATGGACGGGCAATTTATACTTGATGCATATATGATATGATGATGAGCAAGAGTAAGACAGCATGACTTGTTTTCTTTATACTTGACAGTCAGATTCAGATGTTCTATACTGATATCTTCTTTACATCATTGTCTTATTTCATTGTTTATGCCTCTCATACTCAGTACAATGTTCGTACTGACGTCCGTTTTCTTTGGACGCTGTGTTCATGCCCACAGGTAGACAGGGAGGAGAGCTCGATCCAGATCCGTAGTAGCTGTAAGCTGATTGAAAGCCCTCCATTATCCCGGAGGTGCTTATGATTATTCTCTTGTGCATATATGTATAGCCATGTATATGTATTTTTGGGCATGACAGGGTCTTGTCCCGTCCCTATGTTCAGCACTCCAGTAGAGGCTCGTAGATACGCAGTGCGGGTTAGATGGTCTCACGAGATCGCTACTGTATATATATATATATATATATATTTATTATTTTGATAGCCTAAGGGCACATGTACATGAAAGTACCTTATGTTTTCATACGAAATATGATTTTCCTACGCTATGAGTATAAAGATGATAAAAAGAACATTAAATGAGTAAAACGAGCGACAAAACGAGTGGTGCTCGGTGGTTATCCCCGGGTACCCGTCGCAGCCCCTAGCTGGGTCGTGACAAAAGTGGTATCAGAGCGGTTCAGTCCTAGGAAGTGTCTACGAGCCGTGTCTAGTAGAGTCTTGTTTAAGGTGTGTTGCGCGCCACATCAATAAACAAAAAGGCTACAGGGCATTTAGGAAAAATGACCATCTTTCTTCTCATGAGATCGTGCGATAGAGCCGTGTATAAGATTTAAATCCTCCCTAATAGTGTGTTATGATTTCAGAATGCCGCCAAAGGGAAAGGCTACAGCTGCCAAGAAGGGCAAGACTACGAGAAAGAGGCGGGTAGAAAGAGAGCCTCCGACGAATATAGAGGAAGGCGAATCACATAATGAGGCCTTATCTAACACTTCTTCTACCCCGCCTAATGTGAAAGAGCAAGGAGGAGCTCCAGCTCCAATTCCTCCACCAGTTGCTTTGGGTCAACAAATGACCGAGGCCATACATCTATTGACATAGTTAGTTGCCGCTCAGGCGCAACTATAAAGTGCAAGCTCAAGTGATTGGGCAACAAGTACCAAAGCCCGTGATTTAATGAGTCTAAATCCTCTGGAGTTTTTTGGGTCAAAGTCGGATAAAGACCCACAAGGTTTCATAGATGAGGTACTGTGGACATTGAAGATTGTCCATGCCTCTGAAACTGAATCCGTGGAGAATCTTATAGACTCCGGGATGTGGCTGTTTTGTGGTACAACAATTGGGTATTATCAAGAGGAGAGAACGCGCCCCCTCCGGTTTGGCAAGAGTTTGTGGATGCTTTTATTTGCCACTATTTGCCACCCGAGGTCTGCCGAGCTAGAGCGGATAGATTTCTGAATTTGAGGCAAGGAAACATGAGTGCCCGGGAATATAGCATGCAATTTAATTCTTTGGCTAGTTATGCTCCAACTATGGTGGCCGACATGGGAGATCAGGTACATAGATTTGTGAGTGGCCTAGGGCCACATTTATTCAGAGATTGTCTGACAGCTTCCGTGCAAGACGGGATGGATATTTCCCGAATACAGGCCCATGCATAGAATTTGGAGGGGCGACAATAACAATAAAGAGGCGACCGTGATATTGATAGAAGGCAAGGCAAGAGGGCCAGATCCATGGGAGCTAGCAGTGATCACAGAAGGGGATCAAGGCAGACATAATCTGGGTACTCAGGCCAGTCAGTGACGAGTGCACCTCCTCGATTCGCAAGTAGGAGATTCGATCGCTCCTTCCGGTCAGGACAGGGACAGAGTTTGAGGGCTTCAGATTCCCAGTTCAGGGAAGATTATAGTCAGAGGAGACCCCCAGTACCGCAATGCATCCAGTGCGGTAGATTGCATTCCGGACAGTGTCACCAGGGTTCGGACGCTTGCTATACTTGTGGCCAAGTTGGGCACATGATGAGAGATTGCCCGTCGGCGAGTGGCAGAGTTAGGGTTCAGCCCACAAGTTCGGCAGCTGGTTCTTCTACAGTGCGCCCGGTAGGGCAGACTCCTCAGATGTCAATAGGCCGAGGTAGAGGCAGAGGGTCAGCATCTACTTCAGGTGCTACTCAGCCCCGTATATATGCTCTTAACGAATGACAGGACCTTGAGTCCTCCCCGGATGTGGTCACAGGTACATTGTCTACATTTTCCCATGATGTGTATGCATTGATAGATCCGGGTTCTACTTTTTCTTATATTACTCCATATGTTGCTGGTTGTATTGGGGTAAAGCCCGAGTAAATTAAACCTTTTGAGGTACTCACCCCGGTTGGTGATCCCGTGATAGCAAGGCAAGTGTACAAAAATTGTGTCATTCTGATATGTGATCGTCAGACCAAAGCTGATTTGATTGAGCTGAAAATGATAAATTTTGATGTAATTATGGGTATGGATTGGTTGGCCTCGTGTTATGCAAATGTTGATTGCCGCACGAAAGTGGTTCGATTCCAATTTCCGGGAGAGCCCGTACTTGAATGGAAGGGTAGTGCAGCATCTCTAAAGGGTAGGTTTATTTCCTCCCTTAAGGCAAGGAAGATGATAGCCAAGAGTTATATTTATCATTTAGTTCGGGTTCATGACACTGAGTCAAAGCCGCCAACTTTCCAATCAGTTCCGGTCTTGAATGAATTCCCAGATGTATTTCCTGATGAACTTCCAGGTCTTCCTCCAGAAAGAGAAATAGATTTTGCTATTGACGTGTTGCCGGACACCAAGCCTTTTTCTATTCCTCCTTATCGAATGGCTCCGGCAGAATTAAAAGAGCTAAAGGCGCAGTTAAAAGACTTGCTTGAAAAGGGGTTTATTAGGTGCAGTTCATCATCGTGGGGAGCACCGGTCTTGTTTGTAAGAAAGAACGACGGATCTCTACGAATGTGTATCGACTACAGGCAATCGAATAAAGTGACGATAAAGAACAAATATCCTCTTCCAAAAATTGATGACTTGTTTGACTAGTTGCAAGGTGCCAAGTCATTTTCAAAAATATATTTGAGGTCGGGCTACCATCTGGTGAGAGTTAGAGAAGAGGATGTTCCCAAGACGGCCTTCAGAACGAGATATGGCCACTATGAATTTCGAGTGATGCCGTTCGGGTTGACTAATGCTCCGACTGTATTCATGAATCTGATGAACAATGTATTCAGGCCCCTCTTGGATCTATTTGTGATAGTATTTATTGATGATATTCTTGTGTATTCTTGCATAGAATCAGAACATGCAGATCATCTGAGAATTTTTCTTGGCATTCTTCGAGCCCGAGAGTTGTATGCAAAATTTTCAAAATGCGAGTTTTGGCTAAATTCTGTAACATTTGTGGGCCATATTATTTCAGATGATGGCATTCGAGTCGACACTCAGAAGATTGATGCTGTGAAGACTTGGCCAAGGCCTACGACGCCTACCAAAGTTCGTAGTTTTCTGGGGTTGGCTGGTTATTACAGGAGGTTCGTAGGGGGGTGCTCGTCTATTTCAGCCCCATTGACGAAACTAACCCATAAGTCAGCCAAATTTCAATGGAATGATGCATGTGAGCGTAGTTTCCAAGAGTTGAAAGACAGATTGACCTCAGCCCCAGTGCTAACACTTCCGGAAGGGCCAGATGGCTATGTTGTGTATTGTGATGCTTCCGGTGTGGGATTAGGATGTGTATTGATGCAGCATGGTAGAGTTATTGCATATGCTTCAAGACAACTGCAGAAACATGAAAAGAATTATCCGACTCATGATCTCGAATTGGCTGCGGTTATTCACGGCTTAAAAATATGGAGGCATTATTTGTATGGTGTGTATGTTGATATCTATACAGATCACAAAAGCCTTCAGTACATTTTCAAGCAGAAGGAGTTGAACCTGCGGCAGAGGCGGTAGTTAGAATTATTAAAGGATTATGATGTGGACATTCTGTATCTCCCCGGAAAAGCGAATGTAGTAGCCGATGCGCTTAGCCGCCGATCAATGGGAAGTCTTTGTGAAGTCCCTCCGGGAAAGAAAAAGATGGTTCATGCGCTCCGCCAACTAGCTAGTCTTGGGGTACGTGTAATAGATTCTGGTAATGAGGGGATTAGTATCAGCAATCCCACAACTTCGTCCTTGGACATAGAAGTGAAGGAGCGACAATATGAAGACTCCCAATAGTGCCATTACAGAGACCTATCTCACAAAAAGGAGAAGGCTCCATTTGAAGTTTCTATTGACAGAATTCTTAGGTACCGAGGCAGATTATGTGTGCCGAATGTAGCAGAATTGCGCCGACAAATTCTAGAGGAAGCACATTATTCTCGGTATTCCATTCATCCAGGTGCAACCAAAATGTATCATGATGTTATATCCCGCATTTTATACATTCGAATAAATCAAGACAATTGCGAGAAGTTAAGGGAAAGGATATATTTTTTATCTTGTTTAACACAGAAGTTGTTTATGAATATATTTTTGATCTTGTTTAACACAAAAGGCAAAATTAGTAATTGTTAAGGAGAAAGACGTGTTACGAGAATGTCTCGGAATCTGTAAGACTTCGACTCGCCCCAGATCATGTAATGAAGGTCATGCAGTGAGGTGGATACGAATATACCAGCATTAACGCATCGAATTTCATCAGAGTTTCGAGGTTAAGCATGCTAGGGCGAGAGAAATTTTGGGATGGGTGACCCCATGGGAAGTGTACTAAAAGTTCTATAAATGTAGACATAAGAGACAAATAGGAAGAACATGTGGGAGTACGAAGGACAAGGATAATGAGTTGGCGCAGTTGATTAAAAAAACCCATGACATGGAATGAGGATACATGTGAAGACCGAGGAGTTCGATTATAAAGAAGACAGGGTGAAAGATAAGGAATGGACATGAAGGAAAGGACAACTATAAGAGAGACCCTCCCGAAGTATTATAACACCCCCATAAGGCCAGTTAAACATTCGAGGACGAATGTTCTAAAGAGGGGGAGGATGTTATATCCCGCATTTTATACATTCGGATAAATCAAGACAATTGCGAGAAGTTAAGGGCAAGGCTATATTTTTGATCTTTTTTAACACAAAAATTGTTTATGAAAATTTTTGACGTGGAAATATTAAGAAAGGATAGGGGAAAAAAGGGAAATTCACAAGATGACTCATGGAAATATTATGGAAAATTTGGGGTTGAAAGTAAGTTATGGAAAGTTATGATTCTTGAAACCAAAAAAAAAAAAAGGGACAAGTGGGTCGTTTATGTGGTGTGGGGGATGGCCCACATGGATTAATAATATATGTAGGAAAAGATGACAAATTCCTCATATTATCATCTTCACTTTAGAAGCTTAGAGAAGGTTGGAGAAAAAAGAAGAAACAAGGGCCATGTTCGGCCACGGTGGCCAAAAATTAAGGTCCAAAAAATCATGATCAAAAAAATATTTTCTTCTAGCAATTCAACTATTTGGAGGGCCCTTATTAACGTGGAGTAATTGTTTGAGTAACCAAAGCATTCGTGTGCAAGTTGTGGATTCTAGCCGAGAAAGAAGATGAGTGAAAAGGTATGTATTCAATCTTTTTCTACTTGTGTCAGGAATGATTTATGCATGTTGTAGTATGTGGAAATGAATGAGATTCATGAAAGTGTATTGGGGTTGTAGCCGTGTGGGTGGTTGTTTTGTGTAGAAGTGATGAACTAATTTTACTTAGTATTTAGTTGTTGTTGTAGATTCTATGATGCAAATGAAGATTTAATGGTTTAAGTTGGCATTGAAATTGTTTGTGGGTGTTGTAGAAGTTAATGTGATTTTAGTATGATTTCTTGTAATTATGAGAATGAAGCTGCTAATGTAGCTTGCTGGTGTAGTTCATAAATTTGGAAGAAAAGAATTTGTTGTTGTTGTCCTTATTAAGCTTGGAAGATTTCGGATTATTGTTGATAATGTGGCCGAGTGGAATTCTCGGATTATTGTTGATAAATTGGTCGAGTTGAATTCTCGGATTGTTGATTGATAATTTGGCCGAGTTGGAATTCTCGGGGTTGGTTGTTATTACAGGGGAGATGCTGCCGAAATTTCTATAAATGAAGTGTTAGTTTAGGATTGGATTTTCAAGTGTCCATAGCTAATGTTGGATGTCTATTAATATCGTTGTAGATTTTGCGAAAGCCGAGACTTAAGTTGGATTAGCATAAGAAGCGGGCAAGGTATGTAAAGCTTACCCTTTCTTTCTTTTGGCATGTCCTAGAGCTAAGTAAGTTATGATACGTATCTTGGGGTAACTCCATTCTTGATTCCGAGCTTGTTAATGATTCTTATTCACTTCTTGATATGAGTATACTTAGTATAATCGAGCTTATGGTATGATTGAATAATAATAAGAAAAGCATAAAGAGTTCTTGTTTTAAGGGGTTCTGTAAGTAGTAATGTCCCTAACTTTCATAGACGGTCTCAAATTGCTTGAAAATGGTCGTAAGGTTTCTATAACGAATAACGTTCATAACTTTGATGTGCTAACTCGGATTGTTTTGGAAATGCTCGTAGAGGTTTCTATAATGAATAACGTTCATAAATTTCATAAGCGAACTCGGATTGTTTTAGAAACGTTGATGGGGGGGGGGGGGGGGGGGGTTCTATAATGAATAATGTCCGTAACGATATTTGAAAGGTACTTGGTATGATTGTTGCTTTAATTTCAAAAATAGCTTCTGAAACGTTCGTAGAAGGTTCTGTACTTAAAACGCCCATAACTTTCTCATACTAAACCGGATTGACCCGAAACTGATGATTTCGAGAAAAATTAGTTTTATACTAAAGGAAACATAAAGTTTTATTTTCAAAACCACTCCGAAGGGGGTGTGAGATTTTATTATTTAGATTTTCAAAACCACCCCGAAGGGGGTGCGAGATTCTACTATTTAGATTTTCAAAATCACTCCGAAGGGGGTGCGAGATTCTATTATTTAGATTTTCAAAACCACTCCGAAGGGGGTGCGAGATTCTATTATTTAGATTTTCAAAACCACTCCGAAGGGGGTGCGAGATTCTAATATTTAGATTTTCAAAACCACTCCGAAGGGGGTGCGAGATTCTATTATTTAGATTTTCAAAACCACTCCGAAGGGGGTGCGAGATTTTACTATTTCGTTTCGATTACGATTTATGTTTACACTCCATAGCATTATTTCTTTGTATTGATATTTGTGGATTAAGTTGTGTTGACACCATCATCATTAGTATTATGTCGCAAGTGGCATGCTCAAAGAGGCCAGGGCTAGTATTATTATATCACGAGCGGCATGCCCGAAGGGGTCAGGACTACTATTATTATGTCGTAAACGGCATGCCCGAAGGGGCCAGGACTAGTATTATTATGTCGCAAGCGGCATGCCCGAAGGGGCCATCATTATTATACTGTCGGACGAGGCATGCCCGAAGGGGCCACCATCATTACTATTATGTCGGAACCGGCATGCCCGAAGGGGCCAGTACTAGCATTATTATGCTGACGGCATGCCCGAAGGGGCCACCATTATTACTATTATGTCAGAGCCGGCATGCCCGAAGGGGCCATCATTGTTACTATACCGGAAGCGGCCGTCCGAAGGGACCATTATGATACTATTTTCTCATAGTGTATTCTAGAATTTGGGTGTGCCGTACTTATATTGTGTATGCTGGAATTTGTGTAAGGCACTACGTGGCACGATTCAAAATGTTGTTCCAGGTAGCTCCCGGGTTGTCTCTAAACTGGTTACTGTTACGCTTTTCCTTGTTTATGATTCAGTGATGCTTTACATATTCAGTACATGTTCCGTACTGACCCCCTTTCTTCGGGGGCTGCGTTTCTTGCCACGCAGGTACACCCAGACAAGTAGAAGACTTTGCTAAAGGTGTTCCAGCGGGATTGACGAGCTCCATCTCAGTTCGGAGTGTTGCCGGGCCAAAGTACTTATGTCATGGTATTTTGTATATGTTAGAGACTTTGTAGACAGTGTCCTGTGGATAGGGCGTCGAGAAGTGCGAATCATTTATAGATGTTTAAAGAGTATGTATTTTCGGATGATTTCAGTTGGTTTAAAGTACCTAATTGATTGAAAGTTTTTATAATCTGTATAAAGACAATGATCTCTATTTGAAAAAGGTTCATGTTTTAAAATGTTTTTGAAATGACAGGTTTTGGTAAAGCGAACGTTTAAGGGTTCGCTCGACTCTGATTAGAGTCGGGTGCCCATCATGCCCTATCAAGATGAGGGTGTGACACATGATCTCAAGTTAATATGCTGGTGGGACGGCATGAAGAGAGACATAGCAGAATTTGTAGCACAGTGCCCAAATTGCCAACAAGTAAAAGTTGAACATCAGAAGCCAGGAGGCTTATTGCAAGCAATAGAGATACCCACCTGGAAATGGGAAGTGATCAACATGGATTTTATCGTGGGATTACCTCGTTCCCGTGGCAGGCATGACTCTATATGGGTGATTGTGGATAGATTGACGAAAGCAGCCAATTTTCTTCCAGTTAGGACCACGTACTCAGCCAAAGACTATGCGAGGTTGTATCTCAAAGAAATTGTACGACTCCATGGAATTCCATTATCTATTATCACAGATAGAGGAGCACAGTTTACAGCTAAGTTCTGGAAATCGTTTCAAGAAGGTTTGGGCACACAAGTGAAGTTTAGCACGACATTTCATCCGCAAACTGATGGGTAGACCGAGCGTACCATTCAAACCTTAGAAGATATGCTACGGGCATGTGTGTTAGATTTCGGTGGTAGTTGGGATGATCACTTACCCCTTATTGAGTTCGCATACAACAATAGCTACCATTCTAGTATACAAATGGCTCCATATGAAGCTTTATATGGAAGGAAATGCAGATCTCCAATCGGATGGTTCGAAATAGGAGAAGCACAATTAGTGGGCCCTGAATTGATCCAACAAGCAATAGAAAAAGTCAAGGTAATCCAAGATCGGTTGTTGACAACTCAAAGTCACCAAAAGTCCTATGCGGACAACCGCCGACGAGAATTGGAGTTTCAAATTAATGATTGGGTATTTTTTAAAGTGTCACCAATGAAAGGGGTGATGAGATTTGGTAAGAAAGGGAAGCTAAGTCCCAGATACATTGGACCCTACAAAATCATCCGCAAGGTGGGTCAGGTAGCCTACTAATTGGATCTACCTTCGGAGCTTGAATCAGTCCACCCAGTTTTCCACGTTTCAATGCTCCGCAAGTGTATTGGAGATCCCACAAAGATTGTTCCGATAGATGATATGCAAGTAACAGAAAAGCTAACCTATGAAGAAGTGCCTATTGCTATTCTCGACAGGCAAGTGCGAAAACTCCGAAACAAAGAGGTAGTTTCAGTTAAAGTCTTGTGGCGAACCAATAACCGGGAAGAAATGACTTGGGAAGCAGAAGAGAGTATGAAGTCTAAGTATCCGCATTTATTTCGACCCCCAGAGGAGATTCAAGAAGAAACGCCAACGATATGAGGTACGTATGCTTATTTTTCATGCTTTTGGTCGTGTGTGGCCATAGATATGTCGATGTTGTGATGTATCCCTGTGAGGCGATGATATTATGGGTTGTTGTGACAGGTTGGTAATGCCAAAATACAGGGGAAACTCTAGAAAAATTTTCGTAGAATCCCGAGTGTTTTAACATTCGAGGACGAATGTTCCAAAAGGGGGGAAGAATGTTACACCTCGGAAAAAATTTCCGTGAGCATACAATGAATAGACCAACGAAGAGTATGAGTGTACGATGTTCTACTAAGAAGGGAATGACTACCCATGAGTTTTGAAAACGCGAAGGTTGCAGATTCGCATTTCGACCCAGTGGTCGTAAAACAGAATATGGCCCGTAAAGTGATTTACGGACCGTAAAGTGCCATCGTCTTCCAACTATCAAAACTTCAACTTTCTGTCAAATGTTGAAATGGTAAAATACAACTCAGAATACGGACCGTAAATTGAAATACGACCCGTAAACTGTGACCGTAAACCACCGTGACCGTAAGCAAACCTTTCTGTTTCTGATATGCTTAAATACGGTCATGGAGGACGGACCGTAAACCAGAATACGGCCTGTAAACAGGGTTGTACAGCCACTGTACACCCCGACTACTGTTCACAAAAATCAGATTTTATGATTAATATAAGGGACCCTTTTCATTTATTTTCATTTCATTTCTCATCTACACAACTCAAGAATTCTCTAGAAAATTCTCCAAACACTTCAACCATAAGAATAACAAGGAAATCAATGATCAACAACATTAAATCCATGAAACAAAGTGTGTGAAGCTCAAGTGAAGTTCATCCAAACCAAGTTCCAAGAAAGGTGAAGTAGGGTTTTGGTGCAAAAGGAAGGATTCCACTCTAGGCTTGTTCCACCATCATCTAAGGTAATTTTCATGACTTTATCATGTTGTTTAGGGTATTGGAAAGCTAAGATGCTTGAATGGTAGGAAAACATAGAAGATGGGTCTTAAAATGGATGAATAGTGTCACAATTGAATAGTAGTTGAATGGAATCATAAATGTTGATGTGCTATGATTATGAATATGTTGTAAAGGATGTTTATACCATGAAATAAGTATTATATAGGAGAAAACGCGATAACGAGCTATAATCATAAATGTGGAGAAATTGGAGAAAAATGGTGAATTGTGGTAAATGTATATGAATAACGATTGTTGATTGCAATATTGTGAATGTTGTTGTGAACGCTTGAGGGTTGATATAGAATACGGGAAAAGTAGTAGAAACAAAGGAGATGCTGCCAAAATTTCTCTAGAAATAGTAGCGTGTTCTTATAGTTGATTAACTAATGATAATACGAATCCTCTCGTGAAGGTAGCGACGTGACATTGAAGGAGAACAAGTGAATGATAGCTAGCTAAACGACAAAGGTATGTGAGGCTAGTCCCTTATTTCTAATGGCATGAATCCTATAGCGTAACTTCTTTCTTATCCATGAGCCTATGTCTACAATTAGCTACACAAGGTAATGAGTTAAAGTATAGGAATTCTAATGATGTTATTTATCGCTTACACTCACCTTATATGCTAATTCGTTCAAGGTGGGGCAGGATGTCAATGATTGTTCCATAATGCAATCGGGAGATCACGACCTTACGTCACCCCGATAAGGTATAGTTGGTCTTGAGCCTTATGTATGTATTATGATAAGCTAAGCATATTGTGATGAGCATATGATGATATTACTATTACACCGCGCCTATTTGCCCGGGCAGTCACCGCCAAGGCGGGAAGCTATATGATACACCATGGCCAAATGGCATGGGCAGACACCACTAGTGGGCGGCATGCGATGTTACCCCGGATGCGGGAGGCCTGGACGCAGGCTCATGTTATGATTATCACACCGATTCGATATGGACGGGCAATTTATACTTGATGCATATATGATATGATGATGAGCAAGAGTAAGACAGCATGACTTATTTTCTTTATACTTGACAGTCAGATTCAGATGTTCTATACTGATATCTTCTTTACATCATTGTCTTATTTCGTTGTTTATGCCTCTCATACTCAGTACAATGTTCGTACTGACGTCCGTTTTCTTTGGACGCTGTGTTCATGCCCACAGGTAGACAGGGAGGAGAGCTCGATCCAGATCCGTAGTAGTTGTCAGCTGATTGAAAGCCCTCCATTGTCCCGGAGGTGCTTATGATTATTCTCTTGTGTATATATGTATAGCCATGTATATGTATTTTTGGGCATGACAGGGTCTTGTCCCGTCCCTATGTTCAGCACTCCAGTAGAGGCTCGTAGATACGCAGTGCGGGTTAGATGGTCTCACGAGATCGCTACTGTATATATATATATATATATATATATATTATTTTGATAGCCTAAGGGCACATGTACATGAAAGTACCTTATGTTTTCATACGAAATATGATTTTCCTACGCTATGAGTATAAAGATGATAAAAAGAGCATTTAATGAGTAAAATGAGTGTCAGAACGAGTGGTGCTCGGTGGTTAGCCTCGGGTACCCGTCGCGGCCCCTAGCTGGGTCGTGACAATTCAACTGCCTATAATCGATGCACATTCGGAGGGAACCGTCTTTCTTTTTCACAAACAAGACTGGTGCTCCCCACGGCGATGAACTGGGTCTAATAAACCCCTTCTCAAGTAAATCTTTCAACTGCACTTTTAGCTCTTTCAATTCTGCTGGAGCCATTCGATATGGAGGAATTGAAATAGGCTTGGTCTCCAGCAATACATCAATGGCGAAGTCAATCTCTCTTTCTGGAGGAAGACCTGCAAGTGCATCTTGGAATACATCTGGAAATTCATTCACTACCGGAACAGATTGGAAAGTTGGCGACTTTGCCTCGGTGTCATGGACTCAGGCTAAATGATAAATATAGCCCTTGGTTATCATCTTTCTTGCCTTAAGGTAGGAAATAAACCTACCTTTCGGAGATGCTGCATTACCCTTCCATTCAAGCACGGGCTCTCCCGAAAATTGGAATCGAACCACTTTCATTCGGCAATCGACATTAGCATAACATGATGCCAACCAATCCATACCCATAATTACATCAAAATCTAGCATTTCCAGCTCGATTAAATCAGCTTTGGTGTGGCGATCACATATCACCAGTACACAATTTTATACACTAGTCTCGCTATCACGAGATCACCAACCAGAGTGGATACCTCAAAAGGTTTGATTGGCTCAGGTTTCACCCCAATACGACCAGCAACATATGGAGTAACATAAGAGAAAGTAGAACCCGGATCTTTCAAGGCATACACATCATGGGAAAATATGCATAATGTACCTGTAACCACATCTGGGGAGGACTCAAGATCCTGTCGTCCCGCTAAAGCATATACACGGGGCTGAGTGACACCGGCTGCTGATCCTGTGGGCTGAATCACAACTCTACCACTCATCGATGGGAAATCTCGCATCAAATGCCCAGTTTGTCCACAAACATAACAAGCATCTGTGTCCTGGCGACATGGCCCTGAGTGCAATTTCCAGCACCGGCTACATCGTGGAACTGGTGGTCTCCTCTGACTATAATCACCCCAAACTGAGAACCTGAAGTTCTCGAACTTTGACCCTGTCCTGAAGGAAAAGAGCGATCAAATCTCCTATCTGCAAATCGTGGAGGCGCACTAGTCACTGATTGGCCTGAATGTCGGGAATAAGTCGGCCTCGATCCCCCTCTGTAGTTGCTACCTGTCCCCATAGATATGGCCCACTTGTTTTGCCTTATATCAATATCACGATCACTTCTTTGTGGTTGCTATCGTCCCTCTAAGTTCTGGGCATGGGCTTGTATTCGGGAAATATCCATCCCTTCTTGCAATGAAGCATCAAGCAATCTTTGAACAAATGTGGCCCTAAACCACTCACAAATCTATGTACCCGATCTCCCATGTCGGCCACCATAGTCGGGGCATATCTAGCCAAAGAATTAAATTGCAAGCTATAGTCCCGAGCACTCACGCTTCCTTGCTTCAAATTTAGAAATCTATCCGCTCTAGCTCAGCGGACCTCGGGTAGCAAATAATGGCGAATAAAAGCATCTACGAATTCTTGCCAAACGGGAGGAGGCGCATTCTCTTTTCTCGATGCTATCCAATTATTATACCACAATACCGCCACATCTCGGAGTCTATAAGATGCCAACTCCACAGATTCAGTCTCGGAGGTATGAATAATCTTCAATGTCCTTAACATCTCATCAATGAAATCTTGCGGGTCTTCATCTGGCTTTGACCCGAAAAACTCTGGAGGATTCAAACTCATAAAGTCACGGGCTCTGGTACTAGCTGGCCAATCACATTGGCCCACATTCTGCCGCTGTGCCTGGGCGGCAACCAATTGTGTCAATAAATGAATAGCCTAGGTCACTTGTTGGCCCGAAGCACCCAGTGGAGGAATTGGAGCTGAAGCTCCTCCTTGTTTTTCCACATTAGGCGAGGCGGAGGAAGTATTAGATGGAGCCTCATTTTGTGACTCGCCCTCTTCTACATTCATTGGCGGCTCTCTTTCTGCCCGCCTTTTCATCATAGTCTTGCCCTTCTGGGCGGCTGTAGCTTTTCCCTTTGGCGGCATTTCTGAAATCACAACACACTATTAGGGAGGATAAAATCTTATACACGGCTCTATCGCACGATCTCATAAGAAGAAAGATGGTCGTTTTTCCTAAATGCCCTGTAGTCTCCTATTTATTGATGTGGAGCGCAACACTCCATAAACAAGACTCTACTAGACACGGCTCGTAGACACTTCCTAGAACTGAATTGCTCTGATACCACTTTTGTCACGATCCAGCTAGGGGCCGCGACGGGTACTCGGGGATAACCACCGAGCACCGCTCGTTCTGTTACTTATTATACTCATTCAACGTTCCTTTATCAATTTCATACCCAAATTATAAGAAAATCATCTTTCATTTGAAAACATAAATACTTTCATATATATGAGCCTCTCGGTCATCAAAATAATACATATACATAATAGCATCCTCGTGAGACCATATGACCCACACTGCGTATCTACGAGCCTCTACTGGAGTACTAGACATAAGGACGGGAAAGGACCCCGTCGTGCCCAACATATACAAATATACACAAAAGAATAATCAAGCAGCTCCGGAACAAAGGAGTGCTTTCAATCAGCTATCAGCTCCTACGAGTCTAGATCAAGCTCGCCTCCATGTCTACCTGTGGGCATGAACACAGCGTCCAAAGAAAACGGACGTCAATATGAACATTGTACTGAGTATGTAAGACATGAATGAAATAAATATAATAGAAGGATCATGAGCCATAAGAGAAAGATATAACCTGCATGAGTTCATAGGCAATTACATTTCGTACATATATCATATTTTACATAATCATGGTACATATGTCATCACATCACCTATATTATCACATCATAATCCTCATGTTAACCCGCGTTCGGGTAACCATCATATGCCGCCCACTAGTGGTGATCATGTCCGGCCCTCTAGGCTCGGTGTAAACATAACAGCCCGCCTTAGCGGTGACAAGCCCGGCCATTTAGGCACGGTGGAATCATATGCAGCCCGCCTTAGCGGTGAAATACGGTGGAATCGTGTCATCATATAATCATTCATGAATTCATCATTTTACACATCTCATGAACATATCATAATCTTATTATAGCTTGACATTTCCATACATAACATAGGCATGTTATAAGCTAGCATTATTTATCATCTTATAAACATATCGTGACTTAGTATCATTTCACATTTATCATTAGGAGCACACATTAGATTTTGAAGGCAATCATGGCTATATCGGGGTGACGTAAGGTCGTGAACCCCCAATTATATTATGAACATTTATGAGTATTCTGCCTCACCTTGAAGGAAATAGTGTATAAGGTGAGTGTTAACAATAATGACATCATTAACGTTATCGGGTCATCATATCATGAACTCTTGAATCTCTATACTATAACTCATCATCATCATTATCATGCTCGAATGTAGTTTGGTATATTTACGAACTCATAAGCTCCATCATATAGGAGGATCATGGAAAAACTTGGAACATTCATGACTTTGAAGGAAGGGATTAGCCTTACATACCTTTGTCGTTTAACTAATCTATCGCTTGTTTGTTCTCCTTTAATTCACACGTTCTACCTTCAAGAGAATTCGTATCGTCATTAGCTAACAATTATAAGAACGGACTTACTGACGCTAGAGAAAATTGGGCAGCACTTGCTTTTTTTATACTACTTTTCTCATGTTCTATATCAACTAAAACGTTCATATCAACATTCACAATATCGCACATGACAATCATCATTTATCTACATTTACCACAATTCACCATTTCTCTTCAATTTCTCCAAAATTATGGTTATGATTCCCTATCGCGTTTTCTCACATATAATACCTATTCCATGGTCTAAATGTCATTTATAACGTATTCAAGATCACAACATACCAACATTCATCATTCATCCCAACCACTATTCACCAATGACACTATTAACTCATTTATGACCCATTTTCTATGTCTTTCTACAATTCAAGTGTCTTATCCTTCCAATACCTTAAACAACATGGTATGGTCATGAAACTTACCTTATATGATGGATGAACATGCCTTGAATGGAAATACTCTTCTAGCACCAAAACCCTATTTCTCTCACCTTGAGTTTTCTTGGTGTAGAGGAACTTTGGCTAGGTTTCATACACTTGTTTTCATGGATTTGGTGTTGTTAATCTTTTTTTTCCCTTGAATTCTTATGGATGAATGATGGAAAATATTCTAGAGGTTTCTTGAAGTGTAGAGAGTGGGAATGAAATGAAACGAAATGAGAAAGGGTCCCTTATATTAAATTGAAAGCTATCCCGACCAACTTATACGGACCAACATACGGTCCGTACATTTTATACGGACCGTATGTGTGTCCGTATGTTTGGTATAGAGAGTGGTTTCCCTCTTCGCTAATTATACGGTCTCACATACGGCTAGTATAATTTATACGGTCCGTATGTTTGGCCGTATAGTGCCCAGTTAGTCCGTTTTCGTTCTCGTCGAATTGTTTGATCTCCGATCCTTATGGAACCTTCTTGAAACCTTTTTATAACCTCAATACCAATCTAAGGGACGTTATCACCCTTCTCTAAGACATCATTATGCCATCATTAACTTGTCACTCGTAATTCCTACCCGACGCCTAACATATCCTTTACTTTCTTTGCCAAACTTCTTCCCTTTTGTCACATGTCTTTGAATCTCGATTAGGACCATCAAATGCTATTTCTTACTTACCCAAATCATTGTATACCTCGTGTTCCTCGCTAGCCTATTCACTGTACATTAACGGGGATTTTTCTAAGGTGTAACACTTACATACCTTTACGTCTCTTTAACTTTATCGACTAAACGCTTTCCTTCCAAGCTAACAATTCTACATACAAGAGAATTAGTACTAAGGATAAATCATTAGAAACACGCTTAAGTCTAAGGTAAAGTGACTAAAAGGCTAACCACAATTGGGTAGCATTTCCATTGTTTCCACAACTCCCTCCATCTAATAAACAACTTCCATAATATCATAATCAATAAACTTGTTCAAGCTGAACATTATTCCATCCCCACAATTCCCTTTCAAAATCATCCACAACCATAGCTACAACACAACACCATATCCATTCTCATATAATACTTCCTCAACATTATTAGTATCATTCACAACAACATTATACTCACCTCATACTAAGAATCATGATTCAAATTAACTTACTACTCTAAATACCATTATTTCCATATTTAAGCTCATATTGTACTTCCTTCTCTAATCCAAGTCATTCAACCACTTAATACTTTTAATAACATGAAATAGATGTAAAAATCACCTTTTAATTATATAGGAATGATCTTTGGATGAAGATACTTCACTTGAGAAAAAACCCCAACTTCAATACTAAAGCAAATCTTGACTTGTATCTACCCTAGTGAGCATGCACACACTTGATTCTCTTGATTCTTGGTGTTTAATCTTTGATTTCTCTTGGATATATGTTGATATGGTGTATAGAATATTCTAGAGCTCTCAAGAAGTGTGGAGAAAGTGAGAAATGAAAAATAAGAACTTGGGTCATCTTTTTATAAAAAATAAATAAAAAAACTACCCGATTGGATTTATGCGGACACTTATACGGTTCGTATAATTTTATACGGTCCGTATAAGTGACTGTATAATACTTCTAATGATGACCCTTCACTGTGACTGTTATACAGACCATTATGCGGATGGTATAAAGTTATACGGACGGTAGAAATGGTCGTATAACCCACCTTTTTCCAAAGTTGATCTCGTCTATTCGTTGATCTCAAATCCTTATGAAACCTGCTTGGCACCTACATAACACCTCGTTAACTATCTAACGAGCTTTATAACTCATCCTTAATACCTTACTAAATATCTAACAGCTCTATGATTACGAAACCTTCCCAACCACACTCTACCTTAACTTTCTCCAATGAGCTTTCTTCTCTTGCCTCATATGTCTTTGGAATCTTAATTAGAATCATTAAGTATCCCTTCTTATTTGTAGGGATATCATGTACACCTTAACTTGAGTTAGTCTATTCACTACACACAACCTGAAATTTCGAGGTGTAACAAAAAAAAAGGAACATGAGAAACCAGAATATCCTGAGGGAAATTAGGAGTAAATGAGCGTTACTGTTACACCTCGGAAAATCATCCATTGATGCAAAAGTGAATAGACTAGTAAAGAGCACGAGTATGCGGTATTTCAATAAGTAACAAAACGACATTCGATGACCCTAATTAAAATTTCAAAGATGTTTGAGATAGGGGAAGAAAGTTGGTCAAGAGGAGATAAGGCGTACGATAGGTATCAGAGAGGAATTACGAGTAACGAGTTAACGAGTTAACGAGGACTTAATGATATCTTGGAGAAGAGTGATAACGTCTCTTATATTGGTATTGAGGTGTTAAGAAAGTGCTAAGAAGGTTCCATAAGGATTGGAGATCAAACGAGGCGACGAAACGAGCTTCGGAATCACTGGGATTATACGGCCAAACATACTGGCCGTATAAATTATATGGTCCGTATGTTGGGACCGTATAATCAGCCCAGAATGTCATACCTTTCTGGACCAAACATACAGCTCGTATAAAATGTACGGACCGTATGTTGGTCCGTATATATGGTCGTGGACAGTTTTGGATCATTAAATAAGGGACCAAGTCTTATTTCATTTCACTTCCATATCACACCCATTCTCTCTAAAACATCTCTCTACATTTATTCCACAAGAATTCAAGGGTTATTAGTGATCAAAAACATAAACTAAGTGAATCGAGTGCAAGAAAACCCATTAAAGATCATTCAAGTCAAGAAATCTCATTGGAGATGAACTAGGGTTTTTGCTCAAGTGGAGTGTTACCAACCAAGGCTTGTTCTTACAACATCTAAGGTAAGATTTATGGTATTTCTATGTTGTTTAAGGTATTTGAGAGTTGAAATACTTGGATTGTAGAAGGATATAGAAAAATGGGTCATGAATGTGGAATAGTGCCATTTTGAGTAATAACTTGAATTGAGTCATGATTCTTAATGTGTTGTGATATAAATATGTTATAAACGATGTTGAGAACATGGGATGAGCAAATGTATATGAATGAACGTAGTTGTGCGTTATGACCATGGATATGGGTGATTGAAGTGAATTGAGAAAAGTGGATGAATAAAGATTATTGTTAGGATATTGTGAATGTAATATTGACGTTTGGGAGTTGATATACGCTATAGAGGATTTTCGTATAAATAAAGGAGATGCTGTCCGATTTTCTCTAGTTTTAGTCGTGTATGCTAGCTATCGATTTTAATGATAGTATGACTTTAATGAAGGTAGAAACGTGAGCTTCGGAGGAGAACGTGCAAGTGGTAAATAGTTGAACGGAAAGGTATGTAAGGCTAACCCTTCTTTCATAAGGCATGGTTCTTTGGCCAATCATCTAAATCTTTTATTAGATTATGATATCCTTCAAATGATTCTATCTTTCGAACTATTGAGCTCATGATGCTCGATATGTATTACGATTGTATTAAGCTCCTCATATGACGAGCAACCCTATAAGGATAGATGTAATGAACAACGATGATAGTGATAACGATGATAATAGCGACGACGATAACGATGATGATAATGTTAGTGATGATAATAATAAGATGCTTATGAACTATTATGTATGTGTATCTATGTATGATTATTATGGAACCCCAAGCTTATGAGGCCAGGTAGGATATGTATCTATTTACGTAATGCGCGCACACCTCTGCAGATGGTATGGATAACCCTGATGCCTTGGTAGGGCCAGGTAGATGTAACCTTGAAGCCTTGGTAGGGCCAGGTACGTGTAACCTTGAGCCTTGGTTGGCCAAGTATGTATGAAACACCGAACCTTCGTGGTCGGGCATGCTAAGTAAATGTTATGTATATGATATGGTTATGTATATGATATAGATATGAATATGAATACGAATAAGACTACGTAAGTGAATATGATTATGGACGCCATGTACATGAATACAGATATGAGTACGGATATGAATTTGGATGTATGTACACGAATACGCGCTAGAAATGGAAACTCCCTATGACAAGCAAGTAAGTGCTTATGACGTTGATACTGCTATCTCCCCTCCTATGCTATTTCTCATATTGCTTATTATGCTTCTATATTGATGTTGATCATGCTTTACATACTCAGTACATTCTCCGTACTGACGTCCTTTTGTTTGTGGACGCTGCGTCATGCCCGCAGGTGCCCAGGGAGACAGACTTGATCCATAGCTACATGCTCAGAGACTACATAGCAGAGCTCCACTTTATTCGGAGGTATAGCTTTTGGGTACTTATTCTTTTGGGTACATAATTATGGGCATAGCGGGGTCCAGTCCCGCCTATATGATATGTTATACTCTTCTTAGAGGCTCATAGACATGTGTATGTGGTTAGAGGTGTTTGGCCTTGTCGGCCTATATTTTGGATTTCATTTTGTTTGCCTCGTCGGCTTGTGTACATTGATATGGGCATAGATGTTAATGATGATATAAAGGTATTGTTGTCCAATGGTACTACTATGATTGATTGATAGAAATGTATGTTTTATAATGTGGCTCACCTAGACGTAAGTGTAAAGGTACGATAAGGGGTGCCCGGGTGGGCTAGCACTGGGTGCTCGTCGCGGCCCCCTAGTCGAGTTGTGATAAAAGTGATATCAGAGCAGTTCAGTCCTAGGGTGTGTCTACGAGCCATGTCTAGTAGAGTCTTGGTTATGGGTATGTTGCGCGCCACACTTATAAACAAGAAGCTGCGGGCATTTTAGGAATAAATGACCTTCTTTCTTCATAAGAATCGTGCGATAGAGCTATGATATAAGAACTTCTTGTTCCTTAACCGTGTGTTGTGTATTTCAGAAATGCCTGTAAAGAGAAAGGCTATAGCAGCCCAAACGGGCAAGACGGTGGCAGAGAAGCGGGCTGAATGAGCATTGCCACCGGTAGTAGAGGAAAGTGAGTCCCAGAGTGCGGCTCAATCTCAGTCCTCCCGTTCAGTAACTATATTAGAGGAGCGTGAGAGAGCCCCAGCCCCAGCTTCAGCACCTCCGGCTCCTCCACCGGATGCTTCAGGCCAATATGTAAAACAGGCAATACATTTGCTTACTCAATTGGTTGCTGCTCAGGCTTAGCGGCAGAGTGCAGGGCATGGTGATAGGGTTGTTAGTGCAAGGGCCCGTGACTTCATTAACTTGAATCTTCCGGAATTCTTTGGATCAAAGACGGATGAGGACCCTCAGGACTTTATTGATGGCATGTTGAGGACACTTTTATTGATACATTCTTCGGACACCGAATCGGTGGAGTTAGCATCATATAGATTGAGAGATGTCTCGATCCACTGGTACACGGTTTGGATGGCTTCACGGGGAGCCAATGCACCTCCCCCGGTATGGCAAGCGTTTGTTGATGCTTTCCTCCGAGACTATATGCTTTCAGAAGTTCGGCGAGCTAGAGCTGATAAGTTCTTGAATTTGAGGCAAGGTAGCATGAGTGCTTTAGAGTATATTCTCCGCTTCAATTCTTTGGCTAGGTACGCTTCGACCACGGTAGCGGATATGGGTGTCCGAGTACACCAATTTGTGAAAGGCCTAGGGCCGCATTTTATGGACAGGTGTTTGACTGCGTCCCTTCAGGACAATATGGATATTGCACGCATTCAGGCCCATGCTCAAAATTTGGAAGAAAGTTTACAACAGCAAAGAAGTGAACGCGAGCATGATAGGGGATATGGCAAGAGGGCCAGATCCTAGGGTATGATGAGCGAGTTCAAAGGTGGGCACGGACAGCAGTTTTCTAGGCATTCGAGCAATTCTATGACCAGTGCGCCCCCACAGTTTTCGGGCCAGAGATTTGATAGATCCACTCATTCTGGGCCGAGTCAGAGCTTTTCAGGATCTCAGTTTAGAGGTGATTCGGGTCAGGCGAGGTCACACGTGCCACGATGTTCCCAGTGTGGGAAGTTACATTGGGGTCCATGCCGATTGGGTTCAGATGTTTGCTATTCATGTGGTCGACCAGGCCATATCATGCGTGATTCCTCATCAGTTCATGGTAGAGGTAGGACCCATCCTTCAGGGTCGGTACCCGGATCTTCAGCATCTGTACAGCCTGTGGGGCCAGGTTCACATGCGCCAGTAGGCCATGGTAGAGGCAGAGGGAGAGCTCCGATTTCTAGTGGTCCTCAACACCGTATTTATGCTTTGGATGGACGCCAAGATCTTGAGTCTTCTCCTAACGTGGTCACAGGTATATTATCGATATTCTCTCATGATGTATATGGTTTGATTGATCCGGGCTCCACATTGTCATATGTTACTCCATATATTGCGGGTCGATTTAGAGTCGAACCGGAGCCGATCAAACCTTTTGAGGTGTCTACACCCATGGGTGGATCGGTAATAGCTAGCTGAGTATATAGAAACTGTATAGTTGTGATTTGAGATCGTCGTACTCTTCAGTCAGTTCCCGTGGTGAATGAATTTCCAGATGTGTTCCCGAAAGAGCTTCCAGGCCTCCCCCCCGAGCGGGAGATTGATTTTGCTATTGATGTGTTGCCAGACACTAAGCCTATATCTATTCCTCCCTATAAAATGGCACCCGCAGAATTGAAAGAATTGAAGGAGCAATTGAAAGACTTGCTTGAGAAAGGCTTTATCAGGCCTAGTTCCTCCCGGTGGGGAGCACCCGTATTGTTTGTCGTAAATAAAAATGGCTCCTTGAGAATGTGCATCGATTATCGGTGTTATATCCCGTATTTTAAACGTTCGGATATTCCAAGGTAGTCGTGGCAAGTTAAGGGTAAGGCTATTTTCAAAAATTATGTTAATGTACAAGTTGGTTATAAATATCAATTATGGACATTACTAGAATGTAAATGTTGAGAAAGGCCAAGGGTAAGAAGGAAAATTCGCAAAAGGGTTCATGGTAATATTGCGGAAAGAATAGGGGCAAAATGGGAATTTCACAAAAAAAAAAGATATCAAGAATGTTTTTGAAGGGCCCTTGGCCGTGTGTCATGCCCCTATATGTCCACATTTTTATTTAATGGGGGTTAATTATGTACATGTATGGACAAAGCTTGCAAGAGAAGCCAACCAAGTCATCTTTTTCAAGAAAACTCTAGAAAAGGAAAAATGGAAAAAAAAAAAGAAGAGAAAAATCTAGAGAGAGGCATGTGCCCCTCACATGCCACTATAACTATATATATATATATATATATGTATGAGTCTTGAAAAAACAAGACAATTTATCATTTACAACTCTAGAAATTACAAGAGAAACAAAGAAAAAAAAAGAAGACACTTTGGAAGAAAAATAAAGGGCCAATTTCGGCCAAGAAAGTAACGGGACGCTTAAGAAATACGGACGCACAGCTACAACACGAACACGTAGTTAAGAAAGAATTACGAGCAAGAGAGCTAAGCAAGTGAAAGGACGAATAAAGGATAGAAAGGTATGGAAGTGTGGACAAATGAGGACCTAGACAGGAAGTAAAAGGAAAGCTTAAGATAAGAAGTTTTTGATATGCACAAGCTGGAAAAGAAGGTGAGGGATAAAGGTATAAGCGAAGACTTCATAAAGGACTATGAGCATATAAGGAACCCCTTAAAGGGGGGGGGGGGAGGCCATATTAGGCTTACGAGGAATAACGACTAATGAAATGAGCACCAACACATGAAGCCAAGGACAAGTATACATGTATCAAGAGATACAAAAAGAGACTAAAGAAGAGTTGTAGTAAGAATCTAAAGGTGTGACTTTTGTTAAGAAATGGTCATGAAACAGTATCAAGAAAAGAGATGATCTGAGAAGGACAAGGATAATACGTTGGCCCAACAAAATAGAAAGCCCAAGACACGGGAAAAAGATTCATGTAAAAACCGAGAAGTTCGATTATGAAAGGAATGAGGTAAAGGACAAGGAGTGAGCATGAAGGAAAGGACGACTATAAAGGGATCCTCCCGAAATAGTATGACACCCCGTAAGACCAGTTGAACATTCGAAGACGAATGTTCTAAAGGGGGGGAGGATGTTATATCCCGTATTTTAAACGTTCGGATATTCCAAGGTAGTCGTGGCAAGTTAAGGGTAAGGCTATTTTCAAAAATTATGTTAATGTACAAGTTGGTTATAAATATCAATTATGGACATTACTAGAATGTAAATGTTGAGAAAGGCCAAGGGTAAGAAGGAAAATTCGCAAAAGGGTTCATGGTAATATTGCGGAAAGAATAGGGGCAAAATGGGAATTTCACAAAAAAAAAAAGATATCAAGAATGTTCTTGAAGTGCCCTTGGCCGTGTGGTATGCCCCTATATGTCCACATTTTTATTTAATGGGGGTTAATTATGTACATGTATGGACAAAGCTTGCAAGAGAAGCCAACCAAGTCATCTTTTTCAAGAAAACTCTAGAAAAGGAAAAATGGAAAAAAAAAAGAGAAAAATCTAGAGAGAGGCATGTGCCCCTCACATGAAACTATAACTATATATATATATATATATATATATGTATGAGTCTTGAAAAAACAAGACAATTTATCATTTACAACTCTAGAAATTTCAAGAGAAACAAAGAAAAAAAAGAAGACACTTTGGAAGAAAAATAAAGGGCCAATTTCGGCCAAGCTAGGAGGAAACAAGAACCTTGGAAAAATTTCTCAAAAAATTACTCTCTACTAATTGGAAGGTCCCTAGCAAGGAGAAGAGGTCATTGGAACAAGTAGAACATTTATTGTTGCAAGATCAACATTCTAGCCAAGTGGGAAATTGAAGAAAAAGGGTAAGAACTTAATCTTCTTTTATATGTTATGTATGGTTGTGGTGTGTAGGAGTGAATGAAACTCGAGAAAATTATGAAAATATGGATGTTGAATAGTTGTCCGTGTATATGTAGTTGTGGCCGTGTGGTCATAGTGTGATTTGGAAGAGAATGGATTAATTCTATGTAGTATGTTACTTGTTGTTGCAATGTATGGAAAAGGATGGAAATTCATGAAAATAAGGGTGTAGTTGTTGTGGCCGAAAATGGACTGTTTTGCATGTCAAAGAATGGACTAATTTTATTTAGTATGTTTGGGTTGTTGTGTTGTGGATTATGTGATGTAAATGAGAGTTTAATGATCCAAGTTGGTGTCGTAATTGTTGCGGGCTATTTTTGTAAGCCAATTTGAATCAAATGTAGTTTCTTGTAATTATGATAATAATGTTGTTAAAGTGTGGTTTGTTGGTGTAGTTTGTGAATTTTGAAGAAAGAAATGTGTTGTGATATTTCCTTGGACTTGGAAGGTTTCGGGTTGTGTTGGAAAATTTTGTGGATTGTTGGAAATGTTATGGAATCATGTTTGTATGGTTTTGGATTGATTATATATGTTGATTAAGTTGTTGGAAGATTATGAGAATTGAATTGAATTGAATTGAAGTGAATTTGATTGAATTGTTGCTGGAATAATTGCTAGTATTGTTGTTGGTTTGGCCGGGTCAAATTCCCGGATTGTTGTCATCGATTTGGGGTCGAGCCGTACTCTCGGGGTTGGTACATTTACAGGGGAAATGCTGCCGAAATTTCGGCTGACAAAGTGTTACTTTAAAGAATCAACTTCTAAAGGCTCTAATCAAGTTTTGGTAAACATGACCAATTTGTAGATTTTGGCGGATTCGGAACGTGAATTTGGAGTCGCATAAGAAGCAGAAAAGGTATGTAAGGTTTACCCTTCCTTCTTTGGCATGTCTTAGATGTAATAGGATTGGATACGGGCCTCGGGGACGATCCTATCCCTAGGAATCCAAAATTGAATTTGGCCCTTTTTCATTCAATAAGATTGAATTCAAAATGTTACCAACTGTTGAGAAACTACCTAAACAGCTAGGAATTGCACCAATGAGATCCGACTACCCTAAAACCCTCACAAGTGACGTCATGAAGTGTAATGTACATAAATTTGGTACGCCGCCTCATTTGACCCGAGGTGGGCCCATTGTCCCCGGATTTTCCTTATTGTTCCGTTTGATCTATACTGAAGCAGAATCTAAAGAAAACTTTTGATCCTTATTCCGTTCATCGAATGACAAGTACTGTAACTATGCTAACGAGGATATTTCTATGATGACAATGATAATGATGATGTTAAGAAAGGGAATATGCCTATGATAAGTACGATAAGAATGATTCCATGACTAAGAGTCTTGAGCTAAGAATTTAATGAGAATGTGAAAGTGTTATACTAGTTCTTGAACCTCAATTCTATTCCTTAGCTATGACACTAGTTTCTAAAAGACTTCAAAGCATATGAGTTGGCGGTTATAATGCCCATGATTTCATTCTATGCTCTCTCTTAAGGCTATTTTCCGTTGGTAGTCTCACCTTAAAATACTCGTTCCTTCAAGGTAAGACAAAGCGCCCATGATTATGCCATAATGTAATCGGAGGTCACCGACCTTATGTCACTCCGATGGACACATGACTTTCTTTGGGCTCTCATGCATGCCAATTGTATGACACATGTATATGAATGTGAATATGTATATGTATATGTATATGGGGAAAGGGGAAGGGCCACTGTTATATCACCACCTGATTCAGCTGGATTTCGTCCCGGACGCGGGATATGGGAGAGCCGGATACGGCGTCTGTATATGTGATATATATATATATATATAATATGTTGGGACACTGTTGGGGAGGGGGGTGGGAGAGCCTATGTACTCGGCGTCTGTGAATGTAAATAAAGAACACCGTTTTCTGAAATGTTCTGTTTTCTGTATATGTAAAGAAGAAGCACCGTTTTTCTGAATAAGAAACTAAGCAGAAAGGCATTCATATGTACAGGTTACATCTGTCCCAGGATAATCTCCATATGTCTATTCCGTTATTATTCATACTGTATATTCCTTTATTATGTTACTATTCATGCCTTACATACTCAGTACATTATTCGTACTGACCCCTCTTCTTCGGGGGCTGCGTTCATGCCGCGCAGGTACACCAGACGAGCCACAGCTATCATAGAAGATGTTCCAGCGGAGTTGGCAGGCTCCACTTGTTCTGGAGTGCTGCCGAGTTAGAGTATCTGAGCTATGATGTTTGTTTGATGTTAGAGACTTTGCAGACAGAGTCGTAGGTATTGGGTTGTCAGTCTGTAAGCGGCTCCAGCAGCTGATATGTTATTATGTTTCATATCACGAGTCTTATATGATATCAGATTTTACTTATGAAAAAAAAAGTATATGGGAGAGCTTACTATGTATTTCTTTCTTAATTGATTCAAGAGTTTCTATATGTAACAAGAGTCAGCGGGTTCGCTCGGCTCCAGATATGGGGTCGGGTGCCCATCACACCCTAGTAAAGTCGGGGTGTGACAATCTGCAATTGAATAAGGTGACGATTAAGAACAAATATCCTCTTCCGAGGATTGATGACTTATTTGATCAATTACAAGGTTCCAAGTGGTTTTCAAAGATCGATTTGAGGTCCGGGTATCATCAAGTGATAGTTAGGGAGAAAGATATCCCTAAGACAACGTTTTTAACAAGATGTGGTCATTTCGAGTTCCGAGTGATGTCGTTTGGGCTGACTAATGCACCGGCAGTATTTATGGATTTGATGAACAATGTGTTCAGGCCCTTCCTAGATCTGTTTGTGATTGTATCCATCGATGACATCTCCGTATATTCTAGATCCGAGGCAGAACATGCGGATCATTTGCGTACTGTCCTTAGAGTTCTTCAAACTCGAGAGTTGTTTGCAAAATTTTCTAAGTATGAGTTTTGGTTGAACTGAGTGACATTTTTGGGGCACATTGTTGCAGTCAATGGTATTCAAGTGGATAGCCAAAAGATTGAGGCCGTGAAGACTTGGCCAAGGCCCACAACCCCTACGGAGGTTCGTAGCTTTCTGGGCTTAGCGGGTTATTACAGGAGATTTCTTGAAGGTTTTTCCTCTATTTCTGCACCACTCACAAAGTTGACCCAGAAATCAGCAAGGTTCCAATGGACAGATGCTTGTGAACGTAGTTTCCAAGAGTTAAAAGATAGATTGACTTCTGCCCCCGTCCTGACACTTCAAGAGGGATTGGAAGGTTATGTTGTATATTGCGATGCTTCATGTATTGGGCTAGGCTGCGTATTTGTCACGACCCGTCTAGAGGGCCGCGACGAGCGCCCGGTGCTAGCCCAACCCGAGCACCCCTTGGCTTACACTTCACTTACAGTTAGGTGAGCCACATAATTAATCATACATTTCTAATCACCATTCATGCTAGTCCCATTGGACGACAATGCTTTCATATCATGGTTGGCATCTATACCACGTCAATGTACATGAGCCGTCAAGGCAATCAAAATAATCTACAAAATATAGGCCAACAAGGCCAGACATCTCTAACCACATACACATATCTACGAGCCTCTAAGAAGAGCATAACATATCACATAAGCGGGATAGGACCCCGCTATGCCCATAATTATGCACATAAAAGAATAAGTACCCAAAAGCTATGGCTCCGAATGAAATGGAGCTCTGCTAGGTAGTCTCTGAGAATACCGCTATGGATCGAGCCTGTCTCCCTGTGTACCTGCGGGTATGACACAGCGTCCACAAACAAAAGGACGTCAGTACGAAGAATGTACTGAGTATGTAAAGCATTATCTATATCAACATAGAAGAATAATAATTAACATGAGAAATAGCACAAGATGGGAGATTGTAATATCATCGTCATAGGCACTTACTTGCCGTGCATAGGATCTTTCCGTTCCGTATTTGTACTCGTATTCGTATACATACCTTTATTCACATTCATATCGTATCATATTCGTATTCATACTCATAACCATATCATATACATAGAATTTATATAGCATACCCGACCATGCAGGATCGGTGTTTCATACATACTTGGCCAACCAAGGCTCAAGGTTACTCATACCTGGCCCTACCAAGGCTTCAGGGTTACATCTACCTGGCCCTATCAAGGCGTCAGGGTTATCCGTACCATCTGCAGAGGTGTGTGCGCGTTACGTAATCATATACATACTTATTTACATATCTTACCCGGCCTCATAAGCTCGGGGTTCCATAATAGTCATACATAGACACATTTACACAATAGATCATAAGCATCTTTACTATTTACATTATTATCATAATCGCCATCAACATCATTTTTACTATTATCGTCATTCATCAACCTTATCTTTATAGGCTTACTCGTCATACGAGGGATTTAGTACAATCGTGGCGTATCACGAATCGTGAGCTTACTAGCTCGGAAGATCAAATCATTTGAAGGATATCATAGTCTCATAGAAGATTTAGATATTTGGCCAAAGAACCATGCCTTATGAAAGAAGGGTTAGCCTTACATACCTTTCCGTTCAACTATTTACCACTTGCACGTTCTCCTCCGAAGCTCACATTTCTACCTTCATTACAGTCATACTATCATTAGAATCGATAGCCAGCATACATGACTAAACTAGAGAAAATCGGGCAACGTCTCCTCTATTTATACGACATTCCTCTATAGTGTATTTCAACTCTCAACGTCAACAATACATTCAAAATACTACAACAATATTCATTATTCATCCACATTATCCATATCCCAAACTCACTTTTCAATCATCCATATCCACGGCCATAACGCACGACTATGTCCATTCAGGTACATTGCTCATCTCATGTTCTCAACATCATTTATATTACATTTACATAACAATACATCAAGACTCATAACTCAATTCAAACTATTTCTCAAAATGGCACTATTCCACATTCATGACCCATTTTGCCATACCTCTCTACAATCCAAGTATTTCAACTCTTAAATACCTTAAACAACATAGAAACATCATAAATCTTACCTTAGATGTCATAGGAACAAGCCTTGGTTGATAATACTCCACTTGAGCAAAACCCTAGTTTATCTCCAATGAGATTTCTTGACTTGTATGATCCTTAATGAGTTTCCTTATACTTGATTCACTTAGTTTATGTTGTTGTTCACTAGTAATCCTTGAATCCTTGTGGAATAAATGTAGAGAGAGGTTTTAGAGAGAAGGGGGTGTCATGTGGAAATGAAATAATGAACTTGATCTCTTATTAATAACCCAAAATTTGATCTTAAATGAACAGTCATCGAAAGTGCACAGTGGTCGTAAACACAGTTTACGGTCCATATTCCAGTTTACGGTCCGTATTTCATGGTCGTTTTTAAGGATGACAGAAACAGAAAGTCAGGCTGAGGACATGGTGGTTTACGACTCAGTTTACGGGCCGTATTTTAGTTTACGGTCCGTATTCCAAGTCGTCTTTAACCATTCCAGCATTTGACAGAAAGTTGAATTTTTTGGAAGCTGAAATACGACATGGCAGTTTACGGACCGTATACCACTTTACGGTCCGTATTTAATTTTACGACCAACTGGCCAGAATGCAAACCTGCAACTTTTCACATTTCCAAAACCTATAATTAGTCATTGTGGAGCATAACCTACCTTTCATTGCAATTGCCTTTGAAATCTTACTTAGGGTCGTCAAACGTCGTTCCCTTCTTATTAAAACATCATAGACTTGTATTCTTCGTTAGTCTATGCACTGTACGTTCACGGGGGAATTCCCGAGGTGTAACATTCTCCCCCCTTAAGAACATTCGTCCTCGAATGTTAAAGTCTTCGGGGATTCTATAGTAATTTTTCCAGAGTTTCCCCTATAATATGACACTACTAACCTGTCACAACAACCCAAAATATCATCGCCGCACAGGGCTACGTCACAATATCAACATATCTATGGCCACACACGACCAAAAGCATGAAAAGGAAATCATACATACCTCATACCACTGATGTTTCATCTTGAATATCTCCCAAGGGCTGAAATAAATGAGGGTATCTGGATCGCATACTTTCTTCCGCTTCCCATGTCATTTCTTCTCGTTTACTTCTTCTTAACTGAGGCCACTTCTTTGTTTCTAAGCCTCCGTACTTGCCTATCTAGTATGGCAATGGGCACTTGTTCATAAGTCAACTTTTCTGTCACTTGCACATCGCTTATTGGCACGATCCTAGTAGGATCTCCAACACATTTTCGAAGCATCGAGACATGGAAAACTGGGTGAACTGACTCCAAATCCGAAGGTAGATCTAATTCGTAGGCCACTTTGCCCACTTTGCGCACAATCTCATAAGGTCTAATGTACCGGGGACTAAGCTTCCCCTTTTTGCCAAATCTCATTACACCTTTCATCGGTGACACTTTCAAGAATACCCAATCTTTCACATGGAACTATAAGTCTCTTCGACGATTATCCGCATAGGACTTTTGACGACTTTGGGCTGCTAATAACCGATCATGTATGAGTTTGACTTTCTCAATGGCTTGCTGGACCAAGTCTGGCCCTATCAGTCTGGCCTCTCCTACTTCGAACCACCCAATTGGGGATCTACACTTTCCCCTATATAAAGCTTCATACGGTGCCATTTGGATGCTGGAATGATAACTGTTATTGTAAGAAAATTCGATGAGTGGCAAATGGTCATCCCAATTTCCTCCAAAATCTATCATACATGCCCGCAACATATCTTCAAGAGTCTGAAAGGTACGCTCGGCTTGTCCATCAGTCTGCGAGTGAAATGTTGTACTAAGGCTCACTTGAGTCCGTAGACCCTCTTGGAAAGACTTCCAAAAATTGGCTGTAAACTGAGTTCCTCTGTCTGAGATAATAGATACTGGAACACCATGGAGTCTTACTATCTCTTTAAGATAAAGCTTTGCATAATCTTCTGCCACATGCGTCGTTCTGACTGGTAAGAAATGAGCTGACTTGGTGAGTCTATCCACAATCACCCACATGGAATCATACTTACGGCGAGAACGGGGTAAGCCTGTAATGAAGTCTATGTTAATCACTTCCCACTTCCAAGTTGGGATTTCTATAGCTTGCAACAATCCACCCGGCTTTTGGTGCTCGATTTTCACTTGTTGACAATTGGGACATTGAGCTACGAATTCGGCTATATCGTTTTTCATTCCATTCCACCAATATATCGACTTGAGGTCATGATACATTTTCGTCGCTCCGGGGCGAACAGAATAACGGGAGCAATGAGCTTCCCTCAATATCTGGTGGCGTAATCCTGCCACGTCAGGAACGCATACTCTGCCTCGGCATCGGAGAACTCTATCTCCTGTGATATCAAATGATGACTCCTTTTTCTGAGGGAGTGTATCTCTGTAATGCGTTAGCATGGGATCTTCACATTGTCGCTCTTTCACTTCTGCCACTAGCGATGAGGCTGCTGAATTCTGTATAGTAGTCCCCCTGCTACCTGAGTCCACTACTCGAACTCCTAGGCTAGCTAACTGCTGGAGCTCACGAGTCATTTCTTTCCTCTCGGGTCGTACATCGCACAAACTTCCCATAGATCTGCGGCTAAGAGCATCAGCTACAACATTTGCCTTTCCGGGGTGATACAAGATATCAACAGCATAATCTTTTAGCAATTCCAACCAGCGTCGTTGCCGTAAATTCAGCTCTTTCTACTTGAAGATGTACTGTAGACTCTTATGATCTGTATAAATATCCACATGGACACCATATAAATAATGTCTCCATATCTTTAACGCATGAACCACTGCGGCCAATTCTAAATCATGGCTTGGATAATTCCGCTCATGTTTCCGTGATTGCCTTGAAGCATATGCAATCACCTTACCATGTTGCATCAATACACAGCCTAGCCCAACACTTGAAGCATCGCAATAAACAACATATCCTTCCAATCCCTCTGGAAGTGTTAAGACTGGGGCGGAAGTCAATCTACTTTTCAACTCTTGGAAGCTACGCTCACAAGCATCTGCCTATTGAAACTTTGCCGATTTCTGGGTCAACTTTGTGTGTGGTGCAGAAATAGAAGAAAAACCTTTAACAAATCTCCTGTAATAACCTGCTAAGCCCAGAAAGCTACGAACCTCCGTAGGAGTTGTGGGCCTCGGCCAAGTCTTCACGGCCTCAATCTTTTGACTATCCACTAGAATACCATCGGCTGCCACAATATGCCCCAGAAATGCCACTGAGTTCAACCAAAACTCGCATTTGGAGAACTTTGCGAACAACTCTCGAGTTCGAAGGACTCCGAGGACAGTACGTAAATGATTCGCATGTTCTGCCTCAGATCTAGAATATACCAAGATGTCGTCGATAAATACGATCACAAATAAATCCAGAAAAGGCCTGAAAACATTATTCATCAGATCCATAAATGCCGCCGGCGCATTAGTTAGCCCAAATGACATCACCCGGAACTCAAAAAGACCATATCTTGTTCAAAAGGCTGTCTTAGGGATATCTTTCTCCCTAACTCTCACTTGATGATACTCGGACCTCAAATCAATCTTTGAAAACCATTTGGAACCTTGCAATTGATCAAATAAGTCATCAATCCTCGGAAGAGGATACTTGTTCTTAATTGTCACCTTATTCAATTGCCGGTAATCAATGCACATTCTCAAGGAGCCATCTTTCTTTCGGACACACAATACGGGTGCTCCCCACGGGGATGAACTAGGCCTAATAAAGCCTTTCTCAAGCAAGTCCTTCAATTGCTCCTTCAACTCTTTCAATTCTGCGGGAGCCATTCTATAAGGAGGAATAGATATCGGCTTGGTGCCCGGCAAAACATCAATTGCGAAGTCAATCTCCCGCTCGGGAGGAAGGCTTGGAATCTCTTCCGGGAACACATCCGGAAATTCGTTTACTACAGGAACTATCTGAAGAGTCGGCGATTCAGCTTCTACATCTTGAACCCGAACTAGATGATATATACATCCTTTCGTGATCATTTTCCTTGCCTTTAGATAGGAAATAAACCTACCCTTTGGTGATGCCGTATTCCCTTTCCATTCTAAGACTGGTTCTCCTGGAAATTGGAAACGAACCATTTTCATTCTACAATCAACATTGGCATAACAAGAAGCCAACCAATCCATGCCCAAAATAATATCAAAATCCACCATTTCTAGCTCATGCAAATCAATCATGGTACGACGATCACAAATCACAATTACACAATTTCTATATACTCGGCTAGCTATTACTGATTCACCAACGGGTGTAGACACCTCAAAAGGTTTAATTCACTCCGGCTCGACTCTAAATCAACCCGAAATATATGGAGTAACATATGACAATGTGGAGCCCGGATCAATCAAAGCATATACATCATAAGAGAATATCGAAAATATACTTGTGACCACGTCAAGAGAAGACTCAAGATCTTGGCGTCTAGCCAAAGCATAAACACGGTGCTGAGGACCGCTAGAACTGGGAACTCTCCCTCTGCCTCTACCATGGCCGACTGGCGCATGTGAACCTGGCCCCATAGGGCGTACAGATGCTGAAGACCCGGCTACCGACCCTGAAGTCTGGGTCCTACCTCTACCATGAACTGAGGGGCAATCACGCATAATATGGCCTGGTCGACCACATGAATAGCAAACATCTGAGCCCATTCGGCATCGACCCCAATGTAACTTCCCACACTGGGAACATCTTAGTGCGGGTGGCTTTGCCTGACCCGAATCATCTCTGAACTGTGACCCCGAATAACTCTGACTCGACCTGAAACGAGTAGATCTGTCGAATCTCTAGCCTAAAAACCACAGAGGCGCACTAGTCATAGAATATCCTGAGTGCCTGGACATCTGCTATCTGTGCCCGCCTTTGAACTCACTCACCGGACCCGAAATTCTAGCCCTCTTGCTACAACCCCTATCCTGCTCACGCTCACTTCTCTGCTGTTGTAAACTTTCTTCTAAGTTCTAAGCATGGGCCTGAATGCGTACAATATCCATATTGTCCTGAAGGGACGCAGTCAAGCACCTATCCATCAAATGAGGCCCTAGGCCCTTTACAAAGCGGTGCACTCTGTCACCCATATCCGCTACCATGGCCGAAGCATACCTAGCCAAGGAATTGAAGTGGAGACTGTACTCTAAAGCACTCATGCTACCTTGCCTCAAATTCAAGAATTTATCGGCCCTAGCTCGCCGAACCTCTGGAGGCATATAATGTCAGAGGAAAGCATCAACGAACTACTGCCATACCGGGGGAGGTGCATTGGCTCCCCGTGATGCCATCCTGTTATATTTCGCATTACATTCGGATAATTTAAGATAATTGCGGGAAGTTAAGAGCAAGGCTATGTTCTTGATTGTGTTCAATATATAAGTTGTTCATGAAAAATGTTGATGCGGGAATATGGAGGAAGGCTAAGGGTAAAATTGGAATTTTTGAGAAATTTGTTTCATGAATTACAAAAATTAGCCAACTAATTGGGCTAAAAAAATTAGAGAAAATGAAGCCCAAAATTTTAAGGGTGGCCGGCCATAGTGCCAAGGCCCAAGCCCATGGAATTAAATTTAAATAATGTGTTAAATAAGAAAAAGGGTCCATGAATTTCTTCATTTTTCAAGAAGTTTCAAGAAAACAAAATGAAGAACAAACCAAAGGGGCCATTCGGCCAACCATGGAAAAATTAGGCCTTGGAAATCTTGTTCCAAAAATTTGTTTCTTCATGTATTCTTACTAATTTGAAGGCCCTCTTCATCATGATATAATTGTTGAAGCAAGAGAATCACTTGTTGTTGCAAACTTACAACTTTAGCCAAGAGGGAAGTTGAAGGGAAAAGGTAAGAATTCAACCTTCCTTTCTATGTTATGGATGCTTGTGAATGTTGTGGTGTGTAGAAATGAATGAAAATCATGAAGATAGTGTGTGTTGGGTATGTGGCCGTATGGTAAGTTGTGGCCGTGTGCATGTGCGGTGGTAAGAACCATGATTCAATTATTTGATTTAGTGTTTTGGTTGTTGTTGTTGTGAATTCTATGTTGATAATAAGAGTTTAATGATTCAAGTTGAAATTGTAAGTATTGGGGAGTCGTTTTAGAAGTTGAGGTGAATTGTATATAGTGTTCTTGTGATTACGGAAGATAATGTTGTTAGTGTGAATTGTTGGTGTAATTCATGAGGTTGAAAGAAAGAAATGTGTTGTCTTTGTTCTTGTTGAGTTTGGAAGATTTTAGGTAGTATGTTGGTTTGGCCGTTCGAAGTGTTGTGCGGGTTGTTGGACTGTTCTTGAATATTGTTAAATGGTTTCGGATTCGTATTTGAATATGTGAACAATCATGAATTGAGTATAAAGGAAATGTTATTAAATTATGTAACGTAGCTATTAATGTTGTAATGTATTTTGAATAAATTGTGGAAGTCGGAAGATATGATTGTTGGTGTTGTTGTTGGTAATGTTGTCAATACTTTGGCCGAGTTCCATTCTCGGGTTTATTGTTGTGTTTTTGGCCTAGTCGAAATATTGGGGATGATATCTTTACAGGGGAGATGCTGCTGAAATTTCGGCAGAATATAAGTGGATTTACTTGAGAAATTAAGACAAGTGTTGATTCAAGATTAAATTCCTAAAGGCTTATAATCATGTTTGGTATTTGTGACCAGTTGTAGATTTTGAAGAATTTGGAACTTGAATTTGGAGAAGCTTAAGAAGCAGAAAAGGTATGTAAGGCTTCACTTTTCCTTCTTTTGGCATGTCTTAGACATATTAGGTTTGGATACGAGCCTCGGGGACGATTCTATTCCTAGAAATCCGAGTTTGAATTTTACCCTTTTTCATTCAATAGAATTGAATCAAATTCTTCATACCTTGTTGGAATAAGTGCTGAAACATCTATAATTTGCCCAAATGGAATTGAATGACACTAAGACTTTCATAAGTGATTCCATAAAGCTTAATGTACGTAATTTGTGTACGCCACCTCGACTTGACCCGAGGTGGGCCCACAATCCCCGAGACCTATTTGTGTTGTCCTATTTGATTCACTTCCGTACAATAATTAAGGAAAACTGTTGGATATTGTTCCGAGTTTGTTGTGATCCGTATGCATCCTCTGAAATAAGCATCTAGAAACTCTGATATAAGTATTCTGATTCGACTATTCTGATATAAATAGTCTGATACAAGTGATTTGATATGAGTGTTACCAACTCTTATATAAGTATCCTGATATGAACATTTTGATACGAGCATTTCGATATGAATATTTTGATATAAGTATCTTGATATAAGTGCTCTAATGTGAATATTCTGATATGGGTATGTAATCTGATATAAATAATCCGTTATGAGTATGCTGATACAAGAATTCCGACATAAGTATTCTGATACAAGTATTTGGATACCAGTATTTTGATATAAGTATTCTGACATACGTATTCTGATATAAGTATTTTGGCACAAGTATTCTGATATAAATATTTTGGTATAAGTATTTTGTCATAAGTAATCTGCTACGAACATTCTGATGATACGTCGATTATTCCATCGAATCTTGATTTATTTGTATTTAGTTTCGCACTACTCTGCTCGTGCATATGTTATGATTTCCTTCGCCGAGTCTCGGGCCGGTATGTATCTTGCGGATGGTTCGCCGGGTTCCCGTTTGAGGGCCGGGTTCCATATATATAATTCCGGAGTATGATGTGTTCGGTTCCGGGGTACTGTGGTATATGTCCATCCCCGGTTACCGTGTATATGGAGTATGATGTATCCGGTTCCGGAGTACTGTGGTATATGTCCGTCTCCGGTTACCGTGTGACTGGTCCTCGGGTTCTCGTGGTATCTGTCCGGTTCCCGGGGTCCCGTGTATATGTATATGGAGTATAATGTGACTGGTCCCTGGGTTCTCGTGGTATCTGTCCGGTTCCCGGGGTACCGAGTATCCGGTTCCCGGGTTCTCGTGGTATATGTCCGGTTCCCGGGATACCGTGTATATGTTATGATGTGTGACGGAGATGTTCGGAGATATGAAATCTTCTGGAGCATGATGTATTATGGCGCCAGAGACGGGAGTGGCGACCATGTTCCTGTGCCCTATGCATGACTTTGATATGCATCCTTTGTGATTGAAAAGTAAGTATTCTGATATTCTGGATAAGCTACTTACCTTTTGTATTTCTCCTGATATATGATTTTGGCATACATGATTTGTGTTCTGAAAGTAAGCATTTTGATGTCTCGGATAAGGTACTTACCTTCTGTACTTCTGATTCTGATTATGGTTCTGTCTGTTATGCTTCTGTGCTCCTGACTCCGATTATGATTCTGTTTACTGCACTTCTTGCCTTACATACTCGGTACATATTCCGTACTGACCCCCTTTCTTCGGGGGTTGCGTTTCATGCCGCGCAGGTACTCCCAGATGAGTTGAAGACAGTATAGAAGACGTTCCAGCGAAGATGGCAAGCTCCATTTGCTCCTGGAGAACTGCCGAGTCAGAGGATATGTGTTAGAGGTTCTGTTAATGTTAGAGACTTTGCAGACAGAGTCGTGGGTATGGTATGTCGGTTTAGTAAGCGGCTCCATCAGCCGATATGTCGTTTTGTATTATACTATAAAGTTCGTATGATTACAGATTTGTTTGACTTGAAAGCTATAAAATATATATATATGTTTCAGTAAGTTCTACTATGTATTACATTCTATTTGATTAAAAGTTCAGAAAGATTATGTACGAAATGAAAGTCCGTGGGTTCGCACGGCTCCGGATATGGGGTCGGGTGCCCATCACACCCTAGTAAGGTTAGGGTGTGACACATCCAAACTGTATACCATTGGATCGAGACATCTCTCAATCTATACGACGCTAACTCCACAGACTCGGTGTCCGAAGCATGTATCAATTGAAGCGTCCTCAACATACCATCAATGAAGTCCTGAGGGTCCTCCTCTGGCTTTGACCCAAAGAATTCTGGAGGGTTCAAAGTGATAACGTCACGGGCCCTTGGACTAACAGCGCTATCACCTTGCCCTGTACTTTGCAGCTCAGTCTGAGTAGCAACCAACTGGGTAAGCAAATGTATGGCCTCTTTCACATCTTGGCCTGAAGCATCTGGTAGGGGAGCTGGAGGTGCTGGGGCTGGGGCTGAGGCTCCCTCACGCTCCTCTAATATAGGTACTGAACGGGAGGACTGGGATTGAGCCGCACTATGGGACTCACTTTCCTCTACTACCGGTGGCGGTGCTCTTTCAGCCCGCTTTTCTGCCACCATCTTGCCCTTTTGGGCTACTGTAGCCTTTCTCTTTACAGGCATTTCTGAAATACACAACACACGATTAAGGGACAAGAATTTCTTATACCATAGCTCTATCACAGGAATCTTATGAAGAAAGAAGGTCATTTATTCCTAAAATGTCTACAGCTTCTTGTTTATAAGTGTGGAGCGCAACACACCTATAACCAAGACTCTACTAGACACAGCTCGTAGACACACCCTAGGACTGAACTGCTTTGATACCACTTTTGTCACGACCCGTCTAGAGGGCCGCGACGAACGCCCGGTGCTAGCCCAACCCGGGCACCCCTTGGCTTACACTTCACTTACATTTAGGTGAGCCACATAATTAATCATATATTTCTAATCACCATTCATGCTAGTCCCATTGGACGACAATGATTTCATATCATGGTTGGCATCTATACCACATCAATGTACACGAGCCGTCAAGGCAATCAAAATAATCTACAAAATATAGGCCAACAAGGCCAGACATCTCTAACCACATACACATATCTACGAGCCTCTAAGAATAGCTTAACATATCACATAAGCGGGACAGGACCCCGCTATGCCCATAATTATGCACACAAAAGAATAAGTACCCAAAAGCTATGGCTCCGAATGAAATGGAGCTCTGCTAGGTAGTCTCTAAGAATACCGCTATGGATCGAGCCTGTCTCCCTGTGCACCTGCGGGTATGACACAGCGTCCACAAACAAAAGGACGTCAGAACGAAGAATGTACTGAGTATGTAAAGCATTATGAATATCAATATAGAAGAATAACAATAAACATGAGAAATAGCACAAGATGGGAGATAGTAATATCATCGTCATAGGCACTTACTTGCCGTGCATAGGATCTTTCCGTTCCGTATTTGTACTCGTATTCATATACATACCTTTATTCACATTCATATCGTATCATATTCGTATTCATACTCGTAACCATATCATATACATAATCATATCATATACATAGCATTTATATAGCATACCCGACCATGCAGGATCGGTGTTTCATACATACTTGGCGAACCAAGGCTCAAGGTTACTCATACCTGGCCCTACCAAGGCTTCAGGGTTACATCTACCTGGCCCTACAAAGGCGTCAGGGTTATTCGTACCATCTGCAGAGGTGTGCACGCGTTACGTAATCATATACAAACTTATTTACATATCTTACCCGGCCTCATAAGCTCGGGGTTCCATAATAGTCATACATAGACACATTTACACAATAGCTCATAAGCATCTTTACTATTTAAATTATTATCATAATCGCCATCAACATCATTTTTACTATTATCATCATTCATCAACCTTATCTTTATAGGCTTACTCGTCATACGAGGAATTTAGTACAATCGTGGCGTATCACGAATCGTGAGCTTACTAGCTCGGAAGATCAAATCATTTGAAGGATATCATAGTCTCATAGAAGATTTAGATATTTGGCCAAAGAACCATGCCTTATGAAAGAAGGGTTAGCCTTACATACCTTTCCGTTCAACTATTTACCACTTGCACGTTCTCCTCCGAAGCTCACGTTTCTACCTTCATTACAGTCATACTATCATTAGAATCGATAGCTAGCATACATGACTAAACTAGAGAAAATCGGGCAACGTCTCCTCTATTTATACGACATTCCTCTATAGTGTATTTCAACTCTCAACGTCAACAATACATTCACAATACTACAACAATATTCATTATTCATCCACATTATCCATATCCTAGACTCACTTTTCAATCATCCATATCCACGGCCATAACGCACGACTATGTCCATTCAGGTACATTGCTCATCTCATGTTCTCAACATCATTTATAGCACATTTACATTACAATACATCAAGACTCATAACTCAATTCAAACTATTTCTCAAAATGGCACTATTCCACATTCATGACCCATTTTTCCATACCTCTCTACAATCCAAGTATTTCAACTCTTAAATACCTTAAACAACATAGAAACATCATAAATCTTACCTTAGATGTCATAGGAACAAGCCTTGGTTGATAATACTCCACTTGAGCAAAACCCTAGTTTATCTCCAATGAGATTTCTTGACTTGTATGATCCTTAATGGGTTTTCTTATACTTGATTCACTTAGTTTATATTGTTGTTCACTAGTAATCCTTGAATCCTTGTGGAATAAATGTAGAGAGAGGTTTTAGAGAGAAGGGGGTGTCATGTGGAAATGAAATAATGAACTTGGTCTCTTATTAATAACCCAAAATCTGATCTTAAATGAATAGTCATCGAAAGTGCACAGTGGTCGTAAACACAGTTTACGGTTCGTATTCCAGTTTACGGGACCGTATTTCATGGTCGTATTTAAGGATGACAGAAACAGAAAGTCAGGCTGAGGACATGGTGGTTTACGACTCAGTTTACGGGCCGTATTTCAGTTTACGGTCCCGTATTCCAAGTCGTCTTTAACCATTCCAGCATTTGACAGAAAGTTGAATTTTTTGGAAGCTGAAATACGACATGGCAGTTTACGGACCGTATACCACTTTACGGTCCGTATTTCATTTTACGACCAACTGGCCAGAATGCAAACCTGCAACTTTTCACATTTCCAAAACCTATAATTAGTCATTGTGGAGCATAACCTACCTTTCATTGCAATTGTCTTTGAAATCTTACTTAGGATCGTCAAACGTCGTTCCCTTCTTATTAAAACATCATATACTCGTATTCTTCGTTAGTCTATTCACTGTACGTTCACGGGGGAATTCCTGAGGTGTAACAGTAAGATGCAACGTGGTAAGGCGATAACGTATGCTTCAAGGCAATTGCGGAAGCATGAGAAGAATTACCCAACTCATGATCTAGAATTGGCCGCAGTGGTTCATGCATTAAAGATATGGAGGCATTATTTATATGGTGTCCATGTGGATATTTATACAGATCATAAGAGTCTTCAGTATATCTTCAAGCAGAAAGAGTTGAATTTGCGGCAACGACGATGGTTGGAATTGCTAAAGGATTATGATGTTGATATCTTGTATCACCCCGGAAAAGCGAACGTTGTGGCTGATGCTCTTAGCCGTAGATCTCTGGGAAGTTTGTGTGGTGTTCAACCAGAGAAAAGTGAAATGGCTCGTGAGCTCCAACAGTTAGCTAGCCTAGGAGTTCGAGTAGTGGACTCAGGTAGTAGGGGAACTACTATTCAGAATTCAGCAGTCTCGTCGCTAGTAGCGGAAGTGAAAGAGCGGCAATACAAAGATTCCATGCTAATGCATTACAGAGATACACTCTCTCAGAAAGAGGAGTCATCATTTAAGCTTTCAGGAGACGGAGTTCTCCGAGGCAGATTATGCGTTCCTGATGTGGGAGCTCTACGCCACCAAATATTGAGAGAAGCGCATTGCTCCCGTTATTCTGTTCACCCTGGAGCGACGAAAATGTATCATGATCTTAAGTCTATATATTGGTGGAATGGGATGAAGAAAGATGTGGCAGAATTCGTGGCTCAATGTCCCAACTGTCAACAAGTGAAAATTGAGCACCAAAAGTCCGGCGAATTGTTGCAAGCTATAGAAATCCCGACTTGGAAGTGGGAAGTTATTAACATGGACTTTATTACAGGCTTACCCAATTCTCGACGTAAGTATGATTCCATATGGGTGATTGTGGATAGACTCACAAAGTCAGCTCATTTCTTGCCAGTCAGAATGACGTATATGGCAGAAGATTATGCAATTTTTTATGTTAAGAAAATAGTACGACTTCATGGAGTTCCGGTATCTATTATCTCTGACAGAGGAACTCATTTTATAGCCAATTATTGGAGATCCTTCCAAGAGGGTTTGGGGACCCAAGTGAGCCTTAGCACGACATTTCACCCGCAGACTGATGGACAGGCTGAGCGTACCATTCAGACTCTTGAAGACATGTTGCGGGCACATGTGATAGATTTTGGAGGAAATTAGGATGATCACTTGCCACTCATTGAATTTTCTTACAACAATAGTTATCATTATAGCATTCAAATGGCACCGTATGAAGCGTTATATGGGCGAAAATGTAGATCCCCAATAGGGTGGTTTGAAATAGGAGAGGCTAAATTGATAGGGCCAGACTTGGTCCAGCAAGCCATAGAGAAGGTTAAGTTCATACAAGATCGATTGTTAGCAGCCCAAAGTCGTCAAAAGTCCTATGCGGATAATCGTCGAAGAGACTTAGAGTTTCAAGTGAAAGATTGGGTATTCTTAAAAGTGTCACCAATGAAGGGCGTTATGAGATTTGGCAAAAAAGGGAAGCTTAGTCCCCGATATATTGGGCCTTATGAGATTGTGCGCAAAGTAGGCAAATTGGCCTATGAGTTTCCATCCAGTTTTCCGTGTCCCGATGCTTCAAAAATGTGTTGGAGATCCTACTAGGATCGTGCCAACAAGTGATGTACAAGTGACAGAAAAGTTGACTTATGAAGAGGTACCCATTGCCATACTAGATAGGCAAGTACGGAGGCTTAGAAACAAACAAGTGGCCTCAGTTAAGGGTTTATGGGGAAGCAGTAAACGAGAAGAAATGACATGGGAAGCGGAAGGAATTATGCAATCCAAGTACCCGCACTTATTTCAACCCTCGGAAGAGGGCCAAGATGAGACATCTAGATCATAAGATATGTATGTTTTCCTTTTATGCTTCTTGGTCGTCTGTGGCCAAATTATGTTGCTTTTATGTTGTGGCCCTATGAGGCATTGTTATTATGGGTTGTTGTGACAGGATGGTAGTGCCATATTATAGGGGAATCTTTGGCGAAATTTTCGTAGAATCCCCGAGTGCTTAACATTCGAGGACGAATGTTCTTAAGGGGGGAATAATGTTACACCTCAGAAAATCTTTCGTTGATGCACAAGTGAATAGACTAGTAAAGAGCATGAGTATGCGGTATTTTAATAAGTAAGAAAACGACATTCGATGACCCTAATTAAGATTTCAAAGATGTTTGAGATAGGGGAAGAAAGTTGGTCAAGAGAAGGCAAGGCGTACGATAGGTATCAGAGAGGAATTACGAGTAACGAGTTAACGAGGACTTAATGATGTCTTGGAGAAGAGTGATAACGTCCCTTAGATTGGTATTGAGGTGTTAAGCAAGTGCTAAGAAGGTTCCATAAGGATTGGAGATCAAACGAGTCGACGAAACGAGCTTCGGAATCACTGGGGATTATACGGCCAAACATACTGGCCGTATAAATTATACGGTCCGTATGTTGGGACCGTATAATCAGCCTAGAATGTCATACCTTTCTGGACCAAACATACGGCCCATATAAAATGTATGGACCGTATGTTGGTCCGTATATATGGTCGTGGACAGTTTTGGATCATTAAATAAGGGACCAAGTCTTATTTCATTTCACTTCCATATCTCACCCCTTCTCTCTAAAACATCTCTCTACATTTATTCCACAAGAATTCAAGGGTTATTAGTGATCAACAACATAAACTAAGTGAATCAAGTGCAAGAAAACCCATTAAAGATCATTCAAGTCAAGAAATCTCATTGGAGATGAACTAGGGTTTTTGCTCAAGTGGAGTGTTACCAACCAAGGCTTGTTCCTACAACATCTAAGGTAAGATTTATGGTATTTCTATGTTGTTTAAGGTATTTGAGAGTTGAAATACTTGGATTGTAGAAGGATATAGAAAAATGGGTCATGAATGTGGAATAGTGCCATTTTGAGTAATAACTTGAATTGAGTCATGATTCTTAATGTGTTGTGATATAAATATGTTATAAACGATGCTGAGAACATGGGATGAGAAAATGTATATGAATGAACGTAGTCGTGTGTTATGACCATAGATATGGGTGGTTGAAGTTAATTGAGAAATGTGGATGAATAAAGATTATTGTTAGGATATTGTGAATGTATTATTGACGTTTGGGAGTTGATATACGCTATGGAGGATTGTCGTATAAATAAAGGAGATGCTGTCTGATTTTCTCTAGTTTTAGTCGTGTATTCTAGCTATCGATTTTAATGATAGTATGACTTTAATGAGGGTAGAAACATGAGCTTCGGAGGAGAACGTGCAAGTGGTAAATAGTTGAACGGAAAGGTATGTAAGGCTAACCCTTCTTTCATAAGGCATGGTTCTTTCGCCAATCATCTAAATCTTCTATAAGATTATGATATCCTTCAAATGATTCTATCTTTCGAGCTATTGAGCTCATGATCCTCGATATGTATTACGATTGTACTAAGCTCATCATATGACGAGTAACCCTATAAGGATAGATGTAATGAACAACGATGATAGTGATAACGATGATAATAGCGATGACGATAACGATGATGATAATGTTAGTGATGATAATAATAAGATGCTTATGAGCTATTATGTATGTTTATCTATGTATGATTATTATGGAACCCCGAGCTTATGAGGCCGGGTAGGATATGTATCTATTTACATAACGCGCGCACACCTTGGCAGATGGTACGGATAACCCTAATGCCTTGGTAGGGCCAGGTAGATGTAACCCTGAAGCCTTGGTAGGGCCAGGTACGTGTAACCTTGAGCCTTCGTTGGTCAAGTATGTATGAAACACAGAACCTTCGTGGTCGGGCATGCTATGTAAATGTTATGTATATGATATGGTTATGTATATGATATAGATATGAATATGAATACGAATAAGACTACCTATGTGAATCTGATTATGGACGCAATGTAATTGAATACGGATATGTGTACGGATATGGATTTGGATGTATGTACACGAATACGCGCTAGAAATGGAAAGTCCCTATGACAAGCAAGTAAGTGCTTATGACGTTGATACTGCTATCTCCCCTCCTATGCTATTTCTCATATTGCTTATTATGCTTCTATTATGATGTTGATCATGCTTTACACACTTAGTAGATTCTTCGTACTGACGTCCTTTTGTTTGTGGACGCTGCGTCATGCCCGCAGGTGCCCAGGGAGACAGACATGATCCACAGCTACATTCTCAGACACTACATAGCAGAGGTTATAGGTGTACTAGATTCGGATTTGAGCCTCGTAGGTTATTCTGCTCATGGGAATGCGAGTCTGAATTTTTGGTACTATTCATTCAGCACAATTAAATTATAGCCCTTAAGTTTTGTTGGAAAACTGTTCAAACATCCATAACCCGTACAGACGTGATCGGCTCGCTTTGAAACCATCATGGATGACTCCATAGAGTCCAATGTTTGTAATTTATATCCGCCACCTCGACTTGACCCGAGGTGGGCCAACAAGTTCCGAAACTTCCTACGTTTGTCTCACTTGAGCTATTTTTGCATGATATAAAAGTAAGACTTTCGTATATGAATCTAAGACTCCGTTTGATTCGTTCCATAAAGTCATTGGAAAGCTCCTTAATGTGAATATCCTGATGTGAGCATGTAATTCGATATAAGGAGTCTGCTATGAGTAATCTGATATAGGTATGTTGACAGAAACATCCTGACACAGGTAATCTGATATAAGTATCCGAAATAAGTATTCGGTTATAAATAATCCGTTGCGAATATCCTGGTAATACATTTGATTCCTTCATCGGGTTTTAATTTATGTGCACCTAGTTTCTTACTAATCCGCTCATATATACGCTATGATCCCTTTCACCGAGTTCCGGGCCGGTATGTATCGTGCGTATGGTTCGCCGAGTCCCTTGTCTAGGAGTCGGGTTCCATGTATGTAATTTCGAAGTATGATGTGTCCGGCTCCGGGGTACTGTAGTATATGTCCGTCCCCGGTTTCCGTGTATATGGAGTATGATGTGTTCGGTTCCGGAGTACTGTGGTATATGTCCGTCTCCGGTTACCGTGTACGGTTCTGGGGTACTGTGGTAGATGTCCATCCCCAGTTACTGTGTATATGGATTATGATGTGACTGGTCCTCGGGTTCTCGTGGTATATGTCTGGTTCCCGAGATACCGTATACATGTTATGAAATCTTCTGGAGCATGGTGTGTTATGGCGCCAGAGATGGGAGTGGCGACCATGTTCCTGCGCCCTTTGCATGACTTTGGTATGCATCAGTTGTGGTTGAAAAGTAAGTATTCTGATATTCTGGATAAGCTACTTACCTTCGGTATTTTTCTGATATACGATTTTAGTATACATGAATCTATTAACCAAGTCCCTCACCGAGGGCTGGGGCACGTTGTATGTATGTGTGATGCATGATTCTGACATGTGTGATTTATGTTTGGAAAGTAATAAATTTGGTTATTGACCGCTAGACCCCTGACCGCGGTGTGTGCGACATTGACCGCTGGACCCCTGACCGCGGTATGCCGCACTATGTGATATTGACCGCTGGACCCCTGACCGCGGTATGTGCGACATTGACCGCTGGTCTCCTGACCGCGGTATGCCGCATTTGTGATGTTGACCGCTGGACCCCTGACCGCGGTATGTCGGGTTTGGGATGCTAACCGCTGGACACTTGGTCGCGGTATGTGTGATAGTGACCGCTGGACTTTTGGCCGCGGTAATTGTGTGTTTGATTTTCTGTGTGTATGAGACGGAAACGTTTTTCAAAGGAAAGCAAAGTATTTTGTTATTTTGATTGCCGTATTAGTCTTCCGGAACATTTTATGTATGATTTGTACGTCAGATGCAACACTTTGGTATTCTGGCTATTGTGCTCACCTTCTGTACATTTTACTTCGGTTATGGCTTCATTTTTTTTGGTGTTTCATGCCTTACATGCTCAGTACATATTCCGTACTGACCCCCTTTCTTCGGGGGCTGCGTTTCATGCCGCGCAGGTACTCCCAGATGAGTTGAAGATATTATGGAAGATGTTCCAGCGAGGATGGCAAGCTCCATTTGCTCCCGGAGAACTGTCGAGTCAGAATATATGTGTTAAAGGTTCTTTTAATGTTAGAGACTTTGCAGACAGAGTCATGGGTTTTAGTTGTCAGTCTGTAAGCGGCTCCATCAGCCGATATGTCGGTTTGTGTTATGTACTGGATTTTGTATGATCATAGATTTGTTCGGCTTGGAAGCTACGAGAAAGAATATTTCAAAAAAAAAATTTACTATGTATTTTATCTTATTTGATTTAAAAAGTTTGATGTGATTTTATGCACAGCAAAGTCTGAGGGTTCGCTCGGCCCTAAGTAAGGGTCGGGTGCCCATCACACCCTAGTAAGGTTGGGGTGTGACAAAGTGGTATCAGAGCAGGTCTGTCCTAGGGGTTGTCTGCAAAGTCGTGTCCGGTAGAGTCCTGTTTATGGTGTGTAGCGCGCCACATTATAAATAGGAGGCTACGGGGCATTTAGGGATTGTTGACCTTCTTTCCGTAATAAGATCGTGCGATAGAGCCAAGACATAGGAAAAATGAAACCCTTTTTGTAAGCCTTACATACGATGGAGAAGGGTAAGTGACGATATGGAAAGGTCACGAGGACAGGTCTGGATGTATTTGATCTGTTACCTGAGACAGAATGTTCTGGGTGGCTAAAATATGATATATAGTTGTATGCTCTGTAAGGTGTTGTTGGTATTTGCTGTGTACAGATTTCGGATGATAAGAATTTGTAAAGGCGACTATTGAAGACCAAAAAGGGTAAAATGGTAATTGTAAAAGAAGGAACGTATTACAAACATACCTCGGAATCTGTAAGACCTCGATTCGCCCTGAATCATGTAATAAAGACCATAGGAGAAAGTGGATGTGATTATGTTGGTATTAAGGCACCGAATTCCGCTAACGTTTCGGGGTTAAGCGTGCTAAAGTGGGAGGATGGGTGACCCCCTGGGAACTATGCAAAACACTCTAAAGATTTAGCTGTCAGAGACAAATGAAAAGGATAGAGTAACAAAAAAGGGAAATTAGCGTATGAGGAATGGTTAGAGACCCTAAACGGCCAGATCGTCGCGACAATTGGTAATCTGGAAATTTTTGAAAGAAAGAAAGAACGCAGCGCCTGTGGATGAAGAAAGAGGGACCCTCCCAAAGTACTATAATACCCCATAAGGTCAGTTGAACATTCGAGGACGAATGTTCTAAAGGGGGGGAGGATGTTATATCCCGTATTTCGCATATTCGGAAAAAATTTGAAATAATTGTGACTTGTAAGAGGTAAGGCCATATTATGATTTTAATTAACATATAGGTTGTTCATGAAAGGTGTTGGTGTGGAAATATGGAGGAAGGCCAAGGGCAAAATTGGGAATTTCAGAAATTAGTTTCGGGAATTACAAATTATGATCCATCATTAATTGGGCTCAAAAAAAAAATTGAGGCCCAATATTGAGAAGGGTGGCCGGCCATAGTCCATTAAGATGAGCCCAAGCCCATGTTTTAATTCAAGTCATGTGGTAATTAAATAAATAAAGGGGTCATGGTTCATTCTAGACCATTCATGAAAAAAAAAAAAAAAAAAAGAGCAAGAACAAAAGGAGGGGGGTTTCGGCCCCTTCAAGAAAAAGAGAAAAAAAATTCCAAGTCCTTCAATTGTGATCCAAAAATCATGATTTTCTAGCAATATTACTAACTCAAGGATGCTCTTCAACATGATATAAGTTTTAAGGCAAGAAAGTGCTTGTGTTGGCAAGTGGAAGTTTGAAGAAGATTGGAGAAAGAGGTAAGAATCAATTCCTTTTTATTATGTTATGAAGGTTTGTTTGTGTTGTAGTATGGAGAAATGAATAAAAAGTGTGAAATTGATGTGTTATGGGTGTGTTTGTATGTGGCCGGATGTGGTGGGTGTTGGAGAGAAGATGAATTTATTTTACTTAGTGTATTAATTGTGTTGTTGTGTTCTTATGGGGTAAATGAAGGAGAATAGTTCAAGTTGGTATGAAAATCCATTGTTAAGTTGTTGTAGGAAAATATGCAACTTTATTATAGTTTATGTAATTATGAGAATGAAATTGTAAGATGCAAATTGTTGTTGTTGTAAATGAAATTGAGGATAAGAATATGTTGTGGATGTTTATGTTGAAGATTGGAAGTTTAGGTGAATTATGGTTTTGGTGGAAGTTTGTATATTTTGTGAATATTTTGTAGAAACGATATGAAATGCTTCCGAATTGTATTGTGATGATCTTGGTTGGGAATGAATATGAGAATGTTGGTATTGATTTGAAAATGGGAAGTTGGAATAAAAGATATTGCGTTATGTTGGAAAGAAGATTAGTTATGCTATAATGTATTTTGTGATGATGGTTGATGTTGTTGTCGATATTTTGGGCCTAGATGATTCTCGGGGCAGCGAAATTATTGGGGACATGCAGCCCAATTTTTTTTGTAGACAAGTGATGAATTAAAGATTTGAATGCTAAAAGTCTTACTATTGACAATTGGTAAATATGACCATTTGTAGATTTTGGGCGAAACGGGAATTGAGTTTGGACGAGCATAAGGCGCAAGTGAGGTATGTAAAGCTATCCCTTTTCTTCTCTTGGCATGTCCTAGGTGTATTAGATTCGGATTTGAGCCTCGTAGGTTATTCTGCTCATGGGAATGCGAGTCTGAATTTTTGGTACTATTCATTCAGCACAATTGAATTATAGCCCTTAAGTTTTGTTGGAAAACTGTTAAAACATCCATAACCCGTACAAACGTGATCGGCTCGCTTTGAAACCTTCATGGATGACTCCATAGAGTCCAATGTTTGTAATTTATATCCGCCACCTCGACTTGACCCGAGGTGGGCCCATAAGTTCCGAAACTTCCTACGTTTGTCTCACTTGAGCTATTTTTGTATGATATAAAAGTAAGACTTTCGTCTATGAATCTAAGACTCCGTTTGATTCGTTCCATAAGTCATTGGAAAGCTCCTTAATGTGAATATCCTGATGTGAGCATGTAATTCGATATAAGGAGTCTGCTATGAGTAATCTGATATAGGTATGTTGATAGAAACATCCTGACACAGGTAATCTGATATAAGTATCCGAAATAAGTATTCGGTTATAAATAATCCGTTACGAATATCCTGGTAATACATTCGATTCCTTCATCGGGTTTTAATTTATGTGCACCTAGTTTCTTATTAATCCGCTCGTATATACGCTATGATCCCATTCACCGAGTTCCGGGCCGGTATGTATCGTGCGTATGGTTCGCCGAGTCCCTTGTCTAGGAGTCGGGTTCCATGTATGTAATTTCGAGGTATGATGTGTCCGGCTCCGGGGTACTGTGGTATATGTTAGTTCCCGGTTTCCGTGTATATGGAGTATGATGTGTTCGGTTCCGGAGTACTGTGGTATATGTCCGTCTCCGGTTACCGTGTACGGTTCTGGGGTACTTTGGTATATGTCCGTCCCCAGTTACTGTGTATATGAATTATGATGTGACTGGTCCTCGGGTTCTCGTGGTATATGTCCGGTTCCCGAGATACCGTATACATGTTATGAAATCTTCTGGAGCATGGTGTGTTATGGCGCCAGAGACGGGAGTGGCGACCATGTTCCTGCGCCCTTTGCATGACTTTGGTATGCATCAGTTGTGGTTGAAAAGTAAGTATTCTGATATTCTGGATAAGCTACTTACCTTCAGTATTTTTCTGATATACGATTTTGGTATACATGAATCTATTCACCAAGTCCCTCACTGACGGCCGGGGCACGTTGTATGTACGTGTGATGCATGATTCTGACATGTGTGATTTATGTTTGGAAAGTAATAAATTTGGTTATTGACCGCTAGACCCCTGACCGCGGTGTGTGCGACATTGACCGCTGGACCCCTGACCGCGGTATGCCGCACTATGTGATATTGACCGCTGGACCCCTGACCGCGGTATGTGCGACATTGACCGCTGGACTCCTGACCGCGGTATGCCGCATTTGTGACGTTGACCGCTGGACCCCTGACCGCGGTATCTGCGACATTGACCGCTGGACCCTGACCGCGGTGTGTCGGGTTTGGGATGCTAACCGCTAGACACTTGGTCGCGGTATGTGTGATAGTGGCTGCTGGACTTTTGGCCGCGGTAATTGTGTGTTTGATTTTCTGTGTGTATGAGACGGAAACGTTTTTCAAAGGAAAGCAAAGTATTTTGTCATTTTGATTGCCGTATTTGTCTTCCGGAACCTTTTATGTATGATTTGTACGTCAGATGCAACACTTTGGTATTCTGGCTATTGTGCTCACCTTCTGTACATTTTACTTCGGTTATGGCTTCGTTTTTTTGGGTGTTTCATGCCTTACATGCTCAGTCAATACTCTGTACTGACCCCCTTTCTTCAGGGGCTGCGTTTCATGCCGCGCAGGTACTCCAAGATGAGTTGAAGATATTATGGAAGATGTTCCAGCGAGGATGGCAAGCTCCATTTGCCCCCGGAGAACTGCCGAGTCAGAATATATGTGTTAAAGGTTTTGTTAATGTTAGAGACTTTGCAGACAGAGTCGTGGGTTTTGGTTGTCAGTCTGTAAGCGGCTCCGTCAGCCGATATGTCGGTTTGTGTTATGTACTGGATTTTGTATGATCATAGATTTGTTCGGCTTGGAAGCTACGAGAAAGAATATTTCAAAAAAAAATTATTATGTATTTTATCTTATTTGATTTAAAAAGTTTGATGTGATTTTATGCACAGCAAAGTCTGAGGGTTCGCTCGGCCCTAAGTAAGGGTCGGGTGCCCATCACACCCGAGTCATTTGAATGATATTAGTGAATGCTTAGGGGTATATATGTAAGGCTTCTAAGCCCCACACGTGCCCCTTATGTGGCATGAGTTGGTGATTTGATTTTTTTTTTAATTAAAATCAGGTGGGTCCCACTAGCATAATTAAATTAATTAATTTAATTAATTACTAATTCCCACTTAATAATCTAATCACAATTAATTAATTCGTAATCTCCAATAATAATATTTATACACTAAGTGAGATTTATAAACAATTAATTCTAATTTAGAAATTAAAAAAAACAATTAAGGGTTCCTATTCCGTGTCCGGGAAGGGTTTCATTTTTTTAACTCGCGTCGATTTCCTTGCGAATAACTCGACGCATAAAATACGGGGTATAAAATTTACAGCCAAGTTTTGGAAGTCCTTCCAAGGAGGTCTTGGTACTCAAGTCAAGCTCAGCACGGCATTTCATCCACAGATCGATGGACAAGCCGAACGTACTATCCAGACCTTGGAGTATATGCTACGGGCATGTGTACTGGATTTTGGTGGTAGCTGGGATGAACATTTACCCCTTATTGAATTTGCATACAACAATAGATACCATTCCGGTATTCAAATGGCTCCATATGAAGCATTATATGGAAGGAAGTGTAGATCTCCGATTGGATGGTTTGAAACTGGAGAAGTACAATTAATAGGCCCCGAATCGATTCAACAAGAGGTAGAGAAGGTTAAGGTGATCCGGGATTGACTGTTGACAGCCCAAAGTCTCCAGAAGTCTTATGCGGACACCCGCCGACGAGACTTGTAATTTCAGATAAATGATTGGGTATTCCTAAAGGTATCGCCAATGAAAGGGGTGATGAGATTTGGCAAGAAAGGGAAGTTGAGTCCAATGTACGTTGGACCCTACAAAATTATCCGCAAGGTAGGTCATGTAGCCAATGAATTGGACTTGCCATCCGAGCTTGAATCAGGCCACCCAGTCTTCCATGTTTCGATGCTCCGCAAGTGCGTTGGGGATCCTACAAAAATTGTCCCAATTAACGATGTGCAAGTGACGGGGGAGCTGACCTATGAAGAAGTACCTATGGCCATTTTAGACAGGCAAGAGCGAAGACTTCAAAATAAAGAAGTAGCGTCGGTTAAAGTCTTGTGGCGAAACAATAACCGAGAGGAAATGACTTTGGAAGCGGAAGAGAGTATGAGGTCCAAGTACCCGTATTTATTCCAACACCCGAGAGAAATTCAAGGTGAAACGCCAGCAATATAAGGTATGTATGCATTAAATGAAGTGTAATAATTAAAGTATCTGAACACCCTACTCCCCTCATTTCTTAGAATTTTATGGTGCTATGGCCCCATGAGGCAATGGTATGATATTATGTGTTGTTGTGACGGGATGGTAGCACCATATTACAAGAGAAACTCTGGCGAAATTTTTCTAGAATCCCCGACGACTTAACATTCGAGGACGAATTTCCCAAAAGGGGGGGGGGGGAGAATGTTACACCTCGGAAATTTCTCCGTGAACGTACAACGAGTAGACCAACGAAGTGAGTGAGCGATGTTTTACTAAGTAGGGAATGACTATTTATGAATTTTAGAAATCAGAAAGTTACAGATTTGCACTTCGACCCAGTTAGTCGTAAAATATAATACGGACCGTAAACTGCCATTGTCTTTCAAACTTCCAAAAACTTCAACTTTCTGCCAAATGTCGAAATGTTTAAATACGACTCAGAATACTGACCGTAAATCGAAATACGGCCCGTAAACTGTGACCGTAAACCACCATGACCTATAGCAAACCTTTCTGTTTCTGATATGCTTAAATACGATCATGGAGGACGGACCGTAAACCAGAATACGACCCGTAAATAGGGTTGTACGGCCACTGTACACCCCAACTACTGTTCACAAAAATCAGATTTTGTGATTAATATAAGGGACCCTTTTCATTCATTTTCATTTCATTTCTCATCTACATAACTCAAGAACTCTCTAGAAAATTCTCCAAATACTTCAACCATACGAATAACAAGGAAATCAATGATCAACAACATTAAATCCATGAAACAAAGTGTGTGAAACTCAAGTGAAGTTCATCCAAACCAAGAAATTGCAAAGGAAGTGAAATAGGATTTTTGGCATAAAAGAGTGTTGTTGCTCAAGGCTTGTTCCAACACTACCCAAGGTAATGTTTATGAATTTTGCATGATGATTGAAGTAATTGTACGTTGAAACACTTGGATTTTGGGAGAGTGTAGTAAATGGGTCGCAAAATGTGAATAGTGCCATAGTTGGATGATAGTTGGATTAAATCATAAATGTTGATGTGTTGTGAGTATAAATATGGTATAAATGACGTTTAGACCATGAAATGATTATTATGTATGAGAAGATGTGATGATGAGCCAATACCAATAAATATGGAGAGATTGGAGAAAAATGGTGGAATGTGGTAGATGTAGATAAATGACGATTGTTGATACGATATTGTGAGTGCTGTTATGAATGCTTGGTAGTTGAAATGAAAAATGGGAAAAGTAGTAGGAACAAAGGAAACTCTGCCCAAATTATTCATGCCTCCGACAAAGAGGCGGGTAGAAAGAGAGCCTCCGGTGAATGTTGAAGAGGGCGAGTCACTAAATGAGACTCCATCTAGTACCTCCTCCACCCCGCCCAATGTGGGAGAGCGAGGGGGAGCTCCAGCTCCAATTCCTCTGCCGGTTGCTTCGGGTCAACAAATGACCAAGGCCATTCAGTTATTGACACAGTTGGTTGCCGCCCAGGCACAACGACAAAATACGGGCCCGAGTGATCGATCCGCCAGTACTAGAGCCCGTGATTTCATGACTTTAAATCCTCCAGAGTTCTTTGGGTCAAATCCGGATGAAGATCCGCAAAACATTATTGATGAAATGTTGAGGACCTTAAAAATTATTCATGCCTCCGAGACGGAATCCGTGGAGTTGGCATCTTATAGACTCCGGGATGTGGCACTCGTATGGTACAACAATTAGGTGTTATCAAGAAGAGAGAATGTGCCTCCACCGTATGGCAGGAATTTGTGGATGCTTTTACTCGTCACTACTTGCCACCCGAAGTCCGCCGAGCTAGAGCGGACAGGTTATTGAATCTAAAGCAAGGAAGCATGACTGCTCGGGAATATAGCTTGCGATTCAATTCCTTGGCCAGATACGCCTCGGCTATGGTGGCCGATATGGGAGATCGTGTTCATAGGTTTGTGAGTGGCTTGGGGCCACATTTATTCAAGGACTATTTGACAACTTCATTGCAAGACGGGATGGATATTTCCCGAATACAGGCCCATGCTCAGAATTTTGAGGGGCGATAGTAACCATCCAGGAGTGATCGTGATATGGACAGGAGGCAAAGTAAGCGGGCCAGATCTATGGGCACAGGAAGTGATTATAGAGGGGGACCAAGACACACTTATTTTCGACATTCAGGCCAGTCAGCGACTAGTGCGCCTCCCAGATTTCCAGACAGGAGATATGACCGCTCCTTTCGCCCAGGACAGGGCCAGAGTTCGAGTGCTTCAGGTTCCTAGTTTGAGGGTGATTATAGTCAGCGGAGACCCCCAGTTCCACGATGTAGTCGGTGCCTCAAATTACACTCAGGGTCGTGTCGTCAGGACACAGATGCTTGTTACGTTTGTGGACAGACTGGGCATTTGATGCGAGATTGTCCCTCGCGGTATGGTAGAGGTGGAGTTCAGCCCACAGGCTCAGCTGTTGGTTCTTCATCAGTACGCCCGACAGCACAGACTCCGCAGATGACAGCAGGCCGAGGGGCTGCATCTACTTCAGGTGCCACTCAGCCCCGAGTGTATGCCTTAGCTAGGCGACAGGACCTCGAGTCCTCCCCAGATGTTGTTACAGGTATATTGTCTATCTTCTCCTGTGATGTATATGCATTGATAGATCCCGATTCTACATTCTCTTATATTACCCCATATGTTGCTGGTTGTATTGGGGTGAAACCTGAGTTAATTAAACCTTTTGAGGTACTCACTTCGGTTGGTGATCCCGTGATAGCAAGGCAAGTGTACAAAAATTGTGTCATTGTGATATGTGATCGTCAGGCCAAAGCTGATTTGATTGAGCCGAAAATGATAGATTTCGATGTAATCATGGCTGTGGATTGGTTAGCCTCGTGCTATGCTAACGTTGATTTCCAGACGAAAGTGGTTCGATTCCAATTTCCGGGTGAGCCCGTACTTGAATGGAAGGGCAATACAGCGTCCCTAAAGGGTAGGTTTATTTCCTACCTTAAGGCGAGAAAGATGATAGCCAAGGGCTATATTTACCATTTAGTTCGAGTACATGACACAGAAGCAGAGTCGCCAACATTTCAATCTGTCCCGGTGGTGAATGAATTTCCGGACGTATTTCCAGATGAACTCCCAGGTCTTCCTCCAGAGAGAGAAATCGATTTCGCCATTGATATATTGTTGGACACTGAGCCCATTTCTATTCCTCCTTATCGAATGGCCCCGGCAGAATTGAAAGAGCTAAAGACACAGTTGAGAAACTGTCTTGACAAGCGGTTTATTAGTCCCAGTTCATCGCCATGGGGAGCACCAGTCTTATTCGTGAGAAATAAAGACGGATCTTTACTTGTTTGACCAACTGCAGGGTGCCAAATGGTTTTCCAAAATCGACTTGAGGTCGGTTTATTATCAAGTGAGAGTTAGAGAAGCGGATATTTCCAAGACAGCTTTCAGGAGGAGATACGGCCATTATGAATTCCGGGTGATGTCATTCGGACTGACTAATGCCCCGACAGTGTTTATGAATTTGATGAATAATGCATTCAGGCCGCTCTTGGATTTATTCGTAATAGTGTTCTTCGCCGACATTCTAGTGTATTCTCGTACAGAAGCGGAACATGCGGATCATTAGCGAATTGTTCTTGGAATTCTTCGAGCCAGAGAATTATATGCAAAATTTTCTAAGTGCGAGTTTTTGCTAAATTATGTAACATTCTTGGGTCATATTGTTTCAGATGATGGAATTCGAGTCGACACCCAGAAAATTGAAGCTGTGAAGACTTGGCCAAGGCCTACGACGCCTACAGAAGTTCGTAGTTTCCTGGGTTTGGGAGGCTATTATAGAAGATTCGTAGAGGGCTTCTCACCTATTTCAGCCCCATTGACGAAGCTAACTCAGAAGTCCGCTAAAATTCAATGGAACGCTGCATGTGAGCGTAGTTTACAAGAGGTTAAAGGCAGATTGACCTCAGCTCCAGTGCTAACACTTCCGGAAGGGACAGATGGCTATGTTGTGTATTGTGATGCTTTCGGTGTGGGATTAGGGTGTGTATTGATGCAGCAAGGTAGAGTCATCGCATATGCTTTGAGACAATTGCGGAAACATGAGAAGAATTATCCCACTCATGATCTAGAATTGGCTGTGGTTATTCATGCGTTGAAGATGTGGACATTATTTATATGGTGTGCATGTGGACATCTATACAGATCACAAGAGCCTCCAGTATATTTTCAAACAGAAGGAGTTATACCTGCGGTAGAGGCGGTGGTTAGAATTATTGAAGGATTATGATGTGAATATTTTATACCACCCCGGAAAAGCGAATGTAGTAGCCGATGCGCCTAGCCGCCGATCCATGGGTAGTCTATGTGAAGTCCCTCCAGAAAAGAAAGAAATGGTTCGTGAGCTCCATCAACTAGCTAATCTTGGAGTACGTGTGGTCGATTTGGGTAGTGCGAGGGTCAGTATTAGCGATCCTGCAGTCTCATCCTTGAATGTAGTAGTGAAGGAGCGACAATATGAAGACCCCAAATTGTGCCATTACAGAGACCTATCTCATGAAATGGAGAAATCTCTATTTGAAGTTTCCATAGATGGAATTCTTAGATACCGAGGTAGACTATGCGTACCGGATATGGCAGGATTACGCCAACGGATTCTAGAGGAAGCACATTATTCTCGATATTCTATTCATCCAGGTACAACCAAAATGTATCAGGATCTCAAATTGCTATATTGGTAGGATGGCATGAAGAGGGGCATAGCAGTATTCGTAGCACAGTGTCCAAATTGCCAACAACTAAAACCCGAGCATCAAAGGCCAGGAGGATTATTACATGCAATGGAAATCCCTACTTGAAAATGGGAAGTAATCAATATGGATTTTATTGTGGGATTGCCCCGTTCACGAGGGAAATATGACTCTATATGGGTGATCGTGGACAGACTCACAAAAGTAGCTCATTTTCTTCCAGTCAGAAACACGTATTCAGCGGAAGATTATGCTAGGTTGTACTTAAAAGAAATTGTGCGACTTCATGGAATTCCATTATCCGTTATTATAGACAGAGGGGCAAAGTTTACAGCCAAGTTTTGGAAGTCCTTCCAAGGAGGTCTTGGTACTCAAGTCAAGCTCAGCACGGCATTTCATACACAGACCGATGGACAAGCGGAACGTACTATTCAGACCTTGGAGGATATGCTACGGGCATGTGTGCTGGATTTTGATGGTAGCTGGGATGGACATTTACCCCTTATTGAATTTGCATACAACAATAGCTACCATTCCAGTATTCAAATGGCTCCATATGAAGCATTATATGGAAGGACGTGTAGATCTTCGATTAGATGGTTTGAAACTGGAGAAGTACAATTAATAGGCCCCGAATCGATTCAACAAGTGGTAGAGAAGGTTAAGGTGATCCGGGATCGACTGTTGACAGCCTAAAGTAACCAGAAGTCTTATGCGGACAACCGCCGACGTGACGTGAAATTTCAGATATATGATTGGGTATTCCTAAAGGTATCGCCAATGAAAGGGGTGATGAGATTTGTCAAGAAAGGGAAGTTCAGTCCAAGGTACGTTGGACCCTACAAATTATCAGTAAGGTAGGTCATGTAGCCTATGAATTGGACTTGCCATCCGAGCTTGAATCAGTCCACCCAGTCTTCCATGTTTCGATGCTCCGTAAGTGCGTTGGGATCCTACAAAAATTGTCCTAATTAACGATGTGCAAGTGACATGAGAGCTAACCTATGAAGAAGTACCTATGGCCATTTTAGATAGGCAAGTGCGAAGACTTCGAAATAAAGAAGTAGTGTGGGTTAAAGTCTTGTGGCAAAACAATAACCGAGAGGAAATGACTTTGGAAGCGGAAGAGAGTATGAGGTCCAAGTACCCGTATTTATTCCAACACCGGAGAAAAATTCAAGGTGAAACGCCAGCAATATAAGGTATGTATGCATTAAATGAAGTGTAATAATTAAAGTATCGGAACACCCCTACTCCCCTCATTTCTTAGAATTTTATGGTGTTATGGCCCCGTGAGGAAATGGTATGATATTATAGGTTGTTGTGACAGGATGGTAGCGCCATATTACAAGGGAAACTCTGGCGAATTTTTTCAAGAATCCCCGATGACTTAACATTCGAGGACGAATGTCCCAAAAGGGGGGGAGAATGTTACACCTAGAAAATTTCTCCGTGAACGTACAACGAGTAGACCAACGAAGTGTATGAGTGTGCGATGTTTTACTAAGTAGGGAATGACTATTTATGAATTTTGGAAATCAAAAAGTTACAGATTTGAACTTCTACCCAGTTGGTCGTAAAATAGAATACGGCCCGTAAAGTGGTTTACGGACCGTAAACTGCCATCGTCTTTCAAATTTCCAAAAACTTCAACTTTCTACCAAATGTCGAAATGTTTAAACACGACTCAGAATACGGACCGTAAATCAAAATACGGCCCGTAAACTATGACCGTAAACCACCATGACTCCAGCAAACCTTTCTGTTTCTGATATGCTTAAATACGGTCGTGAATGACGGACCATAAACCAGAATACGGCCCGTAAACTGGGTTTACGGCCACTGTGCACCCGACTACTATTCATAAAAATCAGATTTTGTGATTAATATAAGGGACCTTTTTCATTCATTTTCATTTCATTTCTCATCTACACAATTCAAGAGAACTCTAAAAAATTCCAAACATTTCATCCACAAGAATTTAAGGGAAATTAGTGATCGACTACATGAAATCCATGGAACCAAGGGTGTGAAGCTCATCAGAGTTCATCTACGCCAAGAAATTGCAAAGGAAGTGAAATAGGGTTTTTGGCATAAAAGAGTGTTGTTGCTCAAGGCTTGTTCTAGCACTACCCAAGGTAAAGTTTTTGACTTTTGCATGATGATTGAAGTAATTATACGTTGAAACACTTGGATTATGGGAAAGTGTAGTAAATAGGTCACAAAATGTGAATAGTGCCATAGTTGGATGATAGTTGGATTGAATCATAAATGTTGATGTGTTGTGAATATAAATATGTTATAAATGATGTTTAGACCATGAAATAAGTATTATGTATGAGAAGATGTGATGATGAGCCAAAACCAATAAATATGGAGAGATTGGAGAAAAATGGTGGAATGTGGTAGATGTAGATAAATGATGATTGTTGATACGATATTGTGAGTGTTGTTATGAATGCTTGGTAGTTGAAATGAAAAATGGGAAAAGTAGTAGGAACAAAGGAAACGCTGCCCAAATTTCCCTAGAAATAGTAGCACGTTCTTATCGTCGATTGACTAACGATGGTATGAATTCTCGCTTGAAGGTAGAGACGTGATATTGAAGGAGAACAAGCGAACGCTAGACCAATTAAACGACAAAGTTATGTGAGGCTTATCTTTTCTTTCAAAAGGCATGAATCCTTCAAGTCTTGTATCATCCTTCTGCAAAACGAAGCCTATGAGTCCTTCAATATATTGAATTACATATGAATATGATGGTGATGATAATTAGCTAGAGTATAGCGATTCAAGAAATTGTGGCATGATGCTCCTATAACGCTAATGATGTTATCTTTGTTAACACTCGCCTTATGCTCTATTTCCTTCAAGGCGAGGCACGATACTAATAAACGTTCATAACATAATCGGGGGTTCACGGCCTTACGTCGCCTCGACATAGTGTGGTTCCCCTTAAAGCTCAATGTATGCTCTTGATGCTAATACATGATATGTCTAAAAGATGATTAACAATGCTAGTTGTGATATGATGATGATATGTATAAGACGTCGAGAAATGGTAAAATAATGCTATGCTATGAGATGTGTAATAGTGATGTGTTATGATTGATTTTGTGATGATAAGATTCCACCGCGCCTATTTGGCCGGGCATGTCACCGCGAATGCGGGCTGCATATGATTCCACCGCGCCTATATGGCCAGGCATGTCACCTCTAATGCAGGCTGCTATGTTTACACCGAGCCTAAAGGGTCGGGCATGATCACCACTAGTGGGCGGCATATGAGGATTACCCAGACACGGGTAATGATGCGGATTACGATATGACGATGTACGTGATGAAGTGTGTGATGATGTATGTGATGATGAATATGATGATATATGGGATATGATAAAACATATACTATGATGATGTAAAATGTGATATATGTAAAAGGTTTGCTGCTTATAACACTCAAAGAGGTTATATCTTTTCTTATGATTCATGATTCTTCTATGACATTGTTCATCTCATTCCTGCCTTACATACTCAGTAAAATGCTCGCTCTGATGTCCATTTTCTTTGGATGCTGTGTTCATGCCCACAGGTAGACAAGGAGGAGATCTTGCTCCGGACTCTTAGAAGCTGATAGGTGACTGAAAGCACTCCTTTGTTCCGGAGGTGCTTATAATGATTCTTTTGTGTATTTTTGTAAATGTCATTCCATAGAGGCTCGTAGATAGGCAATGTGGTTTATGTGGTTTCACGACGTGGTCAATGTGTAAATGTATTGATATATGTCATTTTGTTGACTTAAGTGCTCATGTGTATTAAAGCATTATGTTTTGAAAAGTTAAAGTAATTTCCGTATAAATTGAGCATGAATTTGATAAATGAACGTTGAATGAGTCTCATAAGTGATAGTACGAGCAGTGCTCGGTGGTTAGCCCCGGGTGCCCGTCGCGGCCCCTAACTGGGTCGTGACATAAGTGGTATCAGAGCAGTTCGTCCTAGGAAGTGTCTACGATCCGTGTCTAGTATAGTCTTGTTTATGGTGTGTTGCGTGCCACATCAATAAACAACAGGCTAGAAGGCATTTAGGAAAATGACCATCTTTCCTATTATGAGATCATGCGATAGGGCTGTGTATAAGATTTTATCCTCCCTAATAGTCTGCTGTGATTTCAGAATGCCGCCAAAGGGGAAAGCTATAGCCGCCCAGAAGGGCAAGACTACGACAAAGAAGCGGGTAGAAAGAGAGCCTCCGGTGAATGTTGAAGAGGGAGAGTCACTAAATGAGACTCCATCTAGTACCTCCTCCACCCTGCCCAATGTGGGAGAGCGAGGGGGAGCTCCAGCTCCAATTCCTCCGCCGGTTGCTTCGGGTCGACAAATGACCGAGGCCATTCAGCTATTGACACAGTTGGTTGCCGCCCAGGCACAGTGGCAAAATGCGGGCCCAAGTGATCGATCCGCCAGTACTAGAGCCCGTGATTTCATGACTTTAAATCCTCCGGAGTTGTTTGGGTCAAAGCCAGATGAAGATCCGCAAAACATTATTGATGAAATGTTGAGGACCTTAACATTATTCATGCCTCCGAGACGGAATCCGTGGAGTTGGCATCTTATAGACTCCGGGATGTGGCAGTCCTATGGTACAACAATTGGGTGTTATCAAGAGGAGAGAATGTGCCTTCACCGTATGGCAGGAATTTGTGGATGCTTTTACTCGTCACTACTTGCCACCCGAAGTCCGATGAGCTAGAGCGGACAGGTTTTTAATCTAGAGCAAGGAAGCATGAGTGCTCGGGAATATAGCTTACGATTCAATTCCTTGGCCAGATACGCCCCGGCTATGGTGGCCGATATGGGAGATCGTGTTCATAGGTTTGTGAGTGGCTTCGGTCCACATTTATTCAAGGACTGTTTGAGAACTTCATTGAAAAACGGGATGGATATTTCCCGAATACAGGCCCATGCCCAGAATTTAGAGGGGCGATAGTAACCATCGAGGAGTGATCGTGATATGGACAGGAGGAAAAGTAAGCGGGCCAGATCTATGGACACAGGCAGTGATTATAGAAGGGGACCAAGAAAGACTTATTCCCGACATTCAGGCCAATCAGCGACTAATGCGCCTTCTAGATTTCCAGACAGGAGATATGACCGCTCCTTTCGCCCAGGACAGGGCCAGAGTTCGAGGGCTTCAGGTTCCCAGTTTGAGGGTGATTATAGTCAGCGGAGACCCCCAGTTCCACGATGTAGTCGGTGCCCCAAATTACAGTCAGGGCCGTGTCGTCAGGACACAGATGCTTGTTACGTTTGTGGACAGACTGGGCATTTGATGTGAGATTGTCCCTCGCGGTATGGTAGAGGTGGAGTTCAGCCCATCGGCTTAGCTGTTGGTTCTTCATCAGTACGCCCGACAACACAAACTCCCTAGATGACAGCAGGCCGAGGCAGAGGAAGAGGGGTTGCATCTACTTCAGGTGCCACTCAGCCCCGAGTGTATGGCTTAGTTGGGCGACAGGATCTCGAGTCCTCCCCAGATGTTGTTACAGGTATATTGTCTGTATTATCCCGTGATGTGTATGCATTGATAGATCCCGGTTCTACAGTCTCTTATATTACCCCATATGTTGGTGGTTGTATTGGGGTGAAAGCTGAGTTAATTAAACCTTTTGAGGTACTCACTCCGGTTGGTGATCCCGTGATAGCAAGGCAAGTGTACAAAAATTGTGTCATTGTGATATGTGATCGTCAGACCAAAGCTGATTTGATTGAGCTGAAAATGATAGATTTCGATGTAATCATGGGTATGGATTGGTTGGCCTCATGCTATGCTAACGTTGATTGTCGGACGAAAGTGGTTCGATTCTAATTTCCGGGAGAGCCCGTACTTAAATGGAAGGGCAATACTATCACGACCCAGCCCCGTGGGCCGCGACTGGTGCCCTACTTGGGCACCTAAACGGACAAACATACCAAATCGTCATATTATAGCTTAGGCCAACTTTAAAATCCATCATTTTAAACAAATCCGAAAATAATTATTATCTTAAGCGGTCACGCGTACAAAGATATCATATCAGAACAAAAAGGGGCGGCGGAATACACATCGCCGATCATATGTACATATGCAAACATATGGGCCGGTTTGGCCGCCATAACAAATAGGACCGCGTTAAGACATAAATCATAAACCAAACGAACACACATAGGACCCATGACCCACATATATGACTACAGGCCTCTACAAACCAAAATGGAAACATATGACAGGACAGGGCCCCGCCGTACCCCAAATAGTCAAATGTACAGAAGCATATACATAGCAAAAGACATATATACCAAAATGTGGGCTCCGGATAAAAAAGGAGCACTCTGTAGTAGCAGAATGTGGGAGCCTACACTGGCGGATCACCGACGTCAGTACCTGCGGGCATGAAACGCAGCCCCCGAAGAAAGGGGGTCAGTACGGAACATGTACTGAGTATGCAAAGCATAGAGTACAGAAATCGAAGCCATAACTGAAGCAAAAGGTACAGAAAGGGGATAGCGAATCAATGTATCAAAATCTGTACTGAAAACATATGTACATAATGCACATAGAAAATCATGCATAAGGCTCAGGAACGTGGTTGTCACTCCGACGCTGGCGCCACACACAGCATACTCCAGAATGTTTCAACCCCGAACATAACATATCATCTCTGTACAACCCCGAACATAACATATCATCACACACATCATATCATCAAAACGTATCATAAGCCATATCACAGCATAACTCCATAAACGGTACCCGGCCCTATGGCGAGGTCTCGGGAACCATAACACATCATACTGCCGAATGTATCATAATACACACGATTACAGAACCGGCCCGGGAACCGGCGAACGATATCTTAGTAATTGGCACGAGCAGAGTAGTGCAGAAACAATATGCATATACACAATTAACTTCCAAGACTCGACTAATAAATACATATACAAATATATATTAAGATCAGAAAGCTTAAAGTAAGTATCGAGTCTGTCGGAATTAGTATACAAAAGATATGAACTTTTAAATTTTTGAGACTTTCGAAAAATACTTTCTAAGACATTTTCTAAAAGTTTAGTATCATTCCCATTAAGGAGCTTTCAAACAACTTATGGAGCGAATCGACAGAGCCTTAGATTCATAGACAAAAGTCCTCTTTTTATATCATACTAAAAATAGCTTAAGTAAGACAAACGAAGGAAGTCTCGGGACTAGTGGGCCCACCTCGGGTCAAGTCGAGGTGGCGGACATGAATTTCAAACATTGGACTCTATGGAGTCATCCACGGGGGTTTCAAAGTGATTCTATAACGTATGTACAAGTTATGGATATTTGAGCAGTATTCCAACAAGACATAAGGATTATAGTTCAATTATATTGAATGAATAGTAACCAAACTCAGATTCGAATTTCTATGAGCAGAATAACCTCCGAGGCTTAAATCTCAACCTAGTATATCTAGGACATGCCAAAAGAAAGAAAGAAATATCTTTACATACCTTTCGCGCTTCTTACGCTTGCCCAAACTCAATCACCGTTTTGTCCAAAACCTACAATTGGTCATAGTTACCAATTATGAGTTGCAAGCTTTTAAGAATTCAAACTTAAGTCTATATTTGTCTACCGAAATTTCGGCAGCATTTCCCCTATACATATAGCATCCCCGAGACTTAGCTCGGCCCAATATATCAACAACAACAACCCAACAATCCAACAACATCAACCATTATCACAAGCGCACTATAACATAAATAGTCCTCTTTTCTACATAGTTCAACAACTTCCATTCCAACTTCACGCTATCAAACTAATATTAACATTTTCCATATCCATCAACTAATTCAAGATTATTCAAACATATTTCAATAACATTCCAAACAATATTCATGAATTCAAGTATTCCCGCCAATTCCATATTCCATCCGAAACTTCAACGAATGCAACAACACTACCAACTCGCATTGTTTTCTTCCAAATTCATTAACAACAACCATAATTCACATTTAGAATCTTACTTTCACAATTATATAAAAATCATATAAAAATCACATAATTTCCCATAACGACATACAACCAATTTCAATGCTAACTCAAATCGTTAAACCTTTATTTACGTCACGAAGGTCACAACGACATAACTAACCAACTAAATGGAATTTAATTCACCTTCCCTTGACCACCCTATGGCTCACGGCCACACACACCACTTCACACACACACAGCTTCACACACACACATCACCACTCCATAATTCTCATTAAATTTCAATCCTTACAACATATATACTTATTCCATAACACAAAAGAATAGATTTCTTACCTTTTCCTTCAAACTTCAATCTTGCCGCAAACGTTTCTCTCTCGCTAAACCAATTATATCACGTCGAAGAGCGTCCTGAGCTTAACAAGAATTCAAGAGGAACAAGATTTTAGAATCAAAGCTAAAGGAACTAGATTTTTTTTTTTTTTTGTTCTTGATGGGGTTCGGCCGAATGGCTTGGTGATTGCTCTCTCTTTGTTTTAATTTTCTTGAATGTTCTAATGGGTGAACATGAATTATATAATAAGCTCACTTAATTAATTGATCACATGATCAATTAAATGGGTTGGGCCAAGGCTTGGCCGGCCACCCCCTTATACTTGGGCCTAAATTTTCCTTTTTTTTTTAGCCCAATTAATTATAAATCCTATTTTGTAATTCCCGAAACTAATTTCCGAAATTCTAATTTTTGCCCTTGGCCTTCCCCGATGTCTTCGCGCCAATATTTTCATTAACAACATAGACATATTAACTAGAATCAAAATATTACCTTATGATATACAAGTCACAATTATTTCAAAATTTCCAAATATGCGAAAACACGGGATATAACATTCTCCCCCCCCCCCCCCCCCCCTTTTAGAACATTCGTACTCGAATGTTAAATTAGCCTTATAGGGTCTTATAAACATGGCAAGGGAGTTTCTCTTTATGTATAGCACACATAAGTCATTTGTCAATCAATATAACAAACTTAAAATTTTAGATTACCTGTGGGCGTAGGAAAACAAGTGGGGATGTTTCTTCTTCATCTCATTCTCCGCCTCCCAGGTCATTTCCTCCCGGTTGTTATTTCGTCACAGGACTTTAACAGAGGGCACTTCTTTGGTGCGCAATCTCCTTACCTGCCGATCCAGAATAGCTATAGGCTGTTCTTCATAAGACAGGTCCTCTGTCACCTGAATATCATTTACTAGGAATATTCTGGAAGGATCTCCAACACATTTTCGGAGAATGGATACATGAAATACTGGGTGCACTGCCTCCAGGTCGGATGGTAAGTCTAGCTCATAGGCGACCTTGCCTATCTTCCGAATAATCTGATACGGCCCAATATACCGCGAACTAAGCTTACCCTTTTTACCGAATCTCATTACACCCTTCATGGGCGACACCTTCAGAAATACCCAGTCGCCAATCTGGAACTCTAACGGTCGACGTCGCTTATCTGCATATGATTTCTGTCGACTCTGGGCAGCTAATAATCGTTCTCGAATGAGTTTCACCTTATCAACTGCTTCCTGAATCACATCTGGCCCAATTAATTTAGTTTCGCCCACGTCGAACCAACCAATTAGAGATCTGCATTTTCTACCATATAAGGCTTCGTACGGTGCCATCTGAATGCCGGAATGATAACTATTATTATAAGCAAATTCAATAAGCGGTAAATGATCATCCCAGCTGCCTCTGAAATCAATAAAACAGGCCCGCAACATATCTTCTAGCGTCTGAATAGTGCGTTCGGCTTGTCCGTCGGACTGAGGATGAAATGCTGTAATAAGGCTCACCTGAGTCCCCAATCCTTCCTGGAACGACCTCCAGAAGTTAGCTGTGAACTGGGCACCTCTGTCGGTTATAATAGACACAGGAACTCTGTGAAGCCTTACTATTTCTTTAATATACAATCTGGCATAGTCCTCAGCCGAATAAGTAGTCCGGACCGGAAGAAAATGGGCTGATTTCGACAATCTGTCAACAATAACCCAAATAGAATCGTACATGCGTGGAGTGCGCGGTAACCCAACAACAAAATCCATATTAATCATCTCCCATTTCCACGCCGGAATTTCCATTTCCTGTAATAATCCACCGGGCTTCTGATGTTCGATCTTGACTTGCTGGCAATTTAGGCACTGGCCAACGAACTCTGCAATGTCTCTTTTCATGCCGTCCCACCAATACAAACATCTGAGATCATGATACATTTTTGTGGAACCAGGATGAACAGAATACCAAGCATTATGTGCTTCACCCATAATTTGCCGCTATAGCCCTGCAACGTCTGGTACACATAATCTGCCTCCATACAATAATACCCCATCAGATGAAATCTCGAACTGAGTATTCCCCTTATTAAGAGCCACATTCTTGTACTGTACCAAAACCGGATCTTCGGACTGACGCTGTTTTACCTCTTCTATAATTGATGAGTCAGCAACTGTTCGAATAGAAACCCCAGCATCTCCAGAATCTGTCAATCGGACTCCAAGGCTGGCTAACTGACGAATCTCACGAACCAATTCTTTCTTGTCAGACTGTACATCAGTCAAACTGCCCATGGACTTGCGGCTAAGTGCATCAGCTACCACATTGGCTTTCCCAGGATGGTACAAAATATCAATATCATAATCTTTTAATAATTCAAGCCATCTTCTCTGCCGCAAATTCAGCTCCTTTTGCTTAAAAATATACTGGAGACTCTTATGGTCCGTATAAATATCAACGTCGACCCCATATTAGTAGTTCCGCCATATCTTCAAAGCATGAATCACCGCGGCTAATTCCAGATCATGAGTGGGATAATTTCTCTCGTGCGGTCTGAGCTGCCGGGAAGAATAGGCTGTGACTCGACCGTACTGCATCAACACACAACCTATCCCAATACCAGAGGCATCACAATAAACGACATACCCGTCTGACCCTTCTGGAAGAGCTAAAACTGGAGCTGTTATCAATTTTTCCTTCAACATCTGAAAGCTGCGCTCACAGGCATCAGTCCACTGAAATTTTGCTGCTTTCTGAGTGAGCTTCGTTAATGGTACAACAATAGAAGCAAAATTCTCCACAAATCTTCTGTAATATCCGTCTAACCCCAGAAAACAGCGTACCTCTGTCGGTGTAGTAGGCCTAGGCCAATTCTGTACAGCCTCAATCTTCTGTGTATCGACCCGAATACCATCTGCTCCGATAATATGCCCCAAGAATGCCACTGAGGTCAACCAGAATTCACATTTGGAAAATTTAGCATATAATTTCTGCTACCGAAGTGTGCCGAGTACGGTTCTCAGATGATCTGAATGCTCCTCTGCTGATCGTGAATAAACCAAAATATCATCAATAAATACAATCACGAACATATCAAGGAACGGCCGGAATACCCGATTTATTAAATCCATGAATACCGCTGGAGCATTAGTCAGCCCAAAAGAAATCACTCTGAATTCATAATGCCCGTACCGGGTCCTGAAAGTAGTCTTCAGAATATCTGTCTCTCGTACCCGTACCTGGTGATAACCCAAGCGCAAATCTATCTTCGAGAAATATTTAGCACCCTGCAACTGATCAAATAAATCATCAATCCGGGGGAGGGGATATTTATTCTTTATAGTCACCTTGTTCAACTGTCGATAATCAATACACATTGGCAGTGACCCGTCTTTCTTTCTGACAAATAATACCGGCGCTCCCCAGGGCGATGTACTGGGTCTGATGAAGCCTTTATCTAACAGATCTTTCAGCTGTTCCTTCAATTCCTTCAATTCTGCCGGTGCCATTCTGTACGGAGAAATGGATATGGGCTGCGTATCTGGCAACAAATCTATAGTGAAATCTATCTCCCGTTCAGGCAGAAGGCCTGGAAGCTCATCTGGGAATACATCGGGAAATTCATTAACAACTGGAACTGACTGGAGAGTAGGTGTCTCGGCCTTAGTGTCGTGCACACGGACCAAATGATAGATATAGCCTTTCTGAATCATCTTCTTAGCCTGGAGGTATGAAATAAACTTACCCCTCGGCGATGCTGTGCTCCCGGACCACTCTATAACAGGCTCCCCCGGAAACTGAAAACGAACTACCTTTTTCTGGCAGTCAACATTAGCATAACAGGAAGCTAACCAGTCCATGCCCATAATAACATCAAATTCCAGCATATCTAATTCTACCAAATCATCTTTAGTGCAACGATCACATATAGTCACAGAACAATGTCTATATACCTGCCTCGCTATAATAAAATCCCCGACCGGTGTGGCTACTTCGAATGGCTCTATAGGTTCGGGTGTTATCCCAATTTTACTAGCAACGAGCGGAGAGATATATGATAAAGTAGAACCAGGATCAATCAATGCATATACAGATCGGGAGAAAACCAGTAATGTACCTGTAACAACATTTGGCGAAGCCTCCTGATCCTGGCGGTAGCCAATGCATATATGCGGTTCGATGGACCACTAGAATCTGAAGCACTACCACGGCCTCGACCGCGGCCCGCCGGTGCTGGAAAACCTCGCCCCGCAGGGCGCATAACTGAGGGAGTAGAACCACTCGCCATCGGACAATCACGCATAACATGGCCTTGACGGCCGCAAGAAAAACAGGCTCCGGTGGCTCGGTAACACTCCCCTAGGTGTGATCTCCCGCAATAAGGACAACGGGGCCTGGGTGGTCTGGACTGGCTGGGACCCCTGGCTGTCTGCGAACCTGCTACCCTGGAACTCCGACCGGCCCCAGATGGTCCTGCACTGTCAAATCGTCTGCCGGCGGACTGTGTACCCCGGCCTGACAGAGGAAGATATCTGCCTGACTACTACGACTGAGGCTGTCCGCCTCGAAAATCTCCAGAATATCCCGCGGATCTAGCCCTCTTGGGCGGCCTCCTGTCTCGATCCCTACCAGAATAATCTGCCCTATGCCGGTCCTCCATGCCCTGAGCATAGGCCTGTAATCGGGCGATGTCCATGTCAGTTTGTGAGGCCATCGCCATGCAGCTGTCAACCAAGTAGCGGTCCAATCCCATCACATACCGGTGCATACGGTCAGCCATATCCGCTACTATAGCAGGTGCATATCGAGCCAGAGAATCAAACTCCAGATTATACTCGCGAACACTCCGGCCTCTCTGCCGCAACTGTAAAAATCTATCAACCCGCGCCCGCCGTAACTCTGGGGGCAAAAAGTGGCGGAGAAAAGCAGTCACAAACTCGTCCCATATAGCTGGGGGAGCACTCTCACCTCTGGACAGCTCCCAGGACTCATACCAATTAGCAGCAACATCTCGTAACCGGTGCGAGGCTAACTCAACGGACTCAGTCTCTGAAGCCCTGACCAGTCCCAATGAGCGCCGCATCCCCCGAATGAAGTCGTGGGGGTCCTCCTCGGGCTAAGACCCGAAAAACTCTGGGGGACCACATGTCAGGAAATCACGAACCCTCAGGCTATCACGCCTGTCATCATCATCATCACCTCTCAGCCAGCGTCTGCGAGCCTGTCCCGCTACCAAAGTAGTCAATAGCTGTACGGCCTCCCTCAACGTCCTATCCTCCGCCCCTGGCTGAGGAGCTGGAGGCTCGGGCGCAGGAGCCTCTGGAGCTAATGATGGACCTGCTCTAGGCTCCTCCGGTGGTGGTGTAGCAGAACCCTCTGACTGGGGCACAACATCGGGCAAATCCTGAGCACGAGCCCGGGTAACTCGCTGCACCTGACTAGTCTCTCCTACCACCGCCTTGCCCTTCTGGGCAGCTATCGCCTTCTTCGGAGGCATCACTGAAAAACACAATAACCGATCATAACAGAATCACCCTAATAGCATAGCTCTATCGCACGGTCTAAGATTCATAGAAAGGTAACACCCTAAATGTCCTGTAGCCTCCTATTTATAGATGTGGTGCACAACACACCGATAAACAAGACTCTACGAGACACGGCCTGTAGACATTCCGAGAAAAAACCTCTCTGATACCACTTTTGTCACGACCCAGCCTCGTGGGCCGCGACTGGTGCCCTACTTGGGCACCCAAACGGACAAACATACCAAATCGTCATATTATAGCTTAGGCCAACTTTCAAATCCATCATTTTAAACAAATCTGAAAGTAATTATTATCTTAAGCGGTCACGCGTACAAAGATATCATATCAGAACAAAAAGGGGCGGCGGAATACACATTGCCGATCATATGTACATATGCAAACATATGGGCCGGTTTGGCCGCCATAACAAATAGGACCGCGTTAAGACATAAATCATAAACCAAACGAACACACATAGGACCCACGACCCACATATATGACTACAGGCCTCTACAAACCAAAATGGAAACATTTGAAGGGACAGGGCCCCGCCGTACCCTAAATAGTCAAATGTACAGAAGCATATACATAGCAAAAGACATATATACCAAAATGTGGGCTCCGGATAAAAAAGGAGCACTCTGTAGTAGCAGAATGTGGGAGCCTACACTGGCGGATCACCGACGTCAGTACCTGCGGGCATGAAACGCAGCCCCCGAAGAAAGGGGGTCAGTACGGAAGATGTACTGAGTATATAAAGCATAGAGTACAGAAATTGAAGCCATAACTGAAGCAAAAGGTACAAAAAGGGGATAGCGAATAAATGTATCAAAATCTGTACTGAAAACATATGTACATAATGCACATAGAAAATCATGCATAAGGCTTAGGAACGTGGTCGCCACTCCGACGCTGGCGCCACACACAGCATACTCCAGAAGTTTTCAAATCTCTGTACAACCCCGAACATAACATATCATCACACACATCATATCATCAGAACGTATCATAAGCCATATCACAGCATAACTCCATAAACGGTGCCCGGCCCTATGGCGAGGTCTCGGGAACCGTAACACATCATACTGCCGAATGTATCATAATACGCACGATTACAGAACCGGCCCGGGAACCGGCGAACGATATCTTAGTAATTGGCACGAGCAGAGTAGTGCGGAAACAATATGCATATACACAATTAACTTCCAAGACTCGACTAATAAATACATATACATATATATATTAAGATTAGAAAGCTTAAAGCAAGTATCGAGTATTCTATCCGAAACTTTAACGATTGCAACAACACTACCAACTCGCATTGTTTTCTTCCAAATTTATTAACAACAACCATAATTCACATTTAGAATCTTACTTTCACAATTATATAAAAATCACATAATTTCCCATAACGACATACAACCAATTTCAATGCTAACTCAAATCGTTAAACCTTTATTTACGTCACGAAGGTCACAACGACATAACTAACCAACTAAATGGAATTTAATTCACCTTCCCTTGACCACCTTATGGCTCACGGCCACACACACCACTTCACACACACACGGCTTCACAGACACATCACCACTCCATAATTCTCATTAAATTTCAATCCTTACAACATATATACTTATTCCATAACACAAAAGAATAGATTTCTTACCTTTTCCTTCAAACTTCAATCTTGCCGCAAACGTTTCTCTCTCGCTAAACTAATTATATCACGTCGGAGAGCGTCCTGAGCTTAACAAGAATTCAAGAGGAACAAGATTTTAGAATCAAAGCTAAAGGAACTAGAATTTTTTTTTTTTTTTGTTCTTGATGGGGTTCGACCGAATGGCTTGGTGATTGCTCTCTCTTTGTTTTAATTTTCTTGAATGTTCTAATGGGTGAACATGAATTATATAATAAGCTCCCTTAATTAATTGATCACATGATCAATTAAATGGGTTCGGCCAAGGCTTGGCCGGCCACCCCCTTATACTTGGGCCTAAATTTTCCTTTTATTTTTTTTGAGCCCAATTAATTATAAATCCTATTTTGTAATTCCCGAAACTAATTTCCAAAATTCCAATTTTTGCCCTTGGCCTTCCCCGATGTCTTCGTGCCAATATTTTCATGAACAACATAGACATATTAACTAGAATCAAAATATTGCCTTATGATATACAAGTCACAATTATTTCAAAATTTCCAAATATGCGAAAACACGGGATATAACAAATACAGCGTCCCTAAAGGGTAGGTTTATCTCCTACCTTATGGCGAGAAAGATGATAGCCAAGGGCTATATTTACCATTTAGTTCGAGTACATGACACAGAAGTAGAGTCGCCAACATTTCAATCTGTCCTGGTGGTGAATGAATTTCCAGACGTATTTCCAGATGAACTCCCAGGTCTTCCTCCAGAGAGAGAAATCCATTTCGCCATTGATATATTGCCGGACACCGAGCCCATTTCTATTCCTCCTTATCGAATGGCCCCGCAGAATTGAAAGAGCTAAAGACACAGCTGAGAGACTTGCTTGACAAGGGGTTTATTAGACCCAGTTCATCGCCATGGGGAGCACCGATCTTATTCGTGAGAAAGAAAGACGGATCTTTACGAATGTGTATTGATTACAGGCAGTTGAACAAGGTGACGATAAAGAACAAATATCCTCTCCCAAAGATTGATGACTTGTTTGACCAACTGCAGGGTGCCAAATGGTTTTTTCCCAAATCGACTTGAGGTCGGGTTATTATCAAGTGAGAGTTAGAGAAGCGGATATTTCCAAGACAGCTTTCAGTACGAGATACGGCCATTATGAATTTCGGGTGATGTCATTCGGACTGACTAATTGTCACGACCCAACCCCGTGGGCCGCGACTGGTACCCTAACTGGGTACCCGTACATACCTACCCGACTGACTTTTGAATCAGACGGATTTTATTTTTTAACAGAAGTTACAGAAGTAGGTCGATACCAATACGGCAAGCGCGCAAACATACATATATATACATACATACCTGAACATACAGACATTTACATATAAGCCGATAAGGCTAACATACCGACGAAACCCGTAACCCACACATCTATCTATAGGCCTCTACAGACATACAGAATCATATGACGGGACAGGGCCCCGCCGTACCCAAAATTTCCATACATACAGAACATACGGAAGAACAGAAGATATATACCAAAAGTATATGGTCCGGATCGAAGGAGCTCTTCAAACAGCAGAGTCAGAAACCTACGCTGGCGGCGTATCACCTGGTCCGTCTGTACCTGCGGGCATGTAGCGCAGCCCCCGAAGAGCGGGGGTCAGTACGAAAAATGTACCGAGTATGTAAAGCAGAACATAGCAGATATAAACATAGTCCGAACCGGAGTCACAGAAATATAACGGACAGAACCATAAATCAGACGGACGGACAGATTCATGATCCAGGCAGACATACAGAGTCATGGTTCATACAAATAAACAGAATCATGGTTCGGACAGACAGACGGAATCATAATACGGACAGACGAGCAGAATCAGTATCCATACAGACGTACAGAATCGGAGTCCATACGGGCGTACCGAATAAAAATCCATACGGACATATAGGATCAGAATCCCTACGGACCTACAGAATCAGAATCCATACAGACATACAGAATCAGAATCCATATGGACATACAGACATAGTCGTAATTCAGACGGACAGACAGAAGTATGTCGGACAGAATTATGCATGCAGAGTAGTACAGAGTCATATAGAATCATACAGAGGCATGTGCTTAAATACATACAGATGGCACACGCATACATTCATACAGATCCCGGCCCTGTCTGGGGGCGCGGTAACAGAACCCGGCCCACTTAGTACGGGACGCGGTGGACAGACAGAATCAGATCAGATCATATGCCATCCTGGCCGCCATCCCCATACACATATCATAATATCATACAGACATACAGATCCCGGCCCGCACGCCGAGGGACGCGGTGAACAATGCAGAGAAATATGCACGATAACAGAACCTGGCCCGGGACGCAGTGAAGGAATGCATTGAGACAGACACGAACCGATAAATGAGAAACTACTTACATACAGACTCAACATACAAACTCAATCAAACTGAAGGGTGCCAAACGGCGAGTCAAAATCAGAGTATACGGATAGTATGCATAGTACGCGCCTATATCCTTCTTGGGAAGGCACGACAGATTATTATCAGAATCAGATTCTCAGATGTTCAGAAATCATTTTGTAAGAATTTCATAAAAAATAGTTGTATCATAATGAAAATAATAGTTCAGATGGTTTCTGAGAAAATCGGACAAAACGGAAGTATTTAAAGTATTACAGAAGATATCGGGCCTTGCAGGCCCGCCTCGGACCAACTCGAGGCAACATATGTAAATTATCGCTAATAGACCTTATGAGGTCATCCATAATCGTTTGGAAGTGTTCCGACTCCGTTTAGGGAAGTTTTGTACAAAAACTCACTTTAAAGGCAATTTGTAAGAAAATAGCTTCAATTGAATTGAAGGAATTGGAGCGGTTTTCCGTCTCGAATTCCGGGGAACGGAGTCGTACTTAAGGCTCGCGGCCGAGCCTATCACATCCAGAACATGCCTAGGAACAAAGGGAAATGCTTCACATACCTCGATAGCGCCTTACGCTCGCTTGGCGTCGACTTCAATTTCGTCCAAAATCTAGAAATGGTCAAGTTTACCATTTGTTAGTTTCAAACTTTTCAATAATTCAACTTAACACATACTTGCCTACCGAAATTTCGGCAGCATTTCCTCTGTATATAAGACATCCCCGAGACTTAGCTCGGCTCAATTCATCAACACAACAACCCAGAGACAACATCAAAACAATAACAGACATTAAAACATACACTATGGCATCACTAGCCATCTTTCGACATAACGAAACATCTTTCGTTTCCAACTTACATTTCCAAACCAAACTTGTTATTTTCATATTCATCATCCATCAAAATCATTACAACATACATCGGAGGCATCCATACCATTTTCACACAATATTCATAAGATATGCAAACATTCAAACTTTCCATTAAGCCACTACTTTTCCAATTTTTCCTAACCTTCAACATGCAAGTTCATTATACATTTCCATCTTCCAAATTCATCAACAATAATCATAATTTGCCTCTTGATACATTCATTTACATTTTTACATAAATCATAACAAAGTTGCATACTTTCCTACAACAACTTGATAACCATTTTTCCAAGACAATAAAGATTGTTATCTTTCCATTCACTTTACCATAACATACTTAACATACAAACAAGATCAAATTCATACTCCATCAACACATAACAATACCACACGGCCACCTCCTACATTCTTCAGTTTTCACTAATTCATTCCACTTCCATTTCTAATACAATTTCCACCATACTACAACTAAATTACAACATGAATTCAAATCATCCAAGACATGTAATACATGTACATGTATTCGGCCAACATGCATATTTTTCAACACACAAAATTTCCATGTTTTTCATTCATTCACGCATACTACAACATACATATACCTTCCATAACATATCAAAATCATCAAATCCTTACCTTTCTTCAAGTTCTTCACTTGGAGGTTAAAATTGCTTTCTTGCCACAATACTTATATCAACTTGTAGAGGGCCTTGAGCTTAGTACTAATCTCACAAGACTTGGATATTTGCATCAAGGATTTGGCTCCCAAAACTTTTTTTCTTTCTTTTCTCTTTTCTTTTCTCTTCACCCGAATTGGTCTTCCTTTTCTTTCTCTTATTTTGTTCTTTGTTCTTCTTGTTTTCTCTAGAAGGGTCTTAATATATGGATGACTTATAACATAAATTGTCACATGGAAAATAATTCCATGGACTTGGGCTCAAGCTTGGCCGGTTGGGCCTCTCCCATTTGGGCCTTGTTTTCTTATATATATATTTTTTTTTTGAGTCCAACTTGTTGGCTACATAATGTAATTCATAAGGCAAGTTTTCAAAATTCCAATTTTGCCCTTGGCCTCCTTCCATAATTCCACACCAACGTATTTATAACCGACACATTCACACCAAGAAATGTCCAATTGTGGCCTTATTCATTACAAGTCAATTTATCTTGAATTTTCGAATAAGCAAAAACGTCGGATGTAACATCCTCCCCCCCTTTAAAAACATTCATCCTCGAATGTTAAATTGACCTTATAGGGCGTCATACTACTTCGGGAGGGTTCTCTTTATAGTCGTCCTTTGCTGACTTTCCGGCATGGCTTCTTCACCAACATTATGGGGTAATTTTTCACATCACTGATTCAAACGCCTTCATAATATATTTGCTCATACCCCACATCATTATCGAACCATAAGCTATATTCTCGTAACAGACGGATGCCTTTCAGACGTTATAATTAATCATCACTTCTTGTTACACTTCTGAGTTTCTTACCACATTATCGAAATCCTACTTCATACCAGACACTTCATACCAAACAGATTCGGAACTAGGACCGGACGCGTAGAAGCATATCAGACGGATTCGTAATCGGAGGCAGACGTATTAAACTATGGCGGACGGATTCATAGGCAAAATCAGAGGTACGGAAGTATGTCAGACAAATCTGAGATCGGAGTCAGACGTACAGAGAGGTATCAGACAGGTTCGAAATCAGAAGCAAACGTACAGAAATGTATCATACAGAGTCGTGATCAAAGTCAGACAGACAGAAATGTGTCAGACAGAGTCGTAATTAGAATCAGTCATACGGAGATGTATCAGACAGACGCGTGATCAAAATCAGACGTACAGAGGCATATCAGACGGATTCATATCCAGAGTCAGACATACAGAGGTGTGTCAGACAGATTCGTAATCAGAGTTAATCGTACAGAGATATGTCAGACAGAAACGTATTCAGAATCGATCATACAGAGGTATGTCAACCGGGAACATATTCAGAATCAGACATACAAAGATTTATCAGATTGGAAACATAATCGAGTTCAGAAGTACAAAGACGTAATAGGTAGAGCCTTATCAGAATCGGGAGGGTAAAAGTATAACAGGTAGAATCTGAGTTAGAATCAGATCACTCCTATTAAGGCTCCAGTGATTTAAGGAAATTTCCCTCTATTTGAAATCTTGTTCGCCGAGTGCTCATACAAATCGTCTTGTGTGTCGCTTATCGACTCTTTCAAAGATTCGGCTTATTCGCACTTCTTATCTTCCATCATTCCTACTATCCATACTCATTTTTTTTTCAGACATCGTCATACCAGACTGAGTTATAATGGAATAGGGGTTTTTCTAGTCCTTGACAACATTTGTGTCCTCACCCCCGCTTCGTTTCATGTATTTGGTTTAGTAAAACCTTTCGTCTATCACAACGTTAGTTGTCGGAACTCGGCTCTTAACCCATATAGGCACCAAACGAAACCATACACATACACATACACACATACAGATATATTTACTAATATCTTACTGGCGAGCGTCTCTGACTGTTATTCGAATTCGCTCAATTTCCCGAGCGGGGTTGTACCCTTTTCTTTTTGCCCATTTAATTCCGCGTCGGTCTGTATGGCTTTTGTAAAGGAACTAATTACTCCACACATTCTCTTTTCCTTTAGATTACTCCAAACTTTTCATTTATATCCATCATACCTACACTTGTGCAAAACTTTGCATTACTTCCCAGGGGGTCACCCATCCCAGAATTGCTCTGGCTTGAGCACGCTTAACTCCAAAACTTTCATGCATTTCGACGCGTTAGGGCTGATATAATTTCGTCGATCGCCCCGCACGACCTTTGTCGTGTACTTTTAGAGCAAATCGGGGTCTTAGCAAATTTTCTGAAAGATTTTGTAGCGGGTCCCACCCCCGGCTAAGTCGTACAATTACCATGTCGCCTTTCTGAATCTTAAACATTCACTTTCATACACATATACATATGATTACGGGTAACCCACAGATTTAAGTCTTCGTCCTACGAATTCCGCCTCCAAATAGTCGGTGGAATCTGATAAAATGTCACCGCAAGGTGTTCTCCGGCCACCGACAGAAGAAAACTAAAGTCCGACAAGTATCGCGGGACCTTTTTGTACTTAATCTACATGTTTTCCTCCATATTTCTGGAAATATTTGGGCAGAGGTTCCTCTGTTTTTCTTACTATCCAAAACCTGTACACCAGAAATACCAATCATGCCTCACAGGGCCAACATATATACACACACATACATATCATATCATGTCATATCGCAGCCACACGGGCTGACAACTTCAAATAAGAACTATAACGTCGTCGACACTTACCACACGTGCCCAACTCAAACAGCATCGGAGGAACTTTCCTGTTTACTTTCATCCGGGATTTCTAGACTCACATTGGTGGTGGGGACATCTCAGTCGCCCTTGCCTTTGGTCGCTAGGTCTCTAATCCTTTTAAATTTCCGTCGTCTTCATAGAACAACGTTTTACAGATATCACACACACATCAAAAATTCTAGGAAGCTTATATGTTTATACTGATCAATCTCGAGTCTAACCTGGGGAGCTGCCGTGGGAACCGTGTCCCTCATCATCATCGTCTGTCTGGCCCCCACTATTCCCTGCATCTGAATCGGAGGAGTGTAGGTAGCCTGGCAATTCCTGGTTCACCGACGGCCAGGACAAAGGGCTGGAGTAGGGCGTGACACTCTCTGGGGAAGCCTGTCTAACATACTGCTCCACTACCGGAGCTGCTGGCACATCCTCGGGAACCTCCTCCTCCGGCGTCCCAGAGGAATGCTCTGGTGGCTCAGTATCGGGGCTATCCTCCTCCCTGGGAGTAAGAAGCTCTGGAGGTATCGTCGCTGGGTCCTCCGAAGGGTCGGTCTCAATCGAGTAGCTGGGGATCTGCCTACTCGGTCCTGGTGATGTCCTGGGGGCCTTATTAGCACCCCAACCCCATCATCCGATGCGCTCCTCTTCATTATTTATCAACCTGCAATCACCTGCAGGAAGAGGGTCAGAAACATTTTCCCCAAATACCGGCACTCCTGCTCTTTTGGAGCCTCGCTGTAGGTACAGCCATTCGTAGGGGAGAATCATCCTATTCATACAGCTTTATCGCACGATCTAAGATCCCAAAGAAGGGTAACATCCTAAATGCCCTGTAGCTCCCTGTTTATAGATGTGGTGCACAACACATCGATAAACAAGACTCTACTAGACACGGCCTGTAGACATACCGAGGACTAACCGCTCTGATACCACTTTTGTCACGACCCAACCCCGTGGGCCGCGACTGGTACCCTAACTGGGTACCCGTACATACCTACCCGACCGACTTTCGAATCATACGAATTTTTTTTTTTAACAGAAGTTACAGAAGTAGGTCGATACAAATACGGCACGCACGCAAACATACATGTATATACATACATACCTGAACATACAGACATTTACATATAAGCCGATAAGGCTAACATACCGACGAAACCCGTAACCCACACATCTATCTACAGGCCTCTACAGACATACAGAATCATATGACCGGACAGGGCCCCGCCGTACCCAGAATTTCCATACATACAGAACATACGGAAGAACAGAAGATATATCCCAAAAGTATATGCTCCGGATCGAAGGAGCTCTTCAAACATCAGAGTCAGAAACCTACGCTGGCGGCGTATCACCTGGTCCGTCTGTACCTGCGGGCATGTAGCGCAACCCCCGAAGAGCGGGGGTCAGTACGAAAAATGTACCGAGTATGTAAAGCAAAACATAGCAGATATAAACATAGTCCGAACCGGAGTCACAGAAATATAACGGACAGAACCATAAATCAGACGGACGGACAGAGTCATGATCCAGGCAGACATACAGAGTCGTGGTTCATACAGATAAACAGAATCATGGTTCGGACAGACAGACGGAATCATAATACGGACAGACGAGCAGAATCAGTATCCATACAGACGTACAGAATCGGAGTCCATACGGGCGTACCGAATAAAAATCCATACAGACATACAGGATCAGAATCCCTACGGACCTACAGAATCAGAATCCATACAGACATACAGAATCAGAATCCATACGGACATACAGACATAGTCGTAATTCAGACGGACAGACAGAAGTATGTCGGACAGAATTATGCATGCAGAGTAGTACAGAGTCATACAGAATCATACAGAGGCATGTGCTTAAATACATACAGATGGCACACGCATACATTCATACAGATCCCGGCCCTGTCTGGGGGCTCGGTAACAGAACCCGACCCTCTTAGTACGGGACGCGGTGGACAGACAGAATCAGATCAGATCATATGCCATCCTGGCCGCCATCCCCATACACAGATCATAATATCATACAGACATACAGATCCCGGCCCGCACGCCGAGGGACGCGGTGAACAATGCAGAGAAATATGCACGATAACAGAACCTGGCCCGGGACGCAGTGAAGGAATGCATTGAGACAGACACGAACCGATAAATGAGAGACTACTTACATACAGACTCAACATACAAACTCAATCAAACTGAAGGGTGCCAAACGGCGAGTCAAAATCAGAGTATACGGATAGTATGCATAGTACGCGCCTATATCCTACTTGGGAAGGCACGACAGATTATTATCAGAATTAGATTCTCAGATGTTCAGAAATAATTTTGTAAGAATTTCATAAAAAATAGTTGTATCATAATGAAAATAATAGTTCAGATGGTTTCTGAGAAAATCGGACAAAACAGAAGTATTTAAAGTATTACAGAAGATATCGGGCCTTGCGGGCCCGCCTCGGACCAACTCGAGGCAACATATGTAAATTATCGCTAATAGACCTTATGAGGTCATCCATAATCGTTTGGAAGTGTTCCGACTCCGTTTAGGGAAGTTTTGTACAAAAACTCACTTTAAAGGCAATTTGTAAGAAAATAGATTCAATTGAATTGAAGGAATTGGAGCGGTTTTCCGTCTCGAATTCCGGGGAACGGAGTCGTACTTAAGGCTCGCGGCCGAGCCTATCACATCCATAACATGCCTAGGAACAAAGGGAAATGCTTCACATACCTCGATAGCGCCTTACGCTCGCTTGGCGTCGACTTCAATTTCGTCCAAAATCTAGAAATGGTCAAGTTTACCATTTGTTAGTTTCAAACTTTTCAATAATTCAACTTAACACATACTTGCCTACCGAAATTTCGGCAGCATTTCCTCTGTATATAAGACATCCCCGAGACTTAGCTCGGCTCAATTCATCAACACAACAACCCAGAGACAACATCAAAACAATAACAGACATTAAAACATACACTATGGCATCACTAGCCATCTTTCGACATAACGAAACATCTTTCGTTTCCAACTTACATTTCCAAACCAAACTTGTTATTTTCATATTCATCATCCATCAAAATCATTACAACATACATCGGAGGCATCCATACCATTTTCACACAATATTCATAAGATATGCAAACATTCAAACTTTCCATTAAGCCACTACTTTTCCAATTTTTCCTAACCTTCAACATGCAAGTTCATTATACATTTCCATCTTCCAAATTCATCAACAATAATCATAATTTGCCTCTTGATACATTCATTTACATTTTTACATAAATCATAACAAAGTTGCATACTTTCCTACAACAACTTGATAACCATTTTTCCAAGACAATAAAGATTGTTATCTTTCCATTCACTTTACCATAACATACTTAACATACAAACAAGATCAAATTCATACTCCATCAACACATAACAATACCACACGGCCACCTCCTACATTCTTCAATTTTCACTAATTCATTCCACTTCCATTTCTAATACAATTTCCACCATACTACAACTAAATTACAACATGAATTCAAATCATCCAAGACATGTAATACATGTACATGTATTCGGCCAACATGCATATTTTTCAACACACAAAATTTCCATGTTTTTCATTCATTCACGCATACTACAACATACATATACCTTCCATAACATATCAAAATCATCAAATCCTTACCTTTCTTCAAGTTCTTCACTTGGAGGTTAAAATTGCTTTCTTGCCACAATACTTATATCAACTTGTAGAGGGCCTTGAGCTTAGTACTAATCTCACAAGACTTGGATATTTGCATCAAGGATTTGGCTCCCAAAACTTTTTTTCTTTCTTTTCTCTTTTCTTTTCTCTTCACCCGAATTGGTCTTCCTTTTCTTTCTCTTATTTTGTTCTTTGTTCTTCTTGTTTTCTCTAGAAGGGTCTTAATATATGGATGACTTATAACATAAATTGTCACATGGAAAATAATTCCATGGACTTGGGCTCAAGCTTGTCCGGTTGGGCCTCTCCCATTTGGGCCTTGTTTTCTTATATATTATTTTTTTTGAGTCCAACTTGTTGGCTACATAATGTAATTCATAAGGCAAGTTTCCAAAATTCCAATTTTGCCCTTGGCCTCCTTCCGTAATTCCACACCAACGTATTTATAACCGACACATTCACACCAAGAAATGTCCAATTGTGGCCTTATTCATTACAAGTCAATTTATCTTGAATTTTCGAATAAGCAAAAACGTCGAATGTAACACTAATGCCCCGGCAGTGTTTATGAATTTGCTGAATAATGCATTCAGGACGCTCTTGGATTTATTCGTAATAGTGTTCATCGATGACATTCTAGTGTATTCTCGTACAGAAGCGGAACATGCGGATCATTTGTAAATTGTTCTTGGAATTCTTCGAGCCCGAGAATTATATGCAAAATTTTCTAACTGTAAGTTTTGGCTGAATTCTGTAACATTCTTGGGCCATATTATTTCAGATGATGGCATTCGAGTCGACACCCAGAAAATTGAAGTTGTGAAGACATGGCCAAGGCCTACGACGCCTACAGAAATTCGTAGTTTCCTGGATTTGGCAGGCTATTATAGAAGATTCGTAGAGGGCTTCTCATCGATTTCAGTCCCATTGACGAAGCTAACTCAGAAGTCCGCTAAATTTCAATGGAACGCTGCATGTGAGCATAGTTTCCAAGAGCTGAAAGGCAGATTGACCTCATCTCCAGTGCTAATACTTCCGAAAGGGCCAGATGGCTATGTTGTGTATTGTGATGCTTCTGGTGTGGGATTAGGGTGTGTTTTGATGCAGCATGGTAGAGTTATCGCATATCCTTCGAGACAATTGCAGAAACATGAGAAGAATTATCCCACTCATGATCTCGAATTGGCTGTGGTTATTCATGCGTTGAAGATGTGGAGACATTACTTATATGGTGTGCATGTGGACATCTATACAGATCACAAGAGCCTCCAGTATATTTTCAAACAGAAGGAGTTAAACCTGCGGCAGAGGCGGTGGTTAGAATTATTGAAGGATTATGATGTGAATATTTTATACCACCCCGGAAAAGCGAATGTAGTAGCCGATGCGCTTAGCCGCCGATCCATGGGTAGTCTATGTGAAGTCCCTCCAGAAAAGAAATAAATTGTTCGTGAGCTCCATCAACTAGCTAATCTTGGAGTACGTGTGGTCGATTTGGGTAGTGCGAGGGTCAGTATTAGCGATCCTGCAGTCTCATCCTTGAATGTAGAAGTGAAGGAGCGACAATATGAAGACCCCCAGTTGTGCCATTGCAGAGACCTATCCCATGAAAAGGAGAAATATCTAACTGAATTTTCCATAGATGGAATTCTTAGATACCGAGGCAGACTATGTGTACCGGATATGACAGGATTAAGCCAACAGATTTTAGAGGAAGCACATTATTCTCGATATTCTATTCATCCAAGTACAACCAAAATGTATCAGGATCGCAAATTGCTATATTGGTAGGATGGCATGAAGAGGGACATAGCAGTATTCGTAGCACAGTGTCCAAATTGCCAACAAGTAAAAGCCAAGCATCAAAATCCAGGAGGATTATTACAGGCAATGGAAATCCCTACTTGGAAATGGGAAGTAATCAATATGGATTTTATTGTGGGATTGCCCCGTTCACGAGGGAAATATGACTCTATATGGGTGATCGTGGACAGACTCACAGAAGTAGCTCATTTTCTTCCAGTCAGAACCACATATTCAGCGGAAGATTATGCTAGGTTGTACTTAAAATAAATTGTGCAACTTCATGGAATTCCATTATCCTTTATTACAGAAAGAAGGGCACAGTTTATAGCTAAGTTTTGGAAGTCCTTCCAAGGAGGTCTTGGTACTCAAGTCAAGCTCAGCACGGCATTTCATCCACCGACCGATGGACAAGCCAAACGTACTATCCAGACCTTGGAGAATATGCTACGGGCATATGTGCTGGATTTTGGTGGTAGCTGGGATGAACATTTACCCCTTATTGAATTTGCATACAACAATAACTACCCTTCCGGTATTCAAATCGCTCCATATGAAGCATTATATGGAAGGAAGTGTAGATCTCCGATTGGATGGTTTGAAACTGGAGAAGTACAATTAATAGGCCCCGAATCGATTCAACAAGCGGTAGAGAAGGTTAAGCTGATTCGGGGAACGACTGTTGACAGCCCAAAGTCGCCAGAAGTCTTATGCGGACAACTGCCGACGAGACTTGGAATTTCAGATAGATGATTGGGTATTCCTAAAGGTATTGCCAATGAAAGGGGTGATGCGATTTGGCAAGAAAGGGAAGTTGAGTTCAAGGTACGTTGGACCCTACAAAATTATCCGCAAGGTAGGTCATGTAGCCTATGAATTGGACTTGCCATCTGAGCTTTAATCAGTCCACCCAGGCTTCCATGTTTCGATGCTCCGCAAGTGCGTTGGGGATCCTACAATAATCGTCCCAATTAACGATTTGCAAGTGACAGGGGAGCTGACCTATGAAGAAGTACCTATGGCCATTTTACACAGGCAAGTGCGAAGACTTCGAAATAAAGAAGTAGCGTCGGTTAAAGTCTTGTGGCGAAACAATAACCGAGAGGAAATGACTTTGGAAGCGGAAGAGAGTATGAGGTCCAAGTACCTGTATTTATTCCAACACCCGAGATAACTTCAAGGTGAAACGCCAGCAATATAAGGTATGTATGCATTAAATGAAGTGTAATAATTAAAGTATCTGAACACCCCTACCCCCCTCATTTCATAGAATTTTATGGTGTTATGGCCCCGTGAGGCAATGGTATGATATTATGGGTTGTTGTGATAGGATGGTAGCGCCATATTACAAGGGAAACTCTGGCAAAATTTTTCTAGAATCCCCGATGACTTAACATTCTAGGACGAATGTCCCAAAAGGGGGGGAGAATGTTACACCTCGGAAATTTCTCCGTGAATGTACAATGAGTAGACCAACGAAGTGTATGAGTGTGCGATGTTTTACTAAGTAGGGAATGACTATTTATGAATTTTGAAAATCAGAAAGTTACAGATTTGCACTTCGACCCAGTTGGTCGTAAAATAGAATACGGCCCGTAAAGTGGTTTACGGACCGTAAACAGCCATCGTCTTTCAAACTTCCAAAAACTTCAAATTTCTGCCAAATGTCGAAATGTTTAAATACGACTCAGAATACGGGCCGTAAATCGAAATACGGCCCGTAAACTGTGACCGTAAACCACCATGACTCCAGCAAACCTTTCTGTTTCTGATATGCTTAAATACGGTTGTGAAGGACGGACCGTAAACCAGAATAAGGCCCGTAAACTGGGTTTACGACCACTGTGCACCCGACTGCTGTTCAAAAAAATCAAATATTGTGATTAATATAAGGGACCCTTTTCATTCATTTTCATTTCATTTCTCATCTACACAATTCAAGAGAACTCTAGAACATTCCAAACATTTCATCCACAAGAATTTAAGGGAAATTAGGGATCAACTACATGAAATCCATGGAACCAAGGGTGTGAAGCTCATCAGAGTTCATCTACACCAAGAAATTGCAAAGGAAGTGAAATAGGGTTTTTGGCATAAAAGAGTGTTGTTGATCAAGGCTTGTTCCAACACTACCCAAGGTAAGTTTTTTGACTTTTGCATGATGATTAAAGTAATTATACGTTGAAACACTTAGATTATGGGAGAGTGTAGTAAATGGGTCGCAAAATGTGAATAGTACAATAGTTGGATGACAGTTGGATTGAATCATAAATGTTGATGTGTTGTGAGTATATATATGTTATAAATGACGTTTAGACCATGAAATATGTATTATGTATGAGAAGATGTGATGATGAGCCAAAACCAATAAATATGGAGAGATTGGAGAAAAATGGTGGAATGTGGTAGATGTAGATAAATGACGATTGTTGATACGATATTGTGAGTGCAGTTATTAATGCTTGGTAGTTGAAATGAAAAATGGGAAAAGTAGTAGGAACAAAGGAAACGCTGCCCAAATTTCCCTAGAAATAGTAGCACGTTCTTATCGTCGATTGACTAACGATGGTATGAATTCTCTCTTGAAGGTAGAGACGTGATATTGAAGGAGAACAAGCGAACGCTAGACCAATTAAACGACAAAGGTATGTGAGGCTTATCTTTTCTTTCATGTCACACCCTAAGCTCGCAAGGGTGTGATGGGCACCCGACCGTTACTTAGAGTCGAGCGAACCCTCTGACTCTTAATACACACATAACCTCATTGGACCTTTAAATCCAATAAACATGAAATACATGGTAAGGCTTTCAGAAATATTCTTTTTCTTTGTTCTCAAATCAAACAAAATCTGACATTATATGGACTTTATCACATAATACAGAATGACACATCGGCTGATGGAGCCGCTTACAACACTGACATTCTATACCCACGACTCTGTCTGCAAAGTCTCTGACGTTAATCAGACATCATAGCACATATACTCTGACTCGGCAGCACTCCAGGAGCAAATGGAGCTTGCCGTCTCCGCTGGTACATCTTTTATAATAGCTTCAACTCATCTGGGTGTACCTGCGCGGCATGAAACGCATCCCCCGAAGAAAGGGGGTCAGTACGGAATATGTACTGAGTATGTAAGGCATGAAATACAGAAAACAGAAACATAACCGCAACAACGGTACAAAAGTAAGTACATTAGCCAGAATACCAAGGTGCTTATTTTCCGAGCATAAATCATGCATACCGATGTCGTATGTCAGAAGAAGTACAGAAAATGAGTAAATCGTCCAGAGTATCAGAATACTTACTTTCCAAACACAGATCATGCGTGCTGACCTCATATGTCATCATATACATATACATATAACAGATCCCGGCCCTCTAGTGAGGGACGTGGTGAATGGTGTCATCATATATGCCGATATCATATACCATAAATGCACATAACAGATCCCGACCCTCTAGTGAGGGACGCGGTGGATGAAATCATCATATATGCCGACATCATATATCACATATGCATGTAACAGATCCAGGCCCTCTAGGGAGAGACGCGGTGAATAGCCATCCTGGCCACCATCATATCATCATATACAGACATACATATAACAGATCCCGGCTCTCCAACGAGGGACGCGGTGAACAATGCAGAGGAATGTGCACGATAACAGAACCTGGCCCAGGACGCAGTGGAGGACATACCGAGGCTTGCACGTACAGAGTAGTGCGAAACCATATGCACACAAATCAAGAATCGATAGATACGTACACTTACTGACATCTGAAGGCTCAGAAACAAGTTTCGGGTCAATCCGACTTGGTATAGGGAAGTTACGAGCGTTTGAAGTACAGAACCTTCTACGTACGTTTCAGAAGCCATTTTGGAAAATCAAAGCAACAATCATGTTAAGTACCTTCCGAATATCGTTATGGATCAACTCAGATAGAGCTTCTGGAACCATATGTAGGTATCAAAATGTATCAAAGACTCGACGGAATAATCAAACGTGCTATCATTTGAAAATCAAAACTTTAGTCATATCAATTATCTTTCAAATGCCATTCGGAAACATACAGAACTTTTACGAACGTTTCAAAGCAAATCCGAGATCTTTTTCGAAAGTTAAGGACATTAAAACGTACAGAACTCTTTTAAGAACAAAACTCTTTATGCTCATCTCGTTATTCAACCATACAATAAGTTCAACTATATCGAACGTACTCATGTCAGAAGTGAATAAGAATCATAGACAGACTCGGAAACATATCAAATAGAGCTTCGGAAATCATAGATACATATCAAAAAGGTGAATACGAATCATAAACAAACTCGAAATCACAGAATAGAGTAACCCCAAGATGCATATCATATCTTATTTGGCTCTAGGACATGCCAAAAGAAAGAAAGGGTAAGCCTTACATACCTTGCCCGCTTTCTACGCTAATCCGAACTTAAGTCTTTGGCTTCGCAAGATCTACAACAATATTCATACATACAAAATATTAGCCATAACACTTGAGAGTCCCATTCTAAACCAACACTTTATTTACCGAAATTTCGGCAGCATTTCCCCTGTAAATACAAAAACCCCGAGAATTCATCTCGGCCAAAAATACAACAACAAATCCGAGAATTTAACTCGGCCAAAATATCAACAACAATACCAACAATTATTCTAGCAATATCCACAATCGATTCAAAACGCATGCTAACATTAGCAACTTCTTTCTACAAACTTTGACGACTTTCCATTTACGTTCAATTCATAATTGGTCACATATTCAAGCATTAATCCGAAACCATTCAAAAAATATTCAAGAATACTTTAAACAATCCGTACTATATTCAAAATAATTCAACCAATATGCCATTCCACCCGAAACTTCCCAAATGCAATAACAACAACAACAACACATTTTCTCCTTTCAAATTCATGAATTATACTAACAATTCACACATTAACAACATTACCTTCCATAACAACAAAAAGTGACATTAAAATCACATTAGCTTCTAAAACAACTCTCCAACACTTACAACTTCAACTAGAATTATTAAACTTTCATTTCCATCATAGATTCCATTACAACAACAACCAAAATACTTAAGAAAAATTGATTCATTCTCTTCCATACCATACCACAACCACACGGCCACAACACATAATCCATATTTTCATGAATTTCACCCATTTCTACATACTACAACATACACAACCATCCATAACATATAAAAGAAGATTAATTCTTACCTTTTTCCTTTAGCTTCTCACTTGACTAGAATTTGTAGCTTGCAAGAATGGATGCTTTACTTGCTCCAATGACTACACTTTGCTAGGGACCTTCCAATTAGTAGAAAATAATTTTTGAACAATTTTTTTCCAAGGTTCTTGTTCAACCAAGCATGGCCGAATATGGCCCCTTTATTTTCTCTTCTCCAAGTTTCTTGAACTCTCCAAGGATGAAGATGAATAATATGACAAATAAGTCATCTTTTGGACTTATTTATTTTGCTTCCATATGGGCCTTGGCCCATTTATGTTGGACGGCCAAATGGCCCATTTAATTTCCAAGCCCATTTTTTTTTTTTGGTCTTGCAATTCATGAAAAAATTATTTTCCAAATTCCAAATTTGCCCTTAGCCTTCCTCCATATCTCTATGAGTCATCTTGAGAATTTCCCTTCTTACCCCTGGCCTTTCTTAACATTTCCACATCAAAATTTCCATAAGAAACTTGTGTACTAAACAAAAATCAAAATATAACATTGTCCTTAACTTCCCGCGATTACCTTGAATTATCAAAATGTACAAAATGCGGGATATAACATCCTCCCCCCCCCCCCCTTTAGAACATTCATCCTCGAATGTTGAACCGGCCTCATGGCGTATTATAATACTTCGGGGAGGTCTCCTCTATAATTGTCACATATGATAATTTAACATTTCCATTTTAGAAGCTTAGATTGCCTGTGGCGTAGAAAACAATTAGGGATACTTTCTCTTCATTTATTTTTTCGGCTTCCCAAATAGCCTCCACTTTATTATTGTTTGGCCGCAATACTTTAACCGGAACCACGTCTTTGGCATATAACTTCCTCACCTGACCATCCGTTATAGACACAGTCTATTCCTTATATGGTAGCTTCTCTGTCACTTAGATATCATTTCTATGAAACACTTGGGAAGGGTCACCAACACATTTGCGAAGCATAGGCACGTCGAAGATTGGATGTACCGCTTCTAATGCGGTGATACCTCTGATTCGTGGGTGACTTGCCAATCCTACTGACAATTTGATAAAGTCTACTATATCTCAAATTGAGCTTTCCCTTTTAATTTTACATTCTAAGTGTTTATCCAATCATGACTTTGTCGCTAACGAGCATAATGATTATGTTCCTTTCCAAGGCAAGTTTATCAGTATCCAAAATGTATATACATGATATTGCTTTGCCATTTCTAATCCTTCGCAGTCCAACTATACTCATGACAACTTATGATTCGAATTCAGTTAATTTCTTAACTCACAACATCTCTGGATTCTTGCCGCAACTTTTCTTTATTTCCTTCTCTCACATTTCTCGACACAAGTATACTTGTTTTTGACCTCTTTGTATTGGCGCTCGTTTCGTCCATTGTTGTTCCTTGTTGGCTCTTAGGTGTAGATTCCTTACGAATATGATCGCGCATCACTTCACATCGATGACTCATATAATTTCACAGCGTGTATTCTCATGTTCCGTATAATTAATGGTCCATGAACTATTTTCTAGTATCCGATGAACTCTTTTATTTCATTCGTAGGCACCGCGTTCTTTCTTTCTTTCAAAAGTTTCCGAACTACCGATTGTTGATACTTTTATTATAATAGCCGTTGTCGTCCGAAATACCTTTTGAACCTTATCATTTTCTCCATTATCCTTTGTGAACTTAGTTTGTAGCCTTTTCCTGCTCTTTTTATTATTCTTTAAAACACGTCGCTGCATACTTAGGTACGGCACAAATTTTCCCAATATGAGGGATTCAAATCGTGTTCTAAACATATCATAATTCATGTCGGCATGAAGCATTCTCTTAAAGTATCTTTCATCCTTTCCCTTCTTGTCGGCCTCACGGTATACTCATCGTCAATTCGATTCTACTTCTTTCATGTATTCTATTGGTATGCCGATATATTTTAAACTCCGGCCCCGAGCTAATAAATTTTCCTCCTCTGAAGTCTGAAATTGTTGCGATTCCCTTTTAAGTCAAACATAATATGCTCTCCCCCTCCCCCCCACCCCTTTTAGGGGCTCCTCATATGCCAATAGTCTTTTTTGTGAAATCTCTTTCCAACTCTGTGCATAGCATATCGAAACTTCTCACCATAAGTTTTTGTTACACCTCGAAAACAATTTCGTTGGTACGCAAGTGGATGAACTAGTGATGAATGTGAGTGCACGATGTCTATGAGCAAGAAACGACGTTTGATGACCTTAGGCGAGATTTCGAAAGTATCCGATGTGAGACGAGGAAGTTGGCAAAGTTAAGATGAGATACAAGGCGAGCAATGCATGTGCATGGACGGGGGTGATTAAAATGAGAAGTCTAAGAAATATGGGAAGTTGCAGAATTGCAACTGCCCAGTGGTCGTAAATCGCAAAATACGGACCGTAAATTGCAATACGGTTCGTAAACTGGCAGTCGTAAACTGCCATGCAAGGTTTCAACTTTCTGCCCAGTCAAGAAATGGTAAAACACGACCAGGTGGACGGACCGTAAAGTGATTTACGGCCCGTAAACCATGGTCGTAAACCACCATGAAGGCAGCCAAGCTTCTGGTTCTGGAAATGGTTAAATACGCCCATGGAGGACGAGCCGTATAGTGGAATACGGGCCGTAAACCACGATGGACGACCACTGTTCATCTCAGTACAAATTTCACAAGTCATTAAATAAAGGGACCAACACTTGTTTTATTTCATTACAACACTACACCACTTCTCTCTAAAACTTCTCCCTACATTTATTATATGAGTTTTCAAGGATTATAAGCCATCAACAACATTAAGACAAGTGAATCAAGGATAAGGGAATCATCAAGGATCATCCAAGTCAAGAAATCCAAATGGAGAAAAACTAGGGTTTTGCTCAAAGAGGAGTATTATCAACCAAAGCTTGTTCGTACAACTTCTAAGGTAAGATTCATGATTTTTACATGATGTTTAAGGTATTGGATAATTAAAATACATGGATTGTAGGAAATGTGGTCAACTAGGTCATGAATGGTGAATAGTGACATTTTGAGGAATAGTTTGAATTGAATTATGAATGTTGTTGTGTTACGACATGAATGTATTATAAATGGTACTAAGATCATGAACTCGACACTTTAGACGAATGGACGAAGTTGGAGGTCATGACCATAAATATGGGAGAATTAGAAGCAAATTGAGAAATCTAGATAATGTGGATGATGTGAATGACTAATGGCCATTATGATATTAATGAATGTATAGACGCTAGCATTGGAAGGAAACGTGCAAGTGTAGAATAGTCCGACGAAAAGGTATGTAAGGCTAACCCTTCTTTCATAAAGCATGATTCTTGGCCAAACTTATAATTCCTCTATATGAGTATGTTGTATTCAAGTGATTGACACTCCGAGCTCATAAGCTCACGATCCTTAACATGTACTACGATTGTACTAGGCCCCTCATATGACGAGTAAGCCTAAGATATGGATGTAGCAATAATGACGAAGATTGTGATGACGATAATAATAATAATAATAATAATAATAATAATAATAATAATAATAATAATAATAATAATAATAATAATAATAATAATAGTAATAATAATAATGCCAAAGGTGCCTACAGGCTACTATACTTATATGTGCCAATGAAGGGCTATAATGATACCCCGAGCTTATAACACCGGGTAGGATATATGTATATGATTATGTATAAAGTATGTATACGATTACGTAACGCGCGCACACCTCTGCAGATGGTACGGATAACCCTGAAGCCTTGGTAGGGCCAGGTAGAAATAACATTGAGCCTTGGTTGGCTAAGTACGTATGAAACACCGAAACCTATGGTCGGGCACGCTATGTATGTATATAAGTGTATGGCTATGTATATAATATGAATATGAATGTGAAAAGACTATGTATACGAATACGAATAAGGACATGTATGCGAATATGAGTCCAAGTAGGGTACGAGCACTATTATGAAATACGCATGAGAAATGGAAAGTTCCTATGAAAGGCAAGTAAGTGCCATGATGATGATATTATTGTCTTCCCTCCTGTGCCACTTCATATATTGTCTATGATGCTTCTATATTGATGTTAATCACGCTTTACATACTCAGTACATTCTTCGTACTGACGTCTTTTTGTTTGTGGACGCTGCGTCATGCCCGCAGGTGCACGGGGAGACAGACTTGATCCATAGCTGCCTATTTGGAGATTACATAGAGAGCTTCATTTCCTTCGGAGCCATATCTTTTTGGTACTCATTCTTTTGTGTATATAATTATGGGCATAGCGGGGTCCTGTCCCGCTAATGTCATATGTTATACTCTTAGAGGCTCGTAGATATGTGTGTGTGGGGGTAGATGTGTTTGACCTTGTTGGCCTATGTTTTGTATATCGTTTTGTCGGCCACGTGGGCCCATGTACATTGATGTGGCATGAATGCCTACGATGATATAAATGGGTTGTTGTCCAGATGGGACTAGTTGACCAATGAATAGAAATGCATGTATAATTATGTGGCTCACCTAGATATAAGTATAAGAGTAAGCTAAGAGGGTGCTCGGGTGGGTTAACACCGGGTGCTCGTCGCGGCCCCGAGTCGAGTCGTGACAAAAGTGGTATTAGAGCAGTTCAGTCCTAGGATCTGTCTACGAGCCGTGTCTAGTAGAGTCTTGGTTATGGGTGTGTTGCGCGCCACACTTATAAACAAGAAGCTGCGGACATTTTAGGAATATACGACCTTCTTTCTTCATAAGAATCGTGCGATAGAGCTATGATGTAAGAAATTCTTGTTCCTAAATCGTGTGTTGTGTATTTCGGAGATGCCTAAAAAGAAAAAGACTACAGTAGCCCAAAAGGGCAAGACGGTGGCAGAAAAGCGGGCTGACAGAGCACCGCCACCGGTAGTAGAGAAAGATGAGTCCCAGAGTGCGGCTCAATCTCAGTCCTCCCAGACAGTGCCTATTACCGAGGAGCACGTGGGAGCCTCAGCCTCAGCTCCAGCTCCTCCACCAAATGCTTCGGGCCAAGATGTAAAAGAGGCCATTACTTTATTGACTCAATGGGTTGCAGCCCAGGCTCAGAGGCATAGTTCAGGGTATGGTGATAGGGCTGTTAATGCAAGAGCCCGTGATTTCATTACTTTGAACCCCCCGGAATTATTTGGGTCAAAACCGGAGGAGGATCCCCAGGACTTTATTGATGGTATGCTAAGGATGCTCAGGTTGATACATGCTTCAGACACCGAGTCAGTAGAGCTGGCGTCATATAGATTGAGAGACGTCTCGATCCAGTGGTATAAAGTGTGGATGGCTTCACGGGGGGCCAATGCACCTCCCCCGGTATGGCAAGAGTTTGTTGATGCTTTTCTCCATCCTTATATGCCCCCAGAAGTTCGGCGAGCTAGGGCCGATAAATTCTTAAATTTGAGGCAAGGCAGTATGAGTGCCCTAGAGTATAGCCTCCGTTTCAACTCCTTGGCCAGGTATGCTTCGACCATGGTAGCAGATATGGGTGACCGGGTATACCGATTTGTAAAGGGCCTAGGGCCCCATCTGATGGACAAATGCTTGACTGCGTCCCTTCAGGATGGTATCGATATTGCACGCATTCAGGCACATGCTCAGAACTTAGAGGAAAGCCTACAGCAGCGGAGAAGTGAACGTGAACAGGATAGGGGACATAGCAAGAGGGCCAGATCTTCGGGCCCAATAAGTGAGTCCAGAGGCGGACACAAGCAACAGTTCCCTAGACATTCGGGCTATTCTATGACTAGTGCACCTCCACAGTTTCCAGACCAGGGCCTTGATAGATCTGTTCGTTCAGGGCCGAGTCAGAGTTATCCGGGGTCCCAGTTTAGAGGTGATTCAGGCCAGTCAAGGCCACCTATACCACGATGTTCCCAGTGTGGGAAGTCACATTGGGGTCAATGCCGATTGGGTTTAGATGTTTGCTATTCATGTGGTCGACCAGGCCATATTATGTGTGATTGCCCCTCAGTGCATGGTAGAGGTAGGACCCAGCCATCAGGGTCGGTATTTGGATCTTCGGCATCTGTACGCCCTACGGGGCCAGGTTCACATGCGCCAGTCGGCCATGGTAGAGGTAGAGGCAGAGCTCCCAGTACTAGCGGTCCTCAACACCGTATTTATGCTTTGGGTGGATGCCAAGATCTTGAGTCTTCTCCTGATGTGGTCACAGGTATATTATCGGTATTCTCTCATGATGTATATGCTTTGATTGATCCGGGCTCCACATTATCATATGTTACTCCATATATTGCGGGTCGATTTATAATTGAGCCGGAGTCTATCAAACCTTTTGAGGTGTCTACACTGTTATATCCCGCATTTTATGCAATCGGATAATTCAAGACAATCGCGGGAAAACAACAAGCAAGGCAATATTTTATTTTGTTTGGCACATGAGTTGCTTATGAAAAGTCTAGAAGTGGAAATATGGAGAACGATGAAGGGAAAATTTGGAAGTTGGAAAAATTGTTTCCATAAATTACAAGAACTAGCTAAGAATATAATTGGGCTTGAAATTTTAAAAAAAAAAATAGAGGCCCAACCGGACATGGCATGGGCTAGGCCCATGTGGGAATTTAATTTTCAAGAATAAAAGATGACAAAGTCATCTTTATCACATAATATTCAAGAAGTTTCAAGAAATTGAAAGAACAAGAAAGAGAAGGAGAAAAGTTGAAGGCCATTTCGGCCAAGGGTAAACCAACAAGAAAAGTTGACAAAAATTCCTTCAAAAATCAATTTCTACTAATTAGAGGGTCCTTAACAAGGTGGAGTTGTTGTTGAAGCAAGAAAAATTCATAATCATACAAGTTGCCAAGTTGTAGTCAAGTGAGAGGTTAAAGAAGAAAGGTGAGTTTTAATCTTGTTTTATGTGTTATGAATGGTTTATATGTGTTGTAGTATGATAAAATGGATGAAATTCATGAAGGAAAGGAATATAGTATGTGGCCGTGCATGTGCATATATGTGTAAGAAACATGTTTCAATTATTTTGTCTAGTGTTTGGTTATTGTTGTGAATGTTATGTGAAAAATGGAAGTTGAATGATTTTGGAGAGATTGTAGTTGTGAAGGCATGATGAAGCCGTGTGTGTGCATGGTGTATGTGACCGTGTATATTGGTGAATTATGAACGGATAGTGAGTAAGTTTTATTTAGCATGTTGGTCGTTGTGTTGTGGAGATTATATTACAAATGGAAGCCTAATGAGCTTAGTGGAATAGTAGTAATTGGAAGCTTGTTTTGGAAGGTTATGTGAATTGAATGCTATGTTCTTGCATGTATTAAATGTAATGATATTAGAATGGTGTTGTTGGAATATGTTATAAGATTATTATTGTGTTCATTGGAGTCCGAAGGTTTTGAAGAAAGTAGTAAATCGATATCATGTATCTTGAATCAAATATGTGAATCGCTAGTGTGGTTGTTGAATTTATATTGATAGTTTGGCCGGGTTTGAATTCCCGGATTGTGATTGATGAGAATTTGACTAAGTTGAATGTCGAGGATGGTATATTTACAGAGGAAGTGCTGCCGAAATTTCGGTAGCCAAGTATTACCATAAGATTTCAACCCTATGTACCCTAATAAGAGTTTTGGTAAATATGACCAATTTGCAGATTTTGACGAGATTGCAACGTGAATGTGGAGTAGCAAAAGGAGTGGAAAGAGGTATGTAAGGCTTCACCCTTCTTTCTATGGCATGTCTTAGATGTAATAAGTCGGGTTACGAGCCTCGGGGACAACCCTAGTCCCCGGAATCCGCACCTAAAGTTTTCCACTTTTTGTTCAATAGAATTGAACTAGAAAGTGTGCAAATGATGGAAATACCTCTTAAACCCTTAGAACTTGCATAAGTGGGACCCGATTACCCTATAACCCTCACAAGTAATGACATGACACGTAACATATGTAAATCATATACGCCACCCCATCCGGCCCGAGGTGGGCCCGTTACTATCAAATTTTCCTTACAGTCTTGCTTGACTTACTTGAAGTGAATCTAAAGGGAACCTTTGATCCCGATTTCGTTACCAAATGATAAGTACTATGACTCCTCTAACGAGGGCACTTCCATGACGATAATGATACCAATGATGTTAGATAAGAGGATATGCCTATGATACGTACTACCGGAAGGACTCTATGACTAAGATGACTAAGCTAAGTATCTTATGTAAACATGAAAATGATAAACTAATTTTTGAATCCTATTTATATTTCCTAGCTATGACTTTATTTTCTAAAGATTCCAAAGTCTATGAACTGTCATCTATGATGCCCACGATTTCATTCTACGTTTACTTTAATATTATTCTCCGTTGATAGTCTCACCTTAAAATACTCGTTCCTTCAAGGTGAGACAAAGCGATCACGAGTATTCTATAATGTAATCGGAGGTTACCGACTTTATGTCACTCCGATAGACGTAACTTCTTTGGACTCCCGTGCATGCTGGTTATATGATACAGGGATATGTGTATGGACATGTATATGTATATAGGACAAGTATTTGTATATAAGACATGTATATGTATAATAGAGAAGTAAATGTACACGTATATGTATATGGGGAAAGGGGAAGGGCCACTGTTATATCACCACCTGATTCAGCTGGATTTCATCCTGGACGCGGGATGCCCGGACGCGGGATATGGGAGAGCCGTACGCGGCGTCTGTATATATATGATGTATGATATATATGATATGATGTGTTGGGACACCGTTGGGGAGGGGGGTTGGGAGAGCCGATGTATTCGGCGTCTGTAAATGTGAGTAAAAGATACCGTTTACTGAATTGTACTGTTTTCTGTATACGAGAATAAGGGACACCGTGTTCTGAAAAAGGGGAAATGCTATGACATGATACGCTATGCCAAGATATACTATGATATGAGATGCTACGACATGACGTGATGCGACACGCTATGATAGAGCAGCATAATATGATAAAATATGACACGATATAAATCCTATTTTCTGTGTCTACGAGAAAGAAATGTCTCAAAGAGAAAAGGACAAGCCTACATGATAGCCGGCCTGAAACAGAGGCCTTCCCACGTACAGGTTACTTTCCTGCCCCGTTATATGTCCTATGACTCCATGATATTGTTAATCGTACTCTATGTTACTGTTTATATTATCTTTTATGCCTTACATACTCGGTACACTATTCGTACTGACGTACCTTCTTGTGGACGCTGCATTTCATGTCGCGCAGGTCAGCAGACAGGTGGACGTGATCCTTAGAAGCTCTACCAGCCACACTTGACAGCGCTCCAGTTGTTTCGGAACCTCACTCCAGCGGTACTATTTTGTGTATGTACATTCGGGCACGACAGTACTTGGCCCTTTCTATGTATAAGTGTACTATGTCTAGAGGCTCGTAGACAGATCTGCACAGTCAGCTATGTACAGTTAGATGTGTTGTATTTTGAATTGTTCGCGTCCCGGTATAACGCGATAGCGGAAAGCTTACTACTTACGTTTATGGTGACGCTGCTAATGTTAATGTTCAGAAAGGAAAAAAAATAAATGGCTCTGTTTACACGACTTTCCATGAAGTAAAGGTAATATGATAGATAAGGGGTGCTCGGTACAAGTATCGGGTACTCGTCACGGCCCTTAGTCGGGTCGTGACATACACCCGTGGGTGACTCGGTAATAGCTAGCCGAGTGTATAGGAATTGTGTGATTGTGATTTGTGATCGTCGTACCATGATTGATTTGCATGAGCTAGAAATGGTAGATTTTGACGTTATTATGGGCATGGATTGGTTGGCTTCTTGTTATGCCAATGTTCATTGCCGAATGAAGATGGTTCGTTTCTAGTTTCTGGGAGAACCAGTCTTAGAATGGAAAGGGAATGCGGCATCACCAAAAGGTAGGTTTATTTCCTATCTAAAGGCAAGGAAGATGATCACGAAAGGGTGTATTTATCACCTAGTGCGAGTTCAAGATGTAGAAGCTGAGTCGCCGACTCTTCAGTTAGTTTCGGTAGTGAACGAATTTCCGGATGTGTTCCCGGAAGAGCTTCCAGGCCTTCGTCCCGAGCGAGAGATCGATTTTGCAATTGATGTGTTGCCAGACACTAAACCCATATCTATTACCCCATATAGAATGGCACCTGCGGAATTGAAAGAGTTGAAGGAGCAATTGAGGGACTTGCTTGATAAAGGATTCATTAGGCCTAGTTCATCCCCGTGGGGAGCACCCGTATTGTTCGTCCGGAAGAAGGATGGCTCCTTGAGAATGTGCATTGATTATCGGCAATTGAATAAAGTGACGATTAAGAACAAGTATCCCCTCCCGAGGATTGATGATTTATTTGATAAATTGCAAGGTGCCAAATGGTTTTCAAAGATTGATTTGAGGTCCGGGTATCACCAAGTAAGAGTTAGGGAGAAAGATATCCCTAAGACAGCTTTCAGAACAAGATATGGCCATTTCGAGTTCCGAGTAATGTCGTTTGGGTTAACTAATGCCCCGGCAGTGTTTATGGACCTAATGAACAATGTATTCAGACCTTTTCTGGATCTATTTGTAATTGTATTAATCGACGACATCTTAGTGTATTCTAGATCCGAGGACGAGCATGCGGATCATTTGCGAATTGTCCTTGGAGTTCTTCGAGCTCGAGAGTTGTTTGCAAAATTCTCCAAGTGTGAGTTTTGGTTGAACTCGGTATCATTTCTGGGCCATATTGTTGCAGCTGATGGTATTCGAGTGGATAGCCAAAAGAGCGAGGCCGTGAAGACTTGGCCAAGGCCCACGACTCCTACGGAGGTTCGTAGCTTTTTGGGCTTAGCAGGCTATTACAGAAGATTTGTTGAGGGTTTTTCTTCTATTTCTGCGCCACTCACCAAGTTGACTCAAAAGTCAGCTAAGTTTCAATGGACAGATGCTTGCGAGCGTAGTTTCCAAGAGTTGAAAGACCGATTGACTTCAGCCCCAGTCTTGACACTTCCACAGGGATTGGAAGGATATGTTATTTATCGTGATACTTCAGGCGTCGGGCTAGGTTGTGTATTGATGAAAAATGGTAAGGTGATTGCGTATGCTTCTAGACAATTACGGAAACATGAACAGAACTATCCAACCTACGATTTAGAATTAGCCGCAGTGGTCCATGCATTAAAGATATGGCGACATTATTTATATGGTGTCCATGTGGATGTTTATACAGATCATAAAAGCCTTCAGTAAATCTTCAAGCAGAAAGAGTTGAATTTGAGACGACGACGATAGTTGGAGTTGCTAAAGGATTACGATGTTGATATCTTGTATCACCCCGGAAAGGATAACGTTGTGGCTGACGCTCTTAGCCGCAGATCCATGGGAAGTCTAAGTGATGTATGACCAGAAAAGAAAGAGATGGCCCGTGAGCTTCAATAGTTAGCGAGCCTAGGAGTCTGAGTAGTGGACTCAGGTAGCAGCGGAGCTACTATTCAGAATTCAGTCGTTTCATCGCTAGTAGCGGAAGTAAAAGAGCGACAATATGAGGATCCCATGCTAATGCAGTACAGAGATACACTCCCTCAGAAGGTGGAGTCATCATTTGATATTTCAGAAGACGGAGTTCTCCGATGTCGAGGCAGGTTATGTGTTCCCGATGTGGTAGGTCTACGTCACTAAATATTGAGGGAAGCTCATTGTTCCCGTTACTCCGTTCACCCCGGAGCGACGAAAATGTATCATGATCTTAAGTCTATATATTGGTGGAATGGGATGAAGAAAGACGTAGCGGAATTTGGAGCTCAATGTCCTAATTGCCACCAAGTGAAGATCGAGCACCAAAAGCCGGGTGGCTTATTGCAAGCTATAGAAATCCCAACTTGGAAGTGGGAAGTGATTAATATGGATTTCATTACAGGGTTACCCCGTTCTCGACGTAAGTATGATTCTATATGGGTGATCGTGGATAGACTCACAAAGTCAGCGCATTTCTTACCGGTCAGAACGACCTATATGGCAGAAGATTATGCGAAGCTTTATCTTAATGAGATAGTGAAACTCCATGGTGTTCCAGTATCTATTATCTCCGATAGAGGGACCCAGTTTACAGCCAAGGTTTGGAGATCGTTCCAAGAGGGTCTAGGGACCCAAGTGCGCCTTAGTACGGCGTTTCACCCACAGACCGATGGGCAGGCCGAACGTACCATTCAGACTCTTGAAGATATGTTGCGAGCATGTATGATAGATTTTGGAGGAAATTGGGGTGATCATTTGCCACTCATTGAATTTGCTTACAATAATAGTTACCATTCCAGCATTCAAATGGCACCGTATGAAGCTCTATATGGGCGAAAGTGTAGATCCCCAATTGGGTGGTTTGAAACCGGAGAAACTAAGTTGATAGGGCCAGACTTGGTCCAGCAAGCAATAGCGAAAGTTAAGCTCATACAAGATCGGTTGCTAGCGGCTCAAAGTTGTCAGAAGTCCTATGCGGATAATCGTCGAAGAGACTTAGAGTTCGAAGTGAAAGATTGGGTATTCTTGAAAGTGTCGCCGATGAAGGGCGTGATGAGATTTGGAAAAAAGGGGAAGCGCAATCCCCGGTATATTGGGCCATACGAAATTGTACGCAAGATAGGCAAAGTGGCCTATGAGTTAAATCTACCTCCAGACTTGGAGTCAGTTCATCCAGTATTTCATGTTTCGATGCTTCGGAAATGTGTTGGAGATCCTACTAGGATCGTCCCAGTGAATGATGTGCAAGTAACAGAGAAATTGACTTATGAAGAGATACCCATTGCCATACTTGATAGGCAAGTACGGAGACTTAGAAACAAGGAAGTGGCCTCAGTTAAGGTCTTGTGGAGGAACAACAATCGAGAGGAAATGACGTGGGAAGCAGAAGAGAGTATGCAATCCAAATACCCACATCTATTTCAGCCCTTGGAAGAAGTACGAAATGAGACGTCGAGATCATAAGGTATGAACGTTTTCCTTTTATGCTTTTGGGTCGTGTGTGTCCAATTTTTTATTTTATTATGTAGTGGCCCTGTGTGGCATCTATATTATGGGCTGTTGTGGCAGGATGGCAGTGCCATAATGTAGGGGAAACTCTGGCGAAATATTTCTAGAATCCCCGAACACTTTAACATTCGAGGACGAATGTTCTTAAGGGGGGGAGAATGTTACACGTCGGAAAATGTTTTGTTGGTACGCAAGTGGATGAACTAGTGATGAATGTGAGTGCACGATGTCTATAAGCAAGAAACGACGTTTGATGACCTTAGGCGAGATTTCGAAAGTATCCGATGTGAAACGAGGAAGTTGGCTAAGTTAAGATGAGATACAAGGCGAGCAATGCATGTGCATGGACGGGGGTGATTAAAATGAGAAGTCTAAGAAATATGGGAAGTTGCAGAATTGCAACTGCCCAGTGGTCGTAAATCGCAAAATACGGACCGTAAATTGCAATACGGTCCGTAAACTAGCAGTCGTAAACTGCCATGCAAGGTTTCAACTTTCTGCCCAGTCAAGAAATGGTAAAACACGACCAGGTGGACGGACCGTAAAGTGATTTACGGCCCGTAAACCATGGTCGTAAACCACCATGAAGGCAGCCCAGCTTCTGGTTCTGGAAATGGTTAAATACGCCCATGGAGGACGAGCTGTATAGTGGAATAGGGGTCGTAAACCACGATGGACGACCACTGTTCATCTCAGCACAGATTTCACAAGTCATTAAATAAAGGGACCAACACTTGTTTTATTTCATTACAACACTACACCACTTCTCTCTAAAACTTCTCTATACATTTATTATATGAGTTTTCAAGGATTATAAGCCATCAATAACATTAAGACAAGTGAATCAAGGATAAGGGAATCATCAAGGATCATCCAAGTCAAGAAATCCAAATGGAGAAAAACTAGGGTTTTGCTCAAAGAGGAGTATTATCAACCAAAGCTTGTTCCTACAACTTCTAAGGTAAAATTCATGATTTTTACATGATGTTTAAGGTATTGGAGAATTAAAATACATGGATTGTAGGAAATGTGTTCAACTAGGTCATGAATGGTGAATAGTGACATTTTGAGGAATAGTTTGAATTGAATTATGAATGTTGTTGTGTTACGATATGAATGTATTATAAATGGTACTAAGATCATGAACTCGACACTTTAGACGAATGGACGGAGTTGGAGGCTATGACCATAAATATGGGAGAATTAGAAGCAAATTGAGAAATCTAGATAATGTGGATGATGTGAATGACTAATGGCCATTGTTATGATATTAATGAAGGTATAGACGCTAGCATTGGAAGGAAACGTGCAAGTGTAGAATAGTCCGACGAAAAGGTATTAAGGCTAACCCTTCTTTCATAAGGCATGATTCTTGGCCAAACTTCTAATTCTTCTATATGAGTATGTTGTATTCAAGTGATTGACACTCCGAGCTCATAAGCTCACGATCCTTAACATGTACTATGATTGTACTACGCCCCTCATATGACGAGTAAGCCTAAGATATGGGTGTAGCAATAATGACGAAGATAGTGATGACGATAATAATAATAATAATGCCAAAGGTGTCTACGGGCTATTATACTTATATGTGCCTATGAAGGGCTATAATGGTACCCCGAGCTTATAACGCCGGGTAGGATATATGTATATGATTATGTATAAAGTATGTATACGATCGCGCGCACACCTCTGCAGATGGTACGGATAACCCTGAAGCCTTGGTAGGGCCAGGTAGAAATAACATTGAGCCTTGGTTGGCTAAGTACGTATGAAACACCGAACCTTATGGTCGGGCACGCTATGTATGTATATAAGTGTATGGCTATGTATATAATATGAATATGAATGTGAAAAGACTATGTATACGAATACGAATAAGGACATGTATACGAATATGAGCCCAAGTAGGGTACGAGCACTATTATGAAATACGCATGAGAAATGGAAAGTTCCTATGAAAGGCAAGTAAGTGCCATGATGATGATATTATTGTCTTCCCTCATGTGCCACTTCATATATTGTCTATGATGCTTCTATATTGATGTTAATCACGCTTTACATACTCAGTACATTCTTCGTACTGACGTCCTTTTGTTTGTGGATGCTGCGTCATGCCCGCAGGTGCACAGGGAGACAGACTTGATCCACAGCTGCCTATTTGGAGATTACATAGAGAGCTCCATTTCCTTTGGAGCCATATCTTTTGGGTACTCATTCTTTTGTGTATATAATTATGGGCATAGCGGGGTCCTGTCCCGCTAATGTCATATGTTATACTCTTAGAGGCTCGTAGATATGTGTGTGTGTGGGTAGATGTGTTTGGCCTTATTGGCCTATGTTTTGTATATAGTTTTGTCGGCCACGTGGGCCCATGTACATTGATGTGGCTTGAATGCCTACGATGATATAAATGGGTTGTTGTCTAGATGGGACTAGTTGACGAATGAATGGAAATGCATGTATAATTATGTGGCTCACCTAGATGTAAGTATAAGAGTAAGCTAAGAGGGTGCTCGAGTGGGTTAACACCGGGTGCTCGTCGCGGCCCCGAGTCGGGTCGTGACAGGTTTTCTTTCATTTTGCGCCTATATCATCATTCTTGTCAACATTCTCAAATGTTCTCCTCTTCCTTCGACTAATCCGTTAGTATACCTTTTCTACTTTCATTCTTAACCTTCCCTAGGTTCCTTTCTCCTCGAACACTTTTCTCCTTTTGCCATTTGTGGCATCGACTCTGAAGTTCACGAAATATTACTTTATACGCGCAATTCCGTTTCACTCTTAAGTCATCTTTTCAGAAAGGCACTTCCATATCTGAGGCATCCACATTAATATGGCTGCACATTTATTCCTTTATATACCTTTCAAGGGCCGGAATTTTCTAACATCGTCACAAGTCTTTATCATTCTTTCTCTTACTTCACATTCCTTGTCGTAGTCACTATTTCTTTAGCCCTACTTATTGGAATCGGTTCTCGAGCCTCACACATTCCTCTTTTGTTCTATATTCCCACTCTTTATCCTTTTCCCATGCCTACTTTGAGTTCTTACCCAAATAGTCTCGTGCTTAGCCGGTAGTTTCTCTCGGGAGCTTCACTCACTGAGGTTTCTTACTTTTCATTTTCTTCCGACACTTTGATCTCTTTATTTTCCATCTACTCACTCACTTTATTTTCCAAATATCGTTGTGTTAAGACTTTTCCATTCTTAACCTGTAACGAAAATAACATCAGCTTATCTTATAACACTTGCACCATTCATTTTTGTTGTCGCTTAAGCTTCGGTACCCTTACTCAATTGTTGTCTTCCATACCGCAGCACCGCTCGCTGGGACACACATGCCCACCGATACGATCACATATGTGGGATATCCTACGCATTCATATATATATATATATATATAATTAATATCAACTAGCCCACAAAATACTTCCAAACGCTATTCAAGCCTATCCAAATTTCCAGAGCTGTGATGCACTTTCTGTTTCTTCACCGATCTAGTCTGTCTCATCCTATGTGGCCTTTTATGGTCTCCAACCATCCCGTATACTCTAATTACCCTTAGGCCACTCTAGATTACCATTTGCCTCTTACGTCTAAATCTATAGGGTTTCTTGCACACTTCCCGGGGGGTCACCCATCCTGAAATTTCTCCCACCTTAGCACGCTTAACCTTAAAACTTTGATGGAATCCAGTGCCTTAATGCTGATATAATCGCGTCCGCTTCCTCGCATGACCGTTATTACATGATTTGGAGCGAGTCGAGGTCTTACAAATTCCGAGACATTCTCATAACACGTCATTTTCTTTACAATTACTATTTTACCCTTTTCCGATCCTCAATATTCACCTTTTACTTATGTGCATAACTATCTTTCGTCCTAGATTCCCAGATTCCCGATGGTAGCGAATATATCTTCGTCGCCATTACTTATGAATACTTCGGGTATCAGTCTGTTCGGATTTTCACTCACCATCCTTACATGATAATCTACAGCAAAACTGATTGTCAGCTTTCTCTGAATCCTCCAGCAAACCTTGTTCTTACTAAACCTCGAATGTCATCCATTTTAATCCTTCAGAATGCTAACCGTCTTTCTCACAATTATCTTTCACGCCATGCCCAAATCCGTAGCTCCTCTAAAATATCACATCCCACTTATTATCTATTTACGATATTTCCTTTCCACGCTTCTTCCTGTTAGGTGTACCTAACAGTTCTAGCAGAATCCCCTTTACCATTCTTACTATTCAAAATCTGTACGCAGCAAACATCGACAATACCTTACCGAGCATATAGTCATACGGCATATTCCGACCACCCAGAGCTTCCAATTCCAGATGACAGAACAAATATACCAAAACTTACCTTTATGACTTTCCATATCATTACTCATCTTCTTCCGTCGTATGTAAGGCTTATATAAGGAATCTCATTCCCTATGACTTGGCTCTATCGTACGATCTAAGTCAGAAAGAAGGTCAATAATCCCTAGATGCCCCGCAGCCTCCTGTTTATAAATGTGGCGTGCTTCACACCATAAACAGGACTCTACCGGACACGACTTTGCAGACAACCCCTAGGACAACCTGCTCTGATACCACTTTGTCACGCCCTAATCTCGCTAGGGTGTGATGGGCACCCGACCCTTACTTAGAGCCGAGCGAACCCTCTGACTCTTAATACACACATAACCTCATTGGACCTTTAAATCCAATAAACATGAAATACATGGTAAGGCTTTCAGAAATATTCTTTTTCTTTGTTCTCAAATCAAACAAAATCTGACATTATATGGACTTTATCACATAATACAGAATGACACATCGGCTGATGGAGCCGCTTCCAACACTGACATTCTATACCCACGACTCTGTCTGCAAAGTCTCTGACGTTAATCAGATATCATAGCACATATACTCTGACTCGGCAGCACTCCAGGAGCAAATGGAGCTTGCCGTCTCCGCTGGTACATCTTTTATAATAGCTTCAACTCATCTGGGTGTACGTGCGCGACATGAAACGCAGCCCCCGAAGAAAGGGGGTCAGTACGGAATATGTACTGAGTATGTAAGGCATGAAATACATAAAACAGAAACATAACCGCAACAACGGTACAAAAGTAAGTACATTAGCCAGAATACCAAGGTGCTTATTTTCCGACCGTAAATCATGCATACCGATGTCGTATGTCAGAAGAAGTACAGAAAATGAGTAAATCGTCCATAGTATCAGAATACTTACTTTCCAAACACAGATCATGCGTGCTGACCTCATATGTCATCATATACATATACATATAACAGATCCCGGCCCTCTAGTGAGGGACGCGGTGAATGGTGTCATCATACATGCCGATATCACATACCATAAATGCACATAACAGATCCCGGCCCTCTAGTGAGGGACGCGGTGGATGGAATCATCATATATGCCGACATCATATATCACATATGCATGTAACAGATCCCGGCCCTCTAGGGAGAGACGCGGTGAATAGCCATCCTGGCCACCATCATATCATCATATACAGACATACATATAACAGATCCCGGCTGTCCAACGAGGGACGCGGTGAACAATGCAGAGGAATGTGCACGATAACAGAACCTGGCCCGGGACGCAGTGGAGGACATACCGAGGCTTGCACGAACAGAGTAGTGCGAAACCATAAGCACACAAATCAAGAATCGATAGATACGTACACTTACTGACATCTGAAGGCTCAGAAACAAGTTTCGGGTCAATCCGACTTGGTATAGGAAAGTTACGAGCGTTTGAAGTACAGAACCTTCTACGTACGTTTCAGAAGCCATTTTGGAAAATCAAAGCAACAATCATGTTAAGTACCTTCCGAATATCGTTATGGATCAACTCAGATAGAGCTTCTGGAACCATATGTACGTATCAAAATGTATCAAAGACTCGACGGAATAATCAAACGTGCTATCATTTGAAAATCAAAACTTTAGTCATATCAATTATCTTTCGAATGCCATTCGGAAACATACAGAACTTTTACGAACGTTTCAAAGCAAATCCGAGATCTTTTTCGAAAGTTAGGGACATTAAAACTTACAGAACTCTTTTAAGAACAAAACTCTTTATGCTCATCTCGTTATTCAACCATACAATAAGTTCAACTATATCGAACGTACTCATGTCAGAAGTGAATAAGAATCATAGACAGACTCGGAAACATATCAAATAGAGCTTCGGAAATCATAGATACATATAAAAAAGGTGAATACAAATCATAAACAAACTCGGAATCACAGAATAGAGTAACCCCAAGATGCATATCATATCTTATTTGGCTCTAGGACATGCCAAAAGAAAGAAAGGGTAAGCCTTACATACCTTGCCCGCTTTCTATGCTAATCTGAACTTAAGTCTTTAGCTTCACAAGATCTACAACAATATTCATACATACCAAACATTAGCCATAACACTTGAAAGTCCCATTCTAAACCAACACTTTATTTACCGAAATTTCGGCAGCATTTCCCCTGTAAATACAACAACCCCGAGAATTCAACTCGGCCAAAAATACAACAAAAAATCCGAGAATTTAACTCGGCCAAAATATCAACAACAATACCAACAATTATTCTAGCAATATCCACAATCGATTCAAAACGCATGCTAACATTAGCAACTTCTTTCTACAAACTTTGACGACTTTCCATTTACGTTCAATTCATAATTGCTCACATATTCAAGCATTAATCCGAAACCATTCAAAAAATATTCAAGAATACTTTAAACAATCCGTACTATATTCAAAATAATCCAACCAATATGCCATTCCACCCGAAACTTCCCAAATGCAATAACAACAACAACAACACATTTTCTCCTTTCAAATTCATGAATTATACTAACAATTCACACATTAACAACATTACCTTCCATAACTACAAAAAGTGACATTAAAATCACATTAGCTTCTAAAACAACTCTCCAACACTAACAACTTCAACTAGAATTATTAAACTTTCATTTCCATCATAGATTCCATTACAACAACAACCAAAATACTTAAGAAAAATTGATTCATTCTCTTCCATACCATACCACAACCACACGGCCACAACACATAATCCATATTTTCATGAATTTCACCCATTTCTACATACTACAACATACACAACCATCCATAACATATAAAAGAAGATTAATTCTTACCTTTTTCCTTTAGCTTCTCACTTGACTAGAATTTGTAGCTTGCAAGAATGGATGCTTTACTTGCTCCAATGACTACTTCACTTTGCTAGGGACCTTCCAATTAGTAGAAAATAATTTTTGAACAATTTTTTTCCAAGGTTCTTGTTCAACCAAGCATGGCCGAATATGGCCCATTTATTTTCTCTTCTCCAAGTTTCTTGAACTCTCCAAGGATGAAGATGAATAATATGACAAATAAGTCATCTTTTGGACTTATTTATTTTGCTTCCATTTGGGCCTTGGCCCATTTATGTTGGACGGCCAAATGGCCCTTTTAATTTCCAAGCCCTTTTTTTTTTGTCTTGCAATTCATGAAAAAATTATTTTCCAAATTCAAAATTTGCCCTTAACCTTCCTCCATATCTCTATGAGTCATCTTGCGAATTTCCCTTCTTACCCCTGGCCTTTCTTAACATTTCCACATCTAAATTTCCATAAGCAACTTGTGTGCTCAACAAAAATCAAAATATAACCTTGTCCTTAACTTCCCGCGATTACCTTGAATTATCCGAATGTACAAAATGCGGGATATAACATTTCAAAAGGCATGAATCCTTCAATTCTTGTATCATCCTTCTACTAAACGAAGCCTATGAGTCCTTCAATATATTGAATTACATATGAATATGATGGTGATGATAATGAGCTAGAGTATAGCGATTCAAGAAATTGTGGCATGATGCTCCTATAACGCTAATGATGTTATCTTTGTTAACACTCGCCTTATGCTCTATTTCCTTCAAGGCGAGGCACGATACTCATAAACGTTCATAACATAATCGGGGGTTCACGACCTTACGTCACCCCGACATAGTGTGGTTCCCCTTAAAGCTCAATGTATGCTCTTGATGCTAATACATGATATGTCTAAAAGATGATTAACAATGCTAGTTGTGATACGATGATGATATGTATAAAACGCCGAGAAATGGTAAAATAATGTTATTCTATGAGATGTGTAATAGTGATGTGTTATGATTGATTTTGTGATGATAAGATTCCACCGCGCCTATTTGGCCGGGCATGTCACCGCGAATGCGGGCTGCGTATGATTCCACCGCGCCTATATGGCCGGGCATGTCACTGCTAATGCGGGCTTCTATGTTTACACTGAGCCTAAAGGGTCGGGCATGATCACCACTAGTGGGTGGCATATGAGGATTACCTAGACGCGGGTAATGATGCGGATTACAATGTGACGATGTACGTGATGAAGTGTGTGATGATGTATGTGATGATGAATGTGATGATATATGGGATATGATAAAACATATACTATGATGATGTAAAATGTGATATATGTAAAAAGTATGCTGATTATAACACTCAAACAGGTTATATCTTTTCTTATGATTCATGATGCTTCTATGACACTGTTCATCTCATTCCTGCTGTCACGACCCAACCCCGTGGGCCGCGACTGGTACCCTAACTGGGTACCCATGCGTACCTACCTAACAGAGTTGGCGAACCAGACACATAATTTATAATAGGTGCTCACAGATTCAAGCCAACACAAATACGACGCGTGCAAAAATATATACATACCCGAACATACAGAAATTACATATAAGCCGATGAGGCTAACATAACGGACAGAGTCGCAAAATCGTACGTACCTACCCGAATCATAGCAACCCGTAACCCACATACATATCTACAGGCCTCTAACAGACATACAGAATCATATGACGGGACAGGGCCCTGCCGTACCCAGAATTACCACACGTACAGAATATACAGATGTCAGAAGATATATACCAAAAATACACGCTCCGGATCAAAGGAGCTCTCCAAAATAGCAGAATCTGTGCCCTAGACTGGCGGCGTATCACCGGGTGCGTCTGTACCTGCGGGCATGTAACGCAGCCCCCGAAGAACCGGGGGTCAGTACGAAAAATGTACCGAGTATGTAAAGCGAAAATATAACAAGTATAATCATAGTCTGGATCAGAAATACAGAAATACAGCGGACAGAATTAAGATCCAAACGGACAGATAGAAACGTACCGGACAAAATCATAATTCAGACGGACAGACAGAAATGTACCGGACAGAATCATAACCCATACGGACAGAATCATGCATGCAGAGTCATACAGAGTCATATACTTATACAGATGCAAATAGCATATACATACAGATCCCGGCCCTCACATGGGGGGGCGCGGTAACAAAACCCGACCCTCTTAGTACGGGACGCGGTGGACAGACAAAATCAGATCATAAGCCATCCTGGCCGCCATCCCCATACACAAATCATAATATCAGACAGATATAAACAGATCCCGGCCCGCACACCGAGGGACGCGGTGAACAATGCAGAGGAATATGCACGATAACAGAACCTGGCCCGGGACGCAGTGAAGGAAGCATTGAGACATCCACGAACAGATTAATGAGGAACCACATACATACAGATCATTATACAGACTCAATCAAACTGAAGTATGCCAAACGGCGAGTCAAATCAGAGTATTCGGATAGTGTTCATAATACGCGTCTATATCCTACTTGGAAAGGCACGATAGATTATTACCGGAATCAAATTTTCAGATGTCAAAAACCATTTTGTAAGATTTATATAAAAATAGTCATATCATGGTCAAAATAATAGTTCAAATGTTGCCTGTGAGAAACGGACAAAAATAGGGCAATTTGGGTTATACCAAAAAGTGTCGGGGCCCTTTGGGCCCACCTCGGACCAACTTGAGGCGACATATGTAAATTACCGATAATAGACCTTATGAGGTCGTCCATAGTCATTCGGAAGCATTCCGACTCCGTTTGGGACAATTGCATACAAAAATTCACTTTAGAGACAATTTGTAAAAAAAATGATTCAATCTTACTGAAGGAATTGGAGCGGATTTCCATCTCGAATTCCAAGGAACAGAGTCGTATTTAAGGCTCGCGACCGAGCCTATTATGTTCGGAACATGCCTAAGAATGAAGGGGTAGGCTTTACATACCTCGATTGCACCTTATGCTCGCTTAGCTTCACTTCCAATTTCGTCCAAAATCTACAAATGGTCATGTTTACCAATTGTCAAATTCAAGCCTTTAAGAATCCAAATTTTATTACTTGCCTACCGAAATTTCGGCAGCATTTCCCCTATACATATAGCCTCCCCGAGATTCAACTCGGCTCAACACAACCAACAACAACCCAACAACAGCATCAACAATTTTCATAATTCACAATATACGCAATTAGTCTACTTTACGACATAATGCAATAATCCTCATTTCGACTTCACACTTCCAAATCAATACCAACATATGCCGTAAAACAGCCCGCACATTATTTTCCAAATTTTCCCAACCAACCAATTCGCGATATAACTATTTAATAATTTTATTTCCGCAAAGAGGTCAAAATTAACACTAACAACATCAATAACAACATCCTCCACATTTTACAAGTTAAATACATTTGTTTTCATCCAAAATTTTCTTCAAACTCCATTCTACAATTCAGCCATACCAACAAACGAATTTATCACGTTATTTCTTCATTCTAATCCGTTAAAACTCTAAATAAACTTGTTAACAATAAAAAAAAAAGCCTTATTCATACCTTAAGTGCACAGCCACCACGTCCACCCTCTTATTTCTAGTTGATTTTTATCTCAAATCGAAGGCAACGCGACGTAGAACACTTTTCTCTTCATGGGCTTCGGGATTCGGGGCTCCGATTTTGGTCAAAAACTGATTTGTTTTCTCTAGGCTCTCCTCTCTATTTTTCTCTAGAGTTTTCCAGGTTTCTTGATCTGAAAATGAGGGAGAGAAACTGATTTTTTTCTATTAAAAGCGTGGGTAATGGGCCTGACCCGAATTGGAATCGGGTTGGGCCCATTTCACTGCCCAGCTTGAACCGACCGTTGGAAAGCTATTTCGATTATCTACAACTTTTATTTCTGGGCGTTTTCCCAAATTCCAAACTTATAATGCCGGTTTTTCCCCTCCAAGTCAGGTCATCCGAAAACGTTTTCTTAAAAATATTCGTTTGGAGGGCTTCCACTTTGATTTGGTCCCAGGGCCCTTCACGGGTTGTGTTTAACTTTACATATACGATTCATATAACTTTTCACATGTCCCAAAAAAATCTTGATGTGTGGGCCCCACCTCAGCTTACAAATAATTCGACGTTCGAAAATGCAGGATATAACACCTGCCTTACATACTCAGTACTATGCTCGCAGTGACGTCCGTTTTCTTTAGACGCTGTGTTCATGCCCACAGGTAGACAGGGAGGAGATCTTGCTCCGGACTCTTAGAAGCTGATAGCTGACTAAAAGCACTCTTTTGTTCTGGAGGTGCTTATGATGATTCTTTTGTGTATATTTGTATATGTCATTCCATAGAGGCTCGTAGATACTCAATGTGGGTTATGTGGTTTCACGACGTGGTCAATGTGTAAATGCATTGATATATGTCATTTTGCTGACTTAAGTGCTCATGTGTATTAAAGCATTATGTTTTGAAAAGTTAAAGTGATTTCCTTATAAATTGAGCATGAATTTGATAAATGATCGTTGAATGAGTCTAATAAGTGATAGTACGAGTGGTGCTCGGTGGTTAGCCCCGGGTGCCTTGTCAGCTTGCGTATGGTATTGATATATAGTGGCAGCCTTGTCGGATTGCGTATCTTATTGACATGTAATGGCAGCCTTGTCAACTTGCGTACCATATTATGTTTTGATTAGTGGTAACTCCTCAGGAGACAGGTTATCTGGATATATATATATATATATATATATATATATATATATATATATATATATATATATATATATATATATGATGACGTTATGAACCTTTGGAGTTCTTTTGCAAGTTTTCATACTGTTCTTAGATTCAGTTTGATTATATTTAACAGGTACGTAAACGAGTGTCCAGCTCGGGCACTAGTCATGGCCCACGGGGTTGGGTCGTGAAAAAAGTGGTATCAGAGCAGTTCATCCTCGGACTGTCTACAGACCGTGTCTAGTAGAGTCTTGTTTATCGGTGTGTTGTGCACCACATCTATAAACAGGAAGCTACAGAACATTTAGGATGTTATATTTTCTTCTTATTCTAGATCGTGCGATAGAGCCAAGAGATAGGAAATGATATCCTTTATTTACTAACCTTTGATTTTAGCGGGAGAGTGGTGTCGACAAGAGAAAGTAAATAATGCTACTGGAAGTTACAGAGGCTAATATTTCATTGAGGTTACGTTATCAGAAATTGTATATACAGAACGGCGACTGGCCATCTGTAAGTATAGTAAGAAAATGGATTGAATGTATATATGTTGTTGATAAGTTCAGTTTTAAGGTGCGCACAGAAGAAACTTAAGGAATCAGTAACGGTAAGCAGAATATATGTCAGATATAGTGTGAATGTTGCAGATATGATTGAAATGCAGTTAAAGATTGAAAGGAAAAATAAACAGGAAAGTGTAACAGGTACAGTTTGAGTTGGACATACGAGGTAAGTTCGTCATTTTCATACTGTTATTGATATGGGGAGCCCTGTGTGGCTATGATATGATATAATATATATGTATATGTTGGCCCTGTGAGGCATTGTTGGTATTTCCTGCGTGCAGGTTTTGGGATAGTAAGAAATTCAGAGGAAACTCTGCCAAAATTTTCCTAGAAATAAAAAGAGGATGAGATATAAGTTCGTAAAAAGTCTTGAAGGGTCATGTCAACAGTAATGATAAGATTTGACTAAGTTTCAAGTACGTCTGACTTCGAGAAATAAAGTTAACGGTTGAATTGATTGTAATAATAATTATGAGGTCGATATCGATATGGTAAATTTAACATGTTGGATTAAAGCTTTAAGAGACACCCTTCATGTAATCCGTAAGAGGCATCATTCTTATTTGGGGAAATTTTATTTCGAAGGAGCAAATATGAGCAGCAAAGTTTGGAATTCGTTTGCACAGACCAGAATATTTCCCAGCCACATTTTACCTTAGAAAAAGCTCATGTTGAAGAGCAAAATCGTCCAGCAATTAAGTTTCACTTCTATTTGAAGAGTACAAAGCATACAACAAGTAGTTTATGAACCAAATAGTTCGTTCATGACCCAAGAACAAATCTGAAGATAAACTATGTGAATCAAGCATTAGAAGTCCCGTGGTGCTTGTCGGATACTAGTTCTTCTTCTTGTGGTGGTTTTGGAGGACGCTTCACGGTGACGTAATCTTGGAGTTTGAGCGTTCTTAGCTTCTTGAGGTAACATTTCATTATATCTTTATGTCCTTAAGTTTATTAGTTCTTAATCAACTAATTGGAGATGGAATTTGTAGAAGGAAAACTCAAACTTGTGGGTTGTCTTAGATCACGTGTTTCATGTGTTGTTGGTGAGATGTTAGGATAATTTGGAAGGGCTTGTGACACTAAGGGATGATTTAGAAAAAGGTGGAAAATCTTAACAAGGACGTTTTATTGAGGTATCGAGTGAACTGATAAGTAGGGATAAATTATGACGAGTTTATAGTTAGAAGAAGTAATAGTATGATTGAGATAAGAGTACAGAGGAAGAAGAATTGTGATGAATATGAATGTATTGATAAGACAGCTTGTGAGGTATTAAGGATAAGATTGACCTGAAAGGGTAAAAGGTTAAGAAGTGTTACGCTATAGGAATGATTACGAACAGGCTTTAATGTGAATATAATAAGGATTGTTATGAAAATGAGTAAAGCCTAGCGAGGAAGTGACTAAAAGGTATGATGTGATCTATGTGATTAAAGTATAAAGGTGAGCTATAGAACGAATAAGAAAGACTTATGAAGTTCTTCTATAAGGAAAGTTCAGAATAAATATTATGCGATAACGGAAATGATAGCGAGCGCAAGTGAAGAAGGAGTTAATTGAAAGAAGGAAATAAGAAGAAAGCGAGATAACAGTGCAGCAATAGGTTATGACATGTATAGCCGAGGACACGAGCAATATAAGTTACGAAACTGTGAAAGACCAAACTGTAGAAAGATGAGCAACTAGGTAGAATAAGTGCCAGAAAAAGGATTGGGATGATAAGGACAAATAGGGATGAACAGACTACGTTTTGAAAATGAGAAAGGGATTATGCAGAAGTAGTGTTTTCTGAAGGGTACAGTGGTAGCATGAGGTTCCTCATGTACGGAATAAAAGATGGACATAGACAGGGAAAATGGTAAGGGAATATTAAAGGAAGCTAGTCGTAACTAATTGAGTACGAGTATAAAATAAAAAGGGAAATATATAGCTACAAACTTAAAGGTGTAGTTATAACTAAGTAATTGTATTGTTGTAGTTGATGGACTATGGTGTATTCGTGTTGAATTAGTTATATTGCTAAGAAATTATTACCGCAGGGGTTAATCAAGGTGACGATCATGACAAAGGATTTATAAGAATAGTGCAAGAAAAGTCTAAGATAAAGGAATTATCAAGTTGGAAACTATAAAGTCGACACCAAGGATAAGGCTTGAAATTGACTATAAGAAAAAGGTGAGAGTAGAAACACTTGGCCTAAGGTAAGCTCACATGACTACAGTACTTTTTACCTTGGGGAAATCTGTGATGGACTACGATAAACGGGCATTGTAACACAAAGACTGAAGTCCAAGAGCGGTGTCTAGGAGTTCATGTACCCTGTACATCTTCATGATTTTGTTAAGGTTTCGTACGTGGACAATCAAAGTTATAAATTATAATAAAAAGACATGGACATGGTGCGGTATACCAAGTGAATTGGAACAAAAATATCAGATGAAATTGAGATTGGAAATAGGGACATAGAGCAGAATATAAACAGATAATGGTATAAGTACACCCTTAAGGGGGGAAGAGGGTGAGAGAAATCCAAGTATAAGACGGAAACAATTGACACAACAATATATTTGATATGGATGCTTAAACTTTAAGTGAGATCCCTTGCTGAGACAAGATTAGTAAGATCTGAAAGCCAGCAACGAATGGATAGGAGTCAGGATGGTATTTGAGATGGTGCACAGAAGCATCTGTAAAGATCTTGAATGATATGGCATTACAAAGTGGGTGCTTATAAAAAGAAAGAGTACGACAAAGGAATGGTAACGAGTAACGTAAGAGCTATTATAAAGGATAGCAATGCTATACTAGATTAGAGGCTAAGATTTAGCAATAGAATTTTGCGCTAATGATATTGTGACTTATAAGTAGCAAAGAGAAAGGATAGAAAATCCCCTATAGTAGGATATAATAAAATCAAAGGGGTGAATAAAGGAAGGGAAAGGAATATGACAAGATAGACTACGAGCGATTTTTAGAACGGATGAGTTATGTAAAGCATAATGAACCAGGAGAAGGAAAGACTATGACTAAGATTGGATATATTTTATACAAGTTGTACAAGAATAGTTACGCAACCTACGAATATTTGTATGCTAAGAATGAGAACAAGTGAGTACTTGATAAGAAGAGTAAGAATCCAGTAATAACAATACGGTTGAGATATTTTGGGTAAATTAAGGAAAGGCGTAAGATGGTTTGGGCCAAATTACCAAGATAGAATTAGTACTGAGGGAAAATAGGACATGGCCATAGCTGAGCCGAAGATTTATCCCGCTACCAATTATAAGATACAAGAGGAGAATGCAAGATAAAGCATAAAGACTAGTGAAGTGACGCTAAGGATTGAGATTAAGAGCTAAAAGGTAGAGTGACAGTTAAAGTCTTTTAAGGAAGTCGAGAAGTGATACATGAGGCTGAAGATTCCAGAATATGAACTGTAACAGCAGAGCAATGCAAGGTTATTGGAGTAAAATAATGTTACACCTTGGGAAATGTCGCTTTATTCGTAGAGTCTGCGAAGGGTCTACGAGTTACCAAAGGTATGAAATACTCCAAGGATTGTAAAGTCTAATAAATCGATGAGGAGAGTCTGCGCGTTATAAAATCTTATATAAAGATTAAGAGGTAAGACGAAGTGAACGAAACGTCTTAAGGGAGTAACTTATAGAGGAAGAAGGAGTCGACCTATGACTAAGTGCACCAGAAAGAGAATAAGATTTCGGCAGAAGAGCTCGCAATACAGCTGCCAACCAACTACGAAATAAAGAGGAGAGTAAAGACAACGACGCGGAATTACTACCTCGAGAGGCAAGAACAAAAGGAAATATTACGGGAATGGTTACTTAGAGATCTGGAATGCGTCATAATAAATTGAAGGGAATCGACCAACGAAAAGGGCATGTGAAGGGCATAATTCAATAAAAGGACACTTGAGGAAGTATTGGGAGTACATGACTGGTTTAACATTCGGGGACGAATGTTCAAAAGGGGGTAAGGATGTTACATCCCGTATTTTCATACGTTGGAAAGTGTGCGAGTAAATGATATTAGTAACGGACACGAGGTTATCCCCCAAGCTTATAGGTGGTTAAAGTGAGGGTACGCATGTTTCGTAAGGATTTGAAGTTAAACTAATCGAAGAAATAAGTTTCGTCGAGGTTCAAAATTTATTTGAATGGAATACGGTCCAAGCTATAATATCCCGTATTTTTGGACTAGAAAATTTAATTGTCCAACATGAGCAAATTTACCCGAGCCCGGAGAATTCGATCGTATCCAAGGATGAAAATCAAAAGCTCGGTGTATACGAGAAATGAAGTCCCAAAATTATTTAAGACGAAAAAGTGTGACGACGATGATTGAAAATAATATTTTATTTGTGCCAATGGAGGCTATGGAAGTAGTGCTATATCACATGATTATGTTTATGAGTATATGAGGTGTATAAAAAAAAAGATTTTTATTTAAGTGAATCGTGATCAAGAAATTAATTATGTGAATAGGAATTAAATATTGAATTTTAGTGGGAGACTAAATAATTAATTAGTGGACAACCACTAAAGTAGACATTGTCCACGTGCAAGAAGCAGCAAGAGATGACAAGGCTCAATATTAAGATAGGTGGCACATTAGGAGTTAAAATTGGAAAGTAGTTGTTGATTACCAAAGATTCCAAAACGTTAAAAAGGGATTACACTTGAGAAATATCATTTCTCACTTGGGATTCATAATTGTTCCAGCATATATGTATGAATATATCAACGTTTTGGCATCTTATATGCGCAGAACTACGTACAGTTATTTCTAGAAGGACTATGTCCTACGTTGACGCAGCAATAATACAAATAACGACCTAAAGGTTATATCGACGTCAATTACGTCGATTTCCTACGGATTATAGCAAGTCGGTGCTTTCTTCGAAGTAAAGTAAGGTTGGAGAAAAGTATTTCTTGGCATATAAGGTAAGAAATCTTCTCTCCTAGATGTATTTAATTTATCCAAGTCGTATCTAGATTTCTGGATGAAAGAAATACAAAAATTATGCCGGAAATCGGATAAATTGGTGTTGTAGTTCGGTGGACTGTTTTGGGAGGTTGTTCTTATGAAATTATATGACTGGAAATTAATTGAATAACCTGGAGGTGTTGTTGTTATTTTTGTTGCCGTTATACTATGTATATACAAAAAATAAAGAAGTGTATACAAACATTGGTATACGAATGTATAGTGGGCTGTTTTGGAAGTGATTTAAGGATGGATTTAATTCTAGTTTTATATGAAATTGTTGTTATCGTTGTTGTTGGTATTGTTGTGGTAATCGGAAATTAATTGGTAGTTCGGGTTAGGCGAGTTATATAGAGGAAATGCTACCCGATTTCCGTCAAGTTCTTAACTAATCAAAATACTACTCAAGAAGTATAAACTAAGAAGTGATTCCCATATGTGATTGGTTATAGATTTATATGTTTGGGAAATTGTAGTTATTAACAATAGTGTACTCTCATATTAAATAGGATAAAGGAGCGACGAATTAAGCTTGGTTACGGTTGATCTACAACAGGTATGTAAAGCTATCCCTTCTTTCTTTTGGCATGATCTTTATAAAACAAACAGACGACGTGTATATGACTCCAAAGAAGCTCCTATTCTTAGAGACACTAGGATGGCTAATGTTCTTGATTCCCAGAACTTCTTTTATTATGTCTTGATACGTGTCTATGATTTCAGACGTCATATTTTGATATAATCCATAGTGACATTCGAAGGGTACTTGATGTGACTATTGTCTCGATTTTCAAATGATAGTTCATTTTGATAATTCTATTGAGTCTCAGATATGACTTAGTTTGCATATGGTTGCTCACTACTTTGCTCGTGCATGTCTCAATATATCTTTCATCGAGTCCCGGTCGGGTATGTTTTCATCCACAGTTTCAGTGCATTGTTCACCGAGTCCCTCACTAGAGGGCCGGGTACGGTATATATATATACGATGAGATGATGATGTGATGATATGATGATATAATGATATGATTATGTGATTATGGCGCCAAGGATGACATGTGATGACTTTATTCACCGAGTCCCATGATGGGTCGGGTATGATATATGATATTGATATGCATGATTTACATTTCATAAGGCAAGTGTATTGGTATTTTGAATGTCATACTTGTCTCCTGTGATCTCTATTACAGTCATGATCCTATTTATTGTATTTCATGCTTTACATACTCAGTACATATCTCGTACTGACCCCCTTTCTTCGGGGGGCTGCGTTTCATGCCCGCAGGTACGGATAGTCGATTTGGTGATCTTCCAGCTTAGGACTTCTACTCAGTTGTCTTGGGGAGCTCCATTATTCCGGAGCCTAGACTTTTGGTACAGATCTTTTGATGTGTATATATATATATATATATATATATATATGTTTGTGCAGGGGTACGGCGGGGCCTTGTCTCGTCATATTTCACTATCAATACTCTTAGAGGTCTGTAGACATATGTGTGGGTTGTGTATAAGTTTTATTTAGCTGTGTCTATATGATGTGCTATGGATACGTTCGTCTGTAGTGGCAGCCTTGTCGGCTTGCGTATGGTATTGATATGTAGTGGCAGCCTTGTCGGCTTGCGTATCATATTGACATGTAATGGCAGCCATGTCGGCTTGCGTACCATATTATGTTTTGATTTGTGGTAACTCCTTAGGAGACAGGTTATCTGGATATATATATATGATGACGTTATGAACCTTTGGAGTTCTTTTGCAATTTTCCATATTGTTCTTAGATTCAGTTTGACTATATCTAACAAGTTCGTAAACGAGTGTCCAGCTCGGGCACTAGTCATGGCCCACAGGGTTGGGTCGTGACATAAAGAGAAAGGCTACATCAGCCCAAAAGGGCAAGACGGTGGCAGAGAAGTAGGTTGAAAGAGCACCGCCACCGGTAGTAGAGAAAAGTGAGTCCCAGAATGCGGCTCAATCTCAGTCCTCCCGTTCAGTACCTATATCAGAGGGGCGTGAGGGAGCCTCAGCACCAGCTCCAGCACCTCCGGCTCCTCCACCGGATGCTTCAGGCCAAGATGTAAAAGAGGCCATACATTTGCATACTCAATTGGTTGCTACTCAGACTCAGCGGCAGAGTGCAGGGCATGGTGATAGGGCTGTTAGTGCAAGGGCCCGTGACTTCATTAACTTGAATCCTCCGGAATTCTTTAGATCAAAGCCGAATGAGGACCCTCAGGACTTTATTGATGGCATGTTGAGGACATTTCGATTGATACATGCTTCGGACACCGAATCGGTGGAGTTAGCGTCATATAGATTGAGAGATGTCTCGATCGACTGGTACACAGTTTGGATGGCTTCACGGGGAGCCAATGCACCTCCCCCGGTATGGCAAGAGTTTGTTGACGCTTTCCTCCGACACTATATGCCTGCGGAAGTTCGGCGAGCTAGAGCCGATAAGTTCTTGAATTTGAGGCAAGGTAGCATGAGTGCTTTAGAGTATATTCTCTGCTTCAATTCTTTGGCTAGGTACGCTTCGGCCATGGTAATGGATAATGGTGATCGAGTGCACCGATTTGTGAAAGGCCTAGGGCCACATTTGATGGACAGGTGTTTAACTGCGTCCCTTCAGGACAATATGGATATTGCATGCATTCAGGCCCATGCTCAAAATTTGGAAGAAAATTTACAACAGCAAAGAAGTGAACGCGAGCATGATAGCGGACATGGCAAGAGGGCCAGATCCTCGGGTCCGATGAGCGAGTTCAGAGGTGGGCACGGGTAGCAGGTTTCTAGGCATTCGGGCAATTCTATGACCAGTGCGCCCCCACGGTTTTCAGGCTAGAGATTTGATAGATCCACTCATTCTGGGCCGAGTCAGAGCTTTTCAAGATCTCAGTTTAGAGGTGGTTCGGGTCAGGCGAGGTCACACGTGCCATGATGTTCCTAGTATGGGATGTTACATTGGGGTCCATGCCGATCGGGTTCAGATGTTTGCTATTCATGTGGTCGACCAGGCCATATTATGCGTGATTGCCCCTCAGTTCATGGTAGAGGTAGGACCTAGCCTTCAGGGCCGGTAGCCGGATCTTCAGAATCTGTACGCCCTATGGGGCCAGGTTCACATGCGCCAGTCGGCCATGGTAGAGGCAGAGGGAGAGCTCCCATTTCTAGTGGTCCTCAACACCGTATTTATGCTTTGGCTGGATGCCAAGATCTTGAGTCTTCTCCTAACGCGGTCACAGGTATATTGTCGGTATTCTCTCATGATGTATATGGTTTGATTGATCCGGGCTCCACATTGTCATATGTTACTCCATATATTGCGGGTCGATTTAGAGTCGAATCGGAGTCGATCAAACCTTTTGAGGTGTCTACACCCGTGGGTGGATCGGTAATAGCTAGCCGAGTATATAGAAACTGTATAGTTGTGATTTGTGATCGTCGTACTATGGTTGACTTGCATGAGCTAAAAATGGTAGATTTTGATGTTATTATGTGCATGGATTGGTTGACTTCTTACTATGCCAATGTTCATTGTAGGATGAAAATGATTCGTTTCCAATTTCCGGGAGAACCAGTTCTAGAATGGTAAGGGAATACTGCGTAACCAAAAATTAGGTTTATTTCCTATCTAAAGGCAAGGAAAATGATCACGAATGGATGTATTTATCATCTAGTCCGGGTTCAAGATGTAGAAGCAGAATCGCCAACTCTTCAGTCAGTTCCCGTGGTGAAAGAATTTTTGGATGTGTTCCCGGAAGAGCTTCCAGGCCTCCCTCCCGAGCGGGAGATTGATTTTGCTATTAATGTGTTGCCAGACACTAAGCCTATATCTATTCCTCTCTATAGAATGGCACCCGCAGAATTGAAAGAGTTGAAGGAGCAATTGAAAGACTTGCTTGAGAAAGGCTTTATCAGGCCTAGTTCCTCCCTGTGGGGAGCACCCCTATTGTTTGTCCTAAAGAAAAATGGCTCCTTGAGAATGTGCATCGATTATCGGCAATTGAATTAGGTGATGATAAAGAACAAATATCCTCTTCCGAGGATTGATGACTTATTTGATCAATTACAAGGTGCCAAGTGGTTTTCAAAGATCGATTTAAGGTCCGGGTATCATCAAGTGAGAGTTAGGGAGAAAGATTTCCCTAAGACAGCTTTTAGAACAAGATATGGTCATTTCGAGTTCCGAGTGATGTCGTTTGGGCTGACTAATGCACCGGCAGTATTTATGGATTTGATGAACAATGTGTTCAGGCCCTTTCTAGATCTGTTTGTGATTGTATTCATCGATGACATCTTTGTATATTCTAGATCCGAGGCAGAACATGCGGATCATTTGCGTACTGTCCTTGGAGTTCTTAAAACTCGAGAGTTGTTTGCAAAATTTTCTAAATGTGAGTTTTGGTTGAACTCAGAGACATTTTTGGGCACATTGTTGCAGCTAATGGTATTTGAGTGGGTAGCCAAACGATTGAGGCCGTGAAGACTTGGACAAGGCCCACAACCCCTACGGAGGTTCGTAGCTTTCTGGGCTTAGCAGGTTATTACAGGAGATTTGTTGAAGGTTTTACCTCTATTTCTGCACCACTCACAAAGTTGACCCATAAATCAGCAAGGTCCCAATGGACAGATGCTTGTGAACCTAGTTTCCAATAGTTAAAAGATAGATTGACTTCTGCCCCCGTCCTGACACTTCGAGAGAGATTGGAAGGTTATGTTTTATATTGCGATGCTTCATGTATTGGGCTAGGCTGTGTATTGATGCAACGTGGTAAGGTGATTGCGTATTCTTCAAGGCAATTGCGAAAGCATGAGAAGAATTACCCAACCCATGATCTAGAATTGGCCGTAGTGGTTCATGCATTAAAGATATGGAGACATTATTTATATGGTGTCCATGTGGATATTTATACAGATCATGAAAGTCTTCAGTATATCTTCAAGCAGAAAGAGTTGAATTTGCGGCAACGACGATGGTTGGAATTGCTGAAGGATTATGATGTTGATATCTTGTATCACCCAGAAAAGCAAACGTTGTGGCTGATGCTCTTAGCCGTAGATCTATGGGAAGTTTGTGTGGTGTTCAACCAGAAAAAAGAGAAATGGCTCGTGAGCTCCAACAGTTAGCTAGCCTAGGAGTTCGAGTAGTGGACTCAGGTAGCAGGGGAACTACTATTCAGAATTCAGCAGTCTCGTCGCTAGTAGTGGAAGTGAAAGAGCGGCAATACAAAGATTCCATGCTAATGCATTACAGAGATACACTCCCTCAGAAAGAGGAGTCATCATTTAAGCTTTCAGGAGACGGAGTTCTCCGATGCCGAGGCAGATTATGCATTTCTGATATGGCAGGTCTACGCCACCAAATATTGAGAGAAGCTCATTGCTCCCGTTATTCTGTTCACCCTGGAGCGACGAAAATGTATCATGATCTTAAGTCTATATATTGGTGGAATGGGATGAAGAAAGATGTGGCAGAATTCGTGGCTCAATGTCCCAACTGTCAACAAGTGAAAATCGAGCACCAAAAGTCGGGCGGATTGTTGCAAGCTATAAAAATTCCGACTTGGAAGTGGTAAGTGATTAACATGGATTTCATTACAGGCTTACCCCGTTCTCGACGTAAGTATGATTCCATATGGGTGATTGTGGATAGACTCACAAAGTCAGCTCATTTCTTGCCAGTCAGAACGACGTATGTGGCAGAAGATTATGCACAGCTTTATGTTAAGGAGATAGTGCGACTTCATGGTGTTCCGGTATCTATTATCTCAGACAGAGGAACTCAGTTTACATCCAATTTTTGGAGATCCTTCCAAGAGGGTTTGGGGACCCAAGTGAGCCTTAGCACGGCATTTCACCAGCAGACTGATGGACAAGCTGAATGTACCATTCAGACTCTTGAAGACATGTTGCTGGCATGTGTGATAGATTTTGGAGGAAATTGGGATGATCACTTGCCACTCATTGAATTTGCTTACAACAATAGTTATCATTCTAGCATTCAAATGGCACCGTATGAAGCGTTATGTGGGCGAAAGTGTAGATCCCCAATTGGGTGGTTTGAAACAGGAGAGGCTAAATTGATAGGGCCAGACTTGGTCCAGCAAGCCATAGAGAAGGTTAAGTTCATACAAGATCGGTTGTTAGCAGCCCAAAGTCGTCAAAAGTCCTATGCGGATAATCGTCGAAGAGACTTAGAGTTCAAGTGAAAGATTGGGTATTCTTGAAAGTGTCGCCAATGAAGGGCGTTATGAGATTTGGCAAAAAGGGGAAGCTTAGTCCCCGATATACTGGGCCTTATGAGATTGTGCGCAAGGTGGGCAAAGTGTCCTATGAATTAGATCTACCTCCGGATTTGAAGTCAGTCCATCCAGTTTTCCATGTCTCGATGCTTCAAAAATGTGTTGGAGATCCTACTAGGATCGTGCCAACAAGTGATGTACAAGTGACAGAAAAGTTGACTTATGAAGAGGTACCCATTGCCATACTAGATAGGCAAGTACGGAGGCTTAGAAACAAAGAAGTGGCCTCAGTTAAGATTTTATGGAGAAGCAGTAAACGAGAAGAAAGGATATGGGAAGCGGAAGAAATTATGCGATCCAAGTACCCGCACTTATTTCAACCCCCGGAAGAGGGCCAAGATGAGACATCAAGATCATAAGGTATGTATGTTTTCCTTTTATGCTTCTTGGTCGTGTGTAGCCAAATTCTATGTTACACCTCGGAAAAAAAATCCTCCATTGTTGTCCAAGTGAATGGACCCGCGAGGAGTACGAGTATCCGATGTTTTCATGAGTAAGAAATAACATTTGACGACCCTAAGTAAGATTCCGAAGGCAATTGTAATAAGAGATAGGTTATGCTCCATAATGAATAATTATAGGTTCTAAAAATGTGGAAAGTTGCAGATCTGCATTTTGGCCAATTGCACGTAAAATGAAATACGGACCGTAAAGTGGTATACGGCCCGTAAAATGCCATGTCATATTTTGGCTTCCAAAACTTCAACTTTCTGCCAAATGATCAAATGGTTAAATACGACCTGAAATACGGACTGTAAAGTGGTTTACGGCCCCGTAAACTGTGTCCGTAAATCACCACGTCTCAGCCTGAGTTTCTGTTTTTGTTATGATTAAACACGACCATGAAGGACGGTCCGTAAACTGGAATACGGACCGTAAACCAAGTTTACGACCACTATACTGTTCACTCCAGACCAGATTTTAAGTCATTAAATAAGGGATCCAAGTTTATTATTTCATTTCCACATTTCATACCTTCTCTCTAAAAACATCTCTCTACATTTATTCCACAAGATTTCAAGGATTATTAGTCATCAACAACACAAATCAAGTAAATCAAGTGTAAGGAAACCCATTAAGATTATTCAAATCAAGAAAATCTTATTGAAGGAAAACTAGGGTTTTTGCTCAAGTGAAGTATTTTGACCAAGGCTCGTTCCTACAACATCTAAGGTAAGATTTATGGTATTTATATATTGTTCGAGGTAGTTGAGAGTTAAAATGCTTGGACATTAGATGAGTATAGAAAAATGGGTCATGAATGATGAATAGTGACATTTTGAGAGATAGTTTGAATTGAACCATGATTCTTGTTGTATTGTGATATGAATGTGTTATAAATGATGTTATGATCATGAAAATGGGCATTGTATATGAATGGATGAAGTTGGGTGATATGACCATGAATATGGGTGAATTGGGAGCGAATTGAGAAATCTAGATAACGTGGTTAATGTAAATGATTAATGGCCATTGTTATGGTATTGTGAATGTATTATTGACGTTTGGGAGTTGAATTACGATATGGAGGAATGTTGTATAAATAAAGGAGATGCTGTCCGATTCTAGTTGTCGATTCTAATGATAGTATGACTTTAATGAAGGTAGAAACGTGAGCTTCGGAGGAGAACGTGCAAGGGGTAAATAGTTGAACGGAAAGGTATGTAAGGCTAACCCTTCTTTCATAAGGCATTGTTCTTTGGCCAAACATCTAAACCTTCTATAAGACTATGATTTTTTCAAATGATTTGATCTTCCGAGCGAGTAAGCTCACGATGCTTGATACGTTACGGCTGTACCAAGTTCCTCATATGACGAGTAGGCCTATAAGATAGATCTAATGATAACAACGAAGATAGTGATAATGATAGTAATGATGATGAGAATAATATGATGTTAAGATGCCTACGGGCTATTGTATGTATGTGTGCCTATGAAGGGCTATAATAAGACCCCGAGCTTATGATGCCGGGTAGGATGTATGTATATGAATATGTATAGAGTATGTATATGATTACGTAACGCGCGCACACTTCTGCAGAAGGTACGGATAACCCTGAAGCCTTGGTAGGGCCATGTATGTATGACCTTGAGCCTTGGTTGGCCAAGTATGTATGAAACACCGATCCCTTATGGTCGGGTACGCTATACAAAAGCTATATATATATATGACATCAATATGAGTACGAATATGTTAAGGATATGTAAATGTTGTGCAAAGGCTATGTATAAGCAATGTATATGAGATGTAGACGCTAGGAATATGAATATGAATGGGAACATGAATACAAATACGCAAATGAATGTGAAGGTAAATAAGTACGGATATGGAGGTATGTACACGGATACGCAATAGAATTGGTCTGTCCTTGTGGAAAAGCAAGTAAGTGCCATGACGACGATATTATTATCTCTCATCCTATGTTGTCTCATATGTTGTATATTATGCTTCAATATTGTTGTTGATCATGCTTTACATACTCAGTGCATTCTTCGTACTGACGTCCTTTTGTTTGTGGACGCTGCGTCATGCCCGCAGGTGCACAGGGAGACAGGCTCGATCCATAGCTACATTCTCAGAGACTACATAGAAAAGCTCCATTTCCTTCGGAGCCATAGCTTTTGGGTACTTATTCTTTTGTGTACATAATTATGGGCATAGCGGGGTCCTGTCCCGCTTATGTGATATGTTATACTCTTCTTAGAGGCTCGTAGACATGTGTATGTGGTTATATGTGTTTGGCCTTGTCGGCCTATATTTTGTATACCATTTTGTTGGCCTCGTCGGCCCATGTATATTGATGTGGCCTAGATGCCTATGATGATATAAAAAGGTTGTTGTCCAAAGGGGACTAGTATGATTGATGGATAGAGATGTATGTTTTTACTATGCGGCTCACCTAGATGTTGTGTGAAAGTATGTGTTATATCCCGTATTTTGTACGTTCGAATATTTCAAGGTAGTCGTGGTAAGTTAAGGGAATGACCATCTTCCAAAATTATTTTAATGTACAAGTTGGTTATGAATATTATTTATGAACATTATTAGTAAGGAAATATTGAGAGAGGCTAAGGGCAAAAAAGGAAAAATTCGCAAAGTGGCTTATGGTAATATTGTGGAAGGCTAGGGGCAAAATGGGAATTTCACAAAATGTTCAAGAAAAATTCTTGAAGGAGGCCACTTTGGTCGTGTATATCTATATATATATATATATATATAGAAAAAAAAAAGAGTGATGACAAAAATAAAATAGTTAGTCATCTTATTTTAATAGTTAAGAAACTTCAAGAAAGAGACATGTGTTCAAATGGTATTGGAAGGAGCTATGTATATATATGGGAGAGAGAGCTTACCAAGCAAGACTTACTCTTTATAAAAATTCAAGAAACATGAAAGAGAGAAACACAAGGTATTCGGCCAAGGGTTGGCCGAATTTGGCCATGGAAAATTTGGTCAAGAAAAATTATTTTCTCCTAGTGTTCCAAGCAATTGGAAGGTCCTTATTAACATGAAGGAGTTTTTGGAGAAATTAAATCATTCATTTGTGCAATATATGCCCCTAGCCGAGTGAAGAGACAAGGGAAAAAGGTATGTGTTCAAACTTCTCTTACATGTTTTATGGATGATTTGTGAGTATTGTAGAAGGTAGAAATGGATGAAATCCATGGAATATGGATATAAGGGTCATGGCCGAATGTAGAGCATGTTGTGTAGAAGTGATGAATTAATTTTATTTAGTAGTTCGATTGTTGTGTTATGGATTCCATGATGTAAAATGAAGGTTTGGTGGCTTGAAATGAATTTGAAATTGTTTGTGCATTATTGAAGAAGTTAGTGTGACATTAGTGTGGTTTCTTATATTTGTAAGAATAAATTTGTTAATGTATGGGTTGTTGACATAATTCATGAATTTAGAAGTAAGACATGTGTTGGAAAATTGTAAGTTGGGTTGTTATGGTTGAATTTGAAAGAAGGAAATATGTTGTTATTGTCCTTGTTGAATTTGGAAGGTTTCGGGTGAAGTAGTATGATGATTGAGTCGTTTTGAATGTTATGTGAATTGAATATAAATGAAATGTTGTTAAATTGTATGACAAAGGTTGTTAATGTTAGAATGCGTCTTGAGTTGATTGTTGATGTTGTTGGTATGATTGATGGTATTGTTGTTGATAGTTTGGCCGAGTTGAATTCACGGATTGTTGATTGATGATTTGGGCCGAGTTAGATTCTCGGGGATGGTGTATTTACAGAGGAGATGCTGCCAAAATTTCGACAGATTATAAATGAATTCATTTGAAGGATTAAGACAAGTATATGGTGATGAATCTAATGATTGCGTCAATTTTCTTGAATGTAGACTAGCGATAACGAGCTTGGACAATTAAGCGTAGCTAATAGGACGTGGAGCAGGTATGTTAAGGCTCGTCCCTTTTCTTTGAAGGCATGATCCCGATGTTATGATTTCATAATTGTTTCCATATCTTCCTTGTTTCCAAAAGTTAGATGTTTATGATTCCAAGGTATGATTTGTTACATCCAGCATTTTTGCATGTTCGGAAACTTCGAAATAATTTTTACTTGTAAGAAGTAAGGCCATACTTTGATTTTTATTTAATATGTATATGTTGTTCATAAAAATATTGACGCGGAAATATGGAGGAAGGTTAAGGGAAAAATGGGAATTTTGGAAAAAAAAAATTGTATCTTGATTTATAAAATACTAACCAAAGTGATTAGGCCAAAAAAAAAAAAAGGAGAGGCCCAACCATTGTGTGGATGGCCGGCCATAGGACCAAAAGGGCCAAGCCCATGTAGAGATTAAGTGGACTAAATAAAAGGAGAGAGAGAGAGAGTCATTAGTCTTCAACACATTCTAGAACTTACAAGACAAAAAACAAAATTGAGAGCAAAGAGAGCCAAAGGTTCGGCCATAAAGAAGGAGACAGAAAAAAAATTTGAGCCCTTCAACTTTGATCCAAAAATCCAACTTTTCTAGAATTCCTACTAAGTTGGAAACCCTCTTCAATGTGATACAAATTTGGAGGCAAGAGAGTACTTTTTTATCAAGTGGGAAAAATTGGAAAAGGTAAGAATTCTACTCTTTTTAGCTTGGAAGAATTTTATATATATGTTGTAGTATGTGGGAATGAATGTAGAGTATGAAAATTTTGTGTCATGGGTATGTGTGTGTGTGGCCGAAAATGGGTGTTGATGGAGAGGAATGATCAAATTTTATTTATTATGTTAATTGTGTTGTAATGGCCTTTTTATGCAAATAGAAGAATTCTAGTTTAAGTTGGCATGAAAATTGTTGTTAAGTTGTTATAGGAAATTTTGTGATTTTATTGTAGATTTATGTAATTATGGGAATGGAATTGTTAAAGTGCAAATTGTGGTTGTTGTTGATGAAATTGGAAGATGAAAAATGTGTTGTGAATGTTGTGTCGAAGGTTGGAGATTTCGGATGAATTCTAGTCTTGGTGGGATTTTTGTATATTTTGTAGGATGGTATGAAATGCTTTTGAATGGCACTTGAATGGTCTTGAATTGGTAGTGAATATGTAAGTGTCGGTATCGACTTGAAAATTCGTAGTTAAAATTGAATGTTGATGAATTATGTTGGAAGGAAGATTACTAATATTAGAATGTGTTGTGAATTGATTATTGATGTTATTGGTATGGTTGTTGGTATTGTTCGTATGGTTGTTGATGAATTTGGCCGAGTTTAATTCTCGGGGATGTTGAATTTACAGGGGAGATGCTGCCGAAATTTCGGTAGACAAATACTAATTAGAATTAAAAATTCTAAGTACTAGTAACTAATTTTTGGGTAATTGATAATATTATTGTAGATATTGGAGAGCCCGAGACTTGAGTCGGGATTTGTTTGGCGAGGGATCGAAATTTGGTAGTGAGCAATCGAGGTATGTAAAGCTTACCGTTCTTCCTTTTTGGCATGACCTTTATGCAATAAACGAATGACATATATGTATGCTCCAAAGAAATATTCTACTCCTAGAGCCACTAGGATGGCATGTGTCCTTGATTTCCATAAACTATTCCATATGACTTGTCACATGCCTATGATGTTTGAAGTATTAGTCGATACGTTCTGAATGTGATTCGAAAAATATTTGATATGGTCTAAGTTTGGATATGTATATTTCGGATATGTGCATATGTTTCTAATGCTCCGTTTGAAGTACCCTATAATGTTATTTGAAAGTTCCTCAATATGAATGATACTAAATTTTCAGAAAATAACCTATGATGTGTTTTTCGAAAGTTTTGTAATTTGAAAGTTCGTAACTTTTTTATACTAATTCCGATGGACTCGATGCTTACCTTGAGCCTTCTAATATCAGTATGTATATGTATTTATTCGTCGTGTCTTGGAATTCATTTAAATATGTATATGCATATGGTTTCCGCACTACTCCGCTCGTGCTTACTACTATGGTATCGTTCGCCGGATCCCGGGCCGGTTTTGTGTTCGTGCGCACTATGTGATATTCGGCAGTATGATGTGTTACGGTTCTCAAGACCTCGCCATAGGGCCGGGTGCCTCTTATATACGGCGTCATGATGTGATATGGCATATGGTATGTTCTGGTGTTGTGATATGTCATGATGATACGATATGTTCAGGGATTATACGGAGATATTAAACCTTCTGGAGTATGATGTGTTGTGGCGCCAGCGTCGGAGTGGCGGCCACGTTCCTGAGCTTTATGCATGATTTCTTTTTAATTGCATGATATATATCTATATTTACTGTACAGATTTTGATATACTCATTCTGTATCCATATTCTGTAATCCTCACTTCGGTTATGATTCGGATTTCTGTATTTCATGCTTTGCATACTTAGTGTATATTTCGTACTGACCCCCTTTCTTCGGGGGATGCGTTTCATGCCCGCAGGTACAGACGTTCGTTTTGGTGATCCTCCGGTATAGGATACATAATCTGCCACTTGGAGTACTCCTTTTTGATCCGGAGCTCATATTTTGGTACATATCTTCTGTTATGCATATTCTGTATATATGTGACTATTTGGGTACGGCGGGGCCCTGTCCCGTCATATGTTTCTGTTATGGTTTGTAGAGGCCTGTAGTCATATATGTGGGTCATGGGTCATGTTTGTTCGTTTGTGATTATGATTTGCGTCTTAATGTGGTCCCGTTGCTATTATGGCCAAAACGGCCCATCTGTTGTATATGTGTGTATATCTGGGCGATGTCTATTCCACCAGCCTACAGGATTTGATATGATGTTTCAGTACGGGCGACCGCTTAGGACGATAATTGCTTCCAGTATCTGCTTAAATTAATGTGTGTCAAGTTTGATTAAGTCTTTGATATGTCAATCCGGTATGTAAGTCTGTTTGGGTGTCCAAGTAGGGCATCAGTCGCGGCCCACGGGGCTGGGTCGTGACATGATTCTCTTCCCGATAACTCGTAAATGTTTTTTTCCAAAGTGCCCGTACTCTATCAAAACAGAGGTTTATGATTTTGTAAGTTTTTATGACCATAACGATGGATACGTTTCACGATGACAATGATGATGTCAAAGATGAAAATATTTCTATGATGACTATGATAAGAATGATTTTTCAAAAATGACTTCTGAAATGTTCGCAAAAGGTTCTGTACTTCAAACGCTCATAACTTTCTTATACTAAATCGGATTGACCTGAAACTTGTTTCTGAGCCTTCAGGTGTCGGTTTATGTATGCTGTTATTCGTTGCTCGTCTCATCTTATAATAATTGTTCCTTCAAGGTGAGACAAAGCGGCCATGGTTATTCCATAATGTAATCGGAGGTTACCGACCTTACGTCACTCCGATGGATACATGACTTTCTTTGGGCTCTCCTGCATGCTGCTTATATGATATATGTATATGTATATGTATATGTATATGTATATGTATATGGGGAAGACGGGGAAAAGGGCCATATGTTGCGCTATAGACGCATTGCCACCTGGTCAGTTGGCGTAACTTATCATCCCGGACGCGGGATGCCCGGACGCGGGACATATGTGGGGGAGCCGACGTCGTTCGGCGCTATGACATGTTCTATTTTCTATATATGAACAAGAAATGTTTTTCAAAGAAAGCTAAGAATGCATGGCATCCGCCCTAAGAGGCACTCAGATGTACAGGTTACTCTTTTATCTCATGATATGTTCTATATTTTCATTCTGTTACTATTCATATTTATATCCCTTACTATGTTACTATTTATGCCTTACATACTCAGTACATTGCTCGTACTGACCCTCTTTCTTCGGGGGCTGCGTTTCATGCCGCGCAGGTACACCCAGATGAGTAGAAGCTATCATAGAAGATGTCCCAGCGGAGTTGGCAAGCTCCATTTGCTCTGGAGTGTTGCTGGGTCAGAGTACTATGCTATGATTTCTTGTTCGAAATTAGAGACTTTGCAGACAGAGTCGTGGGTATAGAATGTCAGTTTGTAAGCGGCCCCATCAGCCGATGTGTCATTTGTGTTATGATTTAAGTTCTATATGATTTCATATATTGATTGATTTGAAAGCAACGAAAAAGAATATTTCTGAAAGTTGAGCTATGCGTTTCATCTTTATCAATTTAAAAGTCCAAAAGATTATGTATGTAATGAGAGTCAGCGGGTTCGCTCGGCTCCGAGTATGGGGTCGGGTGCCCATCACACCCTAGTAAGGTTGGGGTGTGACAGTATGTCAAGGGGCGCTCGGGTGGGATAACACCGGGTGCTCATCGCGGCCCCCTAGTCGGGTCATGACATTCTATTGCTTTTATGTTGTGGCCCTGTGAGGCATTGTTATTATGGGTTGTTGTGACAGGATGGTAGTGCTATATTATAGGGGAAACTCTGGCAAAATTCTCGTAGAATCCCCGAGTGCTTAACATTCGAGGACGAATGTTCTTAAGGGGGGAAAAATGTTATACCTCGAAAAATATTCCGTTGATGCACAAGTGAATAGACTAATAAAGAGCACGAGTATGCGGTATTTCAATAAGTCAGAAAACGACATTCGATGACCCTAATTAAGATTTCAAAGGTGTTTGAGATAGGGGAAGAAAGTTGGTCAGGAGAAGGCAAGGCGTACGATAAGTATCAGAGAGGAATTACGAGTAACGCGTTAATGAGGACTTAATGATGTCTTGGAGAAGAGTGATAACTTCCCTTAGATTGGTATTGAGGTGTTAAGCAAGTGCTAAGAAGGTTCCATAAGGATTGGAGATCAAACGAGTCGACGAAACGAGCTTCGGAATCACTGGGGATTATACGGCCAAACATACTGGCCGTATAAATTATACGGTCCGTATGTTTCGACCGTATAATCAGCCCAGAATGTCATACCTTTCTAGACCAAACATACGACCCGTATAAAATGTACGGATCATATGTTGGTCCGTATATATGGTCGTGGACAGTTTTGGATCATTAAAAAAAGGACCAAGTCTTATTTAATTTCACTTCCATATCACACCCCTTCTCTCTAAAACATCTCTCTACATTTATTCCACAAGAATTCAAGGGTTATTAGTGATCAACAACATAAACTAAGTGAATCAAGTGCAAGAAAACCCATTAAAGATCATCCAAGTCAAGAAATCTCATTGGAGATGAACTAGGGTTTTTGCTCAAGTAGAGTGTTACCAACCAAGGCTTGTTCCTACAACATCTAAGGTAATATTTATGGTATTTCTATGTTGTTTAAGGTATTTGAGAGTTGAAATACTTGGATTGTAGAAGGATATATAAAAATGGGTCATGAATGTGGAATAGTGCCATTTTGAGTAATAACTTGAATTGAGTCATGATTCTTAATGTGTTGTGATATAAATATGTTATAAACGATGTTGAGAACATGGGATGAGCAAATGTATATGAATGAACGTAGTCGTGTGTTATGACCATGGATATGGGTGATTGAAGTGAATTGAGAAATGTGGATGAATAAAGATTATTGTTAGGATATTGTGAATGTATTATTGACGTTTGGGAGTTGATATACGCTATGGAGGATTGTCGTATAAATAAAGGAGATGCTGTCCGATTTTCTCTAGTTTTAGTCATGTATGCTAGCTATCGATTCTAATGATAGTATGACTTTAATGAAGGTAGAAACGTGAGCTTCGGAGGAGAACGTGCAAGTGGTAAATAGTTGAACAGAAAGGTATGTAAGGCTAAGCCTTCTTTCATAAGGCATGGTTCTTTGGCCAATCATCTAAATCTTCTATAAGATTATGATATCCTTTAAATGATTCTATCTTTCGAGCTATTGATCTCATGATCCTCGATATGTATTACGATTGTACTAAGCTCCTCATATGACGAGTAACCCTATAAGGATAGATGTAATGAACAACGATGATAGTGATAACGATGATAATAGCGATGACAATAACGATGATGATAATGTTAGTGATGATAATAATAAGATGCTTATGAGCTATTATGTATGTGTATCAAGGTATGATTATTATGGAACCCCGAGCTTATGAGGCCGGGTAGGATATGTATCTATTTACGTAACACGCGCACACCTCTGCAGATGGTACGGATAACCCTGATGCCTTGGTAGGGCCAGGTAGATGTAACCCTGAAGCCTTGGTAGGGCCAGGTACGTGTAACCTTGAGCCTTGGTTGGCCAAGTATGTATGAAACACCGAACCTTCGTGGTCGGGCATGCTATGTAAATGTTATGTATATGATATGGTTATGTATATGATATAGATATGAATATGAATACGAATAAGACTACGTATGTGAATATGATTATGGACGCAATATAAATGAATACGGATACGAATTTGGATGTATGTACACGAATACGCGCTAGAAATGGAAAGTCCCTATGACAAACAAGTAAGTGCTTATGACGTTGATACTGCTATCTCCCCTCCTATGCTATTTCTCATATTGCTTATTATGTTTCTATATTGATGTTAATCATGCTTTACATACTCAGTACATTTTTCGTACTGACTTCCTTTTGTTTGTGGACGCTGCGTCATGCCCGCAGGTGCCCAGGGAGACAGACTTGATCCATAGCTACATTCTCAGAGACTACATAGCAGAGCTCCACTTTATTCGGATCTATAGATTTTGGGTACTTATTCTTTTGTGTACATAATTATGGGCATAGCGGGGTCCTGTCCCGTCTATATGATATGTTATACTCTCCTTCGAGGCTCGTAGACATATGTATGTGGTTAGAGGTGTTTGGCCTTGTCGGCCTATATTTTGGATTTCGTTTTGCTAGCCTCGTCGGCTTATGTATATTGATATTCGGCTTATGTATATTGATATGGGCATAGATGTCAATGATGATATAAAGGTATTGTTGTCCAATGGGACTAGTATGATTGATGGATAGAAATGTATGTTTTATTATGTGGCTAACCTAGACGTAAGTGTAAAGGTACGATAAGGGGTGCACGGGTGGGCTAGCACCGGGTGCTCGTCGCGGCCCCCTAGTCGGGTCATGACAGTTACAACTAGAATTCTTTGGCTAGCTCGGCAAAAAGAGAAGGGAGATGTATTAAAGCCACAGATTCAGGACAAAATCAAATGGCAACGGAATATCTCGCAATAAGAGGTGTTGAAAACCGATAAAAAGATAAGTCATGAGTGGTTACATCGAATATTATGTATACCCTTATGATTGATTTTACGACATGTTAAAAATATTGATTGTGTTGTATGTCCAAATTGAGGTAGCAAGTGCTACGGAAAGAATCAGGATTGGGTTTTCTCGGGAATTAAAGTCGGATAGGAGTAACGCGACCAAATATGTAAACACGAGCATTGGGAAAAAGAAGTTTATGATATTTTGAAGGGGATAGAAGAGACTTGGACAAGGAAAACGTATACCCATTGAGGATCAGGTAATATAAGTGAGGAAACAGTTAGGATGAAAGCAGGAAAACAAACGATAGGATCAAATTTAAATAAATCAACGGGAGATAGAGTAATGTTGTACGTGACAAAGGATGAATGTGAGGACCTCGAAACCAACCTATACGTCTTCATAACCAGAACCAAGAAGGTTGGAAATAATGGACAAAAGTGCATCCTTGAGAAGAAATAAATAGATCTTATGAGAGCGACGAGAAAATTTTAAACTCCTAAGATTTAACAAGGAGAATGAATGTGAACCTATGATTGGTACACTTATTTAAGGGGAGAAAGTACCTCAAGAAGAGATTTAGAGTGTCAAAAGAGATTCGCACTCGAAACGAAACACCCTAAAGTTTCCTAATCTAAGAGTAAAGGATGACTAATGGAAACAGGCATTTTACAAGTAAAGCAAAACAAAAGAAACTATGAGGTCTAAAGGAAGGAGGAGGTGCAAATGAAATGGTTAAAGGAAATTATGTGGTCATGACAACAAGGAGAACGTTAATGAGTTAGTAGGCTTGCCCAAAGGAAAACAAATTGAAATTGTAAGACAATGGTTGTGTGAAAGATGTGATTATGAAGAAAACCGAGAAAATTTGAGATATATATATATATATCTATATGTGTGTGTACAAGTTGTAGTATCATAAAGGAAGATGAGGACTCGACGAAAGAAGAAAGGAAAGGGTGTACTTTATGAGGATTTCATGATAAGAACAAGAACCGACCGAACACTAGAAGGACTATGATGCATAGTTGTGATGCAAATAAGTAGTTAAGAAGAATTACGGGACAAAATGAGCTAAGCTAATGAACGGACGAGTTATGGGAATGGATGGTGTAGAATATCAACTTTTAGTGGTATAGTATAGACAAAAATCGGAATTGAGAACCCAAAGCAAGGAGAATTTCAAGGATATTAAGAAGATACTCATGGAGAAAGATTAGGACTAAAGGAGCGTGGTATAGTCGGACACTCCATAAGGGACGTAATGAATTCCGATGTCCCCATTAATTCATTAGCCTAGAAGGATTACTAGTCATGAAGGGTAGAAGTGAAAAGACAACAAAGAAGGCATCTGAATTGTATCTGATATGTATAAGCATTTTGACTTGATACAAGAACTAAACTAGCAAAAAGGAAATAAGTGAAATTATGCGATGAAAGAAATCCGGCATTATATGAAATAGAGGAGTTGAAGGATAGCTAAGGTCAGCCAGATGACTATCAAAGACGGTTAATATTCGAAGGTTACTAGTGTATGCGAACATCCTTTAAAAGGGGGGAAGAACAAGTTCAGTTCTAAGATTAGCTACAATAATCTCAAGCTCAAAAGAGGGAAATATATTGGATTGAAAGAGTCAAATTTTGAGATGACCGATATTTCAAGAATGCGCTAAAGAAAATTGAAAATTGACTAAATGCAAGTATATTATGAGACAAATGTGAAAAAGGAGGCATGACAAGATGATGAAGGTCTAGCGAATCAAAGAGAATAAGTTTCGTCAACACGATACATTGTATTCCGGACTATGACTCGAATCACTCGCACCGAAGAAATTTTAGATACGTTTAGATATGTAGTTAAGTACTCCAAGGGATAGCAGAAGGAGTGAGAAAGGCCGCATGTGACCAGGGATAAGAATAAGGGACAACTGGGATTACTAAAAAGAACTTATAGCACTAGAAGAGATGAAAGCTTTAAAAGAGGAATATTCATAGGAAGTTCAATAATCTTCAAAGGAAAGGAAGATAGTGTGCCTATGGATAGCAAGACAGTAGTACTGCCTGAGATTAGGGAGTACCTTGTGAGTCGTGAAATTCCAAGCCTTTGGTCGTATCAATTGTGAGAGTGTGTTACATAGAACCATATAAACAATCGCCATGAAGAAATATCTAACAGAATGGTGCAAGGACGACGATAAAGAGCCGAAAAAGAATTGAGGTTAGTTTAAGTCTTAATTAGTCACCGGTATAAAAGAGTCAACGACTTAAGGAGGGAAGCATACTCGTATTGGGAGGAAATTTTGATTAAGTAGGATTTTATCTTAGTTCCATGTTCATGAGTTTATTTTGTAATTATGCAAAACCTGAGGAGAGAAAATTAGAGGAAAAGTTCAAATATAAATATGATGACATTGTAAGGAGTTAAGGGGGGTTCGACCAAGGAATTAAAAGGAGATGATATGGTATGTATATAAGGTCGACTAGTACAAAAAGAGAGGATCTAAAATAACACCATAGAAGCAAGCAAGGAAAGGTGTCATATCTGAACAAGAGAATTTGTTTACTAGTAGAGAAATAAGGAGCAAGGCAAAATAGTACAACAATTAAGAGTGCTCACAGATTGGCAGGGAACCGTAGCAATCATGAGTTAAGACCGTTTAATGGCAAAAGGTCCTAGGACGGTAGCTAAATATCACTCGACAACTAGATACATACATAAGAATATGAGAATATGGAACTAATGAATGAATTCGACAAAGAATTGGGAGAATATGAAAGAAGACTAATGAGCCCATAGTATAAGAGTATGGAGATCAGGAACTAAAGGAGGATAACCATTTCAAGAAACTAATGAAAGCGTAGTAAGCTCACAAGCTACAACATTCGAGGACAAATGTTTCTAAGGGGGGAAGGATGTTACACCTCGCACTTTCAAAGGATGTGCGTTCCACGTACTTCACCGTACTAATAGAGTATCGGAGACGTCCCATGAAGATTTGGAGGGTAAAAGCCATGGGAAGTACGTAACAATGAAGTAAAGGATGAATTACGATCTCGTAACTCGTAACCCGGAAGAAAACCCTTGGAACCAAGGGATATGACCATTATCAAGTATACTTATTGATAAATATCATGTATGGAGAGTTTCGGAAGATTCTGGGACAAAATAAATCGAAGAAAATAAGTTTATTGAAAATTTGGAAAAAGTTGACAAAATTTTGGACAGAATTTTGGGTCAACTTTGGAGGGGTATATCTCCAGGTATATCAGGAGTTATAAGGTGTTTCAAAAGCCTAAAATGAATTTTGTCGAGTTTAGTTTCCAACGCAACAAACCGTTCATCAATACAACATCGGCGTAGGGAGCTATGGGTGTTTTAAAACGGACAGTCAGAGGAATACGAATCTGGGCGGAAAATCCGGAAAGCTCACTTAAAAGCCCACTTATGTGGTGACCCAGCCCAATCCGAGTTTGGCACCTATAAAAGGGCCCTCTACACTTCATTTCATTCATTTTTCTTCAACTCCACAACTCTCTAGAAATCTCCTAAACTCTCAACACCCCTCTAGAATCTCCCACACTTCTTTCTCCATTATAAATGTATTCTTGAAGGTTCTCCACCATTCCAAAATATTCTATACCATCACAAAAGATGATCAAACTCCGAAACCCCAAGCTAATTCATGGAGAAGGATTGTTCTTGTCTCTACTTAATGTTGTGATGAATTTGGTCTTGGAAGAAGTTGAGTAGGGTGTAGTTCTTCTAGTGTAAGGTATGTTCTCCATCCTATTTCTTATGATTAAGTTGATTTGAAGGTTTTGCAAGTCCTATAAAAGAAGAGAATCATAGTAGAGAAGTTGCAAAGTATTAAAGTGAAGATGATGACTATGGGATGAATTTGAAAGGAGATTTTGGATTAATTTGAGATTAAATTATATATAATTCTTTGATTATGGTATTGTGGATATTGTTATGGTTGGTTGAGGAATTGGGAAAAACATCGTGTGGGATGTTTTATGGAGTATATTGGTGTTGATGATGTTGTTGTTGATATTATTATTGTTGTTTTGTTGGTATTGTGATTTCGGGCTAAGGATATAAACAGGGGAGATGCTGCCCGAATTTCGGCAGATTTTAAAAGGAATTAAGTCGAAGACTTAAGATAAGCATATGACGATAAGCCTAATAGTGGTATGAATTCTCTTGAATGTAGATTTACGAGCTTGGAAGGATAAGCTTTAAGTAGTAGGAGACCAAAAAGGTATGTTAAGGCTAGTCCCTTTCTTTCTAAAGGCATGATTCCATTCTTATGAAGATATATATGTTTTCCATAACATTCTTATTCACAAAAATTAGAAGTTCAGGATTCTTAGAGTTCTTATGTATCACGACCCAACTAGGTGCCATGATGGGTACCCGGAGCTTACTACCGAGCACCGCTTATCATGCGGACTATCATACTCAACCTGGGCATATATCATTCTCAACACAAACTTGTCATGGACAATCTCCCAAAACATATATAAGCATAGGCCCATAAGGCTACAAAAATGATGTACAAAATCCACAATAAAGGGGTCACATAGTAGCTACAACCCATATATAAGCATCTACGAGCTTCTAACGGAAGTACAGAAATCATAAGGATGGGACAAGACCCCGCCATGCCCCAAATATGTACACAAAAGAATAAACTCATAGGCTGCACCTCCGAAGTAGTGGGGTGCTCCTGCACGACTGCTGAGTAATCTCTTAAGCATCTGCACCGTCTCCTCCTACCTGTGGGCATGAGCACAACGTCCATAAAGAAAAGGACATCAGTACGAAAAATGTCCTGAGTATGTAAGGCATATATGGTAACATAATAAGGAAATATGGAAAGCATAAGAAGAAAGGATAACTGTAACTGCTTGCCTCTTGAGGCGGAATCATGCATGCTCACTGTTACCTTTAAATATCACATATACATACATAAGTTGTCTGAATCAATAACATCATTAGCCCGCGTCCGGGGTAAACATATCACGCCGCCCACTAGTGGTGTTGCCCGTGCCTTATAAGCACGGTGTAACAAGTCGCCCGCCTTAGCGGTGCTGCCTGGATGCACAGGAGATCAAATAAAGCTATCAATCTATCGGATTGACGTAAGGTCGGAAACCTCTAATTACATTATGGAACATCATCATCGCCATGCCTAGCCTTGAAAGAACTAGTATCATGAGGTGAGGCAACAACAAGGAACAACATCAATGAATTGTAAACATAGAATTCTTAAGCTCATGAAGGCATCATTATCATCATCACTATCATAGAACATATCTCATAAGAAGCTCTTAAGGATCTTTAACTTTCATCTTTAGGGATGTAAGAAGGTCATGGGAATATAGGGAAGAATTCACCATAACGGAGTCATGCCTTATGAAGAAAGGGGACTAGCCTCACGTACCTTTGTATCTCTTTGACTCTATCGTCTAATTGTTTGCCTTCCAAGCTCGCGATTCTACCTTCAAGAGAATTTGTACTAAGATTAGATAACCGGAAACATACTTAAGCTTAAGCTAAATCAACTAAGGGAAAATAGGGATTTGGCGACATTTCCTTTGTTCCGACAACTTCCTCCATAAAATAAGACAACTCCCAAACATCAATAAGAACACCCATAATATCATAATCAATAGATTCTTCAAGTTAAACATTGTTTACTTCTCAAATCCACCTTCAAAATCATCCATAACTATAACTACAACACAACATCATATTTATTCTCCACCTAACACTTCCTTAACATCATTTGTATTATTCACCAAGAACTATAATTCAAGTCAAGTCATTATTCAAGAATATCATTATTTCCATATTTGCACTCTATATTCTTCCTCCTTTCAAAATCCTAGTCTTTCAACCACTCAATATTCTTAATAATATGAATTGAACATAAAACTCACCTTTGATGATATAGGAATGGACTTTTGATGAAAATACTTCACTTGAAGAAAACCCTACTTCAACACAAAAGGGCTTCTTGATCTCTACAAACCCTAGTGAGCATCCATACACTTGATTTTACTAATTCTTGGTGTTTAATCCGTGATTTCCCTTGGATATATTATAATATGGTGTGATGAATATTCTAGATCTTCCAAGACTTGGAGAGAAAGTGAAATCTGAAAATTATGGGCAAGGGTCGTCTATTTATAGCTGACACTAGAAAATTCCAGAGAGGTGGTTCGACGGCCGGATCGACAGGCCCGTCGATGTGTCGAGGGTCCGTTGACTGGCTCCGTCGACTCACGCCTGCAAATGCCTGATTGCAGAAACGCAGGGACGATACACATCGACGGTCCGTCGACATATTGACGGCCTGCCGAGCGTGACTGGTGCCTGCAGACTTTTCCTGATTCAGTTCAGATTTCACCGATTTGATCCATTCAACTTATAGTCCCGTAAACTACCAGGAACACCTGCTAGTACATTTGTACATGGGGAAATACACTCTCTGCCTTAACTTTCTCCAACAAGCTTTCCTCTCTCTCCTCAAGTGTTTTTGGAATCTTAATTAGAATCATTAAGTATCCCTTCTTACTTGGAGGGACACAATAAACACTTTAACTTGTGCTAGTCTGTGTACCGCGCCACAACCCGAAATTTCGAGGCGCAACATTATGATGCCAAAGACAGATGTTTCTATGATGAAAATGATGATGATCCCATTCTATAGATTCCAAAGCTTATGGACTTGATGCTATTATGAGATTATTGAGCTTAATTCATGATTGTCTTGATTTTATTCATTGTTGTTGATCTCACCTTATGATAATTTTTCCTTCAAGGTGAGATATAGCGATGATAATTGTTCCATAATATAATCGGAGGTTACCGACCTTACGTCACTCTGATAGAGTTGCAGCTTTTAATTGGGATATCATGCATGCTTTGTAAATATATATGTATTTTAATAACACCATGCCTATATGGTCGGGCAGACACACCACTGCAGCGGAAGCTTACACCCCGGACGCGGGCTAATGATGATAACACCGTGCCTATATGGTCGGGCAGCATAACACCGTACCTATATGGTCGGGCAGTTTACTAACATATATATTTGTAATGTTGTTTTAAAAAGTTAAAGTTAGCATGCATGATATCTGCCTTAAGAGGCAATCAGACATACAAGTTATCTCTTTATCTGATGCTTCTTTATTCTTGTTTATGTTGTTATTTACACCTTACATACTCAGTACACTATTAGTACTGACGTCCTTTCTTTATGGATGCTGCGTTCATTCCCCCAGGTAGACAAGGAGACAGGTCAAATCCTTAGGTGCTTTATCAGCGGATTCTGAGGAGCACTCCAATTATTTCGGAGCTGCAGTCTATTAGTACTGGTCTTTACGGTCACTTGTATTCTATGTAGAGGCTCATAGACATGTGTGTACAGTTAGAAATTTCATAACCCTACCGGCTCATATTGTTGTATAATATTTTAGTAGCCTTGTTGGCTTGTGGTGATGGGTATAATTGTTGATGATTATGTAAAGATGAGTCGTTTTCTTGCGATATATGACCTTACAGAGTATGACACCCATGAGGTATCTTTGTGGTCTACCTAGAAATGATTATGAGATATATGTTTAGAGGTGCTCGGTGTGTTAGCTCCGGGTGCCCGTCATGGCCCTCTGGTTGGATCGTGACAAAAGTGGTATCAGAGCAGTTCGTCCTAGGGTGTGTCTACGAGCCGTGTCCAGTAGAGTCTTGTTTATGGGTGTGAAGCGCGCCACACTTATAAACAAGAGGTTGTAGGGAATTTAGGAACCATTGACCCTTCCTTCTCATCTTAGATCATGTTGTAGAGCTAAATTATAGGATGTGATGCCCCTGATTCTAATTGTAAATGTTTTGATTGTGGATGAGCGGTTGATTATGCCGCTATAAAGTAATTGATGAGAATTGAAGTTGATACTCCGAAAGGTATGTTCCTGCCTTATTGATATTGATAGACTTTGATATAAAAACTTGACCTAAATTTTACGAGTAATTGTGATCGCCCTGTGAGGCATTGGATGTGTTTTCTGGGCTGTGTGCAGGAATGAGGCCGTAAGAAGTATAGAGGAAACTCTGCCGAAATTTTTACAAATTGAATTGTTTGAATGTTTATGCTATATAGAAAGAAAGAAGGGAAAATGTGACAATTGGATGTTTGTAAGTCATGATTGAATGAACCATTGTGTGACACTTTCAAAGAGAAGTTTCAGAATGATTTTAATTTAAGGGAAGAACCCTGGAGGGGAAAAATGATTAGTAATTAAAGGAGTTGGAATAAGTGCATTTGAGATTTATTGAAGATATAGGGAAAGTTGGCACTAAGAATTCAAATGCAGCATAACGATTTATAGATTGGTAAGTAAGAGATAACGAAGAGATATTGATAAGGGAAAGGAAGTTAACGAGTAGAGGAAAGTTTTACTCTAGAAATTTATATATATTTGCATAAGATCAGGACGGGTTGATGACAGGCACTCAGACTCGTTTCATAAAACTTTCCTATATGAAGTGAGTTTACATTTGGATTTAGAAGTCATCAGTCATTCGACTTCAAGGGGATTTTGAGTATTTGATAGTTGGTACTATTTTGAGAATCATTATGGCCAAGTTACTTTGAGCATTAATGATGACCTTGAACTCAAGAATGAGAAATGGTTAGGTAAGTTGGTTTGTAATTATGATTGTCTTCTGGATTGCTTATATAACTTCTAAATGTGATGTTGCTTAGCCAAGGAAGGAAGTAGAGATTGAATCAACTTTAGGAATATGTGGTGTATTTCTAGCCAATCCTTATAAGAAGGATTCACCTTAATTTTTTCAGACAGGTGTCGTGAAGGTTATTTGATGATAGAAAAATTAGGTGCGATGTCTGTTTATGTGTAAGGAGAGAAGAGAGTAGGTGTACAAGTGAAGATAGAATATCGCAAGGATTGATTCGGTTGCTACAGGAAGGTAACAGATGTGAGGTAGATTATCTTAGACCAAGAGACAGGGCACAAGTACAAGTAAAGATTTTTAAGTAAAGTTATGTCGCCAGGGTTTACAATTATGAGGTAGGAAGGTATTCTAGGAAGACCTACAAAATTAGACATACGAAAAAAATATCACGACCTAACTAGTGGGCCATGACCGGTACGCGGAGTGGCTACCGAGCACCATTTCATGCTAACTATCACACCTATCCTGAACAGATATAGTTTCTCAAGGACATCCTTACTATGAGAAGATCACCAAACATCTCCCAAGAACAAGCATATATACATAGGCTCATAAGGCTACAAAATGATGTACAAAGTATATGTCAAAGAGGTCATCTACCATCTATTACCCACACATGAGCATCTACGAGCCTCTAACTGAAATACCAAAATCTTAAGGATGGGACAGGACCTCGCCATGCCCCAATATGTGCCCAAAAGAATATACCAAGATGTGGAACCTCCGGAGTAGTAGAGTGCTCCTGTAAGTCTGCTGAATCAGCTCCTAGGAATTCGGACCGTCTCCCAGTCTACCTGTGGGCATGAACACAACGTCCATATTAGAAAAGGCCGTCAGTACGAACAATATACTGAGTATGTAAGGCATGTACAATAACATAATAGAGGAATAAGAGATCATAAGATAAAGAGATAACCTGCAACTGATAGCCTCTTCAGGCAGAATCATGCATGCTACTTTTATAATAAACATCATAATATCATGTATACATATATAAACTGCCCGACCATATAGGCACGGTGTGATCATCATCAGCCCGCGTCCGGGGTAAACATCTCAAACCGCCCACTAGTGGTGTCTGCCAGGCCAATTAGGCACGGTGTAATCATCATCATAGCTACCCACTACGCCTGTCGTAGTGGTGACTGCCGGGCCAACTAGGCACGGTGTAATCTTACATATACATAATATGAAGCATGCATGAGAGCTCAAGTAAAAGCGATAACTCTATCGGAGTGACGTAAAGTCGGGAACCTCCGATTATATTATGGATCAAACATCATTCCTAGGTCTCACCTTGAAGGAACCAATATCATGAGGTGAGAAAACAATAAGAAACGACATCAATGATATCATAAAGATAGGATTATCAGGCTCACAATGGCATCATTATCATGGAACATATATCATTTCTATCTCATAAGAAGCTCTTAAGAATCATGAACTTTCACCTTTTGGGATGTAAAAAGGTCATGAAATATATAGAAAGGAAATCATAATAGAGGAGTCATGCCTTTGAAAGAAAAGGGGCTAGCCTTACATACCTTTACGTCTATTTAACTTTATCGACTAAACGCTTTCCTTCCAAGCTCACAATTCTACATACAAGAGAATTCGTACTAAGGTTAAATCATTAGAAACACGTTTCAGTCTAAGCTAAAGCGACTAAAAGGCTAACGAAAATTGGGATGCATTTCCATTGTTTCAATAACTCCCTCCATATAATAAACAACTCCCATAATATCATAATCAATAAACTTCTTCAAGTTGAACATTATTCAATCCCCATAATTCCCTTTCAAAATCATCCACAACCATAGCTACAACACAACACCATATCCATTCTCATATAATACTTTCTCAACCTTATTAGTATCATTCACAACAACATTATACTCACCTCATACTAAGAATCATGATTCAAATTAACTTACTACTCTAAATACCATTATTTCCATATTTAAGCTCATATTGTACTTCCTTCTCTAATCCAAGTCATTCAACCACTTAATACTTTTAATAACATGAAATAGATGTAAAACTCACCTTTTAATTATATAGGAATGATCTTTGGATGAAGATACTTCACTTGAGAAAAACCCCAACTTCAATACTAAAGAAATTCTTGACTTGTATCAATCCTAGTGAGCATCCACACACTTGATCTCTTGATTCTTGGTGTTTAATCATTGATTCATCTTGGATATGTGTTTATATGTTGCATAGACTATTCAAGAGCACTCAAGAAGTGTGGACAAAGTGAGAAATGAAAAATAAGACCTTGGGTCATCTTTTTATGAAAAAAACAAAGCCGCCCGATTGGATTTATACGGACACTTATACGGTCTGTATAAGTGACCGTATAATACTTCCAGTGATTACCCTTCACTGTGACTGTTATACGGACCATTATACGAAACGTATAAAGTTATATAGATCGTATAAAAGGTCGTATAACCCACCTTCTTCCAAAGTTGATCTCGTCGATTCGTTGATCTGATCTCATATCCTTATGAAACCTTCTTGCCACTTACGTAGCACCTCGTTAACCATCTAACGAGATTTATAACTTATACTTAATACCTTAATAAATATTTAATAGCTCTATGATTACGAAACCTTCCCAACCACACTCTACCTTAACTTTCTCCAACGATTTTTCTTCTGTTGCCTCAAACGTCTTTGAAATCTTAATTAGAATCATTAAGTACACCTTCTTACTTGTAGGGACATCATGTAAACCTTAACTTTTGTTAGTCTATTCACCGCACACAACCTGAAATTCCGAGGTGTAACACTCTCCCCCTCTTAAGAACATTCGTCCTCGAATGTAAAGTTCTCGGGAATTCTATAAAAATTTAGCCGGAGTTTTCTCTATAATATGGCACTACCATCATGTCACAGCAGCCCAAATAACATTGCCTCACAGGGATACAACAACAACAACAAGAAAACATGGCCACACACGACCAAAAGCATCAAAAGAAAGCATTGCATACCTGGGAACAATGGCGTCTCATCTTGAACCTCTTCTGGGAGTGGAAATGTAACGACCCGACTCGGGGCTGCGACGAGCACCCGGTGCTAACCCACCCGAGCACCCTCTTAGCTTACTCTTATACTTACATCTAGGTGAGCCACATAATTATGCATGCATTTCCATTGATTCGTCAACTAGTCCCATATGGACAACCGCACATTTATATCATCATAGGCATTTATGCCACATCAATGTACATGGGCCAATGTGGCCGACAAAATGATATACAAAACATGGGCCGACAAGGCCAAACACATCTACCCACACACCCATACGTCTACGAGCCTCTAAGAGTATAACATATCACATTAGCGGGACAGGACCCCGCTATACCCATAATTATATACGCAAAATAATGAGTACCCAAAAGATATGGCTCCGAAGGAGATGGAGCTCTCTATGAAATCTCCGAATAGGCAGCTAAGGATCAAATCTGTCTCCCTGCGCACCTGCGGGCATGACGCAGCGTCCACAAACAAAAGGACGTCAGTACGAAGAATGTACTGAATATGTAAAGCATGATCAACATCAATATAGAAGCATAACAGATATCATATGAAGATAGCATAGGAGGGGAGACAATAATATCATCATCATGTCGCTTACTTGCATACATCGTCGTTCGTATCCCATAGTAATACTCGTACCATACTTGTGCTCATATTCGTATACATGTCCTTATCCGTATTCCTATACATAGTCTTTTCACATTCATATTCATATTATATACATAGTCATTTCACATGCATAGCATTTACATAGCATACCCGACCTCATGGGATCGGTGTCTTTTACGTACTTGGCCAACCACGGCTCAAGGTCATACATACCTGGCCCTACCAAGGCATCAGGGTTATCCGTACCCTCTGCAGAGGTGTGCGCGCGTTTCGTAATCGTATACATACTTTATACATAGTCATATACATATAGTCTTACCCGACATCATAAGCTCGGGGTCTTATTATAGCCCTTCATAGGCACACATACACATATATCGTAGCTCGTAAGCATCTCTAGTCTCATTTTACTCTCATCATCATTACTATCCTCATCATTATCGTTACATTTACATTATAGACTTACTCGTCATACGAGGAACGTAGTATAAGCATAGTACATATCAAGGGTCATGAGCTTATGAGCTCGGAATGTCAACCATGTGAAGACAACATACTCATATAGAGGAATTTAGGAATTTGGCCAAGAACCATGCCTTATGAAAGAAGGGTTAGCCTTACATACCTTATCGTCGGACTACTCTACACTTGCACGTACTCCTTCGATGCTCACGTTTCTACCTTCATTAGGGTCATACTATCATTAGCACCGATAACTAGTACACATGGCTAAAGCTAGAGAAAATCGGACAACATCTCCTTTATTTATGCAACATTTGTCCATATCGTAATTCAACTCCCAAACGTCAACAATACATACATAATGTCATATCAATGGCCATTAATCATCTACATTATCCACAATCATGATTCAATTCAAACTATTTCTCAAAACGTCACTATTCATCATTCATAACCCATTTTGCTATTCTCTTCTAATGACCAAGCATTTCAACTCTCAAATACCTTAAACAACATATAAATATCATGAATCTTACCTTAGAAGTTGTAGGAACAAGACTTAGTCGATAATAATCCACTTTGATCAAAACCCTAGTTTTCCTCCATTTGGATTTCTTGAATTTGGATGATCTTTGATGGGTTCTTACTCTTGATTCACTTGTTTATGTTGTTAATCACTACAAACCCTTTAAAACTTATGAAATAGATGTAGAGAGATGTTTTAGACAGAAGGGGTGTGGAAGGGAAATGAAATGAAATAACCTTGGTCCCTTACATTTATTGAGCAAATCTGTCCCGACCAAAATATACGGACCAACATACGGTCCGTATAAATTGTACGGGCCGTATGTCTGGCCGTACTTTTGGTCCAGAAACTTTTGGCCATTCTGGGTTGATTATACGGTCCAGACATACGGACCGTATAAATTATACGGCCATTTTGTTTGGCCGTATAATCCCCAGTGATTCCGAACTTCGATTCGTCGATTCGTTTTGTCTCCAATCCCTATGGAACCTTCTTAACACTTGTTCAACACTTCATTAGTAATCTAAGGGACGTTGTCATACTTTTTCAAAACATCACTAAGTGCCCATTAAGTCGTTACTCGTATTTCCTTCCCGATACTTATAAAATACTTTGCCTTCTCTTGGCAATCCTCTTCCCCCATCTCTAACATCTTTAAAATCTTATCTAGAGTCGTCGAATGCCATCGCTTACCCATGAACATATTGTGTACTCGTACTCCTTACTAGTTCATTCACTTGCGTACCAACGGAAGATTTTCCGTGGTGTAACATTCTCCCCCCCCCCCCCCCCCCTTAAGAACATTCGTCCTCGAATGTTAAAGTGTTCGGGAATCCTATAAAAATTTCACCAGAGTTTCCCCTATAATATGGCACTATCACCCTGTCACAACAACCCATAATATCGATGCCTCACAGGGCCACAACATAATAGCATAAAAATTTGGCCACACACGACCCAAGAACATAAAAGGAAAGCATACATACCTTAGAATCTTGACGCCTCATCTTGGACTTCTTCCAAGGGCTGAAATAAATGTGGGTATTTGGATCGCATATTCTCTTCCGCTTCCTATGTCATTTCCTCTCGATTGTTATTTCTCAACAGAACTTTAACTGAGGCCACTTCTTTGTTTCTAAGCCTCCGTACTTGCCTATCTAATATGGCAATGGGTGTTTCATCATAAGTTAACCTTTCTGTCACTTGAACATCATTTACTGGGACGATCCTCGTAGGATCCCCAACACATTTACGAAGCATCGAGACATGGAAAACTGGATGGACTGACTCCAAATCGGGAGGTAAATCTAACTCATAGGCCACTTTGCCTATTTTGCGCACAATTTCATATGGCCCAATATACCAGGGACTGAGCTTCCCCTTTTTGCCAAATCTCATTACGCCCTTCATCGGCGACACTTTCAAGAATACCCAATCTTTCACTTCAAACTCTAAGTCCCTTCGATGATTATCCGCATAGGACTTTTGACGACTTTGAGCCGCTAGCAACCGATCTTGTATGAGCTTAACGTTCTCTATTGCTTGCTGGACCAAGTCTGGCCCTATCAACTTAGCTTCTCCGGTTTCAAACCACCCAATTGGGGATCTACACTTTCTCCCATATAGAGCTTCATACGGTGCCATTTGAATGCTAGAATGGTAACTGTTATTGTAAGCAAACTCGATGAGTGGCAAATGGTCATCCCAATTTCCTCCAAAATCTATCATACGTGCCCGTAACATATCTTCAAGAGTCTGAATAGTACGTTCAACTTGCCCATCGGTCTGTGGGTGAAACGCCGTGCTTAGGCGCACTTGGGTCCCTAAACCTTCTTGGAAAGACCCCCAAAACTTGGTTGTAAACTGAGTTCCTCTATCGGAGATAATAGATACCGGAACGCCATGGAGTCTCGCTATCTCTTTAAGATAAAGCTTGGCATAATCTTCTGCCACATAGGTCGTCCTAACCGGTAAGAAATGAGCTGACTTTGTGAGTCTATCAACAATCACCCATATGGAATCATACTTACGTCGAGAACGGGGTAACCCTGTAATGAAATCCATATTAATCACTTCCCACTTCCAAGTTGGGATTTCTATAGCTTGCAATAAGCCACCCGGCTTTTGGTGTTCTATCTTCACTTGTTGGCAATTAGGACACTGAGCTACGAAGTCTGCTATGTCTTTCTTCATCCCATTCCACCAATATATAGTCTTAAGATCACGATACATTTTCGTCGCTCCAGGGTGAACGGAGTAATGGGAACAATGAGATTCTCTCAAAATCTGATGGCGTAGACCTGCCACATCGGGAACACATAACCTGCCTCGACATCGGAGAACTCCGTCCTCCGAAATGTCAAATGATGACCCCTCCTTCTGAGGGAGTGTATCTCTGTACTGCATTAGCATGGGATCCTCAAATTGTCGCTCTTTTACTTCCGCTACTAACGATGAAACTGCTGAATTCTGAATAATAGCTCCACTGCTACCGGAGTCCATCACTCGGACTCCTAGGCTAGCTAACTGCTGAAGATCCCGGGCCATCTCTTTCTTTTCTGGTCGTACATCACTTAGACTTCCCATCGACCTACGGCTAAGAGCATCAGCCACAACATTTGCCTTTCCGGGGTGGTACAGGATTTCGACGTCATAGTCTTTTAGCAACTCTAGCCATCGTCGTTGCCGCAAATTCAACTCTTTCTGCTTGAAGATGTACTGGAGACTCTTATGATCTGTATAAATATCCACGTGGACACCATATAAGTAATGTCTCCATATCTTTAAAGCATGGACCACCGCGGCCAATTCTAAGTCATGGGTAGGATAATTCTGCTCATGTTTCCGTAATTGTCTAGAAGCATACGCAATCACCTTACCATTTTGCATCAATACACAACCTAGCCCGACGCCTGAAGCATCACAATAAATAACATATCCTTCCAATCCCTCTGGAAGTGTCAAGACTGGGGCTGAAGTCAGTCGGTCCTTCAACTCTTGGAAACTACGCTTGCAAGCATCTGTCCATTGAAACTTAGCTGACTTCTGAGTCAACTTGGTGAGCGGTGCAGAAATAGAAGAGAAACCCTCAACAAATCTTTTGTAATAACCGGCTAAGCCCAAAATGCTACGGACCTCCGTAGGGGTCGTGGGCCTTGGCCAAGTCTTCACGGCCTCAATATTTTGGCTATCCACTCGAATACCGTCAGCTGCAACAATGTGGCCCAGAAATGCCACTGAGTTCAACCAAAACTCGCATTTGGAAAACTTCGCGAATAACTCTCGAGCTCGAAGAAATCTAAGGACAATTCGCAAATGATCCACATGTTCTGCCTTGGATCTAGAATACACTAGGATGTCATCGATGAATACAATCACGAATCGATCCAGAAAAGGCCTGAATACATTGTTCATTAAGTCCATAAACACTGCCGGTGCATTAGTTAGCCCAAACGACATTACTCGGAATTCGAAATGGCCATATCTTGTTCTGAAAGTTGTCTTAGGGCTATCTTTCTCCCTAACTCTTACTTGGTGATACCCGGACCTCAAATCAATCTTTGAAAACCATTTGGCACCTTGCAATTGATCAAATAAGTCATCAATCCTCGGGAGGGGATACGTATTCTTAATTGTCACTTTATTCAATTGTCGATAATCAATGCACATTCTCAAGGAGCCATCCTTCTTCCGGACGAACAATAAGGGCGCTCCCCACGGGGATGAACTAGGCCGAATGAAGCCTTTTTTAAGCAAGTCTTTCAATTGCTCCTTCAACTCTTTCAACTCTGCGGGTGCCATCCTATAGGGAGGAATAGATATAGGATTAGTGTCTGGCAACACATCAATCGCAAAATCTATCTCTCGCTCGGGAGGAAGGCCTGGAAGCTCTTCCGGGAACACATCCGGAAATTCGTTCACTACCGGAACTGACTGAAGGGTCGGCGACTCAGGTTTTACATCTTGAACTCGCACTAGGTGATAAATACACCCTTTCGTGATCATCTTCCTTGCTTTTAGATAGGAAATAAACCTACCTTTTGGTGATGCCGCATTCCCTTTCCATTCTAAGACTGGTTCTCCCGGAAACTGGAAATGAACCATCTTCATTCGGCAATCAACGTTGGCGTAACAAGAAGCCAACCAATCCATGCCCATAATAACGTCAAAATCTACAATTTCTAGCTCATGCAAATCAATCATGGTACAACGATCACAAATCACAATCACACAATTCCTATATACTCGGCTAGCTATTACCGAGTCACCCACGGGTGTAGACACCTCAAAAGGTTTGATAGACTCCGGCTCAATTATAAATCGACCCGCAACATATGGAGTAACATATGATAATGTGGATCCCGGATCAATCAAAGCATATACATCATGAGAGAATACCGATAATATACCTGTGACCACATCAGGAGAAGACTCAAGATCTTGGCGTCCAGCCAAAGCATAAATACGGTGCTGAGGACCGCTAGTACTGGAAGCTCTGCCTCTACCTCTACCATGGCCGACTGGCGCATGTGAGCCTGGCCCCGTAGGGCGTACAGATGCCGAAGATCCGGCTACCGACCCTGATGGCTGGGTCCTACCTCTACCATGTACTGAGGGGCAATCACGCATAATATGGCCTGGCCGACCACATGAATAGCAAGCGTCTGAACCTGATCGGAACTGACCCCAATGCAACTTCCCACACTGAGAACATCGTGGTACGGGTGGCCTTGGCTGGCCTGAATCACCTCTAAACTGAGACCCCGAATAACCCTGACTCGGCTCGGAACGAGTAGATCTGTCAAATATCTGCCCCATGAACTGTGGAGGTGTACTGGTCATAGAATAGCCCGAATGGCTGGGAAAGTGTTGTCTGTGTCCGCCCCTGGACTCGCTCCTCGAATCCGAAGGTCTGGCCCTCTTGTTATGGCCCCTATCCTGCTCACGTTCATTTCTCCGCTGCTGTAGGTGTTCCACTAATTCCTGAGCATGTGCCTGAATGCGTGCAATATCCATGCCATCCTGAAGGGACGCAGTCAAACATTTATCCATCAAGTGTGGTCCTAGGCCTTTCACAAACCAGTGCACCCGATCGCCCATATCCGCTACCATGGCCGAAGCATACCTAGCCAAGGAATTGAAGCGGAGACTATACTCTGTAGCACTCATGCTACCTTGCCTCAGATTCAAGAATTTGTCGGCTCTAGCTCGCCGAACTTCTGGAGGCATGTAGTGACGGAGAAAAGCATCGACAAACTCTTGCCACACCGGCGGAGGTGCATTGGCTCCCCGCGAAGCCATCCAAACCGTATACCACTAGATTGAGACATCCCTCAATCTGTATGACGCTAGCTCCACCGATTCGGTGTCTGAAGCATGTATCAACCGGAGCGTCCTTAGCATACCATCAATAAAGTCCTGGGGATCCTCCTCCAGTTTCGACCCAAAGAATTCCGGGGGTTTCAAAGCAATGAAGTCACGGGCCCTTGCACTAACAGTCCTGTCACCCTGCCCTGCGCTTGGCCTCTGAGTCTGGGCCGCAACCAACTGAGTCAACAAATTAATGGCCTCTCTCACATCTTGGCCGGAAGCATCCGGTGGAGGAGCTGGAGCTGGGGTTGAGGCTCCTACGTGCTCCTCAGTAATAGGCACTGTCTGGGAGGACTGAGATTGAGCCGCACTCTGGGACTCATCTTCCTCTACTACCGGTGGCGGTGCTCTTTCAGCCCGCTTTTCTGCCACCGTCTTGCCCTTTTGGGCTGCTGTAGCCTTTTTCTTTTTAGGCATCTCTGAAATACACAACACACGATTTAAGAACAATAATTTCTTACATCATAGCTCTATCGCACGATTCTTATGAAGAAAGAAGATCATATATTCCTAAGATGTCTGCAGCTTCTCGTTTATAAGTGTGGCGCGCACCACACCCATAACCAAGACTCTACTAGACACGGCTCGTAGACACATCCTAGGACTGAACTGCTCTGATACCACTTTTGTCACGACCCGACTCGGGGCTGCGACGAGCACCCGGTGCTAACCCACCTGAGCACCCTCTTAGCTTACTCTTATACTTACATCTAGGTGAGCCACATAATTATACATGCATTTCCATTGAGCAGGAAATAAATACGGATATCTGGACTTCATATCCTCTTCTGCTTCCTAAGTCATTTCCTCTTTGTTATTGTTTCTCTACAAGACCTTAACTGAGGCTACCTCTTTGTTTCTGAGTCTCCACAATTGCCTATCTAGTATAGAAATGGGTACCTCTTCATAAGCCAACTTTTTGGTAACTTGAACATCATCTACCGGCACGACATTGGAAGGATCTCCAATACACTTACGGAGCATCGACACATGAAAAACTGGATGGACTGATTCAAGTTCTGGTGGTAGATCTAGTTCATAAGCCACTTGGACTACCTTGCGCACAATCTTGTAAGGTCCAATATACCAGGGACTACTTCTTGCCGAATCTCATTACACCTTTCATCAGCGACACTTTTAGGAACACCCAATCATTAACTTGGAATTCTATGTTTTGTCGACGATTGTCCGCATAAGATTTCTAGCGACTCTGGGCTGTCAACAATCGGTCTCTGATCAGCTTGATCTTTTCCACTGCTTGCTGAACAAATTCTAGACCTATTAATTGTGTCTCTCCTACTTCAAACCATCCAATTGGTGATCTACACTTCTTTCCATATAGAGCTTCATAGGGGGCCATCTGGATACTGGAATGATAACTGTTATTTTATGCGATATCAATAATTGGCAAATGATCATCCCAATTACCTCCGAAATCTAATACACATGCCCGTAACATATCTTCCAAGGTTTGAATAGTGCGTTCAGCTTGTCTATCGATCTGCGGATGAAATGTTGTGTTGAGTCTCACTTGAATTCCCAAACCTTCTTGAAAAGACTTCCAGAATTTAGCAATAAATTGTGCCCCTCTATCTATGATAAAGGATACTGGGACACCATGAAGTCGCACTATCTCTTGAAGATACAACTTTACATAATCTTTTGCTGAGTATGTAGTTCTGACTGATAGGAAATGAGCTGACTTTGTGAGTCTGTCAACAATCACCCATATGGAGTCATACTTATGCCGAGAACGAGGAAAAACTACAATAAAATACATATTGATCACCTCCCATTTCCAGGTTGGAATTTCCATAGATTGCAACAATCCTCCTGGCTTTTGATGATCGATTTTCACTTATTGGCAATTTGGGCACTGAGCTACAAATTCTGCTACATCTTTCTTCGTGCCATCCCACCAATACATTAACTTGAGATCATGGTACATCTTTATCGCTCCTGGATGAACGGAATAATGGGAGTAAAGGGATTCTTCCAGAATTTGACGACGCAATTCTGCCGTGTCTGGGACACATAGTCTGCCTCGATACCTAAGAACCCCATCAGCAGAAACCTCAAATGGTGACTTTTCCTTCTGGGAAAGTGTATCTCTGTAATAACTCAACTTGGGATCTTCATATTGGCGCTTTTTCACTTCCATATCTAAGGAGGAAACAACTAGGTTGTGAATGTCAACTCCTGCATTGCCTGATTCCATTAAACGAACTCCTAGGCTAGCTAGCTGGTGGAACTCACGAACTAATTCCTTCTTTTCCAGTTGAACCTCACATAAATTGCCCATGGATTTTCCGCTAAGCGCATCGGCTACCACATTTGCCTTCCCAGGGTGCTATAAAATACTCACATCATAGTCTTTCAATAACTCTAGCCATCGCCTCTGCCGCAGATTCAACTCCTTCTGCTTGAAAATATATTGGAGACTCTTGTGATCTGTATAAATATCAACATGAACACCGTACAAATAATGTCTCCATATATTTAGGGCATGAATAACCGCAGCTAATTCCAAATCATGTGTCGGATAATTCTTCTCATGTTTCCGCAACAGCCTAGAAGCATAGGCAACAACCTTACCGTACTGCATTAACACACAGCCTAACCTAACACCGGAGGCATCACAATAAACAACATAACCTTTTGATTCTTCTGGAAGTGTCAGGACTGGGGCCGAAGTCAGTCTATCTTTCAATTCCTGGAAGCTACGCTGACAAGCATCAGTCTACTGAAATTTTGCTGATTTCTGAGTTAGCTTCGTCAATGGTGCCGAAACAGAAGAAAATCCTTCCACAAATCTTCTGTAATAGCCTGCTAATCCCAGAAAGCTAAGGAATTCTGTAGGCGTTGTAGGCCTTGGCCAAGTCTTCACAGCCTTAATTTTCTGAGTATCAACCCGAATACCGTCAGCTGAGATAATATGGCCCAGAAAAGTCACAGAATTCAACTAGAACTCACACTTTGAAAACGTTGCATATAAATCTCGAGTCCGAAGAATTCCAAGAATAGTACGCAAATGATCTGCATGTTCTGCTTGTGATCGAAAGTACACCAGGATGTCATCGGTGAACACAATTACGAATGGATCTAGGAAAGTCCGGAACACATTATTCATCAAATTCATAGACACTGCTGGAGCGTTAGTAAACCCAAATGACATTACCCGAAATTCATAATGCCCATATCTAGTTCTGAAAGCCGTTTTCGGGATATCCTCTTCTCTAGCTCTCACCTGGTGATATCCGGACCTCAGGTCTATCTTGGAACTCCACTTAGCACCTTGTAATTGATCAAACAAATCATCAATTCTTAAAAGTGGATATTTGTTCTTAATTTTCACCTTGTTCAATTGCCTATAGTCAATGCACATTCGTAGGGAACCATCTTTCTTTCTTACAAACAAGACAGGTGCTCCCCATGGCGATGAACTAGGTCTAATAAATCCCTTCTCGAGTAAATCCTCCAGTTGTGCCTTTAGCTCTTTCAATTCTGCAGGAGCCATTCTGTACAGAGGAATAGATATGGGCTTGGTATTCGACAACACATCAATAGTAAAATCAATCTCCCGTTTCGGTGGAAGACCTGGAAGTTCATCTGGAAATACATCCGGAAACTCATTTACTACCGGCACAGATTGAAAAGTCGGCGGCTTTGCTTCGGTGTCATGGACCCGGACTAAGTGATAAATATAGCCTTTTTCAATCATCTTTCTTGCTTTGAGATAGCAAATAAATCTACCCCTTGGAGACGTTGTATTACCTTTCCATTCAAGCACTGGTTCTCCCAGTAATTGAAATCGAACAATTTTTGTTCTACAATCCATATTAGCATAACAAGCGGCCAACCAATCCATGCCCATAATCACATCAAAATCTAGAATTTCCATCTCAAGCAAATCAGCCATAGTCTGACGACCATATACCACAATCATACAATTTGTATATACTTATCTAGCTATTACCGGGTCACCAACAAGAGTAGATACCTCAAAAGGTTTGATTGGCTCCGGTTTCACCCTAATACGACCAGCAATATAAGGAGTGATCTATGACAAGGTAAAACCCGAATCAATCAAAGCATAAACATCATAGGAGAATACAGTCAATATACCTGTGACAACCTAAGGGAGGACTCAAGATCCTATCGTTCGGCTAATGCATATATACGGGGCTAAGGTCCACTCGAACCGGAAGCTCCCCCTCTGCCCTTGCCACGGCCTGCTGAAGTCTGGAGAGCACGGATGAAGAAGAGCCGGCTACTAATCCTGTGGGTTGGACCCCAACTCTACCACCCATCGATGGACAATCACGCATCATATGCCCAACCTGACCATAGGCATAGCAAGCATCTGAACCTCGGCAACACTGACCCGAATGTAATCTACCGCACTGGCCACATCGTGGTAATGGTGGTCTCCTCTGACTGGGATCACCTCCAAACTGGGACCTCGAAACCCTTTCTCTCTAACTCTATCCTGAATAAATGGGGCTGTCAAATCTCCTGCCCGCAAACCAAAGAGGTGCATTAGTCGCGGATTGGCCTGAATATCTGGAATACGGTTGCCTCTGGCCCCCTCTATGCTCACTACTAGCACCGACAGATCTGGCCGTCTTACTATGCCCTCTATCAATATCGCGCTCACCCCTTTGCGACTGTTGTTGCTCTTCTAAAGTTAAGCTGTCAGGCAATATTTAATCAAATGTGGCCCTAAGCCACTCACGAATCTATGCACCTGGTCTCCCATGTCGGCTACCATGGCCGGATCATACCTAGCCAATGAATTGAAACGGAAACTATACTCGCAAGCACTCATATTCCCTTGCTTTAAATTCAAGAACCTGTCAGCTTGGGTCCTTCGAACCTCGGGTGGCAGATAGTGGCGAATGAAAGCATCTACAAACTCCTGCCAAACCGAGGGAGGTGCATTTTCCTTTCGCAAGATATCCAATTATTATACCATCGAACGGTGACATCCCGCAATATATAGGAGGCCAACTCTACCAACTCAGTATCAGAAACATGTATTATTCTCAACGTCCTCAACATATCATCTATAAAACCCTGTGGGTCTTCATCCGGCTTTGACTCAAAAAATTCTGGAGGATTCAAACTCGTAAAATCACGGGCCCTTGCACTAGCCGCTATGTCACCTGGAACCGCACTCTGCCGCTGAGCTTGAGCAGCAACTAGCTGGGTCAATAACTGAATAGCCTCAGTCATCTCCTGGCCCGAAGCACCCGGTGGAAGAACTGGAGGCATTGGAGCTGGAGCTGAGGCCCCTTCAAGATCCTCTAAAATAGGTGGATTGTGAGAAGTCCAAGATGGAGCTTCATGATGGGACTCACCCTCTTCCATATTTACCGGTGGCTCTTGTTCAATCCGCCTTCCTGTCGCAGTCTTGCCCTTCTGGGTAGCTGTTGCTTTCCTCTTCACAGGCATAGCTAAAATCATAACGCACAATTAGAGAGGAAAGAGGAATCTTACATTATAGCTCCATCGCACGATCTATGAAGAAGAAAGATGGTCATTATTCCTAAATGCCCCGCAGCCTCTTCTTTATAAGTGTGGCGCGCTTCACACCCATAAACAAGACTCTACTGGACACGACTCATAGACATACCCTAGGAGGAAACTACTCTAATACCACTTTTGTCAGGACCCAACTAGTGGATCATGATAGGTACCCAGAGCTGGCTACCGAGCACCACTTCATGCTAACTATGACACCCATCCTGAACAAATATAGCTTCTCAAGGACATCCTTACTATGAGAAGATCACCAAACATCCCTCAAGAACATGCATATATACATAGGCTCATAAGGATATAAAATGACGTACAGAGTATATGATAAAGAGGTCATATACCATCATCTATTACCCACACATGAGTATCTACGAGCCTCTAACAGAAATTCTAAAATGATAAGGATAGGACAGAACCCCGCCATGCCCCAATATGTGCACAAAAGAATACACCAAGAAGTGGCAACTCCGGAGTAGTGGAATGCTCCTGTAAGCCTAATGAATCAGCTCCTAGGGATCCGAACCATCTCCATGTCTACCTGTAAGCATGAACACATCGTCCATAAAAGAAAAGGTTGTCAGTACAAATAATGTACCGAGTATGTAAGGCATGTACAATAACATAATAGTGGAATAAGAGATCACAAGATAATGAGATAACCTACAACTGATTGCCTCTTAAGGCGGAATCATGCATGCTACTTTTATAATAAACATCATCATATCATATATACATATATAAATTGTTCGACCATATAGGTACGGTGTGATCATCATTAGCCCGCGTCCGGGGTAAACATCTCAAGCCGCCCACTAGTGGTGTCTGCCCGGCCAATTAGGCACAGTGTAACCATCATCATACCTGCCCACTACGCCTGTCGTAGTGGTGACTGCCCGGCCAACTAGGCACAGTGTAATCTTACATATACATAATATGAAGCATGCATGAGAGCTCAAGTAAAAGCGATAACTCTATAGGAGTGACGTAAGGTCGGGAACCTCCGAATATATTATTGTTCAAACATCATCGTTAGGTCTCACCTTGAAGGAACCAATTTCATGAGGTGTGACAACAACAAGAAACGACATCAATGATATCTTAAAGATAGGATTATCAGGCTCACAATGGCATCATTATCATGGAACATACCTCATTTCTATCGCATAAGAAGCTATTAAGAATCATGAACTTTCACCTTTTGGGATGTAAAAAGGTCATGGAATATATAGAAAGGAAATCGTAATGGAGGAGTCATGCCTTTGAAATAAAAGAGGCTAGCCTTACATACCTTTACGTCTCTTTAACTTTATCGACTAAATGATTTCCTTCCAAGCTGACAATTCTACTTACAAGAGAATTCGTACTAAGTTTAAATCATTAGAAACACGCTTAAGTCTAAGCTAAAGCGACTAAAAGGCTAACAAAAATTGGGCAGCATTTCCATTGTTTCAACAACTCACTCCATCTAATAAACAACTCCCATAATATCATAATCAATAAACTTGTTCAAGCTGAACATTATTCAATCCCCACAATTCCCTTTCAAAATCATCCACAACCATAGCTACAACACAACACCATATCCATTCTCATATAATACTTCCTCAACATTATTAGTATCATTCACAACAACATTATACTCACCTCATACTAAGAATCTGTTATATCCCGTGTTTTCGCGTATCCGGAAAAATTTGGAATAATGGTGACTTGTAAAGAATAAGGCCACATTTTGATTTCATTTGACATACATGTTGTTGTTTATGAAAAGTGTTGACGCAGAGACATCGGGGAAGGCCAGGGGCAAAATTAGAATTTTGGAAATTAGTTTGGGGAATTACAAAACGAGAATTCTAATAAAATGGGCTCAAAATGAAAGAGAAAATTTAGGCCCAATCCACATAGGGTGGCCGGCCATGGTCCATAATGTTAGCAAGCCCATGAATTAAATTGATCATGTGATGATCATGTGACTAATTAATTAAGGAAGCATATTATATATTCAAGTTCATCCTTAGAATGTTCAAGAAAAAAAATCAAAAGAAAGAAAGCAAGAGCAAGAAGGGAGGGTTCGGCCCCCTTCAAGAAAGGAAAAAAAAATTCCAAGTCTTAGACTTTGATCCAAAAATCTTGTTCTTCTTGAATTCTTAGTAAGTTGAAGATGCTCTTCAACTTGGTATAATTTTTAAGGCAAGAAAGTGCTTGTGTTGGCAAGTGAAAGTTTGAAGAAAAAGGTAAGATTTCTACTCTTTTGTGTTATGGAATAAATATATATGTTATAATGATTAGAATTTGATGAAAATTGTGGAGTTGTGATATGTATGTGAAGCCGTGTGTGTGTCGGGGGGGGGTGTATGGCCGTGTGCCATGGTGTTGGTGGAAAGCGGTGAGTTAAATTTTATTTAGTCCGTTAGTTGCGTCGTTGTGACCATTGTGACGCAAATGAAGGTTTAATGACTTGAATTAACCTTGAATTTGCTTGTATGTAATTATGAGAAATTATGTAAATTTTGTATGACTTTTACATAGGTATGGAAGTAAGATTCTAATGTGAATTTGATTGTTGTTAATGAGTTAGAAAGGAAAACAATGTGAGTTGGAAGTTTCGTTACATCTGTAGAAACATCGGATGGAATATGAAATTAGCGGGAATACTTGAATTCATGAATATTGTTTGGAATGCTATTGAATGTATTTGGATGATCTTGAACTAGCTAATGAATATGGAAAATGTTGATGTTAGTTGGATAATGGAAAGTGGGATGGAAGTTGTAGACTATATAGAAAAGTAGACTATTGTTGATATAATGCATTTTTGTGATGATTGTTGGCATTGTTGATGTTGTTGGGTTGTTGTTGCTGCTATTTGAGCCGAGATGATTCTCGGGGGTGCTATATTTATAGGGGAGGTGCTGCCGAAATTTCGGTAGACAACTATGACTTTAAGTTGAATCCTTAGAATCCATAACTTACAATTGGTAACTTTGACCATTTGTAGATTCCGGGCGAAACAGGATTTGAGTTTAAGCGAGCGAAAGACGCACGTAAGGTATGTAAAGCTAACCCATTCCTTCTTTTGGCATGTCCTAAGTATACTAGGTCGATACTTCAGCCTCGGGGGCAATTCCGTTCATGGAAATTCGAATTTGAATTTGAGTACTATTCATTCAATCTAATTGGATTATAAAATCTCACTTTTTGTTGGAAAATGATTACGTCCGAAACTCTTGTAAATGTAATAGAATCGCTTCGAAACTTCCATTGATGATTCCATAGATCTTAATACTTGTGATTCAGGTCCGCCACCTCGACTTGACCCGAGGTGGGCCCACTAATCCAGAGACCCCTTTGTTTGTTCTAATAGGCGTATTTTTGTATAGTGTCGGAACAAGACTATTGTTTATGACTTTGGCTATCATAGAATAACGTATTGACTGTCCCTGACGTTCTAAATTACATTTCGAACTATAAATGTAATTTTGGAAGTACTTTCGTGAAATAAATCTTGTATTGACCAATTGTTCGAACTAGTTTGACTAATGGGCTAATATATGATTATATCAAGTTTTATAACTATTTCGATTTATAAATTGTATTAGTCGCTCATGATTCTGCTCATGCCCCTTTATTACGATATCGTTCACCGGTTCCCGGGCCGGTTATTGATCACGCGCACTATGACAATTCGACCGTATGCCCTTTTGTTGACATGAGTATCCGGGCATAGGTGTTCCGATACAAGTACTCCGCTAGAAGTATTTTGATATAAGTATTCCGATATAAATATTTTGATATAAGTAACCTGATGCAAGTATTTTGATATAAGTATCCGGATAAAGTATTATGATATGAGTCTTCTGAAATAAGTATTCGACATAAGCATTCTGAAACAAGATTTCTGATGTAAGTGTTCTATTATAAGTATTCTACTATGAGTATTCTGATACAAGTGCTCTGATGTGAGTATCCAATATGAATGTTCTCTGTAAGCTTTAGCGTCTCCAACTTTCGTATACGACATCGGATTGTTTAGAAGTGTCCGAAGAGGTTCTAGTACCAAAACCGTTCATGATCTTTCTGTATGTACATATGGTTCCAAAATCTCTGTTTGATCTGATTCGTAAGGACATCTGAAGGTGCCTGGTATGACTATGACTCTGAATCTCCGAAAAAGGCTTCTGAAACGCTTATAAAGTGTTCTGTACTTCAAACGCTCGTAACTTTCTCATACTACGTTGGATTGACCTGAAATCTGTTCAAAGCCTCCAGGTATCGGTAAGGACGCTTGTCTGTCGAGTCTTGGTTTCTATGTGCATCCGGTTTCTTACTACTCTGCTCGTGCGAGCCTTAGCATGTCTATTCACTGAGCCGGGCCAGGATATGTTATCGTGCGCTGTTTCCCTATTTTGTCTACTGTGTTCTGAAATAAAACCGTGAGGGGTGGTCTGGGCTGAGCTCGATCCCCAAAGCGGACAGTATCTGCGCTGCATAATCTGATACCAAGCAGACGCGTTGGGAGTGTACTGGGCAGAGCTTGAGCTCCCGAGACTGATCCGTGACCCGTGTACTGGGCAGAGCTCGAGCGGGAAAAACGGGCAGTTCCTGCATGGGATGACCACTGTACTGGGCCGAGCTCGAGGTGGCATACCCCTTGTAGGCGCGTGTTCTGATATGATATGATATGATCTGATATGATATACTCCGGCTATACGCCGCCTGATACGATACGTTTATGTATGGTGTGACCACTGTACTGGGCTGAGCTCGAGGTGGCACACTCCTTGTAAACATCTTATGATTCACAGGTTGCAGCGTCTAATCCGATACGCCACGACGTCCTGAGATGGCATATGACTATAATGTGCACTACGTGTGATCTGCGTCTGGAAAGTAAGTTCTGATACTCTGTACGTCCTGTGTTCCAACCAGTATACCATATCATCTGAGTACTCGGTAAGTCCCGTATTCCTTTTGATATATGACGTCATCTGAGCATTCTGTATGTCATACATTCCGGCTGACACATGAGCTAGGTAGGCACAGGTTGCGTCTGGAAACCCTGTACGTTTGGCAACCCTTCTACCAGATTATATCGGTTTATATGATATGTGATGATCTGTATGACCTGGGCCTGGGAAGTGAGTGATTTTGATATTCTGGACCATGTACTTATTCTTTTATTGCTTGTTTCAATTATAGTTCTGATCTTTGTGTTCCATGCTTTACATACTCAGTACATATTCCGTACTGACCCCCTTTCTTCGGGGGCTGCGTTTCATGCCCGCAGGTACAGACGCTCATTGTGGTGATCCGCCAGCCTAGGGTACACAGTCTGCTGTTTTAGTGCACCTTTGATCCGGAGCCCATACTTTTGGTACAGAACTCCTTGTTATATATGGTTTCGTGCTTATGGTTATTTTTGGGTACGACGGGGCCCTGTCCCGTCATATGATTATGTTGTCTGTATTAGAGGCCTGTAGACATGTATGTGGGTCATGGGTCGTGTTTGGTCCGTGATGTTTGCTTGGTTTGTGCCCGGTTTACCCCTACGCTACATTAATATGATCGATCTATGTTTTATGATATTAATAATGGTTTAAATGATATTTTTATAATATGGGACGCACGAGATTCATAATATGTAGGCACAAGTGAAAATTGGTTAGCATGTATGTACGAGTGTCCATGTCGGGCACTAGTCGCGGCCTACGGGGTTGGGTCGTGACAGAATCATGATTCAAATTAACTTACTACTCCAAGAAGTGTGGAGAAAGTGAGAAATGAAAAATAAGACCTTGGGTCATCTATCTATAAAAATAAAAAAACAAAGCTACCCGATTGGATTTATACGAACACTTATACGGTCCGTATAATTTTATACGGTCCGTATAAGTCACTGTATAATACTTCCAGTGATGACCCTTCACTGTGACTGTTATACGGACCATTATACGGACTGTATAAAATTATACGGACCATAGAAATGGTCGTATAACCCACCTTTTTCCAAAGTTGATCTCGTCTATTTGTTGATCTCAAATCCTCATGAAGCCTTCCTGGCACTTACATAACACCTCGTTAACCATCTAACGAGCTTTATAACTCATCCTTAATACCTTACTAAATATCTAATAGCTCCATGATTATGAAACCTTCCCAACCACACTTTACCTTAACTTTATCCAACGAGCTTTCTTCTCTTGCCTCAAATGTCTTTGGAATCTTAATTAGAATCATTAAGTATCCATTCTTACTTGTAGGGACATCATGTACACCTTAACTTGCGTTAGTCTATTCACCACACACAACCTAAAATTTCGAGGTGTAACAGAAAACAAATGGAATATGAGAAACCAGAATAGCCTAAGGGAAATTAGGAGTATATAAGCGTTACAACAAGAATTCTCCTTAGAGGCTCGTTGACATGTGTATGTGGTTAGAGGTGTTTGGCCTTGTCGGCCTATATTTTGGATTTCATTTTGTTAGCCTCGTCGGCTTATGTACATTGATATGGGCATAGATGTCAATGATGATATAAAGGTATTGTTGTCCAATGGGACTAGTATGATTGATGGATAGAAATGTATGTTTTATTATGTGGCTCACCTAGACGTAAGTGTAAAAGTACGATAAGGGGTGCCCGGGTGGGCTAGCACCGGGTGCTCGTCGCAGCCCCCTAGTCGGGTCATGACAGTTACAACTAGAATTCTTTGGCTAGCTCGACAAAAAGAGAAGGGGGATGTATTAAAGCCACAGATTCAGGACAAAATCAAATGGCAACGGAATATCTCGCAAGAAGAGGTGTTGAAAACCGATAAAAAGATAAGTCATGAGTGGTTACATCGAATATTAAGTATACCCTTATGATTGATTTTACGTCATGTTAAAAGTATTGATTGTGCTATATGTCAAAATTGAGGTAGCAAGCGCTACGGAAAGAATCAGGATTGGGTTTTCTCGGGAATTAAAGTCGGATAGCGGTAACGCGACCAAATATGTAAGCACGAGCATTGGGAAACAGAAGGTTATGATATTATGAAGGGGATAGAATGTTGGACAAGGAAAACGTATACCCATTGAGGATCAGGTAATATCAGTGAGGAAACGGTTAGGATGAAATTAGGAAAACAGACGATAGGATCAAATTTAAATAAATCAACGGGAGATAGAGTAATATTGTACGTGACAAAAGATGAACGTGAGGACCTCCGAACCAACCTATACGTCTTCATAACCAAAACCATGAAAGTTGGAAATAATAGACAAAAGTGCATCCTAGAGAAGAAATAAATAGATCTTATGAGAGCGATGAGAAAATTTTAAACTCCTAAGATTTAACAAGGAGAATGGATGTGAACCCATGATTGGTACACCTATTTAAGGGGAGAAAGTACCTCGAGAAGATATTTTCAGCGTCAAAAGGGATTCGCACATGAAACGAAACACCCCAAAGTTTCCTAATCTAAGAGTAAAGGATGACTAATGGAAACAGGCATTTTACGAGTAAAGAAAAACAAAACAAACTATGTGGACTAACAGAAGGAGGAGGTGTAAATGAAATGGTTAAAGGAAATTATGTGGTCATGACAACAAGGAGAACAATAATGAGTAAGTAGGCTTGCCCAAAGGCAAACGAATTGAAATTGTAAGACAATGGTTGTGTGAAAGATGCGATTATGAAGAAAACTGAAAAAATTTGAGATATATATATATGATTATGTGTGTGTGTGTGTGTGTGTGTGTGTGTGTGTGTGTACAAGTTGTAGTATCATAAAGGAAGATGAGGACTCGACGAAAGAAGAAAGGAAAGGGTGTTCTTTGTGAGGATTTCATGATAAGAACAAGAACCGACCGAACACTAGAAGGACTATGATGCATATTTGTGATGCAAACAAGTAGTTAAGAAGAATTACGAGAAAAAATGAGCTAATCTAATGAAAGGACGAGTCGTGGGAATGGATGGTGTAGAATATCAACTTTTAATGGTATAGTATAGACATAAATCGGAATTGAGAGCCCAGAGCAAGGAGAATTTCAAGGATATTAAGAAGATACTCATGGATAAAGATTACGACTAAAGGAGCGTGGTATAGTCGGACACTCCATAAGGGGCCTAATGAATTCTGATGTCCCCATTAATTCATTAGCCTAGAAGGATTACTAGTCATACAGGGTAGAAGTGAAAAGACAACAAAGAAGGCATCTGAATTATATCTGATATGTATAAGCATTTTGACTTGATACAAGAACTAAACTAGCAAAAAGGAAATAAGTGAAATTATGCGATGAAAAGAAATCCGGCATAATATGAAATAGAGGAGTTGAACGACTGCTAAGGTCAGCCAGATGACTTTCAAAGACGGTTAATATTGGAAGGTTACTAGTGTATGCAACCATCCTTCAAAAGGGGGGAAGAACAAATTCAATTCTAAGATTAGCTACAATAATCTCAAGCTCAAAAGATGGAAATATATTGGATTGAAAGAGTCAAATTTTGAGATGACCGATATGTCAAGAATGTGCTAAAGAAAATTGAGAATGGTCTAAATGCAAGTATATTATGAGACAAATGTGAAAAAGGAGGCATGACAAGATGATGAAGGTCTAGCGAATCAAAGAGAATAAGTTTCGTAAACACAATACGTTGTATTCCGGACTATGACTCGAATCACTCGCGCCGAAGAAATTTTAGGTACATTTAGATATGTAGTTAAGTACTCCAAGGGATAGCATAAGGAGTGAGAAAGGCCACAGGTGACAGGGGATAAGTATAAGGTACAATCGGTATTACTAAAAAGAACTTGTAGCACTAGAATAGATGAAAGCTTTAAAAGAGGAATATTCATAGAAAGTTCAATAATCTTCAAAGGAAAGGAAGATAGTGTGCCTATGGATAGCAAGACAGTAGTACTGCCTGAGATTAGGAAGTACCTTATGAGTCGTGAAATTCCAATCCTCTGGTTGTATCAATTGTGAGAGTGTATGAAATAGAACCATATAAACTATTGCCATGATGAAATGGCTAACAGAATGGTGCAAGGACGACGATAAAGAGCCGAAAAAGAATGGAGGTTAGTTTAAGTCTCAATTAGTCACCGGTATAAAAGAGTCAACGACTTAAGGAGGGAAGCATACTCGTGTTGGGACGAAATTATGATTAAGTAGGATTTTATCTTAGTTACATGTTCATGAGTTTATATTGTAATTATGCAAAAACTGAGGAGAGAAAGTTAGAGGAAAAGTTCAAATATGAATATGATGACATTGTAAGGAGTTAACGGGGGTTCGACCAAGGAATTAAAAGGAGATGATATGGTATGTATATAAGGTCGACTAGTACATAAAGGGATGATCTAAAATAACACCAGAGAAGAAAGCAAGGAAAGGTGCCATATCTGAACAAGAGATATTTGTTTACTAGTAGAGAAATAAGGAGCAAGGCAAAAGAGTAAAACAATTAAGAGTTCTCACAGATCGGCAGGGAGTCGTAGCAATCATGAGCTAACACCGTTTAATGGCAACAGGTCCCAGGCATGTAGCTAGATATCAGTCGACCACTAGATACATACATAAGAACATAAGAATATGGAACTAATTAATGAGTTTGACAAAGAATTGGGAGAATATGATAGAAGACTAATGAGCCCATAGTATAAGAGTATGGAGATCAGGAACTAAAGGAGAACAACCATTTCAAGAAACTAATGAAAGCGTAGTAAGCTCGCAAGTTACAACATTCGAGCACGAATGTTTCTAAGGGGGGAAAGATGTTACACCTCGCAGTTTTAAAGCATGAGCGTTCCATGTACTTCACCGTACTAATGGAGTACCGGAGACGTCCCATGAAGTTTTGGAAGGTAAAAGCCATGGGAAGTACGTAACAATGAAGTAAAGGATGAATTACGATCTCGTGAGTCGTAACCCGGAAGAAAAACCTTGGAACCAAAGGACTTGACAATTATCAAGTATAATTATTGATAAATATCATGTATGGAGAGTTTTGGAATATTCCGGGACAAAGTAAATCAAAGAAAATAAGTTTATTGAAAATTTGGAAAAAGTTGACAGAATTTTGGATAGAATTTTTGGGTCAACTTTGGAGGGGTATATCTCCAGGTATATCAGGAGTTTTAAGGTGTTTCAAAATCCTAAAAAGAATTTCGTCGAGTCTAGTTTCCTACGCAACAAACCATACATCAATACAACATTAGAGTAGGGAGCTATGGGCGTTTTAAAATGGACAGTTAGAGGAATACGAATCTGGGTGGAAAAGTCGGAAAGCTCACTTAAAAGCCCACTTATGTGGTGATCCAGCCCAATCCGAGTTTGGTACCTATAAAAGGGACCTCTACACTTCATTTTATTCATTTTTCTTCAACTCCGCAACTCTCTAGAAATCTCCTAACTCTCCACACCCCTCTAGAATCTCCCACACTTCTTTCTCCATTATAAGAGTATTCTTGAAGGTTCTCCACCATTCCAAAATATTCTATACCATCACAAAAGAGGATCAAACTCCAAAATCCCAAGCTAATTCATGGAGAAGGATTGTTCTTGTCTCTACTTAATGTTTTGATGAATTTGGTCTTGCAAGAAGTTGAGTGGGGTGAAGTTCTTCTAGTGTAAGGTATGTTCTCCATCCTATTTCTTATGATTAAGTTGATTTGAAGGTTTAGCAAGTCCTATAAAATAAGAGAATCATAGTAGAGAAGTTGCAAAGTATTAAAGTGAAGATGATGACTATGGAATGAATTTGAAAGGAGATTTTGGGTTAATTTGAGATTAAATTATATATAATTCTTTGATTATGGTATTGTGGATATTGTTATGGTTGGTTGAGTAATTGGGAAAAACATCGTGTGGGATGTTTTATGGAGTATATTGGTGTTGATGATGATGTTTTTGATATTAGTATTGCTATTGTTGTTGTTTTGTTGGTATTGTGATTTCGGGCTAGGGATACAAACAAGGGAAATGCTACTCGAATTTCGGCAGATTTTAAAAGGAATTAAGTCGAAGGCTTAAGATAAGCATATGACGATAAGCCTAATAGTTGTATGAATTCTCTTGAATGTAGATTTACGAGCTTGGAAAGATAAGAGTTAAGTAGTAGGAGACCAAAAAGGTATGTTAAGGCTAGTCCCTTTCTTTCTAAAGGCATGATTCGTTTCTTATGAACATATATATATGTTTTCCACAACATTCTTATTCCCAAAAATTATAATTTCATGCTTCTTAGAGTTCTTATGATGCCAAAGATAGATGTTTCTATGATGAAAATGATGATGATGATGATCCCATTCTAGAGATTCCAAAGCTTATGGACTTGATGCTATTATGAGATTAATGAGCTTAATTCATGATTTTCTTAATTTTATTCATTGTTGTTGATCTCACCTTATGATTATTGTTCCTTTAAGGTAAGATATAGCGATGATGATTGTTCCATAATATAATCAGAGGTTACTAACCTTACTTGTCACTCCGATAGAGTTGTAGCTTTAATTGGGCTCTCATGCATGTTTTATAAATATGTATGTATTTTAATAACACCGTGCCTATATAGCCGGGCAGACACACCACTGCAGCGGGCACCTTACGCCCCAGATGCGGGAGGCCCGGACACGGGCTAATGATGATAACACCTTGCCTATATGACCGGGCAGCATAACACCGTACCTATATGGTCGGGCAGTTTACTTACATATATATATTTAATGTTGTTTTAAAAAGTTAAAGTTAGCATGCATGATATCCACCTTAAGAGGCAATCAGACATACAGGTTATCTCTTTATCTCATGCTTTTTTATTCTTGTTTATGTTGTTATTCACGCCTTACATACTCAGTACACTGTTCGTATTGACATCCTTTCTTGTAGACGCTGCGTTCATGCCCGCAGGTAGATAGGGAGACAAGTCAAATCCGTAGGTGCTTTATGAATGGATTCTGAGGAGCACTCCACTTACTTTGGAGCTGCAGTCTATTATTATTGATCTTTACGGTCACTTGTATTCTATGTAGAGGCTCGTAGACATGTATGTACAGTTAGATATTTCATAACCCTACCGACTCATATTGTTGTATAATATTTTAGTAGCCTTGTTGGCTTGTGGTGATGGGCATAATTATTGATGATCATGTAAAGATGTGTCGTTATCTTGCGATATATTCCCTTACAGAGTATGACGCCCATGAGATATCTTTGTGGTCCACATAGAAATGATTATGAGATGTATGTTTAGAGGTGCTCGGTGTGCTAGCTCCGAGTGCCCGTCATGGCCCTCTGATTGGGTCGTGACATTAGGTTTTGCGTCAAAAACTTTGGGTTGTATCGGATTTGTGTGTCGGGTAAAGGTTGAGAAGCATGAAAATTAGAATCGTAAGGCATAGCTCATCGGTACTAAGTTGATAACTTGGATAGGACTCAACTTGTGGAGTTGAAGGTGACAGAAAGGATTTGTTATGCATGAGTAAAAGATTAGAATTGGCCGCCACTGATGGGTGGTAGGACTATGATTGGTTTTGGAAATTTGGAGTCAGTTCGAGTGACTATTGGTAGTATACAAGGGTGGTACATTCGAGTTAAGCTTGTTGGACTATGTTTATCTTCCCAAGAGGATCTATGGGTTTCCAGTAAATCACCTGTAAGGATTCGATGAGTTCCGATTCAGATATGACGTATGAAAGGTTTATCAAGTTTTATCAGGGCTTGCAAGTGAATTTGATGATATTGTTACTGAGAATAGTTATTCGGATAGTATATGGTTACAATGGGCTTGGTAATGATTGAGTAGGTTCAATGGTTGCGATATGTCTTTAGAGTGATCATATGGTTTCCTACGGACTTGGTTTGGTAAGGTATTCAGTGGTATGTTCCTATATTGTGATTTGAAGGTTTAAGAAGACTTGAAACTAGCCAAGTTAGTTGTCGGTAAGATCAGTTTTGATGGAATTAAATAGAGATCTCAAATGGATCAAGGATTCTTTCTGGTAAGAGGGAGTTATGGTTTCAGGTTGTGGTGTGTATGTTCATATGTTTCTAAGAAATCGCGGTGCGAAAAACAGCTTTAGTAAGTGCGAAAGAAGAGTTAGCAGAAATCCGAACATCTTCCCGATTCAGAATGGGCTATGATTGTGACCATGTTTCAAAGGATTGCGCTGATTTGGGAAAGTTTTTGTGGGGCCTGCTAATCCCATTCAAAGTTGCAGTTTTATCAAATCAGAGAATTCGAGCAAAAGCAATTCGTTTATTTGAGGATCAGTTGCGAGGGAATTTTGAATACGAAGATATGAGAATTGGATCTTGAGCTAAGTTTAAAAGTTATGACTGATTAAGTGAGTGCGTAGGTTCTTCTAAAGGTTACACCTATGTAGGGTGTCATGTGATGTGAGAAAGAGGGCAAGTGAGCCCGAGGTGTATTGGCCTGTTTGAGACTATCCGTTGTATTGATCCTTTGTTTTATGAGTTAGTTTTTATTTACCAGGCCGGTCAGGTGTTCATCTGGTCTTTCATGTTTCTCTGTTGAAGTGAAAAATAGTTGACTCAAAGTTGACCTTTTGGTAAACGGACCTTTTTCAAAAATCCGTCGATTGCGAGAAGTCCGGATGGTCTTTTAGAACTTGTGTGTATATTCGGTACAGTTCCCAATACACTCGGGTGCATTTTGGGACTTGGGTTGGGAAGTTGGTTATGAGGTATCGGGGGTTGACGCGATCAGCGAGACCTCCGTTGGGTATGTCTACATATATGGTTTATGAGAAGATGGCCTCGGATAATAGTCGGGATTTCGGGTTGAATTAGTGAAACTTGGGAGTTTTTGGTGTCTGGTGCCTGCTATGGCGGCACAAGACCGCGGCAGCGGTCACCCTGCCGCTATAGCATCTTGTGCATATTTGGGCATGATGGACCGTTGAAGCGCTGGAGGGGGCACGGAAGCGGGTGACGTGCAGTTAGATTCATTAAATGTGTGTTAAAAGCCCTAAGTCCTTCATTAAATACCACTCAGAAAATAGAGCTATTCAGAGCGTTTCTTGGGGAAACATCATTGTTGTAAGTCCTTCCATCTTCATTGCTATTCCATATTCCATTAATCACCTTAGGAATCCATTAATCATGCTAGTTTCATTAAGAGTTTGAGGATTAAAAGAGGGTTCAATGGGTTCTTCATTCTAGACTATTAAATCTTGATTTATTGATTGGGTTAGCTTCATTAAGCATGTAATTGATGACTAGAAACTATTATTGCATGATTCCTTCCTAACAAGTAATTAAATCTTAATTTTTTTAATTGGGTTAGCTTCATTAAGCATGGAATTGATGACTAGAAATTAATATAGCATGATTCCTTCCTAACAAGTAGCTAATTTATGGAATTGGAAGTTAGGGTTCATACCCAAATTTGGGGGTTTTGCCTAGAATCCGAATTTAAGTGATTTGTTAGTTCTTCTAGCTTATAATTGATGGGAATTGATCACCTAGAGCATTAATTTCATGTTGAGACCTATAGATTCCTAATTTCATCTCTTTAGTTCATAAACCCCATTCCATAGGTTGGGATTTGGGTCTTGAATAGTAGTAGGGTTGAACGATGTTTCTTCTTGATTCTAATTTCATATTATGGATATGATTAGACTTCCATTATCTCGTCAAAGGAAGGGAAAGACTAAGGTTTGACTATTGGAGACTTTGCTACTCGGCTCTCCAGGTAGGTTATGGTTTACCTTATGGTGAGACTTCGACTAGCGAAGCGTTTGTTAAGATGATATTGTAGACTAAGCGTTTGTTAGTGTTGCGGAACGTGCAACCCGATCCATAAATGTTAGTGATGTGGAACGTACAGCCCGATCCATAAGTGTAGTGCTGCGGAACATGTAGCCCGATCCATATATGTTAATGTCGAGGAACGTACGGCCCGATCCATAAGAATAATATGTTAGCGCCGAGGAACGTACGACCTGATCCATAAGTATAATATGTTAGTGCTGAGGAACGTACGGCCCGATCCATAAGTATAACATGTTAGCGCCGAGGAACGTACGGCCCGATCTATAAGTACAGCATGTTAGTGTCGAGGAACGTACGACCCGATCCATAAATATAATATTTTAGTGCCAAGGAACATACGACCCGATCCATAAATATAATATGTTAGCGCCGAGGAACGTACGGCCCTATCAATATGTATAATATGTTAGCGCCGAGGAATGTACAGCCCGATCCATAAGTATAACATGTTAGTGCCGAGGAACATACGGCCCGATCCATAAATATAATATGTTAGCACCGAGGAACGTACGACCCGATCCATAAGTATAATATGTTAGCGCCGAGGAACGTACGGCCTGATCCATAAATATAATATTCATATACAATTTAAATAGTATGCATGAAATCTCATATGAAAGCTACAACTTTATCGGAGGAAGTAAGGTCGGTAACCTCCGATTCATATTATGGAACAACCATTATCGCTATATCTCACCTCGAAGGAACAATTCATAAGGTGAGATCAACAACAATGAATAAAATTGAGAAAATCATGAAATAGCTCAACATTTTAATATCATCGTTGAAATCATAACTTGAGACTTTTAAACATAAAATCATCATCATCGTAATCCTCATAAAAATATTCTCATCTTTAACATCATAAGAAGATTTAAGAGTCATAAACTTCTAGCTCTTGGAAACAAGGTGGTTATGGAAACATGTATGCGATCATATCATAAGAATCATGCCTTTGAAAGAAAGGGACGAGCCTTAACATACTTGTTCAGCCTCCAATTATCTACACTTGTTCGTCCGAGCTCGCAAGTCTACATTTAAGAGGATTCACACTATCGTTAGACTCATTATTGTATACTTGTACTATGTTTTCAAATCAAACTATTTTATATCCTGCCGAAAATCGGGCAGCATCTCCCCTGTTTATATGCCTAGCTCGAAATCTCAATTCAGCAACCAACAACAACAACAACAATACCAACATCAATAACATCATTTCCAACACCAATATGTACCATAAAACGGCCACACACGCTGTTTTCCAACTTTCATAACTAACCAACTTACTACACAATTATTTAACGACTTTGTCTCTGAGAATAAGCCTTAAACAATACCAAAAGAGAAAGATTCATACCTTTTTCTTGTCCAAACGATAATATCTTCAAGATTCCACCTTGAATCCAAGCCAAATCCAACGCAAGACAATTCTAGAATCACAACCATGCGTTATCCGGGCTTGATTAACGCTTCGCCACTTGAACATAACTCAAACCCTCACCTTTTTTCTGATGAAATTGCCCTTAGTTTCGCTGCACTCAATCTGATTTATTTATTTATTGTGAAAAAATTGGGGTTTTTCCCCTTTTATAAGGTTCAAGTTCGGGGGGTCACTGTAGCATTTTTACTGTAGCAGGTCGGTATTGTAGCAGACTGTAGCATTTAGTGTAGCACGCGTTTCTACTTTGTTACCCGAACTTATAACGTTCATAATTCTCTACTCCGATGTCTTATTAACAAGCGGTTTATTGCGTTGGAAACTAGACTCAACGAACTTCATTTTAGGCTTTGGAAACACCTTAAAACACTTCATATGCTAAGTGATATCCTTCCCTCAAATTGGACCAAAATTTTTACACGAAACTTTACCCATCCTTTCTCCAAAGTCGTACTACTCCATTTCTTCCACTCATTTCCTTATAAAACCTTCTGGTATACCTTATGTACATCCTACTCATTAAATATACTTAATAATTCTTGCTCCTTATATTCCAAAGTGGTTTTACTTAACCATAACTCAACGTACTTATGTTTCAAATTTTATAAGTGCTTCTTCGAAGATAGGGGTGTAACATCCTTCCCCCCTTAAAAGCATTCATCCTCGAATACTGTAGTGCGCTAATCCTCAATAGCCTCATTGAATTTTTTGTTCAATTACCACATACTTATACTATAAGTTGGTCAGTTTTGTCCTGTTCTTTCTTAGCTCTTTATCAAATTCATTTGTGAGTCGTGCAGTCCTCAATCCTCACATATATATAGTCACAAGTCAAATAGTATGTCGTTCTCATTCTGTCTCCATTCTTGTGGTTTAACTGGCCACGCCAAGGCTGCTCGCCGTCCTGCGAGCGTCCTTCCTCTTCGTTCCTCATTTCTTATACTAACGTCTAGTAACTTGTTCAGCGATACTTTGCTACTGACAAATCCTTACTCTTAACGGTTACGTTTTTTCGACCATCCGTCTTAATTCCTTTCGATGATCAGTTATACCCATATCCTCAATACAATTTCTTAATTACGTAGATTCATAATGTTCCATCACCATCCTTATTATTCCTCGTAGCAGGATTATATATTGCGATGAACCAATAATCATAGTTCGAACTGGTCTATAGCTCACAATATCTTCGAGTTCTTGTCAAAACTCTCCCTTTAATTCCTTTGCCTCAAATCTTGCAATATAACTTATAATTATGAAGTTAGGGCAATTCTCACTTTACCGTAGCTTCTTTTCTAACATCAGTCTGGTATACTTACCCTTGACTTCCTTATTCCAGTGATCACTTAGTTAGTTGTCATTCCTTGTTGGCTTTCCGGTGTGTCCATTCCCATCTGTGGGGCATAACCTTACGCTGATAGTTCATATAATTCTCTAATACATACCCTTATACTCAGTATGGTTAGTGACTCGTGATATACTTTCTAATTTCTGGTGATGCTGCTGCCTTTCTATGTGCACTCACGTCGTTCTTCCTCTCTTAGAGATCGCCACACCGCTTATCGTTACTCTTTTTGTTAAAATTCTCATATTTTTCCTTTAATATCAAGATTTTCTTCTGTTGTAACCCAAAGTGTCCTTTGTACTCACATCCATTTTGTCATTCTCTTTGTAGTTAGCTTGCAGATCTTTCTTACTCTCCTTATTACTCTTTAGGATACGTCGCTGCCTATTTAGATGCGGCACAAATTTCCCTGGTCTAGAAATATCATATTTGTTATATCCCGCATTTTTGTACAGTCGGATAATTCAAGACAATCGCGGGAAGACAACAAGCCAGGCCATATTTGTATCTTGTTATGCATGAGAGTTTTTTATGAAAATTTTGAAGTGGAAATATTAAGAAAGGTCAAGGGCATAAAGGGAAATTCGCAATATGACTCGTGGAATTATGAAGGAAGACGAAGGGCAAATTTGGAAATTGGAAAATAAAAAATTTGTCATGAAGCACAACAAAAAAATAGGGGGAGTGGGCTTGATATTTTTTGGGCCAAGGTTGGCTATCCATCCTTCTTGATGGGCCAAGCCCATATGAGAATTAATGAGTGGTTTAAAAGATGACCATTAAGTCATCTTTTCCTCATAACTCCCTAGAACATTCAAGAACAAAAAAAAAAGGGAGAAGGAGCAAGACTCCATAGGCCATTCGGCCAAGACAAAATTCCACAAGAACTTTGACAAAAATTTCTTCAAAAATTATTTTCCTACCAATTGAAGGGCCCCTAGCAAGGTGGAGTGGTCTTTGGAACAAGAAAAACTCATATTCATGCAAGTTGAAATTTTTAGCTAAGTGAAGAATTGAAGAAAAAGGTAAGGTTTAATCCTTTCTTATATGTTATGGATGATTTTGTGTGTTGTATCAAGTAAAAGTGGATGAATTTCATGGAAGAGAAAATCCATGTTGTGGCCGTGAGGTGTGATATATATGTGTGTGTGGAAATCATGTTTTAATTATTTTATTTAGTGGATAGTTTTGGTTATAAAGAATACTATGTTAATAATGGAAGTTGGATGATTCTAGTGAAGTTGTAGCCATGTGTGCATGATGTTGGCCGTGAATTGTATATCATATGTATAGTCGTGTATATTTGGTGAATCATGAAGGGATGGTGAGCAAGTTTTGATTAGTGTGTTGGTTGTTGTGTTGTGGATTCTATATTGCTAATAAAAAGCTTAATGATCTTAGAGAAATTATGGTAGTCGGAGACTTGTGGTTGAAGTTTATGTAAATTGAATATTATGTTCTTACATGTATGGAAAATAATGATATTAGTATGGTGTTGTTGGAATGTATATTATAAGGTTATTATTGCTTTTATTGGAATTGGAAGGTTTGAAGGAAGTAGTAAATTGATTAAGTTGTTATAATGTATCTTGGATTGAATATGGAAATTGTTGGTAAGGTTGTTGACATTATGTTGATAGTTTGGCCGGGTTGAATTCCCGGATTGTCGTTGATGAGAATTGGCCAAGGTGATGTTTGGGAATGATGTATTTACAGGGGAACTGCTGCCGAAATTTCGGTAGCCAAGTGTCACTTTAAGAATTCAATTCTAAATGCTCTAATCAAAGTTTGGTAATTGTGACCAATTTGTAGATTTTGGCGGATTTGCAACTTGAATTTGGAATAGCATAAGGAGCGGAAAGAGGTATGTAAGGCTTTACTCTTCCTTCTATGGCATGTCTTAGATGTAATAGGTCGGATACGAGCCTTGGGGACAACTCTATTCTCCGGAATCCGCACCTAAAGTTTCCCCTTTTTCATTCAGTAGAATTGAATTAAAAATCGTGTGAAATGTTGGAAAACCTTCCTAAACCTATAGAACTTGCATAAATAAGACCCGACTACCTTGAAACCCTCACAAGTAACGCCATGACATGTAACATATGCAAATGGTGTACGCTACCTCATTCGGCCCGAGGTGGGCCCATTGTTCCCGGATTTTCCCTATTGCTCCGTTTGACTCATTTTGGAGTAGAATCCAAAGGAAGCTTTTGATCCTTGTTCCAATTATCAAACGATAAGTACTGTACTATTTTTAATGGAAATATGTCTATGATGACCATGATAACGATGATGCTAAGGAAGAGAATACGTCTATGATAAGTATGACAAGAATGATTCCATGACTAAGAGTCTTAAGCTAAGGACCCAATATGAATATGAAAGTATCAAACTAGTTCTTGATTTCAATTCTATTCCTTGGTTATGACACCATCCTCTAAAGATTCCAAAGCCGATGAATTGATTTCTATGACGTCCATGATTTCATTCTATGTTTCTTTCAACACTATTCTCCGTTGATAGTCTCGCCTTAAAATACTCGTTCCTTCAAGGTGAGACAAGGCGATCACGATTGTTCCATAATGTAATCGGAGGTCACCGACCTTATGTCACTCTGATGGTTACATGATTTTCTTTGGGCTCTCCTGCATGCTTATATGACATATGTGTGTGAGATATGAATATGTACATGGGGGATGGCAAGGGAAACATGTTTCATTGCCACCTGGTCAGCTGGCTTATCATCCCGGATGCGGGATGCCCGGACGCGGGATATATGGGCGAGCCGATGTATTTCGGTACTATGTGGGCGAGCCGACATTGTTCGGTGCTATGCTATGTCCTGCTATGCTATGATACGATATGATATGATATGATAGGACATGACATGATATAAGTTCTATTTTCTATGTGTTATGTCCCGCATTTTCGTATAACGAGAAATCAAGAAATAAATAAGACTTGGGTGTGTGGAGGAAATATTTTGATTTTGGTAAGTATGACTATGTTGATTAGGAAATCATTGATGTTAAGACGTCGGGGAAGGCCGAGGGTAAACTTGGAACTTCGGAAATTAGTTTCGGGAATTACAAAACGGGACATAACATGAATTGGGCCAAGAAAATGGAATACAAAATGAGGCCCAAGTAAGTAGGGGTGGCCGGCCATAGCCTTTGGCCCATACCCATTTATTATGTCATGTGCCAAGCACATGACTAGATATGGATATATATCTACTTGCCATTGGGAATTATCAAGGAAATAGCACAAAAAATTCTAGAACACCCATCAAGAGGCTCTCGGCCGAGAGGGTTAGAGAGAAAAAAAAAAAAAAATTGGCAAGCGTTGATCTTAGCCTTAAAAATCTCGAGTTTGGCATAGTTGTGGAGTGCTCAAGACGCTCTCCGACGTGAGACAATTAGTTTGGCGTAAGGTGCTCGTTTGCGGCGAATCGGAATTTAAAGAAAGAGGTAAGATTTCAATGTTTTTATGTTATGAAAGGGATACATATGTGTTAGTGATTGAATTAGTGTAAAGATTATGGGATGGGGTTGTGTTTGTGTGTGGCGTGTGTGTGTGAAAAGAGTGTGTTTGGCCGTGTGCCTTAAGATAGGAGAACAAGTGTGAATTGATTTTGTTTAAGGTTGTTAGTTGTGTTGTCATGACCTTTGTATCGTAAATGAATGTTTGAAGAATTGAATTGGTGTTAGAAAATGATTTCGGACGTTATCGGAAAAAATGTATACCTTTGGGATATTGGTGTATATCATAGTATATTTATGACACTAAAGACCTTAAATAAGGTTTATGGTTGATAATAACGAATTTGGAATGAAACGACGCAAGTTAGAACGCTCGTCGTAACTTTTGGTGTTTTGAATGAAAATTTGAAAGTAGTGAACTTTGGGGATGTTTGTATATGGTTTGGAACTTGTTTGTTATGTAGTGAAATAATCTTGAATGAATGAATACAATAATGTGGGTATGAGTTGAAATTTTGAAGTTTGGAAATAGGATTACCAACTTATGTATTAAGGTGAAATTTCGAATCTAGTGTGGTTTGTAATGTATAATGATGTTTGGGTTGTTGTTGTTGTTGTATTTTGAGCCGAGCTAAGTCTCGGGGGCGTTAGATATATAGGGGAAATGCTGCCGAAATTTCGGTAGCCAAGTATAGCCCAAAAATGAAAATGTCAACTCTCATGAATAGTAACTGGTAAAAGTGACCATTTGCAGTTTCTGGACGAAACGGGAATTTCGATTTGAGGAGCGTAAGGCGCCAACCAGGTATGTAAAGCCTACCTCTTATTCTTTTGGCATGTCCTAGACCTACTAGGTAAATTTCGGAATCTCGGGAATAACTCTGCTCTCGGAAATCGAGGTTCAAGTTCGAGCACTATTCATTCAGCGCGATTGAAACCTTTTGGTCCCATTTGGGTAGAAGAACACTCGTACCTCCATAACTTGTGCTGTTGAGTCCGAAACTCTTCGAAACTTTTGTAAATGACTATATGAAGCCAAAAATCTGCGATTTGTGTCCGCCGCCTCAATTTGCCCCGAGGTGGGCCCGCGAGCCCCGAGGCTCCCCTTATTCGGTTTGTTTGATTCGTTTGTGTCTGTTTTAATCTGCGACTGTTTGTTTATGACCCAAGGATGCGTTGGAAACTTCCTGTGCCATCAATGCACGTTCTGTACTTTGGATGATGTGAGAATTCCGAAAGAGTGACTCATGAGCAGTTTTCTTACGAATTTGACAGCTCGGCACTTCGTAACCTCTATATGCCTAATTTTATCAATCCGATTCCTACTTCGAGCCTCTTGGTGTCAGTGTATACTTATATGTAAATTATATGTTGAGTTCGGTAAACTATTTTTGATATGCATATGGTTTCTGCACTACTCTGTTCGTGCTGTCTGCTATGACTTCGTTCGTCGGTACCCGGGCCGACTTTGTGATCGTGCGCACTATGTTATATTCGGGAGTTATGATGTGTTACGGTTTCCGAGGCCTCGCCATAGGGCCGGTTACCGTTTATGGAGTTATGATGTGATATGGCATTTGATATGTTCTGATGATATGATGTGTGTGATATGATGTGTCTGGAGATTGTACGGAGATTTGAAAACCTCTGGAGCTATGATGTGTTGTGGCACCAGCGTCGGGGGGTGACCACGTTCCTAAACCCTATACATGATTTGATTTGCATTTGTACGTTCGCCTCCCGCACAGGTTTGCTTTGTTTGCGATAACGGTGTGTTTGTTCTTTCTGACTCCCGCTGTGTTTGTGATTTCTGTACCCTCTGCTTTACATACTCAGTACTTCTCCCGTACTGACCCCCGTTTCTTCGGGGGCTGTGTTTCATGCCCGCAGGTACAGAAGCTCGTCTGGGTGGTCCTCCGATTTAGGCTACTCAGTCTGCTGTGTTGAAGAGCTCCCCTTGATCCGGAGCCTACTTTTGGTACATATCTTTTGTTGTGTCTGTATTCTGTATATTTGGATGAGTGGGTACGGCGGGGCCCTGTCCCGTCCTATGTTCTTATGTTCCGTTTTGTCTAGAGGCCTGTAGTCAGATTTGTGGGTCGTGGGTCCGGTGTGTTTGCATGTGAGTCTGTTGTGCGATCTTAAGTGGCCCGTACGCTACTATGGCCAAGTCGGCCTCTGAGTTTGTATGTATGTGTATGCATTTGGGGGCGATGTGCATTCCGCCACCCCTTCGGATGTGTGTGTGTGAAAATTTGGCGATGTACATTCCGCCTCTTTTCTGATTTGTGATTGTTTGATCTGTACGGGCGACTGCTTAGGATAAGTATTCGGTAGATGTCTGATTACTATGCTGAGTTTGAATATCGTATGATGTGTTGGACGAGTCTGGTTACGATGATCTGGGTGTGAGTTCGTTTGGGGTGTCCCCGTTGGGCACCAGTCGCGGCCCACGGGGCTGGGTCGTGACAAAAAGTGGTATCAGAGCGGTTTGTCCTCGGAATGTCTACAGGCCGTGTCTAGTAGAGTCTTGTTTATCGATGTGTTGTGCACCACATCTATAAACAGGAAGCTACAGGACATCTAGGATGTTGTGTTGCCTTTTCTTTGAAATCTTAGATCGTGCGATAGAGCTGTGTTATTAGGGTCATTCTGATCTGACCCGTTGTTGTGTTTGCAGTGATGCCTCCGAAGAAGGCAACGGCGGCCCAGAAGGGCAAGGCGAAGGTGGGAGAGACCAGTCAGGCACAACGGGCTACTCGGGCTCGTGTTTATGATTTGCCTGAGGTTACACCTCATTCTGAGGGGTCTGCTACACCCCCATTAGTACGGCCTGGAGCGGGACCCTCAGCAGCTCCAGAGGCCCATGTACCCGCTCCTGAGACTCCAGCTTCTCAGCCAGGGGCGGAGGATAGGACCCTGAGGGAGGCCGTACAGTTGTTGACCACGATTGTAGCCGGCCAGGCTCGCAGACGCGGGCGGAGGGACGATGATGATGAGGACAGGCGGGAAAGCCTGAGAGTTCGGGAGTTCTTGTTATGCGGCCCTCCAGAGTTTTTCGGGTCTAAGCCCGACGAGGACCCCCATGACTTCATTCGGGGGATGCGGCGTGCATTAGACTTGGTCAGGGCGTCAGAGACCGAGTCGGTTGAGCTAGCTTCGCATAGACTTCGGGATGTTGCCGCGCATTGGTATGAGACTTTGGAGCTATCCCGGGGTGAGGGCGCTCCTCCAGCTATGTGGGATCAGTTTGTGACTGCTTTCACCCGCCACTTTCTGCCCCCAGAGTTACGACGGGAGCGAGCTGATCGGTTTTTGCATCTGCAGCAGAGGGGTCGGAGCGTCCGTGAATATAATTTGGAGTTTGATTCCCTGGCCCGGTATGCCCCTGCCGTGGTGGCAGATATGACAGATCGGATGCATAGATATGTTATGGGGCTAGATCGTTACTTGATTGACGGTTGTATGGCGGTGTCATTGCAGACAGATATGGACATTGCCCGTCTACAGGCCTACGCCCAAGGGATGGAGAACCGGCACCGAGCAGATCGACCCAGTAGAGAGTATGATGGGAGACGGCCCAAGAGGGCCAGATCAGCAGGGTATTCTGGAGATTCCCGGGGCGGGCAGCCTCAGCATCAGTCCAGTGGGTACTTTCCTTCGTCAGGCCGGGACACACAGTTTGTTGGTAAGAAGTTTGATGGAGCAGGACCGTCCAGGGCAGACCCGAGTTCCAGAGCCCCAGGTCCTCAGGCGAGCAGGGGTCCCAGTCAGTCTAGGCCACCCATACCCCAGTGTTCGTATTGTGGGAGATCGCACCCAGGTGAGTGCTTCAGGGCCACGGGGGCCTGTTTTGCTTGCGGCCGCCAGGGCCATATCATGCGGGATTGCCCGTGGGCAGGTGGTTCCGGTAGCGCAGCACCGCCGATGAGGTCCGCTGCTGGTTCGTCATCTACACCTCTGGCCACGCGCTCTACGGGGCGAGGTATGCCAGCACCAGCGGGCCGCGGTAGAGGCCGTGGTGGGGGTTCAGATTCTAGCGGTCCTCCGAACCGCATCTATGCTTTGACTGGTCGTCGGGACCCAGAGGCACCCCCAGACACAGACCCAGGTATATTACTACCCCCTTCTCTGAATAAATATGTGCAATGATAGGTTTGTACCTCGGTATTATGCGATATTCTTTTGTGTGTGTCAGTAAAGGTAGGGTAAGAATCTGAATTAATGAAAATATCCGAGGCAGTTATCTGTACGTGTGTGAGGAAAATATATGGGAGTTGGAAGGCTAGAACGATAGACCACACAGCCAGAAAAGCAAACGACTTCTTTGGGACAAAGTGGGACCCGCTACGAAAAATTTCCGAAAAAAATTTGCTAAGACCCCGTTTGGCCTAAAATTGCGTGACAAATGTAGTGCGGGGCAATTGACGAAATTATATCAACCCTAACGCGTCAAAATACGTAAAAGATTCGGGGTTAAGCGTGCTCAAGCCAGAGCAATTCAGGGATGGGTGACCCCCTGGGAAGTAATGCAAAATTTTGCACAAGTGTAAGTAGGATTAATGTAAATGAGAATTTGGGGTAACCAAGGATAAATAGAATGTGTGTGGAATAATTAGTGCCCTCGCGAGAGCCGCGCGGAACGAGGCGGACTAAATGGGCAAAAAGGAAAAGGGTATGACACCGCTTGGGAAATTGAACGAATTTGAATAACAGCCAGAGATGTTCGCCAGTAAGGTATGAGTGAGCGTGTGTATGTGTATGTGTGTGCGTATGATTTTTATCTTGTGCCTATGCGGGGTAAGAGCCGAGCCCCGGCAATTGATGTTGAGATAAATGAAAGGTGAGCAGTGTGAATGGATAGAATTTTTGAAGGAGTTGATACGTAAGACGCAAGGTAAATTGTGTGACGACCGATGAGTGAGTTTGCAAATGAAGAGGAAATTCTCATGAATTATTGGAGCCTTAATGTGAATGATTTGATCCTAAATTGACAATCTATCTGTGGTGCTTCTGCATTTCCGATTCCGATGAGGCTCTACCTAGTACACCTATGTACCTCTGCGTTCGACTAGGTTCCCGTCCGATGAACCTTTTGTGCGTTTGATTCTGAATCCGTTTCTGTCTGGCACACCTCTGTATGTCTGACTCTGGATATAAATCTGTCTGATATGCTTCGGTGCGTTTGATTTTGACCGCGCGTGTGTTTGATATGTTTCGGTTTGTCGGATCACGACTCTGTATGAAACAATTCCGTATCTTTGATTCTGATTTTGGGTTTGTTCGATGTGAGTCCGTACGTCTGACTTCGACTGTGAATCTGTTTGGTATATCTCTGTGTGTCTGATTCTGCCTACGAATTCGTTTGATACGCCTTTGTACGTCTGACTCCGATCTCAGATGTGTCTGATATGCTTCCGTACCTTCGATGTTGACTACGAATCCGTCCGCCATAGTTGAGTATGTCTGCCTCCGATTATGAATCCGTCCGGTTTTAGTTCTGCTTCTGTTCGGTATGAAGTGTCTGATAGGAAGTAGAGTGAGATTACGACGATGTGGTAAAGAAACTCAGAAGGGTGAAAAGAAGATGATACTGACGATGGTGTCTGGAAAGCGTCCGTCCCTTACAAGAATATAATGCAGAGTTCAGTGATTACGTGGAGTATGAGAACAGGTACTATGAAGGTATTTGAGTCAGTGATGTGAAAAATCTACCCTAGTATTGGTAAAGAAGACATGTCAGAGAAATCAATAAAGGACAACTATCAAGAGAACCCTCCCGGAGTAGTACGACACCCATGAGTTCGATTCAACATTCGAGGACGAATGTTCTTAAGGGGGGGAGAATGTTATGTCCCGCATTTTCGTATAACGAGAAATCAAGAAATAAATAAGACTTGGGTGTGTGGAGGAAATATTTTGATTTTGGTAAGTATGACTATGTTGATTAGGAAATCATTGATGTTAAGACGTCGGGGAAGGCCGAGGGTAAACTTGGAACTTCGGAAATTAGTTTCGGGAATTACAAAACGGGACATAACATGAATTGGGCCAAGAAAATGGAATACAAAATGAGGCCCAAGTAAGTAGGGGTGGCCGGCCATAGCCTTTGGCCCATACCCATTTATTATGTCATGTGCCAAGCACATGACTAGATATGGATATATATCTACTTGCCATTGGGAATTATCAAGGAAATAGCACAAAAAATTCTAGAACACCCATCAAGAGGCTCTCGGCCGAGAGGGTTAGAGAGAAAAAAAAAAAAAATTGGCAAGCGTTGATCTTAGCCTTAAAAATCTCGAGTTTGGCATAGTTGTGGAGTGCTCAAGACGCTCTCCGACGTGAGACAATTAGTTTGGCGTAAGGTGCTCGTTTGCGGCGAATCGGAATTTAAAGAAAGAGGTAAGATTTCAATGTTTTTATGTTATGAAAGGGATACATATGTGTTAGTGATTGAATTAGTGTAAAGATTATGGGATGGGGTTGTGTTTGTGTGTGGCGTGTGTGTGTGAAAAGAGTGTGTTTGGCCGTGTGCCTTAAGATAGGAGAACAAGTGTGAATTGATTTTGTTTAAGGTTGTTAGTTGTGTTGTCATGACCTTTGTATCGTAAATGAATGTTTGAAGAATTGAATTGGTGTTAGAAAATGATTTCGGACGTTATCGGAAAAAATGTATACCTTTGGGATATTGGTGTATATCATAGTATATTTATGACACTAAAGACCTTAAATAAGGTTTATGGTTGATAATAACGAATTTGGAATGAAACGACGCAAGTTAGAACGCTCGTCGTAACTTTTGGTGTTTTGAATGAAAATTTGAAAGTAGTGAACTTTGGGGATGTTTGTATATGGTTTGGAACTTGTTTGTTATGTAGTGAAATAATCTTGAATGAATGAATACAATAATGTGGGTATGAGTTGAAATTTTGAAGTTTGGAAATAGGATTACCAACTTATGTATTAAGGTGCAATTTCGAATCTAGTGTGGTTTGTAATGTATAATGATGTTTGGGTTGTTGTTGTTGTTGTATTTTGAGCCGAGCTAAGTCTCGGGGGCGTTAGATATATAGGGGAAATGCTGCCGAAATTTCGGTAGCCAAGTATAGCCCAAAAATGAAAATGTCAACTCTCATGAATAGTAACTGGTAAAAGTGACCATTTGCAGTTTCTGGACGAAACGGGAATTTCGATTTGAGGAGCGTAAGGCGCCAACCAGGTATGTAAAGCCTACCTCTTATTCTTTTGGCATGTCCTAGACCTACTAGGTAAATTTCGGAATCTCGGGAATAACTCTGCTCTCGGAAATCGAGGTTCAAGTTCGAGCACTATTCATTCAGCGCGATTGAAACCTTTTGGTCCCATTTGGGTAGAAGAACACTCGTACCTCCATAACTTGTGCTGTTGAGTCCGAAACTCTTCGAAACTTTTGTAAATGACTATATGAAGCCAAAAATCTGCGATTTGTGTCCGCCGCCTCAATTTGCCCCGAGGTGGGCCCGCGAGCCCCGAGGCTCCCCTTATTCGGTTTGTTTGATTCGTTTGTGTCTGTTTTAATCTGCGACTGTTTGTTTATGACCCAAGGATGCGTTGGAAACTTCCTGTGCCATCAATGCACGTTCTGTACTTTGGATGATGTGAGAATTCCGAAAGAGTGACTCATGAGCAGTTTTCTTACGAATTTGACAGCTCGGCACTTCGTAACCTCTATATGCCTACTTTTATCAATCCGATTCCTACTTCGAGCCTCTTGGTGTCAGTGTATACTTATATGTAAATTATATGTTGAGTTCGGTAAACTATTTTTGATATGCATATGGTTTCTGCACTACTCTGTTCGTGCTGTCTGCTATGACTTCGTTCGTCGGTACCCGGGCCGACTTTGTGATCGTGCGCACTATGTTATATTCGGGAGTTATGATGTGTTACGGTTTCCGAGGCCTCGCCATAGGGCCGGTTACCGTTTATGGAGTTATGATGTGATATGGCATTTGATATGTTCTGATGATATGATGTGTGTGATATGATGTGTCTGGAGATTGTACGGAGATTTGAAAACCTCTGGAGCTATGATGTGTTGTGGCACCAGCGTCGGGGGGTGACCACGTTCCTAAACCCTATACATGATTTGATTTGCATTTGTACGTTCGCCTCCCGCACAGGTTTGCTTTGTTTGCGATAACGGTGTGTTTGTTCTTTCTGACTCCCGCTGTGTTTGTGATTTCTGTACCCTCTGCTTTACATACTCAGTACTTCTCCCGTACTGACCCCCGTTTCTTCGGGGGCTGTGTTTCATGCCCGCAGGTACAGAAGCTCGTCTGGGTGGTCCTCCGATTTAGGCTACTCAGTCTGCTGTGTTGAAGAGCTCCCCTTGATCCGGAGCCTACTTTTGGTACATATCTTTTGTTGTGTCTGTATTCTGTATATTTGGATGAGTGGGTACGGCGGGGCCCTGTCCCGTCCTATGTTCTTATGTTCCGTTTTGTCTAGAGGCCTGTAGTCAGATTTGTGGGTCGTGGGTCCGGTGTGTTTGCATGTGAGTCTGTTGTGCGATCTTAAGTGGCCCGTACGCTACTATGGCCAAGTCGGCCTCTGAGTTTGTATGTATGTGTATGCATTTGGGGGCGATGTCCATTCCGCCACCCCTTCGGATGTGTGTGTGTGAAAATTTGGCGATGTACATTCCGCCTCTTTTCTGATTTGTGATTGTTTGATCTGTACGGGCGACTGCTTAGGATAAGTATTCGGTAGATGTCTGATTACTATGCTGAGTTTGAATATCGTATGATGTGTTGGACGAGTCTGGTTACGATGATCTGGGTGTGAGTTCGTTTGGGGTGTCCCCGTTGGGCACCAGTCGCGGCCCACGGGGCTGGGTCGTGACACTATGCCTATGGAAAAGAAATGTTTTTTTTTAAGGGAAAGACAAGCATGCATGGTATCCGGCCTGAAAGGGTATTCCTATGTACAGGTTACTTTCTTGTATCACTATATGTCCTATGATCCCATGATATTGTTAATCATACCTTATGTTTCTGTTTGTATTATCTTCCATGCCTTACATACTCGGTACACTATTCGTACTGACGTCCCTTCTTGTGGACGCTGCGTTTCATGCCGCGTAGGTCAGCAGGTAGACGGACTTGATTCCTAGGAGTTCTATCAGCAGTAATTGGCAGCGCTCCAGTTGTCCCGGAGCCCCAGTTTCTTGATACTATTTTGTGTATATATGTTCGGGCGCGGCAGTACTCGGCCCTTCCTATGTATATGTGTACTATGTTTAGAGGCTCGTAGACAGATATGTACAGTTAGATGTTTTGTACTCTTGAGGGTCCTCGTCGCTGTACACTGTGTTAACAAAGTTTAATTGCCTATGTTTATAATTATGCTACTGATGTTAATAGTAAGCAACGGAAGAAAAAAAAAGGATATGGTATAGTGCATACGGCCCACTTAGTGATAAGAATACGATACGAGATAGGGGGTGCTCGGTACAAGTATTGGGTACCCGTCGCGGCCCTAGTTGGGTCGTGACAGAAGTAGTATCAGAGCAGGCGGTCCTAGGGGTTTGTCTACGAGCCGTGTCCAGTAGAGTCCTGTTTATGGGTGTGTAGCGCGCCACACTTATAGACAGGAGGCTGCAGGGCATTTAGGAAATATGACCTTCTTTGTATTCTAGATCGTGCAATAGAGCTATGTTACCAGGCTTCCTTGTTCTTTTCTTAATTCTATGTTACGGTTTCAGTAATGCCGAAGAAGAGGAAGACTACGGCGGCCCAGAAGGGCAAGTTGGCGGCTGGAAGCAGAGTTGAACGGGAGCCAGAAGAAGACGAGTCCTATAATGAAGCTCCCCCTCAGACTCTTCCTATTTCCCCTGTATCAGCCGAGCAGGAAAGAGTTCCAGCTCCAGCCCCAGCACCTCCAGTTCCACCGCCAGCAGCTCCGGGCCAGCAGATGACAGAGGCCATCCAGTTATTGACTCAGCTAGTTGCCGCACAGGTTCAACGGCAAGATGTAGACCCGGGAGACAGGGCGGTGAGTGCAAGGGCTCGTGACTTTATTACCCTGAAACCTCCGGAGTTTTATGGATCGAAACCGGAGGAGGACCCGCAGAGCTTTATAGACGAGATGCTGAGGACACTGAGAATCATACATGCTTCGGATACAGAGTCAGTGGAATTGGCTTCATACAGATTGCGTGATGTAGCAGTTCTGTGGTATAGTAGTTGGATATCTTCGAGGGGAGCAAATGCCCCTCCCCCGGTTTGGCAGGAATTTACTGAGGCATTTCTGCGACATTTCTTACCGCCGGAAGTTCGACGGGCTCGAGCCGATATGTTCTTGAACCTTAGACAGGGAAATATGAGCGTTCGAGAATACAGTCTTCATTTTAACTCGTTGGCCAGGTATGCCCCAGCCATGAAAGCTAATATGGGAGATCACGTGCACCGGTTTGTGAGTGGGCTGGGCCACATTTAGTTAAGGAGTGCTTGACGGCTTCACTCCAGGACGGGATGACTATTACCCGTATCCAGGCCCATGCCCAAAACCTGGAGGAACAGTATCAGTTACGGAGAGAGGAGCGCTATTCGGATAGGGGTTCCAGAAAAAGGGGCAGATCCTCCGGGACTAGAAGCGAGTATAGAGGGGGACAGGCACAGGAACAATCTAGGTATTCAGGCCAATCAGCGGCCAGTGCACCTCCTCGATTTGCGGATAGGGGATTTGATCGTTCTACTTATTCAGGACCAGATCAGAGTGCCAGAGCTTCGGGGTCCCAGTATAGAGTTGAATCTAACAGGACGAGGCAACCCCCACTACGGTGTGCTCGGTGTGGCAGGCCATACTCTGGATAGTGTTACCGGGATACTGGTGCATGTTTTTCCTGCGGTCGGACTGATCATTTGATGCGTGATTGCCCGCTAAGGAATGAGGGAAGCAGAACCCAGCCCGCCGGATCAGCGGTTGGTTCATCGTCGACCGTGCGCCCTCCTGGACAGACTTCCCAAGCTCCAGCAAGCCGTGGCCGAGGCAGAGGAGGAAGGGGACCCAGTTCAGCCGGCCCTCCGCACCGCATATATGCATTGGCAGGACGGCAGGATTCTGAACCTTCCGCAGACGCGGCCACGGGTACGTTATCGGCACTTTTCTATGATATGTATGTGTTAATTGATCTAGATTCCACTCTATCGTATACTGTTCTTTGTATTGCTGATCGTACTCAGAATTTGGAAATTTGGGACAAGAGTAGCTGTACTCATAGGTAAGGGGCGGATACTGGAGGTTACGAAGGCTAAAATGGTAATCAAAAGAAAAGGATGCGTTACGAGAGCGTTCCGGAAATGGTCAAGACCCCAACTTTCCCCATATTATGTAATATATTAATTGTGACTGTTAAGTCCCAGAAATGAAGTTGCGATACATAGAATATGCTAGCTGGATGAAATTCAAAAGACATGATGAAGGGTATACGTACGGATGTCACAGGGTAAGACCGATGCCGAACCCACACTAGTTAAGGCTAGAAAGCCCTAATGCAGTGATATACGAGAACATATCTAGCCAGGGAATAGACGCAACAAACTCCGCGAAGAAGGAATTACAATTGTAAAAGATCGCGGAAGGCGACGATTATTTAAAGGGCATAGACGTGTGTAGACCCTCTTAATAAAAGGGGGAGAGCATGTTAGACCTAAAATGGACTATGACGATTCAAGATCCAATAAAGGAGGCTTATTAACGTAGGGCCAGCGTTCGGAGCTAACTCAAGTGACCTACGACATAAAGGTAACCTAAGCTTCTAAAATGGATATGTTAAGCGACATGTGAGATGTCTACGAAGGAGACCTCCCCGAAGTATTGTAATACACTATGAGGCTAGTTTAACATTCGAGGATGAATGTTCCAAGGGGGGGAGGATGTTATATCCCGCATTTTTGTACAGTCGGATAATTCAAGACAATCGCGGGAAGACAACAAGCCAGGCCATATTTTTATCTTGTTATGCATGAGAGTTGTTTATGAAAATTGAATATTATGTTCTTCCATGTATGGAAGATAATGATATTAGTATGGTGTTGTTGGAATGTATATTATAAGGTTATTATTGCTTTTATTGGAATTGGAAGGTTTGAAGGAAGTAGTAAATTGATTAAGTTGTTATAATGTATCTTGGATTGAATATGGAAATTGTTGGTAGGGTTGTTGACATTATGTTGATAGTTTAGCCGGGTTAAATTCCCGGATTGTCGTTGATGAGAATTGGCCAAGGTGATGTTTGGGAATGATGTATTTACAGGGGAAGTGCTGCCGAAATTTCGGTAGCCAAGTGTCACTTTAAGAATTCAATTCTAAATGCTCTAATCAAAGTTTGGTAATTGTGACCAATTTGTAGATTTTGGCGGATGTGAAACGTGAATTTGGAATAGCATAAGGAGCGGAAAGAGGTATGTAAGGCTTTACTCTTCCTTCTATGGCATGTCTTAGATGTAATAGGTCGGATACGAGCCTTGGGGACAACTCTATTCTCCGGAATCCGCACCTAAAGTTTCCCCTTTTTCATTCAGTAGAATTGAATTAAAAATCGTGTGAAATGTTGGAAAACCTTCCTAAACCTCTAGAACTTGCATAAATAAGACCCGACTACCTTGAAACCCTCACAAGTAACGCCATGACATGTAACATATGCAAATGGTGTACGCTACCTCATTCGGCCCGAGGTGGGCCCATTGTTCCCAGATTTTCCCTATTGCTCCGTTTGACTCATTTTGGAGTAGAATCCAAAGGAAGCTTTTGATCCTTGTTCCAATTATCAAACGATAAGTACAGTACTATTTTTAATGGAAATATGTCTATGATGACCATGATAATGATGATGCTAAGGAAGAGAATACATCTATGATAAGTATGATAAGAATGATTCCATGACTAAGAGTCTTAAGCTAAGGACCCAATATGAATATGAAAGTATCAAACTAGTTCTTGATTTCAATTCTATTCCTTGGTTATGACACCATCCTCTAAAGATTCCAAAGCCGATGAATTGATTTCTATGACGTCCATGATTTCATTCTATGTTTCTTTCAACACTATTCTCCGTTGATAGTCTCGCCTTAAAATACTCGTTCCTTCAAGGTGAGACAAGGCGATCACGATTGTTCCATAATGTAATCGGTGGTCACCGACCTTATGTCACTCTGATGGTTACATGATTTTCTTTGGGTTCTCCTGCATGCTTATATGACATATGTATGTAAGATATGAATATGTACATGGGGGATGGGAAGGGAAACATGTTTCATTGCCACCTAGTCAGCTGGCTTATCATCCCGGACGCGGGATATATGGGCGAGCCGATGTATTTCGGTGCTATGTGGGCGAGCCGACATTGTTTGGTGCTATGCTATGTCCTGCTATGCTATGATACGATATGATATGATATGATAGGACATGACATGATATAAGTTCTATTTTCTATGCCTATGGAAAAGAAATGTTTTTTTAAAGGGAAAGACAAGCATGCATGGTATCCGGCTTGAAAGGGTATTCCTATGTACAGGTTACTTTCTTGTATCACTATATGTCCTATGATCCCATGATATTGTTAATCATACCTTATGTTTCTGTTTGTATTATCTTCCATGCCTTACATACTCGGTACACTATTCGTACTGACGTCCCTTCTTGTGGACGCTGCGTTTCATGCCGCGCAGGTCAGCAGGTAGACGGACCTGATTCCTAGGAGTTCTATCAGCAGTAATTGGCAGCTCTCCAGTTGTCCCGGAGCCCCAGTTTCTTGGTACTATTTTGTGTATATATGTTCGGGCGCGGCAGTACTCGGCCCTTCCTATGTATATGTGTACTATGTTTAGAGGCTCATAGACAGATATGTACAGTTAGATGTTTTGTACTCTTGAGGGTCCTCGTCGCTGTACACTGTGTTAACAAAGTTTAATTGCCTATGTTTATAATTATGCTACTGATGTTAATAGTAAGCAACGGAAGAAAAAAAAGGATATGGTATAGTGCATACGACCCACTTAGTGATAAGAATACGATACGAGATAGGGGGTGCTTGGTACAAGTATTGGGTACCCGTCGCGGCCCTAGTTGGGTCGTGACAATATCTCACGCCCTCATGAAGTATTCTCTTGATCCATTTTAATTCTTTTTCATACCTGCATTGTGGTATGCTTATCTTTAATTCGTTTCTGCTCCCTCTTAATGCATTCTTGATATGCCACTACGTCTCGAATTTTGGCCTCTTTAAGCTAACATCTTTCTTTCCTTGGAATTTTGACAATGCCATGCCTCGTTTCAAAACCAGATCTTCTCTTCCCCCCTTTTTAAGCGTGTTCTTATACACTAGTAACTCCTGAGTATCAGTAGTCATCGGTTAACCCTAACGATCCTCCAACTCTTTTAGTCTCTTATAATACCGGAATTCTCTCATCGTGTAGCTTGACTTATTTTTCCTTTCTGCTAATTAAGGGTTTTGCATTTAAACGAAGCGCTTATGCATTATAGATCCATTCTCGCTACTTTGTTTTAGGCCCTTCTACTTCTACCTTTTATGACTGAACATTTCCCGAATGAACGGGTTAATGGGGACATTGGAATCCATCAAAACATTCTATGGACCGTTTGGTCACACTTTGCTCTTTTTATCCCTCGTCTTCCTCCACAACTATTATCACTGAAATTCTTCTTACTCTGAGTTTTCGGTTTCACTTTACATCTACAATATATCATTGAGAGTTAATATGTTGCACTCCTCCACTTCCACTATCAATCCTTTTATTCACTTAGCTCACTTATCCGAAATTTGCCTTGACTACTTATTTGTATCCCACCTATGCGTTGTAGTTTTTCAAGTGTTCTGCCACTTCTTGTTCGTGTCATGAAATCCTTGCAAATATACTCTCTTCTTTCTTCTCCTTCCTGCCGCCAAGGCTAGTCTATATTCATGAATATTTCCCATACATCCTTCTATTTCCTTTATAATCGAATCTCAGTATTCCTCTTACACCCCGTAGTTTCGCACGTGGAAATTTATAAGTGTTGGACATTCTAAGTATGGATACTGGAGTTCCCTTCAAGGATATATGATATTATATGAAGTAATCCTATGGTCATGACGGTTTACGTTCATATAATAAGCTATGGGAAACTCCGGGACCAAGCAAATCGAAGAAAATAAATTTTTCGAAAATTTGGAAAGAGTTGACAGAATTTTGGACCGAATTTTAGGTCAACTTTGGAGGGGTATATCTCCTAGTATATTAAGCGTTTTAAGGTGTTTCAAAAGCCAAAAATGAAGTTCGTTGAGTCTAGTTTCCAACGCAACAAACCGCTCATCGATACGATATCAGAGTAGAGAAGTATGGACGTTACAAGTTCAGCTGACCGAGAAGTATGGACGTTACAAGGTCAACTTTGGAGGGGTATATCTACAGTGAATGTTACAGTGACCCGACCCAAATTTGAACCAATCTAAAAGGGGCTTGCCCCCTCTATTTTCAGCCAAAATCTCTCCCAAACAATTCCAAAATGCTCTAGAAAGTTCCCCAACTCTCAAACCTAAAATTCAAGCATAAATCAGCTATAATTCCTGAATTTCGGTTCGGGCAACATATAGTTGCGAGTATAGAATCATATAGCGACGCGTGTGGTTCAAGTTTAAGGTGTAAAAAGTGAAGATATAGCGATATTTCTAGGAGCAAGGTATGAATCTCCTTTTATTAATGCTAATTTTGGTTTATTTATGGAGATAAAACTGTCAAATAGCTGTATAATAGTTTTGTTAGTGGAAATATGGGATAAACCCCATATGGGATGTTTATGGAGTATTTTTGGTGTTGATAATATTATGATTAATGTTGGTATTGATGTTTTTGTTGTTGGTTGCTGACTTACGATTTTGGGCTAAGCATATAAACAGGAGAGATGCTGCCGAAATTTCGGCAGATTCTAGAAAGATTTATTTGAAGGACTAAGACAAGCATATAAAGGTGAGTCTAACAATAGTATAAATTTTCTTGAATATAGATTTGCGATCCTGGGAGGACAAGCGTTGAGTAGTTAAAGTTAAGGCGACTAAAACGGTATGTTAAGGCTAGTCCCTTTCTTTCAAAGGAATGATTCCATAAATGTTTCCATAACCTCCTTGTTTTCAAAAGTTAGAAGTTCATGATTCTTAAAATCTTTTATGATACTAAGGATGAGATGTTTTCTTTGATGAACATGATGATGATGATTTTAATTCTAGAAATTCCGAAGCTATGATTTGAGAGCATTATGAGATTATTGAGCCATTCCATGAATCCCTTGATTTTACTTATTGTTGATGGTCTCACCTCATGTTACACGTTCCTTCGAGGTGAGATATAGTGAAGACAATAATTCTATTTCCAGTGCTGTCTAAGTTCATGATTCTCGAGACTCCAGTGACATTATCGATTTCATCTTACGATGGTTGATTCTTCAAGGAATGATATAGTGACAATGGTAATGGTAATGGTAATGCTAATGATGATGTTGATTTCATTTATGTATTTTTATGCGCGTGTATGTATGTATGCATTGCATCCCACTGATCAGCTGGGGATAATACCGCGCCTACATGGCCGGGCAAGATAATACCGTGCTTATATGGTCGGGCAAGATAACACCGCGCCCATATGGCCGGGCAAGATAACACCGCGCCTATATAGCCGGGCAATACAACACCGTGCCTTAATGGCCGGGCAAGATGCTATATATATTACCGTGCCTTAACGGCAGGGCAAGATGCTATATATATTACCGCTCCTATATGGCCGGGCAAGATAACACCGAGTCCCGAAAGGGTCGGGTATGGATATGACAGATGTATGTGTAGTAAGTGTATGTGAATTCATATATATATATGTTGTGTATGGATGTGTATGAAATGTTTTTCCTGTAGACGGCTTGTCACGACCCATCTAGGGGCCATGACGGGTACCCGGGGCTAGCCACCGAGCACCATTCGTTCTGCTACTCATCTTACTCATTTAATGCTCTTTTATCGATTTATATTTAGGACATAAGAAAATCATCTTTTCATTTTGAGAACACAAAAATACTTTTATATGCATAAGCCTCTCGGCCATCAAAATAATATATACATGTACATAAAAGCATCTCATGAGACCATCTAACCCACACTGCGCATCTACGAGCCTCTACTGGAGTACTGAACACAAGGACGGGATAAGACCCCGTCATGCCCAAAATACATATACATGACTATATACACAAAAGAGTAATCATAAGAACCTTCGGACAATGGAGTGCTTCTCAAATCAGCTGACAGCTACTACGAATCTGGGTCGAGCTCTCCTCCCTGTCTACCTGTGGGCATGAACACAGTGTCCAAAGAAAACGGACGTCAGTACGAACATTGTACTGAGTATGAGAGGCATAAACAATGAAATAAGACAATGATAATGGGAATGATACCAATATGGAACATCTGAATCTGACTGTCAAGTATAAAGAAAATAAGTCCTGCATGCTATCTTACTCATACTCATCATCATATCATATATGCAAAATGTATAAGCTGCCCGTCCATATCGGATAGGTCTGATAATCAATAACATTAGCCTGTGTCCAGGCCTCCCGCGTCCGAGGTATCATCTCATGCCACCCACTAGTGCTGTCTGCCCATGCCATCTGGCCATGGTGTATACATATAGCTGCCCGCCTTAGCGGTGACTGCCCGGCCAACTAGGCGCGGTGTTATATCATCATCATCATAATGTGCTCATCATGGTATGCTTATCTTATCATAGTACATGCATAAGGCTCAAGATCAACTATACACTATCGGGGTGACGTAAGGTCGTGATCCCCCGATTGCATTATGGAACAACCATGGACATTCTGCCTCACGTTGAAGGAATTAGCGTATAAGGTGAGTGTAAGCGATGAATAACATCATTAGACTTTTTTTACTTTAACTCATTACCTTATGTAGCTAATTATAGACATAGGCTCGTGGATAAGAAAATAGTTACACTATAGGATTCATGCCATTAGAAAGAAGGGACTAGCCTCACATACCATTCTCGTTTAAGCAATCTAACGTTCGTTTATCCTCCTTCAATGTCACGCCTCTACCTTCAAAAGAGGATTCGTACTAACGTTAGTTAATCGACTATAAAAACGTGCTACTATTTCTAGGAAAATTGGGCGGCACTTCCTTTGTTTATACTACTTTTTCCATATTCTATATTAACTCCCAAACGCTCACAACAACGTTCACAATATTGAAATCAACAATCATCATTTACACGTACTAACCACAATCCACCATTTCTCTCTAATTTTTCTACATTTATGCTTATAACTCATTATCGTGTTTCCTCCTATATAATACTTATTTCATGGTCTAAGCATCCTTTTCAACATATTCATAATCATGCACATCAACATTTATGATTCCATTCAACTACCATTCAATTGTGACACTATTCATCCATTTTAAAACCCATCTTCTATGTTTTCCTACCATTCAAGCATCTTAGCTTTCCAATACCTTAAAAAACATGGTGAAGTCATGAAACTTACCTTAGATGATGGTGGAACAAGCCTAGAGTGGAATCCTTCCTTTTGCACCAAAACCCTACTTCACCTTTCTTGGAACTACTTCTTGGTTTGGATGAACTTCACTTGAGTTTCACACACCTTGTTTCATGGATTTAATGTTATTAATCATTGATTTCCTTGTTATTCTTATGGTTGAAGTGTTTGGAGAATTTTCTAGAGAGTTCTTGAGTGGTGTAGATGAGAAATGAAATGAAAATGAATAAAAAGGGTCCCTTATATTAATCACAAAATCTGAATTTTTTTATGAACAGTAGTCGAGATGCACAGTGGTCGTAAACCCACTTTACGGGCCGTATTATGGTTTACGGTCCATCCTTCGCGATCTTATTTAAGCATATCAAAACCAGAAAGGCATGCTAGAGATCATGGCAATTTACGACACAGTTTACGGGCCGTATTTCGATTTACGGTCCGTATTCGAAGTCGTTTTTAACCATTTGAAGCATTTGACAAAAAGTTGAAATTTTTGAAAGGTTGGAGGACGATAGCAGTTTACGGTCCGTAAATCACTTTACGGGTCGTATTCCGCTTTACGACAAACTGGGTCAATGTGCAAACCTGCAACTTTTCACTGTACGTTCACGGGGAAATTTCCGAGGTGTAACACGACTAGTCTACATGATAGAGATCTTAAGAAGAGTACGAGGTATAATTACTTACTTTATCTTATGTTATCTTCATTCTGATATCATACTACTTGTCACGACCCAGCTCCGTGGGCCGCGACTGGTGCCCTATTTGGACACCCCAAACAGACTTACATGCTAACTTGTCATATTCTAATTTAACTCAGATTTCATTTTAATCATTTTAAACAGATTTGAAATCAAATATTATCTTAAGCGGTCGCGCGTGCAAAGATATCATATCAAAGCCAAAAAGGGGCGGCGGAATACACATCGCCGAACATATACACATATACAAACATGTGGGCCACCATGGCCGCCATAACAGGCAGGACCGCATTAAGACACAAATCGTAAACAAAGCGAACACACATAGGACCCTCGACCCACATATATGACTACAGGCCTCTACAAACCAAAACGGAAACATATGATGGGACAGGGCCCCGCCGTACCCCAAATAGTCAAATATATAGAAATATATATACATGACAGAGATATGTACCAAAATATGGGCTCCGAATCAAAAGGAGCACTCTGTAGTAGCAGAAAGTGTGGCCTACAGTGGCGGATCACGAACCTCTGTACCTGCGGGCATGAAACGCAGCCCCTGAAGAAAGGGGGTCAATACGAAAGATGTACTGCGTATATAAAGCATAGAGTGTAGAAATCCAAACCATAGCTGACATAGAAGAATACAGGGAGTAAATAACGAGTCAGTATATCAAAGTCCGTGCTGAAAATATATGTATATATAATGCAAATGAAAATCATGCATAAGGCTCAGGAACGTGGTCACCACTCCGATGCTGGTGCCACAACACAGCATACTCCAGAAGGTTTCAAATCTCCGAACAACCCCGAACATAACATATCATCACAACATATTATATCATCACAGCATATCATAAGCCATATCACAGCATAACTCCATAAACGGAACCCGGCCCTATGGCGAGGTCTCGGGAACCGTAACACATCATACTGCCGAATATAACATAGTACGCACGATTACAAAACCGGCAAACGATATCATAGTAATAGGCACGAGCAGAGTAGTGCGGAAACCATATGCATATACACAATTAACTTCCAAGACTCGACTAATAAATACATATACATATATATATTGTTATGTCCCGTGCTTTCGTATAATTGGAAATCGAGAAATAAACAAGACTTGTGTGTTATAAGGAAAATTTTTTGATTTTGGTGAATATGACTATGTTGGTTGTGGAATCATTAATGTTAAGACATCGGGGAAGGCCGAGGGTAAATTTGGAATTTCGGAAATTAGTTTCGGGAATTACAAAACGAGATTACACTAATTGGGCTCAACAAATTAATGCAAAAATTTAGGCCCAAGGGATTTGGGGTGGCCGGCCATATCCATGGCCCAAGCCCCTTTGTTAATAATCATGTGCCATGCACATGATCAATGTTATGGATATATATCATGATATAGTGGATAATTATCAAGAATGTTCAAGAAAGAACAAAGCAAGAACAAAGGAAAAAAAAAAAGAGAAGGGTTCGGGTTTAGGAGGAAAGAAAAGAGAAAAGAAAGAAAAAAAAAATTGGAGCCAATTCCTTGGTTCAAAAGTTCATCTTTTGTGAAATTATTACCAAGTGCAAAGCCCTCTCCAAGTTGGTATAATTTTCAAGGCAAGAAAGTGCTTCTTTTGGCAAGTGGAAAGAAAGTGGAAAAGGTAAGATTCTTGCTTTTTATGTTGAAGGAATTTTGTTTATATGGTAGCATGTGTAGTGTATATGAGAATTTCGGGAGTGTTGCATGCATGTGGTGTGTGTTTGTGTTGTTGCCGTAGGGAGTAGTTGGATGGAGGGAAATGGTTAAACTTGTTAGTATGTTGATTATGTTGCTATTGCCTTAGGAAATCAATGAAAAGTATGAAGACTTTGTGTGTTGTGAGTGTGTGTGTGTGTGACCGTGAGCTATAGGGAGGAGGAAGTAATGTGAACTAATCTTGTTTAGTTAGTTTGTGGCGTCGTTGTGACCTCTATAACGCAAATGAATGTTTAAGTGAATTGAATTGGCATTGGAAAATGATTTCGGAACATTATGGGAAAGTATATATTTTTGGTATGTTTGTGTATATCATTGTATATCTATGATATTGAGACTTTAAATATGACTTATGGTTGATGTTAATGAATTCGGAATGAAACGACGCAAGTTAGAACGTCCGTTGTAAGTTTTGATGTTTTGAAAGAATTATGGAAAGTAATGAATTTTGGGCAATTTTGTATATGGTTTGGAATGTATTTGGGATGTGATTGAATAATCTTGAATGAGTGAATGAATACAATAATGTGGGCATAGATTTGGAATTTTGGAAGTTTGAATGAAAAGTTGCCAACTTAGGTAATAAGGTGGAACTTTGAAACTAGAGTGGTTTGATTATGAATTGTGTTGTTGTTGATGTGTGGGCTGTTGTTGTTGATGTATTTTGAGTCGAGCTAAGTCTCGGGGGTGTTAGATTTATAGGGGAAATGCTGCCGAAATTTCGGTAGACAAAAATGAAGTTAATGGCATTTTTAAGCCTAAGAATCTCAATTGGTAACTTTGACCATTTGCAGATTTCAGACGAAACGGGACTTGACTTTTGGGAGAGCGTAAGACGTCTGTAAGGTATGTAAAGCTTCCCACTTCTTCGTTTGGCATGTCTTAGTGTGATAGGCGAATATTGGAACTTCCGGAGCATTTCTGCTCCTCGAAACCCGATCCACAGAAAAGTTACTATTCATTCAATTCAATTGAAGCCTAAGGGCTCTATTTTGGCTAGAATGCCACCAATCGTCCGAAACCTATCGAAATGTGGTCGGGTAACTTAGAAATGATTATGTATGAACTTTTGGCCCCTAAATGTTCGTAAATTATGTTCGCCACCTCAATTCGACTAGAGGTGGGCCCGCTAACCCCGAGACGCCCTATTTGTCTTATTGGGCTGTCCTTTTGAGTAAAGTTTGAAATGATACCTTCGATTTTGGAACTTCCTCCTACGGGATGTGTTTTGAATATTACGATACGCTAAGTTACGTGTTGAGCTATACGTACTACTTTGGAAACGTTTTGTGAAATGAAACTTTGTATCGACTAAGTATTCGATTATTTTGTACTATGAAATGACTTATGAGACTACTAAGTTTTGAAAGGCTATTTTGAAATATGAATTGCATTTGTTTGCTCACGACTCCGCTCGTGCCTTATTATGACTTCGTTCACCGGTTCCCGGGCCGGTTATGATTCGTGCGCCTTACAATAATTCGGCCGTATGCTGTGTTACGGTTCCCGAGGCTTCGCCATAGGGCCGGGTTCCGTTTGGAGTTATGCTGTGATATGGCTCGTGATGCGATACGCTCACCTATGTTTGTGTTTGTGTTCGGAGATACGGAGATTTGAAACCTTCTGGTGTTATGCTGTGTGTGGCGCCAGCGTCGGAGTGGCGACCACGTTCCTAAGCATTTGCATGATTTCGTTTGCATTATGTATACGTATATGATTTTGATACGGATTTTGACATCCCGATTTGTACTCCACTTTGTTATCTGATTTGCTTTCAGTTTTGATCCATATTTCTGTACTCCGTGCTTTACATACTCAGTACATATTTCGTACTGACCCCCTTTCTTCGGGGGCTGCGTTTCATGCCCGCAGGTACAGACATTGGTGATCCTCCACTGTAGGCTACACTTTCTGCTATTTTGGAGTACTTCTTCTGATCCGGAGTCCACTTTTGGTACAGACTCCTTTTGCTATGTATATGCTCTGTATATTTGACGATTTGGGTACGGCGGGGCCCTGTCTCGCCATATGTCTTTGTTTTGAGTTCGTAGAGGCCTGTAGTCATATATGTGGGGCGAGGGTCCTATATATGTTTGTTTGTTTTGTTCTCTAGTCTTAAAGCGGTCCGTTTGTTTTGATGGCCCTAAATGGCCCTTATGCTTATGTTTGCACTTTCGACCGGCGATGTCTATTCCGCCGCTCAGTTTGTATTTGATATGGCATTTTGATTTGTGCGACCGCTTAAGACATATTTGATAAAGATTCAGTTTGATATGACTTTTATGAATTGTTTTTGGAATATGCTCGGATTTGGTAAATAAATATGCGATTTGGTCTGGGTACCCAGATAGGGTGCCAGTCGCGGCCCACGGGGCTGGGTCGTGACATATATTGAGTTCAGAAAGCTTAAAGTAAGTATCGAGTCTGTCGGAATTAGTATACAAAAGATATGAGCCTTTAAATTTATAAAACTTTCAAAAAAATACCTCATCAGCCTTTTTCTGGAAATTTAGTATCATTCACATTAAGGAGCTTTCAAGTACTTATGGAGCAAATCAACGGAGCCTTAAATTCATAGACAAAAATCCTCTTTTTATATCATACCAAAAATAGCTCAAATAGGACAAACGAAGGAAGTCTCGGGACTAGTGGGCCCATCTCGGGTCAAGTAGAGGTGGCGGACATAATTACTACGTTAGACTCTATAGTGTCATCCACGAAGGTTTCAAAGCGATTCTATCACGTCTGCACAAGTTATGGATGTTTGAACAGTCTTCCAACAAGACATAAGGTTTGTAGTTCAATTATATTGAATGAATAGTACCCAAACTCAGACTCGAATTTCTATGAACAGAATAACCTCCGAGGCTCAAATCTCAACCTAGTATATCTAGGACATGCCAAAAGAAAGAAAAGGGATAGCTTTACATACCTTTAGCTCTCCTTACGGTTGCCCAAACTCAAGTCCCGTTTGCTCCAGAATCTACATTTGGTCACAATTACCAAATATGAATTTCAAGCTTTTAAGAATTCAAGTTTAAATCTATACTTGTCTACCGAAATTTCGGCAGCATCTCCCCTATAAATTCAACATCCCCGAGAATTTGCTCGGCCATAATATCAACAACAACAACCACAACAATCATCAAAATCACAACAAAACACATTCTAACATAAATTTTTCTTCCTTTGTACATAAAGTAACACTTCCATTCCAACTTCACACTATCCAACTAATATCAACATTTTCCATATTCATTAACTAACTCAAGATTACTCAAACATACTTCAATAGTATTTCAAACAATATTCAAGGATTCAAGCCATTCCGCCAATTCCATATTCCATTCGAAACTTCTATAAATGCAACGAAACTACCAAATCGCATTGTTTTCTTCCAAGTTCACTAGCAACAACCATAATTCACATTTAGAATCTCACTTTCATAATCATATAAAATTTATACTAAAATCATATAATTTCCCATAACTACCTCCAACAAATTGCAATGTCAACTCAACTCGTTAAACCTTTATTTACGTCGTAAATGTCACAACGAAACAACTAACAAACTAAATAAAATATAATTCACCATCCCCATACCATTATGGCTCACGGCCACACACACACACACGCCATGCACCCACACACCTCAATTCCATAATTTTCATGCAACTCTAATCACCATAACATACACACTTCTTCCATAACATAAAAGAATAGAATTATTACCTTTTTCTCCAAATTGCTACTTGCCACAAACGTAGTCCTCTTGTTAAACTAATTATACCACGTTGTAGAGGGCCTTAAACTTATCAAGGATTCAAGAAGGGAGATATTTTTGGATCAAAGTCTAAGGACTTGGAAATTATTATTTTTTTGATGAAGGGTTCGGCCGAAGGCCCCTTTTTGGGGTGTTCTTCAATTTTTGTTTTGTTTTCTATGAGTATTGAATGTTCTAATGGATAATGATACATATATAATGATCCCTTTTTAATTAATTAGTCACATGGATTAATTCCCATGGACTTGGGCTAGCATGGCCGGCCACCTCTATCATTTTGGGCCTCCATTTCTCTTTTATTTTTTTTTAAAGCCCAAACTTATTATGAATCTTAGTATAATTCACGAAACAAATTTCCAAAATTCCAATTTTGCCCTTGGTCTCCCTCCGTACTTTCGCATCGATAATTTCCATGAATATCACACATATGTTAAATAAAATAGAAACATAGCCTTATTTCCTACAAGTCAAGATTATTCCAAATTTTCCAAATGCGCAAAAACACGGGATATAACACTACTATTCATGCCTTACATACTCAGTACATTGCTCATACTAAGTAAGTTATACGATGGTTCGCTCGGTTCCTGTAAGGTGCCGGGTGCCAATCACGCCTTACCAAGGGTGGGGTGTGACAATTCCTTATCCTCATTCCATGTCATTGATGTACTACCTCCCGGTTAGCTTTGTTAGTTCATTATCCTCTCGCTTGTCCTTGGTGATTGCTCAATTTTTCTTTTCTTTCCTTTTTCTTCTCTCCTCTCCTTTTGACTAGCCCATTAGTTTGCCTTTCCTACTTTAATTCTCAAACCTTCCTTGAGTTCCTTCCTCCCCGAGCGCCCTTCTCCACTTATTGTATGGCATCAACCCTGAAGTTCATGAAATATTCCTTTAAACGTGCAAATCCATTTTATTCTTAAATTATCTTTTAGAAAAGCTTCTTTGTTTCTGAGGCAACTGTGTCAGTATGACTACACATTTATCCCTTTATATACCTCTCGAGAGCTAGAAATCTCTTAGTATCATTGCAAGGCCTGATCATTCTCTCTCTTACTTCACATCCCTATTTTTGGTTACTATCGTTTAGTCCCACTTATCGAAGTCTATTCGCTGACCCCACACATTCATCTTTTGTTCCATACTACCATACTTTATCCCTTTCGCATGCCTACTTTTGAATTTTATCCAAATAGTCCCTTGCCTTACCCGTCGTCCCTCTTGGAAGCTTCGCTCACCCTCGTTTCTTACACTTTTTTTTCCTTTTCTCAAGACATTCTAATCTTTTTACTTTCTATATACTCACTTTCTTCCTTTCCCCGATGTTATTGCATTAGGAATTTCCAACTCTAACCTGTAGTGAAAATAACATTAACTTACCTTGTAACATTTGTACCACTTTTGTCACTTGAACTTCATTACCCTGTTCGATTAATGCCCTCGGTATATAGCAACGTCGATTAATGGGACATACATATCGGTTAGCACAGCCACATATAGGATGTCATACACATACATATATATTTACTAATGCCTCGCTTATAAAGTATTTCCAAATACTATTCGAACTTATCCTAATTCTAGAGCTGTGATGCACCTTCTTTCTCTTTGCCGGTCTAGTCCACCTCATCCTTTGCGATCTTTTAGGGTTTCCAACCACTCTGCACACTCCAATTTCCCTTAGGTTACTTTAGCTTCTCATCCGTCTCTTACGTCTGAATTTGTAGGACTCTTAGTATACTTCTCAGGGGGTCACCCATCCTAGTATTACTCTCACCCCAGCACGCTTAACCTTGGAGTGCTAATAGGATTCGGTACGTTTGTGCTGGTACGATCGCATCAACCCTACTGCGTGACCTTTATCGCATGACCTATAACAAGTTGAAGTTCTAACGAATCTCAATAAATTCTCGTAATGCATATCCCTCCGGATTAAAAGGGATCTTTTACGCTTCCGACTAAGAAAATGCTAATTTGGCCTTTGAAATCCTCAATAATCACCTTCAATCTGCATGCATGACTACCTTTCATCCCAAATTTCAAGATTCCCAATGGTGGCGAAAACACCTTGATCATAGTTACTTATAAATACTTTGATTATTGGTCCCTTTAGGATTTCCGCTCGCCCCTATTAAGTAATAACCTACAGTAAATGCACACACATAGGAAATTTCAATAAAAGACTCATATACCTGTAGCCGATCGGTCCTTAGCCTGATATGGTGGGATATAAAGTAAAGTGTGCTCTTCATCATTATCTTCCCACCATCTGCTAGTCTGGCCTTCGTCATCTCCCCCCGAATTAAAAGGATACGGATAATCCGGTAGCTCCTAGTTTACTGACAGCCAGGATAGAGGGCTAGAGTAATCAGTAACACTCACCGGGGTAGCTGGTCTGACGTAGTGCTCTACCATAGGAGCAGCTGGTACGACCTCGGGAATCTCCTCCTCCGATGTCCCATACGAACCCTCAGACGGGTCTGTGTCGTAACTGTCCTCCAACGGATCCTCCTCTGTGGAAGTCAGAAACTCTGGAGGAATCGTCGCTGGGTCCTCAGAGGGATCAGTCTCGATGGAATAGCTAAGGCTCATCCTGCTCGATCCTAGAGCATGTGGTCCTGAATCTACTCTAGGGTCTTCTTAGCTCCCTGACTGTCTAGGTTGATCTCTTCATCTTTTGTTAGTCTGCACTTACCTATAGGAAAAAGTGGTTGGAAGCGATCTTTCCTAGACTCTGGCTCTATCGCGCGATCTGAGATAGAAAGAAAGGTCAATGATTCCTAAATGCCCCGCAACCTCCTGTTTATAAGTATGGCCGTCTTCACACCCATAAACAGGACTCCACCGGACACGATCTATAGACAATCCCTAGGACGAACTACTCTGATACCACTTTTGTCACGACCCAAACCGATGAGCCGTGATGAGTACCCGTCTAATACTGGTCGAGCACCCCTAACTCGCCTCTGCTCTATACTAGATAAACTGGTGGCCCATCTTTAACTGATGTCTGAGCGATACCATCCGCTATAGCGTTCGTATAATGAGCTCTACCACAAAGCTTATAAATCATGCCTGTAGATACGTAATCACAGCCATACATACAAAAGGCAATAATAAGGGCCGACTTGGCCACTACACGTACTGTACACAAAATAATATATAACAGGACTGCACGGTGTTCCAACTGTACACAACTGTCTACAGACATCTATGGAGTATAACTGTAGAAAGGACAGGACAAGGCCCTGTCATACCCATATATGTACATATCATAATAGCATACCAAAGGGTTGTAGCTCCGGTCCGAATGGAGCTTGCAGGCTGGAACTAGAAAGAGGTCCTACGTGTTATACCCCGTATTTTTATACGACGGATTATTCGAAAGCCAATCGACATAAATCCAAGAACAAGATTATTTTTGGATATGAGACAAGGACTTTTAATCCCCGATATAAACATGGCACGACTTGTTTGCAATTTCCATTAGCATAGAAATATTATTATTGGAGATTAGGAATTTATAAATTGCGATTATATCAAGGGATTAATGATTAATCAAATTGATTATTGAAAGTGGACCCCACCACACGTGGTGGACTTTGATTGGAGGAAAGAGGAGGGGGGACACGTGTCAAGAGGAGGGACATGTGTCCCATGGAGGGGCTGCCTATATAAGTCCCATAAATGACTCATAAGTCATTCATTTACTTCATTTCAACTTAATCCACTAGACAAAAGAAAAGAAAGAAAAAGCTAGGCTAGAAAGAAAGAGAAAGGGGCGGCCATGGTTATGGCATAAGGTGGTGGACTCACGGCCTGCCATGGCAGTCCACGGTGAGCATGGCCAGCCCTCCCATACACCATTAAATTGTTCAATTTTCAATCACAATTGGAGGAGGAAGAGTGAAGGAAGCTCACGGCTGAGGTGCATTTTTAGCCAACTTTGTTAAGGTAAGATTTAATCTTCTTTTACATGTATTAAGGGTGGTTTGAACAGGTTGTAATTGATAGATATGGATGGAATTCATGAAGCTATGTATGTAGGTGTTGAAGCCGTGTAGGGGCTGATTTGTGTAGAAATGGTGAACAAATTTTACTTGAAGTTTTGGTTGTTGTTGTATGAACGTTATGGTAAGGATGAAGTTTAATGGTTCAGGTTGAAGTTGTAATTGTTTGTGGGCTGTTGTAGAAGCCAAAATAATGTTAAAATAGTTTCTTGCATTTGTATAAATGATGTTGTTAGACGTGTGATTATTGGTAGGATTTGTGAAATTGGAAGAAAAGAATGTGTTGTTGTTGTTCTTCTCTAGCTTGGAGATTGCGGGTTGTTTGGTAAATTGGTTGGGCTGTTTTGAATATTGTGTGGGTTGTCCAAAGTGTCCTCGAGTCTTGTTCGAATGGTCTCGGGTTGGCACTAGAACGTGTGAGCATTGGTGTTGGCTTGACTGTATGTGGTTGATTTGAATGTAAAGGAGATGTCGTCAAATTGTTTAGAAAGAAGTTACTAACGTTAGAATACGTTTTGAATCTCTTCGTAGTTTAATCGTAGTTCTTGACGTCTTAATATAGGTTGAGACACTATTGGGCAGCGTATACGTGTTGTGTTGTGAGTAAACGCTAAAGGTATGTAAAGCATATCCCTTCTTTCTTTTGGCATGTCCTAGATGTAAATAAGATATGATATGAGCTTTGGGGTAATTCTATTCACAAGTTCCGAGTATGAGTTATGATTCTTATTCACTTCTTGATGTTAGAACTCTCAGGATTGTCGAGCTATTGCCCTCGAGTCTTTTATATGATTGAATAGTAAATGATGCATAAAAGTTCCTATTCCCAAAGGATTCTATAATGAATAATGTCCTTAACTTTCATAAGCTGTCTCGTATTGATTTGATGTATGTCTATGATCCCTGAGACTTTCCTTTATATAGTTTGTAATGACATTTAGAGAGAACTTAATATGGCTATCATCCTGACACTCGAGAATTAATTAGTCTACTTATCTATTGAGTCTCAAAGATGGTTTGGGTCCATATGGTTACTTATTACTCTGCTCGTGCTTACTGTTACATCTTTCACTGAGTCCCGGGCCAGGACATGTTTTCGTGCACAGATCCACTGCATTATTAATCGAGTCCCTCACTAGAGGGCCGGGACACGTTATATGTATCTGTATATGATGATATGATGATACGGGGATGGCTGCCAGGATGGCATATGATGATCTTATTCACCGAGTCCCTCACTAGAGGGTCGGGACACGTTATATATATATACATGATGATGATATGATTTTACTTACCGAGTCCCTCACTAGAGGGCCGGGACACGTTATAGATATGCATATGAACAGGATGATTATCTAATTGTGGCGTTAAGTTTCCTAACGAGTTAAATCTGATATTGACACCATGATTTACGATTCAAAGGTAAGCCTTGTGGTTTTCTGGTTATTGTACTGGTTATCTGTACTCCTACTTCAGTGTGATCCTGTTTATCGTATTTATGCTTTACATGCTCAGTACATATTCCGTACTGACCCCCTTTCTTCGGGGGTATGATAGCCTTGTCGGCTCTTGTATGGCGGGGATGTTCCCTTATATATTATGAAAGCCTTGTCGGCTTATGTACTATAATGTCTGTTAAAAGTTGTAACTCCTTAGGAGACAGGTTGTTGTGATACGTCTAAATAATGCGACAGTTTTGAGACGACGTCTTGCCTTGGTATTGATAAGTCTGTATTATGCTAGTTGTGGATGATTATAGTTAACAGGTACATACGAGTGTCCAGCTCGGGCACTAGTCACGGCCTACGGGGTTGGGTCGTGACAAAAGTGGCATCATGCAGTTCGTCCTTGGAGTGTCTACAGACCGTGTCTAGTAGAATCTTGTTTATCGGTGTGTTGTGCACCACATCTATAAACATGAAGCTACAGGGCATTTAGGATGTTACCTTTCTTTCATATCTAAGATCGTGCGATAGAGCCCAGACATAGGGAATGGAATTCCTTATACTTACATTTCATTTCAGCTAAAGAACGACATCAACAGATGAAAGCGACCGATGACATTGGAAGCTACACAGCACGCAGGTAAGAAATGGTGCGAAAGAGGTATGTCGGGTAAGGTAAGAATAATTGAATACGATCGAAATATAAAGTTGAAGGATGAAAGAGAAGGTAGATACGAAGATATAACAGGAAAGGTCGTTAAAGGATCAGGTATGTCCTGAGGTGCGATATGACAGGTAAGTCCCGACACCTTTGTAACTTTTATTTGGAATTGGGAGCCCCTGTGTGGCTATGATACGATATGATATGTGTGTATATATGTTGGCCTGTGAGGCATTGTTGGTATTTCCTGCGTGCAGGTTCTGGGATAGTAAGAATTACAGAGGAGACTCTGCCCAAATTTTCCCAGAATTAGGAAAAAGAAAAGAATGAGATATAAGTTCATAATAGGTTATGGAAGGGTGACACCAATACGGTAAGGCTATCATGTTGGACTAAAGAAATAAATAAAATATATATATATATATATATATATATACCCTCACCTTATGCATAAGAGGCATCATTCTTATTGGGATACTTTGTTTTGAAGAAGCGTATACAAGCAGCAGAATTTGGAATTCATTTAAATGGACCAGAATACCTTCTAGCCACATTTTTGCCTAAAACAAAAGAGCTTAGAATGAAGGGCAACACCTTCTAGTAATTAAGATCCGCTATTGGAAGAGTACAAAGCCTACAACGAACAGTTTGTGAATTAAATGATTCGCTCATGACTCAAGAATCAACCTGGAATTAAACTATGTGAATCAAGCACTAAGAAGTTCTGTGGTGCTTGTCGGATTCTAGTGTTCTTCTGGTGGTGGTTGGAAAATTCTTCATGGTGACACCTTATTAATAGTCAACTAATTGGAGATGAAATTCGTGGAAGGAAAACTCAACTTATGAGCTGCTATGAATCATGTGTTCCACGTGTTGTTGATAAAATGCTAGGACGACTCGGAAGAGATTGCGACCCTAAGGGATAACTTACAACGAGTTTACAGTTAAAGGAAGTAATGGTATGATTGAGATAGAAGTACAAATAAAGGAGAATTATGACAAGTTATGAAGATAGTAGTAAGACAGCTTGTGAGATACTAAGGGTAAAATCGATCAGAAAGGGTGAAAGTTCAAGTACGCCTAGTCCGCAGAATGTAATTAAAAACGTAGTAAGAATCGCGAATAAGATTACAAAGTGTTATGTTATAAGATGGATTACGAATAGGATGTAATGTGAATATCATGGGGATTGCTATAAAAATGAGTAAATCCTAGCAAGGGAAAGGATACGATATGATTACTGTGAAACAGAAAGGCAAATGTAAAACGAATAAGAAATACTCACAAAATTCTGTAGGGAAAGTTCAGAGTCAAAGTCAAATGGTAACGGAAGCGAAACCGAGTACAGGAAGAAGAGAACTTAAAAGAAAGAGGGAGATAAAAAGAAAGTGAGTAGCGTTGCAGTATAGTGATACGTTATGACATGTATAGCTTGGGAAACGAGTAATACAAGTGACAGAACTGTGAAAGACCAATTTAAAGAAAGATGAGCAACGAGACAAGAATGAATGCCAGAAATGACTGGTATGGTAAGGACAAATAGAAATAAGCGGAATATGTTTTGAAAACGGAAAAAAAAAGGGATTATGTAAAAGTAGTGTCTTCGGAAGAATACAGAGGTAGCATGAGATTCTTCATGCACAGAGGATAAGATGGGCATAGCTTGGAGAAATGAAAGGAATACTAAAGGAAGCACTCAAGACAGACGTAACTGATTGAGTATGAGTATGGGACGCGAGGCAAATATATGATTATGAACTTAAGGTGTAGTACGACAAGAAGGTGACAAGACAAGACCATTAGTAAGACGAATTTGGTATGATTTTGAGCAAGTTAGAAGTTAGCGTTGGGTATACAAGAAGAATGAAAAAGCGGGAGGCATAAAAAAAAAAAAAAAAAAGGTGCCACGTACATGTGACTTTACCTCGGAAAAAGTGAAATCCTTAAAGGACAAGGATTGTGGATTCGCAAAATGACGGATGTATTGTAAATTTATTAGAAGGAACAGACGATATCCGTCGGGATAAAGATAGTGTTATGAGGAAGCTTGAGATACTTATCATTAGAATATAAGTGCTACTGAAGGGAGAATTTGAAACAACGATAAGCACTACCCAATTACTGATTGGGATGAATGGAATGAGGCTTCGAACAAATTGCTATCTTAATTACATTACTCAAATACCAATCATCAAATGGGATTTTGCACTATATATCGAGTGTTCTCATCTCCTCGTGATTGTGTTAGGTCTCATACACAGGTAATCTAAGTTATTGTTACACGTCGGAAATTTTTCCGTACTTGTGTGATGAGTAGAACAATGAAGGGCTTGAGTGTATGATGTTTTATTAAGTCGGGAATGGCTAATTATGAATTTTTGGAAATAAGAAGGTGGCGAAAAAATTTCAGCACAGTGGTCGTAAAGGGCACTATACGGCCCGTAAAGTGATTTACGGACCGTATAGTGCAATCGTCCTCCAGCTGTCCAAAAATTTCAAGCTCTGTCAAAGTGTTGAAATGGCTAAAAATGACTTGGAGGACGGCCCGTAAACTGGTTTACGGACCGTAAACCTCGGTCGTAAACTGCCATGTCCCTCAGCCAAACTTTCTGTTTTTGAAATGCTTAAAGAAGATCGCAGAGGACGGACCGTACACCACAATACGGTCCGTAAACTGTGGTTTACGACCACTATTCATCCCGACAATTTTTCATTAAAGATCAGTTTTGTGATTATTAAAAGGGACTTAGGCTTCATTACATTTCATTATTCATCCATACAACTCAAGAGACTTCTAGAACTCTCCAAACACTTCATCTACAAAGTTCAAGAGAATTAAGGGAAGACTAAGACCAACAACACTAAATTCATGAAAGCAAGTATAAGAACACATCAAAGTATTGTCTAAGTCAAGAAATTCAAAAGAAGGTGAAACTAGGGTTTTGTCTAAGTGAAGCAATTCAACTTAAGACTTGTTCAACCATCATCCAAGGTAAGTTCCATGGTAAATTCATGTTGCTTGAGGTAATGGAAGGCTTAGATACTTAAAATGTAGAAGAACATAGGAATGGGTCATGATTGAGTAAATAGTGTCATTATGGGATGATAGTTGGATGGAATCATGGAAGTTGACGTGTTATGATTTTGAATACGTTACAAATGGTGTATAGGTCATGATATAAGTGTTAAACTCAAAGGAAATGCCGCCTAATTTTCTCTAGGGATAACGATGCGTTCTTATAGTCGATTAACTAATGTAATACGAATTCTCTCATGAAGGTGACGACGTGGTATCGAAGGAGAATAAGTGGACAACAACTTAGCTAAACGGCAAGATATGTGAGGCTAGTCCTTTCTTTCCAATGGCATGAATCTTATAGTCCGAATTACCATCTTTCCATGAGCTCCAACATTCCAAAAACTTAAATGTCTATATGAGATAAGTTATACTATATGATGATGTTAGTCCTTGCCTACACTCACCTAATGTAGTAGTCCTTTCAAGGTGAGGCAGAATGTTCGTAATTGCTCCATAAAGTAATCGGGGGGGGGGGGTCACGACCTTACGTCACCCCGATAGAGTAAAGTTGTTCTCAAACCTTATGCATGTGTTATGATAAGATAAATATTTTACAATAAGTACATTATTATGAATATTTTATGATAAGCATGGCATGAGCATTGCATACCGGGCCTAGTTGGCCGGGCAGACACTGCTTCGGCGGGCGGCGATACGGATACACCACGACCTTCGGGCGTGGGCAGACACCACTAGTGGGCGGCATGAGATGGTACCCCGGACGCGGGAGGCCTGGACGCGGGCTTATATTATTGATTATCACACCGTCCCGACATGGGCGGGCAGCTTGCAGATGATGCATACATGTTACGATGATAAGTATGAGTAAGACAGCATGCATTATTCCATTTATGATTATCGGTCAGATCCATATGCCTTATGTTGATGCTCTCATTATATTATTAATGCCTTTCTTCACTATTCATGCCTCTCATGCTCAGTACAATATTCGTACTGACGTCCCTTCTTTGGACGTTGTGTTCATGCCCACAGGTAGATAGGGAGGCGAGCTTGATCCAGATACTTAGGAGCTGTCAGCTGCCGAGAGCACTCCATTGTTCGGAGGTGCTTATGATTTCTCTTTTGGTACATATGTATATATATATTTTGGGCATGACGGAGTCTTGTTCCGTCCATTGTATAGTATGTCAGTAGAGGCTCGTAGATGCGTAGTGTGGGTATCATGGTCTCACATCTTTCATGTATACGTGCACTCATTATGTTGGTGTACCAAACCTTTCTATATACACAAGTGTTTATGTTTACATATAAGTTATGATCTTTTTCCATGTTTTATGCATAAATGTGATGATAAGGCATTAATCGGGTAAGGAGGGTAATAGAGCGAGCGGTGCTCGGCGGTTAGCCCCGGGTACCCGTCGCGGCCCCTAGATGGGTCGTGACAGTTATAACTGACATAAAGGAAGACATGGATATGGCGCAGTATACCAAAGGTATTGGACAAAGAATCATAGGAATTTCAAAATTGGAAATGGAGGCATAGAGCGGAAGATGAATAGATAATGATATAATTACAACCCCAAAGGGGGGAAGCGGGAGAAAGTAAAGTAAGTACTGATGGAAACAATTGACGTTATGATATACCCTATATGGATACTCAAACCTCAAGTGAAATCTCATGTTGAAATGAGTTGGTAAAACCTGAGCCAGCGATAGACAAACAGTAGTCAAGATAGTATTTGAGGCAGTGCCGACAATTATTGGTAAGGACCTGGGATAATATGGCATCAGAAGATGGGTTCTTATAAAAAGAGAAGAATATGACCAGAAAATGGTAACGAGTAACGTAAAAGGGTATGATCAGGAATAGCAAGGCTATACGAGATTAAAGGTCAAGATGTTGACAACGGAGTTATTGGCTAACGATATTACGGCACATAAATAGCAAAGGAAGAAGAATAGGGAATCTCTCCTATATTAGGGTATGAGAAAACCCAATAGAAAATAGAAGGAGGGGAAAGATCATGACGAAATAGACAACAAGTAATAGTACAATAAGATAAGCAGAGCAGAATAAACCAGGGAAAAGACTTTAACTGAGAATAGATATACTTTGTACGAATCGTACAAGAATAGTTATGCGACCTACGACTATTTGTATACTACAGATGCAACCAAGTAAGAACTTGACAAGAAGGGTAAGAACTCGGTAACAACAATGCGATTGCAACAGTTTGAGTACATCAAGGAAAGGTTTAATAAGGTTTGAAGAAAAACTACAGAGATGAAACTAGTACTGAGAATAAAAGCCATAGTTAAGCCTTGACATCAACTGCAAAAGATAAGAGGAGCATGTGGGGTCTGTATAAAGACTAACGCGGCAACGCTAAAGTATTTCCTGGGATTGGGCACCCACACATACTTGCGTAAAAGTTGCAATAAGATATGTAATAGAAGGGATATGACCAAATTTGAGTAAGGAGGCAATGGAAGAATTTGAGTCAAAAAAATAGAGAAACGACACGAGGGATGTGCCTAAGGTATGGCCAGTTAGAGTAAAGGAAATTATGAAGTGATTCAACCGAAACGATCGGAACAAGCAGGTTACTGATTACGAGGTGACATAAGATTATAGTATAAGGAGACCCTAGCGTTATGTGATAGCCAACCCTAAAGATTGAGATCAAGAAGTAAAGGCAAATAATAGTGCGAGGACATTTCATGCGAAGTCAGAAAGTGACACATGATGTTGAAAATTCCAGAATACGGACTATAACAATAGAGTAAAGTAAAGGTACTGGAGTACAAAATGTTTCCCTCTGGGAAGTTTCATTTTACTCGTAGGACCTGTGAAAGGTCTACAGTTTACCAGAAGCTTGCAGTGCTCCAGGAGTATTAAAGTATAATGAACCGATGAGAGACGTCTACGCGTTACGAGATCTTGTTTAAAGACAGGGAAGTGAAGTGAAATGAACGATACGTTATTTTAAGGGAATAACAATCGAAAAGAAAGAGTCGAATCGTAACTATATGCACCATGAGTACAGGCCCGAATCAATCTATGACGGTACAACTGAGCAGCATACAGATCAGAAAGACAATAACACTTCAGCAGAACAGCTCGGAATATAGTTGATAATCAACTACAAAATAACTGGAAAAGTAAAGACAAAGGCATGGAATTATTACCTCGGGAAGCAATAGAAAAGGAAGATATTATAGGAACAGCTATGTAAGGACCTGGGGTGCGATTATAAAGGATTAAAACGAGTTGACAAACAGGAGAGGTATGTGAAGGACATAATTAACTAAGAGGATACTTGAGGAAGTATTGGAAGTTCAGAATCAGTTCAACATTCGAGGACAAATGTTCTAAAGGGGGAAGAATGTTATACCTCGTATTTTTATACGACGGATTATTCGTAATCCAATCGACATAAATCCAAGAACAAGATTATTTTTTGATATGAGACAAGGACTTTTAATCCCCGATATAAACATGGCACGACTTGTTTGCAATTTCCATTAGCATAGAAATATTATTATTGGAGATTAGGAATTTATAAATTGCGATTATATCATTAAGTAGGGATTAATGATTAATCAAATTGATAATTGAAAGTGGACCCCACCACACGTGGCGGACTTTGATTGGAGGAAAGAGGAGGGAGACACGTGTCAAGAGGAGGGACACGTGTCCCATGGAGGGGCTGCCTATATAAGTCCCTTAAATGACTCATAAGTCATTCATTTACTTCATTTCAACTTAATCGACTAGACAAAAGAAAAGAAAGAAAAAGCTAGGCTAGAAAGAAATAGAAATGGGCGGCCATGGTTATGGCATAAGGTGGTGGACTCACGGCCAGCCATGGCAGTCCACGGTGAGCACGGCCAGCCCTCCCCTACACCATTAAATTTTTCAATTTTCAATCACAATTGGAGAAGGAAGAGTGAAGGAAGCTCACGGCTAAGGTGTATTTTTAGCCAACTTTGTTAAGGTAAGGTTTAATCTTCTTTTACATGTATTAAGGGTGGTTTGAAAAGGTTGTGATTGATAGATATGGATGGAATTCATGAAGCTATGTATGTAGGTGTTGAAGCCGTGTAGGGGCTGATTTGTGTAGAAATGGTGAACAAATTTTACTTGAAGTTTTGGTTGTTGTTGTATGAACGTTATGGTAAGGATGAAGTTTAATAGTTCAGGTTGAAGTTGTAATTGTTTGTGGGCTGTTGTAGAAGCTAAAATAATGTTAATATAGTTTCTTGCATTTGTATAAATGATGTTGTTAGACGTGTGATTGTTGGTAGGATTTGTGAAATTGGAAGAAAAGAATGTGTTGTTGTTGTTCTTCTCTAGCTTGGAGATTGCGGGTTGTTTGGTAAATTGGTTGGGCTGTTTTGAATATTGTGCGGGTTGTCCAAAGTGTCCTCGAGTCTTGTTCGAATGGTCTCGGGTTGTCACTTGAACGTGTGAGCATTGGTGTTGGCTTGACTGTATGTGGTTGATTTGAATGTAAAGGAGATGTCGTCAAATTGTTTAGAAAGAAGTTACTAACGTTAGAATACGTTTTGAATCTCTTCGTAGTTTAATCGTAGTTCTTGACGTCTTAATATAGGTTGAGACACTATTGGGAAGCGTATACGTGTTGTGTTGCGAGTAAACGCTAAAGGTATGTAAAGCCTATCCCTTCTTTCTTTTGGCATGTCCTAGATGTAAGTATGATATGATATGAGCTGTGGGGTAATTCTATTCACAAGTTCCGAGTATGAGTTATGATTCTTATTCACTTCTTGGTGTTAGAACTCTCAGGATTGTCGAGCTATTGCCCTCGAGTCTTTTATATGATTGAATAGTAAATGATGCATAAAAGTTCCTATTCCTAAAGGATTCTATAATGAATAATGTCCTTAACTTTCATAAGCTGTCTCGTATTGATTTGATACATGTCTATGATCCCTGAGACTTTCCTTTATATAGTTCGTAATGACATTTAGAGAGAACTTAATATGGCTATCATCCTGACACTCGAGAATTAATTAGTCTACTTATCTATTGAGTCTCAAAGATGGTTTGGGTACATATGGTTACTTATTACTCTGCTCGTGCTTACTGTTACATCTTTCACTGAGTCCAGGGCCAGGACATGTTTTCGTGCACAAATCCACTGCATTATTCACCGAGTCCCTCACTAGAGGGCCGGGACACGTTATATGTATATGTATATGATGATATGATGACATGATGATATGATGATACGGGGATGGCGGCAAGGATGGCATATGATGATCTTATTCACCGAGTCCCTCACTAGAGGGCCGGGACACGTTATATATATATACATGATGATGATATGATTTTACTTACCGAGTCCCTCACTAGAGAGCCGGGACACATTATACATATGCATATGAACAGGATGATTATCTAATTGTGGCATTAAGTTTCCTAACGAGTTAAATCTGATATTGACACCATGATTTACGATTCAAAGGTAAGCCTTGTGGTTTTCTGGTTATTGTACTGGTTAACTGTACTCCTACTTCAGTGTGATCCTGTTTATCGTATTTATGCTTTACATGCTCAGTACATATTTCGTACTGACCCCCTTTCTTCGGGGGGCTGCGTTCATGCCCGCAGGTACAGATGCTCACGTTGGTAACCCGCCAGCTTAGGAGTCCTATTCAGCTATCTTGGAGAGCTCCCTTGTTCCGGAGCCAAGATTTTGGTACAGAATCTCTTGTGGTGTATATGTATTTTATCCAGGGGTACGGCGGGGCAGTGTCCCATCATATGATACTGTTGTTACTCTTAGAGGTCTGTAGACATATGTGTGGGTTGTGTATCGATGTTGTTCAGTTGTGTCTATATGGCTTATGTTTTGAGACGTTCCCATTCGTAGTGGCAGCCTTGTCGGCTTGCGTAGATATATATATATATATATATATATATATATATATATATATATATATATATATATATATATATGTTTTGAGAAGTAATGTGTTATGATAGCCTTGTCGGCTCGTGTATGGCGGGGATGTTCCCTTATATATTATGAAAGCCTTGTCGGCTTATGTACTATAATGTCTGTTAAAAGTTGTAACTCCCCAGGAGACAGGTTGTTGTGATACGTCTAAATAATGCAACAGTTTTGAGACGACGTCTTGCCTTGGTATTGATAAGTCTGTATTATGCTAGTTGTGGATGATTATAGTTAACAGGTACATAAGAGTGTCCAGCTCGGGCACTAGTCACGGCCTACAGGTTGGGTTGTGATACTACGGGTCTGGCTTACTCGACTGGCTATCTGAACCTGCGGGCATGAACGCAGCGTCCACAGGAAGGGACGTCAGTACGAACAGAGTACTAAGTATGTAAGGCGTAAATAACAACATAACAAGAAATATGGAACATAATATGAGATAAAGATAACCTGTCATCTGGGAACGTACAATATGTAATGCTTGAATCTTAGAGATCATATGTAAGTAAGCACATACATATATATATATATGTATATATATAATATAAGTGTTAGTGTTGCGGAACGTGCAACCCGATCCATAAATGTTAGTGCTGTGGAACGTACAGCCCTATCCATAAGTGTAGTGCTGCGGAACGTGCAGCCCGATCCATATATGTTAGTACCGAGGAACGTATGGCCCGATCTATAATTATAATATGTTAGCGCCGAGGAACGTACGACCCGATCCATAAGTATAATATGTTAGCGCCGAGGAATGTACGGCCCGATCCATAAGTATAATATGTTAGTGCCGAGGAACGTACAGCCCGATCCATAAGTATAACATGTTAGTGCCGAGGAACGTACGGCCCGATCCATAAATATAATATGTTAGCGCCGAGGAACGTACGACCCAATCCATAAGTATAATATTTTAGCGTCGAGGAAAGTACGGCCCGATCCATATGTATAACATGTTAGTGCCGAGGAACATACGGCCCGATCCATAAATATAATATGTTAGTGCCGAGGAACGTACGGCCCGATCCATAAATATAATATATTAGCACCGAAGAATGTACGACCCGATCCATAAGTATAATATGTTAGCGCCAAGGAACGTACGGCCCGATCCATAAATATAATATTCATATACATAATGTAAATAGTATGCATGAATGCTCATATGAAAGCTACAACTTTATCGGAGTGAAGTAAGGTCGGTAACCTCCGATTCATATTATGGAACAACCATTATCGCTATATCTCACCTCCAAGGAACAATTCATAAGGTGAGATCAACAACAATGAATAAAATCGAGAAAATCATGAAATAGCTCAACATTTTGATATCATCGTTGAAATCATAACTTGAGACTTTTAAACATAAAATCATCATCATCGTAATCCTCATAAAAACATTCTCATCTTTAACATCATAAGAAGCTTTAAGAGTCATAAACTTCTAGCTCTTGGAAACAAGGTGGTTATGGAAACATGTATGGGATCATAACATAAGAATCATGCTATTGAAAGAAAGGGACGAACCTTAACTTACCAGTTCAGCCTTCAATTATCTACACTTATTCATCCGAGCTCGCAAGTCTACATTTAAGAAGATTCACACTATCGTTAGACTCATTGTTGTTTACTTGTACTAAGTTTTCAAATCAAACTATTTTATATCCTGCCGAAAATCGGGCAGCATCTCCCCTGTTTATATGCTTAGCTCGAAATCTCAATTCAGCAACCAACAACAACAACAACAATACCAACATCAATAACATCATTTCCAACACCAATATGTACCATAAAACGGCCACACACGCTGTTTTCCAACTTTCATAACTAACCAACATACTACACAATTATTTAACGACTTTGTCTCCTAGAATAAGCCTTAAATAATACAAAAAGAGAAAGATTCATACCTTTTTCTTGTCCAAACGATAATATCTTCAAGATTCCACCTTGAATCCAAGCCAAATCCAACGCAAGACAATTCTAGAATCATAACCATGCATTATCCGGGCTTGATTAACGCTTCGCCACTTGAAAATCACTCAAACCCTCACTTTTTTTATGACAAAATTTCCCTTAGTGTTGCTGCTCTCAATCTGTTTTTTTTTGGTGAAAAAAATGGGTTTTTTCCCCTTTTATAAGGTTCAAATTCGTGTCGGGGTCACTGTAGCGGTTACTGTAGCACGCGTTTCTGCTTTGTCAGCCGAACTTGTAACGTCCATAATTCTCTACTCCGATCTCCTATTAACGAGCAGTCTGTTGCGTTGGAAACTAGACTCGACGAATTTCATTTTAGGCTTTTGAAACACCTTAAAGCACTTCATTTGCTAAGAGATATCCTTCCCTCAAGTTGAACCAAAAGTTTTACACAAAACTTTACCCATTCTTTCTCCAAAGTCGTACTACTCCATTTCTTCCACTCATTTCCTTATAAAACCTTCCGGTATACCTTCTGTACATCATACTCATTAAATATACTTAATAATGCTTGCTCCTTATATTCCAAAGTGGTTTTACTGAACCATAACTCAACGTACTTATGTTTCAATATGATAAGTGCTTCTTCGAAGATATGGGGTGTAACAATATTTCACTCCGCTTGTGATTCAAGAACACCAAATAATTAAATAAAATTATTGGAGGTTAAATATTAGGTTTTAAACTCGGACCCAATGAAAAGATAAAGAATGATATTCTTTCAAAGTGAGACAGAGGAAATAATTTTGCTTTCTTCCTTATTATTTTGAAAAAGTCAACTCTTCTTTAAAACTTAGGAATTCTCAAAAGGATTAAAGAAAAAAGGATTTTAAAAGAAAGATTCTTTTATTGGAAAGGATTTCAAATAGTCTTAAGTAACTTAAATGGTTTCCAAGAATAAAGCCTCGTTTTGGGGCCAAGCCCACTTTAAAATGGATAAAACAAAGGAGTTTTACTTGAACACAAAGTTTAGGGAAAGGGATTCAATAACAAAGAGTGTGGTTGACCTTCACCTAAAACTAAAAGGACAAAAATGTGATCTTTTCATAACTTATAAACAAAAGAGACAATTTTTGACAAGAGTTATATAATCTCATTGCATATTTCAAATGACATATATTTCATAAACTTATAAGGACAAATTGATTATAACACTTAGGATCAAATTAAGTTGAACTTTACTAAAGGAAAACCTTAAGTGTGTTTTTGGTCCGGAAAGTGAAAAAAATAATCAAGCTTGAAAACTTATTCGTATTTAAAAAATAAAAAAAACTCAATTTGTTTTTAAAAGGAAATGAAATGGATTTTATTGAAACCATTCTTATTATATGCCATGACTTTATATACAAGTTTTAAACTCATTTTAAGTAAATAAACACAAATCACACTTTTGAAACTCAAAGGTCAACCGCATTCTGCGGATTCTTATTATCGGCATGTCTAACACCTTCCCCTAGGAATCACGGGAACCCTTACCAGAACTCTAGTTTAAAAATGATTTACCTCTTATTTGACTAAACCCTTTTAATTTGATTTTCCTAATTTCCCTTAATAAATTAGGTGGCGACTCTAAAAATAAATAAATCCAAAAAGAGCCCACAACTGTGAAGTAACTTTTATACATCGCGTAAAAGTGAATCATAACAATCATTATTATTATGGTGAACTAACGGCAGTTAGGTGTCGAAGTAGTATTCAGAAGCCCAACCCTCGTCTCCGTTTTAAGATAGGATCGGTCGACGATGCTGCTGCATACACATTAGTTCCTGTACTCAATCTAAACTTGCCGCACCTTTTTGTGTGCAGGTTCCGTTCCCAGTTTGAGTGGGCCTTACAACTATCCAGCTCGTTGAGGAGCTGATTGAAGGATTTCGGGGAGCTACAAGATGATTGGTAGTACCGAATTCCCCTTCTACTTTATTTCTCTATCTTTTTCATTCCTAGACAATATTCGGGTTGCACACCCAAACTTGGTCTTATTATCTTAGCAAGTTCTTGTACTAATGACACCAGTCTTGATGGATGTATTTACTTATTCCGTATTTTATGTCTATAAAGCTTTAATGACTTAAAAAGTGGACTTGTATGTTTATTCCGCATTATTCCTTACTTAATTTGCTTTTATTTGGGTCGCGGATGGCTTACTGACTAGGGGGAGTTAGTGCATTCACGGTTCCGTAATTTGGGTCGTGACACCATTTTATTCTTAATGAAATGCTTTCTATCCACACAAATATCTATGATTTATTTTGGACCGCAAATTTCGAAGTCTTCCTTTTATTCTTTAACTTCGTGCGAAGTTAAACACTCTCGCATAGATTGGGACCGAGGGAGTAATATAATGCTGTTTAAAACTCATTATATAACATATTGTACTGTATACTTGAGGAGTCGCTAAACAAATGACTGGTGCTAGTTTTTTTCTTTTTTGGTAATGAAAAGCTAAATTATTGAAATGAAACTAGTCTGTAGTATTATTACAGGTTGGAACTGAATGAATCTGATAATTACAGTTCCATTTTTCACTCCTTGCAAGTTTGAGTAAAATAAAAATGAGAGGCGATTCAGAAAAATGAAATCCCGTCTTTAGGCTTGCCAGATCATTTGCTTACCTGTAGACGTAGCAAACTTTTTGCCGCTTCCCATCTTTATTTAGGAGTATTTGGGAGGTACTGTATATTGCAATCCATTATTTATCAATTCTAGTTAAATCTTATACAATAATTAAAAGGGAAAAAAAGGAAAGTAATAATCTCCCTATCCGTTTTTACTTGTCTTCTATACTAAAAATGGATTCCGCTTTTACTAGAACAGTTTAGAAAACCAAGACAAAATTTAAAAATTTAACACTTAGTTCCTAATTTATCCTTATTATTTACTATAGTCACCTCTCGGTGCATTTTCCAAAACATTACATTTATTATATTCAAAGGATGGATATAGTAAAATTGTCATTTTATTTTTGACTCTTTAATAGGAGTGTCATGTCAATACATAACACATAAAAATGGAAAGAGGGACTAATAAATTAATACGAACATGTTAAACCGATGAAATGATGGTCAACGAGGTCTGCTTTGCTCCTTAATCAAGTAACACCATTTTTTCTTTTTTAAGCTACAACCCATTATATATAACACTAGACGGCCTATGCCCACGGGCCCAATACTTTGGATTATAGTGTATCTATGTATATGCAGTTGTGTTTGGATAATGATAATATATGTATATTTTATATTGATAATAAACATACATAGGTTTATATTGTTTTATGCATATAGATATATATACTATGTTCAAAACACGATTAATATAATATTGTAGTTTGTACTCTATATCTAAAACTTTATTATATTAGTGTTTGCTACGAATACAAAGTCAACAAAAATTTATTAGTATTTTTTAAAAGAGAAGACTTGTTTAAAAAAGAAAACTATTTTCCTCTCTTTGAGATAAAACAAAAACAATATTTAAGCATCAGTTGATACTTTCAATTTTAATTCGATTAATTTAAAGGTCTAAAATACTTTTTATTTTTTATCAAATTTTGATTTGGATAATTCTAATTCAAATTATTAAATTAATTTTACATGTTTAAAACGAAACAAAGTAGAAATTGATTTTCTATTTAAACGAAGAAATACTATTTTTTAAAATATTCTCGGTTTAACTCATTTTACTAGTCATGTTGTCTTTTGCATGGTTTTTTAATGAAACGTCAATTAGAATTATAATTTGACTAGTTCACCTTATTCATTATTTGATCTCCATTTGATTTTTTTTTTTTTACGACATTAATCTCTTTTCACATTTATTAGAGTAAGAATAAAAATGAAAAAGTAATTAAATTTTATCTTATTTTAAAATATAAGTATTTTAAGTATATTTATTTTAGTAAACATAACAAATAAATGACATGGAGTAATAGCAAATACAACAGTTCAATATCTAGATTAGATTTCAGGCTAATATAAAAAAGGAAAGAAAATTGTATGGTTTGACTACTTAACCTTTTGAAGAAAAGCAATAATATGAGCTTCATGTTTTTTGCTATACAATAATTTCATTTGCTCCCACTAATGGGTTGATACGCATGTGGCAATGAATCCATCATTATTGACTTAATAGGATACTTTTGAAATTACATGAATATTGTTTGATTTTTTAATATGGGGTGCCCATTTTTTATTTTTTTTTACATTATTAGTTTGCACTGTTTATATATATATATATATATATATATATATATATATATATATATATATATATATATATATATATACTATGTTCAAAACATGATTAATATAACATTGTAGTTTGTGCTCCGTATCCAAAACTTTATTATATTATTTTGCTATGAATACAAAGTCTACAAAAATTTATTAATACTTTTTAAAAGAGAAGACTTGTTTAAAAGGAAACTATTTTCTTCTCTTTGAGATAAAACAATAGCAATATTTAAGCATTAGTTAATACTTTCAATTTTAATTCGATTAATTTAAAGGTGTAAAACACTTATTATTTTTTATCAAATTTTGATTTGGATAATTCTAATTCAAATTGTTAAATTAATTTTACATGTTTACAACGAAACAAAGTAGAAATTTGATTTTCTATTTAAACGAAGAACTAGTGTTTTTTTTATTTTTGGTAAATATTCTCGGTTTAGCTCATTTTACTTGTCATGTTGTCTTTTGCATGGTTGTTTAAGGAAACGTCAATTCGAATTCGAATTTGACTAATTTACCTTATTCATTATTTAATCTCCATTTGATATTATTTTTTCTTTTACGACATTAATCTCTTTTCACATTTATTAGAATAAGAATAAGAATAAAAATGAAAAAGTAATTAAATTTTATCTTATTTTAAAATATAAGTATTATAAGTATATTTATTTTAGTAAATATAACAAATAAATAGCGTGGCGGAATAGCAAATGCAACAGTTTAATAACTAAATTAGATCTCAGACTAATATAAAAAAAATGATTTGGCTACTTAACCTTTTAAAGAAAAGTAATAATGTGGGGTCTATGTTTTTTGCTGCACAATAATTTCATTTGCTCCCACTAATGAGTTGATACGCATGTGGCAATGAATCCATCATTATTGATTTAATGGGATACTTTAGAAATTACATGAATATTGTTTGATTTTTTAATATGGGATGCACTTTTTTTTTTTTACATTGTTTGTTTTTTTAATATGAAATTCACTTTTTTTTTTATATTGCTTGATTTTGTTAATATGAGGTCTACTTTTTTTTTATATGGACGATTGGTGTTTAGTATGGGGCCCACTTTTTTTTTTTTTTTTTTTTTTTTATGGACGACGAACGAATTTTTATGGACGACGGACCACGAAACCGGCTCTTGTATAAAGTAGTAAAATGCTCGTGATTTGAACCATCCAGTGAATAGTGACCATCGTTCTCAATCTTTTATAGAATTTTACCTCCGTCCCTATTTAAGTTTTTTATTTTAATATTTTTAGTTTGTCTTAAAAAGAGTATCTCTTTCTATATTTAGTAAATTGATAATTTAAACACCATACATGACAAGTTTAGAACTACAAGATTCAATAAACATTTAGTACATTATACACATGTTTAATTTAAAACCACAAGATTCAAAAATCTCTTTTAATTCCTTAAATTTCGTGTTCAATCAAATTAAGACACTTAAATTAGAACAGAGAGTAATATATAAATGAAGGAAATAATAAATTAATGAGAACATGTTAAACTGGTAGAAATGATGGTCAAGGAGGTTTACTTTGCTCCTTAATCAAGTAACACCATTTTTTTCTTTTTTGAGCTACCGTTCATTATATAACAAATGCACCCAGTGATCATCTTTCTCAATCTTTTATAGAATAGTAGTATATAGTTGGGAGAAGACTTCTTAGGTCCTATTCTAAAATTGAAACCAAATAATTACATCTATCTCATCCTGTATATGTATTGAAGACTCCAAGCAAAGTTTAGATTGACTTAGATGAACATGAGAGACAAGATGTATCACATTTCTTACTCTCTCAATCATATTTTGGGCTTTGCTACATTATGGCTTGCCTTTGTTGCTGTCACAGTGGTTGCCACCACCAGAGTTCTGAAACAACAAGAGAAAGATAGGATAGTAAAGCTTCCTGGAGAGTCGGAAAATGTCACCTTCTTTCAATACTCTGGCTACATCACGGTTAACGCGACAGCGGGCTGGGCCTTATTCTATTGGTTAATTGAAAGCCCATCTATGAAGAAGCCCAACTCAAACCCTCTTGTTTTGTGGCTCAATGGTGGGCCTGGTTGTTCGTCCATTGCATATGGAGCCTCTGAACAGATTGGCCCTTTTCGGGTAAGTACTGATGGCAAGACACTCAACGTTGAGTCCATATGCTTGGAACTTGGGTAAGCTTGTTTCTTTATGTGCCAACAACTCTCTTTCAGTAGAAAATAAGGGAGTCATATGTATAATTTTAATCTAACTAAACAGTGTAATTTTTCGATGAAGGTGTAAAAGAGAAACTTTTCCAACCAAAAAACAGAAATGAAGAAAAATAAATTTCACTTTACAAGCGTAAGTTGAATTATTGACAAGAGGGGATTTATCATTGAGTTGAAGTTACGAGTTCAGCAGAATCTAGTAGATTCTGCCTATATACTGTATTTGTGTTAACAAATTCGCTTAATATGCATAAATAATCTATTCAAACCCATTAATAAAAAAATAGTTATAATCCAAAATTCATAAACTTAAAATCTTGAATCCGCCTCTGACACTTATTAACCTTGTTTAGAATTGGTGCGACTATCTCAAACATGTTAGGCAAAGGTGGATGCAATATGTGTTCCATAAGCGTTCCACTAAATTCAACATTTTTGACTCGTAACTTAAATAAATACTCCTATGTACTAAAATAATTTTCGATAAATTGGGTGATACGATACCCATTTTTGAAGGAATCTTCATAATCTAGTGCTAATTAATTAGGTGAAATTGTGTGTATGCAGAGGCCAACTTACTATTCCTTGATTCTCCAGCTGGGGTTGGCTTCTCCTATTCAAACACTTCATCTGATATGATCACAGGAGATCAGAGAACAGGTCACATTCCCACCACATACTTTCAAGTGTTGACTAACTTTTGTTTGCATTATTAAAATCTTATTGGAATTTATACTTTGTGGGAAAAAAATGCAGCTAGAGATGCCTACACTTTTCTAAAAAGATGGTATGAAAGGTTTCCACAATACAAGCAAAGGCCATTTTACATTGCAGGAGAAAGTTATGCTGGTATTCTTTACTTTCACAATATCTTATTATTTATGAGGCTAATTTATTTATTTTAAAATAGACTTAGACTATAATTGCCTGGTATTGAATGTTATTTCCTTGTTCCTTGAAATTAATGTCTCATCCTAAACCATTTTACTCGATCGGCTAATTTTCCTTTAATATTTTGAACTTCCTAATGTATTTGTAGGCCACTATATCCCGAACCATCAAGAATCATTTTCAGAGGCAACAAGAGTGTCAAAAATCCAGTAATAAATTTCAAAGGGTTCCTGGTTTTTTTTGTTTTTTTTAAAGGGTTCCTGGTAAATGACGCACTCATCTTGTTTTTCTTCATCTTTTCAGAAAAAAACAACATTTAACTCGCACACGTGGCTTTTATCTTATAAGTATTTGGTTAGGCATAGAATGAATCTTTTTTTTTTTTTTTGCACGGATTACCCTTCAAAGGCGCTGGTCTTTAATTTTTTTCCCCTCAAATTGCTGGTCTTTCCTTTTTGTCCTTGGCTTAAAAAGTGGTTGAAAATACCCCGAGGTTCTGGGTTCCAACCACACCCAGTAAAAAAAAAAAGAAATTCTCAAGGCAAGGCTTCGTGAAAAGCCTGCCTTATAAGGTAGAATTTGCCTTAAAATTCTGCCTTAGGCAAAAAAAAAATATATATTTACTCTGCTGAAATTCTACGAAAGTTATGTCTTAAGGCCTAACTTTTGCCCGAATAGGCCTAATATTGCAACAAAACTTGCCTTGCAATTGATTTTTTTACTGAGCGGGGATTCGAACCCAGAACCTCGGAGTATTTTAGGCGAAAGGCAAAAATTAAAAACCTCCCCAAATAAGGGAAATCGTGCAAATTGCCCAATCTTTTTTCGAGACTTTGAAAATTTCCCTCATTCAGCGAAATATAATAAGTTTAGTTAATTAATTTATCTAACGAGGGGATGTTAGTCACAAAATGATAGAGTTAGTCTTCGATTAGTAATTAAAAATTATTTCTCTGAATTTTAAAGTTTTTTTATTCTAATACAAATTTGTTTGTCATATTCTTACGAATAATAAGTACTTCCTCTGTCCTAATTTATGTGATACACTTTCCTTTTTAGTCTTTCCCAAAAAGAATGATACATTTCCTTATTCGACAATAATTTAACTTTAAACTTTACCTTTTACGCTTAACGAGATGATCTATAACCACATAAATATCTTTGGCTTATTTTAGACTACAAGATTCAAAAGTATTCCTTTATTTCTTAAACTCCGTGCCCAATCAAACTATATTACATAAATTGAGACGGAGGAAGTAACATTTTTTTTTGGGTAACAATATGTAACATTACTAGATTTACATACAATATTGTTAAAAGCAAGATTGGGACGAGAATTTAGAGAGAAGAATAATAGGAGAATTTTTTCTACTTTGTATTCATCATAATGACCTCCTTATATAGAGGCAAGTTGCCTCCTTGAATCCTGAATCCTAATCATAGTTTAATAAGGCAACCCTATTCTAATATAACTATAATTCCTATATTACAATATTTACAATAGTACCATAAATAAACTATTATATATACTCTCAATACCCCCCCCCCCCCCCTTAAGTTGGAGCATGAGGGTCTCGAATGCTAGTTTGCCAAGTAAATATTCGTGCTGCAGTTTTCCCAAAGCTTTTGTAAACACATCTGTCAATTGTTTGTTGGTTGACACATGACTGGCGAATATTATACTGAATTTGATTGCATCCCGAACAAAGTGACAATCCACTTCTATGTGTTTAGTCCGTTCATGAAACACCAGATTTCATGCAATATACAAAGTTGCTTGACTGTCACAATACATTTTAACCGAAGACTTGTGTTCAACGCCCAAACTATGCAAAATTTCCTTTAACTATTTCAATTCACAAACGGTCATTCCCATAGATCGGTACTTAGCCTCCACTGATGAGGGGGAGACAATATGCTGCTTCTTGGTTTTCCATGACACGGGTGAATTCTCGAGGGAAGATAAACCAAAATGTAAGTGATTTTTGAGTCAACGGACATCCTGACCAGTACGAATCACACCATCCATACAACTGGAGATCACAATCTTTTCTCATTACTATGCCTTGTCATAGGTTCTTCTTGAAGTAACGCACCACACGGATAGCCGCATTCCAGTGTGCTTCCTTCGGTTGCTGCATGAATTGGGATAGAACATGCACACAATATGACTACTCGGGTCGCATAAAACTGAGGTATATCAATCGATCGACCAACTGCTGGTATGGTTCTAGATCACCCAAATTGGCTCCTCCGGCCAACGCCAAACCATGATTCTATTCCATGGGAGTATTAATTGTTTAGATCCCAATAATTCGGCCTCAGAGATTATATTCAGGGCATATTTCCATTAACAGAGAAATAACCCGGTTGGTCCGTGTGCTACTTCAACTCCCAGAAAATACTTCAGAGGGCCCAAATCCTTCATGTGAAAATAGGTGCGGAGATAGTCTTTGAATCTGTTATATCCCGTATTTTTGAACGTCGGATTATTTGTAAGCTGAGGTGGGGCCCACACGTCAAGATTTTTTTTTTTGGAACATGTGACAAGCTATATGAATCACATATGTAAAGTTAAACACAACTCATGAAGGACCCTTGGGCCAAATCAAAGTGGAAGCCCTCCAAACGAATATTTTTAAGAAAACGTTTCCGGGTGACCTAACTTGGAGGGGCAAAAACGGTATTATAAGTTTGGAATTTGGAAAAATACCAAGAGATAGAAGTTATAGATAATTGAATTAGCTTTCCAACCATAGGTCGTGGGTTCCTAGGTGAAGTCGGTACAAGGAGATATGGACGTTTTACGGTCGAAAGATCAGTGGGCTATGCCCAACTCGGGACCAACCGGTTTGGCCCAAGAAAAATGAAAAGAAAAAAAAAATGAGGCCCATGTTTAAGAGGGTGGCCGGCCAAATCCATGGCCCAAACCCACAAAAAAATTAATGAATTTTCCATGTGTTAAAATAGATGAAAGGGGCCATATATTATCACTTATCCATTAGAATTTTCAAGAAACACAAAAGATGAAGAACAAAAACAAAGGGCCATTTCGGCCAAGACCCATGGAAATTGAGTACCTTAAATCTTGTTCCAAAAATTGTTTTCTTGTAGTATTCCTACCAATTCAAGTACCCTCTACAACGTGGTATGATTATTTCGGAAGATGGTTCATCCGTTTCATCGTTTCCGCACTTTGGTTAAGTGAAGAAGATTGGAGAAAAAGGTAAGAATTCATTCTATGTTATTATGTTATGAAGGTTTGTTTGTGTTGTAGTATGTAGAAATGAGTAAAAAGTATGGAAATATGGAAGTTTGCAAAGTGGGTATGTAAGTTGGCATGTAGCCGTGTGTGTATGTATGTTATATACGTATGGTGAGTTAAATTTATGTTGTATTCTAGTTGTGAGTATGATGGAATTCATATTGAGAATGAAAGTAGAATGAATTTGGTTGAAGTTGGAAATATAGGTATTGGCCGTGTGGTATATGGAGATTAGAATGGGAATGAATTAATTTTGTTTAATATGTTGGTTGTGTTGTTGTGATCCTTATAATGTAAAGGAAGGTAATATGATTTAAGTTGGCATTGAAATGGAATGTAAAAGGTTATGTCATTCTAATATGATTTTATGATATTGTGGAAATGAAGTCGTAAGGTGTAAAGTATGATGATTGTTGATGAAGTTGGAAGATAGAAACATGTTATGAAAATGTTTGTTAAAGATTAGAAGTTTTGGTGGAATTATGACTTTGGTGGAAAGCTTGTATATTGTGTATATGTTGTGAATATTTTGTGGAATTGATATGAAATGCTTCCAAATTATATTGTGATGATCTTGATTAATGATGAATGTGAAACCCTTGAGATTTGTTTGGAAATTTGAAGTTGAAATGGAAGTATCGCACTATGTTAGAAAGGGAACTAGTTGTGCCATATTGTGTCTTGTAGTTATTGTTGTTGTTGTTAGTGTTGTTATTGGGTTGTTGTTGATTGTTTTGGCCGAGTTGAATTCTCGGGGATGCTATATGTATAGGGGAAATGCTGCCCAAATTTCTGTAGAAAAGTGTTGATTTGATATTTAAGTCCTAAAGTCTTAGGGTTAACATTTGGTAAATGTGACCATTTGTAGATTTTGGACGAAACGGGAAGTGAACTTGGAAAGGCGTAAAAAGCATAAAAGGTATGTAAAGCTATCCCAATTCTTCTTTTGGCATGTCCTAGATGTACTAGGATCGGATTCGAGCCTCGGGAAATATTCTGTCTTTCGGAATCCGCGTTTCAAATTGTCCCTTTTTCATTCACTGGAATTGAACCCTATAAGTATGCTTTGTTAAAGAATTGTGTAAACTTCCGCAAATTGTCTAGAAAGTTATGAAATGTCCCTAGGACCTCCGTAGGTGACCCCATAAGCTTAATATACGTAATTTGAGCCCACCGCTTCGGTTGTCCCGAGGTGGGCCCACTATTTCCGACTTTACCCTTTTTGTGTTATAACTTAATTTCAAGCGGTTCTAAAGGAAACGCCTTAACTACTCTTCTAACTACCAATGATATTTATTCTAAATACTTTATTGAATCTCTGTAAAGGTATGATATTTTGTGTCTCATTTAGTCTCCCACTATTCCCGCTTTGCCTTTTAGTGTACTATTGCCTTATTTTCGAACAATATAAAATGAAACGTTTTAACTATCCTTTTAACTACTAAGGAAAATTGTTTTAATGATTCCCTCGAGTCTGGTAAACTATTTTGGAATATGAAAATGATCCCTGAAGGATTATTCTTCCGTAACTCATTATGACATACGACATACACTTACTATGATTCTGTCCGATTTCATTGGTTTGATTTGTCATCCGATATGCCTCATTGAGTCTCTGGAAATATATGGTATTTTTATTGCATTTAGTTTCTCACTACTGCATTCGTGGATGCCTCAATGTTTCCCCCACTAAGCCCGGGCCAGGATATGTTGTCAAGCGTATTCCACTGCATTGTTCGCCGTGCCTCGATGTGAGGGGGAAGGTATATATGTACATGGGTTGTGGAGTATGCTGTGCCATGTACACACATTCTGATATGATATGATCTGATATGGCCATCTGATATGATATGTTATGTTACGGGGTTATCCCCTATTCTGCTCCATATGTGTGGTGGCACCAGCGTCGGGGGGTGGCCACGTTCTGTTTGCCGAGTCCTTTGGCAGGGGTCGGATATGATATGGTATATGTTTCTGTACACACTCCTCATGTTTTGAAAATATGCATTTGATACTTCGAATGTTACACTCACTTCTCTGTAAGTTCTGTTTCGGTTATGATCTTGTTCCGTAATGGGACCAGGTACGACATATGTTTTCAGCGAATACTATTTATGCTATATGATCAACATTTTGCTAATCTGGATATTCAGTTCATTTTCTGTATCTTCTGCTTCGATTATGACTTTGTTTACTACGTTCCGTGCTTTACATACTCAGTACATATTTCGTACTGACCCCCTTCCTTCGGGGGCTGCGTTTTCATGCCGCGCAGGTACAGACGACAGATTTGCTGACCCGCCTGCCTAGGACATCTATTCTGCCATTTTGGGAGTGCTCTTTTGTCCAGAGCCTATATGTTGGTACAGTCTGCTGCTATTGTATATATGTATGCTATTCAGGGGTATGACGGGGCCCTGTCCCGTCTTATGATTCTGTTATAATCTGTAGAGGTCTGTAGACATACTTGTGTGGGTTTTGTATATGTTTTGGGATGATATGATCTGTGACAGCCTTATCGGCTCCCATGTACTATGTCGGTTCATTTATGATGATTACTAACGCCAATTGACTTTTACATTTAAAAATATTCTGCTGATATGCTAGTCTGGGTTATTGGGTACGTTTGGGTGTCCAGCACGGACACTAGTCGCGGCCTACGGAGTTGGGTCGTTACAAAAGTGGTATCAGAGCGGTTCGTCCTCGGAGTGTCTACAGACCGTGTCTAGTAGAGTCTTGTTTATCGGTGTGTTGTGCACCACATCTATAAACAGGAGGCTACAAGACATTTAGGGTGTTACCTTTCTTTGAATCTTAGATCGTGCGATAGAGCCAGCTGTAGGAAATGAATTCCTTTTTTTTACTAACCTCTGATTTCAGCTGGAGAACGGTATCGACGTAAGACAATGACTGATGATATTGGAAGCTACACAGTACACAGGTAAGTAATGGTATGAAAGATGTATGCTGGGTAAGGTGTTTGAAATACGATTGAAACATGAAGCTGAAGATTGGAAAGAAAAAAATAAACAGGAAAGTGTAGTAGGTGCAGTTTGAGTTGGGCATGTGAGGTAAGCCTCGACATCTTTATACTTTTATTTGAAATTGTTAGCCCCGTGTGGCTATGATGCGATATGATATGATATGTATATACGTATATGTGTTGGCCCTGTGAGGCATGGTTGGTATTTCCTGTGTACAGGTTTTGGGATAGTAAGAAATACAGAGGAACCTCTGCCCAAATCTTTCTAGGAATATGAAGAGGAAAATGAGATATAAATTCTTAACATGTCTTGAGGGTCGATACCGATAGGGCAAACCTACTGTGTTGGATTAAAGTTTAAGAGATACCCTCCATGTCATTTGTAAGAAGCATTACCCTTATTTGGAAAATTTTATCTCGAGAAAGTATATATGAGTATCAAATTCGGAATTTATTTAAATGGACTAGAAATATGTTCCAACCCCCTTTTGCTTTAGCACAGCCCATGTGAAGGGAGAAATATGTGGAAGGGCAAAAATGTCCAACGATCAAGTTTCCTCTAATTGAAAGGATACAAAGTGTATGACAAGCAGTCGGGAATTGAGTGGTTCGCTCACGACTCAAATATATATAATATATATACATGGAGGTAAATATTGAAGACGACATAGTCAGAAAAATAAAAGAATTCTCGCTTGGTCGGGGTGGGACCCGCTACGAGAACGTTCTGAAAAGCTGTCAAGACCCCGACTTGTCTTAAATTGCGTGACAGAGGACGTGCGGGGCAATTGGTGTACTTATACCGGCCTTAACGTGCTTAAATGCATTAAAGTTGTAAGGTTAAGCGTGTCAGGGCCAGAGCAATTCTGGGATGGGTGACCCCCTGGGAAATGTACAAATATTTTCGCAAACATAGATATAAGAGACGAATAGGAAATTCGGGGTAACCTAAAGGGAATTAGGATATGTGGAAAGGTAAGAAACTTTATAGGGGTCACACGAGCTGAGACGGATTAGATTGCTAAAAGGGAAGAAAAAGCAGCGCAGCTCTGAAATTAGAGTAAATTTGAACGAGTGATTGAAGATGTATTGTAAAAAAAATGGCAGTGATATATATATACGTATGTGTAGCCCCCCCCCCCCCCCCCCCCCCCCAATTTATGATATGTCGATTGATTGGTGAACCCTAATAGCCAGTGTTGTAATATATGGAAAACATTAACTGGACAGAATTTACGAGAAAAGGGGAAAGGTATTGTATTGATGTTACGAAGTAGACTGATATTTATTTTGCTACCGGTTGAGATTGGAAGATTCTAATACAACGATGTTTGGAAAGAAAAGAGAATAATTGAGTGGAAGGTAATGAGATCAAAATGTCAAAAAAAAAGTGAACCGTAAGAAACGTAATTAAGCGGAGCCTCTAAAAGAGTCGACGGGCAAAGCACGAAGTTAATTGCGAAAGAGAACTAAAATGAAATAGCGCAGGGCAAAGGAAAAGTTATGGCATGAAATGATGAATCATGTGAATATCGAATTATTTGATTATCGAGAAAATAGAACGACAGATAAAGAATGGGTATGAAGGAAGAAGGTGATTACTAAGATATAAACAACAACATTAAGTATATTACTTGAGTGCGAGCTATCGGATAAGGTTGTGTACTATATAATTGTGATTCTGTTAAGGTCTCGTACGGAGAAAATCAAGTTGTAGGTTAGAAAGAAAAGATATGGCGGCATTACTTACATGGGGTCCGCGTTGATATCTATATGGACCCTAAGAGCCCCCAGTATATATATTTCAAGAAAAAGGAGCTGAATTCGCGGCAGAGAAGATGGTTCGAATTATTGAAAGATTATGATGTTAATATTTTGTACCACCCTAGAAAAGCTAACGTTGTGGCATACACACTTAGTCGTCAATCTATGGACGGCTTGACCGGCGTACATTCAGAAACAAAGAATTGGTTTGTAAAACTCATTAGTCAGCTAGCCTTGGAGTCCGTTTGGTCGATTTAGAAGATATTGAAATTTTTGTCCGAGAAGTTGGTGAATCATCCATTATGGAAGAGGTAAAACAGCACCAGTTCGAGGATTCTATTCCGGTATGGTACAGAGATACAACCTTTGATAAGGAAAGGACCCATTTTGAGGTCTCACCCGGTAGGGTATTAGTATACACATTCTGATATGATATGATCTGATATGGCCATCTGATATGATATGTTATGTTACGGGGTTATCCCCTATTCTGCTCCTTATGTGTGGTGGCACCAGCGTCGGGGGGTGGCCACGTTCTGTTTGCCGAGTCCTTTGGCAGGGGTCGGATATGATATGGTATATGTTTCTGTACACACTCCTCATGTTTTGAAAATATGCATTTGATACTTCGAATGTTACACTCACTTCTCTGTAAGTTCTGTTTCGGTTATGATCTTGTTCCGTAATGGGACCAGGTACGACATATGTTTTCAGCGAATACTATTTATGCTATATGATCAGCATTTTGCTAATCTGGATATTCAGTTCATTTTCTGTATCTTCTGCTTCGATTATGACTTTGTTTACTACGTTCCGTGCTTTACATACTCAGTACATATTTCGTACTGACCCCCTTCCTTCGGGGGCTGCGTTTTCATGCCGCGCAGGTACAGACGACAGATTTGCTGACCCGCCTGCCTAGGACATCTATTCTGCCATTTTGGGAGTGCTCTTTTGTCCAGAGCCTATATGTTGGTACAGTTTGCTGCTATTGTATATATGTATGCTATTCAGGGGTATGACGGGGCCCTGTCCCGTCTTATGATTCTGTTATAATCTGTAGAGGTCTGTAGACATACTTGTGTGGGTTTTGTATATGTTTTGGGATGATATGATCTGTGACAGCCTTATCGGCTCCCATGTACTATGTCGGTTCATTTATGATGATTACTAACGCCAATTGACTTTTACATTTAAAAATATTCTGCTGATATGCTAGTCTGGGTTATTGGGTACGTTTGGGTGTCCAGCACGGACACTAGTCGCGGCCTACGGAGTTGGGTCGTTACATCGTTCAATAGCACTATGGTCATTTCCGGAGATAACCAATTCATCCGTATAGACTATGACTTTAAGCTACAGACCTCCCCGTTGCATAGTGAATAGAGAATAATCCGAGTACGACTGTTTGAACTCATATTTCGTCAAAGAACTGGAAAATTTTGCAAACCAACACCTTGGAGCTTGCTCCAAACCATTCAAATATTTTCAAAGTCGACATACTTGCCTCGGATTAGGAACACAGAATCCCGATGGCAATTTCATATAAACTTCCACCGTAAGCTCGCCGTGTAAGAAAACATTTTTCACATCCATCTGATGCAACTACAAATTTCACACAGCCGCAACAACCAGGAAGGTCCGAATTGTTCCTACCTTAGCAACCGGAGCAAAAGTTTTGTTATAGTCAATTCCTTCCTCCTATTTGTTTCTGAAGATGACCAAACAAGCTTTATATCGCTCGATTGTACCGTCAGAGTTGTACATGATTTTGTACACCCATCCACATCCGAGTGCTTTCTTATCTGGTGGTAAAGTTTCTAGCGTCCATGTTCTGTTATCCTTCAACGCTTGGATCTCTTGCTGCATGGCTATTTTCCAATGTTTCTTTTTCATTGCCTCAGAGAAGGTTTTTGGTTCAGTTCCTGTGGTAATTATTGCTAGGAACCTTTTGTGTTGTTAGGAAAAATTATCACAGGATACATAGTTAGCTAAAGGATAAGGTGCACCTGAGGATTGCTGAGGATCGGGAGGACGAGTTGACAGACTTTGTTTCCGAAAAGGTTCAGTGAACCGATTCATGCTTTTGATGTTTACCTCGACCCAATTGCTTGTCTAGGTACATTTCGTTGGTACGGATACCTTCCGATTGTACTTCCTCCATGTTATCTCTATCCAAACCGGCCTCTGTCCGGTCTAAATTCGACTGATCCGTAGGTTCGGTATTCGGTGTCCATACTCTTGTCCATCTGAGTTTTGTTCGTACCTATATTATCAGTCTTGTCTTCTTCAAAGTTGTTACACCCCGTAACTTATGTACGTTGAGATTCGTCAGGTATTAGCTACTCAATTGCAAACATCGGTGTTACTGTCGAGAAGATACAAGATTATAGGTGCTCGTGTTACGATTATAAGAGTCCGAGTTCGCATAATAGGTTATAGAAGGATTGGAAAACCAGTGAATTAAAGAGATATGGACATTACAAGTTGGGCTGGCAGACCAGGAAAATGGCCTGCGCGAACGCGCCAGGGAGAGGCGTGAACGCGCAGAAGGCCAAGGGCCAACACAGCGCGAACGCGCTGGACAATTTTGAGGCCCAGATTCCGGATGAAGGTTATATTATAAGAATGTAATAATAACCTATGTATGGCATTGGGAGACCATATGGTGTGAATTAGTTCATATGTTACTTGACGAAAAGCCCTTGTTGCTGCAAGCTAAGTGTTACACCTCGGAAATTTCTCCGTGAACGTACAATGAATAGACCAACGAAGAGTATGAGTGTACGATGTTTTACTAAGAAGGGGATGACTATTTATGAGTTTTGAAAATGCGAAAGTTGCAGATTTGTACTTCAGCCCAGTTGGTCGTAAAATAGAATACGACCCGTAAAGTGGTTTACGGACCGTAAACTGCTATCGTCTTTTAACATTCCAAAACTTCAACTTTCTGCCAAATGTCTAAATGGTTAAATACGACTCAGAATACAGACCGTAAATCAAAATACGACCCGTAAATCGAAATACGGCCCGTAAACTGTGACCGTAAACCACCATGACCTCCAGCAAACCTTTCTGGTTCTGTTATGCTTAAATACGATCGTGACAGACAGACCGTAAACCAGAATACGGCCCGTAAACTGGGTTTACGGCCACTGTGCACTTCGACTACTGTTCATAAAAATCAGATTTTAAGTTAAGTATAAGGGACTCTTTTTCATTCCATTCATTTCATTTTCACTCCACACTTCAAGAAACATCCAGAATACTCTCTAATTTTCATCCACAAGAGAAGCGAAGGAAAATCAAGATCAACAACACTAAATCCATGAAATCAAGAGTGTGAAACTCATCAAAGTTCATCTACACCAAGAAATTGCAAAGGAAGTGAAGTAGGGTTTTTGGTATAGAAGAGTATTGCTACTCAAGGCTCATTCCTACCACATCTAAGGTAAGGTTTATGACTTTCTCATGATGATTGAGGTATTTATATGTTGAAACACTTGGATTATAGAAGAGTGTGGTAAATGGGTCATAAAATGTGAATAGTGCCATAGTTGAATGATAGTTGGATTGAATTATGAATGTTGATGAGTTGGGAGTATAAATATGTTATAAATGACATGTAGACCATGAAATAGGTGTGATGTATGATAAAATGTGATGATGAGCTAAAACCCATATATGTGGAGAAATTGGAGAAAAATGGTGGAATGTGGTAAATGTAGATAAATGACGATTGTTGATACGATATTGTGAGTGTTGTTGTGAATGTTTGGTAGTTGAAATGAAACATGGGAAAAGTAGTAGAAACAAAGGAAATGCTGCCCAATTTTCCCTAGAAATAGTAGCGCGTTCTTCTCGTCGATTGACTAACGATGGTACGAATTCTCTCTTGAAGGTAGAGACGTGAAATCAAAGAAAAACAAGCAAATGATAGCATAGTTAAACGACAAAGGTATGTGAGTATCTTTTGTTTCAAAAGGCATGAATCCTTCAAGTCTTATATAATCCTTCTACAAAACGAAGCCTATGAGTCCTTCAATATATTGAATTACATATGAATATGATGGTGATGATAATGAGCTAGAGTATAGCGATTCAAGAAATTGTGGCATGATGTTCCTATAAGGCTAATAATGTTATCTTTGTTAACACTCGTCTTATGCTCTATTTCCTTCAAGGCGAAGGACGATACTCATAAACATTCATAATATAATCGGGGGTTCACGACCTTACGTCACCCCGACATAGTGTGGTTGCCCTTAAAGCTTAACGTATGCTCTTAATGCTAATATATGATATGTCTATAAGATGATTAAAAATGCTAGTTTGTAATACGGTGATGATATGTATAAGATACCAAGAAATGATAAGATGATGCTATGTTATGAGATGTGTAATAGTGATGTGTTATGATTGATTTTGTGATGATAAGATTCCATCGTGCCTATTTGGCCGGGCATGTCACCGCGAATGCAGGCTGCGTATGATTCCACCGCGCCTATATGGCCAGGCATGTCACCGCTAATGCGGGCTGCTATGTTTACATCGAGCCTAGAGGGCCGGGCATGATCACCACTAGTGGGCGGCATATGAGGATTACCCGGACGCGGGTAATGATGCGGAGTACGATGTGATGATGTACGTGATGAAGTATGTGATGATGTATGTGATGATGAATGTGATGATATATGGGATATGACAAAACATATACTATGATGATGTAAAATATGATGTATGTAAAAAGTATGTTGCTTATAACACTCAAGTAGGTTATATCTTTTCTTATGATTCATGATGCTTCTATGACATTGTTCATTTCATTCTTGCCTTACATACTCAGTACAATGTTTGTACTGACGTCTGTTTTCTTTGGACGTTGTGTTCATGCCCACAGGTAGACAGGGAGGAGATCTTGCTCCGGACTCTTAGAAGCTGTTAGCTGACTGAAAGCACTCCCTTGTTCCGGAGGTGCTCATGATGAATCTTTTGTGTACAGTTGTATGTGCAATCCAATAGAGGCTCGTAGATACTCAATGTGGGTTATGTGGTGTCACGACGTGGATATTATGTAAATATATTGATATATGTTATTGTATAAAAGCATTATGTTTTGTAATGAAAAGCAGTTTCTTTTGTAAAAAGAGCATGAAATCGATAAATGATTGTTGAACGAGTCTAAGAAGTAATAGTACGAGCGGTGCTCGGTGGTTAGCCCCAGGCACCCGTCGCGGCCCCTAGCTGGGTCGTGACACTAAGTGGGGCCCACATACCGGAGTTTTATAAGGGACATATAAAGAGATATATGAGTAGTACATGGAAAATTGAGCAAGTCCTAAGAAGGACCCTTAAGCCAAATATGGGCATAAGCCCTCCAAAAGGACGATTAAAGGAAAAAATTTCGGATAATCTGACTTGGAGGGGAAAACACGATATTATAAGTTTTGAATTTGGAAAAACACAAAGAATTACAGTTGTAGATAATTGAATTAGCTATCCAACCATAGGTCGTGGGCCCTCACACGATATCGGGATCAAGAGTTATGACCTTTTTACTGAACGAAGGTACAGTCAGAAAAAATAAGCCAGCGCGAACGCGCCCAAGGCGCTGAAGTCGGTCCAGGCAGAACCTGGACCGTTCTATAAAAGGGGGACGCCCCCATATTTTCGTCCAAAACACACCCAAACATCCCCAAACCTTCCAGAATACTCTCCAACTTTCCACCACCAACTTTTTAGCCCGAAACTAGGTATAATTCCCAAATTCCGGTCCAGACGGCGTATAGTTGCAACTAAAAAATTGTGTATTAATGCGCTGTGGCTTAAGCTCAAGGTGGAGGAGTGAAGATATAGCATTCTTATCAATAGAAAGGTATGAATCTCTTGCTATTAACATTAATCTTAGTTTATTTACGGAGAATGCGCTGTAAAATTGTTATAATATTATTCTGTGATGGAAATATGGGACAAACACCATATGGGGTGTTTATGAAGTATTTTGGAGTTGGAAATATTATGGTTAATGTTGGTATTGTTGTGATTGTTGTTAGTTGTAGAATTGAGAATTCGGGCTAAGCATATAAACCGGGGAGATGCTGCCCGATTTTCTGCAGAATATAGAATAGTTCGGTTTGAAACTTGGAATAAGTGTATGATGAAGAGGCTAACGTTAGTATAAATCCTCTTAAATGTAGACTTATGAGCTCAGACGCATAAGCGTAGCTAATAGGAGGTGGAACAGGTATGTTAAGGCTCGTCCCTTTTTTTCAAAGGCATGATTCCTATGTTACGATTTCATGAATGCTTCCGTAGCTTCCTGTTTTCAAAAGTTAGAAGTCTATGGTCCCATGGCATGATTACTTTACCGATAACCCGTCAATGTTTTTCAAATGTCCGTATCTTTCCAAAATAGAGGTTTATGATTTCGTAAGCTCTTATGTCACAGATAATGGACATGTTTTACCTTGATGACAATGATGCCCAAAAAGGTTGGAATATTTTCCTATGATGATTATCATGATGAGGATTCTATGTTTAAAGGTACCAAGGCTACATTTTCAATGACGATATAAGAATGTTGAGCTATTTCTTTATTTCCCAATTTTATTCATGGATGACGACTATTTTTAAAGATTCCAAAGTATATGAATTGATGCCTTATGAGATTTACGATCTTGTTTTATGTCTTCTCTTAATGCTATTCTTCATGGATAGTCTCACCTTATAATAATCGTCCCTTCAAGGTGAGACATGACGACCATGATTATTCCAGAGTATAATCGGAGGTTACCGACCTTATGTCACTCCGATAGATACACGACTTTCTTTGGGCTCTCCTGCAAGCTGCTTATATGATATATGTATATGTACATGGGGAATATGGGAAAAAGGGGTGAGCGTTATATACGCGTAACCACCTGATCAGTTGGTATAATATGACATGATATCATCCCGGACGTGGGATGCCCGGACGCGGGACATATGTGGTTACATGAATCGGAGTCGACGTTGTTCGGCAATATGATATGTTCTATGTTCTTTATATATGAACAAGAAATATGTTTTTCAAAAGAAAGCTAATCATGCACGGCACCCGCCGTAAGAGGCATTCATATGTACAGGTTACTCTCTTATCTCACGATATGCTCCATATTTCCATTCTGTTATTATTCATACTTTACATCCCTTATTATGTTACTATTCATGCCTTACATACTCGGTACATTACTCGTACTGACGTCCCTTCCTGTGGACGCTGCGTTCATTCCCGCAGGATCAAGTACCCAGTCAGACGATTTGCAGCAGTATGATCTCCCTTCAGCAGCAGTCAGTACGCTCCATTGATCCGGAGTTGCAGTCCTCGGTATACTATTCTGTTATGTACATATATGGGTACGGAAGGGCCTTGTCCTGTCCCTTCTACAGTTTGTACTCCATAGAGGTCTGTTGTCACGACCCGTTTAGGGGCCACGACGGGTACCCGGGGCCAACCACCGAGCACCGCTCGTACTATCACTTCCTAGACTCATTCAGCGATCATTTATCAATTCGTGCTCATTTTACAAGGAAAATTGCTTTTCGTTACAAAACATAATAGTTTTATGCAAAACATACGTTAATATACATATACATATACATGGTCCTTACATCGTGAAACCACATAACCCACACTGAGTATCTATGAGCCTTTATGGAGTGACATACACCAATATACCCAAAAACATTATCATAAGCACCTCCGAGACAAAGAAGTGCTTTCAGTCAGCTAACAGCTTCTAAGAGTCCGGAGTAAGGTCTCTTTCCCGTCTACCTGTGGGCATGAACACAGCGTCCAAAGAAAAACGGACGTCAGTACGAACATTGTACTGAGTATGCAAGGCAAGAAGGAAATGAACAATATCGTAGGAGCATCATGTATCATAAGAGAAATTATAACCTGCCTGAATGTCATGCACAACATACTTTCCTATGTATATATGTATATCTCACAATTTACATCATTATAATACACGTATCATCATAACGCATATGCCATCACATACATCATTACCTGTATCATCACATACACCATTACCTGTATCGTCACATCATAATCTGCATCGTTACCCGCGTCTGGGTAACCCTCATATGCCGCCAACTAGTGGTGATCATGCCCGGCCCTCTAGGCTCGGTGTAACATAGCAGCCCGCATTCGCGGTGACATGCCCGGCCAAATAGGCGCGGTGGAATCATACGCAGCCCGCATTCGCGGTGACATGCACGGCCAAATAGGCGCGGTGGAATCATATCATCACAAAATCAATCATTACATATCACATTCACACATCTCATAACATAGAATCATCTTATCATTTCTTAGCATTTTGTACATAACATAGTTGCGTTACAAGCTAACATCATTAACCAGCTTATAAACATGTCATACATTAGCATTAAGAGCATGCTTTAGGCTTTAGGGACAATCATGCTATGACGGGGTGACGTAAGGTCGTAAACCCCCGATCTTATTATGGACGTTCATGAATACCGTGCCTCGCCTTGAAGGGAATAAAGCATAAGGCGAGTATTGGCAATAACAACGTCATTACCGTTATAGGAATGTCATGCCACCGCTACCCAAATCACTATACTTTAGCTCGTTACTATCATTTCCATACTCTTATGCGTTACATTATATTGGAAGACTCATGGGCTTCATCTTATAGGAGAACTATGGAAAACTTAAAGGATTCATGTTGTTTTTTTTTTTTTGAAAGAAGAGATAAGACTCACACTAGAGCATTCATTAACATTTTGGAAACATCATATTGTGAACATCTAGCATTTACGTACTCTAACTCATTTCCTTGTGTAGCAAATTAAGGTCATAGGCTTTCCGACACTCGAAGAATTCATGAAGGAGGAGGGAAATCATGCTACAAGATTCATGCCATAGAAGGAAAGGACTAGCCTCACATACCTTTGTCGTTTAGTTAAGCTATCGTCCACTTGTCCTTCTTCAATGTCGCGTTGCTACCTTCATCAGAGAATTCGTATTATCGTTAGTTAATCGACTAAGAGAACGCGTCACCATTTCTAGAGAAAATTGGGCAGCATCCCCTTTGTTTCTACTACTCTTCCCATGACCAATTTCCAACTCCCAAACATTCACAACAATACTCACAATATAATAACCAACAATCATCATTTATGTACATTAACCACAATCCACCACTTTTTCTTCATTTTCCCCACATTTATTCTTATGATTCATTATTGTGTTTTCGCGTATATAATACTTATTTCATGATACAAACGTCATTTATAACGTATTCACAATCACAACACATCAACACTCCTGATTCAATCCAACTACCATTCAACCATTGCACTATTCACCCATTTATGACCCATTTGCAATGTCTTTCTACAATTCAAGTATTTCATCATTTAATCTCTCAAACCATTGAAGAAGAGTCAGAAAACTTACCTAATGATGGATGAACAGCTTTTGAGTGGAACTCCTCTTCTTTCTTCAAAACCCTAACTCACTCTTCTTGAGTTTTCTTGGCTTAGGTGAACTTTTAATGGGTTTCTCAAACTTGATTCCATGGATTTGGTGTAGTTGATCATGGCTTTCCTTTGATTTCTTGTGGATGAATGGTGGGGAAGGTTCTAGAGAGTTCTTGGGTGTGGAGAGAATGAAAATGAATGAAATAAAATGAGGGGAGGGTCTTATATTATTTCATGAAATCAGTCCCGATCGAGATGCACGGAGCAATCGACGGCCCGTCGATGTGAACGACAGAGCGTCGATACTTCCGTCGAGTGGTCTTCGCCCCATTTTAATTTTACGGTACGATCGACGAAGCGTCGACCAGTTCGACGATACAAAGGACGGCCGTCGAACTCCCCTTCCGCTGAGCTGTGCCGGAGTTCATTCGGCGAACTGTTCTTTCTTGCTGTTAACTTCTTTGGAATCTTAATTAAGATTATTGATAGTCCCTTCTCACTTGTGGGAGCTTCAGGTATGTCTTAACTCGCTTTAGTCCCTTCACCGCTCAGCAATCCCAAAGTTCGAGGTGTAACATCTGTAGACAGTGATATGTAGTCGTGTTGTTACGCAACCTCGTCAGCACTTATTTGTTGTACATTATATATGAGGTGGCCAATCAGTTTGCGTTATTACTTTGAACATTTGTGTTTATATGTATGTGTTGGCCGTGGATTCCCGATGCGGTATCTTTTATGTTGATTGTTCGGGAGACAGTATAGCACCGTTACAGATTGTATATGGGCCCAGGACAGTCAGTGAGAAGTGAATGCAAGCACAGGAGTGCTTGGCCAGTAGTGGTCGGGCACTTGTTACGACCCATCGGTTTGGGTCATGACAAAAGTGGTATGAGAGCAGTTCGTCCTAGGGATTATTTACAGACCGTGTCCGGTAGAGTCCTGTTTATAGGTGTGATGCCAGCCACACTTATGAACAGGAGGCTGCAGGGCATCTAGGAATTATTGACCTTCTTTCTGTCTTAGATCGTGCGATAGAGCCAAGTCATAGGAAATGAGATTCCTTATACTAACCTTTGATCTCAGCAGAAGCACAGTATCGACGGGAGAAGGTGAGTGACGATATGGGAAGTCACAGAGGTAATTTTTGATATTTTTGTTCTTTTACCCGAAATTGGGAGCCCTGGGTGGCTGGGATATGTCGTATATATATATATATATATATATATATATATATATATATATATACCTTGTGAGGCATTGCTGGTAATTGCTGCATGCAGGTTTTGGGTAGTGAGAATTGTAAAGGAAACTCTGCCAGAATTCTTCAAAATCAGGTCATTTAGTTAGGTACACCTACCAGGAGGAAGCGTGGAAAGGAAATATCGTAAACAGACAATAAGTGGGATGCGTTGTTTTAGAGGAGTTATGGATTTGGCATGGCATGAAGAATGATTGTGAGAAAGACGATTAGCAGTCCGAAGGATTAAAATGGGTTACATTCGAGGTTTAGTGGGAGCAAGGTCTATTGGGGGATTCAGGGAAAGTCGACAGATGAGTTCTGCTGTAGATTATTATATAAGAGTGGCGAGCGGAAATCCAAAGAGGCTGATAACCGAGTATTTATAAGTAACGGCGGCGAAGGTGTGTTCGGCACTACTGGGCATCTGAAAATCTAGGATGAAAGGTAGTCATACACATAGGTGAAAGGTTAATATTGGGGATTAAAAAGGCTAAAATAGTAATTGTTAAAGGAGGGAGACACGTTACGAGAATGTTTTAGAATCTGTTAAGATTTCAACTTGATCTAGATTATGTGATGAAGGCCATACGGTGAGGTGGATGTGATTATACCAGCATTAACGCCCCGGATTTCATCAGAGTTTCAAGGTTAAGCTTGCTGGGGGTGAGAGAAATGTTAGGATGGGTGACCCCCTGGGAAGTGTACTAAAAGTCCTATAAATTCAGACACGAGAGACAAATGAGAAGCTAGAGTAGCCTAAGGGAAATTAGAGTATGCAGAGTGGTTGGAAACCTTAAGAGGTCGCGTAGGACGAGGCGGACTAGACTGGTGAAGAGAAAAAAAAAGGTGCATCACAACTCTAGGACTAGGATGGGTTTAAGTAGCGTTTGGAAATACTTTGTAAGCGAGGCGTTAGAATACATATATATGAATGCGTATGATATCCCATATGTGACTATATCAACGGGTATGTGTATCCCAGTAACCGGCGTTGCGGTATATTGAAGGCATTGATCGAACAGGGTGATAAAGTTCAAGTGACAAAAGAATGTTACCAGGTAGGCTGATGTTATCGTCACCACAGGCTAGAACTGCAAAGTCCTAAGGTAATGACATCTGGAAAAAGGGGAAAGTGAGTATAAGGAAGGTAAGGAGATCCAATGTCGGAAAAAGTGAAAAGTAAGAAACATGAGTGAGTGAAGCCTCCAAGAGGGATGACGGGCAAAGCACGAGACTTTTTGGAAAAAAATTCGAAGGTAGGCATGTGAAGGGGATAAAGTGTGGTAGTATGGAACAAAAGAGGAATGGTGGGGCTCGAGAACCGAATTCGATAAGTGGGGCTAAAAGGATAGTGACCACGACAAGGAATGTGAAGTAAGAGAAATAATGATTAGGCCTTGCAACGATACTAAGAGATTTTCAGCTCTTGAGAGGTATACAAAGGGATAAATGTGTAGTCATATTGATATGGTTTCCTCGGATATAGAAAAGCTTTCCTAAAAAGACGAGTTAAGAATAAAATGGCTTTGCGCGTTTAAAGTAGTATTTCACGGACTCCAGAGCCGATACTACAAATAACAAGAGAAGAAAGGTGCTCCGGGAGGAAGAAACCCAAGGAAGGCTAAGGATGAAAGTAGGAAAGGTATACCAATGGGCTGATCGAAGGAAAAAGAGAGTATTTAGGAGGAAAGTAACTGGAAATATTTAACCATGAGAGTAAGAAGGATACTTTAATGAATTGGCGGTAGGAAACCGATTACTCATCGAGGAAAGAACAAGGATGATGAGTCGACACAATTAATTAGAAAATTAATGGCATGGAATGAGAATTCATGTGAGGACCGAGAGATTTGATCATAGAGGAAATAGAATGAAATATAAGGAACGTGCATGGGAGACCGCTCGGCCGTAGCATCATAAAGATAGATAAAGGTTCGATGAACAAGGATAGAAATAAAGGTTTGATGAACGAGGACAGAGAGGGTGTAAACTGTAAGAATTCTGTGCTAAGAGAAAAAGTAGCAGAACACTCGAAAAACTTGGATACACAGCTGCAACACAAACGCGTAGTTAAGAAGGATTATGAGTAAGTGAGCTAAGAAGGCGAAAGGACTAGTAGTTGATGGAAGGGTATGGAACTGTTGAAAAAAAATGAAAAATGAAAAAAATGATGATGATATAGACATAAATGGAAGAAGAACTCAAGATAAGAAGAATTCTAGATATGTTATAAGCAAAGTCGGGAATAGAAAAACAAGGAGTTAGGTCTAATCGAAGACTTCATAAAGGACGTGGTGAATCTCGATGTCCCCATTAACTTGTAGGTCCGAAAAACCGTTAGTCATAAAAAGACAGAGGTGTGAAAAGACGAAAAAGAAGGCATCAGAAATGGATCCAACCCTTATAAGTATTCTGATTGGATACAAGACTGTAACTAGCAAGAAGATAGACAAGTTAGACCATACGATGACAGAACCCCGACCGTAAGAAGATCGTGAAGGACGGCAGATAATTATCGAAGACGATGGATATTTGAAGGCTATTGGCATATAAGGACCTTCTTAATAAGGGGGGAAGAATATATTAGACCTGAAAGGACTTATGACGTTCTCAAGCTCCAGAAGAAGAAAATTATTAGCTCAAGGCCAAAGTTTGAGGCATATCGGCATATCAGGAAGGTACCAGAAAGAGACAGAAACGAATGAAAAATAAATGTACCATGAGGCAGACATAGGGAGAAAGTATGGAAGACACCTTAAGAAAATGCTTCATTCCGACATGAGCTACGATATTTCTAGACCATGGTTTGAATCCCCCGTATCGATCAAAATTGCGCAGTACCTAAGTATGCAGCGACGTGTTCTAAAGGGTAATAAAGAGAACAAGAAAGGTCTACGAGCCAAGTACACAAAGGATAATGGAGAGGATGACGAACCCAAAGGACACTTCGGATGACAACGATTATTATAATAAAAGGAACAACGATTGGTAGTTTGGAAAATTTTGAAGGAAAGAAAGAACGCTGCTCCTACGAATGAAAATAAAAGATTTCACCGGATATTAGAAAAACTTCATGGATCCCTAATTATATTGAACATGAGATCATGTGCTATGGAATTGCATGAACCGTCAACGTGAAGCTATGCCCAACTATAATTGCAAAAAGCCACATCAGAAAGTTAACAAGGAATGACGACTGACAAAGTGATCACTGGTACAATGAAATCAAAGCTAGATATATATGTTGTAAAAGGGTCGTAATGGAGTAGGAATTGTCGTAATCCTATGCTTTTGGGTTGAATCGCGAGATTTGGGAGCAGGAAGCTAAAGAAAAAGTTGTGGCAGGAGCCCCAGGGATTTAGGTTGAGCTCGAATTATAAGATTTCCATAAGTGTAAATGCACTGTGAAAGATAGTAAAGGGTGAAGAACCATTATGTATATACGTATTTTGGATATTTATATAACTGGCCTTGGAAAGGAACATAACCATTATACTCATTAGCGACAAAGTCATGATTGAACAAATACTTAGAATGTAGGATTAAGAGAGATGGTGACAAGGACGTAAGGACTAATGAAGCTAACCAATGAACTACAAGGAGTCAATGTAGTGTATATCCAAGATCAGCAGGTATAAAAAGGACAGCCCGAGATGGTACTGAAGAGATAAACGCAAAGAGTGCGCTATATATGAGTAAGGTAATTACCCACTAGTAGGGAAACAAGGAGCGAGAAAACGAGGATACTTACAGGCCGATGAATATTTATAGCACGATAAGCAAGACTACAATACTAGAGACAAAATGAGAGCAAGGTGCTAGTTAATTTCCGACCATGTACATGAGGATAAAGAAGTGAAAGAAACTGACTGAAAGCAATGAAAGAGTTAAAGGAGGATGAGAAGAAACTAAGCCAAGTTATAGTCTAAGCAAACAGTAATCGGACCCTAAGGGAAGAATAACGGTTCTAAGGAATCAAAGATGGTGTTGTGAGTTGGCAATACTGCAACATTCAAGGACGAATGTTTCTAAGGGGGGAAGGATGTTACACCCCGTAACTTCTGTACGTTGAGATTCGTGAGGTATTAGCTACTCAATTGCAAACATCGGTGTTACTGTCGAGAAGATACAAGATTATAGGTGCTCGTGTTACGATTATAAGAGTCCGAGTTCGCGTAATAGGTTATAGGAGGATTGGAAAACCAGTGAATTAAGGAGATATGGACATTACAAGTTGGGCTGGAAGACCAGGAAAATGGCCTGCGCGAACGCGCCAGGGAGAGGCGCGAACGCACAGAAGGCCAAGGGCCAACACAGCGCGAACGCGCTGGACAATTTTGAGGCCCAGATTCCGGATGAAGGTTATATTATAAGAATGTAATAATAACCTATGTATGGCATTGGGAGACCATATGCTGTGAATTAGTTCATATGTTAGTTGACGAAAAGCCCTCGTTGCTGCAAGCTAAGTGGGGCCCACATACCGGAGTTTTATAAGGGACATATGAAGAGATATATGAGTAGTACATGGAAAGTGAGCAAGTCCTAAGAAGGAACCTTAAGCCAAATATGGGCATAAGCCCTCCAAAAGGACGATTAAAGGAAACATTTTTGGATAATCTGACTTGGAGGGGACAAAACGATATTATAAGTTTGTAATTTGGAATAACACAAAGAATTAAGGTTGTATATAATTGAATTAGCTTTTCGACCATAGGTTGTGGGCCCTCACACGATATCGGGATCAAGAGTTATGACCTTTTTACTGAACGTAGGTACAGTCAGAAAAAATAAGCCAGCGCGAACGCGCCCAAAGCGCTGAAGTCGGTCCAGGCAGAACCTGGACCGTTCTATAAAAGGGGGAGGCCCCCATAATTTCGTCCAAAACACACCCAAAACTTCCAGAATACTCTCCAACTTTCCACCACCAACTTTTTAGCCCGAAACTAGGTATAATTCCCAAATTCCGGTCCAGACGACGTATAGTTGCAACTAAATAATTGTGTATTAATGCGCTGTGGCTTAAGCTCAAGGTCGAGGAGTGAAGATATAGCATTCTTATCAATAGAAAGGTATGAATCTCTTGCTATTAACATTAATCTTAGTTTATTTACGGAGAATGCGCTGTAAAATTGTTATAATATTATTTTGTGATGGAAATATGGGACAAACACCATATGGGGTGTTTATGAAGTATTTTGGAGTTGGAAATATTATGGTTAATGTTGGTATTGTTGTGATTGTTGTTAGTTGTAGAATTGAGAATTCGGGCTAGGCATATAAACGGGGGAGATGCTGCCCGATTTTCTGCAGAATATAGAATAGTTCGGTTTGAAACATGGAATAAGTGTATGATGAAGAGGCTAACGTTAGTATAAATCCTCTTAAATGTAGACTTATGAGCTCGGACGCATAATCGTAGCTAATAGGAGGTGGAACAAGTATGTTAAGGCTCGTCCATTTTTTTCAAAGGCATGATTCCTATGTTACGATTTCATGAATGCTTCCGTAGCTTCCTGTTTTCAAAAGTTAGAAGTCTATGGTCCCATGGCATGATTACTTTCCCGATAACCCGTCAATGTTTTTCAAATGTGCGTATCTTTCCAAAATAGAGGTTTATGATTTCGTAAGCTCTTATGTCACAGATAATGGACATGTTTTACCTTGATGACAATGATGCCCAAAAAGGTGGGAATATTTTCCTATGATGATTATGATGATGAGGATTCTATGTTTAAAGGTCCCAAGGCTACATTTTCAATGACGATATAAGAATGTTGAGCTATTTCTTTATTTCCCAATTTTATTCATGGATGACGACTATTTTTAAAGATTCCAAAGTATATGAATTGATGCCTTATGAGATTTACGATCTTGTTTTATGTCTTCTCTTAATTCTATTCTTCATGGATAGTCTCACCTTATAATAATCGTCCATTCAAGGTGAGACATGACGACCATGATTATTCCATAGTATAATCGGAGGTTACCGACCTTATGTCACTCCGATAGATACACGACTTTCTTTGGGCTCTCCTGCATGCTGCTTATATGATATATGTATATGTACATGGGGAATATGGAAAAATGGGTGAGCGTTATATACGCGTAACCACCTGATTAGTTGGTATAATATGACACGATATCATCCCGGATGCGGGATGCCCAGACACGGGACATATGTGGTTACATGAATCGGAGCCGACGTTGTTCGGCAATATGATATGCTCTATGTTCTATATATATGAACAAGAAATATGTTTTTCAAAAGAAAGCTAAGCATGCACGGCACCAGCCCTAAGAGGCACTCATATGTACAGGTTACTCTCTTATCTCACGATATGCTCCATATTTCCATTATGTTATTATTCATACTTTACATCCCTTATTATGTTACTATTCATGCCTTATATACTTGGTACATTACTCGTACTGACGTCCTTTCTTGTGGACGCTGCGTTCATGCCCGCAGGATTAGGTAGCCAGTCTGACGATTTGCAGCAGTAGGATCTCCCTTCAGCAGCAGTTAGTACGCTCCATTGATCCGGAGCTGCAGTCCTCGGTATACTATTCTGTTATGTACATATATGGGTACGGCAGGGCCTTGTCCTGTCCCTTCCACAGTTTGTACTCCATAGAGGTCTGTAGACAGTGATATGTAGTCGTGTTGTTATGAAACCTCGTCAGCACTTATTTGTTGTACAATATATATGAGGTGGCCAATCGGTTTGCGCTGTTACTCTGAGCATTTGTGTTTATATGTATGTGTTGGTTGTGGATTCCCGATACGGTATCTTTTATGTTGATTGTTCGGGAGATATTATAGCACAGTTACAGATTGTATATGGGCCCAGGACAGTCAGTGAGAAGTAAATGCAAGCACAGGAGTGCTTGGCCAGTAGTGGTCGGGCACTTGTTACGGCCCATCGGTTTGGGTCGTGAGTGCTTGGCCAGTAGTGGTCGGGCACTTGTTACGGCCCATCAGTTTGGGTCGTGACAAAAGTTGTGTTGGTTTATTTCTCCATCCGTTTCGTCCACATTAACAGAACTTTGTTCCAGAGATTCTCCTCCGTTCGGTATTACTTCTATGCTGTCGGTCAAGTTGCCCGATGTTACAGCGAAGGGGAACTAAGTGTCATAGAAATCCACATCTCTTGAGACCAAATATTCGTCGTTCTCCAAGTCATATAATCCCCAACCCTTCTTTCCGTAAGGGTATCCCAAGAAGACACACCTACACCTACGACTCCGACTCTCAAACTTGTCCCTCGTTCTTCCCTTTGTGTGTGCGTAGTATAGTGACCCTATCACCCTTAAGTGATCATACCGGGGCGCCAGCCCATACAGAATTTCATAGGGGTTTTTTCCATTCAAAACTGAAGACGTCGTTCTATTGATTAAATACCCTGCAATCAAAACACATTCTCCCCAGAATTTGATGGGAAGATGACCCTAAAATCTCAATGCTCATGCCATATTAATAATGTGACGGTGTTTTCATTCAACTCTTCCACTCTGCTGAGGTGTCCTTGTGCAAAATGTTTGAAACAGAATTCCATGTTCGAAGAAGTAAGTCTTCATACACGTGAACTCAGTTCCGTTATCACTTCTAACTATCTTCACCCTTTTTTCAAACTGCCTGTCCACAAAAGCGAAGAAATTCTTCAAGGTTTGGGACACTTCTTTCTTATCAACTAAGAGAAAGATCCACACGGTTCGTCAACGATCATCCACAATAGTAAAAAATATGAAGCACCACAAGAGGAAGGGGTTATGGTCCCCAGAAATCACAATGAATCATCTCAAAAGTACCCGAAGCAATATTATCACTTAAAGGAAAAAACAGTTCTCGTTTGCTTTGCCCGTTGGCATACATCACATTCTCTATCTAATTGTCAAGACCCAACTAGTGAGTTGAGCGGGCACCCACGCTAACCCCCTGGTGGCGATGTTATATCCCGTATTCCATACATTCGGATAATTCGAGAAAGTTGTGGCAAGTTAAGGACAAGATCATTTCAAGAATTATTTTAAGGTACGAGTCGTTAGGAATATTACTTATGAATATTGGTAGTATGAAAATATTGGGAAAGGCCAAGGGCAAAATTGGAATGGGTAAATTATTTGCTCATGAAAAAAAAAAGAGAAGGAGAAAAGAAAAAAAAATAATAATAAGGGGCATGTGCCATGCACATGACCCCCTTAATAAAAATAGCACATGGATGAAAAGAATTCATCCATGCTTATTTGGAAAGTTCAAGAACATTAGAGAAAGGTGAAAGAAAGAAAGAAGGAGAATAACAACCATGGCCATTCGGCCATGGTCTTCAATTATTGTCTCTTCAAATTTTGTCCCCAAAAATTATGTTCTTGTTGTATTTCTACTTATTCAAGCCTCCTCTACAACGTGGTGTAATTATTTCGAAAGGAAGAGCCCTTGTTTCTTCAATTTGACACCTTGGCCTAGTGAAGAACTTTGGAAGAAAAGGTATGATTTCATTCTCTTTTTGTGGGTTATGAAGATTTGGTTATGTTGTGAAATGTAGAAATGAGTAGAAATTATGAGAATATGGAAGTTTCATGGTGAATGTGAATGCATGAATGTGGCCGTGTATGAGCTATGTTGTATGGGTGAGATGAATTGAATTTTATGTTGCATTTTGGTTGTGGTTATGGTGGAATTTGTATTGGAAATGAAAATTGAACGAAAATTAGATGAAGTTGGAAAATTTCATGTTAGCCGTGCGGTATGTAGTGATGAACTAGTGATGGATTTATTCTGTTTAACATGCTAATTGTGTTGTTGTGATCGTTACAATGTAAATGAAGATTATATGGGTAAAGTTGGCATGAAAATGGAATGTAGAGAATTATGTCATATTAATGCAATTTTATAATATTAAGATCATGAAGTTGTTAAGGTGTGGATTGTTGTTGTTGGTGATGAATTAGTAAGTAGAAAATGTGTTAGAATGGTTTCGTTGCATGTATGAGAATTTTTGGATGGAATATGGAAATTGATGGAATTGTCGAATATTGGATATACAGCTTGCAATGCTTTTAGTTTATGTTTGAATGATCTTAAATTAGTATGCGAACATGAACATATTGATATTGGGTTGGAAATGTAAAGTTGGATTTGGAGTTGTTGCATTATTTGGAAAATAAAACTATTTGCGCTAGAATGCGTTTCTAGTCGGTTTTTTTGACGTTGTTTATATTGTTGTTGGTATGGTTGTTGTTGATTTGGGCTGAGCCATATTCTCGGGATGGTGTGCTTACAGGGGAAATGCTGCCGAAATTTCGGCAGAATATAAGTGAATTCATTTGAAAAATCAAGATAAGGATTGGTTAAGATTGAATTCTTAAAGCTTGTGATTTACATTTGGTAAACATGACCATTTGAAGGTTTTGGAGAAAACGGGATTCAAATTTGGAGAAGCTTAAGAAGCGGAAAAGGTATGTAAGGCTTACCCTTTCTTTCTCTTGGCATGTCCTAGATATACTAGGCTTGAATTTGGACCTCGGGGACAACTCTGCTCTTCGGAATCCACGTCCGAAATTGCCCCTTTTTCTTTCAGTGGAATTGAATCAATTATGTTGCCTATGGTTGGAAAAGTTGCCTAAACACCTAGAACTTGAACAAATGGTACCCGACTACCTTAAAACTATCACGAATGATATTACGAAGTGTAAAATATGTAAATTGGATACGCCACCTCTTTTGTCCTGAGGTGGGCCCACAATCCCCGAGACCTTTGTACATTGTTCTGTTTGTCTCGTTTCTGTACACTAATTAATGGAAGCCTTTGGCTAATGTTCCGAGTTTGTTATAAGTATTTGGTAACTCAGATATGAGTATTCTGGTTCGACTATTCTGACATAAACCCTCCGATACGAATTATCTGATTTGAATGTTTTGATATGAGCATTTCGATGGAAACATTCTAATACAAGTATTCTGATATAAGTATTTGAGAATAAATATTCTGATATATATGTTCTGACATAAATATTTTGATCTAAATATTCTGGTATAAGCATTCGATCTGACATAAATATTTTGATCAAAATATTTTGGTATAAGTATTTTGCCATGTATTTTTGGATATGAGTCGTCCGATCCGAGTACTCTAATATGAGTATGCTCTATAAGCCTTGATGTCCTTCATGTATGATCTCGGGTCGCGTAAACAGTCCGAAGAGATTTCTGTATTACAAACGCTCATAACTTTCCGATACTATCTCGGAAAAGTCTGAAACTCATTTCTGAGCCTTCGAATGTCGGTAAGTGCATGTATTCATCGAGTATGGACTTATATGCATATGGTTTCTCACGACTCTGCTCGTGCATGGCTCAATGTATCTTTCACTGAGTCCCGGGCCAGGGCATGTTATGTTCTCGTGCGTACTCTACGGTATGATTCTGATTCACTGAGTCCCGGGCCAGGACATGTTCTCGTGCGCAATCTACTGCATTGTTCACCGAGTCCCTCTTACTTGCGGGCCGGGACACATTATCTGTATGTGTTTATGATGATATGGGGATGGCGGCCAGGACGGCATCCGATGATTATTCACCGAGACCCGCAGTAAAGGGCCGGGACACGCTATGTATGCTTGGTACATGATTCTGACATACATGGTTCCATACTACCGAGTCCCTTAACAAAGGGCCGGGACACGCTATTTGCATATATGACATATAATTTTGTTATACATGATCCTATTCACCGAGTCCCTTATCAGAGGGCCGGGACACGTTGTACGCATATGTGATCTATGATTTTGACATGCATTAATGAGTCCATCCACCGAGTCCCTCACGGGAGGGCCGGAACATGTTAGACGCCTATGTGATATATGACATCATCTGAGCATTCTGCGCATTCTGTATGCTGTCCGACATGTGATATCAATTGGGCCTTCTGTACATTTTGTATTTCATCCGATATATGTCAGTATCTGAACATTCGGTACATTCTGTATTCCGTCCGTTATATGACCTCACCCGAATAACCTGTACGTTCTGTACTCCGTCTGACGTGTGACATCTCCAGTGCCCTCTGTGTTTCTGCACCTCTTCGGACATGCGATCTGTGATTGTAAAATGCGCATTATGGTATCCTGGTCGATTTGTTTACCTTCTGTACCCCTTCTGATATTTGAGGCAGGTATGTATGATGTGCGTCAAAAAAAAAAATTAGCGTCTGTCATTTTGAGTAATGTACCTTCCTTTTGGTCCTGTCTTTCTTTGTTACGGTTCTGTTGTCTGTATTGCATGCCTTACATGCTCAGTACATTTTCCGTACTGACCCCCTGTCTTCGGGGGCTGCGTTTCATGCCGCGCAGGTACTCCCAGATGAGCTGAAGTGATCACAGAAGACGTTCCAGCGGGATTGGCGGGCTCCACATTTTCCTGGAGCGTTGCCGAGTCTGAGTACGTGTGTGACGATTTCTGATTTATGTTAGAGACTTTGGAGACAGCGTCGTGGGTATTGGTTGTCAGTCTGTAAGCGGCTCCATCAGCCGATATGTCAGTTTGCGCTATGTATTGATGTTTGTATGATTATAGAATTGTTTGATTAGAAGAGTACGAGAAAAAAAAAATACTTCGGAAAAAAAAAATTACTATGTATTTTATCTTATTTGATTTAAATAGTTTGACGCGATTTTATGTGAAGCGAGACTCTGAGGGTTCGCTCGGCCCTAAGTAAGGGTCGGGTGCCCATCACACCCTAGTAAGGTCGGGGTGTGACATGCAAACCTTTCCCTTATTCAACATTCATTCTAAGCATATCAATAAGAAACAGAAGTATAGAAGCAGTCTCAATATATATAAATACTACTAAGTGTAGAATAATACTATAAATGCCTCTAAATCTGGTCTAAGTACAGTACATAAGTTCTAAAATGTCAAATAACAAAGTCTGAATACTGTCTCGAAATAATAGACAGATATCATAAAGAAGAGTTTTTCGAGCCGCTGATCAGGAACATGGCTCACCTTGGAAACTTGTACTCAAGCCACGGAAAGATCACTCACAAGATGTTGAAGTGGAACCTGTAGCAAACTCTGCACTAAGAAAAGAGTATTGCAAGGTAGCATTAGTACAAACACTATGTACTGGTAGGTATTATAGGCCGACAAAAATTAGTTCACATAAATGAAGAAAGAATAAAAAAGTAGACATGAAAGCAAACAAGTACGTTAACGAGCCAATCAATAATGAAATCATCTCAATATCAATACCAAGTACAACTCATCAATGAATAATGGACGTGAGAGTGAAATGCATATGCAATGTAATGCCTTGGCCAAAACCTCAAACCTGTACATACATGCTAAGGACGAAAATCTCGACGTCTTAATAGTCATGACCTATGAGGGACCCACAAAGTCCATGTACTCTCTCGTCCCGATAAGAAACCTCGGGCAGCGGGTATATCAAACTCCGCTCTGGTAACAACCTCGGATCACAAATTCTCATCTCTTTCATATACAATCCGGCAAAGACCTCAGATGTTCCTTTATCTCACTTATCATAATCAGTACCAAGTCACAGTTCATATCAATGCATCACATCAAATGAGAGTGTATGCAATGCAAGATATCATAATAAAAAAACAACTTGAAATCAAGTCTCATTCGTGTCTTATCATAAGCACACATCATAGTTCAGCCCTAATTGTCATGATTCTTCCCCTGTTCGATAATAAGTGACATAAACAGAAGAGATGAATGCATACACAAGTCAGCACATAGCAAATAAGGCGACAAGCCCAAACCACAACAATAAGGCGACAAGCCCACAAACAACAACAACCAACCTAATAGAATTACATCCCAACTTCATACCCGAAATCCTAGCATGCTTGCCCCATCAATCTAACTCCTACATATGTTTCACTAGTTGGAGTCTAACGGAAAGGTAAACCATAACCTACCTCGATGCCGAGCAGGTGCCATGAACTATCCAACTTGAGCCTTTCCCTTCCCAAGAGCTTCCGAAAGATCGAAGTCTATTCAACAACACATTCTATATGAGAAATAGAGACTAACGATATCCAATAAGCTATATTACTAACCGAATCAAAACAACTCTTTAATTGAAGGAAAATCAGGCCCACAAGGGCAAAATAGGAATTTCGAGATTAAAATCGGTAATCCAACATTTTAGAAGTTTAATAATATTCCCCAATTGCTAATTAGACTCAATTAACCATCAATTCCCCTATTAGATCGAAAACCCCCAAATTGGAATGAAACCCTAACTTACCATAATCTAATTCTTAGTCAAAATTGAGATTCAAGCTTAGAGTCTAGTATTCACAAGGTTCCATGATTATATTAGGCAAGATTAACCAAATAAACCCATTTTGACAGCTTAAGACTCAACAATTCACAATAGGGTTTGTAAACCCATCTTCCCCAATTAACACCTAAAAACCACCATGGATTCTTTTCTAAATAAATAAAATAACCACAAAGAAGTAAAAGGGAACTTACCCAATGAAGAAATCACCCCTAAGCTCTATAAATCACCTGTAGAACCTCTTAGGGTTTCAATTTGGTGAATGAATGAAGAATGGTTTGAATTGGGAAATAAAAGGGGAATCTGTTTAGCGATCCTCGCTTCCACGCTTAAGGTTCCGCTTCGCGCTTCCGCCTCTACGGATAACCGTCCACTGAGGCGAGTTTCATTAAATGCGTCCTTTCTCGCATCTGCAAGCCAGGTACCGCGTGGACAGACCAGCAAATCCGGACATACTCCCAGAGAGGCGAGACACCATAAACTAGAAAATCTGGTTTCCACCAAGTTCCACCCTAAATACCGATATCCACCCGAGATCTCCCGGGCACAAACTGAACATGCAGACACAAGTAAAAACATGCTACGAATTCAACCATGGCCTTGGAATTCCCAACGGAGGTCACCTTGATTCGATCAACCCCCAAAAGGCCAAGACTAAGTTTCCAACCCAAGGTATAAAATGCTCCCGAATGCCTCGGGAACCAAACCAACCATCAAACCAAGTCCTAATCGACCCTCTAGACCTCATGGAATCGACAAATTTTTTAAAAAGATATGTTTACCCAAAAGTTTACTATTGGTCAAACGTTTTTCACTTTAAGGTCCTAACTTCCTCAAATCCTATCAAATCTCACTTGATGACCTCGGGAACTGTGTCGCCCATCCTCGCAGGTTAAAATCACGCTAACGGGGATAGGGGGAGCATCAACAGGGGTAAAAGGATCAAAACACACGTAACGACCAAACGGGTCGTTACATCATATACCAATTAACCAACTGTTCGTCCTCGAATGGAGAAGAAAGGAAACGAAGGGAAAGGTACCTGAGTCGATAAGAAGCTGGGGATATCTCTCTCGCATATCGACCTCGGTCTCCCAAGTAGCCTCCTCAGCTGGAGGGTTCTACCATTGCACCTTGACTGAAGTAATCTCCTTAGACCTCAACTTCCTCACCTGTCGATCCAAAATCGCTATCGGCTATTCCTCGAAGGACAAATTATGATCAAACAACACCGAATCCTACTGAATGATATAAGAATCGTCTGATTAGTACTTCTTTAACATGGAAACATGGAATACTGGATGAAAACCTGATAGACCCGGTGGCAAAGCCAACTCGTAAACCACCTCACCAGCACGACGGAGAATCTTGAAGGGACCAATAAACCTTGGACTCAACTTGCCCTTCTCCCAAATGGAATTACACACTTCATGGGTAAAACCTTCAACAGAACCTGGTCGCCAACCATAAAATCTAGATCACGAACCTTCCGGTCCGCATACTCCTTTTGCCTACTCTGAGCTGCCAGAAGATTTTCCCGAATCAGCTTCACCTTGTCCAATGACTCTCTCAACAAATTCGTACCCCAAGGCCTAACCTCGAAAGCATCAAACCATTCAATCGGAGAACGACATCTCCTACCAGAAAAGCCTCGAACAATGCCATGTTAATACTCGAGTGATAACTGTTGTTGTGCGTAAACTCTGCCAACTGCAAAAACTGGTCCTAATGACCACCAAAGTCGATAACACAAGACCTCAATATGTCCTCAAACACCTGTATAGTCCTCTCGGACTGACCATCGGTATGTGGATGAAACGCGGTGCTAACATCTAACTGAATACCCAACTCCTACTGCAAGTTCCTCCAGAAATGAGAAGTAAACTGATTGGCTTTATCTGAGATGATGGAAATGGGCATCCCATGCAATCAGACGATCTTTCTAATGTAAATCCGCGCTAACATCTCTACATTGTAAGTCAATTAAACCGGAATGAAGTGCGCAGACTTGTCAACCTACCCATAATAACCCAAATCGAATCGAACTTGCCCAAGGTCTTCGGAAGACAAACCACGAAATCCATAGCAATCCTTTCCCACTTCTACTCGGGAATGGGCATCCTCTGAAGCACACCACCTGGTCTCTGGTGCTCATACTTAACTTGCTAGAAATTCAAACACTGAGAGATGAAATCTGCGATGTCCCTCTTCATAGTACTCCACCAATAGTGCTGCCTCAAATGGGCCTCGCCACTCAACACATTATCTTGACTTTTACACAACTTCACATCATCAAACTGCTAGGCCTTAATCTGCTCCAAGAGAGACGACCTCGCCTCAACACAAGACAGAACCTTGCCAGGTTACGAAATATACCATCTCACAAAGCTATTAGCTAAAGTCTGAACCTCTATGGCTAAAGGATGTTCCTAAACAACTAAATGGGCTAAGCTACCCATATGTTGCACCCCGTATCTTCGAAGAAGAACATAGCAAATTTGAAACATAAGTATGTTGAGTTATGGTTAAGTAACACCACTTTGGAATGTAAGGAGCAAGCATTATTAAGTATATTTAATGAGTGAAGGATGTACATAAGGTATACCGGAGGGTTTTATAAGGAAATGAGTGGAAGAAATGGAGTAGTATGACTTTGGAGAAAGGATGGGTAAAGTTTCGTGTAAAATTTTGGTCCAACTTGAGGGAAGGATATCTCTTAGCATATGAAGTGTTTTAAGGTGTTTCAAAAACCTAAAATGAAGTCGTCGAGTCTAATTTACAACGCCACAAACCGCTGGTCAATAAGACATCGGAGTAGAGAATTATGGACGTTACAAGTTCGACTGACAAAGCAGAAACGCGTGCTACAGTAACTACTACAGTAACCGACCTGCTACAGTTCTTTTACAGTGACCCGACCGAAATTTGACCCCCTATATAAAGGGTAAAACCACTTTTTTTACCAGATTTTTCCCAAGAAAACTCATAAAATAGATGAGGGTGTGAGGATATCAAAAATTGAGTGATTTTTCAAGTGGCAGAATATTAGTTTAGGTTCGGATAGCGCGTAGTTGTGACTATGATATCGTTTTGCAGTGGATTTGGTTTGGATTCTAGGCGAACACTGAAGACTATTATCGTGTTAGCAAGATAGAGGTATGAATCTCGTATTAGTAGTATTAATTTTGGTTTATTTACGGAAATAGAATTTATGAAATAGCCGTATAACAATTTTGTTGGCAGAAGAACAGGATAAATATTAAATGGGAGGTTTTATGGAGTATTTGGTATTGAGAATAACATGGTTGATGTTGGTCATGTTGTTGTTGTTGTTGGTTACTGAATTGTAATTTCGGGCTAGACATATAAACAGGGGAGATATGTCACAGCCCAATCGGAGGACTATGATGGACACCCAGAAGCTGACCTCCTAGAGGGCACTAAACGTACATGACATATTTGCTCATGCTTATTCTGGGCCACCTGAGGGCACTCACAACATGATCTATTGACTGATAGATGTCATAAACTGGAGGGTCACAGCCCTCAAAAGATATATATACATGCACCACTAAACTGAACCGGGGTACAAGCCGACAAGGCTACCCGATAAAACTAGATAACCAAACATGTGCTGAGCGGGCCATACTATCTGACTGAGTACAAGCGTCTATGAGCCTCTACTGACATACTGGACATGCTGTGGATGGGACAGGGCCTCCACCGTACCCATAACATCAGGACACATGCCCGGTCTAGACAGCAACTCCGATAAGAGAGGAGTGCTCCACTATCAAGTTGAAGAAGCAGCCTAAGGATGCGATCTGTCTTATTGGCTATCTGAACCTGCGGGCATGAACGCAGCCCCCCCTCCCCGTACAATAAGGGAGTCAGTACGGATAATGTACTGAGTATGTAAAGTAGAAGAGTAACATACACCGGAGTCATGAAGAAAATCTAAAAATTATAAACTAAACTGACTGACTGAATACATTTGTATGAATGCATCTGTATGTCTGACTATCTGAACATATCTGTATGAATACATCTATATGTCTTCTTACTGAAATTGCCTCTGCTGGCGTATGATATGCATAGGTCAAAATGCCGAGGAACGTATGGCCCGATCCATATCCCATATAGGCCCCTTCGGGCATAATAACATAATGGCCCCTTCGGGCATAATAGTATAATGGCCCCTTCCGGAAGCCCCTTCATCATCACTGTGCACCAGCTGATCAGGTGGTAATGCATATATAACGCCTCGCCCATTTCCCCATACCCCATATATATATACACATAATATACGCGTATATAACGCCTTCTGGTCACGGGTCAATATTCATATATGTAAATGAATGCAATGCATGAATGTGAACTAACATAATCATGATATAAAACTCAGGACCCATGAACAGAAGGAGCAATCATAACAAGGGGTATAGGATCATCAAGAACTGAGATCTCCTAGTACTTCTAAGAGTAGAGTGATATAGTGTCACGACCCAACCCCGTAGGCCGTGACTAGTGCCCGAGTTGGACACTCATATTATCTATTAACTGTAGTCATTTGCAATTAGCATGTCATGATCTCATTTGTACCTAAAAAAAAAATAGGACATTATCTTTAAGCTGTCAAGTTTTGTTTGTCTTAGGCACCTGTCTCCTGAGGAGTTGCACTTTTTAAACAACAACATATATATATATATATTCCTACGCAAGCCGACAAGGCTGCCACGATATACGAAATAACAAACATACATACATATGCAAGCCGACAAGGTTGCCATTACGAATGGGTACGCCCCAAACATAAGTCATAGACGTAAAACGCATCAACAACTACAAACAGACCCACCCCGATGTCCACAGACCTCTAAGAGTAATGACCTTATCATATGGCGGGACAGGGCCCCGCCGTACCCGAATAAACACTTATATATACAACAAAGGAAGTTATACCACAAGCTAGGCTCCGGAACAAAGGAGTAGTCCAAAATAGCTGAATAGGTATCCTAAGCCGGCGGATCTCCAAAACGAGCGTCTGTACCTGCGGGCATGAACGCAGCCCCCCGAAGAAAGGGGGTCAGTACGGAATATGTACTAAGCATGTAAAGCTTGAAACATAATAATAGACTTATATTGAGACAAGGTATGTAGGACTCAATGCAACAACCAGAATTTTCATAAAACTTGCCTTTGAACATATTCCATCTATATAATTCTCATATCAATGTCATTATAGAGTTTTGTAATCAAAGCTGCATAATCATTCTGTATATAACATATATATCGTGTCCCGGCCCTTTAATGAGGGACTCGGTAATTATAATCATAGAATCATAAACATAAACATGTACGTGTCCCGGCCCTTTAATGAGGGACTCGGTAATAAGGAATATATGCCCTCCTGGCCGCCATCTCCATATCGTAATATCATCACATTATCATATCATCATATCATCATATATATATATATAATGTGTCCCGGCCCTTTAATGAGGGACTCGGTGAATAATGTAGTAAACATGCGCATGAAAACGTGTCCTGGCCCGGGACTCAGTGAAGGATATAGCGGTAAGCACGAGCAGAATAATGAGCAACCACATATATGCAATTCATCTTTTTAGACTCAATGGATAAGCAACTAACCAGCTCTAAAGTGTCAAAATAATATTCATATTCAGTTCATTTTAAGTCTCATAACAAACTATTACAAGAAACGTTTCAGATTTCATGTACATGTATCACTTTAACATGATGTAGCTTTTAAAAGTCAAGTATGTCTCTAGTTGTGCAATTCTTTAAGAATAGGAACTTTCATGCATTATTCATTAGTCACTCATATTGTAGGCACATGACAACAACCTTAATAAAATATAGAATCATAAGTCATACATGGAACTAGAGAATAGAATTTACCCCAAGGTTCATATCGTTTCATACTTACGTCTAGGACATGCCAAAAGAAAGAAGGAATAGGCTTTACATACCTTTAGCGTTTAGTCGTATTATAACTTGTACTTGCTGCCCAAAAACACTTATCCTATATCAAGATATCAAGAGCTACAATTAGTCTACGAGGGAATTCAATACGTACTTTAACGTCAACAATCCCTTTCAAACATTTAGACGACGTTTCGTTCGCATTCAAATCAACTACATACAACCACCCCAACATCAATAATCATATGTTCAATACCAATCCGGACAGCCCACATAACATTCCAAATAGCCCACATTCACAACATTCCATAACGATTCACATACGGCTACTACATTCTCAAGTTACTCCTAATAATCCGTAGCCTTAACGTTTTCGTATAACAACTTTAGAACAACCCAAACAACGTAAATACAATATATATTCTTAACTATCATTAGTCTTTCCAATTTAAAGAAGACAACATGTCCAAAACAGTTCCTAACCACAACACGCCCAAAACAGTCCCTAACCAATCAACACGCCCAAAACAGTCCCTAACCAACAACATAAAGGTGCCCGGAATTCTTGCAAACGTTTACGAACATACCAAGCAAACCACATATGATTCTTACACATTATTTCATGTCTTCATTTCACATAATTTCAGTAAAATACGACCAGCAGTCACACGATAAATATATCACCAAATTCGTACGCAAATAGCTACATTGTCGACACTAAAACCTTACAACGACAACAACATGTTTAATGACATTACTTTCATGATTCTTGGAACTGTTTTAGCATCATTTCCATTCTTACAACAGCCCACAATTCATCTCAATTTCAACTTTAATTATTATGCTTCACTTCCACTAAACGTTCATAACAAGAATCAACACCCAACACATACAATTTCACCTCTAGCACTAAAACAATCCACTGTTTTGGACTGCTTGTATACTTCAACATAATTCATTTCTTTAACACCTCAATTCACATATTCAACACGCATACAATACACCACAATGTCCATAACAACAACAATCAAAATGTGACACAAAACAGTCCACAAATTCCTCTAAAACAGCCCCCTTACACGGCTTCAACACAACTACAACATCTTCATGATTTTCATCCATTTATCCATACTTACAACACATTCAATCCATTTCCAATACATGTACAAGAAGATTAAGCATGATTCCATTAAAGCCTACAACACACGGCTCATTTAAATTTTAAGAAAAACAGTCCTACGGCATTCCACAACATTTCAACAACATTCCAACATTCGTACAATTCATGTTACCAAGTTACTACTATGTTTCAACATCAAGATACATAATTTCGTGACCATCAACCATGCTTCAACATCAAGATACATAATTTCATGATTCTCTTTCATTTCTACACACCATAACACGTTCAAACCATCCACAACACATGCAAATTCATCCTAAAACATATAGAAAATGATCAACTCTTACCTTAGCAAATTGGCTCCTTAATTTTCTGAATTTAATGGCTTCAATTAAAGACCACCCTTGCTGCCCTCAAGGACCAATTCACATCACCATATACCTTCATTTGATTTAGAACACCATGGAAAAATTAATTTGAATCAAGCTTGGTGAACTTGATTTTTTCTTCCACATTGCCGTGAGCACCTCTCTCTATCTCTAGGGTTTTTTTCTTTTCTTGTAATGTTGAAGATGATAAATGGTTCCTTAGTGCAGCTTTTTCACTTATATAAGCAGCCCCTAAGAGTGACAAGTGTCCCACTCAAGGCTAGAGCCAATCAAATTTGGCCCAAAACTCACCAGAATACCCAGCTGATCTAACTCTCTTCTGCTGACCCCTATCCTGATCCCTATCAAATCGACGCCCTCTCTGTCGACCCTCAACCCCCTGTGCATATGCCTGCACTCGAGCGATGTCCATACCGGGCTGAGAAGCCATTGCCATACAACCATCAATCAAGTAATTATCCAACCCCATTACGTAACGATGGACCCTGTCTGCCATGTCAGCTATAATAGCGGGCGCGTACCTAGCCAATGAATCAAATTCGAGACTATACTCTCGAACACTTCTGCCATCCTGTCTCAAGTGTAGGAATCTATCAACTCTGGCCCGCCTCATCTCCGGAGGCAGAAAATGACCCAAAAAGGCTTGCACGAACTCGTCCCATACTGCTGGAGGAGCATCCTCGGCCCTAGATAATACCCAGGACTCGTACCAGTTAATAGCCACATCACGCAGAATTTAAAAGGGATTAATTTAAGGGCTTAAGGTAAGCGTATGATAACGGTCCAAACAGTTGTATTATTTTTCTTAAATATATATTGACGAGCTTGGAAAGACAATGCGGTAATTAGAGTAAGGTGACCGGAAAAGTATGTAAAGCTATCCCTTCTTCCTTCTTTGGCATGAATTACATAAAGTGAACAAGCGACGAACACATGTGACTCCAATGAACTCTAGTTCTCAGTAGTACTTGACATGATAGTTGTATTTGGTCTCCTAAGTGTTAGTTCATCCTACCTATTCTCTCAAATCCCAAATGATGATTCATCTTGTACATGATGGCCCCTAATACTAAGTGTTCTCACCTCGATAATGACTTTTTCAAAGGATATCCTGAATAACATGGTTGTGCATTCACAAAAGAGTCTTCATACCATATTATGAGTTACTAATGAAAGGCTTGGCATTTGTATACATTTTCATTGCATCATTTCACCGAGTGCTTTACTAAAGGGCCGGGTACGAAATATATTTATATAACCGAGTCCCTTACTAAAGGGTCGGGTACGGTATATATTTACATAACCGAGTCCCTTACTAAAGGGCCAGGTACGGTATATATTTACATAACAGAGTCCCTTACTAAAGGGTCGAGTACGGTATATATTTATACAACTGAGTACCATAATGGGCCAGGTACGGTATACAGAGTATATATATGCATGATTCACCACATAAGGTACAGATGCATTGGTATCCCTTAATTATCATACTCATCTCCTGTCATCTTTTCACTTAGTCATGATCTTCACTGCTGTGCTTCATGCTTTACATATTCAGTACATTTTCCGTATTGGCCCCCTTTCTTCGGGGGCTGCGTTTCATGCCCGCAGGTACAGAGACTCAGTTTGGTGATCCTCTAGCCTAGGACTTCTGCTCAGCTGCTTAGGGAGCTCCATCGTTCCGGAACTTGAGTCATTTTAGTACAGATCCTTTTGATATAGACTTATGCATATCCGGGGGTACGGCCCTATCCCGTCATACTTCACTGTCATACTCTTAGAGGTCTGTAGACATGTGTAGGTTGCATATATGTTTTGGTCAGCTATACCGATGTAGTTCATTTTGGATACTTCTGTATATAGTGGCAACCTTGTCGGCTTGCATATTTGGTTAGCTGTAACTCCTCAGAAGACATGTTCATTCTGATATATGGCATTGTGAGTCTATAGCATGCTTTTACAAATTTCCATATTTTCCTTGGTTTCAGTCGGATTATATCTAGTAGGTTCGTATACGAGTTCCAGCTCGGGCACTAGTCATGGCCCATCGGTTTGGGTCGTGACACCATACTCATCGCCTTTCGGGTCAACGCATCAACTACTACATTGCCTTGCCCGGATAGTAAAGAATGGTGATATCATAATCCTTAAGCAACTCCATCTATCTACACTGCCTTGAATTGAGATCCCTCTGATTGAACATATGCCGAAGACTGCGATGATCGGTAAACACCTCACAATAGACCCCAGACAAATAATGCTGCCAAATCTTCAACGCGAAGACTATCGCCGCCAATTCTAAGTCATGAGTGGGGTAGTTCTTCTCATGAACCTTCAATTGCCTCGAAACATATGAGATTACCTTGCCCTCTTGCATCAAAACACAACCTAAATCGATGCGAGACGCAACATAATATACGATGAAGTCCTTACCCTCCACGGGTAATGCCAAAATCGAGGCTGAAGTCAATAAAGCCTTGAGCTTTTTGAAGCTCTCTTCACATTCGTCGGACCACTGGAAAGGAATATTCTTCTGAGTCAACTGGGTCAAATGCGAAGCGATCGAAGAAAACCCTTTCACAAACTGACGCTAATAGCTCACAAGGCCTACGAAACTATGAATCTCAGTAACTGAGGTAGACCTCGCCCAATCCCTAACAACCTCGATCTTCTTGGGATCAACCATAATCCCCTCCTTAGACACAACATGGCCCAGAAATGCCACAGAACTAAGCCAAAACTCAAACATAGAAAACTTGGCATACAACTTCTTTTCCTTCAATAAACCAAGCACAATCCTCAAGCACTTCTCATGCTTTTCCTTACTTTGAGAATAATCCAAGATGTCATCAATAAACCCAATCATGAATGAATCCAAATACGGCTTGAAGATCCCATTCATCAAATCTATGAACGCTGCGGGGGCATTGGTAAGCCTGAGCGACATAACCAGAAACTCATAATGACCATAACGGGTCTTGAAGGCTGTCTTCAGAATATCCTTTACTCAGATCTTCACCTGATGATGTCATGCCCCAAATCGGGGAACGTGCGGGCACCTACCTTTTTCCCACCAGGAAGGCAAAAACGCCCCTTAATCAACATTCAATCAACAATAAAATAACCCAACCAACATAAATATCTAGCAAGTCTTAAATAGATAAGTAAATAAGTGCGAAAATATTACATCAATCCAAAAATCTGGTCTAGGCCGTACAAGAGCCATTACATAACTAAAAGTATGAATACAATCTCGAAATGAAATACTGTCTCAGAAGTACCGAATAAGACAAGTAAAATAGGAGGAGACATCCAGGCTGCGGATTTGACCATGTGCTCACCCTAGATGCTCGTCAGCAATGCCTCGGGAGTCAGTTTCGAGGGGAAGAAGTAGATCCAGCCCCGTACTCTTCACTCATAAAAGAATGCAGCAAGGTAGAATCAGTACAACAACACGTACTGAGTAGGCATCATAGGACGACAACAGTTAGCTATATATATAAATAAGAGACTGAAAGGTAGACATGCTCACAACAAGTAAAACAACACTGTCCAAGAACGGAATCACAATCACTAAATACCAAGGTCAAATGTCACCATAAGTAGAGAATACCAATTCCACATACCTCCACAAGTATAGATCACCAAGTCCGAATATCATTACAAGTACAAGTATCAAATCCAAATCCAACAGTAGGAATATGTAAATAAGAATGCAATGCAATGATACACACACGCTCATGGCGAATACCTCCACGCCTGCTAGTCATGACCAATGAGGGACTCGCGAAGTCCATGTACTTGCTGTGGCGCACAGCTCGATCCAATAGCTATTGCGGAACGTACAATCGGTCCAATATATGTTGCGGAACATGCAACTCGATCCAATATATGTGTTGCGGCACGCAACCCGATCCCAATGTATAAGTATGAATGCATGTATGATATCAATGTCAACAAGAGTATACCAATGCCAAATTGTGCCACACATGGACACCTATCACAAGAACCTATCAATATCAACGGTGCCACACATGGACACATATCACGAGAATTTAAGGATGTCAACAGTTCCACACATGGACACATATCACGAGGATCTATCAATATCGAGTCTAGTATCAAAAACGGGGAAACAAGCCAATAGATAACAACAAGGTAACAAGCCACAATCAAACAACAATACCAACCTATGTAATCTATCCCAACTTCATACCCGAAGGCGTAACATGCTTTCTTCAACAATCACTAACTCTACATATGCCTCGCTAATCGAAGTCTAACCATAATGTAAACCGTAACGTACTGGGTAGCCGAGCAGGAGCCAAGAACAATCAAACCTTTGCCTTGCCCTTTCATTGCGCATCCAAATACTCAAAGTCACAATGAAAATTTAGCCAAGAGCTCCTCAATTTGCCCCAAATATGCTTAGAAGTGATGAATGAAATGATAGGGGTTTAAGGGTTTTATCAAACCCTTTAATGATTTTGGAACACCCGTAATTCCGCTGCAGCGGTCACGAGTCCGCTACAGCGGGCTTGCACTAGCGAAACCACACTCGCTGCAGCGCATCCGCTACAACAGATATCAGTCCGCTGTAGCACCCAATCCCAAACATCGATTACCCGCTATAGCAGCCAAGACCCGCTATGGCGGGCTTGGTGCTGCTACAGTGGACACCAAACACCAGAAAAATATGGTTTTTCATAAGTCAAACCCCGAAATCCGACAATCACCCGAGTCTTCATAGATACAAACCAAACATGCATACACATATAAAAACATGCTAGGGACTCACTCGTGGTCTCAAAATTCCCAACAGAGGTCTATTTGACCTGGTCAACACCTAATGGCCAAAGACCAACTTTCCAACCAATAGCCCAAAATGCTCCCTAGTGCCTTGAGAACCTAACCGAACACCCTACCAAGTCACAAATGACCATTCAGACCTCTCATAATCGATGGACTCCCGAAAAGGATCCGTTTATCGACTAGTCAACTATTGGTCTAATGCTTTTCAATTTTGAACTCTATATCACACAAGTCATCATAAACCTAGCCCGATCATCTCGAGAACTATACCAGCAATCCCTGCGGGTCCAAATCGTAGTCATAAGGCTCGGAGAAGGGTAAACGGGGGTAAAAGGGTCTGGAACGCTATAACGACCAAATGGGTCGTTACATCAGATACCAATTAAACACTCGCTCATCCTCGAGTGACAATGAAGGAAATGGGAGAAAGTATCTGAGTCAGCAAACAACTGGGGATATCTAGCGCGCATATCTGACTTGGCCTCCCATGTGGCCACCTCAGCAGGCCGATACTTCCATTGAACCTTAAAAAAGGCTATCTTCTTAGATCTCAACTTTCTAACCTGCCTATCCAAGATCGCAATAGGCTCCTCCTCGTAGGATAGATTCTCATCAAGTAACACAAAATCCCAACGAACAATATAAGTTTCATCTGAATGATACCTCTTCAGCATAGAAACATGGAAAAATGGATGAACACATGACAGGCCTAGTGGCAAATCAACCTTATAAGCAACATCACCAAATCGACGAATAATCTCAAATGGGCCAATGTACCTTGGGCTCTACTTGCCTCTCTTCCCAAATCGCATTACGCCCTTCATGGGTGAAATCTTCAGAAGAACCTGCTCGCCCACCATAAACTCTAAATCCCGAACCTTTCGATCCGCATACATCTTTTGCCGACTCTCAGCTGCCAGAAGGTTTTCATGAATAAGCTTCACCTTGTCCAAGGACTCTCTAATCAAATCTGTACCCCACAGGCGAACCTCAAAAGCATCAAACTACCCAATGGAAGAACGACACCTCCTACCATATAAAGCCTAGAACGGTGCCATATCAATACTCGAATGTTAGATATTGTTGTACGCGAACTCTGCCAAGGGTAAGAACTGGTCTCGATGACCACCAAAGTCAACACCACATGCTCGCAACATATCCTTGAGCACCTGGATAGTCCGCTCGGACTGACCATCAGTCTGGGGATAAAAATTTACACTCAGGTCCAACTAAGTACCCAATTCTGCTTGCAATGACCTCCAGAAGTTGGAAGTAAATTCGGGACCTCGATCTGAGATGATGGAAATAGGAACCCCATGCAATCGCACAATCTCGCGGATGTAAATCCTAGCCAACTTGTCTGCATTATAAGTAACCTGAATAGAGATGAAATGAGCAGACTTAGTCAACCGATCAATAATAACCCAAACTGAGTGAAACTTGCCTAGGGTCTTCGGAAGACCAACAATGAAATCTATGGCAATCCTCTCCCACTTTCACTCTGGAATAGGCATCCTCTAGAGTACCCCACCAGGTCGCTGGTGTTCATACATGACTTGTTGACAATGCCCATACTTAGCTACAAAATCTGAAATACCTCTCTTCATCCGACCCCACTAGTAGTGCTGCCTCAAATCACGGTACATCTTCGTCACCCTTGGATGAATAGAATATCCTGAGCTATGAGCCTCCTCCAATATCAATCGAATCAAACCACCCACACGAGGAACGCACACGTGTCGCTTGATCCTCAGAATCCCCTCACTATCAAGCATGGCCTCCTTGGCCTCACCTCTAAAAACTTTATCACGAATCTTACATAACTAAGCATCGTCAAACTGCTGAGCCCTAATCTGCTCCAAGAGATACGACCTCGCCTCAACATATGCTAAAACTCTGCCCGGATCTGAACCATCAAGTCGCACAAAACTGTCAGCTAGAGTGTGAACCTTCATGGCTAAAGGACGCCCAGAAGCAACCAATCGAGCTAGACTGCCCATACTCAATGCCTTGCGACTCAAGGCATCGTCTACCACGTTAGTTTTACCCGGATGGTAAAGTATAGGGATATCATAATTTTTCCGAAGCTCCATCCACCTACGCTGCCTAGAATTGAGATCTCTCTGACTGAACACATGCTGAAGGCTGCGGTGATTGGTAAATACCTCACAATGGACCCCATATAGATAGTGCCTCCAAATCTTCAAAGCTAAGACTACCGATGCCAACTCCAAATCACGAGTAGGGTAGTTCTTCTCATGGATCTTCAACTGATAGGAAGCATAGGAAATGACTTTGCCCTCATGCATCAATACAGCGTCCAAACCAACATGGGACGCATCACAATAACCTGAAAAATCCTTACCCTCTACGAGTAATGCCAATATCGGAGCGATTGTCAATAGGGTCTTGAGCTTTTGAAAGGTCTTATCACAAGCATCGGACCACTGAAAGAGAACCTCCTTCTGAGTCAATCTTCTCAAATGGGAAACAATAGAAGCAAATCACTTCACGAATCGACGGTAGCAGCTGTCCAAACTCACGAAGCTACGGATCTTGGTCACGGTAGTGTGCCTCGCCTAATCTCTAACAGGCTCGATCTTCTTAGGATAAACCATGATCCCGTCCTTTGACATAACATGGCCCAAGAACGCCACCAAATCAAACCAGAACTCGTACTTCAAAAACTTGGCATAAAACTCTTTCTCTCTCAATAAACCAAGGACAATCCTCAAATAACGCTCATGCTTCTCTCTACTCTTTGAATAAACAATGATATCATCAATAAACACTGCGATAAAGGAGTCCAAATATAGCTTAAAAATACCATTCATCAATTCCATGAAAGCTATTGGGCATTCGTAAGCCCAAATGACATCACATGGAACTCGTAATGACCATAACGAGTCTTGAAGGCCGTTTTTGGAATATCCTCAGCCCGAATATTCAGCTGATGGTAGCCTGACCTCAAATCAATCTTCGAAAATACCGAAGCACCCTGAAGTTGGTCGAACAAGTCATCAATATAAGGAATCGGATACTTATTACGAATGGTGACCTTGTTTAGCTAACGATAATCTATACATATCCTCATCGTACCATCCTTATTCTTCACAAACAAAACGGGAGAGCCCCAAAGGGAGACGCTCGTTCTAATGAACCCCTTGCTTAGAAGATCCTGCAACTGCTCTTTCAACTCTCTCATCTCAGTAGGTGCCATCTATAAGGAGGAATAGAAATAGGGCACGTGCCCGGCTATAGGTCGATACAGAAATCAATGTCATAATCGGGTGACATACCCGACAAATCAGAAGGAAAGACCTCCACGAACTCACTCACAATAGGCACGGACTCAAGGGGAGGAGAAACAATGCTAGTATCACCAAAATGGGAAAGCCAAACACCCCTTGTCGACTAACTTCTTCTTGCGGAGATAAGAGATGATCTTCTTCGGAGCGAGACTCGGAGTACCCCTCAACCCAAGTCTACGAATCCCAAGCATACCTAAAGTGACTGTCTTGGCATGACAGTCCAAGATCGCATGATACGATGATAACCAAGTCATACCTAGGATAATATCAAAATCTACCATATTCAAAGTCATTAAGTCTACCCACATGTCGTACCCCATAAAAGTAACTAAACAAGACCGATAGACTCGATCAACCCAAACTGAATCTCCAACCGGAGTAGACACATGAATAGGTATATCAAGACGATCACTAATCAAATCCCAACCAATAAAATGATAAGTAGACACATAAGGGAAAGTCGACCCGGGATCAAACAAGACAGAAGCCGGCCGATGATGAATAGAAATAGTACCTGAGATCACAACATCAGAAGCCTCGGCCTCGGCCCTACCCGAAAAAGCATAGTAATATGCCCCGCCACAGCTACTCTAGCCAGATTGCGCTTTACCTCAGGGGACCTGGGAACCTCCCTTACCTGACTGGTGTCTACCCCCGTCTCTTGTTGAAGAACTATCCCGGCTACTAGATGGTGTTGGAGTCGTCGGGGTTTGAAATAAAAAACCCTACTGGGGCCCACTCTGTCTAGGTCTGGAGCAGTCTCTCATCAGGTGACCGAGGTCACCACATACATAGCAAGACATGTGAGCTTGAGGCTGGTACACAGAAGATGATGAAATAAAGGGATAACCTCGGTCAGCTGGTCTAGAGTAAGATCCACAATAAGACTGTCCAGCCCCATAACCACTGGGTCTAGAAAGACCACCAGAAGATTCCTACAATGTGGACTGAACGGGGTTGCTGGGGGCTGACTGATAGGGCCTATCGGACTATCCCCTGCCCCTATAATTGGAACCACTAAAATCACCATGCAGATGTGGCCTCTTCTCATTATATCCTCCCAAAGAACGAGCCTTGGAAGACTCAACACACACGGCATGATCAATGACTGCCTGGAAAGAAGAACCTATAGCCACAAGCTAGAGACAAGCAATATGGAGTGGAAGCATAAGTCCACCAATAAATCTACGAACGCTCTCCGCCTCAATGGGAATCAACTGGGTCGTATACCTAGCAAAAAATAAAAATCTGGCCTCATACTCTGATACGGACATCCCTCTCTGCTGTAAATGGGAGAACTCATCTCTATGCTCGTCCCTCAAAGTACGCGGCACGTACTTCCCCAAGAAGGCCTCATGGAACTGGGTCCAGGTGAGTGGAGGTGCATCAATAGGCTACCCTTAATATAATATCTCCACCAAGTCTTCACGTCGCCACGAAACTGAAAGGACACATAATCCACACCGTGAGACTCTACAATGCCCATCTTATAAATCCTTTCATGCATTTCCATTATGAACTTATCAGCATCCTCGTTGCGCGTGCCAAAAAATCTAGGCGACTTCATCTTTAGAAACTTGTTGACGAGGTCCTGTTCCCCAACTGTAAGGGTCTGAGCTACTACTGGTCTGGGAGCACCCTCAGGGGCTGGGATACCATCTATATGTAGAGCCATGGCAGCAGCAAGCTGTATCCCTATAGTCTGGCCCTCCTTGGGAGTCCGTACCCCTGCTCTAGTCTAGGAACCACTACCAAGTGTAGTGGCACCGCCTATGGCATGCTGTCCATTGAGATGTAGAAGTATCCTGGCCATGGTATCCTAGAAGGCTGCATCTGACATACACGCGAGTAAACTCAGACCAAGTAAGTGGAGGCGACCCAGCTGGCCTAGTCTCAATAAATCCTCCACCACTGCTTGGCGGGGCCAACCATCTGAAACGCTATTAAATCAACATCGTTGGACTCAACCAACTACAAATTATGCAATCGCTCATGACAACTAACCAATAATTATACGTATCATCATCAGGACGTCTATCATACTGTGGTGGCTTCATCTTATCAAACTTATCCCACCTCTTCTGCTGGGCAACTGCGCGAATAGCAAAACCTGGAAGTTGTAAACCTAAAAATTGAGGAGCCACATCAGCTGGATGTTCCCCTGGGGGTCCGATACCCTGCAGCAACCATAGGATGGGGAGTCGGACCTCCAACCCCTGTCTGAAACCTCTCTGGAGTAGCTGGTAGTATGACCGCCTGGGCCATACCCTCAAGAAGCTCAAGATACGCACCAAAGTGTCCTGAAGAACAGGAGTAGCAATGAATCCAACTGGTGCTTGGCCGAGTCCAACCTTATCCACCTGAACTGGCTACTCTTTTAGAATCTGCTCTGGGTCCGGAGTCATATCTCTAGCGTCAGCCTAAGCAACAACTGGTGCTTGACCTTTGGTTGGGATAGCAATGCCGGCTCTAGCCCTGCCTCGCCCTCTACCATGTCCCCTGCCTCTCCCACGAACAACAATGCGGTGGGTATGGGTGCGGGTGTGGCCTCCTGGTCTCCAACTGCAGCCAATCGTTTCCTCACCATCTATGAGAAAGTGAAACAAAACTTAGAATCCATTAGAATCATGTACGCACAATAAGGAATAAAAGATTAGAGTTTTCCTAGATGTCCTATAGCCTCTCGAAGATCGGTACGAAGCTCATCGTACTGATCCGCAAGACTTTACTCGACATTGTTCTTGTATTTGTGAGACCGCTGAACCCAAAGCTCTGATACCAATTTGTCACGACTCAATTTCTAAGGCCGCAAAGTCTGTAAGCCATCCACAATCCATTTAACCAAATTAATAAGTAAAAACATGTGGAAAAATCATACAAGTCATTTTAAAGTCTTAATAAGTCGTATAATCATAATAAATACGGAATAAGCACCCTCCCAGCGTTTCGTAGCTCGACACTGGGGCAATTTTGGAAGCGATGACGTGGGTGCGCGGATTGTTTTCGACCCTGAACAATCCTTTCCCTTTTATCATTTTTCTTTCTATCACAACCCCACTGACGGATGGAGAGCATTGTCAAAGCTCTATCAACGTCTGGCTTCTTTCTCCGTACATATCTTTTTAGTAATTCTTTGCCGAGCCAAAATAGGCTACACGTCAACGTCTTCGTCCGAAAACTCTTTCATCGTCTCCGGTCGAAGAGGGACAAACTGTTGATACCTAATTTTGGCTCGACGTGCTTAAAATTAACGTTTTGCGGAACCCTGATCGTTAAAAGAGCACAAAATACACTTTCTACACATTTTTTACATTTTTGATGATTTATTGATAATTGTCCTCATTTTAGGAGTTTTATCAATTTATTGTCATTTTTCAAAAATCATTATTCTTGTACATGTACAACGAACACAACCATTTTTTGTGCAATTAATAATTGTTTCTTAATTTTATAGCAGTACATTTTCATATCTTACACATTAATATTTATATTTTATACTTACATTATTATTTATACATGTATTAATAAACTATATTTTAGTACAGTCTGTCAGTGCAGAGAAAATGGAAGCAATTAATTTTTAAACTCAGAGCAAAAATTCGATCAAGTAAAAGTCTCGTCACCTTTTTAAAAGTTGACATTTGAGGTGATGGGTTGGGTTCTTGTTACACCTCGGAAATTTCCCCGAGAACGTAGAACGGGTAGACCAACGAAGTGTATGAGTGTGCGATGTTTTACTAAGTAGGGAATGACTAATTATGAATTTTGGAAATGAGAAAGTTACATATTGCACTTCGACCCAGTGGGTTGTAAAATAGAATACGGCCCATAAAGTGGTTTACGGACCGTAAACTGCCATCGTCCTTCAACATTCCAAAAACTTCAACTTTCTGGCAAATGACGAAATGGTCAAATAAGACTCAGAATACGGACCGTAAATCGAAATACGGCCCGTAAACTGAGACCGTAAACCACCATGACTCCATCAAACCTTTCTGGTTTTGATATGCTTAAATAAGGTCGTGAAGGACGGACCGTAAACCAGAATACGGTCCATAAACTGGGTTTACGACCACTGTGCATCCCGACTACTGTTCATAAAAATCAGATTTTGTGATTAATATAAGAACCCTTTTCATTCATTTTCATTTCATTTCTCATCTACACAACTCAAGAGAACTCTAGAACATTCCAAACATTTCATCCACAAGAATTTAAGGGAAATTAGTGATCAACAACACTAAAACCATGAAATAAAGAATGTGAAACTCATCAAAGTTCATCTACACCAAGAAATTGCAAAGGAAGTGAAGTAGGGTTTTTGGCATAGAAGAGTATTGCTACTCAAGGCTCATTCCTACCACATCTAAGGTAAGTTTTATGACTTTCTCAGGATGATTGAAGTATTTATACGTTGAAACACTTGGATTATAGAAGAGTGTAGTAAATGGGTCATAAAATGTGAATAGTGCCATAGTTGAATGATAGTTGGATTAAATTATGAATGTTGATGAGTTGGGAGTATAAATATGTTATAAATGACGTGTAGACCATAAAATAGGTGTGATGTATGAGAAAATGTGATGATGAGCTAAAACCCATAAATGTGGAGAAATTGGAGAAAAATGGTGGAATGTGGTAAATGTAGATAAATGACTATTGTTGATACGATATTGTGAGTGTTGTTGTGAATGTTTGGTAGTTGAAATTAAACATGGGAAAAGTAGTAGAAACAAAGGAAATGCTGCCCAATTTTCCCTAGAAAATAGTCACACGTTCTTATAGTCGATTAACTGACCTTGATGCGAATTCTCTTGAAGGTAAAGACGCGAATATTGAAGAAGAACGATCAAGCGGTAGAATAGCTAAAGGAAAAGGTATGTAAGGCTAGTCCTTTCTTTCCAAGGCATGAATCCTATGATATGATATTATTTCCCCTACATTTCCATGGCTTCCTTATATTCCGGAACCAAGAGCCTATGTTCATGGATAGCCACGTGAGATAAGGATAAGAGACATGTTATGAGCACGATAACGGAGATGATAAGCTTAAGGCTAAAGATTCTAGAGTTCATGGTATAATGTTTAAAGAAAGCTAAAGACATTAACTATGATCTATTGGTAATGCTTGATGTATACACTCACCTTATATACTAATTCCTTCAAGGTGAGGCGGAATACCTATGAATGCTCCATAATGTAAGCGGGGGCTCTTGACCTTACGTCACCCCGACATTGTTATAGATTGTTCATAAGCCTCAATGCATGTCCTATGACCAATGTTTCGAGAAACTACGAGTCTATGTTCATAAAGGATTTCATGTGAGATAAAGGTAAGAGATACGCTATAGAAATGATAATGGAAATGATGAGCTTAATCCCAAAGATTATAAAGACTATCATACGATATTTATACGAAATTCATGCTACGAATATGATGTGATTTTCATAGATTGTCTTTAAATTTAAATGTGTGCATTAATGAAAGGTTACGCTAAGCTTATAAGATGTATGTGATGGCTATGATAACGATGAGATATATTGATCCTTGTATGATGCATGTCATATGGTCGAGCCACTACGTGGCCGAATACGGATACTGTCGAGCCACCACGTGGCCGAATACGGATATTTTTGAGCCCTACGTGGCTGCATACGGATTATGTTTTGTGTGTATGATAAGCTACGGCACTACAATGATGAATTATATGACATGATGATGTGTTCGCTGTGATGGTTCATGTACGACGATTATGTATATGTGATATATGTATGAAATGCATTCATCCTTAAAGGTCGTGCAGGTTTTGCCTTCACCTCATGACTTATGATTTCTCTATTATGTTTGTTTCATTCATGCCTTACATACTCAGTACAATATTCGTACTGACGTCTGTTTTCTTTGGACGCTGTGTTCATGCCCACAGGTAGACAGGGAGACGGCGCAGACCTTTAGGAGCTATCAGCAGATTTGCAGAAGCACTCCATTATTCCGGAGGTGCTAATCGGGTTTATACTTTTGTGTATATATATGTATAAGTATTTTGGGCACGACGGGATCTTGTCCCGTCCATATGTCTAGTACTCTAGTAGAGGCTCGTAGATACGTATGTGTGGGTTATATGGTCTCACAAGGTCAATACTGTATATATGTAGATATGTGTACATTATCTTTTGATAGCCAAAGGGCTTATGTATATAAAAGTATTTATGTTCTTTAATGAAAATGATTTTCTTATGATTATGAGTTTATGAACGAAAAAGGAGGCTTAATGAGTATGATGAGTAGTAGAACGAGCGGTGCTCGGTGGTCAGTCCCCGGGTGCCCGTCACGGCCCCTAGCTGGGTCGTGACAGTTCTTCATCCATCGATTAATAGATTTTTACACATTGGTTAAAAGGGTGAGGTCCCCATTGGATAATAACTCAAAGATTTAAATGAGCATTAAGGGGACATGGGGGTGCATTTTTTTTTATTTTTTTGACAAAAGAGGGTGTTCATTGATATTATAAGAAAAGGGAGGGGGCATTTCTTTTTTTTACACATCTCATTTTCAGATTTTTAAAAGGGTCCTTTCTCTCTCTAAACATTTTTTCTCTCCCCTCTCTCTCTCACTACATGTCGCCATCGCTGCTCCGACCGCCGCCCACCTCCATGACCCTCTCCTTTTTTTTTCCCAACACAGCAGCCTTGCTGCTGTTAACCTCATCACAGCCAGCCCCCTTCGTTTTCATTTTTGCAGCTCCGGTGAACCGGAGCAGCCGTGAAACTCCACCCCAACAACACACCCCTGCTCCTCTTCCTCTTCTTCCTACATTTGTTTTTGTATTTTTTTATTTTTGAAATTTCTCCGGTGAGAAGCACCAACTCCAACGAGCACAACGAACAACTCCGCCAGTTGATTGCACCACCACGCCACCAGTCGCTGCTCCCTATCCCCTTTCCCTTGTTCTCCGAGCTCCAACGACGACAACAAGACCAACCAGTCCCCTTAGTCTTCATTTTGCTGCTCCGGTTCCGCCACATCAAGTCCGGCGAGCTTCGTTATTTTCCCCGATTCATGACTGATTCTTGAACTATTTTTACAATTTTTGGTTAAGTCTTGATCGATGCTCTATTATGCTATGATATTCCTATGTTTTTGACTCGTCCTGCGATTTTTTTGCTACTGTTGGCTTTTCCAGGTCTCATCGGAGCTTCATCTCCAGCATATCTTGGTCGCCGATAACGCATTGCTTCTATGGATTTGTTGCGTTTTTGTTCTTAGTTATATTTTGTAGTATATTTTTGCCTCTGCTAATGTTTGTCATTGTTGTGTTGTTTGTTGTGATGATCTGTTAACAACTTCACCTGCTACTGTTGACACGGTTGTTCTACTCTTAGTACTACTTTACATAATCTTTTACTAAATAATGTTGGTTTTGTGTCTGGAAAATACTCTCGGCAGCCAAGAACACTTTTACCCCTCTCGTATCATTTTATTTAAACTAATTTGGGCAAATACTACACCCAAATGGCCGATGAAGAAATTTCCGTCGATTTCCAAGGCCTCCCATGTACAAAAGATGAGTTTTTTATTTTATTTTAAGTATATTCATTATTTCTTTAATTCATTCGATAGTTATTTATTCTCTTACTAACACTTTTACAAAGTGTTTATACAGGTACCCGGAGATACATATCGAAGACGACACTCAGAAGGAACCCGAAGACTTCATCGAATCACTGTTTGTATTTACTTTCCGCATTTTTTTTATAACTGTACAAAACATAAACTCATCGTATAGTGGAAACTTTATTTTTGGAATGACGAGTTGATATATTTATTTACTTGTCGCCTTGTTTGTTGAACTTAGAATTGTCATTCGCTTTAGGCAAGACTTAGGCCGTCAATACTTTCATAACTGTATTAAATTGACTTGGTATAAATACTTTGTTAAATAAATTCACACTTTTGACGTTTAGGCAAAAACTACTAGTCCATCCTTTATTTTATATTATTTATACACTCTTGATACAACTTACATTTTATATTGTTTCGTGTACACTAATGCATATTTTAATTAAGTTAAATTCACATTTTGACGCTAGGCAAATATTAAGTCTTCTATTCACAAATCTTTTATTCTTTAGAGGCATTACACATTTTCACTCATTTTTTATCCACAATCCCTTATACTTATTTTTTACCAATACTTTTTACAATTATTTTGTTCCTTATTCTTTTTATAGGATATTCATTAAACAAACACTCTTTTTAACTAAACGGTAGAAACAAGTCAAATAGACTTTACTTTTCTGAATAATTTTGCTATATAAACTCTTTACACCAATGAATATTCGTAGATTATTTTTTACATTCTTCATGGACTAATATACCTAGTTATACAATTCTTTAGACATTTTATGTTCGATATACACTCTTTTATTCTTGAAAATACATTCTTTATTTATTTAATAGCCATACATTCTTACATAGACGCACATTCTTTATATCCTTGATATTTTTATTTTTTACATAGTCTTACATTTTTTTTTATATTCTTAATATAGTTACACATTCTTTACACTAACATATATATATATACACTCTTTGTACTAACAGATATACTTTTATACTTACGAGGTACATTCTCTTTATACTCTTTTATATATTCTTTTTTACTATACATTCTGTATGAATACTTGATACTTGATATAAATACATTTTTATACACTGTATATACTTAGTATATTATCACTTAGTGTATCTTTTCATGAAGTCATAACATTTTGAAAACAGGTAATAATAATGATAAACAGATAGATAATCCCCCTCTAGTGTTCAGTTAAACTAAGTTTAAGGACTGTTTTCGGACATGCTCTGAGGGATGCTTAATACCTTCCCCTCGGGGTAAATAAAACCCTTATCTAGAATCTCATATGTTTCGTGGACTAAAATGGAGTAGACACACAAATACATATAGGTTTCCTAATTTTCCTAAAAAATAAGGTGGCGACTCTAACCCTTTTAAACCAGTTAGATAACCGTGAAGTTGCAAACTATCTTGGACCCGTTCAAAATAGGGCGTAACAAATGTGAATGCTAGTTGTTCCTCAATCATGTTATATACTACTCTTTATGACACTAACTTGTATTGCGCAACATTTAAATGCACAATATATGAGCCATAGATGACACTCCATTATTTGTCCGCTTTTTATGACACACTATGCTTGATGTGACAACACAATGCTCCATTATTTGTCCGCTTTTTATGACACACTATGCTTGATGTGACAACACAATGCTCCAATATTTGTCAACTTTTTATGACGCTAACTTGTATTGCGCAACATTTAAATGCGCAATATATGAAACATAGATGACACTCCATTATTTTTCCGCTTTTTATGACACACTATGCTTGATGTGACAACACAATGCTCCATTATTTGTCCGCTTTTTATGACACACTATGCTTGATGTGACAATACAATGCTCCATTATTTGTCCTTTTTTATGACGCTAACTTGTATTGCGCAACATTTAAATGTGAAATATATGAGCCATAGATGACACTCCATTATTTGTCCGCTTTTTATGACACACTATGCTTGATGTGACAATATAATGCTCTATTATTTGATCGCTTTTTATGACGCTAACTTGTACTGCGCAACATTTAAATGCGCAATATATCAGCCAGAGATGACACTCCATTATTTGTCCGCTTTTTATGACACACTATTCTTGATGTGACAACACAATGCCCCATTATTTGATCGCTTTTATGACACACTATGCTTGATTTGATAACACAATGCTGCATTATTTCAAAAATCTTATCCTATTGCGCAACATTTTCATGCGCAAAAGTATTGCGCAGTATTTTCATGCGCAATAGGGTTCCCACGTTTTTTAAATGTTCACTTTGCGCTCATATTTTGCCTATTTAATATGATTGTTGGATGAGGTAAAAACTCATCCATTTCATAAGTTTAACTCTTTTAAGTTCTTGAAAAAACTCAAACTTCAAAGAAAAAATGTCTTCTCCTTCTTCAACCGTTAGGGTTTCTCTATTTTGGGATGGAGTTATACTTGATGAGAATAATACCGTTCGTTATAGTATCAAACCAAAATCCAATGTAAAGTTTCCAACAACCTTAAACTACGAAACATTAGTCACTTATCTACATACAAAAATGAAAACTGATCCCACAGAGTATGGATTATCTGTAACTGGAAAATATCCAAACACCGTTTCACAAGGCTTAGTGCTTTATGGTGTGTGGAATATCGATGATGATGACTCTTTCAGGGAGTATTTGAGGGCTCCTGCAGAATATAGGGATTTAGTCGCCATTTATGTTCTTGAAATGTATGTAGAAAAGATACCTAAAGAAGTCCCTCAAGTCCAGCTTACTCATGAAAACACTTATGAGGACTTTAGTTCTTATACACACATTTTGAGTGGTCAAGTCCCGCTGGAAACTCTAAGCCAGCAATTTAAACAAACAAACACTGAAAATTGATAAATATCCATTTTTAAATTATTATTTTGTATAGTAGCACGTGTTTATTTTATTTATTGTTAAATATCCATTTTTGGTATCTTTGTAGGGGTTACACACCTGATATGAGTAATATTGGGCAAAACTCTCAGTTCGGTGGAGTTGAAAATTATTCACAAAACTCGCCATTGATACCAAATGATGATTTTGGGCATTCCACTCAGTTCGGTGGAGATGAGCTTTCTCCAAACCATGTCAATATAGATCAATATCGGTAGGTTCATCACCTTGATATTAAATAATCCATCTATATTTGATGTTGGCATTTAAAATATGTTACTTTTCATGTAGGAAGAGGCATTTCTTAGATGGTGATGATTGTCCAATTTATTGTGAGACATCATCAAGTGATAGCGAACCGAATAATGCAGAAGTAACCGATGATGATGATAAAGACGAAGTGGTCGATGTTCAATCTGGTGGGCAGCAAGCAAATTTAATAGCATTGATGCAAAGTCCGCTGCCGGAAAACCCAACTCTCGAAAGCCCTCCCGAAAGCCCAATGCCGTGGCATTCTTACAATATTTCATAGCTAGACAATCGTCAAGGTCGGGTTGATGCCTTTGTCTTCACCAGAGAAGATGATCAATGTCGTCAAAAAAAGTGGAAAGAACCGGTCGATTTTATAAAAGATGATTGCTACCTTGAAAAATGGACGGTGTTCGGATCTAAAAAGGCATTGCAAAGGGCAGTAAAAATTTATTGTTACAAGGAAATTAGGGAGTATAGGGTTGATGATTCAATTAGAAAAATATGGAGACTAGTTTGTAGACGACAGTATCAAGGCTGTCAATAGATGCTTCGGGGAATTGAAAAGCCTGATGGCATGCGGGTTATCAAAAAATTCCACAAATGTCACATTTGTGATGTGGGAGAGAATCGAGTAGATCATTTTAATTTAGATATAAATATGATTGCTCAAGTGCTACTTAAAGACGTTGCCGAAAGCCCAAGGTAACCTATTCAACCTAGTTCATTATAATTCTTACATCAATTAAATTGTTACCTACTTCATTATAATTCTTACATCAATTAAATTGTCATTGCTATGTGTTGTTTGTTTAAACTTGTGCAGGATCCCCATCAAAGATTGCATTAGAAACGTTAAGATGGTATATTAAAAAACAATAAGCAAGAGACAGGGATATCTTGGGCATAGGCATGCATTTGAGATGATTAACGGAAATTGGGAAGGCTCTTTCAAGACGTTGCCGAGGTATATGGCAGCTCTACAAAAATTCAATGCAGGAACTGTTGTAGAGTGGAGGCTTCAGGGCGGTACAATTTTGAACTATGTGTTTTGGGCATTCAAACCATCTATTGATGGTTTTGGTCACTGCTGGCTAGTCATATCCATAGAAGTCAAAACAGGTTATTACTAGGGCAGGGGAGGAAACATACATACTGTGTATAAGGGCATAAGAACGTGCAGTTGTGGTAAGTGGCAAACATACAACATGTCGTGTTCTCATGCCGTCAAGTGTTTTGAGGCAATGGGAGAAGCGGTAACAAGTTATGTGGCATCGGAATACAGCGTCAAAAGTTACGCTAAAGCATATGCCAGCCGCTTCTACCCACTTGGTGATCAAGCTTATTGGCCAGACGAGCTATTTTCAATGGTCGCTAACAAGGAGTATGTCACACCCCGACTTTACTAGGGTGTGATGGGCACCCTACCCCATATCTGGAGCCGAGCGAACCCGCTGACTCTTATTACATAGATAAACTCTTGTATCAATTAAGAAATAAATACATGGTAAGCCCTCCAATATTTTTTTTCATAAGTAATGTCTATCATCATATGGGACCCGCGACATGAAACGTAATAACATTGTGACGGTTGAAGCCGTCTACCAAGCTGACACTCTATAATCATGACTCTGTCTGCAAAGTCTCTAACATTGAACAGGCACCATAGCTCATATACTCTGACTCGGCAGCACTCCAGAACAAGTGGAGCCCGCCAACTCCGCTGGAACATCTTCTATGATAACTGTGGCTCAGCTGGTGTACCTGCGCGGCATGAACGCAGCCCCCGAAGAAGGGGGGTCAGTACGAGTAATGTACTGAGTATGTAAGGCATGAATAGTGACATAATAAAGGAATATACAGTATGAATAATAACGGAGTAGACATATGGAGCTTATCTTGGGACAGAAATAACCTGTACATATGAATGCCTTTCAGGCAGATGCCATGCATGCTTAGTCCTTTTTTCCAGAAAACAGTACTTCTTATTTACATGTACATAAAACAGAACGTTTCAGAAAACGGTATCCTTTATTCACATTTACAGACGCCGAGTACATCGGCTCTCCCACCCCCCCTCCCCAACAGTGTCCCAACATATCATATATAAATATATATAACATATACAGACGCCGTATCCGGCTCTCCCATATCCCGCGTCCGGGACGAAATCCAGCTGAATCAGGTGGTGATGTAACAGTGGCCCTTCCCCTTTTCCTCATATACATATACATATACATATTCACATTCATATACATATGTCATACAATTGGCATGCATAAGAGCCCAAAGAAGGTCATGTGTCCATCGGAGTGACGTAAGGTCGGTGACCTCCGATTACATTATGGAATAATCATGGTCACTTTGTCTCACCTTGAAGGAACGAGTATTTTAAGGCGAGACTACCAACGGAAAATAGCCTTAAGAGAGAGCATTTTAAGGCGAGACTACCAACGGAAAATAGCCTTAAGAGATAGCATAGAATGAAATCATGGACATTATAACCGCCAACTAATATGCTTTGAAGTCTTTTAGAAACTAGTGTCATAGCTAAGGAATAGAATTGAGGTTCAAGAACTAGTATAACACTTTCATATTCACATAGGACTCTTAGCTCAAGACTCTTAGCTCAAGACTCTTAGCTATGGAATCATTTTTGTCGTACTTATCGTAGGCATATTCTCTTTCTCAACATCATCATTATCATTGTCATCATAGGAGTATCTTCGTTAGCATAGTTACAGTACTTGTCATTCGGTGAACGGAATACAGATCAAGGGTTTCTTTGGATTCTGCTTCAAAATAAATCAAACGGAACAATAAGGAAAATCCGGGGACCATGGGCCCACCTCGGGTCAAATGAGGCGGCGTACCAAATTTACATATGTTACATGTCATGGTGTTACTTGTGAGGGTTTTAGGGTAGTCGGGTCCTATTTATGCGAGTTCTAGAGGTTTAGGAAATTCTTCCAACATTTTGCACACTTTTTAGTTCAATTCTACTGATTGAAAAAGAGAAAACTTTAGGCGCGGATTCCGGAGGGTAGAGTTATTCCCGAGGCTCATATCCAACATATTCCATCTAAGACATGCCATAGAAAGAAGGGTGAAGCCTTACATACCTTTTCTACTTCTTATGCGACTCCAAATTCACGTTCCAAATCCGCCAAAATCTACAATTTGGTCACATTTACCAAACCTTAATTAGAACATTTAGAAGTGGAATCTTAAGGCAACATTTGTCTACCGAAATTTTGGCAGCATTTCCCCTGTAAATACATCGTCCCCAAGAATCTATCTTGGCCAATTTCAATCAACAACAATCCAGGAATTCAACCCGGCCAAACAATCAACAATACCAACAATTTTTCTAGCAACATTTCAATATCCAACTCAATCCAATTCAATTCACACAATCTTTCAACAACACAATCAACATATTACTTTACCGAAACCTTCCAATTCAACAACAACCATGCACGTCATCATAATTCATGTACACTTACTTTAACAACAGCCTTCATTCTATATCACATAATCCATAACAATCCAATTGCTAAATAAAACTAATTCATCACATTCTACCATCACCACTTCCATGCATATTTCCATAAATTTTTCATTCATTTCTTAATATTCCAATGACAACCAACATGCTACATGCACTTCATGCATATTTCTATGAATTCTCATCCTTTTTATACATTATAACAACAAACAACATACTACATAAAATCATTCCAACACAACACAACACCACACAACACACGGCCAATACCATACATGCACGGCCACACTTCAACATCATTGATTTCATGTTTTTCATGCATTTCTCCATATCACAACATGTACCAAGCATCCATAACACATAAAGGAAGATTAGTTCTTACCTTTTTCCTTCAACTTCCCACTTGACTATAGCTATGAACTTGCACCAAGGAGGGGATTTCTTGCTCCAACACTTGCACCATGTTAAAGAGGACCTTCAACTTAGTAGGAATACTAGAAGAAATAATTTTTTGGAACAAGATTTCAAGGGGTCAAAATCCCCTAGCCATGGCCGAAACCCTCTCTTTTTCTCCACTCTCCTCATTTTTTTTTTTGTTCTTCTTTTTGTCTTGAATTAGAAGGTAAACTCATATATATATATATATATATATATATATATATATATATATATATATATATATATCTCCAAGCATGTGAGGGGCACATGCCCCTCTCTAGAAATTTCTTGACTTTTCCCACCTTTTTCTTGAAATTAAAGAAAGAAGACTAAGTGTCTTCTTGTGTACACCTTAGTCCCCATTAATTAGAAATGTGCACATATTCCACACAAGTCACACGGCCAACATGGCCTTTCAAGAACCTTCATGAATTTTTTGTGACATTCCCGTCTTGCCCTCCGACTTTCCTTGATATTACCATTTACCATTTTGTGAGTTTCTCTTTTTACCCTTAACCTTTCTCAATATTTCCATACAATAATATTCATAAATAATATCCATAACCAACTTGTACATTAAAATAATTTTTGAAAATGGTTTCGCCCTTAACTTTCCACGATGACTTTGGAATTTCCAAACACACAAGATATGGGCTATAACAGAGTATATCTGTAAAATTTGGGTTAACGCACGAACTCTGTATCCCAATCAAATGGATGTTCCGGATAGGACATACTCTCGAAGGTGCTCCACGTGTAAGGAGTTTGGGCATGATAAGTGTTTGTGTAGCCTACGAGGCAGTGGTGGTGCAAGTACGTCTCGTAGTAGAAGAGCCTCTCGTACTTGATGTATTGTTTTAAATATTTTTTATTGTAAATAATGATGTATTATTTGGTTATTGCAATGAATTATTTCGAACCTCTCGTATTGGATGAATTATTTTTGAATATAATATTTTTATTGTACATTCGAAAAAAAAGTAATGCCTTGACTAAAAAATAAAACACTTAAAACAAAACCTTATAAAATAAAAGACTTAAACCTAAAGATAACAATATTCAAACAAACAAAACTTACTTCAGGGTACTTTACAACCCCTAAAACGATGATCCAAACGTTTAGGTAAACTTGATGTAATGAGCCGACATTATTGTCCGCAAAAGAAGATATCAAGTTCTATATAAAATATCAATATTTTTGAAACATGACTAATCTTGCGTCAAAGTATGAAAAAACGTGAATTTGAGAGCTTTAAAATTGTGTGAAAAAAAAACTAGCCTTTGCATACTAATTTAGTGCGCAAAGGTTACTTCGGTTTTTCTTTTTGGGTATTTTGGTGCCTTTTAACACTTTTTGGGTTAAAAAAGTTGCGAACTCCACTTAGTTGTCACGACCCAGCCCCGTGGGCCGCGACTGGCACCCTACCTGGGTACCCAGACCGAATCGCACATTCATTTGCAAATCCAAACTTATTTCATAATTTTTCGAAATCATACCAAACATAATTTATATCAAAATATGTCTTAAGCGGTCGTGTCAAATCAAAATATCATATCAAATACAAACGAAGCGGCGGAGTAGACATCGCCGGCCAAAAGTGCAAACATAAGCATAAGGGCCATTTGGGGCCAGCATAACAAACAGACCGCCTTAAGACCAGAAAACAAAATCAGACCAACATATACAGGACCCTCACCCCACATATATGACTACAGGCCTCTATGAGTTCGAAACAAAAACATATGGCGAGACAGGGCCCCGCCGTACCCAAATAGTCAAATATACAACACAGATACAAAGCAAAAGGAGTCTGTACCAAAGTGGACTCCGGATCAACTAGGAGTACTCCGGAATAGCAAGAAGTGAAGCCTACTGCGGAGGATCACCGATATCTGCACCTGCGGGCATAAAACGCAGCCCCCGAAGAAAGGGGGTCAGTACGAAATATGTACTGAGTATGTAAAGCACGGAGTACAGAAATATGGATCAAAACCGAAAGCAAATCAAATGTCCAAGTGGAGTACAATTGGGTATGTCAAAATCTGTAGCGAAATCATATACGTATACATAATGCAATTGAAATCATGCAAACGCTTAGGAACGTGGTCGCCACTCCGACGCTGGCGCCACACACAGCATAACACCAGAAGGTTTCAAATCTCCGTACATCCCCGAACACAAACATAATCATAGGTGAGCGTATCGCATCACGAGCCATATCACAGCATAACTCCAAACGGAACCCGGCCCTATGGCGAAGCCTCGGGAACCGTAACACAGCATACGGCCGAATTGTCATAAGGCGCACGAATCAAAACCGGCCCGGGAACCGGTGAACGAAATCATAATAAGGCACGAGCGGAGTCGTGAGCAAACCAATGCAATTCGTACTTCAACATAGTTTTCCAAAACGAAGTAAACCCATAAGTCATATCATAATGCAAAGTAATCGGATACTTAGGCGATATAAAGTTTCATTTATCAAAAATTTTCCAAAATAATATGTGTAGCTCAGAACGTAGCTTAACATATCGTAATTGTCGAAACATATCCCATAGACGGGAATTCCAACATCGAAAGTGCCATTCCAAACGTTATTCAAAAGGACAGCCCAATAAGACAAATAGGGCGTCTCGGGGTTAGCGGGCCCACCTCGAGTCAAAGTGAGGTGGCGAACATATTTTTACGAACATTTATATGCCAGGGGTCATACATAATCATTTCTAGGTTACCCGACCACATTTCGATAGGTTTCGGACGAATGGTGGCATTCTAGCCAAAATAGAGCCCTTAGGCTTCAATTGAATTGAATGAATAGTAACTTTTCTGTGGATCGGGTTTCGAGGAACAGAAATGCTCCGGAAGGTCTCATATTCGACTAACATACTAGGATATGCCAAATGAAGGAGTGGGAAGCTTTACATACCTCACAGATGTCGTAAGCTCTCCCGAAAGTCCAGTCCCGTTTCGTCAAAAATCTGCAAATGGTCAAAGTTACCAATTGAGATTCTTAGGCTTAAAAATGCCTTTAACTTCAATTTTTGCCTACCGAAATTTCGGCAGCATTTCCCCTATAAATCTAACATCCCCGAGGCTTAGCTCAGCTCAAAATACATCAACCACAACAGCCCACACGTCAACAAACAACACAAACAACAATCAAACCATTCTAGCTTCAAAGTTCTACTTTGTTATCTAAGTTGGCAACTTTCATTCAAACTTTCAAAACTCCAATTCTAAATCTACAAAATTGTATTCATTTCCACATTCAAACTTATACAATCACATCCTAACTACAATCCAAGCCATACACGAAATTACACCAAAATCCATTATTTTCCAGAATTCTTTAAAACATCAAAAATCCACGACGAACATTCTAACTCACGTCGTTTCATTCCGAATTCATTAACATTATTATAAATTCATATCTAAAGTCTCTAGCACCTTAAATATACAATTATATCCATAATGATACCGAAGGTATACGCTTTCCGATAATATCCAAAATGATTTTCCAACGCCAATTTCATTCATCAATCAATCATTTACGACGTAAGGGTCACAACAACGCATTATACCAACTTAAACAAGATCAATTAACACCATTTCCTCCTCCCTATGGCTCACGGCCAACCCACACTCTACACACACACCCACGACTTTTTACTAACATCCACGTTACGGGATTCTCGTCTATTTCCAATCCTTAACACATTCATATCAATTCTATAACATTAGAGGGGCAAAATTCTTACCTTTTCTTGACTTTCCGACTTGTCGCAAACGTAGTCCTTGTGCCAAACAAATTATACCCCGTTGAAGAGGGCCTTGAGTACTTCACAATTATGTAGAGATTAGGATCTTTGGATCACAAACAAGGCTTGGATAATTTTTTTCTCTCCTCTTTCTATTCTCGGCCGAACCCCCCTTTTTTTTGTGTTCTTGAGTTTTGATTTATTTGCTTGAAAATTACCAAGTACATATTGATATATATCCTCTTAAGGGTCATGTGCTATGCACATGACCTCCACATAATGGGTTTGGGCCTACCCAAGGCCGGCCACCCTTCAATTTATTGGGCCTCTTTTTGTGTTATATTTTCTTGGCCCAATTCATAAAACGCCTCGTTTTGTAATTCCCGAAACTAATTTCCGAAATTCCAAATTTATCCTCGGCCTTCCCCGAGGTCTTAACATTAAAAATTCCATAACCCACATAGTCATATTCACGAAAATCAAATCATTTCCTTTTTAACACACAAATCGCAATTATTTCTCGATTTCCAATTATACGAAAACACGGGACATTAACATTAGTGGTGTTAGGAAATAGACGGAAAGCATCTTTAGTATCAAAAGCTTGAAATAATTTCTTAAACATCTAAAAACGTTATCAACCATTTGCAGCCTTGAGTACACTTATTTGACTAAGAAAAGAAAAGCTTAACATGCAATACTGCCTAAAAACAATTTTCTAATGCAAAATGGGCCCTAAGAATAAGTGGAGCTTAAAAAAGAGAATCAAAATCCTATATGTAAACAAAGGCAAAGAGAAGATAACAGATTTTTTTTATTTTTTTTAATTATTCCATTCCCACTTAAGTTGGATATTTATATAAGTAGACATTTCTCATTCTCATTATGCTTTTAAAAAGGGGGCAATAATATGGAGGCTCTTATTAGGAGCTTTTAGTGTTTGAAGTGACCGAATGGTCCCTTATGCTTTCCTTGCCTGGAGCAATTTGAGTGAATTGATGCCCTTTTGACTACTTCCTATTCTTGATTAGTTTTTTTTTGTTTTTTTTTTCCCCCATCTTCTCGATTAGTTACTTAGTAGTAAAGGAACAAAAATCGACCGCAAACAAGTATTCTCTCTCTTTTTTTTTTTTTTTTTTTTTTTTTTTTTTTTTTCTGTGATTACAATTTTTGGAGTCTACAATGTTCGACTACAACAGTTATTAATAAGATCGATCATCAGTATTTATAAATACCAATGGATAGTATGTTTGGAATTTTCACTAAACATGGACTAACATTAACTTGATTATTTCGATTTATAAAACGGGATAAACAAATATAGTTAGTAGACATGACTATTTTTTATTGACAAGGTAGACATGTACTGGGTCGTTTGTATATTGGATGAAAATTATACATGGTATTTACCTACAGTAACTATAATTTAAATTAATTATGTACCGTAGCTATACTATGTATTTAGTTACCTATCATAGCTATACTATATATTTAAAAAAGAGTGCTACACCAGTAAAAAAATTACATTGAGAACAAAGTCTCCTTCTTCTCCCTCCACCGTCGTCGTCATCTTTGTCCATCGTCATCTCTTGCCAGAAAACTCAAGCTCCAACGCCGTCGTCATCTCCCTCCACCGTCGTCATCTCCTTCTTCCCCCTCCACCGTCATTGTCATCTCCCGCCGAAAATCTCGGTAGTTCCAGCGTAGTCGTCATCTCCCTCCACAGCCGAAAAACTCGACTTCCAACACGGTCGTCATCTCCCTCCACCGCCGTCATCTCCTTCTTCTCCCGCCATTGCCATCATCTCCTTCTTCTCCCGCCACCGCCGTCATCATCTCTGATCAGGAATCTATAGCCAACTGACCTGATTTTCTTATATCTGGCCGGATTTGGGTGTATTCGTCATTTTTCAGTAGATACAATGTATCTATTGTATTTTATCCTGTATTTCTGTATCTCAGGAGATTTGTTTTTTGTATTTTTGCTTGTATTTTTTGAATTTTTGTTGTTTGAATATGATCAAATATAATACAGTGTAAAAGTAGCTACTAATGAATATCGTGAATTGAATACAGCCGAATATCCCTATATTTTTTAATTTTTATTGTTTGAATACGGCCAAATTGAATATGGTGTAAAAGTAGCTACGAATTAATACAGCTGAATTGAATACAGTCTATTGAATAAAGCCAAACTGAATACAACAGAATACACCCTATAGTAAGAAATTAGTAGCTACGAGCCGTAATTAGCTAAACTATACCTACGGCTTGTTAGAAATGCCCTAACTATAGATGTTTCTATAAGTTTCTTACATTGGATTTCTTCTTGGGCATGAATCACTTATGTATTGATGTGGACTGGCAGTAGTGTAGGCCTTGTTGAAGACCTAATAAATCCTGTTGAGGCCCATTAGGTCAAAACTTGATGCCTACAAATATATGCTTAGGTCCCCTCTCATCCCCTCAACTTTACGGTAACCGCCCCATTCGACTGCCAGTTGTAGGAGGAGCAATGAGAGGAAGACGTAGTCGAATATTTCACATGTCTGGAACACACTTCTGCATTGACAAAAAAGACGCCTTAATAGGTACTCATCTTAATCTCACATTCTGTTATGGTTCTCTTGATCTATGCAATAATCCTAGGCCATTAGAAATTAACTTACATAGTAATCATAATTTAGATAAACTAGCTCAACTTTCCATTAGATCAAGCCCTTCACCTATCAGGGTCAGGTATCAAATGCACAACCAATTAATGTGGCTTGTGAGGCAAAACAATTATTATGAAATAATAGATTTAGGACATTAGCTATGAGTGCTACAAACCGTGTAACAAGAGGAATGGAAGTGATTGACACAGGAGCTCCTACCCTCATTCATCCTATTTTATCTAAAGGTGTTATAGCCCGTATATTGTGTGTTTGGAAATTCCAAAGTCGTCGTGGAAAGTTAAGGGCGAGACTATTTTCAAAAATTATTTTAATGTACAAGTTGGTTATGGATATTATTTATGAATATTTTTGTATGGAAATATTGAGAAAGGTTAAGGGTAAAAAGAGAAACTCACAAAATGGTAAAATGGTAATTTCACAAGTATTCAAGAAAATGGAAGAATTCCCTAGGAAATAAAAAAAAAAGGAGCATGTGACCATTTTATAAGTGAAGGGGGCAAAGTATAAATATGGATGGACTAAAGTGTAAAAGGGAAGACACTTGGTCTTCTTTGACCAAGTGAGAAAAGTCAAGCAAAGAAAAGTAAAAATCAAGAAAATGGAAGAAATTTCTAGAGAGGGATCATGTGGCTATATTCTTATTTTGAGGGGCCAAATTATAAATATGGAAAATTGGTGGAAGACATGTATATATATAAATATAAGAGTCATCTTTTAATGGAAGGAACTAGAAAGGAAGAAAGAAAGAAAAAGAAAGAAGAAGAGAGTGTCACGACCCGTCTAGGGGCCGTGACGAGTACCCGATACTTGTACCGAGCACCCCTTGTCTATCGTTTTACCTTTACCTCTTAGCAAGCCATGTAAACAGAGCCATTTTTTTTTTTTAACATTAACATTAGCGGCGTCATTCTGAACATAGACTAATAAACTTCGTTATCACTTATACATCAACATTAGCATGCCAAAACACCATATACCTAACTATACTTAACTGACTGTACATATCTGTCTACGAGCCTCTAGACGTAGTACACTTATACATAGAAAGGGCTGAGTACTGCCATGCCCGAATATATATACACAAAATAGTACCAAGGAAGTGAGGCTCCGGAATAACTGGAGAACTGTCAACACTGCTGGTAGAGCTTTTAAGGATCAAATCCGCCTGTCTGCTGACCTGCGCGGCATGAAACGCAGCGTCCACAAGAAGGGACGTCAGTATGAATAGTGTACCGAGTATGTAAGGCATGAATAGTAATATACAGAAAATATGAATCATGTATAATGACATAAGAGAGTTACAACACATGTCCTGGGATAGAAACATAACCTGTATATATATATACCCTTGGCAGGTGCTATGCGTACTTAGCTTTCCTTTAAGAATCTTTCCTTGTTCATATACATATACATATAAAATAGGACATCTCATATTGCCGAGGCGTCGGCAGCCGATCCATTTAACCATAAATATACACATCCCGCGTCCGGGACGTTATCATATCATGTAATGCCAACTGATCAGGTGGATATGCGTTCATAACGCTCTGCCCTTACCTCCATTTTCCCCGTATACACATGCATATATCATGTACATATATCAGCGTCTATAGCGCTCTAGCTCTTTTATCATATACATATACGTGTGTCGTGTAGGTACATCAGCGTCTATAGCGCTCTAGCTCTTTCGCCATGTGCATGTTTTAAAAAAATATATACACATATCTTACATACATTTACATGTCTTATATGCATTTACGTATCCTATATACATATGTCTCATAGGCATGCAGGAAAGCCCAAAGAAGAATCATGTAGTCATCGGAGTGACGTAAGGTCGGTGACCTCCAATTATATTATAGAATACTCGTGATCGCTTTGTCTCACCTTGAAGGAACGAGTATTTTAAGGTGAGACTACCAACGGGGAATAATATTAAAGTAAACGTAGAATGAAATCGGGGCATCATAGATGACGGTTCATAGACTTTGAAATCTTTTAGAAAATAAAGTCATAGCTGGGAAATATAAATAAGATTCAAAAATTTGTTTATCATTTTCATGTTTACATAAGATACTTAGCTTAGTCATCTTAGTCATAGAGTCGTTCCGGTAGTACGTATCATAGGCATATTCTCTTATCTAACATCATTGTTATCATTATCGTCATGGAAGTGCCCTCGTTAGAGGAGTCATAGTATTTATCATTTGGTATCGAAATCGGGATCAAAGGTTCCCTTTGGATTCACTTCAAGTAAGTCAAGCAAGATTGTAAGGAAAAATCCAAGAGTAGCGGGCCCACCTCGGGCCGGATGAGGTAGCGTATACGATTTACGTATGTTACGTGTCATAGCGTTACTTGTGAGGGTCTTAGGGTAATCGGGTCCCATTTATACTAGTTCTAAGGGTGTAGGAGGTTTTTCCAACAATTGGCACACTTTCTAGTTCAATTCTATTGAACAAAAAGTGGAAAACTTTAGGTGCGGATTCCGGGGAACCGAGTTGTCCCCGAGGCTCGTACCCAACTTATTTCAACTAAGACATGCCATAGAAAGAAGGGTGAAGCCTTACATACCTCTTTCCGCTTCTTTTGCTATTCCGAATTCACGTTGCAATCTCGTCAAAATCTGCAAATTGGTCACATTTACCCAAACTTTCATTAGGGTACTTAGAGTTAGAATCTTAAGGAACCACTTGGCTACCGAAATTTCGGCAGCACTTCCTCTGTAAATATACCATCCTCAACATTCAACATAGCCAAATTCTCATCAATCACAATCCGAGAATTCAAACCCGGCCAAACTATTAACATAATTCAACAATCACACTAAAAATTCACATATTCCATTCAAGGTGCATTCCAACACTTCAATTAACATTCTACCTCCTTCAATACTCTCCAATTCCAATGAAACAACAATAACCTTATAATACATATATTCCAACAACATCATAGTAATACCATTACATGTCTTCCATACAAAAACATTATTTTCAATTTACACAAACTTCCAATTGCCAATACTTCACCAAACTTGTCAAGTCTTTATTTGCGATATAACATCTACAACACAACGATTAAGATATTAATTACAACTCGCTCATTATTCTTTCACAACTCACCAATATACACGACTATACATCAAGTATACACGGCCACATATACCATGCACACTCACACGGCTCCAACATGTATACACCACTACAATCTCTCCAAACTCATTCAACTTCCATTTTCCACATATCATTCACAACAATAACAACTAAACACTAATTAAAATAATTGAAGCATGACTCCCACACACACATATATATACACTGCCATATACTATATTTCTCTCCTTCATGAATTTCATCCATTTTAGCATACTACAACACATATAAACCATATATAACACATAAAACAAGATCAAAACCCACCTTTCTTCTTCAACTTCTCACATGACTACAACTTGACAACTTGTATGATTTTGAATTTTTCTTGCTCCAACAACAACTCCACCTTGTTAATCACCCTTTACTTGGTAGAAAATGATTTTTGGAGAATTTTTGCAAATTTTTCTTGTGAAAATTGCTCTTGGCCGAAATGGCCTTAAGTTTTTCTGCTCTCTCTCTTGTTCTTGCTTTTCTTGAAATTTCTAGAACATTATGTGGAATAAGATGACTTAGTCATCTTATTTATTGACCAAATTTTATTTAATATGGGCTTGGGCCATAACCATGGCCGGTTGGGCCTCACAAATTTGGGCCTTATTATTTTTTTTGATTTTTTTGGGCCAACTCGGTTTGGTCCCGAGTTGGGCCTAGCCCACTGACCTTTCGACCTTAAAACGTTCATATCTCCTTGTACCGACGTCACCTGGGCACCCACGACCTATGGTTGGAAAGCTAATTCAATTATCTACAACTTCTAGTGCTTTGTACGTTTCCAAATTTCAAACTTATAATACCGTTATTTCCCCTTGAACTCAGATCACCCGAAAACGTTTTCTTAAAATATTTGTTTGGAGGACTTCCACTTTGATTTGGCCCAAGGGTCCTTCTTGAGTTGTGTTTAACTTCTCATATGTGATTCATATGAGTTTTCAGATGTCCCAAAAAAATCTCGATGTGTGGGTCCCATCTCAGTAAATAATCTGACGTTCAAAAATACGGGATACAACATTCTCCCCCCCCCCCCTTAGAACATTCGTCCTCGAATGTTAAACTAGCCTCATAGTGTATCATAATACTTCGGGGAGGTCTCCTTCGTAGACATCTCACATGTCGCTTAGGTCGCTTTTATGTCGTAAGTCCATTGAGTAAGCTCTGAACGTTGGCCCTACGTTAATAAGTCCCCTTTCTGTCACGCTTTCTCCTCTTCCGTTAGTCTTGTCCGTCTCAGCCTACATGACTTTTATAGGGTTTGTAACCACTCCACACACACTAATTTACATTGGACTACCTAGCTTCACATTCGTCTCTTGTTCCCACATTTGTGAAAATTTCAGCATATTTCCCAGGGGGTCACCCATCATGAAATTACTCTCACCCTAGCACGCTTAACCTTGAAACTTTAGTGCATTTCAGCGTCTTAGCGTTAGTATTTTCGCCCGCACTCCCTCGCACTACTTATATCACATTTTATGGAACGAGTTGGGGTCTTAGCAGTTTTCGAAACGCCGCGTAACACATCTCTTCTTTTATTTACGGTTCTAACCTCCGCAATCTCTAGTATTCGTCTTTTTACCTGTGCGTATGGCTACCTTTCGTCCTAATTTCTGAATTCTTAATATGATCGGCAATATAAAGGCAACGTAGGATAGGATAGAATCCGAATCAATTAACATACACATCATAGAAGGTGCCGAAAAAGTACCTGTGGCCGCATCTGCGGAAGGCTCAGGGTCTTGTCGTCCTGTCAATGCATATAGGCGGTGCGGAGGACCAGCTGAACTAGGTGTCCCTCCTCTACATCGGCCGCGGCCCGCTGGAGCTTGGGAGGTCTGTCCAAGAGGGCGTACGGTCGACGATGAACCAACCGCGGACCCGACGGGCTGGGCTTGGTCTCCCTCATACCTCAGTGGGCAATCACGCATCAAATGGCCAACCAGCCCACAAGTATAACATGCACCTGTACCTGCGCGACACTCTCCAGAATGTGGTCTACCACATCGCGCACACCGTGGCGGGGGTGGCATCATCCTGTTAGAATCAGCTCTATACTGGGATCCTGACGCCTTAGTACCCTGATCTGGTCGTGAGTGAGTAGAACGGTCAAGTCCCCTATCCGTAAATCGAGGCGGTGCACTGGCCGCCGGTTGTTCTGAATGCCTGAATAGCTCTTGTGCCTGTCCCCCTCTGTACTCGCTTCTAGTCCTGGAAATCCTGCCCCTTTTTCTGGAACCCCTATCTGGGTAACGCTCCTCTCGCCGTGGCTGATATTGTTCCTCCAGATTTTGGGCGTGGGCCTGGATTCGAGTAATAGTCATCCCGTCCTGGAGTGAAGCTGTCAAACATTCCTTAACCAAATGTGGCCCTAGCCCACTCACAAATCGGTGTACATGATCTCCCTTATCCGCTATCATGGCTGGGGCATACCTGGCTAATGAATTAAAACGGAGGTTGTATTCTCGAACGCTCATATTCCCCTGTCTCAAGTTCAAGAACATATCGGCTCGAGCCCGTCGAACCTCTGGCGGTAGGAAATGTCGCAGGAACGCCTCAGTGAACTCCTGCCAAACCGGAGGGGGTGCATTTGCTCCCCTCGATGATATCCAGCTACTGTACCACAGAACTGCCACATCCCGCAGCCTGTATGAAGCCAACTCTACGGACTCCGTATCCGAAGCATGTATGATCCCCAGAGTCCTCAGCATCTCATCTATAAAACTCTGCGGGTCCTTCTCTGGTTTTGATCCATAAAACTCTGGAGGCTTCAGGGTGATAAAGTCGCGGGCCCTTGCACTTATCGCTCTGCCTCCCAGGTCTACATCTTGCTGCTGAGCCTGTGCGGCAACAAGCTGGGTTAATAACTGGATGGCCTCTGCCATCTGCTGGCCCGGAACTGAAGGTGCGGGGGCTAGAGCTGGAACTCTTTCCTGCTCTGCTGGTGCAGGGGGAGCAGGAACAGTCTGAGGGGGAGCCTCATTATGAGATTCTTCTTCTTCTAGCTCCCGTTCAACTCTGCTGGCCGCCACCCCCTTGGCTTTCTCAGCCATCGTAGCCTTTTTCTTCGGCGGCATTACTGAAACCATAACACAGGTTTAGGAAAAGGAATATGGAAGCCTGGCAACTTAGCTCTATCGCACGATTTCAGAATGCAAAGAAGGTCACATTTCCTAAATGCCCCGTAGCCTCATGTTTATAAGTGTGGCGCGCTACACACCCATAAACAAGACTCTACTGGACACGGCTCGTAGAAAAACCCCTAGGACCGAACTGCTCTGATACCACTTCTGTCACGACCCGTCTAGGGGCCGTGACGAGTACCCGATACTTGTACCGAGCACCCCTTGTCTATCGTTTTACCTTTACCTCTTAGCAAGCCATGTAAACAGAGCCATTTTTTTTTTTGAACATTAACATTAGCGGCGTCTTTCTGAACATAGACTAATAAACTTCATTATCACTTATACATCAACATTAGCATGCCAAAACACCATATACCTAACTATACTTAACTGACTGTACATATCTGTCTACGAGCCTCTAGACGTAGTACACTTATACATAGAAAGGGCTGAGTACTGCCATGCCCGAATATATATACACAAAATAGTACCAAGGAAGTGAGGCTCCGGAATAACTGGAGCACTGTCAACACTGCTGGTAGAGCTTTTAAGGATCAAATCCGCCTGTCTGCTGACCTGCGCGGCATGAAACGCAGCGTCCACAAGAAGGGACGTCAGTACGAATAGTGTACCGAGTATGTAAGGCATGAATAGTAATATACAGAAAATATGAATCATGTATAATGACATAAGAGAGTTACAACACATGTCCTGGGATAGAAACATAACCTGTATATATATATACCATTGGCAGGTGCTATGCGTACTTAGCTTTCCTTTAAGAATCTTTCCTTGTTCATATACATATACATATAAAATAGGACATCTCATATTGCCGAGGCGTCGGCAGCCGATCCATTTAACCATAAATATACACATCCCGCGTCCGGGACGATATCATATCATGTAATGCCAACTGATCAGGTGGATATGCGTTCATAACGCTCTGCTCTTACCTCCATTTTCCCCGTATACACATGCATATATCATGTACATATATCAGCGTCTATAGCGCTCTAGCTCTTTTATCATATACATATACGTGTGTCGTGTAGGTACATCAGCGTCTATAGCGCTCTAGCTCTTTCGCCATGTGCATGTTTTAAAAAAATATATACACATATCTTACATACATTTACATGTCTTATATGCATTTACGTATCCTATATACATATGTCTCATAGGCATGCAGGAAAGCCCAAAGACAAATCATGTAGTCATCGGAGTGACGTAAGGTCGGTGACCTCCAATTATATTATAGAATACTCGTGATCGCTTTGTCTCACCTTGAAGGAACGAGTATTTTAAGGTGAGACTACCAACGGGGAATAATATTAAAGTAAACGTAGAATGAAATCGGGGCATCATAGATGACGGTTCATAGACTTTGAAATCTTTTAGAAAATAAAGTCATAGCTGGGAAATATAAATAAGATTCAAAAATTTGTTTATCATTTTCATGTTTACATAAGATACTTAGCTTAGTCATCTTAGTCATAGAGTCGTTCCGGTAGTACGTATCATAGGCATATTCTCTTATCTAACATCATTGTTATCATTATCGTCATGGAAGTGCCCTCGTTAGAGGAGTCATAGTATTTATCATTTGGTATCGAAATCGGGATCAAAGGTTCCCTTTGGATTCAATTCAAGTAAGTCAAGCAAGACTGTAAGGAAAAATCCAAGAGTAGCGGGCCCACCTCGGGCCGGATGAGGTAGCGTATACGATTTACGTATGTTACGTGTCATAGCGTTACTTGTGAGGATCTTAGGGTAATCGGGTCCCATTTATACTAGTTCTAAGGGTGTAGGAGGTTTTTCCAACAATTGGCACACTTTCTAGTTCAATTCTATTGAACAAAAAGTGGAAAACTTTAGGTGCGGATTCCGGGGAACCGAGTTGTTCCCGAGGCTCGTACCCAACTTATTTCAACTAAGACATGCCATAGAAAGAAGGGTGAAGCCTTACATACCTCTTTCCGCTTCTTTTGCTATTCCGAATTCACGTTGCAATCTCGTCAAAATTTGCAAATTGGTCACATTTACCAAACTTTCATTAGGGTACTTAGAGTTAGAATCTTAAGGAACCACTTGGCTACCGAAATTTCGGCAGCACTTCCTCTGCAAATATACCATCCTCAACATTCAACATAACCAGATTCTCATCAATCACAATCCGGGAATTCAAACCCGGCCAAACTATTAACATAATTCAACAATCACACTAAAAATTCACATATTCCATTCAAGGTGCATTCCAACACTTCAATTAACATTCTACCTCCTTCAATACTCTCCAATTCCAATGAAACAACAATAACCTTATAATACATATATTCCAACAACATCATAGTAATACCATTACATGTCTTCCATACAAAAACATTATTTTCAATTCACACAAACTTCCAATTGCCAATACTTCACCAAACTTGTCAAGTCTTTATTTGCGATATAACATCTACAACACAACGATTAAGATATTAATTACAACTCACTCATTATTCTTTCACAACTTACCAATATACACGACTATACATCAAGTATACACGGCCACATATACCATGCACACTCACACGGCTCCAACATGTATACACCACTACAATCTCTCCAAACTCATTCAACTTCCATTTTCCACATATCATTCACAACAATAACAACTAAACACTAATTAAAATAATTGAAGCATGACTCCCACACACATATATATATACACGGCCATTTACTATATTTCTCTCCTTCATGAATTTCATCCATTTTAGCATACTACAACACATATAAACCATATATAACACATAAAACAAGATTAAAACTCACCTTTCTTCTTCAACTTCTCACATGACTACAACTTGACAACTTGTATGATTTTGAATTTTTCTTGCTCCAACAACAACTCCACCTTGTTAATCACCCTTTACTTGGTAGAAAATGATTTTTGGAGAATTTTTGCAAATTTCTCTTGTGAAAATTGATCTTGGCCGAAATGGCCTTAAGTTTTTCTCCTCTCTCTCTTGTTCTTGCTTTTCTTGAAATTTCTAGAACATTATGTGGAATAAGTAGTCATCTTATTTATTGACCAAATTTTATTTAATATGGGCTTGGGCCATAACCATGGCCGATTGGGCCTCACAAATTTGGGCCTTATTATTGTTTTTGATTTTTTTGGGCCAACTCGGTTTGGTCCCGAGTTGGGCCTAGCCCACTGACCTTTCGACCTTAAAACGTTCATATCTCCTTGTACCGACGTCACCTGGGCACCCACGACCTATGGTTGGAAAGCTAATTCAATTATCAACAACTTCTAGTTCTTTGTACTTTTCCAAATTCCAAACTTATAATACCGTTTTTGCCCCTTGAAGACAGATCACCCGAAAACGTTTTCTTAAAATATTCGTTTGGAGGACTTCCACTTTGATTTGGCCCAAGGGTCCTTCTTGAGTTGTGTTTAACTTCTCATATGTGATTCATATGAGTTTTCAGATGTCCCAAAAAAATCTCGATGTGTGGGTCCCATCTCAGCAAATAATCTGACGTTCAAAAATACGGGATACAACAGAGAGGGAGAGAGATTCGACCATGGTTGGCCATGGAAGGTGACCAAGAAAAAAAAATTATATTCTTCTAGCCTTCCTACTAAATGGAAGGTCCTTTACAACACGAAAGAGTTGTTGGAGCAAGAAAATCCTTCACTTGAACAAATTCATAACCTTGACTAAGAGGAAGCTTGAGAGGAAAAGGTAAGAACTTAACCTTCTTTTATATGTTATGGGTGATTATGAGTGTGGTAGAATGAAGAAATCCGTGAAATTCATGGAATACGAATATGTATGGTGTTTGGCCGAAAATGTGTTGCATGGTATAGAAAAGATGAATTGATTTTATTTTGGTAGTTTGATTGTGGTGTTGTGAAATCCATAATGTAAAATGAATGAAAAACCATGAATGTAATATGTTGGAATGGTAGCCGTATGGAGTAGTGTTGGCCGTGTATATATGTTGTATTGAAGAGAAGATTGAGTTAATTCTATGTAGTATGTTGCTTGTTGTTGTAATGTATAGAAACCATGGAAAATTTCATGAAAATATGAATGGAGTTGTTGTAGCCGAATGGGGTATGCTTTGGCAAGTTGTGGTGCCTTAACTCTAATTGATATTTTAGTGTTGTTGTTATGGATTCTATGATGAAAAATGAGAATTTAATGATTGAAAATGATGTTGGAGTCGGTTGTAAGTTGTTGGAGGAGATAATGTGATTTTCATATAGTTCTTGTGTTATTGTGGTTAATGTTGTCAATGTGCGGAATGTTGATGTAGTTTATGAATTTGGAAGGTGTTGGACGAAATAGTATGTTGATTAAAGTGCTTTGAAAGTCATATGAATTGAATTGAATTGAATCGAGTTGAATTGAATGTTGAAGTGTTGCTAAAATGATTGCTAGTATTGTTGTTGGTTTGGCCGGGTCAAATTCCCGGATTGTTGTTGATTGAAATTAGTCATATTAGATTTTTGGGGATGGTGTATTTACAGGGGAAGTGCTGCCGAAATTTCGGCAGACAAAGTGTTTCTTTGAGAATCAACTTTCAAATGCTTTAACCAAGGTTTGGTAAATGTGACCTAATTGTAGATTTTGGCGAATTTGGAATGTGAATTTGGAGAAGCGTAAGGAGCGGAAAAAGGTATGTAAGGCTTCACCCTTTCTTCTTTGGCATGTCTTAGACATAATAGGTCAAATACGAGCCTCGGGGACAACTCCATTCTCCGGAATCCGCGCCTAAAGTTTTCTCTTTTTCAATCAGTAGAATTGAACTAAAAAGTGTGCAAAATGTTGAAAGAATTTCCTAAACCTCTAGAACTCGCATAAATAGGACCCGACTACCCTAAAACCCTCACAAGTAACGCCATGACATGTAACATATGTAAATTTGGTACGCCGCCTCATTTGACCCGAGGTGGGCCCATGGTCCCCGGATTTTCCTTATTGTTCCGTTTGATTTATTTTGAAGCTGAATCCAAAAGAAACCTTCGATCCTTATTCCATTACCAAATGACAAGTACTGTACCTATCCCAACGAGAATACTTCCATGACGATAATGATAACGATAATGTCAGAAAAGAGAATATGCTTATGATAAGTACGACAAGACTGATTCCACGACTAAGGGCCTTGAGCTAAAAATCCAATGTGAATATGAAAGTGTTATACTAGTTCTTGAACCTTAATTTTATTCCGTAGCTATGACACTAGTTTCTAAAAGACTTCAAAGAATATGAATTGACGGATATAATGCCCATGATTTCATTCTATGCTCTCTCTTAGGGCTATTTTCCGTTGGTAGTCTCGCCTTAAAATACCCGTTCCTTCAAGGTGAGACAAAGTGACCATGAGTATTCCATAACGTAATCGGAGGTCACCGACCTTACGTCACTCCGATAGACACATGACTTCTTTGGGCTCTCATGCATGCCAGTTGTATGACATATGTATATGAACGTGAATATGTATATGTATATGTACATGGGGAAAAGGGGGAAGGACCCCTGTTATATCACCACCTGATTCAGCTGGATTTCGTCCCGGACGCGGGATGCCCGGACGCGGGATATGGGAGAGCCGGATACGGCGTCTGTATTTGTGATATATATATATATATATATATATATATATATATATATATATATATATATATATATATATATATATATATATTGGGACACTGTTGGCGAGGGGGGTGGGAGAGCCGATGTACTCGGCGTCTGTGAATGTAAATGAAGGACACCGTTTTCTAAAATGTTCTGTTTTTCTGTATATGTAAATAAGAAACACCGTTTCCCTAAAAAAAGAAACTAAGCATGCATGACATCTGCAGAAAGGCATTCCTATGTACAGGTTACATTTGTTCCAAGATAAGCTCCATATGTCTATTCCTTTATTATTCATACTGTATATTCCTTTATTATGTCACTATTCATGCCTTACATACTCAGTACATTACTCGTACTGACCCCTCTTCTTCGGGGGCTGCGTTCATGCCGCGCAGGTACACCAGCTGAGCCACAGTTATCATAGAAGATGTTCCAGCGGAGTTGGCGGGCTCCACTTGTTCTGGAGTGCTGCCGAGTCAGAGTATATGAGCTATGGTGTTTGTTCAATGTTAGAGACTTTGCAGACAGAGTCATGAGTATAGAGTGTCAGCTTGGTAGACGGCTTCACCCGTCATATGTTATTACGTTTCATGTCGCGGGTCCCATATGATGATAGACATTACTTATGAAAAAACAATATTGGAGGGCTTACCATGTATTTATTTCTTAATTGATACAAGAGTTTATCTATGTAATTAGAGTCAGCGGGTTCGCTCGGCTCCAGATATGGGGCCGGGTGCCCATCACACCCTAGTAAAGTCGGGGTGTGACAAAAGGTGTTTGAATACATTCTGATCTAAAAGTGTTTAAATGATCATGATAATTATATGAAATTGTAAATATAAACTCATGTCCCTAGTGAGAAGTGTTGAGTTGCACGACCTACTTCTATCCTTATTAATTTTAGATTTTCGCCTGTGGGATAGAACACGTTAGTCTACCTGTCCCAAGCTAGCATTTGCAGAATAGTAAAGAAAAGTAAAGTAAGAACACGTCATTTTTTACACGGAAGCCACCCGGCTCAGAAAGGGTGAAAAACCACGACCTACACCTCTGTAGGATTTTTTGCAAACTTCACTACAACTGTGAGCCTGTGCAAATTCAAGTTACAAACTCTGTAACCTAGGAACTAAACTCTAATTCCTATCTTACTAATCTCCCCAGACTAGCAAGACCCCTTCAAGTTATCCCAACTTGAAGTTGAATTTGACCAACGATTTATACCTACAGTATTTGCTTCTATGAAAGCAGATAAGGTACAATTCAATAAATAGCCCAATACAAAAGTCTAGACTCAAGAACTATAAAATATAAACTCTGTAAAATAGCTTCTTTAATCTTCTTCGTAGTATCAAGGTTGCACTACTGTAATCAAAACTCTCTCAATTGTAGCATTGACAGGTTTTGCTCAACTTCTGATTTTCTCTCTTTGTAGGTGTGCAAACTTTCTTCACGGGTTGACTTGAATATTTAGAGCTCTAGGTTTGCCACCAAGTCGGCTGAACTCAATCCCTACCAGGTAAGGCCTATAATTAGAGTTAGGATTTGAGTTGACTTGGGATTCTTTCTTTTCAACGCGGCTTCAGTGTCCTTGTAGAAGTCTAAAGTATCTTGATAAATATGAAAAGAAATCCTGCAAACTTGTCCGCTAAGTATTTACCATAAAACACAAATCCTACTAGCAGTAGGACTATAATTTGGAACATGTTCTTGAACTTGGTCCAAGCACCTGGTTCTTTCTACTCTGAATCTTCACTCTATCTAAGATGGAACATGTCCATAAAACTATTTCATTCATCTTTGTTCTGCAGAATTCTTGGACATATTATCCCCTAGCTCATCCTCTTATCTCTGAGGTGAGCATGTTCTTCAACTTGATTCAATCAGCTCCCTCTTCATTAGGATAAGCTTAATCCAGGATAAGCTTAATCACACATTCTACTTGCATCGGACCTTTCTACTTTTACGAACTTCTTCCCCCTATCGTCTACACTTGCTCACCTCTGCATATCTAAACTTTGCAAAACATATCCCATTCACTGCATGTCTATATATGTCTCTGATCTATTCACTGTACTTTGATGCTGTGTTGGAACATGTTTGCAGACCTGGTTCATGTGTTCGGGTGTTTTTCCTTTGTCTGCTTCATTCACTTCATCTGTTTCTAGAGCTGGCTTATTATCTTTGTTCATTTACTTTGTCAATCATCAAAACACATATGCTTATGCCAACAAATTCCCCCTTTTTAAGGATGACAAACTCATGTCTTTGAAGCAAGTAATGCAACCTGTTCCAACCATCTTATAGCCCAGAAAATGAACATTTCAAAATAACACAATCATAAATGGTGTTAGTGTATCTGGATCAAAAGGCAACACAGTAATCATCTTCCCCCTTTTTGCATCATTAAAAAGTTATCTCAGATTATGGCAAACAAACTTCGACAATATTAAACTTATAGCCACTGGGCTATCACTAATACTCAAGGTAACAAAATCAATCACTTTTGAACTAAAAATATATTCGAATCACAAAAATAAGGCACAATTTTGTAAAATGAAGCAATAGTTTTTCATTAACTTCAATAAGTACAATTTCAGTCCCTTGGTTACAACAGTAAAAAAAATAGATTATTTTCACAAAACATAGGACTTAGACACATTAAGGATCATTACATAGATGAAATTAGAGAGAACCTAGTCACTTGGCTATGGACTGTGACCAGGGAGGATGGTGGGATTTAGGGCTAATTTCTAGAGTTCCTAACGAGGAGGAGTCAAGTGGTTAAATGGGAAGTATATATCTTTCTTTGTGCTCTTCACCGCATCACCGTCTGAATCGACCCCTTTGCCCCTAGAAAGAACCACCATCGTTTTTCGCCTTTTCCCCCCAAGAAGACCCATCATCTTTTTCCACCGATTTTTCCCATGAGGACCGGGATCCTGACTACTCTTCTGTCCCAGATAGTTGAGGGTTCTTTTCCATTTATCCTTCCTTATCTCAACACGAACCGTCATGTATTCATCACTTATTTTCTCTATTCTCCCCACATGATATTGACACGAGTTGGCAGTGTCTTGAGGCATTGTTGTGTCACTAAAATCCACCGGGCTAGCCCTTGTTTTGGGGTTTTTAGAGTATTCCCCCTTTCGATGAGCTCCAACCAGTTTGTTTTCTCCTTTTAACTTTTAAGATGGTGTATACATCTGTATAATGGGAAAAGTGGGTTAATCTGAGTGTATTGGAGCGTATAGTCAGAGTTGGTAGAGGCATGTGAGTGTATGGGAGAGAATGACTGATCAAAAAAGGAAAAGCTATCGGACATTATTTTTTAGATTTGTCTTTTGGATGATATAGAGAGAGATAGGAAGATAGGCGGTTATTTGAGATGACGAGAAATTAGATGTGGGTTGGTTTAAGTAGAGGAGAAGATAAAGAGAAAAAGTGGTGTGAAAGGGCATTTGAAGAGTCTTTTTGGGAAGAGAGGGATTTGATTGTGGTAGTTTTTCAAGATGGTTATCAGGACTTCACTTTTTGTTTTCTCAATACACTCTTAATGACAACATTAAACTTGACTAGGGTGGTGAAAACAGGTTGTCCAAGTTATTTCATAGTCTGAATGTATAACTGATTGCAAGGGAAATAATACATACCTGAAGAGTATATGTGTAGCTTTTATCATTCCCAATACCAACAAATAATTCTTTATTTCAATTCGGTTGTGGAGAGATTTATAACTTAATCAGCCCATAATTTTGAGATGAATTCAAACTCATTATCATCTCTCAAGAATCATTTAAGAGACATAAGAACTTAAGCTGACACGGATTTTGGCAGTATAGAGAGAATTTGTGTGATCACAAAAGTAATTCACATGCCAGACTTCTTTATTTTTGCTAAAATTGTGATGACCAAGCACATTACAACTCCTGACCACATATTCTTTCCTTTACCAGAGATAGGCTCTCCAAGTTTTGCTTCCTCCATTACCCTGAATTCTAACTCTGATTCCCTAGAGTAGACCATACTTGTAGCACTCCACTGAGTTCCTTCTTTGATGACATTAGCAAAAACCATTATTTGCACTTTCGTGGATTAGGTTGAGCTACTTGTTCCACTTTTCCTCTTTAGTCCATCTGCCAGAACTACGTTTCATGGGCACATGAATATGCATGATTCGATGATTCTTTATTTTTACAACAGTTTCTTATGGATAGCCATTCTCCTTATTGAGATGACTCTTTTCAGGTATTCCATTCTACTCCATTCATCTCTCTATCCAGTGTTGTATCTTCAAATTTATTTGAAGTCCTTCTCTGAGTGTTCTGCTGAACTTCCAATGATGAACCAGGTGCATCTACATGTTTCAATCAAATTCCCCCTGTTTGACTGCCAATTTATCCAGTAATGAATTTCATAGGCTTTTGGAGCATTCTCCTTTATTCAATTCTATGAGTTAACAAAGTTATTTTTTGAAGCTACTGTTATGGTTTGAGCAAGCACTATCCATGTGTCCTTTTAGCTTTCTTTCTGCCACTCTCACCTGCAAGAATAATTAATGATTTCTTCTAGGTACCCAGGAAAGCTTGGGTCCCCTTCCTTTTACAATGGGATGAATCAAATCCTTCTTTGTCTATTCAGGCAGAGCCCAGGTGAACCTGTTCCCTACGCCTGTTGAAGCCTTCTTGATTGGCTTGGACTTTCTATTTGCAATCTTTATATTTGTTTCCTTGTAGCTTATCTCCACTGGGCACTTTATCTTGCAATATCCCAACTTACCATAAAGAGTACACAATTCCTCATCTGACAATTCTTGTTTGGCCATTCTATCATATCCCAATCCCGTAGTTATATTGTGGGTTTGACTAGTGAGATTTGAGAGCAATTGAGAAGCTTGAGTCCAACATTTTGCTCTTTCAAGATCATGTGCTGTTCTAAGCAATTTGGAATTGATTTCTCTGGATTTTTCTTTCTCAAGACGCAATTCCTCTTTTATCCTCTTTAGTCTAGATTCGACCCCAAGTTGTTCACTGTTCATCCTAGATTTTCCCAATTTAATGGTCAGCTTAAGAACTTTATATTAAAGAGCCAGGACGGATGAACTAAGTTGATCAACCTGTTCATTGAACAAACAGTTTTCCTTCCCAGCCTTGTCCTTACAAGCTTCACTATTTATCAGTTGATCTTTTAAGCTTATAAATTCACTGAGGTACTCAACTCTTTTTTATACTCATCTCTTAGTATTCATCAATTAGGGTGTTCATGAAGGCCATCAGTTTCTCTATTGAGAGCACATCTAACTTGCCTTTAAGCCCATATGTATTTACCTTGATATCCTCCTCAGCATCAAATTTTGAGTCTTCAGCAGCCATGAGAGTATTTTGGTCAGCTTCATCTTCAGATTCATCATCAGAGCCCCAGGATGCCACCATAGCTTTTGTGGTTTCCTTGTTTTTCCTGTCATTGGTCTGCTCCTTATTCTTTTCCTTATGTGCTCTTTCTCTTTTCTAGTCTATTTCCTTAGTGGACAATCTTTAACCAAGTGATCAGTCTTCTCGCACTTCAAGCATCCCCTAGTATGTGGCTTGTCAAAGCTCTTTCTCCTTTCAGAAGAATTATTTCTTCCATGCTGATTTTCCTTTTAACGAAATTTCCATAAGTTTCTGGAAATCAAGGCCATTTCATCTTCTTCTGCTTCTGTAGCCTTGAGTGCAAGAGATCTTCCAGTGCCTGCTACTTCAGCCTTCGCAGTTTCCATGTCCATCTCGAACGTCTTCAGATTCCCTACTAGTTTATCTAGAGACTTTATCTCTATGGCCCTTGATTCCCTTATGGCTGTTACCTTCATCTTGAAGGGTTTGGGTAAAGTTCTTAAGATTTTATCTACTGAGTCTTCAGTAGTGATGATTTTTCCAAGGGATATATTAATTCATTCACAATGGAGGTGTATCTTGTGAACATCTTTGAAACTGTTTCTCCAGGCTTCATCCTGAAATTTTCAAAGTCAGTAGCCAACATAGCCTTTTCGAATTTCCTTATTTGAGTAGTTCCTTTATGAGCATTCTTCAGGGCATCCCAGATGTTACACCTTGAAAAATTTCCCCGCGAACGTACAGTGGATAGGCTAACAAAGGGCATAGCGTACATGATGTTTTAATAAGAAGGGAACGACGTTTGACGACCCTAAGTAAGATTTCAAAGGCAATTGCAATAAGAGATAGGTTATGCTCCATAATGACTAACTATAGGTTCTGAAAATGTGGAAAGTTGCAGATTTTCACTTTGGCCAGTTGATCGTAAAATGAAATACGAATCGTAAAGTAGTTTACGGGCCGTAAACTGCCATGTCTTATTTCAAACTTCCAAAACTTCAACTTTCTGTCAAATGCTTGAATGGTTAAAGACGACTTGAAATACGGACCGTAAACTGAAATACGGCCCGTAAACTGTGTTCGTAAATCACCATGTCTCAGCCTTACTTTCTGGTTCTGTTATGATTAAAAACGTCCATGAAATACGGCCCGTAAACTGGAATACGGACCGTAAACTGAGTTTACGACCACTGTTGCACTTTCGATGACTGTTCATTTCAGATCAGATTTTGGGTTATTAAAAAGGGGACCAAGTTTATTATTTCATTTCCACATTTCACCCCTTCTCTCTAAAACATCTCTCTACACTTATTCCACAAGAATTCAAGGATTATTAATGATCAACAACATAAACCAAGTGAATCAAGTGTAAGAAAACCCATTAAAGATCATACAAGTCAAGAAATCTCATTGGAGATTAACTAGGGTTTTGCTTAAGTGGAGTATTATCAACCAAGGCTTGTTCCTATGACATCTAAGGTAAGATTTATGGTCTTTCTATGTTGTTTAAGGTATTTGAGAGTTGAAATACTTGGATTGTAGAAGGATATAGAAAAATGGGTCATGAATGTGGAATAGTGCCATTTTGAGAAATAGCTTTGTCACGACCCAGCTAGGGGCTGCGACGGGTACCCGAGGCTGACCGCTGAGCACCCCTTATTTCCTCACTTGTCATAGTCATTTACGCTTCTTTATCATTCATAATTGTATGAAAATCATTTTCCGGTGGAAAACACAATCAATCTATATATATATATATACAAATGCCTCATTAGGCCATCAAAATAATATATATAATATATACATGCATGCTGTAACAAACTTGTGAGACCATCTAACCCACACTATGCATCTACGAGCCTCTACTGACATACTATACATGCAGACGGAACTAGACTCCGTCATGCCCAAAATATACATATGTACCAAAAGGATAATCCTAAGCACCTCCGGACAATGGAGTGCTTTCAATCAGCTGACAGCTCCTAAGAATCCGGGTCGAGTTCGCCTCCCTGTCTACCTGTGGGCATGAACACAGCGTCCAAAGAAAACGGACGTCAGTACGAATGTTGTACTGAGTATGAGAGACATGAACAATAACAACACATCAAGAAAGTAAAGGAGGCATCACATATGGAGCAACTGTACCTGACTGGGAATCATATGAAAAGTAATGCATGCTGACTTACTTTTATGCTTATCATCATCTCATGTATGCATACCATAAGTATATATATATAAACTGCCCGACCATATAGGTGCGGTATGATAATCAGTAACATTAGCCCGCGTCCGGGGTACCATCTCATGCCGCCCACTAGTGGTGTCTGCCCATACCAACTGGCCATGGTGTATCGTATAGCTACCCGCTTTCGCGGTGACTGCCCGGCCAACTAGGCCCGGTGTGATGCAATCATGACATGCTCATCATAAAATATTTATAATAACATGCTTATCAAAATATACTTGTCATCGTACATGCATAAAGACTCTAGGACAACTGCATTCTATCGAGGTGACGTAAGGTCGTGAACCCTCGATTCCATTATGAACATATATGAACATTCTGCCTCACCTTGAAAGGATTAGTATATAAGGTGAGTGTATACAAGGAACAACATCATTTACTTTATAAGAACGTCATATCATATCTCTTGACTCATATAGCTATTCATGTTCTTAGGCTTTTGGCTTTCCGGGATATAGGAGAATCATGGAAAGGGAGAAAGATCATATTATGGGATTCATGCCATAGAAAGAAAAGGACTAGCCTTATATACCTTGTCGTTTAGCTACGTTGTCGATCACTTGTCTTCCTTCGAGGTCACGTCGTTACCTTCACGAGAGAATCGTATTAACATTAGTTAATCGACTATAAGAACGCGTCGTTACCTCTAGAGAAAATTGGGCAGCATTTCCTTTGTTTCTAAAACTTTTCCCGTGTCCAATCTCAATTCCCAAACTCTCACAACAACACTCACAATATTGTAATCAACAATCGTCATTTATATATATTGAGCAAAATCCACCGTTTTTCTCCAAATTTCCACATTTATAGGTTCTACCTTATTATCATATTCTCTCATACAACACACCCATTTCATAGTCTTCACGTCGTTTATAACATCTTTATACTCAAAACACATTAACATTCATGGTTCAATCCCACTATCATTCAATTGTAGCATTATTCACATTTTATGACCCATTTATTTCACTCCTCTATAATCCAAGTGTTTCAACCCTTCCATACACTAAATAACAGGTAACTGCCATAAAACTTACCTTAGATAGCGTTGGAATAAGTCTTGAGCAATAATACTCCTTGTAGGCCAAAACCCTATTTCACTTCCCTTGCAATTTCTTGGTGTAGATGAATCTTAATGAATTTAACACTCTTGATTTCATGGGTTTGATGTTATTGATCTTGATTTCCCTTTGATTCCCTTGAATTTTGTGGATGAAATGTTTGGATAAGTTATAGAGGGTTCTTGAAGGTTGTGGATGAAATATGAATGGAAATGAATGAGAAGGTCACTTATAATAATCACCAAATCTAATTTTTAATGAACAGTCGTCGGGGTGTACAGTGGCCGTAAACCACAGTTTACGGGCCGTATAACGTGGTCGTATTTAAGCATATTAAAAACAGAATGGTTTGCTGGAGGTCATGATGGTTTACGGCCACAGTTTACGGGTCGTATTTCAGTTTACGGTCCATAAACTGGGTCATATTTTACCATTTAACTTTGGACAGAAAGTTGAAATTTTTGGAACGTTGGAGGACGATGGCAGTATACGGTCCGTAAATCACTTTACGGGCTGTATTCTGTTTTACGACCACTGGCTGAATTGAAATTCTACAACTTTCTTATTTCCAAAAATTCATGAATCGTTATTCCCTACTTAGTAAAACATCGCACACTCATACCCTTCGTTGGTCTATTCATTATACATGTACGGGGACCTTTTCCGAGGAGTAACATTCTTCCCCCCTTTTGGAACATTCGTCCTCGAATGTTAAAATACTCGGGAATCCTAGAAAAATTTCGCTAGAGTTTCCCCTGTAAACTAGTATTACCAACCTGTCATAGCAACCCACAATATCACTGCCCCACAGGGCCATAACACAATGAGATGTTTGGGAAGTACTGGGAATAGGGGTACTCAGATACTATAATTATTACACTTCATTTAATGCATACATACCTTATAACCTCGGCGTGTCATCATGGACCTCTTCTGGAGATTGGAATAGGTGCGGGTATTTGTCTTTCATCTTCTCTTCCGCTTCCCGAGTCATTTCTTCCCTGTTGTTGTTTCGCCATCGAACTTTGACTGAAGCGAATTCTTTATTTAGAAGTCTTCGCACCTGTCTATCTAAAATAGCAATAGGTACCTCTTCATATGTCAGCTTCTCTGTCAGCTGCACATCGTCAACCGGAACTATTCTTGTTGGGTCTCCAATACATTTGCGGAGCATCGAAACATCAAAGACTGGGTGAACTGCTTCAAGCTCCGAAGGCAAGTCCAGTTCATATGCTACATGACCCACCTTACGGACAATTTTATAGGGTCCGATGTATCTAGGACTTAACTTCCCTTTCTTGCCAAATCTCATCACCCCTTTCATCGGTGATACTTTCACGAATACCCAATTATTTACCTGAAATTCCAAGTATCGTCGGCGGTTGTCTGCATAACACTTTTGGTGACTTTGAGTTGTTAATAGTCGGTCTCGAATGATTTTGACTTTTTCGACCGCTTGTTGAATCAAATCGGGGCCTATCAATTGTGCTTCTCCGGTTTCAAACCATCCAATTGGAGATCTACACTTTCTTCCATATAATGCTTCATACGGAGCCATTTGAATACCGGAATGATAGGTGTTGTTGTAGGCAAATTCAATAAGGGGTAAATGTTGTTACACCCCAGAAAATTTCGCGCTACCTAGACTGAAGACAGCTTAGTATAAGCCCGAACAAGAGTAAAGTTATACAGGGATTGAAGAAAATTGATATGGCTGAGTTCCTTCAAATATAAGGTATGTTATTCATCCCATCTCTTATGTTGAGTTTATTTGAAGGTCTAGCAAGCCTTGAAAATGAATATAGTCATGGAGGAAAGGTCATAAAGTGTTGTGTTGTAGTTCTTGTGTTTATGGGTTGTTTTGAACATGTTGTGGCCGTGTGGATGGGCTGATTTATGCGTATAAAAATGGTATCTAACATTGTCGGTGTGTTAATGAGATTGTATTCCTTGATTGGGATGGAAGAAAGTGTATGTTGTTGTCGTATGTTGAAAAACATCGTGTGGGATATTTATGGAATATATTGGAATGGATAGTAGCGTTGTTCATGTTGGTATTGTTGTTGTTGTTGATTGGTTGCTGAATTGTAATTCTGGGCTAGACATATAAACAGGGGAGATGCTACCGAAATTTTGGCAGATTATAAATGAATTTATTCGAAGGACTAAGATAAGCGTATAACGATGAGTCTAATGATTGTGTAAATCCTCTTGAATGTAGACTAGCGAGGTTGGACACATAAGCATAGCTAATAGGAGGTGGAACAGGTATGTTTAGGCTCGTCCCTTTCTTTCAAAGGCATGATTCCGATGTTATGGCTTCATAAATGTTTCCATATCTTCCTTGTTCTCAAAAGTTAGATGTTTATGACTCCAAGGCATAATTCCTTTCCTAACAATTCATAGTTGTTTTCCAAAATGCCGTATTTTTTCCAAACTAGAGGTTTATGATTTTGAAAGCCCTTATGACAACAAGGATGGACATGTTTTTATCATGATGGCAATGATGCCAAAAATGAGAATATCTTTCTACGGTAATTATTATGAGAACGATTCCGTGTTTAAAGGTTCCAAGTTTACGATTTCAATGACGATATATGAATGTTGAGCTATTTCTTGATTTCCCAATTTTATTTATGGATGACGAATATTTTTAAAGATTCTAAAGTATATGATTTGACGCCTTATGAGATTTGTGATCTTATTTTACGTTCTCTGAATGTTATCCTTCGTTGATAGTCACACCTTATAATAATTGTTTCTTCAAGGTGAGACAAGGCCACGATGACTATTCCATAATATATAATCGGAGGTAACCGACCTTACGTCACTCTGATAGATACATGACTTTCTTTGGGCTCTCCTGCATGCTGGTTATATGATATATGTATATGTATATGTATACGGGGAAGATGGGAAAAAGGGACAGAGCGCTATAGATTCTGGGATGTGCACACGATACATGTATCTGTATATGACATGATATCATCCCAGATGCGGGGGATATGTGGCTTAATGGATCGGAGCCGACGCCTCGGCAATATGATATGTTCCATTTTCTATATATATGAAAAGGAAATGTTTTCAAAGAAAGTATTACTATGGATATATGTATATATGTATATACGTGGATCGGGTTGCACGTTCCGCAACACTAAGCATGCATGGCACCGCCAAAAAGGCATTCATATGTACAGGTTACTCTTTTATCTTACGATATGCTCTATGTTTCCATTCTGTTATTATTCATACTTTACATCCCTTACTATGTTATTACTCATGCCTTACATACTCAGTACATTGCTCGTACTGACGTCCCTTCTTGTGGACGCTGCGTTTCATGCCACGCAGGTGTATACAGATGAGCAGAGGATATTGTTAGAAGATGTTCCAGCTGGATTGACGAGCTTCATTTCCTTCCGGAGTGTTTCCGAGTCAGAGTATCTATGTTATGATATATTGATTTATGTTAGAGACTTTGCAGACAGAGTCACGTATATAGCATGTCAGTCTTGCAAGCGGCTCTGCAAGCCGATGTATCATTATGCATTTTGTTATAAATTTAATATGATTACAGATTTTACTTGAGTTGAGAAAGACGAAAGGAATGTTTTTGAAAAGCTTTCATTATGCAGTTCATTTTTTGATTTAAGATTCCAGTGAGTCTATGAATATACTGAGAACCAGTGGGTTCGCTCGGCTCTAAGTAAAGGGGTCGGGTGCCCATCATGCCCCATCAGGACTGGGGTGTGACAAATTGGTATCAGAGCAGTTCGTCCTAGGGGTTGTCTGTAAAGTCGTGTCCGGTAGAGTCCTATTTATGGGTGTGAAGCCGGCCACACTTATAAACAGGAGGCTGCAGGGCATCTAGGGATCATTGACCTTCTTTCTGTCTTAGATCGTGCGATAGAGCCAAGTCATAGGAAATGGGATTCCTTATACTAACCTTTGATTTCAGCAGACGCCCAGTATCGACGGGAGAAGGTGAGTGATGATATGGGAAGTTACAGAGGTAAGTTCTGATATTTTTGTTCTTTTACCTGAAATTGGGAGCCCTGGGTGGCTGGAATATGTCGTATATATATATGCCCTGTGAGGCATTGCTGGTAATTGCTGCATGCAGGTTTTGGATAGTAAGAATTGTAAAGGAGACTCTGCCATAATTTTTCAAAATCAGGTCATTTAGTTAGGTACACCTAACAGGAAGAAGCGTGGAAAGGAAATATCGTAAATAGACAATAAGTTGGATGCGTTGTTTTAGAGGAGTTATGGACTTGGCATGGCATGAAGAATAATTGCGAGAAAGACGATTAGCAGTCTGAAGGATTAAAATGGGTTACATTCGAGGTTTAGTAGGAGCAAGACCTATTGGGGGATTCAGGGAAAGTCGACAAATGAGTTCTGTTGTGGATTATTATATAAGAATGGTGAGTGAAAATCCAAATAGGCTGATAACCGAGTATTTATAAGTAATGGCGACGAAGGTGTGTTCCCTACCATCAGGAATCTGGAAATCCAGGATGAAAGGTAGCCATACACACAGGTGAAAGGTGAATATTGGGGATTGAAAAGGCTAAAATAGTAATTGTTAAGGAGAAAGACGTGTTACGAGAATGTCTCGGAATCTGTGAGACTTCAACTTGCTCCAGATCATGTAATGAAGGTCATGCGGAGAGGTGGATGCGGTTATATCGGCATTAATGCACTTGATTTCATCGAAGTTTCAAGGTTAAGCGTGCTAAGGTGAGAGAAATATTAGGATGGGTGACCCCCTTGGGAAGTGTACTAAAAGTCCTATAGATTTAGACATAAGAGGCAAAGGAGAAGCTAGAGTAGCCTAAGGGAAATTAGAGTATACGGAATGGTTGGAAACCTTAGGAGGTCGCGTAGGACGAGGCAGACTAGACCGGTGAAGAGAAAGAAAGTGCATCCCAGCTCTGGAACTAGGATGAGGTTGACTAGCATTTGGAAATATATTGTAAGCGAGATGGTAATAAATATATATATATATATATATATATATATATATATAGGTATGCATATGGTATCCTATTTATGACTGTATCGATGGGTATGTGTATCCCGGTAACCAACGTTGTGGTGTATGGAAGGCATCAATCGAACAAGGTAACGGAGTTCAAGGGACAAAACAAAAGATATGGTACAAGTGTTACAAGGTAAGCTGATGCTGCTTCCACTACCGGTTAAGATTGGAAAGTCCTAATACAACGATATTTGGAAAAGAAGGAAAGTGAGTAGATGGAAGGTAAGGAGATCAAAATGTCGAAAAAAAGTGAAAGGTAAGAAACATGAGTGAGTGAAGCCCCCGAGAGAAACTATAGGCAAGGCACGAGACTATTTGGGTAAAAATTCGAAGGTTGGCATGTGAAAGGCATAGAGTGTGGTAATATGAAACAAGAGAGGAACGTGTGGGGTTCGAGAACCGATTTCAATAAGTGGGGCTAAGAGAATGGTGACCACGACAAAGAGAGTGAAGTAAGAGAAAGAATGAATAAGCCCTGCGACGATGCTAGGAAATTTTTGGCCCTTGAAAGGTATATAGAGGGATAAATGTGTAGCCATATTGATGTGGTTTCCTCGGACATGGAGGAGCTTTCCTGAAAGGATGACTGAAGAATAGAACAGATCTGTGCGTTTAAAGGAATATTTCATGAACTTTAGAGCCGATACTACAAATGACAAGAGAAGAACGGTGCTCGAGGAGGAAGAAACCCAAGGAGGGTTAAGGATGAAAGTAGGAAAGGTATACTAATGGGTTGGCCAAAGGAAGAGGAGAGCATTTAGGAGTAAAGTAACCATAGGAATAAGAAGGATACTTTAACGAATTGGCGGTAGGAAACCGAATACTCATCGAGGAAAGAACGAGCATGACGAGTCGACACAATTAATTAGAAAATTAATGACATGGAATAGGAATTCACGTGAAGACCTAGAGATTTGATCATAGAGGAAAAGGAATAAAATGCAAGGAACGTGCATGGGAGACCGCTCGGCCGTAGCATCATAAAGATAGATAAAGGTTCGATGAACGAGGATAGAAATAAAGGTTCGATGAACGAGGACAGAGAGAGTGTAAACGGTAAGAATTCTGTGCTAAGAGCAAAAGTAGCAGGACGCTCGAAAAACATGGATGCACAGCTGCAACACAAACGCGTAGTTAAGAAGAATTACGAATAAGTGAGCTAAATGGGCGAAAGGACTAATGGTGGATGGGAAGATATGGCAATATGGACAAGAATGACGATATAGGCGTACATGAAAGAAGAACTTAGGGTAAGAAGTTTTCAATATGTTATGCGCAGAGTCGGGAAGAAAGACAAGGAGTAAGGTATAACCGACGACTTCATAAAAGGACATAGTGAATCTCGACGTCCCCATGAACTTGTGAGTCCAGGACACCGTTAGTCATAAAAGACAGGGGTATGGAAAGACGAAAAAGAAGGCATCGGAATTGGATACCCTTATAAGTATTCTAGTTAAATACGAGAGTGTAAGTAGCGAGAAGATAGACAAGTCAGACCATACGATGACGGAACCCCGGCCTTAAGAAGATAGTGAAGGGCGGTAGATAATCATCGAAGACGAGGGTACTCAAAGACTATTAGCGTATAAGGATCTCCTTAATAAAGGGGGAAGAACATACTAGACTTGAAAAGGAGCTATGATGTTTCAAGCTCCAGAAAAGGAGATTTATTAGCTCGGGGCTAGAGTTCGAGGTATATTGGCATATCGTGAAGGTAACGAAAAGACGTAGAAATGAATTGACAATAAGGGTACCGTATATGAGAAAGATAATGTGTTGCTAACAAGGGAAACAAGGAACGAGGAAAAAGAGAAATACTTACGAGCCGATGAACAGTTACGACACGATAAGTCAAGACTATAATAATGGAGACGAATGAGATCAAGATTCTAGTTAATTTCCGACCATGTACTTGCAAGCAAAGAAGTGAAAGAATCTGCCTGGAGCAACGAAGGAGTTAAGGGAAGATGAAAAGAAACTAAGCCAAGTTAGAGTCTAAACAAATGGTAATCGGACCCTAAGGGAAGAATAACAGTTCTAAGGAATCAAAGATGGTGTCGTGGGTTGGCAATATTGCAACATTCGAGGACGAATGTTTCTAAGGGGGGAAGGATGTTACACCCCGGAAAATTTCGCGCTACCTAGACTGAAGACAGCTTAGTGTAAGCCCGAACAAGAGTAAAGTTATACAGGGATTAAGGAGGAAGGTTATATCATAAGAGTGTAGTCATATGTATATATGATGTGTGGAGACCAAATGGGGTGAATCGGTTCATATGTCATTTGACGAAAAGCCCTCGTTACTGTAAGCTAAGCCAGGCCCACACGTCGGTAGTTTTATAAAGGACATTTGAAGGGATATATGAGTAGTTCATGGAAATTTGAGCAAGTCCTAAGAAGGACCCTTAAGCCAAATACGGGCATAAGCCCTCCAAAAGGATGATTTAAAGATACGTTTTCGGATGACCTGACTTGGAGGGGCCAAAACGCTATTACAAGTTTGTAATTTGGAAAAACACAAAGAATGAAAGTTGTAGATAAATGAGAGAGATTTCCAACCATAGGTCGTGGGCCCTCACACGATGTCGGGATCAAAAGTTATGGCCATTTTAATAGCAAGACCCTAAGCTGTCAAAAAGGGCTCCGCGGGCCCCACGTGAATAAGTCGGTGGAACCGACCTAACAGGGGTATAAATACCCCCATCAACCTCATGTTTTCAGCATAATAACATTCTCAAAGGTCCTAGAAAATTCTCCACACCTCCCCCAAACATTATAGTCCGATAAATCAAGAATTTAACACGATTACACCAAATCAGTCAGTGAAAGGTGATTGTTCTTGCTTCTACTTAAGTGTGGCGTTGAATAAAATTGATGTGGCTGAGTTCCTTCAAGTATAAGGTATGTTATTCATCCCATCTCTTATGTTGAGTTTATTTGAAGGTCTAGCAAGCCTTGAAAATGAAAATAGTCATGGAGGAAAGGTCATAAAGTGTTGTGTTGTAGTTGTTGTGTTTATGGGCTGTTTTGAACATGTTGTGGCCGTGTGGATGGGCTGATTTATGCGTATAAAAATGGTATCTAACATTGTCGGTGTATTAATGAGATTGTACTCCTTGATTGGGATGGAAGAAAATGTATGTTGTTGTCGTATGTTGAAAAACATCGTGTGGGATATTTATGGAATATATTGGTATGGATAATAGCGTTGTTGATGTTGGTATTATTGTTGTTGTTGATTGGTTGCTGAATTGTAATTCTGGGCTAGGCATATAAACAGGGGAGATGCTACCGAAATTTTGGCAGATTATAAATGAATTTATTCGAAGGACTAAGATAAGCGTATAACGATGAGTCTAATGATTGTGTAAATCCTCTTGAATGTAGACTAGCGAGCTTGGAAAAATATGCATAGCTAATAGGAGGTGGAACAGGTATGTTAAGGCTCGTCCCTTTCTTTCAAAGGCATGATTCCGATGTTATGGCTTCATAAATGTTTCCATATCATCCTTGTTCTCAAAAGTTAGATGTTTATGACTCCAAGGCATAATTCCTTTCCTAACAATTCATAGTTGTTTTCCAAAATGCCGTATTTTTTCCAAACTAGAGGTTTATGATTTTGAAAGCCCTTATGACAACAAGGATGGACATGTTTTTATCATGATGGCAATGATGCCAAAAATGAGAATATCTTTCTACGGTAATTATTATGAGAACGATTCCATGTTTAAAGGTTCCAAGTTTACGATTTCAATGACGATATATGAATTTTGAGCTATTTCTTGATTTCCCAATTTTATTCATGGATGATGACTATTTTTAAAGATTCTAAAGTATATGATTTGACGCCTTATGAGATTTGTGATCTTATTCTACGTTCTCTTAATGTTATCCTTCGTTGATAGTCTCACCTTATATTAATTGTTCCTTCAAGGTGAGACAAGGCCACGATGACTATTCAATAATATATAATCGGAGGTTACCGACCTTACATCACTCCGATAGATACATGACTTTCTTTGGGCTCTCCTGCATGCTGGTTATATGATATATGTATATGTAAATGTATACAGGGAAGATGGGAAAAAGGGCCAGAGCGCTATAGACGCTGGGATATGCACACGATACATGTATCTGTATATGACATGATATCATCCCGGACGCGGGGCATATGTGGCTAAATGGATCGGAGCCGACGCCTCGGCAATATGATATGCTCCATTTTCTATATATATGAAAAGGAAATGTTTTCAAAGAAAGTATTACTATGGATATATGTATATATGTATATACGTGGATCGGGCTGCACGTGCCGCAACACTAAGCATGCATGGCACCGGCAAAAAGGCATTCATATGTACAGGTTACACTTTTATTGTTATATCCCGCATTTTGTGCGTTCGGATAATTCACGATAATCGCGGGAAATTAACAAGCAAGGCTCTATTTTTATTTTGTTGGGCACACAAGTTGCTTATGAAAATTTTGAGGTGGAAATATTAAGAAAGGTCAAGGGCAAAAGGGAAATTCGTAATATGACTCGTGGAAATATGGAGGAAGATGAAGGGCAAATTTGGAATTTGGAAAAAATAATTTTTCATGAGTTGTAGAACAAAAAAAAAAAAAGTGGACTTGAGTTTTGGGCCAAGTTGGCCGTCCAAATTGGTGTGGGCTTAAGCCCACATAAAAGTTTAATGAACAATTTAAAAGAAGACCAAGTCTTCATAATATTCATATAATTCTCTAGAAATTTCAAGATGTTAAAGAACAAGAAAAGAAGGAGAAAAACTTAAGGGCCATTCGGCCAAGTGCAAAACCAACAAGAACCTTGGCAAAAGATTTCTTCAAAAATTATTTTCTACCAATTGAAGGGTTCCTAGAAAGGTGGAGTGGTCCTTGGAGCAAGAAAAACCCATATTCTTGCAAGTTACAAGTCTTAGTTAAGTGAGAAATCAAGGAAGAAGGTAAGAATTCATTCTTCTTTTTTATGTTATGGATGTTTGTGTATGTTGTATTATCTAGAAATGAATGAAATTTGTGACATTTGGTGGGTTAAGGGTTAGCCGTGTATATGTGGTAGAGTGGCCGTGTGGTTGTGGTGAAACATAGGAGAGAATGAATCAATTTTATTTAGTGTTTTGGTTGTTGTTGTTGTGGATTTTATGTTGCTAATAACAGCTTAAAGACCTTAGTGAAGTTGTAGTAGTTGGAGACTTGTTTTAAATGTTCATGTGAATTGAATATAATGTTCTTGCATGTATGGAAGATAAGGTTGTTGGTATGATGTTGTTAGTGTGTAAATTGTTGGGTTGTTGTGATTAAATTTGAAAGAAGGTATTAGCTTGTTATTGTTCTTGTAGAATTAGAAGGTGTCGGGTGAAGTTGTCACGACCCAACCCCGTGGGCCGCGACTGGTACCCTAACTGGGTACCCGTACGTACCTACCCGACCGACTTTCGAATCATACGGATTTTTTTTTTTCGTTTCAAAACAGAAGTACGGAAATAGGCCGATACAAATACGGCACGCGCGCAACCATACGTATATATACATATATACCTGAACATACAGACATTTACAAGTAAGCCGATAAGGCTAACATACAGACGAAACCCGTAACCCACACATCTATCTACAGGCCTCTACAGACATACAGAATCATATGGCGGGACAGGGCCCCGCCGTACCCAGAATATACATACATACGGAGTACACAGAAGACAGAAAATATATACCAAAAGATATGCTCCGAGTCAAAGGAGCTCTTCGAATGGCAGAGTCAGAACCTACGCTGGCGGCGTATCACCTGGCGCGTCTGTACCTGCGGGCATGTAGCGCAGCCCCCGAAGAACGGGGGTCAGTACGGAAAATGTACCGAGTATGTAAAGCAGAAACGTAACAGATATAAACATAGTCTGAACTAGAGTCACAGAAATATAACGGGCAAAATCCTAAATCAAACTGACGGACAGAGTTATGATCCAGACAGACATACAGAATCGTGTTACACACAAATGAACAGAATTATAGTTCGGACAGACAGACGGAATCATAATACGGACAGACGAGCAGAATCTGGATCCATACGGACATACAGAAGCAGAAGCCATACGGACATACAGAAATAGTCGTAACACAGACGGACAGACAGTAGTATGACGGACAGAATTATGCATGCAGAGTAGCACAGAATCATACAAAATCATACAAAGGCGTGTGCTTTATAAATACAGATGGCACACGCATATATTCATACAGATCCCGGCCCTGTCTGGGGGCGCGGTAACAGAACCCGGCCCTCTTAGTACGGGACGCGGTGGACAGACAGAATCATATCAGATCATATGCCATCCTGGCCGCCATCCCCATACACAGATCATACAGACATACAGATCCCGGCCCGTACGCCGAGGGACGCGGTGAACAATGCAGAGAATTATGCACGATAACAGAACCTGGCCCGGGTCGCAGTGAAAGAATGCATTGAGACAGACACGAATCGATAAATGAGAAACCACCTACCTACAGACTCAACATACAGATTCGATCAATCAGAAGGGTGCCAAACGGCGAGCCAAAATCAGAATATCCAGATAGGATGCATAGTACGCGCCTATATCCTAGTTGGGAAGGCACGACAGATTATTATCAGAATGGGATTCTCAACTGTTCAGAAATCATATTGTATAAATTACACAAAAATAGCCATAATATACATAAAACAATAGTTCAGAAGTTTTTGGAGAACATCGGACCAAAACAGATGTATTTTAAAATCGTACCGGGAGTATCGGGCCTTGTGGGCCCACCTCGGACCCACCCGAGACCACATACGTAAATTATTGATAATTGACCTTATGAGGTCACCCATACTCATTCGGAAGTGTTCCGACTCCGTTTGGGGAAATTTTTGTGCAAAATCTCACTTTAAGGACAATTTGTAAGAAAATAGGTTCAATTGAATTGAAGGAATTGGAGCGGTTTTCCGTCTCGAATTCCGGGGAACGGAGTCGGACTTAAGGCTCGCGGCCGAGCCTACCACATCCAGAACATGCCTAGGAACGTAGAGAAGTGCTTCACATACCTCGATGGCGCCTTATGCTCGCTCGGCGTCAATCCAAATTTCGTCCAAAATCTGGAAATGGTCAAGTTTACCATTTGGTTAGTTTCATTCTTTCAATACTCTAACTTTACACATAATTGCCTACCGAAATTTCGGCAGCATTTCCTCTGTATATACGACATCCCCGAGACTTAGCTCGGCTCAACTTAGCAACACAACAACCCAGAGGAGACATCCAAACAACAACAAACATCAATAAACACTAAATCATACGCTATGGCATTATTAGCCACCTTTCGACACGACGAATTATCTTTCGTTTCAAACTTACATTTCCAACCAAAACTTATTATTTTCATAGCCATTATCCATCAAAATCATTACGACATACATCGGAGGCATCCATAACATGTTCACATAATATTCACAAGATATTCATAAAATTCACAAACATTCAACTTTCCATCAAGTCACTACTTTTCCAATCCCTTCCTAACTTTCAACATGCAAACTCATCAACACATTTTTATATTCCAAGTTCATTGTCATAAGCATAATTTGCCTCTTAACACTTTCATTTTCACTTATACACAAGTCATAACAAAGTTCAATAATTTCCTTCAACAACTTAATAACCAATCTTCCATAACCACATAATTAACATGCTAACAAGATTCAATTCACCTTCCAACACCAACCCACACCACACGGCCACATGCTATATTTTCCAAATTTCACTAGTTCATTCCACTTTCATTTCTAATACAATTTCCACCACACTACAACTAACTTACACAAGAATTCAAACCATTAAAATCATGCAATAACCCTATATGCATTCGGCCACACATCCAAAAATTCCAACACACCAAATTTCCATATTTTTCATTCATTCACACACACTACAACATACATACATCATTTTTAACACAACAAAATCATGAAATCCTTACCTTTCTTCAAGTTCTTCACTTGGGGTTGAAGTTGTTTTCTTGCCAAAATCTTTACATCAACTTGTAGATAATCTTGTGCTTAGTAATAATCTCTCAAGAGAGGAACTTTTTAAACCCAAGAATTGGCTCCAAAAATTTTTTCTTTCTTTTCCTTTTCTTTCTCCTCTCACCCGAAACCCTCTCCTTTTGTTCCTTCTTTCTTGCTTTGTATTTTTTTTCTTGAAAGTTCTAAGGATAATGATGGATATATAATGCCACATGGAAAATTAATCCATGGGCTTGGATCATGGTATGGCCGGTTGGGCCATCCCATTTGGGCCTAATTTTTTTTCCTATCATTTTTGAGCCCAAAATTGTTGTCTAAAGATGGTAATTTATGGAGCAAATTTCCAAAATTCCCTTGGCCACCTTTCGTAATTCCACACCATTAAATTCATAACCTACACATGCATACAAAGTAAGGTCCAATTGTGGCCTTATTCATCACAAGTCAACCCACCTTGAATTTTTCGAATAAACAAAAATGTCGGATGTAACATCCTCTCCCCCTTTAGAAACATTCGTCCTCGAATGTTAAATTGACCTTATGGGGTGTCATACTACTTCGGGAGGGTCCTCTTTGTGGTTGTCCTTCACCGACTTTCCGACATGGCTTCTTTACCATCATTATGGGGTGAAAATTTTTCATCATTGATTCAGATGCCTTCATAATATATCTTCTTGCACCCCACGCAATCGCCGAACCATAAGCTATATTCTTGTAACTGACAAACGCTTTCCAGGCGTCATAGTCCGTATCATTTCTTGTTACCCTCCGGAGATTTCTACCACATCAATATAATCCCACTTCATACCAGACACTTCTTACCAACAGGTTCAGGACTGGAACCGGACGCGTAGAAGCATATCGGACGGATTCGTAATCGGAAGCAGACATGCCAAACTATGGCGGATAGATTCATAATCAAAAGAAGAGATACGGAAGTATGTCAGACAGATCTGAGATTAGAGTCAGATGTACAGAAAGGTATCGGGCGGATTTCGAAGTCGGAATCAGGCTTACAGAAATGTATCATACAGAGTCACACTTAGAATCAGACATGCGGAGATGTATCAGACAGATGCGTGATCAAAATTAGACGTACAGAGGCACACCAGACGGATTTATATCCAGAGTCAGACATACAGAGGTGTGTCAGACAGATTCGTAATCGGAGTTAATCGTACAGAGATATGTCAGACAGAAACATATTCGGAGTCAATCATACAAATCGCATTGGGTGTCGCTTATCGACGTTTTCAAAGATTCTGCTTACTCGCTCTACTTATCTCTCTCCTTCCCTACTATCCATACTCTTTTTCCTTTTACAACTATCGTCATACCATACTAACTTACGATGTAATTGGGCGTTTTCTATCCCCTGACAACATTCGGGTCGTCGCTGACTGTTATCCAGATTCGCTAAGTTTTCCGAGTGGTATCGCACCTTTCCTTTTTGCCCATTTAACCCGCGTCGGTCTGTGTGGTATCTGTAAAGGCGCTAATTACTCCATACATTCTCTTTTCCTTTAAATTACCCCAAATTTTCATTTATATCAGTCATACCTGCACTTGTGCAAAACTTTGCATTACTTCCCAGGGGGTCACCCATCCCAGAATTGCTCTGGCTTGAGCACGCTTAACTCCGAAACTTTCATGCATTTTGACGCGTTAGGGCTAATATAATATCGCCGATTGCCCCTCACGACCTTTGTCACGAAATTTTAGAGTAAATCGGGGTCTTCGCAGATTTTCGGAAAAATTTTGGTAGCGGGTCCCACCCCCGGCTAAGTCATACCATTACCATATTGCCTTTCTGAATCTCGGTATCTACCAAATTAACATTTATCTTACTATTTCTAATACCCAGAAGTATAAGATCACGTAATTCAGCAAAATACAAACTTATCCATACATACATTTCTCAAAAAGGATTGGCTGGCGTACCTGGGCGTGCACTCGAAGACGCTCCTGGGTCCTGCCGGCCGGTTAAAGCAAACACGCGGTTCGAAGGACCGCTGTAACCAGAAGCTGCACCAGGTCCTCTGCCACGACCCGCTGGCGCTGGTGCTGGTGCTGGTGCTCCTCGCCCCGCAGGGCGCATGGCCGCAGAAGGAGAAGATGAGCCTGCAACGGACCCAGCAGGCCGGGCTGAACCCGAACTGCCCTTAAGTGGGCACTCTCTGACTCGATGGTCTGGGCTCCCACAAAAATAACAAGCGCCCGTAGCGCGGTAACACTCCCCCGGGTGGGGCCTCCCACAATAAGAACACGGGGGTATGGGTGGCCTCGACTGACCGGGACCTCTGGAGCTCTGTCCTGCGAACTGTGGGGGCGTACTGTAGGCTGGCTGGGACGAATACCTATTTCTCTGCCGCTGGGAAGGCTCGCTCTGAAATCCCTCTGAATACCCAGCCGATCTGGCTCTCTTAGGCTGGCCCCTGTCGTAACCCCTATCAGGCCGACGTTCCCTACGTCGGTCCTCCATGCCCTGGGCGTGTGCCTGTACCCGGGCTACATGCATCCCTGGCTGAGCAGCCACAGCCAAACAACCATCAATCAGATAAGAGTCCAGTCCCATCACATACCTGTGCACCCTGTCGGCCATCTCAGCTACTATGGTGGGTGCATACCTAGCCAGTGAATCGAACTCTAGGCTGTACTCGCGAACACTTCTACCATTCTGTCTCAAGTTCAAGAACCGATCGACCCTAGCTCTTCGTAGCTCTGGTGGTAGAAAATGGTCAAGAAAGGCCTTAGTAAATTCGGCCCATACCACTGGGGGAGCATCGTCACCCCTGGAGAGCTGCCAAGACTCATACCAATTTGCTGCCACCTCATATAATCGATACGAAGCCAACTCCACAGACTCAGTCGGCGAAGCCTTAATCAGTCGTAGTGTGCTCTCCATCTTTCTAATGAACTCCTTGGGATCCTCCTCAGGTTTTGCCCCGGAGAATTCTGGAGGATTACATGTCAGAAACTCACGAGCCCTGGAGCTCTCGTACCTATCCGCACGACCACCCCCAAATCCATGCCTGCGAACCTGCTCCGCCATCAATGTGGTCAATAATTGAACCGCATCTCGCATGGCCCTACCCTCCGCCCCTGCCTGTGGAGCTGGAGGCTCGGGCACTGGAACCTCAGGGGCTTGCGGTGGAGCCGTCTCCCGATTAGCAGCTCCTGCTGCTCTGATATCCTCCGGCAAGGGGGGTGTAACAGATCCAGACGACGGGGGCACATCCTCAAGTGCAGGGTGCACACTGGCCCTGGTAACCCTCGGGGCCTGGCTGGTCTCTCCTGCCTCAATCCTGGCCCTGCCCTTCTGGGCAGCTGTTGCCTTCTTCGGAGGCATCACTGAAACATAGCAGATCGTTAGGAGAGGTTCATCCTACTAATACAGTCCTATCGCACGATCTAAAGATCCAAAGAAGGGTAACATCCTAAATGCCCTGTAGCTTCCCGTTTATAGATGTGGTGCACAACACATCGATAAACAAGACTCTACTAGACACGGCCTGTAGACATTCCGAGGACTAACCGCTCTGATACCACTTTTGTCACGACCCAACCCCGTGGGCCGCGACTGGTACCCTAACTGGGTACCCGTACGTACCTACCCGACCGACTTTCGAATCATACGGATTTTTTTTTTTCGTTTCAAAACAGAAGTACGGAAATAGGCCGATACAAATACGGCACGCGCGCAACCATACGTATATATACATATATACCTGAACATACAGACATTTACAAGTAAGCCGATAAGGCTAACATACAGACGAAACCCGTAACCCACACATCTATCTACAGGCCTCTACAGACATACAGAATCATATGGCGGGACAGGGCCCCGCCGTACCCAGAATATACATACATACGGAGTACACAGAAGACAGAAAATATATACCAAAAGATATGCTCCGAGTCAAAGGAGCTCTTCGAATGGCAGAGTCAGAACCTACGCTGGCGGCGTATCACCTGGCGCGTCTGTACCTGCGGGCATGTAGCGCAGCCCCCGAAGAACGGGGGTCAGTACGGAAAATGTACCGAGTATGTAAAGCAGAAACGTAACAGATATAAACATAGTCTGAACTAGAGTCACAGAAATATAACGGGCAAAATCCTAAATCAAACTGACGGACAGAGTTATGATCCAGACAGACATACAGAATCGTGTTACACACAAATGAACAGAATTATAGTTCGGACAGACAGACGGAATCATAATACGGACAGACGAGCAGAATCTGGATCCATACGGACATACAGAAGCAGAAGCCATACGGACATACAGAAATAGTCGTAACACAGACGGACAGACAGTAGTATGACGGACAGAATTATGCATGCAGAGTAGCACAGAATCATACAAAATCATACAAAGGCGTGTGCTTTATAAATACAGATGGCACACGCATATATTCATACAGATCCCGGCCCTGTCTGGGGGCGCGGTAACAGAACCCGGCCCTCTTAGTACGGGACGCGGTGGACAGACAGAATCATATCAGATCATATGCCATCCTGGCCGCCATCCCCATACACAGATCATACAGACATACAGATCCCGGCCCGTACGCCGAGGGACGCGGTGAACAATGCAGAGAATTATGCACGATAACAGAACCTGACCCGGGTCGCAGTGAAAGAATGCATTGAGACAGACACGAATCGATAAATGAGAAACCACCTACCTACAGACTCAACATACAGATTCGATCAATCAGAAGGGTGCCAAACGGCGAGCCAAAATCAGAATATCCAGATAGTATGCATAGTACGCGCCTATATCCTAGTTGGGAAGGCACGACAGATTATTATCAGAATGGGATTCTCAACTGTTCAGAAATCATATTGTATAAATTACACAAAAATAGCCATAATATACATAAAACAATAGTTCAGAAGTTTTTGGAGAACATCGGACCAAAACAGATGTATTTTAAAATCGTACCGGGAGTATCGGGCCTTGTGGGCCCACCTCGGACCCACCCGAGACCACATACGTAAATTATTGATAATTGACCTTATGAGGTCACCCATACTCATTCGGAAGTGTTCCGACTCCGTTTGGGGAAATTTTTGTGCAAAATCTCACTTTAAGGACAATTTGTAAGAAAATAGGTTCAATTGAATTGAAGGAATTGGAGCGGTTTTCCGTCTCGAATTCCGGGGAACGGAGTCGGACTTAAGGCTCGCGGCCGAGCCTACCACATCCAGAACATGCCTAGGAACGTAGAGAAGTGCTTCACATACCTCGATGGCGCCTTATGCTCGCTCGGCGTCAATCCAAATTTCGTCCAAAATCTGGAAATGGTCAAGTTTACCATTTGGTTAGTTTCATTCTTTCAATACTCTAACTTTACACATAATTGCCTACCGAAATTTCGGCAGCATTTCCTCTGTATATACGACATCCCCGAGACTTAGCTCGGCTCAACTTAGCAACACAACAACCCAGAGGAGACATCCAAACAACAACAAACATCAATAAACACTAAATCATACGCTATGGCATTATTAGCCACCTTTCGACACGACGAATTATCTTTCGTTTCAAACTTACATTTCCAACCAAAACTTATTATTTTCATAGCCATTATCCATCAAAATCATTACGACATACATCGGAGGCATCCATAACATGTTCACATAATATTCACAAGATATTCATAAAATTCACAAACATTCAACTTTCCATCAAGTCACTACTTTTCCAATCCCTTCCTAACTTTCAACATGCAAACTCATCAACACATTTTTATATTCCAAGTTCATTGTCATAAGCATAATTTGCCTCTTAACACTTTCATTTTCACTTATACACAAGTCATAACAAAGTTCAATAATTTCCTTCAACAACTTAATAACCAATCTTCCATAACCACATAATTAACATGCTAACAAGATTCAATTCACCTTCCAACACCAACCCACACCACACGGCCACATGCTATATTTTCCAAATTTCACTAGTTCATTCCACTTTCATTTCTAATACAATTTCCACCACACTACAACTAACTTACACAAGAATTCAAACCATTAAAATCATGCAATAACCCTATATGCATTCGGCCACACATCCAAAAATTCCAACACACCAAATTTCCATATTTTTCATTCATTCACACACACTACAACATACATACATCATTTTTAACACAACAAAATCATGAAATCCTTACCTTTCTTCAAGTTCTTCACTTGGGGTTGAAGTTGTTTTCTTGCCAAAATCTTTACATCAACTTGTAGATAATCTTGTGCTTAGTAATAATCTCTCAAGAGAGGAACTTTTTAAACCCAAGAATTGGCTCCAAAAATTTTTTCTTTCTTTTCCTTTTCTTTCTCCTCTCACCCGAAACCCTCTCCTTTTGTTCCTTCTTTCTTGCTTTGTATTTTTTTTCTTGAAAGTTCTAAGGATAATGATGGATATATAATGCCACATGGAAAATTAATCCATGGGCTTGGATCATGGTATGGCCGGTTGGGCCATCCCATTTGGGCCTAATTTTTTTTCCTATCATTTTTGAGCCCAAAATTGTTGTCTAAAGATGGTAATTTATGGAGCAAATTTCCAAAATTCCCTTGGCCACCTTTCGTAATTCCACACCATTAAATTCATAACCTACACATGCATACAAAGTAAGGTCCAATTGTGGCCTTATTCATCACAAGTCAACCCACCTTGAATTTTTCGAATAAACAAAAATGTCGGATGTAACAGAAGTAGTATGTCGATTGAGTCATTTGAATGTTATGCGAATTGAATTGAATGTGAATGAAATGTCATTGAATTGTATGACGAAGATTGCTAATGGTAGAATGTATCTTGGGTTGTTTGTTGAAATTGTTAATATGATTATTAGCATTGTTGTTGATAGATTGGCCGGGTTGAATTCCCGGATTGTTGTTGATTGAAATTGGCCAAGTTAGATTTTTGGAGATGGTGTATTTACAAGGTAAGTGCTGCCGAAATTTCGGTAGACAAAGTGTTAGTCTAGAATGAGGTTCTTAGACATCTATAGCTAATGTTTATGTTCATTAATATTGTTATAGATTTTGGGAAGGCCAAGAGTTAAGTTGGATTGACTAAGGAAGCGAACAAGGTATGTAAGGCTCGTCCCTTCCTTTCAAGGCATGATTCCGACGTTAAGATTTCACATTTGTTTCCATATCTCCTTGACTTCGAAAGTTAGATGTTATGATCCCGAGGTTATGATTTCATAATCGCTCCCGTATCTTACTTGTTTTCAAAAGATAGATACTTATGATTCTATGGTATGATTCTCTTACTAATAACCCGTAAGTGTTTTCCAAGTGTCTATACCTTTCCAAACAAAGGTTTATGATTTTGTAAACTCTATGACTACAATGATGAATATGCTTTTGTTATGATAATGGTGAAGTCAAAGAAAAGAACTGTCTAGAATGATTATGACAATAATGGTTTTATGTCTAAGAGTCTTAAGTTAAGGATTTCATATGAATATAAGAATAATGAACTAGTCCTTGATTTCAATCCCATTCCTTTGTTATGACTCTATTTTCTAAAGACCCCAAAGTGTATGAATTGATGTTTTATGAAGCTTAAGATTTTATTCTATGTTTCTCTTGATACTATTCTTCGTTTATAGTCTCGCCTTATAGTACTAGTTCCTTCAAGGCGAGACAAAGCGGCCATGGTTATCCCATAATGTAATCGGAGGTAACCGACCTTACGTCACTCCGGTCGATACATGACTTTCCTTGGGCTCTCATGCATGCTGTTATATGATATATGTATATGATATGTATATGTACATGGGGACATATGTGGGGAAGGGAGATATGTTGCGCTATAGACGCATTACCACCTGGTCAGCTGGCGTAATTCATCCCGGACGCGGGATGCCCGGACGCGGGATGCCCGGACGCGGGACATATTTGGGGGAGCGGACGTAATCGGCGCTATGACATGATGATATGTTCTATTTTCTATGGATATGAAAAAGAAATGTTTTCAAAGGAAAGATAAGCATGCATGGCATTCGGCTGTAAGGCACTGATATGTACAGGTTACTCTTTTATCTCACTATGTGTTCCATAATCCTATGACATTGTCATTCATATCTTATGTTATTTATTGTACTATTTTTCAAGCCTTACGTACTCGGTACATTACTCGTACTAACGTCCCTTCTTGTGGACGCTGCGTTTTCATGCCGCGCAGGTACACAGGTAGACGGGTTTGACTCTTAGGAGCTGCATCAGCGGTACTTGATGGTGCTCCAGTTGTTCCGGAGCTCCGGCTTATTGGTACTACTTTTGTGTACATGTTCGGGCACGGCAGCACCCGGCCCTCCTCGTTATTATATGTATTTTGTTTAGAGGCTCGTAGACAGATATGTACAGTCAGATGTTTCATAACCTTGTTTGTCCTCGTCGTTGTATATTAAATTAGTAAAGTTTATTAATACATGTTTATAATACTGCTATTAATGATAGTGTTAATTAAAGAAACGACGGTATTCATTTATACGACCCACTTAGTAGTAAGAGTATGATACGAGATAACGGGTGCTCGGTACAAGTATCGGGTACCCGTCGCGGCCCTAGTTGGGTCGTGACAGAAGTGGTATCAGAGCAGTTCGTCCTAGGGTTTGTCTACGAGCCGTGTCCAGTAGAGTCCTGTTTATTGGTGTGTAGGGCGCCACACTTATAAACAGGAGGCTGTAGGGCATGTAGGAAATCTGACCTTCTTTGTATTCTAGATCGTGCGATAGAGCTATGTTACAAGGTTTCTATGTTCTTTTTCCTAAACCTGTGTTATGGTTTCAGTAATGCCGGTAAACAAGAAAACTACGGCGGCCCAGAAGGGCAATACGATGGCTGGAAGAAGAGTTGAACGGGAGCCACCGGCGGAAGTGGAAGAAGGTGAGTCTTACAACGAGGCTCCTCCTCAGATTTCTCCCGCTTCCCAGTATCAGCAGAGCGGGAGAGAGCTCCAGCTCCAGCTCCAGCCCCAGCACCTCCAGTTCCCCCGCCAGCAGCTTCGGGCCAGCAGATGGCAGAGGCTATTCAGTTGCTGACCCAGCTAGTTGTCGCACAAGCTCAGCGGCAAGACACAGACCAGGGAGACAGGGCAGTGAGTGCAAGGGCCCGTGATTTTATCACCCTAAAACCTCCGGAGTTCTATGGGTCGAAACCAGAGGAAGACCCGCAGAGTTTCATAGATGAGATGCTGAGGACACTGAGGATAATACATGCTTCGAATACAGAATCAGTAGAGTTGACCTCATATAGATTGCGGGATGTAGCAGTTCAGTGGTATAATAATTGGATATCTTCAAGGGGAGCAAATGCACCTCCCCCGATTTGGCAGGAGTTCACTGAGGCATTTCTGCGACATTACTTACCGCCGGAGATTCGATAAGCTCGAGCCGATATGTTCTTGAATCTTAAACAGGGTAATATGAGTGTCCGAGAATACAGTCTTCGTTTTAACTCTTTGGCCAGGTATGCCCCAGCCATGGTGGCTGATATGGGAGATCATGTACATCGGTTTGTGAGTGGGTTGGGGCCATATTTAGTTAAGGAGTGTTTGATAGCTTCACTCCAGGATGGAATGACTATTGCACGCATCCAGGCCCACGCCCAAAACTTGGAGGAACAACACCAGTTACAGAGGGGTGAGCGTTATTCGGATAGGGGTTCCAGAAAAAGGGCCAGATCTTTCGGGACTAGAAGTGAGTATAGAGGGGCACAGGCACAGGAGCAATCCAGGCATTCAGGCCTACCAGCGGCCAGCGCACCTACTCGGTTTGCGAGTGGGAGATTTGATCGCCCTACCAATTCAGGACCAGATCAGAGTGCCAGAGCTTCAGGGTCCCAGTATAGAGCTGATTCTAACAGGACGGGGCTACCCCCACCCCGATGTGCTCGGTGTGGCAGGCCACACTCTGGGCCGTGTTACCTAGATACAGGTGCATGTTTTGCCTGTTGTCGGACTGACCATTTGATGCGTGATTGCCCACTAAGGAATGAGGGAGAAAGAGCTCAGCCCGCCGGATCGGCAATTGGTTCGTCATCGACGGTGCGCCCTCCTGGACAGACTTCCCAGGCTCCAGCAGGCCGAGGCCGAGGCAGAGGAGGAGGGCCACCCAGTTCAGCCGGTCCTCCGCACCGTATATATGCATTAGCAGGACGGCAGGATCCTGAACCTTCCCCAGACGCGGCTACAGGTACACTATTGTCATTTTTCTATGATATGTATGTGTTAGTTGATCTAGATTCCATTCTATCATGTACCGTTCCTTGTATTTCTGAACGTACTCGGAATTTGGAAATTTGGGACAAAAGTAGCCGTACCCATAGGTAAGAGGTGAATACTGGGGATTACGAAGGCTAAAATAGTAATAAAAAGGGAAAGATGCGTTATGAGAGCGTTTCGGAAATTGTCAAGACCCCAACTTGACCCATATTACGTGATATAGGCAGTGCGGGGGAGTGGAAGCAAAAATACTAACATTAAGACACCGAAATGCATTAAAGTTTCGAGGTTAAGCGTGCTAGAGTGAGAACAATTTTGGGATGGGTGACCCCCTGGGAAATACGCTGAAAATTTCATAAATGTAGGAATAAGAGACGAATGTGAAATCAGGGTAACCTAAAGAAAATTAGAGTGTGTGGAGCGGTTAGAAGCCTTATAGAAGTCGTGTAAGCTGAGACAGACTAGACTGATGAAAAGAAAGAAAGCGCGACACGGCTTAGGATTAAAGTAAGTCTGAATAGCGTTTGGAAGTGGTTGTGAGTGAAATGGTAATAAATATATATAAACATGTAGCATCTCATTGTGACTGTAGAGTCCTAGCAAACAGTGTTGCGATATATAGAAAATACTAACCGAACGGAATTCAAGAGACGGAGTGAAAGACACAAGTACAGATGTCACAGGGTAAGACCGATACTAACTCCACAGTAGTTGAGGCTAGAAATTCCTAACACAGTAGTGCATGGGAGCATAGTTAGCGAGGAAATAGACGTGACAGATTCCGTAAGGAAGGAACTACTATTGTAAAAAGATCGCGGAAGGCGATGATTACTTAAAGGGCATAGACGCGTATAGAACCTCTTAATAAAAGAGAGGGGGGGGGGGGGGGGGGGGAGAACATGTTAGACTTAAAATGAACTATGACGATTCAAGCTCCGAAAAAGAGGACTTATTAACTTAGGGCCAGAGTTCAAAGTATGTTGGCGTACCGTGAAGGTTATGAAAGGACGTAGAAACAAATTGGCAATGAGTGTAATATGAGGAAGATATAGGGAGAAAATACGGAAGATATCTGGAGAAGTCAGCAAATATAAAAAGGACATTGAGACAGCACCATATGGGTTTTGTATAGCAAGAAGTACAAGTCACAAATTCGTTGGTTCGGAGTTGACGGAACTAAGTTGATTGGCCCATAGCCTACGGGCAACCTAAGTGACCGTATGTGACATCTGTAAAGGAGACCTCCCTGAAGTATCATAATACACCGCGAGGCCAGTCGAACATTCGAGGACGAATGTTCTAAAGGGGGAGAGGATGTTATATCCCGCATTTTGTGCGTTCGGATAATTCACGATAATCGCGGGAAGTTAACAAGCAAGGCTACCAATTGAAGGGTTCCTAGCAAGGTGGAGTGGTCCTTGGAGCAAGAAAAACCCATATTCTTGCAAGTTACAAGTCTTAGTTAAGTGAGAAATCAAGGAAGAAGGTAAGAATTCATTCTTCTTTTTTATGTTATGGATGTTTGTGTATGTTGTATTATCTAGAAATGAATGAAATTTGTGACATTTGGTGGGTTAAGGGTTAGCCGTGTATATGTGGTAGAGTGGCCGTGTGGTTGTGGTGAAACATAGGAGAGAATGAGTCAATTTTATTTAGTGTTTTGGTTGTTGTTGTTGTGGATTTTATGTTGCTAATAACAGCTTAATGACCTTAGTGAAGTTGTAGTAGTTGGAGACTTGTTTTAAAAGTTCATGTAAATTGAATATAATGTTCTTGCATGTATGGAAGATAAGGTTGTTGGTATGATGTTGTTTGTGTGTAAATTGTTGGGTTGTTGTAATTAAATTTGAAAGAAGGGATTAGGTTGTTATTGTTCTTATAGAATTAGAAGGTGTCGGGTGAAGTAGTATGTCGATTGAGTCATTTGAATGTTATGCGAATTGAATTGAATGTGAATGAAATGTCATTGAATTGTATGACGAAGATTGCTAATGGTAGAATGTATCTTGGGTTGTTTGTTGAAATTGTTAATATGATTATTAGCATTGTTGTTGATAGATTGGTCGGGTTGAATTCCCGGATTGTTGTTGATTGAAATTGGCCAAGTTAGATTTTTGGAGATGGTGTTTTTACAGGGGAAGTGGTGCCGAAATTTCGGTAGACAAAGTGTTAGTCTAGAATGAGGTTCTTAGACATCTATAGCTAATGTTTATATTCATTAATATTGTTATAGATTTTGGGAAGGCCAAGAGTTAAGTTGGATTGACTAAGGAAGCGAACAAGGTATGTAAGGCTTGTCCCTTCCTTTCAAGGCATGATTCCGACGTTAAGATTTCACATTTGTTTCCATATCTCCTTGACTTCGAAAGTTAGATGTTATGATCCCGAGGTTATGATTTCATAACCGCTCCCGTATCTTACTTGTTTTCAAAAGATAGATACTTATGATTCTATGGTATGATTCTCTTACTAATAACCCGTAAGTGTTTTCCAAGTGTCTATACCTTTCCAAACAAAGGTTTATGATTTTGTAAACTCTATGACTACAATGATGAATATGCTTTTGTTATGATAATGGTGAAGTCAAAGAAGAGAACTGTCTAGAATGATTATGACAATAATGGTTTCATGTCTAAAAGTCTTAAGTTAAGGATTTCATATGAATATAAGAATAATGAACTAGTCCTTGATTTCAATCCCATTCCTTTGTTATGACTCTATTTTCTAAAGACCCCAAAGTGTATGAATTGATGTTTTATGAAGCTTAAGATTTTATTCTAGGTTTCTCTTAATACTATTCTTCGTTTATAGTCTTGCCTTATAGTACTAGTTCCTTCAAGGCGAGACAAAGCGGCCATGGTTATCCCATAATGTAATCGGAGGTTACCGACCTTATGCACTCAGGTGGATACATGACTTTCCTTGGGCTCTCATGCATGCTGTTATATGATATATGTATAAGATGTGTATATGTACATGGGGACATATGTGGGGAAGGGAGATATGTTGCGCTATAGACGCATTGCCACCTGGTCAGCTGGCGTAATTCATCCCGGACGCGGGACATATGTGAGGGAGCCGACGTATTCGACGCTATGACATGATGATATGTTCTATTTTCTATGTATATGAAAAAGAAATGTTCTCAAAGGAAAGATAAGCATGCATGGCATCCGGCCTATAAGGCACTGATATGTACAGGTTACTCTCTTATCTCACTATATGTTCCATAATCCTATGACATTGTCATTCATATCTTATGTTATTTATTGTACTGTTTTTCACGCCTTACATACTCGGTACATTACTCGTACTGACGTCCCTTCTTGTGGACGCTGCGTTTTCATGCCACGCAGGTACACAGGTAGACAGGTTTGACTCTTAGGAGCTTCATCAGCGGTACTTGAGGGTGCTCCAGTTGTTCCGGAGCTCTAGCTTATTAGTACTACTTTTGTTTACATGTTCGGGCACGGTAGCACCCGGCCCTCCTCGTTATTATATGTATTTTGTTTAGAGGGTCGTAGACAGATATGTACAGTCAGATGTTTCATAACCTTGTTTGTCCCCGTCGTTGTATATTAAATTAGTAAAATTTATTAATACATGTTTATAATAATGCTATTAATGATAGTGTTAATTAAAGAAACGACGGTATTCATTTATACGGCCCACTTAGTAGTAAGAGTATGATACGGGATAAGGGGTGCTCGGTACAAGTATCGGGTACCCGTCGCTGCCCTAGTTGGGTTGTGACATTTATCTTACGATATGCTCTATGTTTCCATTCTGTTATTATTCATACTTTACATCCCTTACCATGTTATTACTCATGCCTTACATACTCAGTACATTGCTCGTACTGACGTCCCTTCTTGTGGACGCTGCGTTTCATGCCACGCAGGTGTATACAGATGAGCAGAGGATATTGTTAGAAGATGTTCCAACTGGATTGGCGAGCTCCATTTCCTTCCGGAGTGTTTCCGAGTCAGAGTATCTATGTTATGATATATTGATTATGTTACAGACTTTGCAGACAGAGTCACGTATATAGCATGTCTGTCTTGCAAGCGGCTCTGCAAGCCGATGTATCATTATGCATTATGTTATAAATTTAATATGATTACAGATTTTACTTGAGTTGAGAAAGACGAAAGGAATGTTTTTGAAAAGCTTTCATTATGCAGTTCATTTTTTGATTTAAGAGTCCAGTGAGTCTATGAATATACTAAGAACCAGTGGGTTCACTCGGCTCTAAGTAAAGGGGTCGGGTGCCCATCATGCCCCATCAGGACTGGGGTGTGACAAATGCTCATCCCAACTACCGCCAAAATCCAACATGCACACTCGTAGCATATCCTCCAAGGTCTGAATAGTACGCTTGGCTTGCCCGTCAGTCTGTGGATGAAATGCTGTGCTGAACTTGACTTGAGTACCTAGACCTTCTTGAAAAGATTTCCAAATCTCGGCTACTACATTCGCTTTTCCGGGGTGATATAGGATATTCACATCGTAATCCTTTAGCAATTCTAACCACCGCCTCTGCCGCAGGTTTAACTCCTTTTGCTTAAAAATATGTTGGAGACTTTTATGATCCGTATAGATATCAACATGCACACCGTACAGATAGTGCCTCCATATCTTCAACGCATGAATAACCGCGGCCAACTCGAGATCATGAGTTGGGTAATTATTTTCATGTTTCCGCAGCTGTCTTGAAGCACATGCAATAACCTTCCCGTGCTGCATCAATACACATCCCACTCCTACACCGGAAGCATCACAATACACCACATAGCCATCTGCCTCTTCCGGTAGTGTTAACACTGGAGTTGAAGTCAATCTGTTTTTCAACTCTTGGAAACTACGCTCACATGCATCGTTCCACTGAAATTTAGTGGACTTCTGAGTTAGCTTCGTCAATGGGGCTGAAATAGATGAAAAGCCCTCTACGAACTTCTGTGGGCGTCGTAGGCCTTGGCCAAGTCTTCATCGCTTCAATTTTCTGAGTGTCAACTCGAATGCCATCATTGGAAATAACATGGCCCAGAAATGTTACAGAATTTAGCCAAAATTCGCACTTTGAAAATTTTGCATACAATTCTCGGGCTCGAAGAGTGCCAAGTACAATTCTCAAATGATCTGCATGTTCTGATTCTGTGTGAGAATATACTAGAATGTCATCAATAAATACTATGACAAACAAATCCAAGAGCGGCCTGAATACATTATTCATCAGATTCATGAATACGGCCGGAGCGTTAGTTAGCCCAAACGACATTACTCGGAATTCATAGTGGCCATATCTCGTTCTGAAAGCTGTTTTGGGAATATCTGCTTCTCTAACTCTCACTTGATGATAACCCGACCTCAAATCAATTTTAGAAAATCACTTAGCACCTTGCAGCTGATCGAATAAATCATCAATCCTTGGCAGAGGATATTTGTTCTTTATCGTCACCCTGTTCAGTTTTCTGTAGTCGATACACATTCGTAAGGATCCGTCCTTCTTTCTCACAAACAAGACTGGCGCTCCCCACGGCGACGAACTGGGCCTTATAAATCCTTTTTCAAGCAAATCCTGCAACTGCACCTTCAGCTTTTTCAACTCTGCCGGAGCCATTCGATAAGGGGGAATACAAATAGGCTCGGTGTCCGGCAATACATCAATAGCGAACTCAATTTCCCTTTCTGGAAGAAGACCTGGAAGTTCATCCGGGAATACATCTGGGAATTCATTCACTACTGGAACAGATTGAAGAGTCAGTGACTTTGCCTCGGTGTCGTGAACCCGAACTAAATGATAAATATAATCCATGTCTATCATCTTTCTTGCCTTAAGGTAGGAAATAAACCTACCCTTTGGTGATGCCGTATTACCCTTCCATTCAAGTATGGGCCCTCCCGGAAATTCGAATCGAACCACTTTCGTCCGACAATCGACATTAGCATAGCATGAGGCCAACCAATCCATGCCCATAATTACGTCGAAATCTACCATTTCCAGCTCAATCAAATCGACTTTGGTCTGGCGATCACATATCACAACGACACAATTTTTATAGACTTTCCTCGCTATCACGGGATCACCAACCGGAGTGAATACCTCGAAAGGTTTAATTGGCTTGGGTTTCACCCCAATACAATCAGCAACATACGGAGTAACATAAGAGAAAGTGGAACCCGGATCGATCAAAGCATACACGTCATGGGAAAATATAATCAATGTACATGTGACAACGTCTGGGGAGGACTCAAGATCCTGTCGTCCCACTAAAGCATATACTCGGGGATGAGTGGCACCTGGAGTAGATGCTCCCCCTCTGCCTATGCCTCTACCTGCTGCAGTCTGATGAGTCTGTGCTATCGGGCGTACTGAAGAAGACCTAGCTGCTGATCCTGTAGGTTGAGTCCCAACTCTACCTCTTGCTGAAGGGAAATCTCTCATCATATGACCAACCTACCCGCAGGCATAGCAAGCATCCGAACCCTGACGACACTGTCCGGAATGCAGTCTACCGCACTGGCTACACCGCGGTACTGAGGGTCTCCTCTGGCTAGAATCTCCTCTAAACTGAGAATCTGAGGCCCTAGAACTCTGGCCCTGTCCTGTCTAAAAAGAACGATCGAACCTCCTATCTGAGAATCTGGGAGGCGCACTAGTCGGTGACTGACCTGAGTTCCTAGAATGCATCTGTTTCGATCCCCCTATATATTCACTGCTCGCTCCTATAGATCTATCTCTCTTACCTTGCCTTCTGTCATTATCACGATCACTTCTCTACAGCTGTTGTCCTTCCTCAAGATTCTGAGAATGTGCCTGTATTGGAGAAATATCCATCCCGTCTTGCAAAGAGGCCGTCAGACAATCTGTAAACAAATGTGGCCCCAAACCACTCACAAATCTGTGTACACGATCGCCCATATCGGCCACCATAGTCGGGGCATACCTGGCCAGAGAATTAAACTGCATACTATACTCCCGAGCACTCATGCTTCCTTGCTTCAGATTCGAAAACCTGTCCGCCCTAGCTCGGCGGACCTCGGGCGGTAAATAATGGCGATTGAAAGCATCAACAAACTGTTGCCAAACAGGATGAGGTGCATTTTATGATCTCGACGCTATCCAGTTGTTATACCACAATACCGCCACATCGCGGAGTCTATAAGAGGCCAACTCTAACGATTCGATCTCAGAAGCATGCATAAGTTTCAGCGTCCTCAACATCACATCGATAAAGCCTTGTGGGTCCTCACCCGGCTTCGACCCAAAAAATTCAGGAGGATTTAAAGTCAGGAAATCACGGGCTCTCGTACTGGAGAAATGATCACTCGAGCCCGCATTCTGCCGTTGTGACTGGGCGGCAACCAATTGCGTCAATTGTTGCCCCGAAGCAACTGGTGGAGGAATTGGGACTGAGGCTCCTCCTTGCTCTTCCACATCGGTCGGGGCCACATTTTGTGATTTTCCCTCCTCTACATTCACCGGAGGCTCTCTTTATGCCCGCCTCTTCGTCGTAGCTTTGCCCTTCTGGGCAGCTGTAGCTTTTCCCTTTGGCGGCATTTTTCTGAAATCATAACACACTTTTAGGAGGAATATAATCTTAGGCATGGCTCTATCGCACGATCTCATAAGAAGAAAGACGGTCGTTTTCCTAAATGCCTTGTAGCCTCTTGTTTATTAGCGTAGCGCGCAACACACCATAAACAAGACTCTACTAGACACGGCTCGTAGACACTTCCTAGGACGAACTGCTTTGATACCACTTCTGTCACGACCCAGCTAGGGGCCGCGACGGGTACCCGAGGCTGACCATCGGGCACCCCTTATTTCCTCACTTCTCATAGTCATTTACGCTTCTTTATCATTCATAATTGTATGAAAATCATTTTCCGGTGGAAAACACAATCAGTCTATATATATATATATACAAATGCCTCATTAGGCCATCAAAATAATATATATAATATATACATGCATGCTGTAATAAACTTGTGAGACCATCTAACCCACACTATACATCTACGAGCCTCTACTGGCATACTATACATGCAGACGGAACTAGACTCCGTCATGCCCAAAATATACATATGTACCAAAAGGATAATCCTAAGCACCTCCGGACAATGGAGTGCTTTCAATCAGCTGACAGCTCCTAAGAATCCGGGTCGAGCTCGCCTCCCTGTCTACCTGTGGGCATGAACACAGCGTCCAAAGAAAACGGACGTCAGTACGAATGTTGTACTGAGTATGAGAGACGTGAACTATAACAACACATCAAGAAAGTAAAGGAGGCATCACATATGGAGCAACTGTACCTGACTGGGAAGCATATGAAAAGTAATGCATGCTGACTTACTTTTATGCTTATCATCATCTCATGTATGCATACCATAAGTATATATATATATATATAAACTGCCCGACCATATAGGTGCGGTGTGATAATCAGTAACATTAGCCAGCGTCCGGGGTACCATCTCATGCCGCCCACTAGTGGTGTCTGCCCATGCCAACTGGCCATGGTGTATCATATAGCTGCCCGCTTTCGTGGTGATTGCCCGGCCAACTAGGCCCGGTGTGATGCAATCATGACATGCTCATCATAAAATATTTATAATAACATGCTTATCAAAATATACTTGTCATCGTACATGCATAATGACTCTAGGACAACTGCATTCTATCGAGGTGACGTAAGGTCGTGAACCCTCGATTCCATTATAAAACATATATGAACATTCTGCCTCACCTTGAAAGTATTACTATATAAGGTGAGTGTATACAAGGAACAACATCATTTACTTTATAAGAACGTCATATCATATCTCTTGACTCATATAGTGTCACGACCCGTCTAGGGGCCGTGACGAGTACCCGATACTTGTACCTAGCACCCCTTGTCTATCGTTTTACCTTTACCTCTTAGCAAGCCATGTAAACAGAGCCAATTTTTTTTTGAACATTAACATTAGCGGCATCATTATGAACATAGACTAATAAACTTCGTTATCACTTATACATCAACATTAGCATGCCAAAACACCGTATACCTAACTATACTTAACTGACTGTACATATCTGTCTACGAGCCTCTAGACATAGTACGTTTATACATAGAAAGGGCTGAGTACTGCCGTGCCCGAATATATATACACAAAATAGTACCAAGGAAGTGAGGCTCCGGAATAACTGGAGCACTGTCAACACTACTGGTAGAGCTTCTAAGGATCAAATCCGCCTGTCTGCTGACCTGCGCGGCATGAAACGCAGCGTCCACAAGAAGGGACGTTAGTACGAATAGTGTACCGAGTATGTAAGGCATGAATAGTAGCATACGGAAAGTATAAAACGGAAATAACGACATAAGAGAATAATAGCACATGTCCTGAGGTAGAAACATAACCTGTATATATATATACCCTTGGCAGGTGCTATGCGTACTTAGCTTTCCTTTAAGAATCTTTCCTTGTTCAAATACATATACATATAAAATAGGACATCTCATATTGCCGAGGCGTCGGCAGCCGATCCATTTAACCATAAATATACACATCCCGCGTCCGGGCATCCCGCGTCCAGGACGATATCATACCATGTAATGCCAACTGATCAGGTGGATATGCGTTCATAACGCTCTGCCCTTACCTCCATTTTCCCCGTATACATATGCATATATCATGTACATATATCAGCGTCTATAGCGCTCTAGCTCTTTTATCATATACATATACGTGTGTCGTGTAGGTACATCAGCGTCTATAGCGCTCTGGTGCTTTTATCATATACATATACGTGTATCATGTGCATGTATAAGCGTCTATAGCGCTCTAGCTCTTTCGTCATGTGCATGTTTTAAAAATATATACACATATCCTATATACATATGTCCCATAGGCACGCAAGAGAGCCCAAAGAAGAATCATGTAGTCATCGGAGTGACGAAAGGTCGGTGACCTCCAATTATATTATGGAATACTCGTGATTGCTTTGTCTCACCTTGAAGGAACGAGTATTTTACGGTGAGACTACCAACGGGGAAATAATATTAAAGTAAACGTAGAATGAAATCGGGGCATCATAGATGACAGTTCATACACTTTGAAATCTTTTAGAAAATAAAGTCATAGCTAGGAAATATAAATAAGATTCAAAAATTAGTTTATCATTTTCATGTTTACATAAGATACTTAGCTTAGTCATCTTAGTCATAGAGTCGTTCCGGTAGTACGTATCATAGGCATATTCTCTTATCTAACATCATTGTTATCATTATCGTCATGGAAGTGCCCTCGTTAGAGGAGTCATAGTATTTATCATTTGGTAACGAAATCGGGATCAAAGGTTCCCTTTGGATTCACTTCAAGTAAGTCAAGCAAGACTGTAAGGAAAAATCCGAGAGTAGCGGGCCCACCTCCGGCCGGATGGGGTGACGTATATGATTTACATATATTACGTGTCATGTCATTACTTGTGAGGGTCCTAGGGTAATCGGGTCTCACTTATGCAAGTTCTAGGGGTTTAAGAGGTCTTTCCATCATTTGCACACTTTCTAGTTCAATTCTATTGAACAAAAAGTGGAAAACTTTGGATGCGGATTCCGGGGAAGAGAGTTGTCCCCGAGGCGCGTACCCAACTTATTCCGTCTAAGACATGCCATAGAAAGAAGGGTGAAACCTTACATACCTCTTTCCGCTTCTTTTGCTATTCCGAATTCACGTTGCAATCTCGTCAAAATCTGCAAATTGGTCATGTTTACCAAAACTCTTATTAGGATACTTAGAGTTGAATTCTTAAGGAAACATTTGGCTACCGAAATTTCGGCAGCACTTCCCCTATAAATACTCCATCCCACCAAGTTCAACTTGGCTAATTTCAATCAACAACAATCCCGGGAATTCAAACCCGGCCAAAATATCAACCACAATTCCAACAACAACAATACTAACAACTTCCATATTCAATCAACTTACTACTTCTTCCAAAAACTTTCTAACTTTAATGAAAACAATCACAACCTCATGATCTATATTCCAACAACATCATACTAACCACATTACCTTCCATGCATGCAAGAACATTACCTTCAATTCACATAACTTCTAAAACAAACCTCCACCTACTTCAACTTCACAAGATTATTATGCATTCATTAGCAATCTTGCATCCACAATTCCACTACAACCAAAACATTAAATAGAATTGACTCCTTTTCTTCCATATTACTCTACAACTACACGGCCAACATCAAGCATACACACTACAACCCCCTCCAAATTTATTCAACTTCCATTTTCCACATATCATTCACAACAATAACAACCAAACACTAGATAAATTAATTAAAACACAATTTCTACACACATATACATGTTCCATACCTCACGGCCACACCCCTATTTTTATCTCTTTCATGAATTTCATCCATTTTAACATACTACAACACATATAAACCATTCATAACACATAAAGAAAGATCAAAACTCACCTTTCTTCTTCAACTTCTCACTTGACTACAACTTGGCAACTTGTATGATTTTGAATCTTTCTTGCTCCAACAACAACTCCACCTTGTTAAGCACCCTTTACTTGGTAGGGATTTATTTTTGAAGATTTTTTATCAATTTTTCTCATGGACTTTCTCTATGGCCAAAATGGCCTTAAGCTTTTCTCTCTTCTTTCTCTTGTTCTTCTTTTCTTGAAACCTCTAGAACTTATTGTGATAAGGATGACTTAGTCATCCTTTTATTGACCAAATTTTATTTAATATTGGCTTGGGCCATAACCATGGCCGGTTGGGCCTCACAAATTTGGGCCTTATTATCTTTTTTGATTTTTTTGGGCCAACTCGGTTTGGTCACGAGTTGGGCCTACCCCACTGACCTTTCGACCTTAAAACGTTCATATCTCCTTGTACCGACGTCACCTGGGGACCCACTACCTATGGTTGGAAAGCTAATTCAATTATCTACAACTTCTATTTCTTGGTACGTTTCCAAATTCCAAACTTATAATACCGTTTTTGCCCCTTGAAGTCAGATCACCAGAAAACGTTTTCTTAAAAATATTCGTTTGGAGGACTTCCACTTTGATTTGGCCCAAGGGTCCTTCTTGAGTCGTGTTTAACTTCTCATATGTGATTCATATGAATTTTTAGATGTCCCAAAAAAAAAAATCTCGATGTGTGGGTCCCACCTCAGCAAATAATCTGACGTTCAAAAATACGGGATATAACATTCTCCCCCCCTTTAGAACATTCGTCCTCGAATGTTAAACTGGCCTCATAGTGTATCATAATACTTCGGGGAGGTCTCCTTCGTAGACATCTCACATGTCGCTTAGGTCGCTTTTATGTCGTAAGTCCATTGAGTAAGCTCCGAACGTTGGCCCTACGTTAATAAGTCCCCTTTCTGTCACGCTTTCTCCTCTTCCGTTAGTCTTGTCCGTCTCAGCCTAAATGACTTTTATAGGGTTTGCAACCACTCCACACACTCTAATTTACATTGGACTACCTAGCTTTACATTCGTCTCTTGTTCCCACATTTGTGAAAATTTCAGCATATTTCCCAGGGGGGCACCCATCATGAAATTACTCTCACCCTAGCACGCTTAACCTTGAAACTTTAGTGCATTTCAGCGTCTTAGCGTTAGTATTTTCGCCCCCACTCCCTCGCACTACTTATATCACATATTATGGAACGAGTTGGGGTCTTAGCAGTTTTCGAAACGCCGCGTAACACATCTCTTCTTTTATTTACGGTTCTAACCTCCGTAATCTCTAGTATTTGTCTTTTTACCTGTGCGTATGGCTACCTTTCGTCCTAATTTCTGAATTCTTAATATGATCAGCAATATAAAGGCAACGTAGGATAGGATAGAATCCGAATCAATTAACATACACATCATAGAAGGTGCCGAAAAGGTACCTGTGGCCGCGTCTGCGGAAGGCTCAGGGTCCTGTCGTCCTGTCAATGCATATAGGCAGTGCGGAGGACCAGCTAAACTAGGTGTCCCTCCTCTACCTCGGCCGCGGCCCGCTGGAGCTTGGGAAGTCTGTCCAAGAGGGCGTACGGTCGACGATGAACCAACCGCGGACCCAGCGGGCTGGGCTTGGTCTCCCTCATACCTCAGTGGGCAATCACGCATCAAATGGCCAACCCGCCCACAAGTATAACATGCACCTATACCTGCGCGACACTCTCCAGAGTGTGGTCTACCACATCGCGCACACCGTGGCGGGGGTGGCATCATCCTGCTAGAATCAGCTCTATACTGGGATCCTGACGCCTTAGTACCCTGATCTGGTCTCGAGTGAGTAGAACGGTCAAGCCCCCTATCCGCAAATCGAGGAGGTGCACTGGCCGTCGATTGGTCTGAATACCTAAATTGCTCCGGTGCCTGTCCCCCTCTATACTCGCTTCTAGCCCTGGAAAATCTGCCCCTTTTTCTGGAACCCCTATCTGGATACCGCTCCCCTCTCTGTGACTGGTACTGCTCTTCCAAATTTTGGGCGTGGGCCTGAATGCGGGTAATAGTCATCCCATCCTGGAGTGAAGCCGTCAGGCACTCCTTAACTAAATGTGGCCCTAGCCCACTCACGAATCAGTGCACATGATCTCCCCTATCTGCTATCAGGGCTGGGGCATACCTGGCTAGTGAGTTGAAACGAAGGTCGTACTCCCGAACACTCATATTTCCTTGTTTAAGGTTCAATAACATCTCGGCTCGTGCTCGTCGAACCTGTGGCGGTAAGAAATGTCGCAGAAATGCCTCGGTAAACTCCTGCCAAACCGGGGGAGGTGCATTCGCTCCCCTCGAGGATATCCAACTACTATACCACAAAACTGCCACATCCCGCAGCCTGTATGAAGCCAACTCTACGGACTCCGTATCCGAAGCATGTATGATCCTTAGAGTCCTTAGCATCTCATCTATAAAACTCTGCGGGTCCTCCTCTGGTCTGGATCCATAAAACTCTGGAGGCTTCAGGGTGATAAAGTCGCGGGCCCTTGCACTTACCGCCCTGTCTCCTAGGTCTACATCTTGCCGCTGAGCCTGTGCGGCAATTAACTGGGTCAGTAATTGAATGGCCTCAGCCATCTGTTGGCCCGGAGCTGCTGGCGGTGGAACTGGAGGTGCGGGGGCTGGAGTTGAAACTCTTTCCTGCTCTGCTGGTGCAGGGGGAGCAGGAAAGGTCTGAGGGGGAGCTTCATTATGAGATTCTCCTTCTTCTAGCTCCCGTTCAACTCTGCTGCCAGCCACCCTCTTGCCCTTCTGGGCCGTCGTAGCCTTCCTTTTCGGCGGCATTACTGAAACCATAACACAGGATTAGGAAAGGAATGTGGAAACCTGGTAGCATAGCTCTATCGCACGATCTTGAGTACAAAGAAGGTCATATTTCCTAAATGCCCTGTAGCCTCCTGTTTATAAGTGTGGCGCGCAACACACCCATAAACAAGACTCTACTGGACACGACTCGTAGACAAACTCCTAGGACCGAACTGCTCTGATACCACTTCTGTCACGACCCGTCTAGGGGCCGTGACGAGTACCCGATACTTGTACCGAGCACCCCTTGTCTATTGTTTTACCTTTACCTCTTAGCAAGCCATGTAAACAGAGCCATTTTTTTTTAACATTAACATTAGCGGCGTCATTATGAACATAGACTAATAAACTTCGTTATCACTTATACATCAACATTAGCATGCCAAAACACCATATACCTAACTATACTTAACTGACTGTACATATCTGTCTACGAGCCTCTAGACATAGTACGTTTATACATAGAAAGGGCTGAGTACTGCCGTGCCTGAATATATATACACAAAATAGTACCAAGGAAGTGAGGCTCCGGAATAACTGGAGCACTGTCAACACTGCTGGTAGAGCTTCTAAGGATCAAATCCGCCTGTCTGCTGACCTGCGCAGCATGAAACGCAGCATCCACAAGAAGGGACGTCAGTACGAATATTGTACCGAGTATGTAAGGCATGAATGGTAGCATACGGAAAGTATAAAACAGAAATAACGACATAAGAGAATAATAGCACATGTCCTGAGGTAGAAACATAACCTGTATATATATATACCCTTGGCAGGTGCTATGCGTACTTAGCTTTCCTTTAAGAATATTTCCTTGTTCATATACATATACATATAAAATAGGACATCTCATATTGCCGAGGCGTCGGCAGCTGATCCATTTAACCATAAATATACACATCCCGCGTCCGGGCATCCCGCGTCCGGGACGATATCATACCATGTAATGCCAACTGATCAGGTGGATATGCGTTCATAACGCTCTGCCCTTACCTCCATTTTCCCCGTATACACATGCATATATCATGTACATATATCAGCGTCTATAGCGCTCTAGCTCTTTTATCATATACATATACGTGTGTCGTGTAGGTACATCAGCGTCTATAGCGCTCTGGTGCTTTTATCATATACATATACGTGTATCATGTGCATGTATAAGCGTCTATAGCGCTCTAGCTCTTTCGTCATGTGCATGTTTTAAAAATATATACACATATCTTACATACATTTACATGTCTTATATGCATTTACGTATCCTGTATACATATGTCTCATAGGCCCGCAGGAAAGCCCAAAGAAGAATCATGTAGTCATCGGAGTGACGAAAGGTCGGTGACCTCCAATTATATTATAGAATACTCGTGATCGCTTTGTCTCACCTTGAAGGAACGAGTATTTTAAGGTGAGACTACCAACGGGGAAATAATATTAAAGTAAACGTAGAATGAAATCGGGGCATCATAGATGACAGTTCATAGACTTTGAAATCTTTTAGAAAATAAAGTCATAGCTAGGAAATATAAATAAGATTCAAAAATTAGTTTATCATTTTCATGTTTACATAAGATACTTAGCTTAGTCATCTTAGTCATAGAGTCGTTCCGGTAGTACGTATCATAGGCATATTCTCTTATCTAACATCATTGTTATCATTATCGTCATGGAAGTGCCCTCGTTAGAGGAGTCATAGTATTTATCATTTGGTAACGAAATCGGGATCAAAGGTTCCCTTTGGATTCACTTCAAGTAAGTCAAGCAAGACTGTAAGGAAAAATCCGAGAGTAGCGGGCCCACCTCGGGCCGGATGGGGTGACGTATATGATTTACATATATTACGTGTCATGTCATTACTTGTGAGGGTCCTAGGGTAATCGGGTCTCACTTATGCAAGTTCTAGGGGTTTAAGAGGTCTTTCCATCATTTGCACACTTTCTAGTTCAATTCTATTGAACAAAAAGTGGAAAACTTTGGATGCGGATTCCAGGGAAGAGAGTTGTCCCCGAGGCGCGTACCCAACTTATTCCGTCTAAGACATGCCATAGAAAGAAGGTTGAAACCTTACATACCTCTTTCCGCTTCTTTTGCTATTCCGAATTCACGTTGCAATCTCGTCAAAATCTGCAAATTGGTCATGTTTACCAAAACTCTTATTAGGATACTTAGAGTTGAATTCTTAAGGAAACATTTGGCTACCGAAATTTCTGCAGCACTTCCCCTATAAATACTCCATCCCACCAAGTTCAACTTGGCTAATTTCAATCAACAACAATCCCGGGAATTCAAACCCGGCCAAAATATCAACCACAATTCCAACAACAACAATACTAACAACTTCCATATTCAATCAACTTACTACTTCTTCCAAAAACTTTCTAACTTTAATGAAAACAATCACAACCTCATGATCTATATTCCAACAACATCATACTAACCACATTACCTTCCATGCATGCAAGAACATTACCTTCAATTCACATAACTTCTAAAACAAACCTCCACCTACTTCAACTTCACAAGATTATTATGCATTCATTAGCAATCTAGCATCCACAATTCCACTACAACCAAAACATTAAATAGAATTGACTCCTTTTTTTCCATATTACTCTACAACTACACGACCAACATCAAGCATACACACTACAACCCCCTCCAAATTTATTCAACTTCCATTTTCCACATATCATTCACAACAATAACAACCAAACACTAGATAAATTAATTAAAACACAATTTCTACACACATATACATGTTCCATACCTCACGGCCACACCCCTATTTTTTTCTCTTTCATGAATTTCATCCATTTTAACATACTACCACACATATAAACCATTCATAACACATAAAGAAAGATCAAAACTCACCTTTCTTCTTCAACTTCTCACTTGACTACAACTTGGCAACTTGTATGATTTTGAATCTTTCTTGCTCCAACAACAACTCCACCTTGTTAAGCACCCTTTACTTGGTAGGGATTTATTTTTGAAGATTTTTTATCAATTTTTCTCATGGACTTTCTCTATGGCCGAAATGGCCTTAAGCTTTTCTCTCTTCTTTCTCTTGTTCTTCTTTTCTTGAAACCTCTAGAACTTATTGTGATAAGGATGACTTAGTCATCCTTTTATTGACCAAATTTTATTTAATATTGGCTTGGGCCATAACCATGGCCGGTTGGGCCTCACAAATTTGGGCCTTATTATTATTTTTGATATTTTTGGGCCAACTCGGTTTGGTCCCGAGTTGGGCCTAACCCACTGACCTTTCGACCTTAAAACGTTCATATCGCCTTGTACCGACGTCACCTGGGGACCCACGACCTATGGTTGGAAAGCTAATTCAATTATCTACAACTTCTATTTCTTGGTACGTTTCCAAATTCCAAACCTATAATACCGTTTTTGCCCCTTGAAGTCAGATCACCCGAAAATGTTTTCTTAAAAATATTCGTTTGGAGGACTTCCACTTTGATTTGGCCCAAGGGTCCTTCTTGAGTCGTGTTTAACTTCTCATATGTGATTCATATGAATTTTTAGATGTCCCAAAAAAAAAATCTCGATGTGTGGGTCCCACCTCAACAAATAATCTGACGTTAAAAAATACGGGATATAACATATAGCTATTCATGATCTTAGGCTTTTGGCTTTCTGGGATATAGGAGAATCATGGAAAGGGAGAAAGATCATATTATGGGATTCATGCCATAGAAAGAAAAGGACTAGCCTCACATACCTTGTCGTTTAGCTACGTTATCAATCACTTGTCTTCCTTCGAGGTCACGTCGTTACCTTCACGAGAGAATCGTGTTAACATTAGTTAATCGACTATAAGAACGCGTCGTTATCTCTAGAGAAAATGTGGCAGCATTTCCTTTGTTTCTACAACTTTTCCCGTGTCCAATATCAATTCCCAAACTCTCACAACAACACTCACAATATTGTAATCAACAATCGTCATTTATATATATTGAGCAAAATCCACCGTTTTTCTCCAAATTTCCACATTTATAGGTTCTACCTTATTATCATATTCTCTCATACAACACACCCATTTCATATTCTACACGTCGTTTATAACATCTTTATACTCAAAACACATCAACATTCATGGTTCAATCCCACAATCATTCAATTGTAGCACTATTCACATTTTATGACCCATTTATTTCACTCCTCTATAATCCAAGTGTTTCAACCCTTCCATACACTAAATAACATGTAACTGCCATAAAACTTACCTTAGATAGCATTGGAATAAGTCTTGAGCAATAATACTCCTTGTAGGCCAAAACCCTATTTCACTTCCCTTGCAATTTCTTGGTGTAGATGAATCTTAATGAATTTAACACTCTTGATTTCATGGGTTTGATGTTATTGATCTTGATTTCCCTTTGATTCCCTTGAATTTTGTGGATGAAATTTTTGGATAAGTTCTAGAGGGTTCTTGAAGGTTGTGGATGAAATATGAATGCAAATGAATGAGAAGGTCACATATAATAATCACCAAATCTAATTTTTAATGAACAGTCGTCGGGGTGTACAGTGGTCGTAAACCACAGTTTATGGCCCGTATACCAGTTTACGGGTCGTATAACGTGGTCGTATTTAAGCATATTAAAAACAGAAAGGTTTGCTGGAGGTCATGATGGTTTACGGCCACAGTTTACGGGTCGTATTTCAGTTTACGGTCCGTAAACTGGGTCGTATTTTACCATTTAACTTTGGACAAAAAGTTGAAATTTTTGGAACGTTGGAGGACGATGGCAGTATACGGTCCTTAAATCACTTTACGGGTCGTATTCTGTTTTACAACCACTGGCTGAATTGAAATTCTACAACTTTCTTATTTCCAAAAATTCATGAATCGTTATTCCCTACTTAGTAAAACATCACACACTCATACCCTTCGTTGGTCTATTCATTGTACATGTACAGGGACCTTTTCCGAGGTGTAACAAGCTTGAATTGAGTTATGGTTCTTGATGTGTTGTGATGTAAATATGTTATAAATGATGTTGAGAACTTGAGATGAGCAATGTATGTGAATGGACGTCGTCGTGCGTTATGGCCATAGATATGGGTGATTGATAGTAAGTCTAGAATATGGATAATGTGGATGAATAATGACTATCGTTATAGTATTGTGAATGTATTATTGATGTTTGGGAGTTGATATACGCTATGGAGGAATGTCGTATAAATAAAGGAGATGTTGTCCGATTTTCTCTAGTTTTAGTCATGTATGCTAGCTACCGGTTCTAATGATAGTATGACTTCAATGAAGGTAGAAACACGAGCGTTGAAGGAGGACGTGCAAGTGTAGAATAGTTCAACGGAAAGGTATGTAAGGCTAAACCTTCTTTCATAAGGCATGGTTCTTTGGCCAAACGTCTAAATCTTCTATAAGACTATGATATCCTTCAAATGATTTGATCTTCCGAGCTAGTATGCTCACAATTCTTGGTATGCTACGATTGTACTAAGTTCCTCATATGACGAGTAAGCCTATAAGATAGATGTAATGAACGACGATAATAGTGATAATGACATTGATGACAACTATAATGGTAATAGCGATGATGATAACGATGACGACTACGATAGTAATGATAATAGTAAAGATGCTTATGAGCTATTATGTATATGCATCTATGTATGGTTATTATGGAACCCTGAGCTTAAGAGGCCGAGTAGGATATGTAAATAAGTATGTATATGATTATGTAACGCGCGCACACCTCTGCAGATGGTACGGATAACCCTGACGCCTTGGTAGGGCCAGGTAGATAAATCCCTGAAGCCTTGGTAGGGCCAGGTATGTGTAACCTTGAGCCTTGGCTGGCCAAGTATGTATGAAACACCAATCCTGCATGGTCGGGTATGCTATGTAAATGCTATGTATATGATATGATTATGTATATGATATAGATACGAGTACGAATACGAATATGATACGATATGAATGTGAACAAGGGTATGTATACGAATACGAGTACAAATATGGAACAGATATGATTATGGATACGAATATGGATGTATGTACACAATACGCATTAGAAATGGAAAGTCCCTATGAAAGGCAAGTAAGTGCCTATGACGATGATATTACTATCTCCCATCCTGTGCTATTTTTCATGTTGCTTATTATGCTTCTACATTGATACTGATCATGCTTTACATACTCAGTACATTCTTCATACTGACGTCCTTTTATTTGTGGACGCTACGTCATGCCCGCAGGTGCATAGGGAGGCAGACTTGATCCATAGCCACATTCTCAGGGACTACATAGCGGAGCTCCATTTCACTCGGAGCTATAACTTTTGGGTACTTATTCTTTTGTGTATAAAATTATGGGCACAGCGGGGTCCTGTCCCGCTTATGTGATATGTTATACTCTCCTTAGAGGCTCGTAGAAATGTGTATATGGTTAGGTATGTCTGGCCTTGCCGGCCTATATTTTGTATATCATTTTGTTAGCATTGTCGGCTCATATACATCGACGTGGCATAGATGCCTATGATGATATAAAAACGTTGTCCAATAGGACTAGTATGATGGATGAATAGAAATATGTGTTTAATTATGTGGCTCACCTAGATGTAAGTGTAAGTGTAAGCCAAAGGGTGCCCCGGTGGGCTAGCACCGGGCGCTCGTCGCGGCCCTCTAGACGGGTCGTGACACCAGATTTTCTTGGCAGTTGTACATCCTGAGATTCTATTGTACTCATCTGGTCCAAGGCCGCAGATAAGACATTCTTGGCCTTAGCATTCTTTTCCAGGATTTTATAGTCCCCCTGAGTGTACTCACTCTTTTCTTTTTTTCACTTTAGTGCCATCATCAGCATCCTTCATGGGGCATTTAGGTCCTTCACTAACCTTGTCCCAGAGCTCGTAATCCTCAGTCTATAGGTGATCCTCCATGTGAGCTTTCCACCATCCATAGTACTTTCCATTGAACAGTGGTGGCTTTCTAGGAGAGTATCCTTCACTTTATCCAAGAGGTGGTGCAACATTCATCATGTTTCTTTCTTGAGGTGTTAACCTTTTAAAGAAATCCTGCTCTGATACCACTTGTTGAGGTGCACGACCTACTTCTATCCTTATAAATATCAGATTTTCGCATGTGGGATAGAGCACATTACTCTACCCGTCTAAGCTAGCATTTGCAGAATAGTAAAGAACAGTAAAGTAAGAACACCTCTGTAGGATTTTTCCCAAATTTCACTGCAACTATGAGCCTGTGAAAATACAAGTTACAAAATCTGTTACCTTGAAACTAACCTCTAATTCCTATCTTGCTAATCTCCCCAGACTAGCAAGCCTCCTTTAAGTTATCCCAACTTGAAGTTGAATTTGACTAACAATTTATACCTATAGTATTTGCTTCTATGAAAGTTACAACTCAATAAATATCCTAATACACAAGTCTAGACTCAAGAACTGTAAAAATATAAAATCTATAAAATAGCTTCTCTAATCTTCTTCATAGTATTAGGGTAGCACTACTATAATCAGAACTCTCTCAATTGTAGCATTGATAGCATTTGCTCATCTTTTGATTTTCTCTCTTTGTAGGTGCACAAACTTTCTTCATGGCTTGGCTTGAATATTTTTAGCTACAAATTTTCCCTCATGTCAGGTGAACTCAATCCCTACTAGGTAAGGCCCATAATTAGAGTTAGGGTTTGAGTTGACTTGAGATTCGATTCTTGCTTTTCAACGTGGCTTCAGTGTCCTTGTAGAGGTCTGAAGTATCTTGATAAATATGGCAAGAAATCCTACAAACTTTTCCGCCAAGTCTTTACTTTAAAACACAAATCCTAAGGACTGTGATTTGGAACATGTTATTGAACCTGGTCCAAGCACCTGGTTCTTTCTTCTCTGAATCTTCACCCTATCTGAGATGGAACATGTCCATAAACCTGTTTCATTCATCTTTGTTCTGCAGTAGTCTTTGACTAATTCTCCCCTAGCTCATCCTCTTATCTTTAAGGTAAGAGTGTTCTTGAACTTGATTCAATCAGCTCCCTTTTCATCAGGATAAGCTTAATCACACATTCTTTTCATCAGGATAAGCTTAATTACACATTCTTTTCATCAGGATATGCTTAATCACACATTCTACTTGCATCTGGATGTTTATGCTTTTCCAAATTTCTTCCCCCTGTCCTCTGTACTTGCTCACCTCTGCATATCTGAACTCTGAAGAACATATCTCATTCACCTCATTCATTGCATGTCTGTATATGTTTCTGATCTATTCACTGCACTTTGGCTCTGTGTTGGAACATGTTTGCAGAACTGGTTCATAAGTTCAGGTGTTTTGCCTTTATCTGGTTCATTCACTTCATCTGTTTCTAGAGTTGGTTTATTAACTTTGTTTATTACTTTGTCAATCATCAAAACACATATTCTTATGTCAACAAGAAGTATCAAGTTAAATATTTTGTATGTAGAAAAGTATATTATTTTTTTAGACGGACTAAATAGAATAAAGTATTACATAACATGACACACATAGACTTTCCTTTTCAAAAGCGATTGAGGGCATTGAATTCTCCCTGGACATTTCTATCAGAAAATAGAAAATAAAGAAATTAGATTAACAACAACAACATACCCAGTGTAATCCCACAAATGGAGTCTGGGAAGGGTAGTGTGTACGCCTTATCCCTACTTGTGAAGATAGAGAGGTTGTTTTTATATACCCTCGGCTTAAGTAATACATATCAAAATTAGTAAGAAAAAGGAATACTGTAGTGAAGAAACCATATACTATGAAACAATGGAGAAAAGAAACAGTAGCAACAACAAATAGTACGATAACTAAAGCAAAGGAAATAACATGTAATAAATCGAAGTATAAGATAGTAGGAAAGTACCAATTATTAATATTACAAGTAGATTAAACTAAATAACACTTGACTACCTACTAACCTTCTATCTTATTCATCTATCTCCATACGCTTCTATCTAGGGTCATGTCCTCAATAAGTTGCAGGTGTGCCATGTTCTGTCTAATTACCTCTCGCCAATACTTATTCGGCCTACCTCTACCTGTCCTAAGAGCCACCATAGATAACCTCTCACACCACTTTAATGGGGCACCTGTGCATATCATCTTCACATGTCCGAACCATCTCTGCCTTGCCTCCCTCATCTTGTCTACCACAAACGCCCCCTTACCTTTTCCACAAATATCTTTGTTCCTTATCCTGTCTCTCCTAGTATGTTCACACTTCCATCTCAAAATCTTCATTTCCGCTACTTTCATCTTCTGGACGTGGGAGTTCTTGACAAGCTGAGACTCCGCCCCGTACAACATAGCCAATCTAACAACCACTTTATAAAACTCACCTTTAAGTTTTGGTGGCACATTCTTTTCACATAATACAACGGACACGAGCCTTCAGTTTATCCACCCTGCTCCAATACGATGTGTCACATCATCCTCAATCTCCTCATTTCATTGAATTATTGGCCCAAGATACTTGAAACTTCCTCTTGGAGATTACTTGTGTATCAATCCTAACTTCTGCGTCTACATCATGAGTTACGTCACTGAACGTACACTCCAAGTACTCTGTCTTAGTCCTGCTCAACCAGAACCCTTTAGACTGCAGGGTTTATTTTCAAGCCTCCAGCCTATTGTTAACTCTGCCGCATGTGTCTCATCAATCAAAACAATGTCATCTACAAATACTATACACCATGACATCTTCTCTTGGATATGTCATGTCAGTTCATGCATCACCAAGGCAAATTGAACATGGGCTAAGGGATGATCTCTGGTGCAACCCCATAACGACTAGGAAGTGCTCTGATTCTCCTCCCGCTGTCCTCACTCGGGTCTTGACTTCATCATACATGTCCTTAATCGCTCTAATGTAAGATACATGTACACCTCTAACCTCCAAACATCTCCATAGAACTCTCCTACGGACTTTGTAGTATGTTTTTTCTAGGTCAATGAACACCATATGTATGTCCCTCATCCTTTCCCTATCTTCTCTATCAATCTCCTTACGAGATAAATGCCTTATTTAGTAAAACTCCCCGATAAGAATCCAAAATAGGTATCGGTAATAGAAATTGTCACGCCTCGAACCTGGGCTTGGACGTAATATCGCACCAGGTGCCTGACTACATGTGACCGAGCGAACCAACTGGCTGACTGAATCAACATATGGCATCATAATATACTAAATGCGGAAAATAATACACATGCTGATATACTGAAAGTCTAAATGATACATAATCAAAGTGCGGAAACACTAATATAAGTCTGAAGCATAACTGTAGCCAACATGGCTTACCATGAAAAGCCTGCGACTCTATCTAACTGTTACTCTAGTCTATGAAGCCTCTAATGAAGTACTGAAAACACTAACTGTCTATAAATACTGAAAGACTGTAAAGTAATAATAATGCTCCGAAAGAACTGGGGCTCACCACATAGCTGGTACGAGAATCCTAGCGATATGAATCGTCAACCTGTAAACCATTACCAGCATCGTGAGATGCAGGCCCCGAGCAAAAGGGACGTCAGTACATTTGAATTGCACTGGTATGTAAAGGAACTGAATGAAAGAACTGTAAGTGGGGTGCTCGGGGAAAGGGCAACCCAAATCAATAAACATGTAATAAGTGCACAAACTGAAACTGTAATTGAAACTGAACATAAGTACTCCCTGTTCTGAATGAGAAACCACCTGTTTATCTGAGTAAATAAGATGCGGCCTCAGGCCCAATATATATATATATGCACAAACTGCGGCCTCGGGCCCAATTATACGTATACATAACTGCGGCCTCAGGCCCAAAGATGCATAAAGCATAAACTGCCTCAGGCCCAAATACAGGTGTTCAACATTCAGGAATTTCAAATGGGGAACTGAGCATCATACTATAATACATGATGCTGAACTACTGGTCAGCACTGAACTGAGACATGTATTTCTGAGCTGATTATGGAGTGTAAACATATTGAGTTTTCATGGCTGAGTCTCATAGAATATCAAGGAGCTGAAATGTCATGACCCAATTTCACTAAGTTGTGCGGACACCTACCTTTCCCACTTTGGTAGGCGAACACTTAACCCAACCTTCACAAAAGATAGAAAATAGCAGAAAAAAGTAAAATAACGTAAGTCTCACAAACATAATATAAATAAGTGCGGAAGTAAATGAAATTCACCCCAGTATTTGGTCAGGTCATACAAGAGCATCTAAACCAAATACTACAAGTCTGAGTAATAATACATAAATAGTCTCAAAATCATGTCTCAGAATGGGAAACAAGACATAATAATAGGAAGAGTCTTCGGGCAACGAACGTCCTCATGCTCACCCTGAAGAGACTCGAATCAGCAATCCACGAATATCATCCACGAGGGGTAGAAGATCCAACCTGGTACTCTGCATTCATAAAAGAATGCAACAAGTGCAGGTTAGTACAAACAACAAGTACTGGTAGGTATCATAGGCCGACTAAGACTTACTAACATATATAAACAAAGCAAGATAAACACGTAAAACAACAAGGTACAAGTCAACACGAATCCATTTCTACAGTACAAGTCATCACCTATGTTATAGCATCTAAACCCAACTGTGCCAAGTATCAGTCTAGCCATTCCGAACCAATATATTCCAATCATATCACAACAAGTCATCACCTATGTTATAGCAGCTAAACCTAACTGTGCCAAGTCTCAATATAACTATTCTGAACCAGTATGTCACAATCATATCACAACCCTATCACAGAAAACCAAGATATACAATGCAATGCAATAATGTATGAATGATGAATGCAATGCATATGCACCATACACATGCACCCCGACCGATAGAATATCACATCTCGGTAGCACAACCCATGGGGGACCCAAGAAGTCCATGTACCACTCGTCCCGACAATGACCTCGGGGATGAGCACTCTCTTGATCCCGACAAGAGACCTCGGGCATCGAGCAATCATTCGTTCCTGGAAAGAGACCTCGGACAACGTACACTTATTCCGCTCCAGTAAATGACCTCGAATCACTGACTCTAATCTCTCTTTCACGCTCTCTGGCAAAGACTCGGAGGCTACACTCTCTCACTTATCATCATCAGTACCATAATAATGCAATATCAATGTATCATGGAAATGAGTATGAATACGATGCAATGTAATATGAACAACCAATTCAATCCCAAACAGTACCATACATGGCACACAAGTAATGTCAATAATAAGGCTACACAATAAGCCACAAGGGAATCACAATTCTCATCTCAATATCATTCAAGTAAAGTACCGCAATATCATAGCCATGATATATCACTAATCACCAATATCTGATGTCTCAACGTGGCAACGTGCAAATAAGTAAATAGAACAAGATAAGTCATCAACGCAACGGGCTGACTAGCCCAAAATCACACAACAAGGCCCAATCTAAGATAATATCCAACCCAACTTCATACCCAAAGGTTTACATGCATTCTCCGACAATATCATCTAAACATATGCTTCTCTAATCGAAGTCTCACCATAACGTAAACTGTAACCTACTTGGAGAGTCGAACAACAAAGTCTCCAATAGTCAACCTTAGTCTTGCCCTTCCTTTGAGCCTCGAGCTAATGGAAGTCTAATCATATTCGAATTATGAAGTTAGAATCAAGAAGGGACATCATTCAACCTTACTACTATTCAAGACCCAAATCCCAACCTATGGAATGAGGTTTATGAACTAAAGATATTAAATTAGGAATCTATAGGTCTCAACATGAAATTAATGCTCTAGGTGATCAACTCCCATCACTTATAAACTAGAAGAACTAACAAATCACTTAATTTTGGATTCTAGGCAAAACCCCCAAATTTGGGTATAAACCCTAACTTCCAATTTCATAATTTACACACTAATAAGGAAGGAATCATGCAATAATAGTTTCTAATCATCAATTCCATGCTTAATCAAGCTAACTCAATCAATAAATCAAGATTTAATAGCCTAGAATGAAGAACCCATTGAACCCTCTTTTAATCCTCAAGCTCTTAATGAAACTAGCATGATTAATGGATTCCTAAGGTGATTATTGGAGTAAGGAATGGAAAGGAAGGTGAAAGAACTTACCACAATGTTTTTCTATGAAGAATAGCCTTGAATGCTCCCAAAAAGCTCTAAAGTCGGAGTGGTATTGAATGAAAGACTTAGGGCTTTTAACACACATTTAATGAATCTAACTGCCCGTCACCTGCTTTCGCGCCCACTCAAGCGCTTCAGCAGTCCTGCTTCCGTTATCCATGGCAAAAGTACCAGATCGCTATAGCGGCAGGGCCACCACTAAAGCGGAACCACTGTCGCGGCCCTGGTGCCGCCATAGCGGGCACCAGACCCCAAAAACTCCCAAGTTTCACTAATTCAACCCAAAATCTCGACTATCACCCGAGGCCATCTGCTCACAAACCATATATGCAGACATATATAACAACATGCTATGAACGCACTCGTGGCCTCGGAATTCCCAACGAAGGTCTCGTTGACCAAGTCAACCCCCTATACCTCATAACTAACTTCCCAACCCAAGTCCAAAAATGCACCCGTGTACATTGGGAACCGAACCAATTATACGCACAAGTTCTAAAAGACCATCCGGACCTCTCGGAATCGACCGATTCTCGAAAAAGATGTGTTTACCAAAAAGCCAACTTTGAGTCAATTCTTTTTCTCTTTAAGCCTAAATTTCCCACAAAGTCACCCAAATCATAACCAAAGACCTCAGGAAGCGTGTCAATGATCCGCTCAGGTCAAATGTGAGCTAAACGAGCTTTAGAAAGGGTCAAAAACATCAAAAAGGCTATAACGACCAAACGGGTTGTTACATCAGATACCAATTAAACCATCGCTCGTCCTTGAGCGACGAAGGGAAAAGAACGAAAAAGTATCTGAATCATCAAACAACTGAGGATAGCGACTACGCATATCGAACTCAGTCTCCCAAGTAGCCTCCTCAATAGGACGATGCTTCCATTGCACCTTCACAGAAGCTATCTCCTTAGACCTCAACTTTCGAACCTGCCCATCCAAAATCGCAATAGGCTTCTCCTCGTAGGTTAGATTCTCATCAAGCAATACTAAGTCCTAATGAACAATATAAGTACCATCAGCATGATACTTCTTCAGCATAGACAGATGGAAAACTAGATGAAAGCCTGCCAAGCCTAATGGCAAGGCCAACCTATAAGCAACATCGCTCACACAATCAAGGATCTCAAATGGCCCAATATACCTCGGACTCAACTTTCTTTCCAAATCTCATAACACCTTTCATGGGTGATATCTTTAATAGAACCTGATCACTAACAGTGAACTCTAAATCTCAGACCTTCCGGTCCGCATACATCTTCTGTGGACTCTGAGCTGTCAAAATCTTGGCCTGAATGATCCTCACCTTCTCAAGAGACTCTTTCAATAGATCTGTACCCCAAGGTCGAACCTTAAATGCATCAAATCAACCAACCGGAAATCGACATCTCCTACCATACAAAGCCTCATAAGGCGTCATGTCGATACTCGAGTGATAACTATTGTTATATGCAAACTCTGCCAACGACAAGTACTAATCCTAGTGACCACTAAAGTCTATAATGCAAGACCTCAATATATCCTCGAGCACCTGAATAGTCCGCTCGGACTGCCCATCGGTCTGGGGGTGGAAAGCTGTACTAAGATCCACTCGGGTACCCAACTCATCATGAAAAGCTCTCCAGAAATTGGAAGTGAAGATAATACCCCTGTCAGATATGATAGAAATGGGAACCCCATGCAATCTCATAATGTCATGAATGTACAGCTTGGCTAACTTCTCTGCGGTATAAGAAACCTGAACTGGAATGAAATGAGCGGACTTAGTCAACCGATCTACTATCACCCAAATCGAATCAAACTTACCCAAGGTCTTCGGTAGACCTACAACGAAATCCATGACAATCCTCTCCCACTTCCACTCAGGAATGGGCATCCTCTGAAGTACACCACCAGGTCGCTGGTGCTCATACTTAACTTCTGAAAATTACCACACTTAGCCATAAAATTCGGCTATATACCTCTTCATGCAGCGCCACCAGTAATGCTGCCTCAAATCACTATACATCTTAGTCGCTCCCGGATGAATGGAATATCGAGAGCTATGGGCCTTAGTCAAAATCAAATGAATCAAGTGTCACACCCCAACCTTACTAGGGTGTGATGGGCACCCGACCCTTACTTAGGGCCGAGCGAACCCTCAGACTTTGCTGTGCATAAAATCACATCAAACTTTCTAAATCAAATAAGATAAAATACATAGTAAAATTTTTTTTGAAATATTCTTTGTCGTAGCTTCCAAGCCGAACAAATCTATGATCATACAAAATCCAGTACATAACACAAACCGACATATCGGCTGACGGAGCTGCTTACAGACTGACAACCAAAACCCACGACTCTGTCTGCAAAGTCTCTAACATTAACAGAACCTTTAACACATATATTCTGACTCGGCAGTTCTCGGGGAGCAAATGGAGCTTGCCATCCTCGCTGGAACATCTTCCATAATATCTTCAACTCATCTAGGAGTACCTGCGCGGCATGAAACGCAACCCCCGAAGAAAGGGACGGAATATGTACTGAGCATGTAAGGCATGAAACACCAAAAAAAACGAAGCCATAACCGAAGTAAAATGTACAGAAGGTGAGCACAATAGCCAGAATACCAAAGTGTTGCATCTGACGTACAAATCATACATAAAAGGTTCCGGAAGACAAATACGGCAATCAAAATGCCAAAATACTTTGCTTTCCATTGAAAAACGTTTCCGTCTCATACGCACAGAAAATCAAACACACAATTACCGCGGCCAAAAGTCCAGCGGTCACTATCACACATACCGCGACCAAGTGTCCAGCGGTTAGCATCCCAAACCCGACATACCGCGGTCAGGGGTCCAGCGGTCAATGTCGCAGATACCGCGGTCAGGGGTCCAGCGGTCAACATCACAAATGCGGCATACCGCGGTCAGGAGTCCAGCTGTCAATGTCGCACATACCGCGGTCAGGGGTCCAGCGGTCAATATCACATAGTGCGGCATACCGCGGTCAGGGGTCCAGCGGTCAATGTCGCACACACCGTGGTCAGGGGTCCAGCGGTCAATAACCAAATTTATTACTTTCCAAACATAAATCACACATGTCAGAATCATGCATCACACATACATACAACGTGCCCCGGCCCTCGGTGAGGGACTCGGTGAATAGATTCATGTATACCAAAATCGTATATCAGAAAAATACCGAAGGTAAGTAGCTTATCCAGAATATCAGAATACTTACTTTTCAACCACAACTGATGCATACCAAAGTCATGCAAAGGGCGCAGGAACATGGTCGCCACTCCCGTCTCTGGCGCCATAACACACCATGCTCCAGAAGATTTCATAACATGTATACGGTATCTCGGGAACCGGACATATACCACGAGAACCCGAGGACTAGTCACATCATAATTCATATACACAGTAACTGGGGACGGACATATACCACAGTACCCCAAAACCGTACACGGTAACCGGAGACGGACATATACCACAGTACTCCGGAACCGAACACATCATACTCCATATACACGACAACCGGGGACGGACATATACCACAGTACCCCGGAGCCGAACACATCATACTTCGAAATTACATACATGGAACCCAACTCCTAGACAAGGGACTCGGCGAACCATACACACGATACATACCGGCCCGGAACTCGGTGAAAGGGATCATACCGTATATACGAGCGGATTAGTAAGAAACTAGGTGCACATAAATTAAAACCCGATGAAGGAATCGAATGTATTTCCAGGATATTCGTAACGGATTATTTATAACCGAATACTTATTTCGGATACTTATATCAGATTACCTGTGTCAGGATGTTTCTGTCAACATACCTATATCAGATTACTCATAGCAGACTCCTTATATCGAATTACATGCTCACATCAGGATATTCACATTAAGGAGCTTTCCAATGACTTATGGAACGAATCAAACAGAGTCTTAGATTCATAGACGAAAGTCTTACTTTTATATCATACAAAAATAGCTCAAGTGAGACAAACGTAGGAAGTTTCGGAACTTGTGGGCCCACCTCGGGTCAAGTCGAGGTGGCGGATATAAATTACAAACATTGGACTCTATGGAGTCATCCATGAAGGTTTCAAAGCGAGCCGATCACGTCTGTACGGGTTATGGATGTTTGAACAGTTTTCCAACAAAACTTAAGGGCTATAATTCAATTGTGCTGAATGAATAGTACCAAAAATTCAGACTCGCATTCCCATGAGCAGAATAACCTACGAGGCTCAAATCCGAATCTAGTACACCTAGGACATGCCAAGAGAAGAAAATGGATAGCTTTACATACCTCACTTGCGCCTTATGCTCGTCCAAACTCAATTCCCGTTTCGCCCAAAATCTACAAATGGTCATATTTACCAATTATCAATAGTAAGACTTTTAGCATTCAAATCTTTAATTCATCACTTGTCTACAAAAAAGTTTGGGCAGCATTTCCCCTATAATTTCGCTGCCCCGGGAATCATCTCGGCCCAAAATATCGACAACAACAACCCAACAATACCAACAACATCAACCATCATCACAAAATACATTATAGCATAACTAATCTTCTTTCCAACATAACGCAATATCTTTTATTCCAACTTCCCATTTTCAAATCAATACCAACATTCTCATATTCATTCCCAACCAAGATCATCACAATACAATTCGGAAGCATTTCATATCGTTTCTACAAAATATTCACAAAATATACAAACTTCCACCAAAACCATAATTCACCTAAACTTCCAATCTTCAACATAAACATCCACAACATATTCTTATCCTCAATTTCATTTACAACAACAACAATTTGCATCTTACAATTTCATTCTCATAATTACATAAACTATAATAAAGTTGCATATTTTCCTACAACAACTTAACAATGGATTTTCATACCAACTTGAACTATTCTCGTTCATTTACCCCATAAGAACACAACAACACAATTAATACACTAAGTAAAATAAATTCATCTTCTCTCCAACACCCACCACATCCGGCCACATACAAACACACCCATAACATATCAATTTCACACTTTTTATTCATTTCTACATACTACAACACAAACAAACCTTCATAACATAATAAAAAGGAATTGATTCTTACCTCTTTCTCCAATCTTCTTCAAACTTCCACTTGCCAAAACAAGCACTTTCTTGCCTTAAAACTTATATCATGTTGAAGAGCATCCTTGAGTTAGTAATATTGCTAGAAAATCATGATTTTTGGATCACAATTGAAGGACTTGGAAATTTTTTTCTCTTTTTCTTGAAGGGGCCGAAACCCCCCTCATTTTGTTCTTGCTCTTTTTTTTTTTTTTTTTTTTTCATGAATGGTCTAGAATGAACCATGGCCCCTTTATTTATTTAAGTACCACATGACTTGAATTAAAACATGGGCTTGGGCTCATCTTAATGGACTATGGCCGGCCACCCTTCTCAATATTGGGCCTCAATTTTTTTTTTTTTGAGCCCAATTAATGATTGATCATAATTTGTAATTCCCGAAACTAATTTCCGAAATTCTCAATTTTGCCCTTGTCCTTCCTCCATATTTCCACACCAACACCTTTCATGAACAACCTATATGTTAATTAAAATCATAATATGGCCTTACCTCTTACAAGTCACAATTATTTCAAATTTTTTCCGAATGTGAGAAATACGGGATATAACATCAAGTCACCAACACGAGAAATGTACACGCGCCCCTTAATCCTCAAAGTACCCTCAGAATCAATCATGGCCTATTTGGCCTCACCTCTCAGAACCCTATTTCGAATCTTGCTCAATTGAGCATCCTCAAACTAATGAGTCCTGATCTGATCTAACAAGGATGATCTCGCCTCCACACAAGCTAAAACTCTACCTGGAGCTGAAATATCAAGTCGAACGAAACTGTAGACCAGAGTCTGAACCTGCATAGCCAACGGACGCTCAGAAACAACTAAACGGGCTAAACTCCCCATACTCGTGGCCTTGCGACTCAAGGCATCAGCAACAATATTGGCTTTCCCTGGATGATAAAGAATAGATATGTCATAGTCCTTCAGGATCTCCCTCCATCGACACTGCTTGGAATTAATATCTCTCTGGGTAAACACGTGCTGAAGGTTACGATGATCGGTAAAAACCTCACAATGGACACCATACAAGTAATGCCACCAGATCTTCAAAGCGAAGACCACAGCTAACAACTCCAAATCATGGGTAGGGTAATTCCTCTCATGGATCTTCAATTGACAGGAAACGTAGGCTATGACTCTACCCTCCTGGATCAAAACAGCACCCAAACCAACACGGTATGCATCAAAATAAATTGAGAAATCCTTACCCTCCACAAGTAATGCTAGAATCGAGGCTGAAGTCAAAATGGTCTTGAGCTTTTGAAAGCTCTCCTTACAATCATTGGAAAACTGGGGAACATCCTTTTGAGTCAATCTAGTCAACGACGAAGCAATAGTAGCGAAACCCTTCACAAATCGGCGCTAGTAACTGGACAAACCCACGAAACTACTGATCTCGATCACAGTAATGGGCCTCGTCCAATCCCTCACTGCCTCAATCTTCTGAGGATCAACCATGATTCCGTCCTTAGACACAACATGGCCCAAGAACGCCACAAACTCCAACCAAAACTCGCACTTCAAAAACTTAGCAAACAAACTATTTTTCTTCAACAACCCAAGCACAGTGCGAAGATGGCTCTCATGATCCTCTCTACTCTTGGAATGCACCAAGATATTATCAACAAACACAATCACAAAGGAGTCAAAGAATGGCCTAAAGATGCCATTCATCAAAGTCATGAATGCAGCCGGGGCATTGGTAAGCCCAAATGACATCACCATAAACTCATAATGCCCATATCTCGTCCGAAAAGCTATCTTCAAAATATCCTCAGCCTTGATCTTCAGCTGATGGTAGCCTAAACGCAAGTTAATCTTTGAGAACACTGAAGCACCCTGAAGCTGGTCAAATAAATCATCAATATGAGGCATAGAACACTTGTTACAAATAGTAACCTTGTTCAGCTGGTGATAATCGAAGCATATCCTCATAGATTCATTTTTCTTCTTCACGAAAAACACAGGAGCACCCCAAGGGGAGACACTCGGTCTAGTGAACCATTTGCTCAATAAATCCTATAACTCCTCCTTAAGCCCTCTCAACTCGACGGGTGCCATCTGATATGGCGGAATAGGGCGGGCACCCGAATCTAAGTCAATATCGCGATCGGGTGGCATACCCGGCAGATTCGTCAGGAATACCTCCGCGAACTCGCTCACAATGGGAATGGACTCAAGGGGTGGAGATGCAACAGTAGTGTCACGCACATGAGCCAGATAAGCTAAACACCCATTGTTGACTAATTTCTTTGCCTGAAGAAAGGAAATAATCTTCTTTGGAGCGAGACTAGGAGTACCCCTCCACTCAAGTCCAGGAATGCTCGGCATGGCTAAAGTGACTGTCTTGGCATGACGGTCCAAGATCGCATGATAAGGAGAAAGCCAGGCCATACCCAAAATAATATCGAAATCCACCATATCAAGTATTATCAAGTCTACCCACGTGTCATAACCCATAAAGTGACCAAGCACAACCGATAGACTCGATCAACCACAACAGGAATCAGGGGTGCTAAATAACAGGCCAAATGCAAAAAGCGAGTCATATAAGCATCAACAGATAACCCCTCTACTGCCAATAAAAGAAATCATCTCTACGTGCCTCTCTCAAGGCACGGGGCACATACTTCTCAAGGAAGGCTCGATAAAACTGTGTCCAAGTAAGTGGAGGAGAACCCTCTGGTCTGCAAGAAATGAAGTACCTCCACCAGGTCTTCGTGTCTTCACGAAATTGGTATGACACATAATTGACCCCGTGGGTCTCAACAATCCCCATCCTGTCCAATATAAACTCATATGCATACTCTCTAGAAGTACCAGCGAATCTCGGCAGATCCATCTTCGTGAATCTCCCTACCAGCTCCTGATCGATCAAGGTCATAACAGGGCCTGCCATTGGTCTAAGGTCATCTCCTAGGGCCGTCATTGCATCCATTTATAGAGCCACAGCCGTAGCAGGATGCGTTGTACGGGTCTACCTCTGTTCGGGGGTCTGTGCCCTATCTCTAGTTTGTGATCCACCGCCCAGAGAAGTAACACCAACGGTAGCCTGCTGGTCATCCAAATGAAGTAGAACACTAGCCATAGTATCATGCATCGTCTGCTAAGAAGTGACCTCGGGGTGTGCCCGTGCTGGAGCCATATAATCCCCGACGGCCTGGTCTCGAACCTGCTAAACCTCAGGCTCAAGCTCTGGAGATGGAGATCTCGTACGCCGCTGACAACCGCAGGAGCCCTACCCCTGGCTGGTGCATCCCGGCAGCCTCTAGCTTGACCGCGTCCTCTAACTGTTGCTCGACCCCTGGTGTCAGCCGCAGCTACAGGCTCCGACACTTGATCTCAGGCTATCGTGGCTCGAGTCCTCACCATCTGTGAGAGCAGAGATAATAATCAAATACCAATTCGATCGTTCTAAATACCGATTAGAGTAAAGAAGCACGGAAGAATGTGAAGTTTCCTAAATATCCTATAGCCTCTCGCAGATAAGTACAGAGCTCATCGTACCGATCCACGAGACTATACTAGACACGCTCTTGTATTATAGACCGGGTAACCTAGGGATCTGATACTAACTTGTCATGACCCAATTTTACTAAGTCGTGCTGTGTTATATCCCGTGTTTTCGCACATTTGAAAAAATTAGAAATAATCTTGACTTGTAAGAAATAAGGCACTAATTGATTTTTAGTTAACATAGGAGTTGTGCATGAAAGAGTAGTGTCGTGGAAATATGGGATAAGGTTAAGGGCAATTTTGGAATTTTGGAAATTATTTTCGGGAATTGTAAAACAAGGATTTAAATCCATTGGGCCAAGAAAGATTGAAGAGAAACATTTGCGCCTAATACTAAGGGGTGGCCGGCCACATAGTGGCCCAAACCCATGGTTAGTAATTAAATTGCCATGTGTTTAATTGACATAAGATATTATATTATATATAGTCATCCCTATCCATTAGAAGACTCAAGAAAACAAGCAAAGCAAGAGCAAAAGACCAAGAACCATTCGGCCCTAGCTAAGAAAAAATCACTTCCAAAAATATTGCTCCAAAAAAATTTCTCTTGGTGAATTTCTACTAAGTTGAGTACCCTTTTCAACTTGGTGTAGTTGTTTCGGAAAAAGGAGCCCTTGGTACACCACTTTGATCACATACCCAAGTAAAGAAGACCAGAGAATAAGGTAAGAATTCATCCCTTATTATTGTGTTATGAAGTTTTGTTTGTGTTGTAGTATGTGGGAATGAGTTGATTGTATAGAAATATGGAAGATTTCAAAGTGGGTTTGGGATATAGTGTATAGCAGTGTATGCCTATTGTTGTATATATATGGTGAGTTAAAATTATGTTGTATTCTAGTTATGTTTATGGTGGAATTCACATTGGAAAGGAAAGTTGAATAAATTTGGTGGAAGTTGGAATATAGAAGTTGGCCGTGTGGTATGGTGTTAGGAAGATGGCAATGAATTAATTTTATTTGGTGTGTTAGTTGAGTTGTAGGAATCGTTGCACGTAAATGAAGATAAAATGACGTAAGTTTGTATTGAAACGGAATGTAGAAACTTATGTCGCTTAGTACAATTTTATGACATTTTGAAAAATGATGTTGTTAGGTTGCAAATTATGATGATCATTTGTTATATCCCGTGTTTTCGCACATTTGGAAAAATTAGAAATAATCTTGACTTGTATGAAATAAAGTCATAATTGATTTTATGTAACACATGAGTTGTTTATGAACGAATATTTTTGTGGAAGTGTGGAATAGGGCTAAGGGAAAAATTTGGAATTTCGGGAAATTCGTTTCGGGAATTACAAAATAAGAATTTTGACCAATTGGGCTCAAAAAAATAAAATGAAAAGCAAGGCCCAACATGGAGAGGAGTGGCCGGCCAAGCTCTTGGTCTTGGCACAAGCCCACTTAGTTGATCATGTGCTTAGTGATGTGATCAACAAGTATAGACTTGGATAAAGACTAAGATAATTCTAGCACTTAGAAGACAAGAAAAACAAAGCAAAATAAGAGAGGAGAAAGAGAAGAGGGTTCGGGTTTGGAGTGCAAAAATTAGCCACCAAAAATCTTGCTTCAAAAATTTATATTTTGTGGTTTTCCTACTAAATTGGGTAGCCTCTTCAACTTGGTGTAGTTGTCTTGGAGGAAGAAGCACTTGGTTCCTCAATTTGATCACTAGTTCAAGTAAAGAAGACTAGAGAAAAAGGTAAGGATTCATTCCTTTGTATTGTGTTATGAAGTTTTGTTTGTGTTGTAGTATATGGGAATGAGTTGATTGTACGGAAAAATGAAAGTTTACCAAGTGGATATGTATATAGGCATGTGGCCGTGTATATATGTATGTGTATAATTATAAGGTGTTGAATTTATATCATATTCTAGTTGTGGTTGGGATGAGATGCATATTGGAAATGAAAATTGAATGAATTGGATAGTAGTTGGTAGTGGGGTGTTTGGCCGTGTGGTATGGGGTGTGTGGAATGGAAATGGATTAAGTTTGTCTAGTGTGTTAATTGTGTTATTGTGATTCTTACAATGTAAATGAAAGTAAAATGATATGAGTTTGCTTTGAAATGGAATGTAGGAACTTATGTCGCTTAAGTATGATTTTACGACATTATGAAAATGAAGTTATTAGGTTGCAAATTATGATGAGTATTGATGAAATTGGAAGATGGAAACATGTTATGAATACGTATGCCAAAGATTAGAAGTTTCGGACGAGTTATGACTTTAGCGGAAAGTTTGTATATTATGTATATCGTATGAATATTTTGTGGAAACGATATGAAATGCTTTTAAACTATGTTGTGGTAATCTAGATTGATAATGAATGGGAAATCGTTGAGATTAGTTTGAAAGTTAAGGTTAAAGTGAAGGTTATGGCATTATGTCGGCAAGTAGAACTAGTTATGTCATATTGTGTTTTGTATTGATTGTTGTTGTTGTGGGTGTTGTTGTTGGGTTGTTGTTGATTTTTTTGGCCGAGTTGAATTCTCGGGGGTGCTATATGTATAGGGGAGGTGCTGCCGAAATTTCGGTAGGCATATATGAGTTAAGTTGAACTCGTAGAATCTATAACTCACAATTGGTAAACATGACCATTTGCAGACTTTTGACGAAACGGGAAGTGAGCCTGGAAAGGCGTAAGGAGCTTGAAAGGTATGTAAAGCTATCCCGAGTCTTCTTTTGGCATGTCCTAGAAGTACTAGGATCAGATTTACGCCTCGGAGGATATCCTGCTCATCGGAATCCGCGTCTGAAATTGTTACATTTTCGTTCAATAGAATTGAACCCTTTTTGTATGCTTTCTTGAAAATTATGCAAACCTTCCCAAAACTTTATGAAAAGTTATAGAATGTCCGTAGAACCTTCGTAGGTGACCCCATAAGTTGAAAATGCATAATTTGAGCCCACCGCCTTGTTTGTTCCGAGGTGGGCCCACTATTCCCGGTTTTGCCCATATTGTACTTAAGTCCTATTTTCGAACGGTTTTTGAAAGAAATGTTTTGACTACCATTCTCATTACCTAACAAACATGGTTCTAAATATTCCATTAAGTCTGATAAATTGTTTTGACACTCGAAACTCATTTACTATGATCCCTTCCGACTTCATTGGATTGGTTTGTCTTTGATGTGCCTCATCGAGTCTATGGAAACATTTATGATATTTTAACTGCATTAGTCTCTCACTACTCCATTCGTGGATGCCCCAATATTTCCCACACTGAGCCCGGGCCAGGATATGTTGTCAAGCATGATCCTCTGCATTGTTCGTCGTGCCTCGATGTGAGGGGGCAGGTATACGCGTACATAGGTTTGTGGAGTATGATGTGCCATATCCGCTTGCTTTGATATGATTTGCTATGGCCATTGGATATGACATATTATGCTACGGGGTTATGCCCCTATTCTGATTCTTCTGTGTTGTGGCACCAGCGTCGGGAGGGTGGCCACGTTCTGTCTGCCGAGTCCCTTGGCAGGGGCCGGATTGGATATGACATATGTTTCTGTACACACTCTGCATGTTTTGAAATTATGTATCTGATACTTTGGATTTTCTGTTTACTTTCTGTATGTCCTGTACCAGTTATGATTTTGTCTCTGTAATTCAGGCTTTACATATTCAGTACATATTTCGTACTGACCCCCTTTCCTCGGGGGCTGCGTTTTCATGCCGCGCAGGTACCGACGACAGGTTTGCTGATCCGCCCGCTTAGGATCTTATTCTGCTATTTTGGAGCGCTCTTTTATTCAGAGCCATCTTTTGGTATAGTCTGTCACTTCTATATATGTATATTCTCGTTCATGGGTACGGCGGGGCCCTGTCCCGTCATCTGATTCTGTCGGTTTGTTTAGAGGTCTGTGGACATGTTTGTGGGTTGGGGCCTTTCTGTATAGTTGTGTGCTTATGTTGTGTTTGGGCGATCCCATTCGCCGCCGCGGCCGGTCCGCATATATTTAAATGTTGCTTTGTTGGCCCTGTGTGGCCTTTGTTGGTATTTTCTGCGTGCAGGGTATATGGGATAGTCCGTAAAACAAAGGAAACTCTGCCGAAATTTTTCTGGAAATTACCTAAATTTGAAATAAAGCCTTGTCGGCTTCTGCCATATACTAGAATGCGTTTGAGTGCCCAGATCGGGCACTAGTCATGGCCTACGGGGTTGGGTCGTGACAAAAGTGGTATCAGAGCGGTTCGTCCTCGGAATGTCCACAGACCGTGTCTAGTAGAGTCTTGTTTATCGGTGTGTTGTGCACCACACCTATAAACAGGAGGCTACAGGGCATTTAGGATACTACCCTTCTTTCTGTCTTAGATTGTGCGATAGAGCTGTGTTATCAGGATGATTCCCCCCTAACGAATTGTTACATTTGCAGTTATGCCTCCAAAAAAGGCGACAGCGGCCCAAAAGGACAAGGCAGCAGCTGTGGGAGAGTCTAGTCGGGCCCAGAGGGTTACCAGGGCCCATGCCCATATTGCTCCTGATATTTTGCCCCCGGCAGAGGGCTCTTCCACACCGCCACACGTAGAGGAGATTGGAGCAGCAGCAGCTGTAGGTCGAGGGGCGGCTCCACCGCCAGCTCCCGCAGTTCCAGTACCTGAGCCCCCAGCTCCACGGCCAGGCACTGAGGATCAGACTATGAGAGAGGCAGTCCAGCTATTGACCAGACTTGTGGCCGGACAGGTTCTGGGGCACGGATTGGGAGGTGACCGAGCATATAGACGTGACAGTTCGAGAGCTCCTGAGTTCTTGACTTGTGGCCCTCCAGAGTTCTTCGGGACAAAGCCCGAGGAGGATCCTGAGGAGTTTATCAGGAAGATGCGGCGCACCTTACATTTTATTAATGCTTCCGCGATAGAGTCAGTCACATTGGCTTCGTACCGGTTGTATGATGTAGCGGCAAATTGGTACGAGTCATGGGAGTTATCCAGAGGCGACGACGCTCCCCCAGCAGTTTGGGATGATTTTTCTCAGGCATTTCTTAGCCATTTCCTGCCTCCGGAGTTACGGCGGGCCAAGGCTGACAAATTCTTATTGCTGAGACAGAGGGGTCGCAGTGTTCGAGAGTACAGTATGGAGTTCGACTCATTGGCCCGATACGCACCTGCTGTGGTAGCTACTATGGCTGACAGGATGCACAGGTATATTATGGGGCTGGACCGTTATTTTATCGACAGCTGTTTGGTATTGGCTGCTCAGCCCGGCATGGATATTGCCCGGATTCAGGCGCACGCCCAGGGCATGGAGGACTGGCATAGGGAGCGTCAGCCTGATAGGAGTTAGGATCGGAGACAGCCCAAGAGGGCCAGATCATCTGGGTATTCTGGAGATTTTCGGGGCAGACAGCCTCAGCAGCCGCAACAGCCTAGCAGACATTTATCCCAGCCGGCACAGAGCGCACCTCCACAGCCTACAGGTCGCAGATTTGATAGCCCAGGGTATTCAGGAGCAGGTCAGAGCTCCAGGGCTTCAGGTTCGCGGACAGATAGGGGTTCTGGTTAGACGAGGCCACCCAGGCCTCAGTGTTCTTATTGTGGCAGATACCATCCGGGAGAGTGCTACAGAGCCACCGGTGCATGTTTTTCTTGTGGCCGTCAGGGCCATTCTGTGAGAGATTGCCCGTATAAGGGTAGTTCGGGCGGTGCAGCGCAGCCTACCGGGTCAGCCGCCGGGTCATCATCTTCATCAGTGGCTATGCGCCCTACTGGGCCAGGTACTTCAGCACCAGCGGGTCGCGGCAGAGGTCGTGGTGGAGCTTCTGGTACTAGCGGTCCTTCGAACCGCATTTATGCTTTGTCCAGCTGCCAGGACCAGGAGGCATCGCCTAATGTCGTTACAGGTACCATATTGGTCTTTTCTCGGTCTGTGTATGCATTGATTGATCCAGGTTCGACTTTGTCATATATTTCGCCCCTTGTTGCTAGTAAAATTGGTATAACGTCTGAACCTATAGAGCCATTTGAGGTAGCCACACCGATTGGGGACTTTATTGTAGCAAAAAAGGTATATAAAGACTGTTCTGTAATTGTATGTGGTCGAGACACTAAGGCAGATCTGGTGGAGTTAGATATGATCGAGTTCGATGTTATTATGGGCATGGACTGGCTAGCTTCCTGTTATGCTAATGTTGACTGCCAAAATAAGGTAGTTCGTTTCCAGTTTCCTGGGGAGCCAGTTATAGAATGGGCTGGTAATACAGCATCGCCGAAAGGTAAGTTTATTTCATACCTTAAGGCAAAGAAAATGATCAGAAAAGGTTATATTTATCATCTGGTTCGGGTACAAGACTTGACAGCAGAAACGCCGACTCTTCAGTCAGTTCCCGTGGTTAATGAATTTCCAGATGTATTCCCGGATGAGCTTCCAGGCCTTCCTCCAGAGCGGGAGATAGATTTTACTATTGATTTGCTTCCAGATACTCACCCTATATCTATCCCCCCGTATAGAATGGCACCGGCAGAATTAAAAGAATTGAAAGAGCAGCTAAAAGATCTGTTAGTAAAGGGCTTCATCAGACCCAGTACTTCACCTTGGGGAGCTCCGGTATTATTCGTGCGTAAGAAAGACGGGTCGCTGCGTATGTGTATTGATTATCGGCAGCTGAATAAGGTAACCATAAAGAATAAATACCCCCTCCCCAGAATTGATGATTTGTTTCATCAGTTGCAGGGCGCCAAATATTTTTCTAAGATAGACCTTCGGTCAGGCTATCATCAGGTACGGGTACGAGCGGCCGATATTCCTAAGACAGCATTCCGGACCAGATATGGGCATTATGAATTCAGAGTTATGTCGTTCGGTTTAACTAATGCTCCTGCGGTATTCATGGATCTAATGAATCGGGTATTCAGGCCGTTCTTGGATATGTTCGTAATTGTATTTATCGATGATATTCTGGTTTATTCTCGATCCGAGGCAGAGCACGCAGATCATTTGAGAGCGGTACTTGGGGTACTTCGGCATCATAAATTATATATAAAATTTTCTAAATGTGAATTCTGGCTGGCTTCAGTGGCATTCCTGGGGCATATTATTGCAGCTGATGGTGTCCGGGTGGATACACAGAAAATTGAGGCCGTGAAGAATTGGCCCAGACCCACGACGCCCACAGAGGTACATAGTTTTCTGGGGTTAGCAGGCTATTACAGGAGATTTGGGGAAAAGTTTTCTTCGATTTCAGGGCCTTTGACAAGGCTAACTCAGAAGGGAGCTAAGTTCCAGTGGACCGATGCATGTGAACGAAGCTTCCAGTTGCTGAAAGAGAAGTTGACTTCAGCTCCAGTTCTGACTCTTCCAGAGGGACCCGATGGATATGTTATTTATTGTGACGCTTCTGGTGTGGGATTGGGCTGTGTATTGATGCAGCACGGCAGAGTTATAGCTTATGCTTCTCGGCCCCTATTCTGATTCTTCTGTGTTGTGGCACCAGCGTCGGGAGGGTGGCCACGTTTTGTCTGCCGAGTCCCTTGGCAGGGGCCGGATTGGATATGACATATGTTTCTGTACACACTCTGCATGTTTTGAAATTATGTATCTGATACTTTGGATTTTCTGTTTTCTTTCTGTATGTCCTGTACCAGTTATGATTTTGTCTCCGTAATTCAGGCTTTACATATTCAGTACATATTTCGTACTGACCCCCTTTCCTCGGGGGCTGCGTTTTCATGCCGCGCAGGTACCGACGACAGGTTTGCTGATCCGCACGCTTAGGATCTTATTCTGCTATTTTGGAGCGCTCTTTTATTCAGAGCCATCTTTTGGTATAGTCTGTCACTTCTATATATGTATATTCTCGTTCATGGGTACGGCGGGGCCCTGTCCCGTCATATGATTCTGTCGGTCTGTTTAGAGGTCTGTGGACATGTTTGTGGGTTGGGGTCTTTCTGTATAGTTGTGTGCTTATGTTGTGTTTGGGCGATCCCATTCGCCGCCGCGGTCGGTCCGCATATATTTAAATGTTGCTTTGTTGGCCCTGTGTGGCCTTTGTTGGTATTTTCTGCGTGCAGGGTATATGGGATAGTCCGTCAAACAAAGGAAACTCTGCCGAAATTTTTTTGGAAATTACCTAAATTTGAAATAAAGCCTTGTCGGCTTCTGCCATATACTAGAATGCGTTTGAATGCCCAGATCGGGCACTAGTCATGGCCTACGGGGTTGGGTCGTGACATCATTGATAGATCTGGAAGATGGAATCATGTTATGAATATGTATGCCAAAGATTAGAAGTTTTGAATGAATTATGACCTTAGCGAAAAGTTGTATATTATGTATATCGTATGAATATTTTGAGGAAATGATATGAAATGCTTCTAAACTATATGGTGATGATCTTGATTAATGATGAATATGGAAACATTGAACTTGGTTTGGAAGTGTGAAGTTGGAATGGAAGTTATCGTATTATGTCGCAAAGTAGAACTAGTTATGTCATATTGCGTTTTATATTGATTGTTGTTGTTGTTGGTGCTGTTGTTGGGTTGTTGTTGATTGTTTTGGCCGAGTTGAATTCTCGGGGGTGCTATATGTATAAGGGAGGTGCTGCCGAAATTTCGGTAGACAAATGTGAACTTAAGTGAATTCGTAGAATCCATAATTTACAATTGGTAAATGTGACCATTTGCAGATTTCTGACGAAACGGGAATTGAGCTTGGAAAGGTATACGAAGCTCAAAAGGTATGTAAAGCTCTCCCGATTCTTCTCTTGGCATGTCCTAGATGTACTAGGCTTGGATTTACGCCTCGGGGATTATTCTGTTCATCGGAATCCGCGATTGAAATTGTCGCATTTTCATTCAATGGAATTGAACACCTTAGGAGTCCTTTTTGGAGAATTATGCATATTTTCCCCAAATGGTCTAGAAAACTATTGAATGTCCTAGAGCCTTTCTAGGTGACCTCATAAGCATAAAAAAAATGCGTAAATTGAGCCCACCGCCTTGCTTGTCCCGAGGTGGGCCCACTATCCCCGGTTTTACCCTTATTGTACTTAAGGCTTGTTCTCGAGCAGTTTTGAAAGAAATGTCCTAACTACTCTTTTAATCACTAAACAAAAAAACTGTTTTTAATATTCCATTAAGTCTTATAAATTGTTTTGGCACTCGGAACGATTTCAGAAAGATTATGCTTCTGTAATTCTTTATGACATCCGAACCCCACGTATTATGATTCCGTCTGACTTTATTGGATTTGTTTGTCATTGATATGCCTCATCGAGTCTCTGAAAATATTTATGATATTTTGATTGCATTTAGTCTCTCACTACTCCATTCGTGGATGCCCCAATGTTTCCCACACTGAGCCCGGGCCAAGATATGTTATCAAGCGTAATCCTCTGCATTGTTCGCTGTGCCTCGATGTGAGGGGGCAGGTATACGTGTACATGGGTTTGTGGAGTATGCTGTGCCATGTACACATGTTCTGATATGATTTGCTATGGCCATCTGATATGACATACTATGTTACGGGGTTACGCCCCTATTCTGATTCTTCTGAGTTGTGGCACCAGCATCGGGAGGGTGGCCACGTTCTGTCTGCCGAGTCCCTCGGCAGGGGCCGAATTTGATATGACATATGTTTCTGTACACACTCTGCATGTTTTGAAAATATGTATTTGATACTTTGGATTTTCTGCTCACTTTCTGTACGTTCTGTACCAGTTATGATTTTGTTTCTGTAATTCAGGCTTTACATATTCAGTACATATTTCGTACTGACCCCCTTTCTTCGGGGGCTGCGTTTTCATGCCGCGCAGGTACCGACGACAGGTTTGCTGACCCGCCCGGTTAGGGTATCGTTTCTGCCATTTGGAGCGCTCTTTTATTCAGAGCCCATCTTTTGGTACAGTCTGTCACTATTGTATATATGTACACTATTCAGTGGTATGACGGGGCCCTGTCCCGTCTTATGATTCCGTTATGCTCTGTAGAGGTCTGTAGATATATCTGTGTGGGTTCTGTATATGTTTTGAGTTATTATGATCCGTGATGGCCTTATCGGCTTCCACGTACTATATTTGTTCCCCTGCACTATTTAGTATCGCTTACTAATTGTTATATTGATAATTTCTGCTAAAATAACTGGTATGGGGTTTGGGTACGTTTGGGTGTCCAGCACGGACACTAGTCACGGCCTACGGGGTTGGGTCGTGACAAAAGTGGTATCAGAGCGGTTCGTCCTCGGAATGTCTACAGACCGTGTCTAGTAGAGTCTTGTTTATCGGTGTGTTGTGCACCACACCTATAAACAGGAGGCTACTGGGCATTTAGGATACTACCCTTCTTTCTGTCTTAGATCGTACGATAGAGCTGTGTTATCAGGATGAGTCCTCCCTAACGAATTGTTATAATTGCAGTTATGCCTCCAAAAAAGGCGTCAGCAGCCCAAAAGGACAAGGCAGCAGCTGTGGGAGAGACTAGTCGGGCCCAGAGGACTACCAGGGCCCATGCACATATTGCTCCTGATATTTTACCCCCGGCAGAGGGCTCTTCCACACCGCCACAGGTAGAGGAGATTGGAGCAGCAGCAGCTGCAGGTCGAGGGGCGGCTCCACCGCCAGTGCCCGAGATTCCAGTACCTGAGCCCCCAGCTCCACGGCTAGGGACTGAGGATCAGACTATGAGAGAGGCAGTCCAGCTATTGACCAGACTTGTGGTAGGACAGGTTCAGGGGCACGGATTGGGAGGTGACCGAGCTGACAGGCGTGACAGTTCGAGAGCTCGTGAGTTCTTGACTTGTGGCCCTCCAGAGTTCTTCGGGACAAAGCCCGAGGAGGATCCTGAGGAGTTTATCAGGAAGATGCGGCGCACCTTACATTTGATTAATGCTTCCGCGATAGAGTCAGTCACGTTGGCTTCATACCGGTTGTATGATGTAGCGGCTAATTGGTACGAGTCCTGGGAGTTATCCAGAGGTGACGGCGCTCCCCCAGCAGTTTGGGATGATTTTGCTCAGGCTTTTCTTAGCCATTTTCTACCTCCGGAGTTACGGCGGGCCAGGGCTGACAGATTCTTATTGCTGAGACAGAGGGGCCGCAGTGTTCGAGAGTACAGTATGGAGTTCGACTCATTGGCCCGATATGCACCTGCTGTGGTAGCTACTATGGCTGACAGGATGCACAGGTACATTATGGGGTTGGATCGGTATTTTGTCGACAGTTGTTTGGTATTGGCCGCTCAGCCCGATATGGATATTTCCCGTATTCAGGCGCACGCCCAGGGCATGGAAGACCGGCACAGGGGTCATCAGCCCGATAGGAGTCAGGATCGGAGACAGCCCAAGAGGGCCAGACCATCCGGGTATTCTTGAGAGTTTCGGGGCAGACAGCCTCAGCAGCTGCAGCAGCCTAGCAGATACCCATCCCAGCCGGCACAGAGCGCACCTTCACAGCCTACAGGTCGTAGATTTGATAGCCCAGGTTATTCAGGAGCAGGTCAGAGCTCCAGGGCTTCAGGTTCGCGGACAGATAGGGGTTCTGGTCAGATGAGGCCACCTAGGCCTCAGTGTTCATATTGTGGCAGATACCATCCGGGAGAGTGCTACAGAGCCACCGATGCATGTTTTTCTTGTGGCCGTCAGGTCCATTCTGTGAGAGATTGCCCGTATAAGGGTAGTTCAGGTGGTGCAGCGCAGCCTACCGGATCAGCCGCCGGGTCATCATCTTCGTCAGTGGCTATGCGCCCTACAGGGCCGGGTACATCAGCACCGACGGGTCGCGGCAGAGGCTGTGGTGGAGCTTCTGGTACTAGCGGTCCTTCGAACCGCATTTATGCTTTGGCCAGCCGCCAGGACCAGGAGGCATCGCCTAATGTCGTCACAGGTACATTATTGGTCTTCTCTCGGTCTGTGTATGCATTGATTGATCCAGGTTCGACTTTGTCATATATTTCGCCCCTTGTTGCTAGTAAAATTGGTATAACGTCTGAACCTATAGAGCCGTTTGAGATAGCCACGCCGATTGGGGACTTTATTGTAGAGAAACAGGTATATAAAGATTGTTCCGTAACTGTATGTGGCCGAGACACTAAGGCAGATCTGGTGGAGTTAGATATGATTGAATTTGATGTTATTATGGGTATGGACTGGCTAGCCTCCTGTTATACTAATGTTGACTGCCAAAATAAGGTAGTTCGTTTCCAGTTTCCTGGGGAGCCAGTTATAGAATGGGCCGGTAATACAGCATTTCCGAAAGGTAAGTTTATTTCATACCTTAAGGCGACAAAAATGATCAGAAAAGGTTATATTTATCATCTGGTTCGGGTACAAGACTTGAAAGCAGAAACGCCGACTCTTCAGTCAGTTCCCGTGGTTAATGAATTCCAGATGTATTCCCAGATGAGCTTCCAGGTCTTCCTCCAAAGCGGGAGATAGATTTTACTATTGATTTGCTTCCAGATACTCAGCCGATATCTATTCCCCCGTACAGAATGGCACCGACAGAATTGAAAGAACTGAAAGAGCAGTTGAAGGATCTGTTAGAAAAAGGCTTCATCAGACCCAGTACTTCGCCTTGGGGAGCCCCGGTATTATTTGTGCATAAGAAAGACGGGTCGCTGCGTATGTGTATTGATTATCGGCAGCTGAATAAGGTAACCATAAAGAATAAATACCCCCTCCCCAGAATTGACGATTTGTTTGATCAGTTGCAGGGCGCCAGATATTTTTCGAAGATAGACCTTCGGTCAGGCTATCACCAGGTACGGGTACGAGAGGCCGATATTCCTAAGACAGCATTCCGGACCAGATATGGGCACTATGAATTCAGAGTTATGTCATTTGGGTTAACTAATGCTCCTGCGGTATTCATGGATTTAATGAACTGGGTATTCAGGCCGTTCTTGGATATGTTCGTAATTGTATTTATTGATGATATCCTGGTTTATTCTCGGTCAGAGGAGGAGCACGCAGATCATTTAAGGACTGTACTTGGGGTGCTTCGACATCAGAAATTATATGCCAAATTTTCTAAATGTGAATTCTGGCTGGCTTCAGTGGCCTTCTTGGGACATATTATTGCAGCTGATGGTGTCCGGGTGGACACACAGAAGATTGAGGCCGTAAAGAATTGGCCTAGACCCACGACGCCCATAGAGGTACGTAGTTTTCTGGGATTAGCAGGTTATTACAGAAGATTTGTGGAAAAGTTTGCTTCGATTTCAGCGCCTTTGACAAGGCTAACTCAGAAGGGAGCCAAGTTCCAGTGGACTGATGCTTGTGAACGAAGCTTCCAGTTGCTGAAAGAGAAGCTGACTACAGCTCCAGTTCTGACTCTTCCCGAGGGACCAGACGGGTATGTTATTTATTGTGATGCTTCTGGTGTGGGGTTAGGCTGTTTATTGATGCAGCACGGCAGAGTTATAGCCTATGCTTCCCGGCAACTCAAAAAGCATGAAAGGAATTATCCTACACACGATCTGGAGCTTGCAGCGGTGATTCATACTCTGAAGATATGGAAACACTATTTATATGGTGTTCATGTTGATATTTATACAGATCATAAGAGTCTCCAGTATATTTTTAAGCAGAAAGAGCTTAATTTGCGGCAGCGGAGGTGGCTGGAGCTCCTGAAAGACTATGATGTGGATATTCTGTATCATCCGGGCAAAGCTAATGTTGTTGCAGATGCGCTCAGCCGGAAATCTATGGGCAGCTTGGCAGACTTACAGCCAGACAGGAGAGAGTTAGTACGTGATATTCATCAGCTGGCTAGTCTTGGAGTTCCCCTGGCCGATTCTGGAGGTACGCAGATTTCTGTCCGAGGTGTTTCTGAATCTTCTATTAAGGAAGATATTAAGCGGCACCAATATGAAGAACCTGTTTTCGCTCGGTACAGAGATATAGCCCGTGAAGAGGAGCAGACTCTGTTCGGGTTTACATCAGACGGGGCATTATTGTACAAAGGCAGGCTGTGTGTACCAGGTATTGCGGGGCTACGGCAGAAAGTTATGAGCGAGACACACTATGCTCGCTATTCTATTCATCCTGGGTCTACAAAGATGTATCACGATCTAAGATGTCTATACTGGTGGGATGGCATGAAACGGGATATTGGAAAGTTCATCGCCTAGTGTCCAAACTGTCAGCAGGTCAAAATTGAGCATCAGAAGTCGGGTGGTCTGTTACAAGAAATGGAAATTCCAACATGGAAGTGGGAGATCATTAATATGGACTTTATTACAGGTTTGCCTCGCACTCCACGGAAGTATGATTCCATCTGGGTTATTGTTGATAGGCTGACAAAATCAGCCCATTTTCTCCCCGTCAGGACTACTTATTCCGCTGAGGATTATGCCAGACTATATATTAGAGAGATTGTGAGACTACACGGAGTTCCTATATCTATTATCACTGAAAGAGGCGCCCAGTTTACGACGAATTTCTGGAGATCTTTTCAGGAGGGATTAGGGACTCAGGTGAGTCTGAGCATAGCATTCCATCCTCAGAGCGACGGGCAGGCCGAGCGCACTATCCAGACGCTGGAAGATATATTGCGGGCCTGTGTTATTGATTTCAGAGGTAGCTGGGATGATCACTTGCCGTTGATTGAATTTGCTTATAATAGCAGTTACCATTCCAGTATCCAGATGGCTCCGTACGAGGCTCTGTATGGCAGGAGATGCAGGTCACCTATCGGCTGGTTTGATATTGGCGAGGCAGAATTAATCGGCCCAGATATGATCCAGCAGGCCGTTGATAAGGTGAAACTTATCTGAGAGCGATTGTTAGCAGCCCAGAGTCGACAGAAATCATACGCTGATAAACGGCGTCGTCCTTTGGAATTCTAGGTTGGTGATTGGGTATTTCTCAAGGTATCGCCTATGAAAGGCGTAATGCGGTTCGGCAGAAAGGGTAAGCTTAGTCCGCGTTATATTGGGCCTTATCAGATTGTTCGGAAAATTGGAAATGTCGCCTATGAGTTGGATCTGCCATCTGATTTAGAAGCGGTACATCCGGTATTCCATGTATCTATGCTCCGCAAATGTATCGGTGATCCTTCCAGAATATTTCCAGCAGATGATATTCAGGTGACGGAGCAGTTATCTTACGAGGAACAGCCCGTAGCCATTTTGGACCGCCAGGTAAGAAGGCTCCGAAACAAAGACGTAGCTTCCGTTAAGGTGCTGTGGCGGAACAATAACAGGGAGGAAATGACCTGGGAGGCCGAAGAGGAAACGAAGAAGAAATATCCACATCTGTTCCCTATGCCCGCAGGTAATTTAAAATCCTTGTTTAATTATATTCAATTATGAATGTGTACCATATGTGTTGGCTATAAACAGAAACTCCCCGGAACATTTTCAGACCTAATAAGATTAATTTAACATTCGAGGACGAATGTTCTAAAGGGGGGGAGGATGTTATATCCCGTGTTTTCGCACATTTGAAAAAGTTAGAAATAATCTTGACTTGTAAGAAATAAGGCACTAATTGATTTTTAGTTAACATAGGAGTTGTGCATGAAAGAGTAGTGTCGTGGAAATGTGGGATAAGGTTAAGGGAAATTTTGGAATTTTGGAAATTAGTTTCGGGAATTGTAAAACAAGGATTTAAATCCATTGGGCCAAGAAAGATTGAAGAGAAAAATTTGGGCCCAATACTAAGGGGTGGCCGGCCACATAGTGGCCCAAACCCATGGTTAGTAATTAAATTGCCATTTGTTTAATTGACATAAGAGATTATATTATATATAGTCATCCCTATCCATTAGAAGACACAAGAAAACAAGCAAAGCAAGAGCAAAAGACCAAGAACCATTCGGCCCTAGCTAAGCAAAAATCACTTCCAAAAATATTGCTCCAAAAATTTTTCTCTTGGAGAATTTCTACTAAGTTGAGTACCCTTTTCAACTTGGTGTAGTTGTTCGGAAGAAGGAGCCCTTGGTACACCACTTTGATCACATACCCAAGTAAAGAAGACCAGAGAATAAGGTAAGAATTCATCCCTTATTATTGTGTTATGAAGTTTTGTTTGTGTTGTAGTATGTGGGAATGAGTTGATTGTATAGAAATATGGAAGATTTCAAAGTGGGTTTGGGATATAGTGTATAGCCGTGTATGCCTATTGTTGTATATATATGGTGAGTTAAAATTATGTTGTATTCTAGTTATGTTTATGGTGGAATTCACATTGGAAAGGAAAGTTGAATAAATTTGGTGGAAGTTGGAATATAGAAGTTGGCCGTGTGGTATGGTGTTAGGAAGATGGCAATGAATTAATTTTATTTGGTGTGTTAGTTGAGTTGTAGGAATCCTTGCACGTAAATGAAGATAAAATGACGTAAGTTTGTATTGAAACGGAATGTAGAAACTTATGTCGCTTAGTACAATTTTATGACATTATGAAAAACGAAGTTGTTAGGTTGCCAATTATGATGATGATTGATAGATCTGGAAGATGGAATCATGTTATGAATATGTATGCCAAAGATTAGAAGTTTTGAATGAATTATGACCTTAGCGGAAAGTTGTATATTATGTATATCGTATGAATATTTTAAGGAAATGATATGAAATGCTTCTAAACTATATGATGATGATCTTGATTAATGATGAATATGGAAACATTGAACTTGGTTTGGAAGTGTGAAGTTGGAATGGAAGTTATCGTATTATGTCGCAAAGTAGAACTAGTTATGTCATATTGCGTTTTATATTGATTGTTGTTGTTGTTGGTGCTGTTGTTGGGTTGTTGTTGATTGTTTTGGCCGAGTTGAATTCTCAGAGGTGCTATATGTATAGGGGAGGTGCTGCCGAAATTTCGGTAGACAAATGTGAACTTAAGTGAATTCGTAGAATCCATAATTTACAATTGGTAAATGTGACCATTTGCAGATTTCTGACGAAACGGGAATTGAGCTTGGAAAGGTATACGAAGCTCAAAAGGTATGTAAAGCTCTCCCGATTCTTCTCTTGGCATGTCCTAGATGTACTAGGCTTGGATTTACGCCTCGGGGATTATTCTGTTCATCGGAATCCGCGATTGAAATTGTCGCATTTTCATTCAATGGAATTGAACACCTTAGGAGTCCTTTTTGGAGAATTATGCATATTTTCCCCAAATGGTCTAGAAAACTATGGAATGCCCTAGAGCCTTTCTAGGTGACCTCATAAGCATAAAAAAAATGCGTAAATTGAGCCCACCGCCTTGCTTGTCCCGAGGTGGGCCCACTATCCCCGGTTTTACCCTTATTGTACTTAAGGCTTGTTCTCGAGCAGTTTTGAAAGAAATGTCCTAACTACTCTTTTAATTACTAAACAAAAAAACTGTTTTTAATATTCCATTAAGTCTTATAAATTGTTTTGGCACGCGGAACGATTTCAGAAAGATTATGCTTCTGTAATTCTTTATGATATCCGAACCCCACGTATTATGATTCCGTCTGACTTCATTGGATTTGTTTGTCATTGATATGCCTCATCGAGTCTCTGAAAATATTTATGATATTTTGATTGCATTTAGTCTCTCACTACTCCATTTTTGGATGCCCCAATGTTTCCCACACTGAGCCCGGGCCAGGATATGTTGTCAAGCGTAATCCTCTGCATTGTTCGCCGTGCCTCGATGTGAGGGGGCAGGTATACGTGTACATGGGTTTGTGGAGTATGTTGTGCCATGTACACATGTTCTGATATGATTTGCTATGGCCATCTGATATGACATACTATGTTACGGGGTTACGCCCCTATTCTGATTCTTCTGAGTTGTGGCACCAGCGTCGGGAGGGTGGCCACGTTCTGTCTGCCGAGTCCCTCGGTAGGGGCCGGATTTGATATGACATATGTTTCTGTACACACTCTGCATGTTTTGAAAATATGTATTTGATACTTTGGATTTTCTGCTCACTTTCTGTACGTTCTGTACCAGTTATGATTTTGTTTCTGTAATTCAGGCTTTACATATTCAGTACATATTTCGTACTGACCCCCTTTCTTCGGGGGCTGCGTTTTCATGCCGCGCAGGTACCGACGACAGGTTTGCTGACCCGCCCGGTTAGGGTATCGTTTCTGCCATTTGGAGCGCTCTTTTATTCAGAGCCCATCTTTTGGTACAGTCTGTCACTATTGTATATATGTACACTATTCAGGGGTATGACGGGGCCCTGTCCCGTCTTATGATTCCGTTATGCTCTGTAGAGGTCTGTAGATATATCTGTGTGGGTTCTGTATATGTTTTGAGTTATTATGATCCGTGATGGCCTTATCGGCTTCCACGTGCTATATCTGTTCCCCTGCACTATTTAGTATCGCTTACTAATTGTTATATTGATAATTTCTGCTAAAATAACTGGTATGGGGTTTGGGTATGTTTGGGTGTCCAGCACGGACACTAGTCACGGCCTACGGGGTTGGGTCGTGACATGCTGGCACCTACCATTCTCACCTCGGTAGGCGAACCCTTAACCCAACATTCACAAAAGATAGAAATAGCGAAAGAAAGTAAAATAACGTAAGTCTCACAAACATAATATAAATAAGTACGGAAGTAAATGAAATCCACCCCAGTATCTGGTCTGGTCATACAAGAGCATCTAAACCAAACACTACAAGTCTGAGTAATAATACATAAATAGTCTCAAAATCATGTCTCAGAATGAGAAGCAAGACATAATAATAGGAAGAGTCTTCAGGCAGCGAACGTCCTCATACTTACCCTAAAGAGACTTGAATCAGCAATCCTCGAATATCAGCCACGAGGGGTAGAAGAAGATCCAACCTGGTACTCTGCATTCATAAAAGAATGCAGCAAGTGCAGGTCAGTACAAATAATAAGTACTGGTAGGTATCATAGGCCGACTAAGACTAGCTAACGTATATAAAGACAACAAAGCAAGATAAACATGTAAAACAACAAGGTACAAGTCAACACGAATCCATTTCCATAGTACAAGTCACCACCTATGTTATAGCATCTAAACCCAACTGTGCCAAGTATCAGTCTAACCATTCCGAACCAGTATATCCCAATCATATCACAACAAGTCATCACCTATGTTATAGCAGCTAAACCCAACTGTGCCAAGTCTCAGTATAACCATTCCGAACCAGTATATCACAATCATATCACAACCTTATCACAGAAAACCAAGAGGTACAATGCAATGTAATAATGTATGAATGATAAATGCAATGCATATTACTGTCATTTCTCTGGGCAAAAGATGCGGCCTCAAGTCCACTTTGCGGTGCCGCATATTCGCCGCAACTTTATGCTCTTTTGATATTTTTGTTCCATTTTGTCCCTCTTTGAAAACACACGAAAACACGAACAAACACTTGAAAAGCCTACTCAAAAAGTATAAGTAGTGGATGTAAAAAGCACTAAAATTCATGACTTATCACATATGCACAGTACACATGCACCCCGACCGATGAAACATCACATCTCGGCTGTCACACCCCGATCTTACTAGGGTGTGATGGGCACCCGACCCCATATCTGGAGCCGAGCGAACCCACTGGCTCTTATTACATATATAAACTCTTGAATCAATTAAGAAATAAATACACAGTAAGCTCTCTAATTATTTTTTTTCATAAGTAAAGTCTATCATCACGTGGGACCCGTGACGTGAAACATAATAACATATCGACTGGCGAAGCCGTCTACAAAGCTGACACTCTATACCCACGACTCTGTCTGCAAAGTCTCTAACCTCGAACATACCGTCATAGTACATATACTCTGACTTGGCAGCACTCCAGGACAAGTGGAGCCTACCAACTCCGCTGGAACATCTTCTATGCTAACTTCACATCCTTTGGGTGTACCTGCGCGGCATGAACGCAGCCCCCGAAGAAGAGGGGTCAGTACGAGTAATGTACCGAGTATGTAAGGCATGAATAATAATATGCGGAAAATATAGAACAAGGATAGTAACATAATAGAAACATGTAGCATATCATGAGGGAGGAAGATAACCTGTACATATAAGTGCCCTTCGGCAGATACCATGCATGCTTAGCGCTGCGGATCGTGCAGCCCGATCCATATGTGCATATATTATAACATATTGCTGCGGAACGTGCAGCCCGATCCATATGTATGTATAATACTTTAATTTCTTGGAAAATATCTCTTTTCATATACATATGGATAATAGAACACATCATATTGCCGAGGCGTCGGCTCCGATCCATTTAACCATACATCCCGCGTCCGGGACGAAATCATGTATCATACTCCAACTGATCAGGTGGCTATGCGTCTATAGCGCCTTCTCTTTCCCAATCTTCCCCATATACATGTACATATACTTATAACATATAAGCAGCATGCATTAGAGCCCAAAGGAAATCATGTCCGTATCGGAGTGACATAAGGTCGGTAGCCTCCGATTTCGTTATGGAGTAATCGTTATAGTCATGTCTCACCTTGAAAGTACTAGTATTATAAGGCGAGACTGTCAATAAAGCGTAGAATACGATCATAAGCTTCATATAACATTCATTCATTCGCTTTAAGGTCCTTTAGAAAGTAGTAAAATTGAAATCATGAACTAGCTTGACACTTTCATACTCATATTGAATTCTTAACTTGAAACTCTTAGTCATGGAATCATTCTTATCATACTCGTCATCAACATGTTCTCTTAATTAATATCATCGTTATTGTCATCATAGAAATGTTCTCATTAGAATAGTTACAACACTTATCGTTTGATAAACGGAACAATAAAGAAGAATCCAGGAATAGTGGGCCCACCTCGGTCAAATGAGGGGGCGTACCCAATTTACGTATAATATGTTTCATGACATTACTTATGAGAGGTTTACAGTAGTTGGATCCTATTTGTGCAAGTTCTAGATGTTTAGGTAACTTTCCAACAATCTATGCAAGATTTTAATTCAATTCTATTAAATGAAAAACGACTAATTTCAATCTCGGATTTCTAGGAAAGGAATTGTCCCCGAGGCCCGTGTCCAAACCTATTACGTCTAGGACATGCCAAGGAAGGAAGGTGAAGCCTTACATACCTCTTTCCGCTCCTTATGCTATTCCAAATTCAAGTTGCAAATCCGCCAAAATCTACAAATTTGTCACATTTACCAAATATCAATTTCAAGCCTTTAAGAATCCAATCTTAATTCATACTTGTCTACGGAAATTTGGGCAGCATCTCCCCTATACATAGAGCATCCCCGAGAATTTAACTCGGCCAAAATAATTCAACAACAACCCAACAACAACAACAATCACTACACAACACAATATAACATAATTAGTCCTCTTTCCAACATAGTGCAATAACTTTCATTCCAACTTCACATTTCCAAACCAATCTCAATGTGTTTACATTCATTACTAATCAAGATCATTACAATATAATTCGGAAGCATTTCATATCATTTCTACAAAATATTCACAAGATATACAAAATATACAAACTTTCCACCAAAACCATAATCCATCCAAAACTTCTAATCTTCAATCTACATATTCATAACATATTTCCATCTTCCAATTTCATCAACCATAATCATAATTTGCACCTTAACAATTTCATTCTCATAATTACATGCTACTTTCTGTACTTTGATTACTCTATTTTATCTGTGCCGCTTTCGTGATTTGCATTTCCATATCGCTTTGAATTCCTTGATTATCCTATTTTACTGTGTCGCTTGCATTATTTCATTGCAATATCGTTTTAAATCTTTTAACCTTATCTGACCCCCTTTTTATGCTTCTATTGAGCCGAGGGTCTCTCGGAAACAGCCATCCTACCTTGGTAGGAGTAAGGTCTGCGTACATTATACCCTCCCCAGACCCCAAGATGTGGGATTTCACTGGGCTGTTGTTGTTGTTGTTGTAATTACATAAATCTACCATAAAATCACAAAACTTCTCATAACCACTTAACAACCAATCTTTCATGTCAATATGGACTATTATCCTTCCAAATTCACCAACTAACATAATAATTCACACTTAAAACTCCACTTCCATAATTACATAAAAACTTCAATAAAATCACATAATTTCCTATAACTATTTCCAATAATTTTCCATGCCAACTTGAACCATTTTCTTCCATTTCCAATATAAGGTCCACAACAACTACAACTAGAATACAACATAAAATTCAACTCATCTTATTTATACAACCTTACATATACATGCACACATGCAAACCCACTTTGTAAACTTCCATATTTCCATAAATTCTACTCATTTCTACATACTACAACATAAACCAACCTTCATAACATAATAAAAAGGAATTAATTCTTACCTTTTTATACAATCTTCTTCACTTGACCAAGTTGTCAACTTGAAGAAACAAGTGCTCTTTCTTCCAAAATAATTACACCAAGTTGTAAAGGACCCTTGAATTAGTAGGAATACCACAAGAAAATAATTTTTGGGAGAAGATTTCAAAGGGACAAAAATTAGAGAGCATGGCCGTATGTCATGTCTCCTTTGCTCTTCATTTCTTTGTTTTTCTCCTCTTCTAATGTTCTTGAAACTTCTATATGTTTCAAGACAACTAAATGACCCCTTTTATTTAATTATCACATGGAAATTAATTAGAATCCATGGGCTTGGGCCATTGTATGGCCGGCCACCCCTCTTTTGGGCCTAATTTTTCTCTTCATTTTTTTTTGGGCCAACCCGGTTGGTCCCGAGTTGGGCCTAGCCCACTGACCTTTCGACCTTAAAACGTTCATATCTCCTTGCACCGACATCACCGGAGAACCCACGACCTATGGTTAGAGAGCTAATTCAATTATCTACAACTTCTATTTTTTGGTATTTTTCCAAATTCCAAACTTATAATACCGTTTGTGCCCCTCAAAGTCAGGTCACCCGAAAACGTTTTCTTAAAAATATTCGTTTGGAGGGCTTCCACTTTGATTTGGCCCAAGGGTCCTTCATGAGTTGTGTTTAACTTTACATATGTGATTCATATGAATTTTCAGATGTTTCAAAAAAAAAATCTCGATGTGCGGGCCCCACCCCATCTTACAAATAATCCGACGTTAAAAAAATACGGGCTGTAACATCGGCAGCACAAGCCATGAGGGACCCGCAAAGTCCATGTAGCACTCGTCCCAGCAATGACCTCGGCGACGAGCACTTCTCGATCCCAGCAAGAGACCGCGGGCATCGAGCACTCATTCGTTCCAAGCAAGAGACTTCGGGCAACGTACACTTATTCCGCTCCAGTAAATGACTTCAGATCACAGTCTCTCATCTCTGTTTTACGCTCTCCGACAAAGACCTCGGAGGCTACACTCTCTCACTTATCACCATCAGAACTATAATAATGTGATATTAATGTATCATGAAAATGAGTATGAATACGATGCAGTGTAATATGAACAACCAATTCAATCCCAAATAGTACCACACATAGCACACAAGTAATATCAATAATAAGGCTACACAATAAGCCACAATGGAATCACAATTCTCATATCAATATCAATCAAGTAAAGTACCGCAATATCATAGCTATGATATATCACTAATCACCAATATACGATGTCTCAAAGTGGTAATGAGCCAATAAGTAAATAGAACAAGATAAGTCAACGTCGCAACGGGCTGGCTAGCCCCCAAATCACACAACAAGGCCCAACCTAAGACAATATCCAACCCAACTTCATACCCGAAGGTTTATATGCATTTTCCGACAATATCATCCAAACAAACGCTTCGCTAATCGAAGTCTCGCTATAAGGTAAATTGTAACCTATTTGGAGAGCCGAATAGGAAAGTCTCCAATAGTCAAACCTTAGTTTTGCCCATCCTTTGAGCCTTGAGATAATGGAAGTCTAATCATATCCGAATAATGAAGTTATAATCAAGAAGGAACATCATTCAACCTTACTACTATTCAAGACCCAAATCCTAACCTGTGGAATGAGGTTTATGAACTAAAGAGATTAAATTAGGAATCTATAGGTCTCAACATCAAATTAATGCTCCAGGTGATCAACTCCCATCACTTATAAACTAGAAGAACTAACAAATCACTTAATTTCGGATTCTAGGCAAAACCCCCAAATTTGGGTATAAACCCTAACTTCCAATTTCATAAATTACACACTAACAAGGAAAGAATCATGCAATAATAGTTTCTAATCATCAATTCCATGCTTAATAAAGCTAACTCAATCAATAAATTAAGATTTAATAGCCTAGAATGAAGAACCCATTAAACTCTCTTTTAATCCTCAAGCTCTTAATGAAACTAGCATGATTAATGGATTCCTAAGGTGATTATTTGAACAAGGAATGGAAAGGAAGGTGAAAGAACTTACCACGATGATTTTCTATGAAGAATAGCCTTGAATGCTCCCAAAAAGCTCTAAAGTCAGAGTGGTATTGAATAAAAGACTTAAGGCTTTTAACACACACTTAATGAATCTAACTGCCCGTCACCCGCTTCCGCGCCCACTCAAGCGCTTCAGCAGTCCCGCTTCCGCTGTCCAAGCAAAAAGTACCAGATCGCTATTGTCACACCCCGACTTTACTAGGGTGTGATGGGCACCCGACCCCATACTCGGAGCCTAGCGAACCCGGTGACTCTTATTACGTACTTAATTTCCTTAGACTCTTACATTAATAAGAAATGAAAACATAGTAAAACCTTCAGATTTTTTTTTTTTTTTTTGTACTCAATTCAAACAAAATCTGTAATTATATGAAACTTATATCATAACACGTATGACACATCGGCCGGTGGAGCCGCTTACTGAACTGACAACCAATAACCACAACTCTGTCTGCAAAGTCTCTAACTTCGAACAAGACATCATAGCATAGTACGCTGACTCGGCTACACTCCAGGGCCAAATGGAGCTCGCCAACTTCGCTGGAACATCTTCTATAATAGCTTCAACTCATCTGGGTGTACCTGCACGGCATGAAACGCAGTCCCCGAAGAAGAGGGGTCAGTACGAGCAATGTATTGAGTATGTAAAGCATAAATGATAACATAATAAAATGGACAGAAGATGAACAACAACATAGCAAGGAACATATGGAAAGTATAAGAAAAGTTACGACTGTAACTGCTTGCCTCTTAAGGCGGAATCATGCATGCTCACTTTTACTTTCCTGTATACATATCCATATAGCTGCCCGCCTTAGCGGTGACTGCCCGGCCGTATAGGCGCGGTGTAATCATCCATAGCCGCCCACTAGTGGTGTCTGCCCATGCCAAAAGGTCATGGTGTATCTGTATAGCTGCCCGCCTTAGCGGTGACTGCCCGGCCAACTAGGCCCGGTGTATCTGTATAGCTGCCCGCCTTAGCGGTGACTTCCCGTGCCATATAGACACGGTGTTATTATCCATCATAAGCATGCATAAGAGCCCAACCAAACACTATAACTTTATCGGAGTGACGTAAGGTCGGTAACCTCCGATTACATTATGGAATAATCAAGATCGTCATGCCTCACCTTTAAGGGACTAGTATTATAAGGCGAGACTATCAGCGAAGAATAGCATTAAGAGACTACATAGAATAAGATCATAAGCCTCATAAAATATCAATTCATACACTTAGGAGTCTTTAGAAAATAGAGTCATAACAAAGGAATAGAATTGAAATCAAGAACTAGCTCATTGTTCTTATATTCATATTGAATCCTTAACTTAAGACTTTTAGACATGAAACCATTCTTGTCATAATCATCGTGGACATATTCTCTTCTTTTGACATCATCGTTATCATTACAAAAGCATATTCATCGTTGTAGTCACAAAAGCTTACAAAATCATGAACCTTTATTTTAGAAAAGTATAGACATTTTGGAAAACGTTTACGGGTTATTAGGAAGAGAATCATGCCATAGAATCATAAACTTCTAACTTTTGAAAACAAGGAAATTATGGAAATACTTATGAAATCATAACCTAGGAATCATGCCTTGGAAGAAAAGGGACGAGCCTTAACATACCTGTTCCGCGTCCTATTAGCTACGCCTAATCGTCCAAGCTCGCTATCGCTAGTCTACATTCAAGAAGATTGACGCAATCATTAGATTCATCACCATATACTTGTCTTAATCCTTCAAACAAATTCATTTATAATCTACCGAAATTTTGGCAGTATCTCCCGGTAAATACACCATCCCCGAGAATCTAACTCGGCCAATTCAACAACAAACCCGAGAATGGAACTCGGCCACATTATCAACAACAATACCAACAATTATTTTAACAATACTACAATATTCATAATGATCCAATGCTACCCGAATCCTCCAACTTCAACAAAAGTATTAACCACACATTTTTCTCATTCTAGATTCATAAACCATATCAACAACCATGCATTAACAACATCATCCATACAATGTAAGAATCCAAGCTAGTGTCACATTAAATTTCTTCAACAATCCTATAACGATTACAACTTCATTTCCAAGTCATTAAGCCTTCATTTTCTTATGGATTCCACAACAACAACAACTAAAATGTCAAATAGAATCAACTCACCATAACTTGCCAAACCAACCCCTATTCGGCCACAATAACATCATACATGTTTTCATGCGTTTTCATTCATTTCTACACATTACAACAACAACCAAAAGACTAAGTAAAATTAATCTATTTCTTCTACACAACACCACATGTACACGACCAATGCTATACACACACGGCCACCACTTCAACATCACATTTTCCATGAATTTCATTCATTTCAACCTTCCACGATACTCACAAATTATCCATAAACATATAAGAGAAGGTTAAACACATACCTTTTCCACTTATCTCTTCATTCGGCTAGGGGCATATATTGCTCAAATGAGTGATTTAGTTGCTCCAATAACTCTCCCATGTTAACGAGGACGTTCCAATTGGTTGAAAAGCTGGAAGAGATAATTTATTTTGATCATCTTCCATTGCTCCCATTTTTGGAGCCATGGCCGAACCTAGCTCCCTTTCTTTCTCCCTCTTCTTTTTTTCCAAGCTTCTTTAATTAGTGATCAATTAGTCATCTTCCCTCATATATATATGTATATAGTTCTTATGAGCATGTGAGGGGCACATGCCCTCTTCTCCATTTTTCTAGAATTTTCTTCCTTTTTCTTGTATTAAAAGATGACTAATATCTTGCCTTATAAGCCTTGGTCCATTTATATGATCACATGGCCATAAAATAATGGGACCCACATACACACACACACACTCCCACGGCCAACTTGGCCCCTTCATGAATTTTCTTGAACACTTTGGTCCTCGAAGAACATTCTTGAACACTTTGTGAAATTCCCGTTTTGCCCCTAGCCTTCCACAATATTACCATGGGCCATTTTGTGAATTTCCCTTTTTACCCTTAACCTTTCTCATCATTTCTATACTACCAATGTTCATAAATAATATTCATAACCAACTTATACATTAGAATAATTTTTGAAGATGGTCGTCCCCTTAACTTTGCCACGACTACCTTGAAATATCAGAACGTATAAAATACGGGATATAATAGCTATAGCGGCAGGGCCACTACTAAAGAGGTACCGTTGTCGTGGTCCTAGTGCCGCCATAGCGGGCACCAGACCCCAAAAACTCCCAAGTTTCACTAATTCAACCCAAAATCCCGACTATCACCCGAGGCCATCTGCTTACAAACCATATATGCAAACATATATAAAAACACGCTACGAACGCACTCGCGGCCTCAGAATTCCCAATGAAGGTCTCGTTAACTGAGTCAACTCCTGATACCTCATAACCAACTTCCTAATCCAAGTCCTAAAATACACCCAAGTGCATTGGGAACCTGACCGAATATACACATAAGTTCCAAAAGACCATCCGGACCTCTCAGAATAAGTGAATTCCCGAAAAAGATCTGTTTAACCAAAAGTCAATTTTGAGTCAACTCTTTTTCTCTTTAAGCCCAAATTTCCCACATAGTCACCCAAATCATAACCAAAGACCTCACAAATGTGAGCTAAACGAGCTCGGGAAAGGGTCAAAGGCACCAAAAAGGCTATAATGACCAAACTGTAATGCATAATACTGAAATACTGAATCATACTGGACTACATAATATTGTAATACTGAATTGAACTAAACTGAGACATGTATTCATGAGCTGATTATGGAGTTTAAAGCATTAACTATTCGTAAGCAATCTGATCCTGAGACATGAAATCCTACTAACATGGCTTTGAGAGTCATACTGAAATAATGATATGAGATACTTAACATGAATTCATACTGAGACATGAAAGCATACTAAGGTGCTGATATGCAGTACTAACTTTTACTATACTAACTCAGACATGAATTTTTGAACTGAGTATGAGCATTGGATTTTTAACTACTTTATAAACATGCTGAGTTTCTAGATTGAGTCTCAAGGGTATAAAACACGAGTCTAATTAGATTATGTTCTGGGTTCACAACGTTCGGAATGAAAATCATGAAAGAACTATGAAACTAGGGAATAGAAGTTCTGCAACTATTCAAGGAGACTAAGCTGAACCATATTTCTAAGTCAATTCGTAACGTTGTAAAAGAAATGTAGCATAGGGAGAATCATTAACATTCCCAAACGTAGAGAGTTAGCCTCACATACCTTAACTTCCGGCTTTTGAGGGTAGTACAATGTTCGTCAACCCTTTCAACTTTAATCTATAGCAATACAAGTTAAACGGATTCCATACTAGCAATAATATCCATGCTTTGGTCATCTAAGTATTTTATCAAACACTTGGTGGGTATAAAGCTTCATAGCCCTTACTAATGGTGTTTTCTTCACCCGATTCCCATTCTCTTTCTTCTAGGTGATTCTACAATCCAAAATAGATATAACTAACATCATTTTTCATCACCCAATAGGTAAACAACACCCTGAACCAATAATCAACAACTAACAACCCAATCCTATAATTGTTCATGCTTTTGTATCAAACCCATCAACACATATCTCATGAACTTATAGCCTATAATCACCAATAGGAAGTTATAATCAATTGAAGTAGGAGAGTCTTACCTTTTTGATGTCCAAGTCTCTTGAAATTCGGATTCTAGGGTTCTTTTGTCCAAGACAAAGATTAAATCGATAATCTATGGAATAGATGGGGATCTTAGCATTAATCTTTGTTAGATTAATGTAATAATCAATGGGGTTTGAGTAGGAACTCACCTTGGATGCTTTGGGGAAGCCCTAGGGTGTTTTCTCTCCAAAAGACGATTTAGAACAAAGTGGGAAAAGTTTTTCGGAGTTGGGTATATATAAAATTCGGAAAAAAAGTCATTTCAAGCATAAAATGGCCTGATGTGTTGCCCAGGGAGTCGCGGGGCACGACGCGCTAGGTATATATTACAGGTTCCGATGAAATTTATAATTTTCAGCAAAATTGGCCTAGCGCGATGCACGAGGCATTGCTGGGCACGAGGCGTTAGGCCTTTTCTGACAGCATTCGGTAAAATAGGCATAACTCCTAGCACAGAGCTCCGTTTGAGCTGGGCGACATATAGTTGTAAGCTATTTCAAAGATATACAACTTTCATGTTTTAAGTTTTCTCAAATTCTCAATGGATTTTCATGAAATTGGGCTAAAAAGCCGACCTATCTTAAACTTAGCCGATTCTATCGAATCTTATGCACTTCACTATCCGTTTTGATTCTAGAGCAACTATTTCCATCCAAACTCATCCCGATAGTACTTCACATGTCTAAAATTTCATGTTAATACTCATTAACACCTAATCTGAATTTACGGGATGTTACATTGACGCGTGGCCAACGCGCATGGCTTGCTACTCTGAGCGTTTTCATGACTAACTATTTGTTCTGATCTCCGTTTGGCCTAATATTTATATGGATGGAAAGTTATTTCCACGTACTACAATTTTCATTAAGGAACCTTTTCCAAATTCTCAACTAATCAAGGGGTTACGGTTGCCCGAAGTAGGCCTCTCGGCCACTTTCGCAAAACCTTTCAAATCTTCAAATGTTTCGCGAAAACACTAACGATATGAGTCTAACCTTAGTTCTAAGATATGGGATGTAACAAAGATACCCCTCCTCACCCTCATCTCCACCACAAACTTTCATAGTGTGGCTTAGCAACTTAATACCCCTATAGTTGTTGCAATTTTGACTCCCTTGTTCTTGAAAAACTGTATCATTGTACTCCACCTCCATTATTTGGGCAGTTTTTACGTCCTATTAATGACGTTAAATAACCCACTTAACCAGTCCATACTTACTTTACATGCGCTCTTCCAAAATTCCACAAGATCTTGCCTGGCCCGATAGGTCTCCCCCTTCTTATCTTTTGAATAACCCCCTTAACTTCCTCAAACTTTATACCCCTACAATACCCAAAATCACGACAACTTTTGGAGTGTTCTAAATCGTCTGGTACAATATTCATGTCTCCCTCTTCATTCAAGAGTTTATAGAAGTATATTTTCCATCTTCGTCTAATGTGTGCCTCTTCCACCAATACTTTACCTTCCTCATCTTTGATGCACTTCATTAGATCCACGTCTCGGGCTCTCCTCTCTCTAGCCTTGGCGAGCCAATAAAATCTCCAATCATCGCATTTGTCATGTAGTTCTTTATACACAAGCGTTCAAACGCTGCTGTCATAGCCGCTGTAACCACTAACTTCGTTTCCTTCTTCGTTGCTTTATACCTCTCCGTAGTTATGGATTTCTAGCTTTTATTATCTATCTAGTTATCGATTTCATATGTACAATTTTTCTGCTGCCTAGTTAAGATTGCTTTTACGAGGTTCCCTATGCTTTATGTTATGGGTTTCCTCGATTCAGGATAATGGGTGTCTGGCACAAGCCCTCAGGATTTGGGTCCTGACAAGAAACAACATGTTCAACTGAACCAATACTTTTGACAGATAAATACAAGTATATATGTGAAAAAATCATTTTTATAAATTCAAATATTAAAATATAAACTCATAATAATTTCAAGAGTGCAATAGATTCAATAGTAATAATCTAAATATTAAATTCATTAAATATAAATCTGGATATGTTACCATTCCTTTTTTTTTTTGGGGGACGGGGTATTAGAGGAGCTAGGCTCTCCACTTGAACGAATTTTATTCTACTCCACTTGAGCTAGTTTTATTCTACTTTATTTTATTACTCTTTTCTTTTTTTGGAAAATTTATTTTATTACTGTGGAATAAACGGGATATATTTTTTATGGTTTGGACCCTCTTAGCGCCTCCAAGGAAAGATTCTTCACACATGTAGGTCGCAATGTGACAATTTTATCAACGATTTACCACTACATTCTTTGTGAGAATATTTACTTAATAGCTAAGAAATTCAATTTTGGTCACTGTTATCAAATAAAAATATTCCTTATTATCCTTAAAATAATCAATCCAATGGCCATGCTCAACTCTGAGATTCTTTTTATTTGAAACAATTTGGCACCCCTTGAAATCTAGTTATAAAGAAAGCTGAACAAGACAGCACATGAAGAAAAGCATAATATATAGTAAAGAAACCCTCTAAACCCCACCACAAACCCTCTGAGTGAAAGTTATAAGTAAATTAAGCTAATGAAGCTAAGTAGCTAAGTGAAGAAAATATGTATAGATTCAGCAACACAGTGATAGGTTTCCTGAATCTATTCACACTGTTAGCATCAATTCCAATAATAGGTGCTGGATTGTGGATGGCAAGGAGCAGTACAACATGTGAGAAATTCCTGCAAACACCACTCTTGTTCATAGGTTTCATAATCCTCATAGTTTCATTGGCAGGTTTCATAGGAGCTTGTTTCCATGTTGCATGGGCACTTTGGCTCTACTTGTTTGTCATGTTGTTCCTCATAGGGGCATTGATGGGCCTAACTGTGTTTGGTTTTGTGGTAACAAGCCAAGGTGGTGGAGTGGATGTGCCTGGCAAAGCATATAAAGAGTATCATCTTCAGAATTATTCGCCATGGTTGAGGAAGAGGATTAAGGATCCTCAATATTGGGAAACTATCAGGGCTTGTATTTTGGGTTCTAAGACTTGTGCTACTGTTATTACTTGGACACCCTATGATTATCTTACCAAAGACTTGACTCCTATCCAGGTAAATCTTTTTTCTATTACATACATATATATGGTTGAGGGGAAAGGAAAGGGGAGAGGGAAGGATCAAAGACACTCCCCTTGTATTATTAATTAGACGGTAAATCTTTTGTGAGTTTAACTTATCTAAAAAAAAATTACTCCCTCCATCCCAATTTGTTTGACGCTTTTTGTTCTTCGAGATTCAAACAAGTTGTTCTTTGAGCGTAATTTTTTCATGTCTTTTAAATATTTTAGATTACTAATTAGTTGACTTATAGTACTTTTTACTCTCTCCGTTCACTTTTACTTGTCCACTATGGACTTTATACACTTCTTAAGAAATAATAAATGAAGTGCGTATTTTATCATGATACCCATATTAATTGATGTATAATTGCATTGGATTTGGAAAATAATTTGGAATGAGCAATTAATGCTAAGGGCAAAACAGGAAAAATAAATCATTTTTCTCTTGATATCTGAAAGTGGACAAGTAAAAGTGAAAATCTATTTATGGAATAGTGGACAAGTAAAAGTGAACGGAAGGAGTACGTAGTTTCCAAATATGTAAATTTTATTTCAAAAAATTTAAAGATTCTATGTTCAAACACACGGGCAAAATTAAGAAATTTGACTCTCAAAAAATGAAAATTGCCAAACAAATTAGGATAGAGGAAGTACAGTATAAAGGTAACCAAAATTATCTACAAATAATCATTAATAAAAAATAAAATTTGTAATCTTAAAAAAGGTAAATTAGTTATTAGTATAATAAATAATGATTGCATGAGAGTGTAAAAATTATTTACATCAATCAATATTAATACTTCCTCCGTCTCATATTACTTGGCCACATTACTAAAAATATCTGTTCCAAATTACTTATTCATTTACAAAACCAAGATAAAATTTATTAAATCTTTCTCATCTTAACCTTAGTATTAAATGTTCTTGAAAATAGTTAAATATTGATTAAAATGTATTTATTGGAGAGAGATAGGGTAAGGTAGTAAAATACATCTTTTATTTATGATTTCTTAACAGACGTGCAAAAGAAAAAGTGACCAAGTAATATGAAACGGAGGGAGTAGTTAAACTCAACTTTTATTACCAAGAACTTGGACAAGTGCGCGCGCTCTCTCTCTTTTTGATAAATTTGTCGCTCTAATATCAAGGAGGTTTTACAAACTAGCTACCTTTTTAATTTCCTTCTCTTCCTCAAGAAGGAAAAAGAAAATAGAAACAAGAATTACTCGTAATTTTGAAAAGAAAGAGGAAGATAGGGTGGTTGTTTTTTTCTTAATTAAAATTTAGTACATAAAACAGCTAGTAGAGGATATACATCCAAGAAACAAATGAAATTTTCTCTATATTTGTTTTCTCTTTTGTTATTGTTTTTATCTTTTTGTTGTTGTCTTCTTTGTTGAGACTCGAGAGTTGCTAAAGATCATTTAGTCATGAAGAAAAAAGCTTTTGCCTCTTTCTTTGTCGCTAGTATGCTCTTTTCATAATTCTCTACTGGGTGAGGTGAGAGTCTCTTTGTGCAAATGAGATATCTGTGCATCTGTGTTTGGGTGGGGGATGGTTTAAAGTTTATTTGAAAAAAATTATATTCCAATGTTATACGATTTAAAGTAGATGAAGAATATTCTCATCCATAATAGCTTGTCCAAATGAGTTCTTGTTATTCTCCAAAAAGAGTACAAAATGTTTGGAATTTTCATTTAGGCCGGCATCCCTTTCATTTAAATGAATTTGATTAATATATTTGCACTTCTACTAAATTCACTGGACATAATTCGAATTTTCCAGAAAAAATATTATTAGAAAAATAATACTACTGTAGTAGTATTTTTGTTCTTTTTTCCGATTGGTTTATTTCTTAAGGAATGTTTATTCGCTTTTGTTTTTGAAAAAGACTACGGCTCGAGCCAAGGTCCCTTCGTGGTGGTCTTTCATCATCATTCTTTTTATTGGTCTTGTCCCACCACGCACTTTACTGACTGTTTAGTTGAGGATAATGCTGAGAATATTAATATACATATACTAGACATTTAATATATGTACTATGCATATAATACACAACATATACTCTGATCGTATATAGGTTGTGTATATTTTGGCCATATTAGTAAACTATTTACATATCAACTTTCTCATTTTATTTATAATTTTGGCCTTACACTAATAAAATCTGTTGCACTCCAACATATAACTTGTTGACTAATATTCGTTATTGGCATGGCAGTCAGGATGTTGCAAGCCACCAACGTCATGCAACTATGGATTGACAACAATGGGACAGGACCCGGATTGTTACCATTGGAACAATGATCCGAATTTGCTGTGCTATGAGTGTGATTCTTGCAAGGCTGGAGTTCTTGAAGATGTGAGAAGAGATTGGCAAAAGATATCAGTTCTTAACATTGTCATGCTTGTCCTCCTCATTGGAATTTACTCCATTGGTTGTTGTGCTTTCCAAAACACCAAGAGGGCTGTATCTGATTACCCGCACGGTGAAAACCGTATGTCTAAAGTCCGACCCAGATGGGATTTCTACTGGTATGTCACGTACTTTTTACTAACCCTTTTCTCCTCAACCATTTAAGTAACACTGCAATTTACAAATTAAGTGCAAAATATATATAGTTTTTTTTTATATAACAATTTGTTATCTGAAATTTATTGGCCCGATTAATCAAGATCCACGCCACGCAAGCCCATTATCAAGAATTTATCCATTAATAGGAGTCGAACTTAAGAACTCTAGGTTAATGATGACGGGATCTCTATCCATCCCATCACATCCCTTCATAGTGCAAACTGCAAAATATGAGAAGTTGAATATGCATTTTAAAAGAATAATTTTTCTCATTATGATGATGGATTTGCTAAAAGCAAAATATATCGTTTGTCACTTTACGTTTTTTTATTGAAATACTGAGTCACTGTTTTGATTGGTAAAAACCATTAATATTATGTTACTCCCTCCGTCCTATTTTGTTTGACACTTTTTGCTTTTCAAAAGTTAAACAAGTTGTTCTTTGATCGTAATCTCCTTAGAGGCTCGTAGACCCGTGTAAATGGTTAGATGTGTTTGGCCTTGTCGGCCTATATTTTGGATATCATTTTGTTAGTCTCGTCAGCTTATGCATATGTCTTTTAAATATTTTAAATTATTAATTATGGTGACTTATAGTACTTTTTACGTAGTTTCTAAATATGTACATTTTATTTCAAAAAGTTTAAATATTCTATGTTCAAACACACGGTCAAAATTAAGAAATTTGACATTCGAAAAACGAAAAGTGTCAAACAAATTGGGATCGAGGAAGTATTATTTTCCACCTTTTCTATCCAATGTTTATAGTTAGTAAGAACGTTGTTTTTTATGGTAACTACGTGAAATAGATCTAGAAGCTTGTTCGGTTTAACCTGAAGAAAAAATATTGAACAAAATCAACTCACATGGGATGAAGGGTAAATTGTTATGTTTCAGTTTAACTTGCGATCTTATCCGAACATAAAAATTTCTACAACCGTTTCTAAAATATAACAACGTCCAAGACCCCTTTTATTGAAGGACGTATATAATAATTTAAGGGGATATTCAATGGCAGTGACTTAGCTTTATTCCTATGTCTTTTTTGGTTGATAGGTGGAGATGGTGGCACGACAGGAGACATCAGCTTTATTAGACCAAACTTCTCACTTCTCTTCGTTTGGTGCACATTGTTCTGTAAAAGCAACAGATCATCAAAAGTGATGCTAATTAGTATAGTACTCTCTTTGTTTTCCTTCATTAATCCTAGAGGGTTTTTCCACAGCTTTTTCTCTGTTCTCCATAGGTTGCTTTGATCCCCTTTTCTGTACAAAGAAAAAGATCATACGCCTTTATTTCACTCCACTTTTTTATCTTTAGTCTGGCTTTTTCTTTTTTGCAAATAAAGAAAAAGTATGTTGGTGCATTTATTTTTACTAAGCCATGTTCACTAATAATTACTTGAAGGCGATGGGAGAGTTTTGACTTTGACCCCTATCTTCTGTATTGACTAATATGGTTACATAAATGGAGGATGTGAGCCTTTCCTCCACAACACACAAGGTGAACAAGCAAACATATAACAAACCTGTGAGATCTTAAAGTGCCAGATTTTGTCACTAATATATAGAACAAAACAAAGGCACTAAAAGAAAGCAAAGGTCCAATACAAAAGATGGGAGAATTTTAAGAGCAAGGTGTGTTTACCCTGAATTTTGGTAACAATTAAATTTGTAAGTAAAGTATAGGATATGTGGATGAATTTTAACCTATTTTGGTTGGCATGAAATGTATATGGATTTGCTTGTTGTAATATTATATATATATATATATATATATATATATATATATATATATATATATATATATATATATATATATATATTATGAGTAAGTGTATTGAGATCGATGATTTAAGCTAAATATATATATATATATATATATATGTACTAGGCAACGTATTATGTTGAATGGATAAGTAACACTAAAGAACACCACAATTCCGGACCAATATCAGAGAGAGAGAGAGAGAGAGTTTTTATATATTTTGCTATTACAATGTTTTAGATCTGAAGAAGCTAACCCCAAAAAGAGGGAAAATGTCCTCTATTTATAGGTATGCCTCACGGGCCTTGAATACAATACAAAGCCCTTTTGAAATAAAGAAACCCTAAAAAGATAAGGTAGGACCGTACGGTCTGACACCCGTACGGTCGTCAGTACAAAATGGCAGAACGGTTTCTTGATGCGTGGCAGCATTGCATCCGGTTAATCGGACCAACGGACACGATGATCTTGGACTGGCCAACCGGACCAACGGACGCGATGATCTCGGACTGGCGTATTCGGACAAACGGACACGCTTTCCTTGTCACAGGTCAATTGCTTCGGGCACGATACCTTGGTGTGAAGAAAAGACCAAACATGCTCGTGCTTATTTGGACTTACCCTTGGCTCCGGACTCACGGGTCATACATTGACCCGGTTTTTACCGTATACAGATAGTCCCCACACATTCCGGAGTGTAGTTTTATCGAATTAATGGGAAGTGGATAAGTCACAAAACCAATGGTTCCATAAGCTCGTTCTTATCTTCAAATTTGGCGGGAACAGTTATGTCACGTCTTTCTGACATCGACTACGTGTCTCGTCCCGAGTGGTCGACCTCGAGAAACGCCTCGACCCACGTCGCTTCATATCACATCGCATTAAATGTGGGACACGTGTCATTTTTCGATTGGCCGTTGGTTGTAACCGCTACAGTATAACGCCTATATAAGGCTCACTGCAGCTTCATTTTTTCATTTTCACCCTCACTTTCACTTCACATTTTCTTCACATTCTCTACTTCTTGCTTCTTGATCGTGAAGGCCACTTTGTTAACTTCTCCATTTTCTACTTTGATCGTAAAGCCTCTTTGTTACTTCATCAAAGTTTTTGCATCTTTCAACTGCTTCTCCCATTCTTCTAATATTTCCTCTTCCATTGTTACGTTCTTGAATCTTCCATCTGCCACTTCAAATTCCCAAATTTTCTTACTCTCACCTTAAAGATGTCTGCCAATACCGAATCTACTTCCTAGGCTGTTCCCTCGATTTCTTCTCCAGGAGCCGAGCCAATTTCACAACCCGAAGGAAAAACATATATGGAACCGACTGCTCTGAACATAATACCGTCCAGACCCAACTACAGCCACGAATTTGACGTCGAGAAGCCATCTCCAATCGCGGATAGAGGTTACGACGTAAGTCGATACCTTTCGTCTATCAAAGAGGATCTCCTCCCTCGGGTCCGAGCCGAATGTGGATGGGACAAGCATCCAGTACAAGTGTTCACCCCGGGCCCGAGGAGTCCATTACCGATTATAGAGAAGATTTCCTATACATTTATACGTATCCGTTCACACTCAAATTTGATCCTCCAATTGATCCGGTTATTCTCGAGATGTGCCGGCTGTACAATGTGACCTTGGCCCAAATTGGGCCGATTATCTGGAGGATCGTGGCCTGCCTCGGCTTACTGGCCAATAACGCTAAAAGGGAATTCACGTTGGCATACTTCATCCGGTTGTATTTTCTGAGAATCTTCCAAGGAGACGTGATAAAGATCAACAAACGAGGTCGGAACCCGATCCTTTACAAACTCGACGAGGATAGAGATCGAGGATGGTTGGAATGTTATGTCCGGGTAAGGACTGCGGACATTATTCCGACTGATCACATGCCATTTCCGGAAAAGTGGAACAATGGACGTAAGTTTCTCAGTTCTCCCTTCTACAATTATCATTCCTCTACGCTTTGTCAAAATTTTCTCCCTTACATACATATTTGTTTTAGCCGAGGCATGGATACCTTCAGCTGTCCGGAACCTTACCGAGTGGGTTGGAGAAATTATTAGCCAACACCCTCATGAAAAACGAACAAAGGGGGACCTGCTGCGTGGCCGATGGGTTGCCCAAAATAACGGTAATGTTCTCCTTGATTCGGTATTTATTGCATCCTGCCTTTTCTTTTCCTTTCTATAACTCCTTCGGTATTCAGGCTTGCCCAAGGGCTCGGTGGAGCCAAGACCCGAATCAACGGCCTAGACTGCTGTACCGACTCTTGAATTTGATACGGCAGGGTCATCCCAGCTCATTGCTGCAGCCGGGAAGAGACAGAGAAAACCCTCGGCTAAAGGGCAGAAACCAAAGAAGAGGGCGAGAAGTGTTGTTCGGACCCTGAGGGATGAATCCGAGCCCGATGTTATTATTCGAAGGGTCGAAGTGGGCCCCTTCGTCGCCTCTATTCCGGAGGAAGAAACTACCATTCCGCCCTCACCTATAGCTGAGGAAAGAACTTCCATTCTGACCCCGCATACAAGGTTGGGAAGAAGATGTCATTTTTCCGATTCCTCTAAGGTCTGTTGAATTTTCGACATTTCAGGTGATGTTTCACCCGAAGAGGTACCCTTGGCGAAGAGGCCTAGAAGATCTGGACCATTTCCGGACATCGAGGCTGAACAAAGGGCAGAGTCGGCCCCGGATAACGAGGCTTCAATGGTTACCAGCCCACTGCCCGGTGGCAACCAAGCTACTACATCTGAGGCACTCGCATCTACCGAGGTTGCTGGAGCCGTTCCGGCTTATCCCACTCATGCATCAAGGTTCGGTAACCTGGACGATATGTTCACGGATACCCCTCCTGCAACCGGGGAAGCAGCTGGGTTCGGACATCTTCCTATTCCTCGAGCCACGAGGGCGGCTAGCCGGTCCACCGATACGGGCGCGAGGGATTCCCTTGTAGGTATTTTCCCAACCCCTAGTGCAGAACCGAGAAGGACGAGGTCGGCCGTGATCACCGTACCTGAGGATTGTAGCTTTTTATCACGCCCTGTGGGAGTATCGAGTTACCTACGGCCTCTTATCTCAGATTCGGATAAGAGAAAAATGGTCGGGGTTCCTTGGCAGTGCCTTATAAATGAAGGCATGCATGCAGGCAACCGGGTAAGCTTTACACTTAATCTTTCCGTAATTCAATGTGATTTTCGACTCTCGCTTATCCAATTTAACTCGATTTGTTTCTTCTGCAGAGTGTTGTACACGTTAATGAGGGCTTTGTCCGTTCCCAACACGAGGTTGACGACTTAAAGGGCCAGCTGGATGCTCAGGGTCGAGAAACGGAGAAGTTCCAAGACTTGCTGCAGGGAAAAGAAGAGCAACTGAGCCGGGCCGCTACTCTTCCCAACATTCAACCCGAGCTCGAGGCTTCAAAGGTAGAAAATCTTCGCTTAAAGGCCGAGTTGGCTGATATGGTTGAAAAGAACCAGCTCCTTGAAGCGGATAATGCCGGCCTTAACCAAGACAATGCTCATTTTCTTTCGAGGGTCGGTGAACTCGAGGCCACTATTTCCCAACTTCGAAGTGAACTTGATTCGGTCAAGGCCGATTCTGTGAAGATGGTAGAAAAGCATCGGCAGCTTGAATCCGAGAGTGCTAATGACGAGGAGAAGTTGAGGGTGGTCGAACAGAAGGCCGAGAAACGAGCCCGGATTAGTGACAAGCTCAAGAGCAGGCTCGAGGAGGCTGTAGAGACCAATGATGTGCTTTAGGCTGAGCTTGAGTCGGCTAATCAAATTCAAACAGTTCTTCTCGAAGAGAGATCCAAACTAGAGGCAAAATTGACAAAAGCCGAGGTCGACCTAGAAGAGTCACTCAAAGACACGGATATTGTCGAGGCTCGTTCTACAATTCTGGTTAAGTATGAGCAGTGGAAATCCCGAAGGATTACCTTCGATGAGGTTGAAAAGGGGTTAGGGGATCTCCAGGCCCGGATACTCGAAGCCAAAAAGATTGAGGAGAGGGCCAAGAAAGCTTTCGATGCTGAGTCTGAAGATTCTGAGCAGACGGTTTCCGAGAATTCCAGTTCCAACCATACTGGGTAGATCAGGGCCTGTACGAGCCTTTATTTTTATTTTTTTTGCTTTTGACTTGTGTGGGAAGTCCAAATGTCAAGACTTGGTTTTATATATGAAATGCATATTTCCTAGTAGTCCCTATTGTTTTTTCATTCTTTTATCCGAGTGTATGTTATGACATTTGCCTTAATCATTTTATCCAGAACCAGATGATCCGAGGTTCGAAGTCACCTTTTTGTCCGAATTGCGCCTATCTTATTAAGTATTGGCTTTTTCTTCGTTCGGTACGTTTTTGACTGAGAATTTTATCGAATGGTTTGCCCGCGGGGCTTATTTATGCTTCGTGAATTCAGATGTCTCTGAATCACATTGGGCATTTTGGGTCGAGGTTTTTAGGTTGTTTGAACCTTTTCCAACCGTTTGCTTATAATAGATTAGGTTCAGATTCCTGAATCCTTGCCTTTTATCAAGTTTTGAGACGGCAGTCCCCATTCGAAGGTGTTAAAAGATTTTGGCTCGGTTCAACGTAACTTTGTTGCCTTTGCCGAATTTCGATGATAGTCCTCGATATAGGGCATTTAATAAAAATACATGTCCGAGACTTATTTTTTCATAACGCTTCTTTATATTACAAATGCTTGCACGTACATAATATGAGGATTTCATCTGTTTCCTTATGTTTTTTGCCGTAGCACATACTAAGTGGACACGATTCGCTTTTGATCGTTTGGTCCTTACATCGAAGCCTAATATAGAAGGTCTGGGTTTACACAAAAATAAGAAAGAAAATTTCGAGGACCTTTCTAGTATAGCACTTAACAGTGTTTCTTCATCTAATTTGGTGAGTTAAACTCATTCTTCCTTTTTGGGATAGGCCTTGATGTGGGTATGATAGTCCCCAAGTGTTTATCCGAGCTGCATGATCGGGTAAGCACTTATTAAGTCCCCACTCGAGGGGCAGACCCTCCGTTTCTGGGCACTTTGCCTTGTTTCCATAAAGTAACATGTTGTACTTGTTGCCTCATTAAAAACCTTGTCGGAAGACCCACTTCGGGACAAAACCGTACTAAGGAAAAGAGTGCAACACGTGTTTTCAGACCTAACTTCATTCGGTACTACTTCTGCAAAAAAGGATAGGTTAATAAAAGATGATCACTAGGGTAGGCATCCATGCCTTAGCAATAGTATCTCTTCAAATGAGCCACATTCTAGTTATTGCGCAACCGTTGTCCGTCCATGGATTCCAGCTGATACGACCCTTTGCCCGTTACTCCGGTTATCTTGTACGGTCCTTCCCAGTTCAGACCCAGCTTCCCATCATTGGGATTCTTGGTGTTCAAAGTGACTTTCCGAAGTACCAAGTCCCCAACTCGGAAATGCCGAAGATTGGCCCTCCGGTTGTAGTACCTTTCCATTCTTTGTTTTTAAGCTGCTAAACGGAGCAGCGCATTTTCGCGTAGTTCGTCCGCCAGGTTGAGTTTTACGGCCATAGCCTCCTCGTTTGACTCGTTGGTGACGTATTTGAACCGGAGGCTCGGTTCGCCAACTTCTACGGGAATCAGAACTTCGGCCCCATAGACCAACGAGAAAGGTGTTTCCCCCGTGCTTGATTTTGACGTAGTCCTGTAAGGCCATAATACCTTCGGCAGCACCTCCTTCCATTTATGTTTCGATGTTTCAAGTCTTTTCCTTAGATTTTGAATGATTGTTTTGTTCGTGGATTCAGCTTATCCGTTTGCACTCGGGTGATACGGAGTCGATACAATCTTCTTGATCTTCAACCCTTCGAGGAAATTATTGACCTTGCTGCCAATGAACTGAGAGCTGTTATTACACGTTATTTCGGTCGGGGTGCCGAAACGACAGATAATATGGTCCCATATGAAGTCAATAACCTCTTTTTCTCTAATCTTTTCGAAGGCCTGCGCTTCAACCCATTTTGAGAAATAGTCAGTCATAAACAGAATAAAATGAGCTTTACCTGGTGCCCATGGCAAAGGACCGACGATGTCCATTCCCCACTTCATGAACGGCCAAAGTGATACCACCGGGTGCAGTAACTCCCCGGGTTGGTGAATCATTGGGGCATGCCTTTGACACCCATCGCATTTCCGAACAAAATTCTTCGCATCATCATCTATCCGGTTCCACTAATAACCGACTCTAATAATTTTTCGAACCAAAGCCTCCGCGCCGGAGTGATTACCACAGGTACCCTCGTGGACTTCTCTCATCACGTAATATGTTTCTCCTGGACCCAAAAACTTGGCTAGAGGTCCGAAGAAAGACCGTCAATACAATTGACTGTCTATTAAGCAGAACCGTGCTACTTTGGTTCGGAGTGATCGTGATTCCTTTGGGTCGCTCGGGAGTTTCCCATTTTGTAAGTAGTCGATGTATCTGTGTCGCCAATCCCTAGTTAGACCCATTGTGTTTATCTCGGCCTGCCCGTTTTCTACCGCCGAATTTATCAACTGCACTACGGTACTGGGGTTGATTTCCTCCGCTTCTACCGAAGAGCCCAAATTGGCCAATGCGTCGGCTTGGTTATTCTGCTCCTTGGGTACATGCTGCATGGTCCATTCTTTAAACCGGTGTAGTATCACATGAGTTTTCTCCAAATATCTTTGCATACGCTCATCTTTAACCTCAAAAACACCATTTACCTTGTTAACGACCAAAAGAGAGTCGCATTTTGCTTCGATTATTTCAGCTCCCAGACTCTGAGCCAATTCCAAACCTGCAATCATAGCCTCATACTCGACTTCATTGTTAGTCAATTTAATGTTCTAATCGATTGTCTAATGGCATCACCGGCGGGGGTTTTAAGGACAATGCCCAACTCGGAACCTTTTAGGTTTGAAGCCCCATCTGTGTGTAGAGAGGCGGGGGCAAAGTCTGCCACAAAATCAACTAAGATTTGAGACTTAATATCTGTTCTAGGCTTATATTCGATATCATATCCGCTAATCTCTACGGCCTATTTGGTCAGTCTACCTGATAACTCTGGTTTATGCATGACTTTTTTTAGGGGGTAAGTAGTTACTACGCATATCGGATGGCATTGAAAGTAAGGTTTCAGCTTTCGTGACGCACTTACCAAAGCTAAGGCCAACTTCTCGAGGTGTGGATAACGAGTCTCCGCATCCCCTAAAGTCCTACTCACATAATATATTGGAAATTGCGTACCTGCTTCTTCTCGGACCAAAACACTACTTACCGCTACCTTGGACATGACAAGGTATAGAAACAACTATTCCTCTGCCTTCGGCGTGTGCAGCAGGGGCTAGCTCGATAAGTATCTTTTTAATTCCTGCAAAGCCTTTTGACATTCTGGTGTCCAAATGAAGTCATTCTTCTTTCTCAGTAATGAGAAGAAACGGTGACTTTTATCCGAAGACCTCGAAATGAAACGGCTCAGTGCTGCTATCCTTCCGGTGAGCCTCTGCACGGCCTTGATGTTGTTCACCACCTCAATATCCTCTATGGCTTTGATCTTGTCCGGGTTAATTTCAATTCCCCAGTTCAACACCATGAAACCCAAAAATTGGCCTGATCGGACACCGAAGGCACATTTTTCCTGGTTAAGCTTCATGTTGTATTTGAGAAGCACATCGAAGGTATCCTGTAAACGTTTTAAATGGTCCTCTGTTTCCAGGGACTTGACTACCATGTCATCAATATAAACTTCCATTGTTTTTCCTATCTGTTCTTCGAACATTCCATAGGTGTTGGTAAGTTGCTCCGGCATTTTTTAACCCGAATGGCATGACATTATAACAATAAGTCCCCATACCGGGTAATAAAGGAAATTTTCTCTTGATCCTCCAGGTGCATCCGGATTTGGTTGTACCCAGAGTAAGCATCGAGAAAACTCAGCATCTCATGCCCGACCGTTGAATCGATCATTCGATCGATGTGAGGCATCGGAAATTAATCATTTGGGCATGCTTTGTTCAGATCCTTATAGTAAACACACATTCTAAATTTATTACCTTTCTTTGTCACCACCACTACATTGGCTAGCCAATCCGGGTATTTTACCTCCGGGATAGAGCCTATTTTTAAAAGCTTTGTTACCTCATCTTTTACGAAGGCATATTTTGGCTCGGCCATTGGCCTCCTTTTCTGCTTCACCGGGGGAAATCTCCTATCGAGGCTGAGCTTATGAGTTGTGACTTGCGGTGACACACCTGTCATGTCTATATGGGACCATGCAAAACAATCGGCATTAGCTTGAAGAAATTTAATTAACTTGTTCCTGAGCTCTGAGGTTAACCCCGTGCCCAGGTATTCCTTTCTATCCCGTAGATATTCGAACAAGATGACTTGTTCCAGCTCCTTCACGGTGGATTTGGTTGCATCCGAGTCGTTTGGTAATCGAAACGATCTGGGTACGCCGAAATCGACCTCTTCACCAATCGGGTCTGATCCCTTCTGCTCTGTTTTCAGACCCGTATCCTTTAATTGCTATTTGGTTTCCTCGTCCCCGATTAATTCATCATCTCTTTGATCTGGCTTTTTCAGAAAAAGTGGCGCTTCCTCGACTGCGAACATCTCCCTTGTAGCGGGCTGTTCACCTCAGATAGTTTTTATCCCCTCCGGGGTCGGGAACTTCAGCAACTGGTGAAGTGTTGATTGTATTGCTCTCATGCTATGAATCCACGGTCTGCCAAGCAAAGCATTATACTTCATATATCCCTCGATGACATAGAATACCATCTGCTGTATGGTGCCGTCAATGTTGACCGACAAAGAAATCTCTCCCCTCGTGGTTTCACTTGCCATATTGAACCCACTAAGTACTCGGGCTACCGGTACAATCTGGTCGAGTAGCCTTAGCTGTTCTACCACTCTCCACCAGATGATGTTGGCCAAACTACCTGGGTCAATCAAAATACGTTTAACTTGTGATTGAAAATATGAATAGAAATTACCTGTTACACCTTGGAAATTTCATGTCCTCGTGTAGTGAATAGACCAACGCGAGCTTAAGGATGACAGGAAGTTCTTAAGGCTATAAGACAGATATTTAGTAAGTCCTAGGATGCATACGTTAAGATTTTGAAGTTATATAAATTGATGAAATAGGGAATGATAAGGACGAGTGGAGTATAAGTGGGGTTTAGGAAGGTTTCGTAAATCATTGCGTTAAGAATTGTTTGGTAAGGCCTTGAGCGCGAATTATAAGGATGCTTAGATCATTGATGAAGTACTAAACAAGTGTCAAGAAGGTTGTATAAGGATTGGAGATCAAACGAAACGACAAGGACAACTTCGGAAAAACTGTGAGTTACACGACCACCTTATACGGACCGTGAAACTTTATACGGACCGTATAAGGGTCCGTATAACTCAACAGCAACAATGTTTTCCATGGTGGTGAACCACGGACACTTATACGGACCGTATAATGTTACACAGACCGTATAAGTGGTCCATATAAGTCCCGACGGGCTGAGTATTTCCAAGTATTTAAATGTGATCCCACCTCATTATATTCATTCTCCTCACTTCTTCACTTCTCTCCAAGCTTCTAGAATATTCCATACACTTCATTTTCAAGAATACAAGGGAAATCAAAGGTTCATACCATAAATTCAAGTGAATCAAGTGCAAGGAAGCTCCTTGGGGTTGCTAGAGTCAAGAAATCCCTTAGAAGTTGAAGCTAGGGTTTTCTTCAAGTGAAGTATTGCCAACCAAAACCCATTCCTACGCATTCAAAGGTGAGTTTTATGATTATTTCATTTTGTTTAAGGTATCGAAAAGTTGAAACACTTAGATTATGGAAGAAGATGGAATATGAGTTGCAAAATATGAGATTAGTGGCAATTGTGAATAGTAGATTAATATGAATCATGATTCTTGATACGTTGTGATTGTAATTACGTTATGAATGATGTTAGGAGCATGAGAGAAACATTAGATGAGAAAGAATGTAATGTTGTATTATGATTATGACTATGGATGACCTTGAGAGGAAATTGTGGGGATTGTATAATGATGAATTTGACTAAAGTCATTGATAATGATATTATGAATATTAATATTGACGTTTGGGAGTTGATATATGATATGGAGAAAGTAGTAGAAACAAAGGAGATGCTGCTCAATTCTCTCTAGCTTTAGTTCAAACACGTTTATGTTACCGATTATCTAATATGAGTATGAACTCTCTTGAAGGCAAAAACGTGAACATTGGAGAGGAACGTTCAAGCGATAGAGTAGCTAAACGAAAAGGTATGTAAGGCTAATCCTTTCCTTCTAAGGCATGAATCTTCCTAATTTTCCATGATCTCCCTACATAATGGGAATTACGAGTCCATGACTATAAGAAGCTACCTACACACATGATAAAGAAAGGAGATACGATACGAGCATGATAATGATGACGATGAATATAAGTATGAAGAATCCTAGAGTAATATAAGATGTCCAGGAAGCTAATGATCCTAAGTATTGTGTCATTGATGATTCTCCTTGTGTACACTCACCTTAAAATCCTAGTTCCTCCAAGGTGAGATATGACGATTATGATCACTCCATAACGTAGTCGGGGGTTCGCGACCTTATGTCACCTCGACATAGCCATGATTACCTCCAAGTTCAAATGTAAGATTAATGATGAATTATGATGATGTTAAGTTATGATAAGATTATGATATGCCTATGAGATGTGTAATAATGATGAGTTTATGATTGATTGTACGACGATACGATTCCACCGTGCCTAGTTGGCCGGGCATGTCACCGCGAAGGCGGGCTGCATACGATTCCACCGTGCCTAAATGGCCGGGCATGTCACCGCTAAGGCAGGCTATGATGTTTACACAGAGCCTAAAGGGTCGAGCATGATCACCACTAGTGGGCGGCATATGATGGTTACCCGGACGCGGGATAACGACGATGATTTATAGGATACGATGATGTACGCGCTATGATGATACATGTACTATTATATATATATGATATATGTATGAAATGTATCCACCCTTAAAAGTTACGCAGGTTGTATCTTCACCTTATGACTTATGAATTCTCTATCATGTTCATTTTATTCATGCCTTACATACTCAGTACAATGTTTGTACTGACGTCCGTTTTTTCTTTGGACGTTGTGTTCATGCCTACAGGTAGATAGGGAGACGGTGCAGACCTATAGGAGCTATCAGCAGATTTGCAGGAGTACTCCATTATTCCGGAGGTGCTATTTGGTTTATTCTTTTGTGTATATATGTATATATGTATTTTGGGCACAACGGGGTCTTGTCCCGTCCATATGATTAGTCTCTAGTAGAGGCTCGTAGATACGCATGTGTGGGTAGTATGGTCTCACAATGTTACTATTGTACCTGTTACACCTTGGAAATTTCCCCGTGAACGTATAATGAATAGACTAACGAAGAATACGGGTATATGATGTTTCAATGAGAAGGGAACGAGGTTTGACGACCTTAAGTAAGATTTCAAAGACAATGGGAACAAGAGATAGGTTATGCTCCCCAATGACTAATTATAGGTTCTGAAGATGTTGAAGTTGCAGATTTGCATTTTGGCCAGTCGGTCGTAAATTGAAATACGGACCGTAAAGTGGTATACGGCCCGTAAACTGCCAGGTCGTATTCCAAATTACAAAACTTCAACTTTCTGCTAAATGTTCAAATGGTTAAATACGACTTGGAATACGGACCGTAAATTGAAATACGGCCCGTAAACTGCGATTGTAAATCACCATGATCCTCAGTATACCTTTCTGGTTTTGATATGCTTAAATACGACCACGAAATACGACCCGTAAACTGGAATACGGACCGTAAACTGGGTTTACGACCACTGTACACTTCAGCTACTGTTCATTCCGGATCAGATTTTAAGTTATTAAAAGGAGACCCAAGCTCATAAAATTCATTTCATCTCCACGACATTTCTCTCTAGAAACCTCTAGAATACTCTCCATTCTTCACTTACAAGAAAACAAAGGAAATCAAGGATCAATATAAAAAATCTAAGTGAATCAAGTGTATGAGACCCATCAAGGTTCATCCAAGTTAAGAGATTTCAAGAGACGCAAACTAGGGTTTTGGGTGCAAGAAGAACAATACCACTCAAGGGTTGTTCCTACAACATCTAAGGTAAGTTTTATGGCCATTACATGTTATTTAGGGTATAGAAGAGTTGAAACACTTGGATTATAGAAGGATGTAAGAAATGGGTCATTAATGAGTGAATAGTGTCATGGTTGGATGATAGTTAAATTGAGCCATGATCATTGAGAAATTGTGATTATAAAAATGCTATGAATGACATTTAGAACATGGAATAAGTGTCCTATGCGAGAAAAATGCAACAATGGACTATGGCCATGATTATGGAGAAATTGAAGACAAATTATGAAATACGGATATTGTAAACGAATGATGAGTGTTGTCTATCATACTGAGAATGTTGTTATGAATATTTGAGAGCTGATATAGAATATGGGAAGAGTTGTATAAACTAAGGAAATGCTGCCCAATTTTCCCTAGAAATAGTCACGCGTTCTTATAGTCGATTAACTGACGTTGATGCGAATTCTCTTGAAGGTAAAGACGCGAATATTGAAGAGTAACGATCAAGCGGTAGAATAGCTAAAGGAAAAGGTATGTAAGTTTAGTCCTTTCTTTCCAAGGCATGAATCCTATGATATGATATTATTTCCCTACATTTCCATGGCTTCCTTATATTCCGGAACCAAGAGCCTATGTTCATGGATAGCCATGTGAGATAAGAATAAGAGACATGTTATGAGCACGATAACGGAGAACATAAGCTTAAGACTAAAGATTCTAGAGTTCATGGTATAATGTTTAAACAAAACTAAAGACATTAACTACGAACTATTGGTAATGCTTGATGCATACACTCACCTTATATACTAATTCCTTCAAGGTGAGGTGGAATACCTATGAATGCTCCATAACGTAAGAGGGGGCTCCCGACCTTACGTCACCCCGACATTGTTATAGATTGTTCACAAGCCTCAATGCATGTCCTATGACCAATGTTTCGAGAAACTACGAGTCTATGTTCATGAAGGATTTCATGTGAGATAAAGGTAAGAGATACGCTATAGAAATGATAATGGAAATGATGAGCTTAAGCCTAAAGATTATAAAGACTATCATACGATTTTTATACGAAATTCGTGCGACGAATATGATGTGATTTTCATAGATTGTCTTTAAATTTAAATGTGTGCTTTAATGAAAGGTTACGATAAGCTTATGAGATGTATGCGATGGCAATGATAATGATGAGATATATTGATCCTTGTATGATGCATGTGATATGGTGGAGCCACTACGTGGCCAAATACGGAAGATATGTATGTGATATTGTCGAGCCACTACGTGGCCGAATACGGATACTGTCGAGCCACCACGTGGCCGAATACGGATGTTGTCGAGCCCTACGTTGCCGAATACGGATAATGTTTTATGTGTATGAGAAGCTATGGTACCACGATGGTGAATTATATGACATGATGATGTATACGCTATGATGGTTCATGTATGACGATTATATATATGTGATATATGTATGAAATGTATTCATCCTTAAAAGTCGCGCGGGTTTTGCCTTCACCTCATGACTTATGATTTCTCTATTATGTTTGTTTCATTCATGCCTTACATACTCAGTATAAAATTCGTACTGACGTTCGTTTTCTTTGGACGCTGTGTTCATGCCCATAGGTAGACAGGGAGACGGCGCAGACCTTTAGGAGCTATCAGCAGATTTGCAGAAGCACTCCATTATTCCGGAGGTGCTAATCGGGTTTATACTTTTGTGTATATATATATGTATAAGTATTTTGGGCACGGCGGGGTCTTGTCCCGTCCATATGTCTAGTACTCTAGTTGAGGCTCGTAGATACGGATGTGTGGGTTATATGGTCTCACAAGGTCACTACTGTATATATGTAGATATGTGTACATTATCTTTTGATAGCCAAAGGGCTTATGTATATAAAAGTATTTATGTTCTTTAATGAAAATGATTTTCTTATGATTATGAGTTTATGAACGAAAAAGGACGCTTAATGAGTATGATGAGTAGTAGAACGAGCGGTGCTCGGTGGTCAGCCCCGGGTAGCCGTCATGGACCCTAGCTGGGTCGTGACAGAAGTGGTATCAGAGCAGTTCAGTCCTAGGAAGTGTGTACGAGCCGTGTCTAGTAGAGTCTTGTTTATGGTGTGTTGCGCGCCACATCAATAAAAAGAGGCTACAGGGCATTTAGGAAAAAAATGACCATTTGTTTTCTCTTGAGATCGTGCGATAGAGCCATGTATGAGATTTTATCCTCCTTAATTTGTGTTGTGATTTCAGAAATGCCACCAAAGGGAAAAGCTACAGCCGCCCAGAAGGGCAAAACTACGGCAAAGAGGCGGGTAGAAAGAGGGCCTCCGATGAACATTGAAGAAGGCGAATCACATAATGAAGCCTTATCTAATACTTCCTTTACCCTACCTGACGTGGAAGAACAAGGAGGAGCATCAGCTCCAATTCCTCCCCCGGTTGCTTCGGGTCAACAAGTGACTGAGGCTATCTACTTATTGACACAACTAGTTGCCGCCCAGGCACAGCTACAGGGTTCGGGTTCAAGTGACAGGGCTGTTAGTACTAGAGCCCGCGAGTTTATGACTTTAAATCCTCTGGAGTTTTTCGGGTCAAAGCCGGATGAAGACCCGCAAGGTTTTATTGATGAGATGCTAAGAACATTGAAAATTATCCATGCCTCCGAGACTGAATCCGTGGAGTTAGCATCTTATAGACTCCGGGACGTGGCAGTCTTATGGTATAATAATTGGGTATTATCAAGAGGAGAGAATGCACCTCCTCCGGTTTGGCAAGAATTTTTAGATGCTTTCATCCGCCACTACTTGCCACCTAAGGTCCGCCGAGCTAGAGCGGATAGGTTCTTAAATTTGAAACAAGTATGAAATGAGAGGTTTTATGCTATGTAGCGACGACAATCGGTAAAGTGCGATATGCGGTATTAATAGTTTTTATATATATATCCTTGAGGATTGTATTGATCCACCACTAGTAATCTATATGAAATACCTTTAGAAATACTACCGATAAGACTTAAAGGGGATTGTGAGGACGATGCTACACAAGCTTTAAGGTAGTAGGGTGTGAAGGGTAGAACCTCTAAGATAGCAGTTGCTAAAGAATAGAGAAAAGATAGGGTCAGTTAGAAAAAGTAAGAGAGTGACATACGCTACCGAGCAAGTTAGTTATTGATGAAAGCTTCCTTATCGTGTAGACTATATTGTCAATATAGTTTTTATGAAGATGTGAGTGTGAGGAAAATATCCGAGACATGAGTTATAGCACTTTAGAAGTTACCATTACAGGATTATTGAGTTAGTAGTACGAGGCTGCATAATCAATAAAGGAAATGAGAGATGTCCTAGAAGAATCTATTGTATGATCGAAAGGGAATGGGAGAGGTGTAGGCTGGTATGAAAATGCCCCCCCCCCCCTAAATAGCCCTATGATCTAAGTTAAGAACTAAAAATGCAAGCTTGAAAAAGGTATGTAGGTTTTCTTTTCATGCTTTTGGTCGTGTGTGGCCATAAATATATTGTTATTGTGATGTGGCCCTGTGAGGCAATATTATTATGGGTTGTTGTGACAGGACGGTAGTGCCATATTACAAGCGAAACTCTGGCGAAATTTTCGTAGAATTCCGAGTGTTTAACATTCGAGGACGAATGTTCCAAAAGGGGGGAAGAATGTTACACCTTGAAAATTTTCCCGTGAATGTATAATGAATAGACTAACGAAGAATACGGGTATATGATGTTTCAATGAGAAGGGAACGACGTTTGACAACTTTAAGTAAGATTTCAAAGGCAATGGGAACAAGAGATAGGTTATGCTCCCCAATGACTAATTATAGGTTCTGAAGATGTGGAAGTTGCAGATTTGCATTTTGGCCAGTCGGTCGTAAATTGAAATACGGACCGTAATGTGGTATACGGCCCGTAAACTGCTAGGTCATATTCCAACTTACAAAACTTCAACTTTCTGCTAAATGTTCAAATGGTTAAATAGGACTTGGAATACGGACTATAAATTGAAATACGGCCCGTAAACTGCGATTGTAAATCACCATGATCCTCAGCATACCTTTCTGGTTTTGATATGCTTAAATACAATCACGAAATACGGCCTGTAAACTGGAATATGGACCGTAAACTAGGTTTACGACCACTGTACACTTCAACTACTGTTCATTCCGGATCAGATTTTAAGTCATTAAAAAGAGACCCAAGCTTATAAAATTCATTTCATCTCCACGACATTTCTCTCTAGAAACCTCAAGAATACTCTCTACTCTTCACTTACAAGAAAACAAAGGAAATCAAGGATCAATATCAAAAATCTAAGTGAATCAAGTGTATGAGACCCATCAAGGTTCATCCAAGTTAAGAGATTTCAAGAGACGCAAACTAGGGTTTTGGGTGCAAGAAGAACAATACCACTCAAGGCTTGTTCCTACAACATCTAAGGTAAGTTTTATGGCCTTTAAATGTTATTTTGAGTATAGAAGAGTTGAAACACTAGGATTATAGAAGGATGTAAGAATTGGGTCATTAATGAGTGAATAGTGTCATGGTTGGATGATAGTTAATGTCATGACCCGGCTAGGGGCCGTGACGGGTACCTGGGGATAACCGCCGAGCACCGCTCGTACTAGTACTCCTTAGGCTTATTTAGCAATCATTTATCAGACTCATGCTCGATTTATATGAAAACCTGTTTTCCTTTAGAAACATAATGTTTTTATACACATGGGCCCTTAGGCATGAAAAATAATATATATGTATATATTTACACAATGACCACGCCGTGAAACCACATGACCCACGCTGAGTATCCACGAGCCTCTATGAGATAACATCTACAATTTTACACAAAAGAATCATCGTAGGCACCTCCAGGACAATGGGGTGCTTTCAGTCAGCTATCAGCCTCTAAGAATCTGGAGCAAGATCTCCTCCCTATCTACCCGTGGGCATGAACACAATGTCCAAAGAAAACGGACGTCAGCACGAATATTGTACTGGGTATGTAAGGCAGGAATGAAATAAACAAACATAATAGAGGGATCAGGAATCATCAGAGAAAGATATAACCTGAATGTATATCATGGACAACATACTCTCTACATATTTCGCATTTCACATATTCATAGTATACATGCTATCACATCCCATACATCATCACATATAACCGCATATCGTAATCCGCATCGTTACACGCGTCCGGGTAACCCTCATATGCCGCCCACTAGTGGTGATCATGCCCAGCCCTCTAGGCTCGGTGTAAGCATAGCAACCCGCATTAGTGGTGACATGCCCGGCAATATAGGCGCGGTGGAATCATACGCAGCCCGCATTAGCGGTGTCATGCCCCGCCATAAAGGCGCGGTGGAATCATATGATCACAAAATCAATCATAACACATCACTATTACACATCTCATACCATAGCATCATATTATCATTTCCTTGCTATTCCATGCATCCCATAGTCGTATTTCATGTTAGCATTGTTCATCATCTTATTGTCATAGCATACATTAGCATTAAGAGCATACATTAGGCTTTAAGGCAACCACACTATGTCGGGGTGACGTAAGGTCGTGAACCCCCGATTGTATTATGGACATTTTATGAGTATCATGCCTCGCCTTGAAGGAAATAAAGCATAAGGCGAGTGTTAACAATAATAACATCATTAGCATTGTAGGAACATTGTGCCACAATTTCTTGAATCTCTATACTCTAGCTCATTGTCATTATTATCATGCTTATAGGTGATTCGATATATAGAAGGACTCATAAGCTTCATCTTATAGAAGGATTATGGAAAACTTGAAGGATTCATGCCTTTTGAAAGAAGAGTTGAGCCTCACATACCTTTCTCGTTTAAGCAATCTAGCGTTCGCTTATTCTCCTTCAATGTCACGTCTCTACCTTCAAAAGAGGATTCGTACTAACGTTAGTTAATCAACTATAAGAACGCATTACCATTTCTAGAGACAATTGGGCAGCACATCCTTTGTTTATAATACTTTTCCCATATTCCATATCAACTCCCAACACTCACAACAACAATTACAATATAACAATCAACAACCATCATTCATATACAATGACCGTGATCCACCATTTGTCTTCATTTTCCTCACATTTATGGTTTTGGGTTCGCTATCGTATTTTCTCATGTATCACACTTATCTCATGGTCTACATGTCATTTACAACGCATTCATACGCACAACACACTAACATTCATGATTCAATTCAACTACCCTTCACTCATGGCACTATTCACTCATTCATTTATGACCCATTTGCTATGCTTTTCTACAATTCGGGTATCTTAACCTTCCAATACCTTAAATAACATGAAATGGTCATGAAACTTACCTTGGATGATGGTTGAACAAGTCTTGAGTGGAGTTTCTCCTCTAGCACCAAAACCCTATCTCCTCTCTTTTGGTTTTCTTTGAGGAAGATGAACTTTACTTGGGTTTCATACACTTTCATTCATGGATTATGTGTTGTTGATCTTAGTTTCCCTTTGATTTATCTTGTAATTGAAGAGTAGGGAGGGTTCTAGATGTTTGTTGAAGTGTAGAGTGAGAGTGAAATGAAAATGAAATGAAAGAGGTCCCTTATACTTAAACTTAAAATCTGCCCGACCATGTTATACGGACCAAACATACGGTCCGTATTAATTATACGAACCGTATGTGTGGCCGTATGTTTGGTCCAGTAGCTGGTGGCCTTCTTGGCCAATTATGCGGTCCAACATACGGCTGGTACAATTTATACGGTCTGTAGGTTGGGCCGTATAATGCCCAGTGATTTCGTTTTCGTTCTCGTTGTCTCGTTTGATCTCCGATCCTTATGGAACCTTCTTGGCACTTGTTTAACATCCCAACATCGACCTTAGGGACATTATTACACTTCTGTAAGACATCATTATGCCATCGTGGACCTGTTACTCGAAATTCTTATCCGATACACATCGTATGATTCGCCTTCCTTAACAACTTTCTTTCCTTGCATTGTATGCCTTTAAAAACTCGTTGAGGGTCATCTAATACTCTTTCTTACTCGTCAAAACATCGCATATGCTATGTCCTCTGCTAGCCTATTCACTGTACATATACGGGGAATTTTGTTTCCAAGGTGTAACATTCTCCCCCCCGCCTTTTGGGACATTCGTCCTCGAATGTTAAACACTCGGAATTCTACAAAACTTTCGCCAGAGTTTCCCTTGTAACTTGGATCTACCAACCTATCCCAACAATCCATAATATCATCGCCTCACAGGGCTACATCACAATAGCAACATATCTATGGCTACACACGACCAAAAGCATAAAGATAAAGCATGCATACCTTATATTGTCGGCGTTTCATCTTGGATCTATCCTGGGGGTTGGAATAAGTGCGGGTACTTAGATTTCATACTCTCTTCCACTTCCCAGGTCATTTCTTCCCGATTGTTGTTTCGCCACAATACTTTGACTGACGCCACTTCTTTATTTCGAAGCTTTCGCACTTGCTTATCTAGGATGGCAATAGGCACCTCTTCATAGGTTAGCCTTTCCTTTACTTGCACATCATATATCGGGACAATCTTTGTAGGATCTCCAATACACTTGCGAAGCATCGAAACATGAAAGACTGGATGGACTGATTCCAGCTCCGAAGGCAAATCCAATTCATAGGCTACCTGCCCTACCTTGCGGGTGATCTTGTAGGGCCCAATATATCTAGGACTTAGCTTTCCCTTTTTGCCAAATCTCATCACCCCTTTCATTGGTGACTCTTTCAAAAATACCCAATCATTAATTTGAAACTGCAAGTCTCGCCGGCGGTTGTCCGCATAAGACTTTTGGCGACTTTGGGCTGTCAACAACCGATCTTGGATCACCTTGACCTTTTCTATCGCTTGTTGGATCAATTCAGGGCCCACTAATTGTGCCTCCCCTGTTTCAAACAATCCAATTGGAGTTCTACATTTCCTTCCGTATAGAGCTTCATAGGGAGCCATTTGTATACTAGAATGATAGATGTTGTTATATGCAAACTCAATTAGTGGCAAATGATCATCCCAACTACCACCAAAATCCAGCACACACGCCCGTAGCATATCTTCCAAGGTCTGAATAGTGCGCTCGGCTTGCCCATCGGTCTGTGGATGGAACGCCGTGCTAAACTTTACTTGCGTACCTAGACCTTCTTGAAAAGACTTCCAAAACTTAGCTATGAACTGTGCTCCTCTATCCGTGATGATAGACAATGGAATACCATGGAGTCACACGATTTCCTTGAGATACATCCTTGCATAGTCTTCTGCTGAGTACGTGGTTCTTACTGAAAGAAAATGGGCTGATTTTTTCAATCTATCCACGATCACCCATATAGAATCATATTTGCCACGAGAACGAGGTAATCCCACGATGAAATCTATGTTGATCACTTCCCATTTCCAGGTGGGTATCTCTATGGCTTGTAATAAGCCTCCTGGCTTCTGATGTTCAACTTTTACCTTTTGGCAATTTGGACAATGCGCTACAAATTTGGCTATGTCTCTCTTCATGCCATCCCACCAATACGTCATCTTGAGATCATGATACATTTTGATCACACCTGGGTGAATAGAATATCGAGACAAATGTGCTTCTTCTAAAATTCGTCGGCACAATTCCGCCACATTCGGCACACATAACCTGCCTCGGTACCTAAAAATCCTATCCATGGAAACTTCAAACAGGGACTTTTCTTTCCCATGAGAGGTGTCTCTATAACGACATAACTGAGGATCTTCAAACTTCCGTTCTTTCACTTCCATATCCAAGGACGAAATTGTGGAATCATTTATACTAATCCCAGCATTGTCTGAATCAATTACACGCACTCCAAGATTAGCCAATCGATGAAGTTCTTGAACCATTTCTTTCCTTTCCGGAGGGACTTCACATAAACTTCCCATTGATCGGCGGCTAAGTGCCTCGGCTACTACATTCGCCTTCCCGGGGTGGTATAAAATATTAACATCATAATCTTTTAATAATTTTAACCACCGCCTCTGTCGCAGGTTCAGCTCCTTTTGCTTGAAGATGTACTGAAGACTTTTGTGATCTGTATAGATTTCAACGTGCACACCGTACAAATAATGTCTCCATATTTTTAAGGCATGAATGACTGCAGCCAATTCGAGATCATGAGTTGGATAATTCTTTTCATGTTTCCGTAATTGTGTCGAAGCATATGCAATAACTTTTACCATGCTGCATCAATACGCATTCTAATCCCACACTTTAAGCATTACAATACACAACATAGCCATCTGGCCCTTCTGGAAGTGTTAAAACCAGAGCTGAAGTCAACCTGTTTTTCAACTCTCGGAAACTACGTTCTCAAGCATCGTTCCATTGAAGCTTAACTGTATTCTGGGTGAGCTTCGTCAATGGGGCTGAAATAGATGAAAAGCCCTCTACAAACCTTCTATAATAGCCTGCTAAACCCAGAAAACTACGAACTTCTGTGGGCGTTGTAGGCCTTGGCCAGGTCTTCACAACTTCAATTTTCTGAGTGTCGACTCGAATACCATCATTTGAAATTACATGGCCCATATATGTCGCAGAATTTAGCCAAAACTCGCACTTTGAAAATTTTGCATACAATTCTCGTGCTCGAAGAATACCAAGAACAATTCTCAGATGATCTACATGTTCCGATTCCGTGCGAGAATACACCAGAATATCATCAATAAATATTATCACAAATAGATTCAAAAGAGGCCTGAATACGTTGTTCATCAAATTCATAAATACAGCCGCAACATTAGTCAACCCGAACGACATCGCTCGGAATTCATAATGGCCATATCTCGTTTTGAAGGCCGTTTTGGGAATATCCGCTTCTCTGCCTCTCACTTGATGGTAGCCCGACCTCAAATCTATTTTTGAAAACCACTTGGCACCTTGCAATTGATCGAACGAATCATCAATCCTTGGAAGAGGATATCTGTTCTTTATCGTCACCTTATTCAATTGCCTGTAATCAATACACATTCGTAGAGATCCGTCTTTCTTTCTCACAAACAACACCGGTGCTCCCCACGGTGATGAACTGAGTCTAATGAATCCTTTCTCGAGCAAGTCTTTCAGCTGCGCCTTTAGCTCTTTTAATTCTGCCGGAGCCATTCGATAAGAAGGAATAGAAATAGGCTTGGTGTCCGGCAATACATCAATAGCGAAATCAATTTCCCTTTCTGGTGGATGACCTGGAAGTTCATCTGGAAATACGTTTGGAAATTCATTCACTACTGGAACTGACTAAAAAGTTGGCGGCTTTGCCTCGGTGTCATGAACCCGAACTAAGTGACAAATATAACCCTTGGCTATCATCTTCCTTGCCTTAAGATAGGAAATAAACCTACCATTTGGCAATGCTGCATTACCTTTCCATTCAAGCACGGGCTCTCCCGGAAATTGAAATCGAACTACTTTCGCTCGACAATCAACATTTGTATAACACGAAGCCAACCAATCCTTACCCATGATTACATCGAAATCTACCATTTTCAGCTCAATCAAATCAGTTTTTGTCTGACGATCACATATCACAATGACACAATTTCTGTACACTTGTCTTGCTATCACAGGATCACCAACCGGAGTGAGTACCTCAAAGGGTCTAATTGACACGGGTTTCACCCCAATACAACCAGCAACATATGGAGTAATATAAGAGAATGTAGAACCCGGATCTATCAACGCATACACATCACGGGAGAATATAGACAATATACCTGTAACCACATCCGGAGAGGACTCGAGATCCCGCCGTCTGGCTAAAGCATATACACGGGGCTGAGTGGCACCTGAAGTAGATGCTGCCCCTCGGCCACTCCCTCAGCCTGCTGTCATCTGGGGAGTCTGCCCCGCTGGGCGTGCTGATGAGGAACCCGCTGCTTAGCCTGTGGGTTGAAACCCACCTCTGCCATATCGCGAGGGACACTCTCTGTCACGACCCAACCCCGTAGGCCGTGACTAGTACCCGATCTGGGCACCCAAACACATCTATCCAATGCTATCTCAACTGTTATCAAACGCATTCAAGTATAAAGCAGAAGCCGTCAAGGCTATATTTCAAATTTAGATAATTTCCAGAAAATTTTTGGCAGAGTTTCCTTTGTTTTACAGACTATCCAAAAAAACCCTGCGCACAGAAAATACCAACAAAGGCCACACCGGCCAACAGAGCAGTATATAAACATATGCGGACCGGCCGCCGCGGCGAATGGGGTCGCCCCAAACACAACATGTACACACATCCGTACAGAAAGACCCTAACCCACAAATATATCTACAGGCCTCTAACAGACATACATAGTCATATGACGGGACAGGGCCCCGCCGTACCCGGAGTTGCCATACATACAGAATATACAGAAGACAGAAGATATATACCGAAAGTACACGCTCCGGACCAAAGGAGCTCTTCAAAATAGCAGAATATGAGCCATAGACTGGCGGCGTATCTTCAGGTGCGTCTGTACCTGCGGGCATGTAGTGCAGCCCCCGAAGAACCGGGGGTCAGTACGAAAAATGTACCGAGTATGTAAAGCAGAAATATAACAAACAAGATCATAGCATGAACTGGAAGCACAGAAATATAACGGACAGAACCATAAATCAAATGGACGGACAGAATTAGGGTCCAGACGGACGGGCAGAATCACAATCCATACGGACAGACGAAATCGTAATCTATACGGACAAACAGAATAGTAATCCATACGGACAGACAGAATCAGAATCCAATCAGACAGACAGAATCATAATAGGGCACAGGAACATGGTCGCCACTCCTGCCTTTGGCGCCACAACATATCATATTTCAGAAGATTTCATATCTTCGAACATCTCCGTCACATAGCACATCATATCATAACCACGGTAACCCCGGGGACAGATCGCACGCCGGGAAACCGGACACATCATACTTCGTAACATATACACGGTAACCGGGAACGACATATACCACAGTACCCCGGAACCGGACACATCATACTTCGGAATTCATACATGGGACCCAGCCCCCGACAAGGGACTCGGCGGCCCATCCGCACGATATAAACCGGCCCGGGATCCGGTGAAAGGAAGCATTGAGACATCCACGAACAGATTAGTGAGAAACCACAGACATACAGATCATTATACAGACTCAATAAAACTGAAGTATGCCAAGCGGCGAGTCAAATCAAAGTATCCGAATAGTGTGCATAATACGCGCCTATATCCTACTCGGGAAGGCACGACAGATTATAACCAGAATCAGATCTCCAGATGTCAAAACTATTTTGTAAGATTTATATAAAAATATCGTCATATCATGATTAGAATGTTAATCCAGGTGTTGTCTGAGAAAGGCGGACAGAAACAAAGTAGTTAAAGTTATACAGAAAGTATCGGGCCTTGTGGGCCCACCTCGGACCAACCCGAGGAGACGTACGTAAATTACAGATAGTAGACCTTATGAGGCCGTCCATAATCATTTGGAAGTGTTCCGACTCCGTTTAGGAAAGTTTCGTACAAAAGTTCACTTTAAAGGCATTTTATAAGGAAATGGTTTCAATCGTACTGGAAGAATTAGAGCGAATTTCCATCTCGAATTCCGAGGAACGGAGTCGTATTCAAGGCTCGCGGCCGAGCCTATTACATTCAGAACATGCCTAAGAATAAAGGGGTAGGCTTTACATACCTCAATAACGCCTTATACTCGCTTAGCTTCACTTCCAATTTTGTCCATAATCTACAAATGGTCAAGGTTGCCAAAAGTCAAATTCAAGCTTTTCAATAATCCAAACTTGTTACATACTTGCCTACCGAAATTTCGGCAGCATTTCCCCTATATATATAACATCCCCGAGACTTAGCTCGGCTTAATTTATCAACACAGCAGCCCAGAAACAACATCAATAACAACAACAAGCATTACAAGACACATAATATGGCATAACTAGCCATCTTTCCGGCATAACATAACATCTTTCATTCCGACCTTACACTTCCAAACCAATCTTACCCTTTTCATATTCATCACTTATCAAGATCACTACAACATAATTTGGAGGCATATCATATCGTTTTCACCAAATATTCATAAGGTATACATAATATACAAGCTTCCTACCAAAGTCATATTTCACCCACAACTTCTAATCTTTTAGCAAACATATTCATGACATATTTCTATCTTCCAACTTCATCAATGAAAATCATAATTTACATCTTCCTACTTTCATTTCCACATTTACATAAACCACAATAAATTTGCATACTTTCCTAGCACAACTTAACAACTATTTTTCCATGACAACAAGAACCATTTTTCTTCCATTCACTTCACAATAACACAATTAACATACTAAAGAAAGTTAATTCCTCTTCCACTACCAACACAATACCACACGGCCACATTCCATATTTCCAACTTCCGTCAAATTCATTCAACTTTCATTTCCAACATAAATTCCATCATAACCACAACTAGGATACAATACAAAATTCAACACATCTCCACTACACAATTATGCACACACACGGCCATACACACACATTCACTACACACAAAATTTTCATGCTTTTGATTCATTCCCACACACTACAACATATATACATATATTCCATGGTATAAAAATGGTAAAATTCTTACCTTTTCTCAACTCCTTCACTTGTCACCCAAGCTACTTTCTTGCCAAAATAATTATGCCACTTTGAAGAGAATCTTGAGCTTAGTATGAATACACAACAATTTCAATTTTTGGACCAAGATTGAAGGGCTAGAAATTTTCTTTTCTTTTCTTTCTTTCTTTCTCTCCTCTAGCCGAATTGCCTCTCTCTTTTTCCTTTTGGTTTTTTTTTCTTGTTTTCTCTTGAATGTTCTTAGGATATGGATGAATATATCATCACATGGAAATTAATCCCATGGGCTTGGGCTAAGTGTGCATGGCCGGTTGGGCCTTCCCTTTGTTGGGCCTTATTCCTTCTTTTTTTTTGAGTTCAATTGGTTACATTTTGTAATTCATGAAACAAGTTTCCAAAATTCCAATTTTTGTCCTTGGCCTCCTTTCGTAATTCCACACCAACGTATTCATAACCGACACATTCACACCAAGTAAGGTCCAAATATGGCCTTATTAATTACAAGTCAAGTTATCTCAAATTTGAATATGCAAAAATGCCGGATGTAACACTCTCGCATCAAATGTCCGGTCTGCCCCCAAACATTACAAGCATCAGTGTCCTGACGACATGGCCTTGAGTGTAATTTGCGGCACCGACTACATCGTGGAACTGGGGTGGGGGTCTCCCCTGACTATAATCACCCTCAAACTGGGAACCTGATGCCCTCGAACTCTGACCCTGTCCCGAGCGAAAGGAGCAGTCAAATCATCTATCTGGAAATCTGGGAGGTGCGCTAGTCGCTGACTGGCCTGAATGTCGGGAATAAGTCTGCCTCGATCCCCCTCTATAATCACTGCCTATGCCCATAGATCTAGCCCTTTTGCTTTGTCTTTTATCACTGTCGCGATCACCTCTTTGTTGTTGTTGTCGCCCCTCCAAATTCTGAGCATGGGCCTGTATCCGGGAAATGTCCATCCCGTCTTGCAGGGAAGCCGTCAGATAATCTCTGAATAAATGTGGCCCCAAACCACTCACAAATCTATGTACCCGATCTCCCATGTCGGCCACCATAGTCGGAGCATATCAAGCCAAAGAATTGAATCTTATGCTATACTCCCGGGCACTCATATTTCCTTGCCTCAAATTTAAGAATCTGTCCGCCCTAGCTCGGCGGACCACGGGTGGCAAATAGTGACGAATAAAAGCATCTACGAACTCTTGCCAAACCGGAGGAGGCGCATTCTCTCCTCTTGATAATACCCAAATGTTGTACCATAACACCGCCACATCCCGGAGTCTATAAGATGCCAACTCCACGGATTCGGTTTCGGAGGCATGGACAATCTTCAATGTCCTCAACATTTCATCAATGAAACCTTGTGGGTCTTCCTCCGGCTTTGACCCGAAGAACTCCGGAGGATTTAGACTCATAAAATCATAGGCCTTTGTACTTGCGTCCCGATCGCTTGAGCGCACATTCGGTCATTGTGCCTGTGCGGCACCCAATTTTGTCAATAATTGGATGGCCTCGGTCATTTGTTGACCCGAAGTAACTGGCGGAGGAATTGGAGCTGGGGCTCCTCCTTGCTCTTCCACATTAGGCGGGGTAGAAGAAGTATCAGACAAGGCCTCGTTATGCGATTCACCATCTTCAATATTCATTGGAGGCTCTCTTTCTACCCGCCTCTTTGTCGTAGTCTTGCCCTTCTGGGGGTCTGTGGCTTTCCCCTTTGGCGGCATTCTGAAATCATAACGCACTATTAGGGAGGATAAAATCTTATGCATTGCTCTATCGCAAGATCTCATAAGAAGAAAGATGGTCATTTTTCCTAAATGCCCTGTTGCGTCTTGTTTATTGATGTGGCGCGCAACACACCATAAACAAGACTCTACTAGACACGGCTCGTAGACACTTCCTAGGACCGAACTGCTCTAATACCACTTTTGTCATGACCCAGCTAGGGGCCGTGACGGGTACCCGTGTATAACTGTCGAGCACCACTCGTACTAGTACTCCTTAGGCTTATTTAGCAATCATTTATCAGACTCATGCTCGATTTATAAAAAAACCTGTTTTCCTTTAGAAACATAATGTTTTTATACACATGAGCCCTTAGGCTAGCAAAATAATCTATATGTATATATTTACACAATGACCATGCCGTGAAACCACATGACCCACACTGAGTATCCACGAGCCTCTATGAGATGACAACTACAATTTTACACAAAAGAATCATCGTAGGCACCTCCAGGACAATGGGGTGCTTTCAGTCAGCTATCAGCCTCTAAGAATCTAGAGCAAGATCTCCTCCCTATCTACCCGTGGGCATGAACACAGCGTCCAAAGAAAACGGACGTCAGTACGAATATTGTACTAAGTATGTAAGGCAGGAATGAAATAAACAAACATAATAGAGAGATCAGGAATCATGAGAGAAAGATATAAACTGAATGTATATCATGGACAACATACTCTCTACATATATCGCATTTCACATAATCATAGTATACATGCTATCACATCCCATACATCATCATAACGTCATATAACCGCACATCGTAATCCACATCGTTACCCGCGTCCGGGTAACCCTCATATGCCGCCCACTAGTGGTGATCATGCCCATCCCTCTAGGCTCGGTGTAAGCATAGCAACCCGCATTAGTGGTGACATGCCCGGCAATATAGGCGCGGTGGAATCATACGCAGCCCGCATTAGCGGTGTCATGCCCCGCCATAAAGGCGCGGTGGAATCATATGATCACAAAATCAATCATAACACATCACTATTACACATCTCATACCATAGCATCATGTTATCATTTCCTTGCTATTACATGCATCCCATAGTCGTATTGCAAGTTAGCATTGTTCATCATCTTATTGTCATAGTATACATTAGCATTAAGAGCATACATTAGACTTTAAGGCAACCACACTATGTCGGGGTGACGTAAGGTCGTGAACCCCCGATTGTATTATGGACATTTTATGAGTATCATGCCTCGCCTTGAAGGAAATAAAGCATAAGGCGAGTGTTAACAATAATAACATCATTATCATTGTAGGAACATTGTGCCACAATTTCTTGAATCTCTATACTCTAGCTCATTGTCATTATTATCATGCTTATAGGTGATTCGATATATAGAAGGACTCATAAGCTTCATCTTATAGAAGGATTATGGAAAACTTGAAGGATTCATGCCTTTTGAAAGAAGAGTTGAGCCTCACATACCTTTCTCGTTTAAGCAATCTAGCGTTCGTTTATTCTCTTTCAAAGTCACGTATCTACCTTCAAAAGAGGATTCGTACTAACGTTAGTTAATCACCTATAAGAACGCATTACCATTTCTAGAGACAATTGGGCAGCACATCCTTTGTTTATACTACTTTTCCCATATTCCATATCAACTCCCAACACTCACAACAACAATTACAATATAACAATCAACAACCATCATTCATATACAATGACCATGATCCACCATTTCTCTTCATTTTCCTCACATTTATGGTTTTGGGTTAGCTATCGTATTTTCTCATGTATCACACTTATCTCATGGTCTACATGTCATTTACAACGTATTCATACGCACAACACACTAACATTCATGATTCAATTCAACTACCCTTCACTCATGGCACTATTCACTCATTCATTTATGACCCATTTGCTATGCTTTTCTACAATTCGGGTATCTTAACCTTCCAATACCTTAAATATCATGAAATGGTCATGAAACTTACCTTGGATGATGGTTGAACAAGTCTTGAGTGGATTTTCTCCTCTAGCACCAAAACGCTATCTCCTCTCTTTTGGTTTTCTTTGAGGAAGATGAACTTTACTTGGGTTTCATACACTTTGATTCATGGATTATGTGTTGTTGATCTTAGTTTCTCTTTGATTTATCTTGTAATTGAAGAGTAGGGAGGGTTCTAGATGTTTGTTGAAGTGCAGAGTGAGAGTGAAATGAAAATGAAATGAAAGAGGTCCCTTATACTTAAACTTAAAATCTGCCCGACCATGTTATACGGACCAAACATACGGTCCGTATTAATTATACGAACCGTATGTGTGGCCGTATGTTTGGTCCAGTAGCTGGTGGCCTTCTTGGCCAATTATGCGGTCCAACATAAGGCTGGTACAATTTATACGGTCCGTAGGTTGGGCCGTATAATGCCCAGTGATTTCGTTTTCGTTCTCGTTGTCTCGTTTGATCTCCGATCCTTATGGAACCTTCTTGGCACTTGTTTAACATCAAAACATCTACCTTAGGGACATTATTACACATCTCGAAGACATCATTATGCCATCGTGGACTTGTTACTCGAAATTCTTATCCGATACACATCGTATGATTCGCCTTTCTTAACAACTTTCTTTCCTTGCATTGTATGGCTTTAAAACTCGTTGAGGGTCATCTAATACTCTTTCTTACTCGTCAAAACTTCGCATATGCTATGTTAAACACTCTCCCCCCCCCCCCCCCCTTTTGGGACATTCGTTCTCGAATGTTAAACACTCGGAATTCTACAAAAACTTCGCCAGAGTTTTCCTTGTAACTTGGAACTACCAACCTATCACAACAATCCATAATATCATCGCCACACCGGGATACATCACAATAGCAACACATCTATGGCCACACACGACCAAAAGCATAAAGATAAAACATACATACCTTATATTGTCGGCGTTTCATCTTGGATCTCTCCTGGGGGTTGCAATAAGTGCGGGTACTTAGATTTCATAATCTCCTCCACTTCCTAGGTCATTTCTTCCCGATTGTTGCTTCGCCACAATACTTTGACTGACGCCACTTCTTTATTTCGAAGCTTTCGCACTTGCCTATCTAGGATGGCAATAGGCACCTCTTCATAGGTTAGCCTTTCCTTTACTTGCACATCATCTATCGGGACAATCTTTGTAGGATCTCCAATACACTTGCGGAGCATCGAAACATGAAAGACTGGATGGACTGATTCAAGCTCCGAAGGCAAATCCAATTCATAGGCTACCTGCCCTACCTTGCGGGTGATCTTGTAGGGCCCAATATATCTAGGACTTAACTTTCCCTTTTTTCCAAATCTCATCACCCCTTTCATTGGTGACACATTCAAAAATACCCAATCATTAATTTGAAACTCCAAGTCTCGTCGGCGGTTGTCCGCATAAGACTTTTGGCGACTTTGGGATGTCAACAACCGATCTTGGATCACCTTGACCTTTTCTATCACTTGTTGGATCAATTCAGGGAACACTAATTGTGCTTCCCCTGTTTCAACCCATCCAATTGGAGATCTACATTTCCTTCCGTATAGAGCTTCATAGGGAGCCATTTGTATACTAGAATGATAGTTGTTGTTATATGCAAACTCAATTAGTGGAAAATGATCATCCCAACTACCACCAAAATCGAGCACACACGCCCGTAGCATATCTTCCAAGGTCTGAATAGTGCGCTCGGCTTGCCTATCGGTCCGTGGATGGAACGCCGTGCTAAACTTTACATGCGTACCTAGACCTTCTTGAAAAGACTTCCAAAACTTAGCTGTTAACTGTGCTCCTCTATCCGTGATGATAGACAATGGAATACCATGGAGTCACACGATTTCCTTGAGATACAGCCTTGCATAGTCTTCTGCTGAGTACGTGGTTCTTACTGAAAGCAAATGGGATGATTTTGTCAATCTATCCATGATCACCCATATAGAATCATATTTTCCACGAGAACGAGGTAATCACACGATGAAATCCATGTTGATCACTTCCCATTTCCAGGTGGGTATCTCTATGGCTTGTAATAAGCCTCCTGGCTTCTAATGTTAAACTTTTACCTTTTGGCAATTTGGACAATGCGCTACAAATTCGGCTATGTTTCTCTTCATGCCATCCCACCAATACGTCATCTTGAGATCATGATACATTTTGGTCGCACCTGGGTGAATAGAATATCGAGAGCAATGTGCTTCTTCTAAAATTCGTCGGCGCAATTCCGCCACATTCGGCACACATAACTTGCCTCGTTACCTAAGAATCCCATCCATATAAACTTCAAATGGGGACTTTTCTTTCCCATGAGAGGTGTCTCTATAACTGCATAACTGAGGATATTCACACTTCCGTTCTTTCACTTCCATATCCAAGGACGAAATTGTGGAATCATTTATACTATTCCCAACAATGTCTGAATCAATTACACGCACTCCAAGATTAGCCAATCGATGAAGTTCTTGAACCATTTCTTTCCTTTCCGGAGGGACTTCACATAAACTGCCCATTGATCGGCGGCTAAGTGCCTCGGCTACTACATTCGCCTTCCCGGGGTGGTATAAAATATTAACATCATAATCTTTTAATAATTTTAACCACCTCCTCTGTCGTAGGTTCAGCTCTTTTTGCTTGAAGATGTACTGAAGACTTTTGTGATCTGTATAGATTTCAACGTGCACACCGTACAAATAATGTCTCCATATTTTTAAGGCATGAATGACTGCAGCCAATTCGAGATCATGAGTTGGATAATTCTTTTCATGTTTCCGTAATTGTCTCGAAGCATACGCAATAACTTTACCATGCTGCATCAATACGCATTCTAATCCCACACTTTAAGCATTACAATACACAACATAGCCATCTGGCCCTTCTGGAAGTGTTAAAACCGGAGCTGAAGTCAACCTATTTTTCAACTCTCGGAAACTACGTTCTCAAGCATCGTTCCACTAAAGCTTAATTGTCTTCTGGGTGAGCTTCGTCAATGGGGCTGAAATAGATGAAAAGCCCTCTACAAACCTTCTATAATAGCCTGCTAAACCCAGAAAACTACGAACTTCTGTGGGCGTTGTAGGCCTTGGCCAAGTCTTCACAACTTCCATTTTCTAAGTGTCGACTCGAATACCATCATTTGAAATAACATGGCCCAGATATGTCACAGAATCTAGCCAAAACTCGCACTTTGAAAAATTTGCATACAATTCTCGGGCTCGAAAAATACCAAGAACAATTCTCAGATGATCTGTATGTTCCGATTCCGTGCAAGAATACACCAGAATATCATCAATAAATATTATCACAAATAGATCCAAAAGAGGCCTGAATACGTTGTTCATCAAATTCATAAATACAGCCGGAGCATTAGTCAACCCGAATGACATCACTCAGAATTCATAATGGCCATATCTCGTTTTGAAGGCCGTTTTGGGAATATCCGCTTCTCTGACTGTCACTTGATTGTAACCCGACCTCAAATCTATTTTTGAAAACCACTTGGCACCTTGCAATTGATCGAACGAATCATCAATCCTTGGAAGAGGATATATGTTCTTTATCGTGACTTGTTCAATTGCCTGTAGTCGATACACATTCGTAGAGATCCGTCTTTCTTTCTCACAAACAACACCGGTGCTCCCCACGGTGATGAACTGAGTCTAATGAATCCTTTCTCGAGCAAGTCTTTCAGTTGCGCCTTTAGCTCTTTTAATTCTGCCGGAGCCACTCGATAAGTAGGAATAGAAATAGGCTTGGTGTCCGGCAATACATCAATAGCGAAATCAATTTCCCTTTCTGGTGGAAGACCTGGAAGTTCATCTGGGAATTCATTCACTACTGGAACTGACTGGAAAGTTGGCGGCTTTTCCTCGGTGTCATGAACCCGAACTAAGTGATAAATATAACTGTTGGCTATCATCTTACTTGCCTTAAGATAGGAAATAAACCTACCCTTTGGCGATGCTGCATTACCTTTCCATTCAAGCACGGACTCTCCCGGAAATTGAAATCGAACTACTTTCGCTCGGCAATCAACATTTGCAAAACACGAAGCCAACCAATCCATACCCATGATTACATCGAAATCTACCATTTTCAGCTCAATCAAATCAGCTTTTGTCTGACGATCACATATCACAATGACACAATTTCTGTACACTTGTCTTGCTATCACGGGATCACCAACCGGAGTGAGTACCTCAAAGGGTCTAATTGACTCGGGTTTCACCCCAATACAACCAGCAACATATGGAGTAATATAAGAGAATGTAGAACCCGGATCTAACAAAGCATACACATCATGGGAGAATATAGACAATATACCTGTAACCACATCCGGAGAGGACTCGAGATCCCGCCGTCTGGATAAAGCATATACACAGGGCTGAGTGGCACCTGAAGTAGATGCTGCCCCTCGGCCTCTCCCTCGGCCTGCTGTCATCTGGGAGTCTGCCCCGCTGGGCGTGCTGATGAGGAACCCGCTGCTGAGCTTGTGGGTTGAAACCCACCTCTGCCATATCGCGAGGGACACTCTCGCATCAAATGTCCGGTCTGCCTACAAAGATAACAAGCATCAGTGTCCTGACGACATGGAACTGAGTGTAATTTGCGGCACCGACTACATCGTGGAACTGGGGGTCTCCCCTGACTATAATCACCCTCAAACTGGGAACCTGAAGCCCTCGAACTCTGACCCAGTCCCGAGCGAAAGGAGCGGTCAAATCTTCTATCTGGAAATCTGGGAGGTGCGCTAGTCGCTGACTGGCCTGAATGTCGGGAATATGTCTGCCTCGATCCCCCTCTATAATCACTGCCTGTGCCCATAGATCTAGCCCTTTTTCTTTGTCTTTTATCACTGTCGCGATCACACCTTTGTTGTTGTTGTCGCCCCTCCAAATTCTGAGCATGGGCTTGTATCCGAGAAATGTCCATCCCGTCTTGCAGGGAAGCCGTCAGATAATCTCTGAATAAATGTGGCCCCAAACCACTCACAAATATATGTACCCGATCTCCCATGTCGGCCACCATAGTCGGAGCATATCTAGCCAAAGAATTGAATCGCATGCTATACTCCCGGGCACTCATATTTCCTTGCCTCAAATTTAAGAATCTGTCCACTCTAGCTCGGCGGACCTCGGGTGGAAAATAGTGAAGAATAAAAGTATCTACGAACTCTTGCCAAACCGGAGGAGGCACATTCTCTCCTCTTGATAATACCCAAATGTTGTACCATAACACCGCCACATCCCAGAGTCTATAAGATGCCAACTCCACGGATTCGGTTTCGGAGGCACGGACAATCTTGAATGTCCTCAACATTTCATCAATGAAACCTTGTGTGTCTTCCTCCGGCTTTGACCCGAAGAACTTCGGAGGATTTCGACTCATAAAATCACGGGCCTTTGTACTTGCGGCCCGGTCGCTTTAACCCACATTCCTTCGTTGTGCCTGTGTGGCAACCAATTATGTCAATAATTGGATGGCCTCAGTCATTTGTTGACCCGCAGTAACCGGCGGAGGAATTGGAGCTGGGGCTCCTCCTTGCTCTTCCACATTAGGCGGGGTAGAAGAAGTATCAGACAAGGCCTCGTTATGCAATTCACCCTCTTCAATATTCATTGGAGGCTCTCTTTCTACCCGCCTCTTTGTCATAGTCTTGCCCTTCTGGGCGGCTGTGGCATTCCCCTTTGGCAGCATTCTGAAATCATAACGCACTGTTAGGGAGGATAAAATCTTATGCATGGCTCTATCGCACGATCTCATAAGAAGAAAGATGGTCATTTTTCTTAAATGCCCTGTAGCCTCTTTTTTATTGATGTGTCGCGCAACACACCATAAACAAGACTCTACTAGACACGGCTCGTAGACACTTCCTAGGACCGAACCGCTCTGATACCACTTTTGTCATGACCCGGTTAGGGGCCGTGACGGGTACCCGGGTATAACTGTCGAGCACCGCTCGTACTAGTACTCCTTAGGCTTATTTAGCAATCATTTATCAGACTCATGCTCGATTTCTAAGAAAACCTGTTTTCCTTTAGAAACATAATGTTTTTATACACATGAGCCCTTAGGCTAGCAAAATAATATATATGTATATATTTACACAATGACCACGCCGTGAATCCAAATGACCCACACTGAGTATCCACGAGCCTCTATGAGATGACATCAACAATTTTACACAAAAGAATCATCATAGGCACCTCCAGGACAATGGGGTGCTTTCAGTCAGCTACCAGCCTCTAAGAATCTGTAGCAAGATCTCCTCCCTATCTACCCGTGGGCATGAACATAGCATCCAAAGAAAACGGATGTCAGTACGAATATTGTACTGAGTATGTAAGACAGGAACGAAATAAACAAACATAATAGTGGGATCAGGAATAATGAGAGAAAGATATAACCTGAATGTATATCATGGACAACATACTCTCTACATATATCGCATTTCACATAATCATAGTATACATGCTATCACATCCCATACATCATCACATATGTCATATAAGACATCACATATAACCGCACATCGTAATCCGTATCGTTACCCGCGTCCGGGTAACCTTCATATGCCGCCCACTAGTGGTGATCATGCCCGGCCCTCTAGGCTTAGTATAAGCATAGCAGCCCGCATTTGTGGTGACATGCCCGGCCATATAGGCACGGTGGAATCATACGCAGCCCGCATTAGCGGTGACATGCCCGACCATATAGGCGCGGTGGAATCATATCATCATAAAATCAATCATAACACATCACTCTTACACATCTCATACCATAGCATCATGTTATCATTTCCTTGGTATTCCATGCATCCCATAGTCGTATTGCAAGTTAGCATTGTTCATCATCTTATTGTCATAGCATACATTAGCATTAAGAGCATACATTAGGCTTTAAGGCAACCACACTATGTCGGGGTGACGTAAGGTCGTGAACCCCCGATTGTATTATAGACATTTTATGAGTATCATGCCACGCCTTGAAGGAAATAAAGCACAAGGCAAGTGTTAACAATAATAACATCATTAGCATTGTAGGAACATTGTGCCACAATTTCTTGAATCTCTATACTCTAGCTCATTGTCATTATTATCATGCTTATAGGTGATTCGATATATAGAAGGACTCATAAGCTTCATCTAATAGAAGGATTATGGAAAACTTGAAGGATTCATGCCTTTTGAAAGAAGAGTTGAGCCTCACATACCTTTCTCGTTTAAGCAATCTAGCATTCGCTTATTCTCCTTCAATGTCACGTCTCTACCTTCAAAAGAGGATTCGTACTAACGTTAGTTAATCAACTATAAGAACACATTACCATTTCTAGAGACAATTGGGCAGCACTTCCTTTGTTTATACTACTTTTCCCATATTCCATATAAACTCCCAACACTCACAACAACAATTACAATATAACAATCAACAACCATCATTCATATACAATGACTATGATCCAGCATTTCTCTTCATTTTCCTCACATTTATGGTTTTGGGTTCGCTATCGTATTTTCTCATGTATCACACTTATCTCATGGTCTACATGTCATTTACAACATATTCATATGCACAACACACTAACATTCATGATTCAATTCAACTACCCTTCACTCATGGCACTATTCACTCATTTATGACCCATTTGCTATGCTTTTCTACAATTCAGGTATCTTAACCTTCCAATACCTTAAATAACATGAAATGATCATGAAACTTACCTTGGATGATGGTTGAACAAGTCTTGAGTGGAGTTTCTCCTCTAGCACCAAAACCCTATCTCCTCTCTTTTGATTTTCTTTGAGGAAGATGAAATTTACTTGGGTTTCATACACTTTGATTCATGGATTATGTGTTGTTGATCTTAGTTTCCCTTTGATTTCTCTTGTAATTGAAGAGTAGGGAGGGTTCTAGATGTTTGTTGAAGTGTAGAGTGAGAGTGAAATGAAAATGAAGTGAAAGAGGTCCCATATACTTAAACTTAAAATATGCCCAACCATGTTATACAGACCAAACATACGGTCCGTAGTATTTATACGAACCGTATGTCTGGCCATATGTTTGGTCCAGTAGCTGGTGGCCTTCTTGGCCAATTATACGGTCCAACATACGGCTGGTACAATTTATACGGTCCGTAGGTTGGGCCGTATAATGCCCAGTGATTTCGTTTTCATTCTCGTTGTCTCGTTTGATCTCCAATCCTTATGGAACCTTCTTGGCACTTGTTTAACATCCCAACATCGACCTTAGGGACATTATTACTCTTCTCTAAGATATCACTATGCCATCGTGGACTTGTTACTCGAAATTCTTAGCTGATACACATCGTATGATTCACCTTCCTTAACAACTTTCTTTCCTTGCATTGTACGCCTTTAAAAACTCGTTGAGGGTCATCTAATACTCTTTCTTACCCGTCAAAACATCGCATATTCTATGTCCTCTGCTAGCCTGCCTGTTCACTGTACATATACGGGGAATTTATTTCCAAGGTGTAACATTCTCCCCCCCCCCCCCCCTTTTGGGACATTCGTCCTCGAATGTTAAACACTCGGAATTCTACAAAAATTTTGCCAGAGTTTCCTTTGTAAATTGGCACTACCAACCTGGCACAACAATCCATAATATCATCGCCTCACAAGGCTACATCACAATATCAACATATCTATGGCCACACACGACCAAAAGCATAAAGATAAAGCATGCATACCTTATATTGTCGGCGTTTCATCTTGGATCTCTCCCGGGGGTTGGAATAAGTGCGGGTACTTAGATTTCATACTCTCTTCCGCTTCCCAGGTCATTTCTTCCCGATTGTTGTTTCGCCACAATACTTTGACTGACCCCACTTCTTTATTTCGAAGCTTTCGCACTTGCCTATCTAGGATGGCAATAGGCACCTCTTCATAGGTTAGCCTTTCTGTTACTTGCACATCATTTATCGGGACAATCTTTGTAGGATCTCCAATACACTTGCAGAGCATCGAAACATGAAAGACTGGATGGACTGATTCATGCTCCGAAGGAAAATCCAATTCATAGGCTACCTGCCCTACCTTGCGGGTGATCTTGTAGGGTCCAATATATCTAGGACTTAGCTTCCCCTTTTTGCCAAATCTCATCACCCCTTTCATTGGTGACACTTTCAAAAATACCCAATCATTAATTTGAAACTCCAAGTCTCGCCGGCAGTTGTCCGTATAAGACTTTTGGCGACTTTGGGCTGTCAACAACCGATCTTGGATCACCTTGACCTTTTCTATCGCTTGTTGGATCAATTCAGGGCCCACTAATTGTGCTTCCCCTGTTTCAAACCATCCAATTGGAGATCTACATTTCCTTCCGTATAGAGCTTCATAGGGAGCCATTTGTATACTAGAATGATAGTTGTTGTTATATGAAAACTCAATTAGTGGCAAATGATCATCCCAACTACCACCAAAATCGAGCACACACGCTCGTAGTATATCTTCCAAGGTCTGAATAGTGCGCTCGGCTTGCCCATCGGTCTGTGGATGGAACGCCGTGCTAAACTTTACTTGCGTACCTAGACCTTCTTGAAAAGACTTCCAAAACTTAGCTGTGAACTCTGCTCCTCTATCCGTGATGATAGACAATGGAATAATATGGAGTCATACGATTTCCTTGAGATACAGCCTTGCATAGTCTTCTGCTGAGTACGTGGTTCTGACTGGAAGAAAATGGGATGCTTTTGTCAATCTATCCAAGATCACCCATATAGAATCATATTTTCCACGAGAACGAGGTAATCCCACGACGAAATCCATGTTGATCAATTCCCATTTCCAGGTGGGTATCTCTATGGCTTGTAATAAGCCTCCTGGCTTCTGATGTTCAACTTTTACCTGTTGGCAATTTGGACATTGCGCTACAAATTCGGCTATGTCTCTCTTCATGCCATCCCACCAATACGTCATCTTGAGATCATGATACATTTTGATCACACCTGGGTGAATAGAATATCGAGAGCAATGTGCTTCTTCTAAAATTCGTCGGCGCAATTCCGCCACATTCGGCACACATAACCTGCCTCGGTACCTAAGAATCCCATTCATGGAAACTTCAAACAGAGACTTTTCTTTCCCATGAGAGGCGTCTCTATAACGGCATAACTGAGGATCTTCACACTGCCGTTCTTTCACTTCCATATCGAAGGACGAAATTCTGGAATCATTTATACTAATCCCAGCATTGTCTGAATCAATTACACGCACTCCAAGATTAGCCAATCGATGAAGTTCTTGAACCATTTCTTTCCTTTCCAGAGGGACTTCACATAAACTGCCCATTGATCGGCGGCTAAGTGCATCGGCTACTACATTCGCCTTCCCGGGGTGGTATCAAATATTAACATCATAATCTTTTAATAATTTTAACCACCTTCCTTAACAACTTTCTTTCCTTGCATTGTATGCCTTTAAAAACTCGTTGAGGGTCACCTAATACTCTTTCTTACTCGTCAAAACATCGCATATGCTATGTCCTCTGCTAGCCTGTTCACTGTACATATACGGGGAATTTTTTTCCAAGGTGTAACAGTTAAATTGAGCCATGATCATTGATAAATTGTGATTATAAAAATGCTATGAATTACATTTAGAACATGGAATAAGTGTCCTATGCATGAAAAATGCAACAATGGACCATGGCCATGATTATGGAGAAATTGAAGACAAATTATGAAATACGGATACTGTAACGAATGATGAGTGTTGTCTATCATACTGAGAATGTTATTATGAATATTTGCGAGCTGATATAGAATATGGGAAGAGTTGTATAAACGAAGGAAATGCTGCCCAATTTTCCCTAGAAATAGTCACGCGTTCTTATAGTCGATTAACTGACGTTGATGCGAATTCTCTTGAAGGTAAAGACGCGAATATTAAAGAGGAACGATCAAGCGGTAGAATAGCTAAAGGAAAAGGTATGTAAGGCTAGTCCTTTCTTTCCAAGGTATGAATCCTATGATATGATATTATTTCCCTACATTTCCATGACTTCCTTATATTCTGGAACCAAGAGCCTATGTTCATGGATAGCCACGTGAGATAAGAATAAGAGACATGTTATGAGCACGATAACGGAGATGATAAGCTTAAGACTAAATATTCTAGAGTTAATGGTATAATGTTTAAACAAAACTAAAGACATTAACTACGAACTATTGGTAATACTTGATGTATACACTCATCTTATATACTAATTCCTTCAAGGTGAGGCGGAATACCTATGAATGCTCCATAATGTAAGCGGGAGCTCTCGACCTTATGTCACCCCGACATTGTTATAGATTGTTCACAAGCCTCAATGCATGTCCTATGACCAATGTTTCGAGAAACTACGAGTCTATGTTCATAAAGGATTTCATGTGAGATAAAGTTAAGAGATACGCTATAGAAATGATAATGGAAATGATGAGCTTAAGCCTAAAGATTATAAAGACTATCATACGATATTTATACAAAATTCGTGCTACGAATATGATGTGATTTTCATAGATTGTCTTTAAATTTAAATGTGTGCATTAATGAAAGGTTACGATAAGCTTATGAGATATATGAGATGGCAATGATAATGATGAGACATATTGATCCTTGTATGATGCATGTGATATGGTCGAGCCACTACGTGGCCGAAGATGGAAGATATGTATGTGATATTGTCGAGCCACTACGTAGCCGAATACGGATACTGTCGAGCCACCACGTCGCCGAATACGGATGTTGTCGAGCCCTACATGGCCGAATACGAATAATGTTTTATGTGTATGAGAAGCTACGGTACCACGATGATGAATTATATGACATGATGATGTATACACTATGATGGTTCATGTACGACGATTATGTATATGTGATATATGTATGAAATGTATTCATCCTTAAAGGTTGCGCAGGTTTTGCCTTCACCTCATGACTTATGATTTCTCTATTATGTTTGTTTCATTCATGCCTTACATACTTAGTACAATATTCGTACTGACGTCTGTTTTCTTTGGACGCTGTGTTCATGCCCACAGGTAGACAGGGAGACGGCACAGACCTTTAGGAGCTATCAGCAGATTTGCAGAAGCACTCCATTATTCCGGAGGTGCTAATCGGGTTTATACTCTTGTGTATATATATATGTATAAGTATTTTGGGCACGACGGGGTCTTGTCCCGTCCATATGTCTAGTACTCTAGTAGAGGCTCGTAGATACGTATGTGTGGGTTATATGGTCTCACAAGGTCACTACTGTATATATGTAGATATGTGTAAATTATCTTTTGATAGCCAAAGGGCTTATGTATATAAAAGTATTTATGTTCTTTAATGAAAATGATTTTCTTATGATTATGAGTTTATGAACGAAAAAGGAGGCTTAATGAGTATGATGAGTAGTAGAACGAGCGGTGCTCGGTGGTCAGCCCCGGGTACCCGTCACGGGCCCTAGCTGGGTCATGACTGTACCTATATTATTATTTTGTTAGCCGAAGGGCTTATGTATATAAAAGTAATTATGTTTCTAAATGAAAAATAGTTTTTCCTATGATTGAGTATAAATTAATGAATGTACGCTTAATGAGTATGATAAGTAATAGAATGAGTGGTGCTCAGTGGTTTGCCCCGGGTACCCGTCATGGCCCCTAGTCGGGTCGTGACATTACTAATACATCATTGTGTGGTTGAATGATGCCTTCGGCATTCTCATTGCTGAAGGAGATGGAACCCTCGGGTACATAATCCGGTTGCGCTTCTCTCGTACAATGGAAACCTTTGTTCTTTTCATCACCGGCCCTCGTGGAGCATCCGTTCCCCCAATTATCATATTGATTACATGTTGAGGTTCCACCGGCTCAGCACATTTGTGACTCTCCCTTTCTTTGTAGTGGTTTTTGGCTCGTTCACTCAGGAATTCTCGAAAGTAGCCATTCTTCAATAAACGAGCTACCTCCTCCCTTAACTGACGACAGTCTTCAGTTTTGTGCCCATGTGTCTCATGATATTCACACACCACGCTCAGATCCCGTAGACCCGGGTTTGACCTCAATGGCCTTGACCATCTAGCCTCCGTGATATGGCTGATAGTTGAGATGAGGTCCGAGGTGTTGACGTTGAATTTGTACTCCGATATCCTCGGTATGTCTTTGTTGCTAGCCGAACTCCCTGCATCACTTCTTAATGACAGGCCTCTACTGTTTGATGGGCGTTCGGCCCGTTTATCGCCCCTACCCAAGAAGTGACTGGGGCCGACCCTCGATTGTTTTGACCTAAAGCTTGATTTTTCCGAATGAGAGTATGGGCGGTACCTTTCCCTCAATGGTCGCGTCTCCGGCTCATAATATTTCCTCGACCTTTCAGAGCTTTTGCTCATATTTATGGGTCCTGGGGGAAGTTCGATTGGTCATCCTCTACCCGAATCTTTGATTCGTATCTGTCATGTACATCTTCCCAGGTTACAGCCTCATATTCCAACAAGTTTTCTTTTAGTTTGAATGAAGCAGTCGAGCTCGGAGGATTAAGCCCTTTGGTGAAAGCTTGTGCGGCCCATTCTTCCGGAACCGGAGGAAGCTCCATCTATTCCCTTTGGAAGCGGTTCACAAATTCTCGTAACAGCTCATCATCCCTTTGGGCTATTCGGAAGATATATGCCTTCCGAGCTTGCACATTTTTAGCTCCGGCATGGGCTTTGATGAACGCATCGACGAGCATTTCGAAGGAAGTGATGGAATGCTCGGGCAGATGGTCATACCAGGTCAACGCCCCTTTCGATAACATTTCCCCAAATGTATTCAACAACACAGACTCAATTTCATCCTTTTTGTCATCATTACCTTTTATGGCATAGGTGTACGAAGTCACGTGCTCCTGCGGGTCCGTTGTACTATCGTATTTCAGTATATCCGGCATCTTGAACCTCTTCGAGATTAACTTTGGAGCCGTACTAGGAGGGAAAGGCCTTTGAATGTACCTCTTTGAGTCCGGCCCTTTCAGAATTGGCGGAGCTCCCGGGATCTGATCCACCCGAGAGTTATACGTTTCCACCCTCTTCTCTGTTGAATCTACCCGCTTTGCCAAGGTCTCGAGCATCTTCAGGATTTCGGTGGATGATCCAGCTCCAAATCCATTACTCTCGACTATCCGTGTTACATCCCTCCTTGGTTCGGTGACCCCTTTTGACCTTTCCGGAGCTGCCTTATTAATTTTTTTCTGCAGCTGAGCTATTGCAATCCCCTGTCCAGCTATGGCGGTCCCCTGTTCCTGTAACATTTCAAAAATTAAACGTATGTTAATCTCATCCGGAGTATCGGGTGTTTTCTGGCCTTAGGCCTGAGATAACGTAATCGAGTTATGAGTATTCAAGGGATCAGTGGCCGGTAAGACGGCATTCTCCTGATTCACGGTGTTCTGCCGGTTGAGGCCTTCTCTCGAATCAACAGAGTTTGGATCCACTGGATCTGCAGGTAGGTCTCGCAACCCACTGTTCTCGTTTTCAGCCACAATTTCGTTGATGTTGACATGACCGGATTGTCCGCTGCTTGCCATTTTGTCCGTTTTTTTGCAGAAATTAGCAGATTCCTTAATCAACGGGTGAAAAAAGGTAGAAGCAAAGATTAAAAAACCACTATTATCCTAGCCCCACGATGGGCACCAAACTGTTTACCTCGGATTTCAGTAACAATTAAATTTGTAAGTGAGGTATAGGATAATGTGAATGAATTTTAACCTATTTTGGTTGGTATGAAATGTATATGGATTTGCTTGTTGTAATATATATATATTTATATATATATATTATGAGTAAGTGTATTGAGATCGATGATTTAAGCTAAATATATATATACTAGGCAACGTATTGTGTCGAATGGATAAGTAAAACTAAAGAACACCACAATTCCGGTCCAATATCAGAGAGAGAGAGAGCTTTTATATAATTTGCTATTACAATGTTCTAGATCTGAAGAAGCTAACCCCCAAAAGTGGGAAAATGTCCTCTATTTATAGGTATGCCTCATGGACCTTGCAGAACGGTTTCTTGGCGTGTGGCAGCATTGCATCCAGTTAGCCGGACCAACGGACACGATGATCTTGGACCGGCCAACCGGACCAACCGACACGATGATCTCGGACCGGTGTACCCAGACAATTGGACATGCTTTCCTTGTCTCGAGTCAATTGCTTCGGGCACAATACATTGCTGTGAAGAAAAAACCGAACATGTTCGTGCTCATTTGGACTTACCCTTGGCTCAGGACTCACCGGTCATACATTGACCCGGTTTTTACCGTATACAAAGTGCTCTTGTACAATATGCACAGCAAAACAACATCTCCCATATTGTGTTCAGCTATATATAAAAGAGATGAATTTGTCTTAACAAATCTGACGCTTGGCAATTTCCTGAGGAAAGTCCTGATACTGGTTGATGCGCTAAGTCTCATCCCGGTGGTTGCCAACTTAGCCAAGTCATCTGTAACTTGGTTAGTTTCTCTACAGCAATGAACTACCTTAGTATTTGCACTATCTCCTTAATGTCATCCACAATAGGTTTCAAGAAAATGTTGTTAGAGTAGCCAGGACCGGAGCCAGGTAGCACGGTGAACCACCTTCGGTGGAAAATTACACTCTTTATACATGGTTAATTTTTTTTTATGTATAAATAGTAGATGTTGAATTTCCTTTGGTTTCTTCGTGTGTTTACTTCTTCATATTTTGAACTCCTTCGTGAAAATCCTGGCTCCGCAATGATTGATGATTAGTGACCAAGAGGGAATCTAGCTCCAAAGTAACCATATGAAATCCGTATTGAAGGCACCAATCTAGACCAAATCTAGCGGCCAATGCTTCTATCATGTTACTATTATTGCTCGGGACAGGAATAGAGAAAGCAAATATATATATATATATATATATATATATATATATATATATATATATATATATATATATATATATATATATAATGTTTCGTTCTTCATCTCTCACGATACCACCAACGCCCGCCTTTCCAGTTGATTGGAGGAAACTACCATCAATGTTTAGCTTCATACATGTGGCTGGTTTGATCCAGTGATCTTTTTCCCATAAAGGGATAGATTTCAAAAGTTTAATTACATCACAAAGTTTGAGCCAGCCCATGTCCAAATTCAATTGTGGAACAGAGAGCTTCAGAGTAGCCAAAATAGTCTACAGAGTCTGAAATTCCAATATGTTGAGAGAGAAACTTCTTCAACTCACCATACATGCAGGCTGCAAGCACATCCAGATTTCATAATTCCCAATAAATTATAATCGGAGAAATTAAAAGAAGCATTTTATGAAATTGATTTCTTGGTTTCAGGTTCCACCAATTTCACAAGATAATGTTAATACTCCGATTCTGATATCTGATGCCTAATGGGTTTCCAAACTGTATCCAACTGGGTTTAGCAGCATCGCCACTACTAAAAGAACTACATTTTTCGACCTCAAATTGTCGACCTCAATTGAGGTAAACAATATTCAACCTCATGAGGCCGAAATTTACAGATTTGTTTTTAAATTTTAAAATAATTTTGACCTCACGACGACGAAATAGTAACAGAAAAATTGCATTTCGACCTAGTGAGGTCGAAATTATTTTTAGTAAAATTAAAAGATAAAAAGAAATTATTTTTGGTAAATTTTAATTTTATAAAATTATTTGAAACAAACTATTGTAGCTAAATAAATATTTTTACTTCGACTTGTAAAAATTTGTGGCAATAGTTAAATGATATAGCCACGGATTTTTTTGGTCTATAGCAAAATTTCGTAGCTAATTAGTAATTTTTGCCACGAGTTGAGACTAACTGTAATGATAGTAACCTTTTAGCCACAATAAATTATTTGAAATAAAGTGTTCTAGCTAAATAAATATTTTTTCTTCAAGTTACAAAAAAATTGTAGCAATAATTAAATGAAGGGCCCATAGATTTTTTCCTATGATATAAATTCATAGATAATTATTAATTTTGCCACGACTTAAAGCTTACTGTAGCATACTAGCAATAGTAACCTTTTAGCAACAAATGTCATTTAAAATAAAATATTATAGCTAAATAAATATTTTTACTTCTAGTACTAAAAAGTTGTGACAATAGTTGGCTTAATAGCTACAATTATTTGTCATGACAAGATGGTACATCCACAAAACTATTGTTATGAAAAATTTAGTAGCTAATCATTATCTTTAACCACTAGTTGAAATTTGTTGTAGCAATAATAATTTTTAGTCATTAAATTATTTTTTCTTACAATTGAAGCTATCATAAAAATAGTACTAATATAATCACGATAAATTTGTTGCAACAACTTTTTATAGTGAGATAAAGATTATAGAAATAAGTGTTTATATGTACTTTAATTTCTAAGAGATTTTTTACATTATGATAGGTATCATTGCTTGCCTAAACAAGTTCTTATAAGATATAATAAAATTAAATATTCATCAAATCAATACCAAAATTGAAAACAGATTATATATGGTATCACACTAATAAATGTAATTTCCTTTTATTCAATTTCCATTCCTGCCAAATTAATTAAATAATTTATTGATATAGAAAATAAATATGACAACTAGAATAAAATTTACTATGAATAATCTGACCAGTTATTTAAAAGGCGTGGGAGCAAGGTGAGGTATTTTACCTAATACGGGTCGAGGTGTATGCCTTGAGGCGCTTCTCTTGTGTCGCGAATTACTATTTGACTCGGACCTCTTCTATCGAAGAATACCTTTATTGAGCTGGTATAATTAGAAATGCTCATCTTTCTAATCAATTAAATTTTACAAGATCAAAGTTGTAAGTTTCAAATATTATTTAAACAAATAAGAGGTTATATATATTAACTTTGAAGAATTAATTATATCAAATTTAAACAAAATTAACTTTAGTTATTCTAACTCAAGCTTCATCTTGATCAAGAATTATTATTTGATTCAAACTTATTCTATCGAAATTCGAGACAATACATTTTTGGTGTTATTATAGGTGTTTATCATTTGATTCGATTGAATTTTATAGACATAATTTCAAATTTCAAATATAATTTGAATAAATGGTGATTATATCTAATAACCTTTGATTTAGTTGATTTAGTAATTGTATCGAATTTGACGTACAAACTTCACAAATCTCACTCAAGTTCATCTTAATCAAGTTGTTACACCCCGTACTTTTGTACATTAAGCATCTTCGAGAGTTGGTGGTTATAGATTTGGAGAGCGGAATTATCTTTGAGGTTTTATAAGGTTAGACGTGTTCATCTTGAGTATATGAAGGTTTAAGTTCATGTTTGGTATGTGTTGGAAGGATTAGGGGATAAACGAATAGAAGAGAATAAGTTTCATCGAAGTTTGATTTTGGGAAGTGGAAATATGGACCACATATTGGAAATATGGACCGTACTTTGGAATACGGTCTATACTTCCTCAGGCAGAAAGGGTGATTTTTGGCTGGAGATATACAGTCCAAAAATACGGACAGTATATATATACTGTCCGTATATATATACGGACAGTATTTTCTGTCCATATTTTTATGTTGGTTCCAGTTCTTTTTTTTTTTATATCCTCCCCCTGTTTTAATTTATGTGAACCTATTACTGTTTGGGGAGTCTTCGAGGTGGTTCTTTGACCACTTTTGTCTTACATTTTTTCTAAATTATTTGAATTATAAATTATCATGACTTATAGTACTTTTTTATGTAATTTCTAAATATATAAATTTTATTTTTACAAACTTGAAATATCTATGTCAAAATTTAAGGTCAAAGTTATAAAGTTTGACCCTCGTACTCCGAAAAGTTTCACATAAATTGAAACGAAGGGAGTATTTCGTATACTCCTCCTTTTATCTCATTTTCTTCACTTCCCCTGACCTCTAACCTGCTAGAAACTCTCTCCAATATACCCAATCAACCCCTACGTAAAATCAAGGAACAAAAGAGAAGATCAAGTGCTCAAAGGTTCTAAAGTGATTGTGGAAGCTTGTTTCTCCTCTTGGTTGTGGTTTTGGAGGATACTTCAAGGTGAAGTAATCTTGGAATTGAAGTGTTCTTGAGTTCTTAAGGTAATATTCTATCTTAATTCCATGTTTATGAGTTTATGTGATGGTAATACTAGGTTTGGAAGGAAAGAACTTGGAGGGAAGGTTCAAATATGAACTTGAGCTTATGTTGAGATGTAATCTAACTTGAGTCATGTTGCTAATGTGTTTTTTTTAGCTAAATTCCTGTTGTAAGGATAGTAGTTGGTGTTGAGATTGTATTGAGGATGTTAGACTTGTTATAATTGGAAGAAAAAAGTGTAGAAGTATCGTATACAAAGCGAATATTGGGTTGTTTTGATGTAAATCTTGGGGTGAGTAGTGATGTGAAATTAAAGAGACTTATATGAAGTTTTTGTTGTGTTTTTTGCTATTAGGTGTGCTGTAAGCGACTAAGGGGATTGGAATAAAAGTCCGACAGATTCGTTATGGGATTGAGTTGACGACTTGAGGTATGTTAAGACTAACTTTCTTTCTTTTGGCATGATCCTCATGAACTAAACGTAAACGTAACGCTACCCATAATGATTCCATTTTTAGCAGCTAGAGTTGTCCTATGTTGATTCATGTTCCAATGATATTGTTCATAGTAAGTCCTTCTTTAGATTCAGTATGCTACATAGAGTCACATGGTGATGAAAATGCTATTTCATAATGATGATCAGAGGTGTAACGACCTTACGTCACTCGACAGATTCAAGATGCACTCTTATCATATTCTTGCATTGATATGCGTGCGTGTGTGTATGTATATATATAATGCAAAGCAAGAATATGATAAGAATATATATATATAATACATATACCTCGCACACTATGACCCCACAGGCGTTATATACGCATATACTTATATTATATCTATATGGTGTAAGGGGAAGGTGACGGCGTTATATACGCACTACCACCTAATCTACTGGTCATATGATGATGAGTATGCCCACAAAGGCCGATATGATGATGATTATGACCACAGAGACCGATATGATACGATGAGTATGCCCACAGAGGCTTGACAGGCATTATATACGCATATATATATGTATGATTAGGCGTTATATACGCATATATACAGTACGTATGCATGACCTTGGTCCTCAGAGGCAGTTCAGATGTACAAGTTGTATTCCTTTTATCCTACATACTTTCACGTCTCCTTTATGTTACTTTCATGCCTTACATACTCAGTACTTTGTTCGTATTGAAGCCCCTTTCGCCTGGGGGATGCTACGTTTCATGCCTACAGGTTCAGGTAGACAGGTTGACGATCCGCCTCCGTAGGTTGCTGTTCAGTTGATACTGGATCACTCCCCTTGGAGCAAGTTGTGCGGGTTGAAATTATTCAAATATAAGGTATATTCTTCATCGTATCTCTTATGTTGAGTTGATTTGAAGGTTTAACAAGTCTTAAAAGTGAAAATAGTTATAGAGGAAAGATCATAAAGTGTTGTGTTGTAGTTGTTGAGTTCATGGACTGTTTTGAGCATGTTGCCGCTGTGTTGTTGAGCTAATTTCCATGTATCTGGATAATATCTAATGTTGTTAGTGTGTTGATGAGATTATGCTCCTTGATTGGGAAGTAAGGAAGTGTATATTGTTATTGTATACTGGTATACTTTGGGTTGTTTGATGTATATTCTTTGTAAGGGCAATGAAGGGAGTATTTATGGACTTTTGTAAGCTTGTTGTTGTTATTGTGGGTTGCTGTATATGTCGAGGTGATTGGAGAGTAAGGGGAAATGCTGCCCGTTTTACTTTAGAATCAAGTTGTCGTTGATATACGTGATATACTAGCATCATCTAAGTTTATATATGTATTCCTTGTTATAGGAATGGCGTGCTAGTTGTGATTAGCCTGATGGTTGGATTGCTTGGGCGACTTGAGGTATGTAAGGCTATCCCTTTCTTTCTTATGGTATGGCCTTATTGTTATAAACCCATTCACATGATATCCATAATGTCCCTATTCCTAGAAATACTAGAAGCCCATGGTTCTTGATGTTCTTATGATATTATTGATGTTGGTCTCATCTTATAATTGTTATTCCTTCAAGGTGAGATATGTCGATGATGTTAGATCTATAATGGTAATCGGAGGTATAACGACCTTACGTTACTCTGATGAATGCAGAAATGTGTTCTCAGGGAATGTTTTGTAAGACATGAATAGTATGCAAGTTAGAAGATCCCTAATGAGGTATTTAATGCTAGAAGAGAGGCTTATGATGTATCCAGGAATTGAATAAGGTTTAGTTAATCGGGAAGAAGTCTTAATGGCTTAGAAATGTGCTTCTGAGTCTTATGTAGTCATGTAGGCATTAACGGATCGGTAATGATCATGAGAAGTGCATAGAAATTACCCATAGAGGTATGGTTATGATGTTGATTATATTTACCACTGGTATACTGTCACGCCCCGAACCATGGCCTGGGCGTAACACGACACTCGATGCCATACTGCATCTGACTGAGCAAACCACATGGCTTGCTGAATCATCATGAGACGTATCATAAGCGGAATAAGACATGGATGCATAGTGAGCCTTTGTAAAACATAGTAAGTCCTAATATTAAATAGAAATACTTGTTTAAATCATGAATGCGGATAATATCATAAATGAGCCAAAATGGCTAACCGACTCTAAAAGTCGGACATAACCTAACTGACTTGTCTAGTTTATGATACCTCTAACATAAGTCTAAACATGAAAACATACCCGCTAGGACAAAGCCCCCAGTATACCTTTAAATGCACATCTTATCATGAAAATAAATAAATAATAAATGTCTAAACCCCCGAAGCGATGGGGCTCACCCAAAAGCTGATAAGTGCGAAGTCCTACTAAGCAGATGCGTTGTCCTGTAAATCAGTACCTGCATCGTGAAATGCAGGCCCCCGGGCAATAAAAGGGGATGTCAGCACATTCAATGTACTGGTATGTAAAGCAACTGAAAGAAATAATATGAGACATGGAATAGCATGATAAGAAGTGAAACTAAAAACTTGGACATGAACATGAGCATGAATACATATGTATATATAACATGAGTAAAACATGGTAAGTAGGGAGAGCATTTCATAAACCGACAACATGATATCACCTTTGTTATATCCCGTATTTTCGTGTATTCGGGAAAATTCGAAATAATTTTGATTTGAAAGGAATAAGGTCATATGTTGATTTGAATTAATATATGTGTGTGTTGTTCATGAAAAAGTATTGATGTGGAAGTGCGGAGGAAGACCAAGGGAAAAATTGGAATTTTGGGAATTAGTTTCGGGAATTACAAAATTAGAATTTTGACCAATTGGGCTTGGAATTTTTTTAACTAAATTAAGGCCCAAAGCCAAGGGTGGCCGGCCATATAGGGTGGTCCAAGCCCATGGGAATTAATTAAATTCCCATGTGATTAATTGGCTTAAATAGAGTGGAAGATTCAAGAAAAACAAAGAGAAAGAATAGAAGGAGAAAAACAAGAGAACAAGAAAGAGCAAGTGAGGAGGGGTTTCGGCCAGCCCCTCCCATTTTACCCCCCTAAAATCTTGCTTCCAAAATTGTTTTCTTGTGGTATTTATACTAAATTGAGTGTCCTCTACAACTTGGTGCAATTGTTTGGGAGAATAGAGCACTTGTTTCTTCAATATGACAACATGTTTGAGTAAAGAAGATTGGAGAGAAAGGTAAGAATTCATCCCTATTTATTGTGTTATGAAGTCTTGTTTGTGTTGTAGTATGTAGAAATGAGTAGAAACTATGGAAATATGGAAGTTTACCAAGTGGGTATATATATATATATATATATGCATGTAGCCGTGTGTACATGTATGTGTATACCTATAATGTGTTGAATTTTTTGTTGTATTTTAGTTGTGGTTATGGTGGAATGCACATTGGAAATGAAAGTTGAATAAATTTGGTTGAAGTTGAAAAATAGGTGTTTGGCCGTGTGGTATGGTGTTGGTAGGATGCCAATGAATTAATTTTGTTTAATGTGGTAGTTGTGTTGTTGTGATGCTTGCAATGTAAATGAAGATAAAATGATATAAGTTTGCATTGAAATGGAATGTAGAAGCTTATGTCGTTTTAGTACGATTTTATGACATTATGAAAATGAAGTTGTTAAGGTACAAATTATGATGATCATTGATGGGTTTGGAAGATGGAAATATGTTATGAATATGTATGCCAAAGATTAGAAGTTTTGGATGAATTATGATTTTGGCGGAAAGTTTGTATATTATGTATATCGTGTGCATAATTTGAGGAAACGATATGAAATGCTTCTAAATTATGTTGTGATGCTCTAGATTGATGATGAATGTGAAACCATTGAGATTAGTTTGGAATTTAAGGTTGAAGTGAAGGTTATGACATTGTGTTGGAAAGATAGCTAGTTGTGTTATATTGTGTTTAGTGTGATTGTTGTTGTTGTTGATGTTGTTGTTGGGTTGTTGTTGATTGTTTTGACCGAGTTAAATTCTCGGGGGTGCTATATGTATAGGGGAGGTGCTGCCGAAATTTCGGTAGACAAATATGAGTTAAGTTGAATTCGTAGAATCTATAACTCACAATTGGTAAATATGACCATTTGCAGATTTTTGACGAAACGGGAAGTGAGCTTGCAAAGGCGTAAGGAGCTTGAAAGGTATGTAAAGCTACCCCTATTCTTCTTTTGGCATGTCCTAGGTGTACTAGGATTGGATTTGCACCTCGGAAGACATTCTGCCCATCTGAATCCGCATTTGAAAATACTCCTTTTTCGTTCAATAGAATTGAACCCCTTAAGCATGCTTTATTGAAATTTTATGCAAGCTTCTCCAAACTGCCTAGAAAGCTATGGAATACCCCTAAGTCCTCTGTAGGTGACCCCATAAGCTTAATATACGTAATTTGAGCCCGCCGCTTTGTTTGTCCCGAGGTGGGCCCACTATTTTCGATTTTACCCTTATGGTAATTTGTGACTTGATTTCAAGCGATTTTCAAGGAAACGTCCTAACTACTTTTCCAACTACTAATGATACTTATCTTAAACACTTTATTGAGTCTATGTAAAGGTACGATATGTTGGGTTGCATTTAGTCTCCCACTATTCCCGCTTAGCTTCTATTTGTACTATTGCCTTATTTTCGAACAATATAAAATGAAACGTTTTAACTATCCTTTCAACTACTAAAGGAAATTGTTTTAGTGATTCCCTCGAGTTTGGTAAGCTATTTTGGAATATGAAAATGATTTCAGGAGGATTATTCTTCCGCAACTCATTATGACATATGACATACACTTACTATGATTCCGTCCGACTTCATTGATTTGATTTGTCATTCGATATGCCTCACTGAGTCTCTGGAAATCGATGATATTTTTATTGCATTTAGTTTCTCACTACTCCATTCGTGGATGCCTCAATGTTTCCCACACTGAGCCCGGGCCAGGATATGTTGTCAAGCGTATTCCACTGCATTGTTCGCCGTGCCTCGATGTGAGGGGGCAGGTATATATGTACATGGGTTTTGGAGTATGCTGTGCCATGTACACACATTCTGATATGATATGATATGTTATGTGACGGGGTTATCCCCTACTCTGTTCCTTATGTATGGTGGCACCAGCGTCGGGGGGTGGCCACGTTCTGTTTGCTGAGCCCCTTGGCAGGGGCCGGATATGATGTGATATATGTTTCTGTACACACTCCTCATGTTTTGAAAATATGCATTTGATACTTCGGATGTCACACTCACTTCTCTGTAAGTTCTGTTTCGGTTAAAATCTTGTTCCGCAATGGGACCAGGTACGACATATGTTTTCAACAAATACTATTTATGCTTTATGATCAGTATTTTGCTAATCTGGATATTCTGTCCATTTTCTGTACCTTCTGCTTTGATTATGACTTGGTTTACTACGTTCTGTGCTTTACATACTCAGTACATATTTCGTACTGACCCCCTTTCTTCGGGGGCTGCGTTTTCATGCCGCGCAGGTACAGAAGACAAATTTGCTGACCGCCTGCCTAGGACATCTATTCTGCTATATTGGGAGCGCTCTTTGTTCAGGGCCGGTATATTGGTACAGTCTGCCGCTATATTATATATATGTATGCGATTCAGGGGTATGACGGGGCCCTGTCTCGTCTTATGATTCTGTTATGATCTGTAGAGGTCTGTAGACATACTTGTGTGGGTTCTGCATATGTTTGGGTATGATATGATCTGTGACAGCCTCACCGGCTTCCAAGTACTGTGTCGGTTCATTTATGATCACTACTAACGCCAAGTGACTTTTATATTTGAAAATATTCTATCGTTTGCTAATTTGGGTTATTGGGTACGTTTGGGTGTCCAGCACGGACACTAGTCGCGGCCTACGGAGTTGGGTCGTGACAAAAGTGGTATCAGAGCGGTTCGTCCTCGGAGTGTCTACAGACCGTGTCTAGTAGAGTTTTGTTTATCGGTGTGTTGTGCACCACATCTATAAACAGGAGGCTACAGGACATTTAGGGTGTTACCTTTCTTTGATTCTTAGATCGTGCGATAGAGCCAGCTGTAGGAAATGAGTTTCTTTTTTTACTAACCCTTGATTGCAGCTGGAGAACGGTATCGACGTAAGACAGCGACTGCTGATATTGGAAGCTACACAGTACTCCGGTAAGCAATGGTATGAAAGACGTATGCTGGGTAAGGTATTCTGAAGTACGATTAAAACATAAAGTCGAACATTAAAAAGAGAAACAAACATGGAAAGTGTAGCAGGTGCAGTTCGAGTTGGGCATGTGAGGTAAGCCTCGGCATTCTGATACTTTTTATTTGGAATTGCTAGCCCCGTGTGGTTGTGATGCGACGTGATATGATATGGATATACGTATATGTGTTGGCCCTATGAGGCATGGTTGGTATTTCCTGTGTACAGGTTTTGGGATAGTAAGAAATACAGAGGAACCTCTGCCCAAATTTTTCTAGAAATACGGAAAGGGAAATGAGATGTAAATTTTTAACCTGTCTTGAAGGTCGATACTGATAGGATAAATCTATTATGGTGGATTAAAATTTTAAGAGGTACCCTCCATGTCATTTGTAAGAAGCATTACCCTTATCGGGAAAATTTTATCTCGAGAAAGCATATACGAGTAGCGAATTCGTAATTTAATTGGAGGGACCAGAAATATGTTCTAACCCCATTTTGTTTTAGCATAGCCCACGTGAAGGGCAAAAATATGTGGAAGGGCAAAAATGTCCAACGATCAAGTTTCCTCTAATTGAAAGAATACAAAGCGTATGACAAGCAGGCGGGAATTGAGTGGTTTGCCCACAGCTCATATATATAAATATGGAGGTAATTATGTGAATTAAGTACTAAAAGATTCCGTGAAGTTCGTCGGACTTTAACTTTCTCGTGCTGATGATCGTAAAATGCCTTGCAGTAGCATTTTATCAGTTTCCATCGACTAATTGGAGATGGAATTTGTGGGATACAAATTTAAACTCGTTGGCTGTCTAGAATTATATATATACGTGGAGGTAAGTATGGAAGACGTACAAGGGGCGACACAGCAACCATATAGTCAGAAAAGTAAAAGAATTCTCGCTAGGTCAGGGCGGGACCCGCTACGAGAACGTTTTGAAAAGGCTGTTAGGACCCCGATTTGTCTTAAATTACGTGACAAAGGCTGTGCGGGGCAATCGGTGTGATTATACCGGTCTTAACGTGCCTAAATTCATTAAAGTTGTAAGGTTAAGCGTGCTAGGGCCAGAGCAATTCTGGGATGGGTGACCCCCTGGGAAATGTACAAAATTTTCGCAAAACTAGATATGAGAGACGAATAGGAAATTCTGGGTAACCAAAAGGGAATTAGGATATGTGGAATGGCTAGAAACTTTATAGGGGTCACACGAGCTGAGACGGATTGGATTGCTAAAAAGAAAGAAAAAGCAGCGCAACTCTGAAATTAGAGTAAATTTGAATAAATGATTGGAGATGTATTGTAAAAGAAATGGCAGTGATATATATACGTATGTGTAGGCCCCCCCCATTTATGAAGATGTTGATTGATTGGTGAACCCTAATCGCTAGTGTTGTCATATACGAAAAACATTAACTGGAGAGGATGTACGAGAAAAGGGGAAAGGTGTGGTACCAATGTTACGAAATAGATTGATACTTATTTTGCTACCGGTTGAGATTGGAAGATCCAAATGTCAGGAGAAGTGAACCGTGAGAAACGTAATTAAGCGGAGCCTCTGAAAGAGTCGACGGTCAAAGCACGAAGTTAATTGCGAAAGCAAACTAAAATGGAATAGTACAGGCAAAGAAAACCTTACGGCATGAAATGATGAATTATGTGAATATCAAATAATTCAATTTTCGAGAAAATAGGACGACAGGTAAGGAATGGGTATGAAGAAAGTATGTGGTTACTATGAGATAAGCAACTACCTTAATTATATCACTTGAGTGCCAACTACCGAGTAAGATTGTGTACTATGTAATTATTATTCTGTTAAGGTTTCGTACGAAGATAATTAAGTTGTAGGTTAGAAAGAAAAGATTCGAATATGGTGTAAGTATAACCCCAAGGAGGGGGAGCGAATGAAAGTAAAATAAATTAAGCATGAACGAAAACAACTAACATACAGAAGATTGAAGCGATACAGGACTGGTCTAGACCTTCGACATCGACTGAAATATGTAGTTGTCTGGAAATGGTCAGATTATGGCCTATGTCCCTCGGCAGCTCAGACCGCACGAGGAAAAATTATTTCGCCCATGATCTGGAATTAGCTACGGTGATTCATGCTTTAAAAATATGGCGGTATTACTTACGTGGGGTGCGCGTTGATATTTATACGAATCCTAAGGGCTGCCAGTATACGTTTTAAGAAAAAGGGAGCCAAATTCGCGGCAGAGAAGATGGTTCAATTATTGAAAGATTATGATGTTAATATTTTGTGCCACCCTAGAAAAGCTAAAGCCGTGACAGACGCACTTAGTCGTGAGTCTACGGACGGCTTGATCGGCGTACATTCAGAAATAAAAAAAATTGGTCTGCAAATGCTCATTAGTCAGCTAGCCTTGGAGTCCGTTTGGTTGGTTCTGTAGATATTGAAATTTTTGTCCGAGAAGTTACCGAATCATCGATTACGGGAAAGGTAAAACAACGTCAGTTTGAGTATTCTATTCGGGTATAGTACAGAGATACAACCTTTGACAAGGAAAAGACTCAGTTCGAGGTTTTACCTGATGGGTATGATTATGCAGAGGCAGATTATGTGTGCCCGACATCGTAAGACCCGTTGACCAGTGCCCAAATTGCCAGCGAGTTAAAATTGGGTATCAGAAACCGGGTGGACTGTTTCAAGAAATGAAAATTCAGACATGGAAGTGGGAGGTAATTAGTACGGATCTCATTACGGGTTTGCCTCGCGCTCCACGGAAGTATGATTTCCATATGTGGTATGGTTGATAAACTGACGAAAGTCAGCCCATTTTCTCCCCGTCAGAACCACTTATTCGGTTGGGGATTATGCCAGACTATATGTATTAAAGGAATAGTGAGACTCCACGGAGCTCCTATATCTATTGTCACTGACAGAGATACTCAGTTTATGACTAATTTCTGGAGATTTGTTTTAGGAAGGATTAGGGGCTCAGGTAAGTCCAAGCACAGTATTCCATCCTCAGAGTAACGGACAGGCCGAGCACACTATACAGACGCTAGAAGATATGTTGCGAGCCTGTATTATTGATTTTGGAGGTAGCCGAGACGATCATCTGCCATTGATCGAGTTTGCTTATAATAACCGCTACCATTCTAGCTTAATACGAGGCTTTGTATGGCAGAAAATGTAGGTCACCCATCGGCTAGTTTGATATTGGCGAAACAGAATTAATAGGCCCAGATATGATCCAATAGGCAGTTGATAAGGTGAAACTTATCCGAGAGAGACAATTAGCAGCTTAGAGTCGACAGAAGTCATATTCTGATAAACGGCGTAGACCGTTGGAATCCCAGGTTAGTGATTGGGTATTTTTGAAATATCGCCTATGAAAGGCATAATGCGATTCGGTAAAAAGAGTAAGTTCAATCCGCGATATATCTGACCTTATCAGATTGTTCGAAGAATTGAGAGTGTCATTTACGGGCTAGACCTACCATCTTATTTGGAAGCGGTACATCTGGTACTTTATGTATCCATGCTCCGCAAATGTGTCGGTAATCCTCCCAGAATATTTCCACTAAAAGATATTCAAGTGACGGAAGAGTTGTCTGATGAAGAACAAACTGTAATTAGTCTGGAACGCCCGGTAAAGAGACTACGCACTAAAGATATACCCCCTATTAAGGTCTTGTGGCAAAACAGTAATAGGGAAGCAACGACCTTGGAAGTAGAGGACGGAATGAAGAAGAAGTGTCCTCACTTATTTTTTTTATACTCACCGGTAATCTGAAGTCCTTACTCGATTATATTCAATAACGAAGGTGTGTCAATTGTGTTGACCATAAAAAGGAACTCCCCGAAGTATTTACGAACCCTAGGAGACTAATCTAACATTCGAGGACGAATGTTCTAAAGGGGGGGAGGATGTTATATCCCGTATTTTCGTGTATTCGGGAAAATTCGAAATAATTTTGATTTGAAAGGAATAAGGTCATATGTTGATTTGAATTAATATATGTGTGTGTTGTTCATGAAAAAGTATTGATGTGGAAGTGCGGAGGAAGGCCAAGGGAAAAATTGGAATTTTGGGAATTAGTTTCGGGAATTACAAAATAAGAATTTTGACCAATTGGGCTTGGAAAATTTTTAACTAAATTAAGGCCCAAAGCCAAGGGTGGCCGGCCATATAGGGTGGTCCAAGCCCATGGGAATTAATTAAATTCCCATGTGATTAATTGGCTTAAATAGAGTGGAAGATTCAAGAAAAACAAAGAGAAAGAATAGAAGGAGAAAAACAAGAGAACAAGAAAGAGCAAGTGAGGAGGGGTTTCGGCCAGCCCCTCCCATTTTACCCCCCTAAAATCTTGCTTCCAAAATTGTTTTCTTGTGGTATTTATACTAAATTGAGTGTCCTCTACAACTTGGTGCAATTGTTTGGGAGAATAGAGCACTTGTTTCTTCAATATGACAACATGTTTGAGTAAAGAAGATTGGAGAGAAAGGTAAGAATTCATCCCTATTTATTGTGATATGAAGTCTTGTTTGTGTTGTAGTATGTAGAAATGAGTAGAAACTATGGAAATATGGAAGTTTACCAAGTGGGTATATATATATATATGCATGTAGCTGTGTGTACATGTATGTGTATACCTATAATGTGTTGAAATTTTTGTTGTATTTTAGTTGTGGTTATGGTGGAATGCACATTGGAAATGAAAGTTGAATAAATTTGGTTGAAGTTGAAAAATAGGTGTTTGGGCGTGTGGTATGGTGTTGGTAGGATGCCAATGAATTAATTTTGTTTAATGTGGTAGTTGTGTTGTTGTGATGCTTGCAATGTAAATGAAGATAAAATGATATAAGTTTGCATTGAAATGAAATGTAGAAGCTTATGTCGTTTTAGTACGATTTTATGACATTATGAAAATGAAGTTGTTAGGGTACAAATTATGATGATCATTGATGGGTTTGGAAGATGCAAAACATGTTATGAATATGTATGCCAAAGATTAGAAGTTTTGGATGAATTATGACTTTGGCGGAAAGTTTGTATATTATGTATATCGTGTGCATAATTTGAGGAAACGATATGAAATGCTTCTAAATTATGTTGTGATGCTCTAGATTGATGATGAATGTGAAACCATTGAGATTAGTTTGGAATTTAAGGTTGAAGTGAAGGTTATGACATTGTGTTGGAAAGATAGCTAGTTGTGTTATATTGTGTTTAGTGTGATTGTTGTTGTTGTTGATGTTGTTGTTGGGTTGTTGTTGATTGTTTTGGCCGAGTTAAATTCTCGGGGGTGCTATATGTATAGGGGAGGTGCTGCCGAAATTTCGGTAGACAAATATGAGTTAAGTTGAATTCGTAGAATCTATAACTCACAATTGGTAAATATGACCATTTGCAGATTTTTGACGAAACGGGAAGTGAGCTTGGAAAGGCGTAAGGAGCTTGAAAGGTATGTAAAGCTACCCCGATTCTTCTTTTGGCATGTCCTAGGTGTACTAGGATTGGATTTTCACCTCGGAAGACATTCTGCCCATCTGAATCTGCATTTGAAAATACTCCTTTTTCGTTCAATAGAATTGAACCCCTTAAGCATGCTTTATTGAAAAATTATGCAAGCTTCTCCAAACTGCCTAGAAAGCTATGGAATACCCCTAAGTCCTCTGTAGGTGACCCCATAAGCTTAATATACGTAATTTGAGCCCGCCGCTTTGTTTGTCCCGAGGTGGGCCCACTATTTTCGATTTTACCCTTATGGTAATTTGTGACTTGATTTCAAGCGATTTTCAAGGAAACGTCCTAACTACTTTTCCAAATACTAATGATACTTATCTTAAACACTTTATTGACTCTATGTAAAGGTACGATATGTTGGGTTGCATTTAGTCTCCCACTATTCCCGCTTAGCTTCTATTTGTACTATTGCCTTATTTTCGAACAATATAAAATGAAACGTTTTAACTATCCTTTCAACTACTAAAGGAAATTGTTTTAGTGATTCCCTCAAGTTTGGTAAGCTATTTTGGAATATGAAAATGATTTCAGGAGGATTATTCTTCCGCAACTCATTATGACATATGACATACACTTACTATGATTCCGTCCGACTTCATTGATTTGATTTGTCATTCGATATGCCTCACTGAGTCTCTGGAAATCGATGATATTTTTATTGCATTTAGTTTCTCACTACTCCATTCGTGGATGCCTCAATGTTTCCCACACTGTGCCCGGGCCAGAATATGTTGTCAAGCGTATTCCACTGCATTGTTCGCCGTGCCTCGATGTGAGGGGGCAGGTATATATGTACATGGGTTTTGGAGTATGCTGTGCCATGTACACACATTCTGATATGATATGATCTGATATGGCCATCTGATATGATATGTTATGTGACAGGGTTATCCCCTACTCTGTTCCTTATGTATGGTGGCACCAGCGTCGGGGGGTGGCCACGTTCTGTTTGCTGAGCCCCTTGGCAGGGGCCGGATATGATGTGATATATGTTTCTGTACACACTCCTCATGTTTTGAAAATATGCATTTGATACTTCGGATGTCACACTCACTTTTCTGTAAGTTCTGTTTCGGTTAAAATCTTGTTCCGCAATGGGACCAGGTACGACATATGTTTTCAACAAATACTATTTATGCTTTATGATCAGTATTTTGCTAATCTGGATATTCTGTCCATTTTCTGTACCTTCTGATTTGATTATGACTTGGTTTACTACGTTCTGTGCTTTACATACTCAGTACATATTTCGTACTGACCCCCTTTCTTCGGGGGCTGCGTTTTCATGCCGCGCAGGTACAGAAGACAAATTTGCTGACCGCCTGCCTAGGATATCTATTCTGCTATAGTGGGAGCGCTCTTTATTCAGGGCCGGTATATTGGTACAGTCTGCCGCTATATTATATATATGTATGCGATTCAGGGGTATGACGGGGCCCTGTCCCGTCTTATGATTCTGTTATGATCTGTAGAGGTCTGTAGACATACTTGTGTGGGTTCTGCATATGTTTGGGTATGATATGATCTGTGACAGCCTCACCGGCTTCCAAGTACTGTGTCGGTTCATTTATGATCACTACTAACGCCAAGTGACTTTTATATTTGAAAATATTCTATCGTTTGCTAATTTGGGTTATTGGGTACGTTTGGGTGTCCAACACGGACACTAGTCGCGGCCTACGGAGTTGGGTCGTGACAACCTTGTGGGTACGTGGAGTCTGGTACCTCGCCGGACCAGCAGAGCCCCCATACTTTGCCAGGGTATAAGGTGTAATGTGCCTGATGGATCCATTCAGTGGAAAATTAAGGAATTGTCCTAACTGGGTGGAGCCATCCTTATCCTACGGTGGCTACGTAATTTCAGGCTATCTGAGCCTTCTCGGTAATTTGTGCAACTCCAAAAAACATGAACATGATATAGTTGGCTATGAATCCCTTGATTTTAGTGACATAACTTGTAAACATGGTTTCATGAAAGCATGACTTGTATTTAGCATGTATGTATCTTGTATCATGGCATGAGAGTAATTATATAATATAATTGCATGAAAACTTGTAAAACTTGTAGTATATTTCTTGAAAATATCATAGTAGTCATAACTTGCATGTAAGAACCCATAGGATGCAAAACATGGGTTTTCATGCATTAGGACAGATTCTCAATAACCATAAGGAATTATCAATGAACTTCAATGAAGAATTACCAACAATTTCATACATATTGTAATCATGGGACATGGGCCTAGGGTTATAATGATCATGGTCAAAACCCTAGTTTTCGTATAACTTTATAATTTATGGAAGAAGGGCGTAGGGAAGAATAATGATATCCCACACGTAGATAGAAGCTCTACATACCTGGTAACGCTCCAAACTCGTAATGAAAATCTGAACTTTGAATAAGAATCCCAAAGCCTAGTCTTGAATCCCTTTAACTAGGTTTTATTGAAAACCCTATCTTAAGAAAATGAAATTCCTACTTAGATTTCATGGGAAATTGATGGAATTCACTTAGGATGGTCTTAAGGATCTTAGCTTGATGCTTGGAGAAGTTGAGAGGAGAGAACTTTCGTGTTAGGGTTTGAGAAGAATGAGGCTTATGAAATAAAATTGAGTTCCGGTCTTTTAATTGTCTCAGTCGCGGCACTATTTCGGACCGTAACACGTGTAACATTTCCAGTGAGGGTCTGATTTTTGAGGTTGGGTTACGGTGACCTGTTACGGGCTGTAACACGTGTTACGGTCCGTAACGGTGAACCTCCCTTTGGTCCAAGTTACGAGATGGTGATTTTTCAAGCCATACGCATTACGGTATGAACGACAATCTGTAACACATGTTACGGTCCGTCCCTTGTAGCTTAACGCTAGGTTTTCTGAACTGAAACATATTTTCGATTCCAACACTCTCCTTCTTGGTTTCTAACCTCTTGAGTCATGAATATGGTTTAGTACTGATTTTACGAGGTGTTACATCTACGGCCAGTTGGGAAGATTATATGTATCACTATTTACCACCATGCTACGGCTGGTTGGGCAGTTATTACCACCGAGCTACGGTCGGTTAGGCAGTTACCACTTATCAGTCGGGCAGATGCGCTCTACTATTAGGCGAAAATCGGATGGGCAGTTACCACTGATAAGTTGGGCAGATAGAACTAGGATGATAAGTAGGTCAGAGGTACAGTATTGTACATAGATGTAGTTAAGCACATGAGATTATAGAGAGACATACATGCTAGATTCCCATTGGTAAGTCAGAAGTACCAGGTTGATTCTTATTCTTCTTATTTACAGTATATGTTTATTATGTTATATTTCCGCCTTACATACTCGGTACATTATTCGTATTGACGTCCCTTTGCTGGACGAGCTGCGTTTCATGCCCGCAGGACTTGATATATTGGTTGACGGCTCTCCCAGTAGGATATCAGCTCAGCAGACAGTGTTGTTGCACTCCACTTGTTCTGGAGTTACTCTGTGAGTCAACATGGTTGCATATGCATTTGCATGGGTATGGTGGGGCCCTGTCCCAGCCTTGTTATGTCTCGTACTCTTGTAGAGGCTTGTAGACAGATTTGCACGGTTAGGTGTCCTATGGTCATCTCGGTCTATATTCTATTGTATCATTACTATGGATAGCCTTGCCAACATATGTACTTGGGATTAACTTGACGACGTATGTATATTATTTTTTGGGCTTGTGTCCCATACAGCTTATGGTATCTACGAGTTAGCATTATGGCCCACTCAGGTATGACTATGAGATGCATGTATGTGGTGCTCGATAGGTTAGCTCTGGGTGCCCGTCATGGCCCTCTAGTTGGGTCGTGACATGACACAAGTGCTTAGGGGTTGTTTGGTAGCTGGGTAGGATTATGCAGGTATTAGTAAGTAGATATTAGTTATGCAGGATTTAGTTATGCAGGTATTAGTTATGCAGGGTTTATGTTACACCTCGGAACTTTGGGTTGCTGAGGGTGAATGGACTAACGTACGTTAAGGTGTACATGATGTCCCTACAAGTAAGAAGGGATGCTTAATAATTCTAATTAAGATTCCAAAGAAGTTAGAGGCAATGGAGAAAAGTCCGTTAAATGAGACTTCACCGCAGTTCTGCGAAAGGGGGGTTCGACGGTTGTTCTTTGTACCGTCGGACGGGTCGATGCTTCGTCGATTGTGCCGTATAATTGAGCTAGAGCGAAGACCATTCGACGAACAGATCGACGCTCCGTCGATAAGTTCGACGGACCGTCCTTCTCACCGTAGAATGAAAAGAAACGAAAGGTTGCTCACAGGAAATTTAACGACTTCGACGCCCCGTCGATCCGATCGGCGCTTCGTCGATCCGATCGACGCTTCATCGATCGTACCGTATATCTCGTTTGGGACTGATTTCATGATTTTATATAAGGACCCTTCTCTCATTTTAATTCATTTCATCTCACTCCTCCACACACCAAGAAACTTCTAGAACCTTCCCCATAATTCATCCACAAGTATTCAAGGGAGACCCATGATAAACTATACCAAATCCATGAAATCAAGTGTATGAAACCCATTAAAAGTTCATCTAAGCCAAGAAAACTCAAGAGAAGGGAGTTAGGGTTTTGGTGCAAGAAGAGAAGTTCCACTCAAAGGTTGTTCATCCATCATCCAAGGTGAGTTTTATGGTATTTACATGTTATTTAAGGTGTTGAAAAGTTGAAACACTTGGATTGTAGAAGGAGGTAGAAAATGGGTCATAAATATGGGAATAGTGACATTGTTGGGTAAAGGTTTGGATTGAGTCATGATTATCGATATGTTGTGATTGTAAATATGTTATAAATGACATCTAGACCATGGAATGAGTATTATATATGAGAAAATGCGATAGTGAGCTATAACCATAATTGTGGAGAAATTGAAGGAATATGGTGAATTGTGGGAAATGTAGATGATTGATGATTGTTGTTGCGATATTGTGAATATCGTTATGAACGTTTGGGAGTTGATATAGAATGTGGGAAAAGTAGTAGAAACAAAGGAAATGCCACCCCATTTTTCCCTAGAAATAGTAAAATTTTCTTATAGCCGAGTAACTAATGTTAATGCGAATCCTCTTGAAGGTAGAAACGCGAGCATCGAAGGAGAACGATCAAGCGACAGAGTAGTTAAACGACAAAGGCATGTGAGGCTAGTCCTTTCTTTCTATGGCATGAATCCTATAGTATGACTTTCCTTCCTCTTTATGAATTTCTTACATTCCGGAAAGAAAAAAAACTATGAGCCTATGTTCATGAATAGCTATATGAGATAAGAGATATGTTATGAGCCAACAATGATGAGGATGAGTTAAAGTATAGAGATTCTAGATATTCATGGTATGATGTTCCTATAGAGTTAATGATGTCGTTTATTATATACAATCACCTTATATGCTAATTCCTTCAAGGTGAGGCAAAATGTTAATGAATGCTCCATAATGAAATCGGGGGATCACGACCTTACGTCACCCCGATAAAGTATAGTTGTCCTTGAGTCTTTATGCATGCACTATGATGAGCCTATTATGATAATGATACAACACCGCGCCTATATGGCCGGGAAGTCACCGCTAAGGCGGGCAGCGTATACACTATGGCCAGATGGCATAGGCAGACACCACTAGTGGGCGGCATGAGATGGTACCCCGGACGCGGGAGGCCTGGACGCAGGCTAATGCTAATGATTTTCACACCGATCCGATATGGACGGGCAGCTTATACATTTATGCATATATGATATGATGATGATTATGAAAGTAAGCCAGCATGCATTATTTCTTCATGATTCATAGTCAGATACAGATTGCTCCTCATTTGATGCCTCCTCATTTCATTGATGCTTCATTATTGTTTATGCCTTACATACTCTAGTACTCTAGTAGAGGCTCGTAGATGCGCAGTGTGGGTAGTATTGTCTCACAAGTTCTTCATTGTATATATATGTATGTATGTTATTTTGATAGCCGAAAGGCTCATGTATATAAAATAAATATGTTTCAAATGATAATAATTACCATGGTTATGAGCATAAGATGCATGAACGAGATCAGATGATTAGTAGAACGAGTGGTGCTCGGTGGTTAGCCCCGGGTACCCGCCACGGCCCCTAGTCGGGTCGTGACAGTTTAGCTATGCAGGTATTAGTAATGCAGGATTTAGTTATGCAGGTATTAGTTAAGCAGGGTTTACTTATGCATGGTTTAGTTATGCATAAATGTCACGACCCAACTCGTGGGTCGAGCGGGCACCCACGCTATTCCCTCTGGTGGGCAAACCCTTCCCTTACTCATCATCCCAATTTACACACGCGAAAGAAAAATTAAAAATACCGAAACGGTCTCAATATCATATAATTATAAATAAGTACAAAAATACAATAACTACCCAAGGATCTGGTCAAGTCATAGTACAAGAGCTACTAAATAGGTACACATGTCTGAATAATAGAACTACAAAAATTTCTGAATAAAATACTGTCTCGAACAATGGACAAATATCGTGAAAAAAGAATTTTCCTGGGTAGCAGATCGGGAACATGACTCACCCTAGAAACTCGGATATAACTGCCTTGGGGAACTCACTCTCGAGGGTTTGATGTGGAACCCGTGACAAACTCTGCACTCAGAAAAGGGTGCAGCTAGGTAGCATCCATACAAACAACAAGTACTGGTAGGTGTCATATGCTGACAACAATTAGTTCACGTATATGATGAAAGAAATCAACAGGTAGACATGTAAGCAATCAAGGAATAGCGACAATAATCACGAAATTCTACCATAAAATAGTCACAAGAATCTCATATCCAAGTCATGCACCTAGGTAGAGTCACTAAACCACAATTCTGTCTAGTTAATAATCAGATCTTTACCACATTAACAGTTCAAACAATCAATACCAAATCAGAAATAAAAGTGCCATATGAGGAGGTGGGATGAAATGTAATGATGTGCACTGCAACACACTGGCCAATACACATATGCTCCGGACGAAATATTGATGTCTCAGTAGTCATGACCCACGGGAGACCCATGGCGTCCATGTACTGTTGCGGCCTGCAACCTGATCCCATAAATATCCATTGTGACATGCAACCCGATCCCATAAATTATCCGTTGCGCGCAACCCGATCCCATAAATTTATCAAACAGATTTCACACTTCTCTCATCAAATTATTTTCACACCATTTTCATCATGTATGAATGCATGCATGCATGAATGCTGAATCACACAAAATCAATGCCGATGAATATGCTATGGAGATCACAAACACCATAAGTTACATCAAGTCTTGCATAATATCATTACCAACAGTAAACCATAATGCAGATCCCATTCGTGTCTTATCACAGGTACACATAACAATTCAATCTTTTATTAACAATTAAAGTTCCACTTTCTCACTTATCATCATTAGTACCAAGTCATAATGTTCACATCAATGTATCATGGGCAAATAAGTATGTATGTCACACATGATATCATAATCAACTATAAAGCATAATAAGAGTCTCATCCGTGTCTTATCATAAACACACATCAAATTCACTTCATATTCATATGTCATACAATTGGCATGCATGAGAGCCCATATACATATACATATACATATTCACTTCATATTCATATGTCATACAATTGGCATGCATGAGAGCCCAAAGAAAGTCGTGTGTCCATCGGAGTGACGTAAGGTCGAAATCCTCCGATTACATTATGGGATAATCGGGTCACTTGTCTCACCTTGAAGGAACGATAATTATAAGGCGAGACTATCAACGGAAGACAGCTTTAAGAGGAGACATAGAATACGATCATAGGCATTATAACCATTAATCCATATGCTTTGAAGACTTTTAGAAACTAGTATAACACTTCCATATTCACATTGGATTCTTAGCTCAAGACTCTTAGTCGTGAGATCATTCTTGTCGTACTTATCTTAGGCATATTCTCTTTTCTGACATCATCGTTATCATTATCATCATGGAAGTATTCTCGTTGGGATAGGTACAGTACTTGTCGTTTGGTAATGGAATAAGGATCGAAGGTTTCTTTTGGATTCAGCATCAAAGTAAGTCAAGTGGAGTAATAAGGTAAATCCGAGAAAAAGTGGGCCCACCTCGGATCAAATGAGGTGGTGTACCAAGTTTACATATATTACATATCATGGCGTTACTTGTGAGGGTTTAGGGTCATCGGGTCCTATTTATGCGAGTTCTAGAGGTTTAGGACATTCTTCCAATATTTTGCACACTTTTTAATTCAATTCTACTGAAGGAAAAAGGGAAAACTTTAGGTGCGGATTCCGGGGAATAGGGTTGTCCCCGAGGCTCATACCCGACTTATTACGTCTAAGACATGCCATAGAAGGAAGGATAAAGCCTTACATACCTTTTCCGCTTCCTTTTGCTTCTCCAAATTCAAGTTGCAATTTCGCCAAAATCTACAAATTGGTCATGTTTACCAAAACTTGATTAGAGCTTTTAGAAGTTGATTCTTCAAAGTAACACTTTGTCTGCCGAAATTTTGGCAGCATTTCCCCTGTAAATACACCATACCACCAAGTTCAACTTGGCCAATTTCAATCAACAACAACCCGAGAATGGAACTCGGCCAAACCAACAACAATACTAGCAATTATTCTAGCAATACTTACAATCTTCCCAATGATTCAATGATATCCGAAATCTTCAACAAGGACTTAACCACACATTTTTTTTATTCTAAATTCATAAACCACATCCACAACCAGGCACTTACTACACCATTCATGCAATGTAAGACTTTAAACTAATATGGTATTAACTTCTTCAACATTCTCATATCAATTACCATTTTGTTCCAAACCACCAAACTTGCATTTTTCATCGTAGAATCCATAATAACAACAACTAAAATATCAAATAGAATTAAATCATCATGGTTTGTCAACCCACACCCCATTCGGCCATACCACAACAACAACATATTTCATGAATTTCCTATCTTTTCCTACACATTACAACAACAACCAACACACTACATAACATTAATTCGATCTTCCATGCAACACAACACACAACACACACCATGCACGGCTACAACTTCAATCATGCAAGGTTTCATGTTTTCCATTCATTTCTCCATACAACAACATATACCAAGCATTCATACAACATAAAGGAAGATTAGTTCTTACCCCCTTTTTTTCCCTTCAACTTCACCCTTGGCTTAGGGTTGGTATATGACTCCAATGAGCATTCCACTTGCTTCAACACCTACTCCATGTTGTAGAGGACCTTTCATTGGGTAGAAATATATGAAGAAATAATTTTTTTGGACCAAGATTTCATGGGGGAAATTTTTCTCCCTCTTGGCCGAACCTAGGCCTCATTTTTCTCCTTCATCTTTTTTTTGTCTTTCTTTCTTATTTCTTCAACTAAAAGATGACTCCACATATATATACATGTCTTCCACTACTTTTTCATATTTATAATTTAGTCCTTCAAGTATGACCTCAAGTCCCTTTCCTTCCTCTTCTAGACTCTTCTTTCTTTTTCTTGATTTTTCTTTGAATTTTTCATATGGTCAAAGAAGACCAAATGTCTTCTTAAGGAAGCTTTGACCCATATATTATTCTATACTCACAATTAGCCCCCATTAATTACAAAGAAGGGCATATAGTGCACGGCCAATATGGCCTCTTCATAAATTTTCTTGAACATTTTTGCTCCTCCAAGATCATTCTTGAACATTATGTGAAATTCCCATTTTGCCTCTAAGCTTCCACATTATTTCCATTGATCATTTTGCGAATTTCTCCTTTTGCCCTTAACTTTTCTCAACATTTCCATACTAATAATAATCATAAATAATATTTTCAACCACTCGTACATTGAAATAATTTTTTGAAAATGATCTCGCCCCTAACTTTCCACGACGACTTTGGAATTTCCAAACGTACAATATATGGGCCATAACATCCTCCCCCCCTTTAGAACATTCGTCCTCGAATGTTCAACTGATCTTATCGGGTATCATAATACTTCGGGAGGATCCCTTTTGTAGTCGTCCTTTCTTCATACTCACTCCTTATCCTTTACCTCATTCCTTTTATAATCGAACTTCTCAGTTTTTACCTGAATCTCCTTCCCGTGTCATGGGTTTTCTAATTTGTTGGGCTAACGTATTATCCTCGTCTTTCTCAGATCATCTCTTTTCTGTTACTGTTTCGCGACCATATATAGCAAAAGCCACACCTTCCGATTCTTACTACAACTATTCTTTAGTCTCTTTTCGTATCTCTCAATACAGGTACACTCGTCTTTTGACTTTATGTGTTGTGCTCATTTCGTTTATCGTCATTCCTTGTAAGCCCAATATGGCCTCCCCCCCTTTAAAGGGTTCCTTATATGCTCATAGTCCTTTATGGAGTCTTCGCTTATACCTTTATCCCTCACCTTCTTTTCCAGCTTTGTGCCTAACATATCGAAAACTTCTTATCTTAAGCTTTTCTTTTACTTCCTGTCTAGGTCCTTATTAGTCCACATTTCCATACCTTTCTATCCTTTATTCGTTCTTTCACTTGCTTAGCTCTCTTGCTCGTAATTCTTTCTTAACTACGTGTTCGTGTTGTAACTGTGCGCCCGTATTTCTTAAGCGTCCCGTTATTTTCTTAAACCTCTAAGCATATTACTATAGCTACATACTTGTCCTTTTTCAGATCTTTCATCTTAACACCATCACCATCCTGAGCATTCCTTCTCTTACTTCACATCCCTCTACCCTGGTCACCATTCTCTTAGACCTACTTGTTGAAATCAACTCTCAACCTCCACACATTTCTCCTTGTTTCCTTTTTCCTCACTCTATCCCTTTCACATGCCTACTTGAATTTTCATCCTAATGGTCTCGTATTTTTACCATCAATTTCTCACGGTGGTTTCACTCACTAAGGTTTTCTTAACTCTCACCTTTTTCCTACATTTAAGATTTCTATCTTCCATCCATTTAATCTCTTTCCTTTCCAAGTATCGCTGCACTAAATCTTTCAATTCTAACCCACGATAAAATAATAATGGTTTACCTTATGACGGTGGCACCATTTATTCTTGCTGTCACTCGTACTTCTGCACCTTTGCGCGATCAATACCTTTCTTCCCGTAGTTTCGGTTGTTGGGGCTCGCACGCCACCGATACAATCATATGCGGGATATCTTACACATTCATATATACACACATATCTACTATCAACTAGTTCACAAGATACTTTCAAACGCTGTTCAAGCCTAGCTTAATTCCAGGGCTCTTTACCGAGCTAGTCTACCTCGTTTCACGCGTCTTCTTAAGATTCCCAGCCATCCCATACACTCTAATTTTCCTTAAAATATCCTAGCTTTTAATTTGGCTCTTATGTCCCAATCTATAGAATTTCTCACCAACTTCCCAGGGGGTTACCCATCATGGAATTGCCTTCACTTGAGCACGCTTAACCCAAAAGCTTTGCTGAAATTCGGTGCCTTAATGCCGATATTTTCGCGCCCGCTTCTTCACATGACCTTTAACAGGCTCCGAAGGCACTTTCGTACCACGTCATTCCTTTTACAATTACGATTTTACCCTTTTTGGTTCCCGATGTTCATCTTCCGCCTGTGTGTATGGCTACCTCCTGTCCTGGACTTTCAAATTCCTAATGATAGCGATCTCACCTTCGTCGCCACGCCCAAATCCATAACCTTTCTAAACCAACGCATGTCGCTTATTACCTATTCACGGTATTTCTTTCCCATACTTCTTCCTGTGGGACGTACCCGTTCTGGCAGAACCTCTTTTACTGTTCCTATTATTCAAAACCTGTATGCGGCCAATGTCATCAAGGCCTCACAGAACGTACGACCATATGGCACATCCCCGCCATCCAATACTTCCTGTTCAAGTAACAGAACAATCACGTCGGGACTTACCTTTATAAGCTTCCGCAGCCTTGCTCATTTTCTTTCGTCATACATATAGCTCATATAGGGAAATCTTATTCCTTATGACTTGGCTCTATCGCACGATCTAAGACAGAAAGAAGGTCAATATTTCCTAAATGCCCCGCAGCCTCCTGTTTATAAATGTGGCCGGCTTCACACCCATAAACAGGACTCTATTGGACACGACTTTGCAGACAACCCTTGGACCGACCTGCTCTGATACCACTTTGTCACACCCTGACTTTACTAAGGTGTGATGGGCACCCGACCCCATATCTGGAGCCGAGCGAACCCGCTGACTCTTATTACATAGACAAACTCTTGTATCAGTTAAGGAATAAATACATAGTAAGCTCTTAATTTTCTTTTTCTTCATATGTAAAGTCTATCATCTGTGGGACCCGTGACATGAAACACAGTAATAGCATTTGACTGGTGAAGCCGTCTACCAATGCTGACACTCTATACCCACGACTCTGTCTGCAAAGTCTCTAACATTGAACAAACACCATAGCTCATATACTCTGACTCGGCAGCACTCCAGAACAAGTGGAGCCCGCCAACTCCGCTGGAACATCTTCTATGATAACTGTGGCTCATCTGGTGTACCTGCGCGGCATGAACGCAGCCCCCGAAGAAGAGGGGTCAGTACGAGTAATGTACTGAGTATGTAAGGCATGAATAGTGACATAATAAAGGAATATACAGTATGAATAATAACGGAATAGACATATGGAGCTTATCTTGGGACAGAAGTGTCACGACCCAATCCCGTAGGCCGTGACTAGTGCCCGATCTGGGCACCCGAACCCATCTATCAAATATTATCTCAAATTCTATTAACTCATTCTAGTATATGGCGGAAGCCGACAAGGCTTTATTTCAAATTTAGGTAATTTCCAGAAACATTTCGGCAGAGTTTCCTTTGTTTTACGGACTATCCAATATACCCTGCACGCAGAAAATACCAACAAAAGCCACACAGGGCTAACCAAGCAATATATAAACATATGCGGACCGGCCGCCTCGGCGTATAGGATCGCCCAAACAACATATGCGGACCGGTCGCCTCGGCGTATGGGATCGCCCAAACGACATGTACATACATCCATACAGAAAGACCCTAACCCACAAACATGTCCACAGACCTCTAAACAGACCGACAGAATAATATGACAGGACAGGGCCCCGCCGTACCCATGAACGAATATATACAAATGCACTAATAAAAATATATATACCAAAAGTATAAGCTCCGGAAAGAGAGGAGCACTCCGAATAGCAGAAAGGGTGTCCTAAACAGGTGGATCACCAGGCTGTGCGTCCGTACCTGCGGGCATGAAACGCAGCCCCCGGAGAAGGGGGTCAGTATGAAATATGTACTGAGTATGCAAAGCAGAAGGTACAGAAATAAATCTGAACAATAATCGAATCAGATATATAGAAAATAATACATATAAAAAAATATCAAAATGTTTATTTCCAAAGTATAAATTATGCATAGGGCACAGGAAAATGTGGTCGCCCGCCTGTCGATGGCGCCACAACACAGCATAACACAAGAAAGTTTCAAATCTCCGAATCCCCGTCACACATCACAACACAGCATAACGCCAAACACAGCATAACGCCAAACATAAGTGGACCCGGCCCTCGAGCAAGGAGCACGGTGAACCATAATCACAGCATAACACCGGAATGTATCACAAAGCGCACGACAACAGAACCGGCCCGGGAACCGGCGAACGATATCATAATAGGCACGAGCGGAGTAGTGAGGAATCATATGCATAAAATCATTATTATAAATCCGAAGGATAAGTAAAATAGTCATATTCGAAATTGGAATAATAATTATCACTTTTTGATTCAAAGTTGTCGAATTTACATAAAGGGCGTCGCGGGACCCACGGACGAGTATAGACCCGAACTGAGCCCGCCTATGAAAAACATACCCATTATACATCAAGCAAACTCCTATAAAAATTATTGGAGCGATCCGAGTCTCTATGCGAAAAATATGGCATTCAGAGATTACAAAATTCCTTAAAGTGAACATTTTCTATGCGGATTTCGGAAAGCGATTACTTCAAATACATCATGGTTCATATTTCATAAAAATATACATAAGAGTGCCAAAGAATATATATATGGATCATAACATGCTCGGATCTCGAATTTGGAATTCCCTTAAAGCTCTAATCTAGCCTATGTGAAACTAAGGCATGCCAAAAGAAGGAAGGTTGCTTTACATACCTCAAACGCTCTCCAATATGATCCAACTCAAGCTAAGTCCAAACTATGATTCGGGCTGCCCACGATCTAAAAATAAGCCATAAAATGCCAAACATTAGCTAAAGACTCTTTGGGCATTAAATTCCAATTTCGCCCTTAATTCTACAGAAATTTGGGCAGCATTTCCCCTGTAAATAGGCTACCCCGAGAATTTAACTCGGCCGTATCAATCAACAACAACAACAACAACCAACCTAACAACATCAATAATAAATTCGGAAGACAAAATAACATTAATAGCTCTCTTTTTCATCATTCGACAACTTTCCAAATATTCAATTCAACAGCTCACATTCAAGCCACCACATCGCTCACACATTTAATTATCCACCCGAGTCTTTACCACAATATTCTAGGACATTCTAAACAATCCACATAATATTTCCAACGACCCGAAAATTTTTCCACTGTTTGGCCGAAAACAGTCCCCTTTTTCCATTCCTCATTTTCAAGTCATGTTTTGTACCACAATCCACAATATAACGATATGATTTTCATAAAATATACAATTTACGTCAAACGCACAACTAGCCTCAAAACAGCCCACAATTTCTCAACACCAATCTTGAGCCACTTAAACACTTATTTCCAACTAGAATTCGTTTCGACGATAACTAAAATACTAAGCGATAGTATTACGATCTTCGACACATTATAAAACTCACATTCGCCCGCGCCACACACATACACATGTTAATGATTCTTATATATACAAATTTTATTCAATGCACAAAGTTCTCCAAATCAGTCCGCAACGCTTACTATGTCAATTTGGGACATTAAATTCTCATTTCTAACCTACAAGTCATCACCATAACCATTACGACGCTAAGCGAGATTTATTCCTTCTTTGCTACAATTTGGAGGCTATAAACACGGCTACACTACACATATACATGTATCAATGATTTTTATTCTTTTCCCCACTCGATACCAATCTAACATAATATAGAATTAATTCATCAATTCCATTAGTCACACCCATATACACGACTAGAACACCCATCACACAACCCACTTCCAATCATACTATATTTCATGATTTCCATCCCTATTAACATACCATAACATGAATAAATGTTCACAACACAAAAACAAGAGCAAAACATACCTTTCTTCTTCAATCCACCAAATAGTTAGGGTTTGCAAATGGGTACAACTAATGGTTGGATGACCCGAACAACTCTTCCACGCTACTTAGGGACCTCAACATAGTGGGTTAACACCAAGGAAATAATTTTTGGGAAGCTAGAATTTGATTTGGTTTTCCTAAGGTTGGGCCGAAAACAGTGGGGGTTGGGAACTTTCTATTTTCTTGTTTTGTGCTAAGTGATTAAGTGAATAAATGAGGAATGAAGACTTGGTCTTCATCTTTTAAGTGGTTCACAAAATATCCACATTTCCTTGGGTCCACACAATGTGTGGGACCCCTTTTTAATTCACACGGCCCCCATGGCATTTTTGGCACCACATTTTAAATTCCAATTTTATGAATTGTGGTCCCAATTTTTCCCTAAGTGTTCAATGCCAACAATTTCATATATAACTTATATCTCAAAATAAAATCAAGGTCAAGAATCCCGACTTTGTATCCCGAAATAATTTTTTTTTTGTCCTTAACTTATCATAATAAATCCAGATTATTCCATTGTACAAAAATACCGGTTCTAACAAGAAGTAACCTATACATATGGATGGCTTTCAGGCAGATGCCATGCATGCTTAGTCCCTTTCTCAGAAAAATATTACTTCTTATTTACATGTACAGAAAACAGAACGTTTCAGAAAACGGTATCCTTTATTCACATTTACAGACGCCAGGTACATCGGCTCTCCTACCCCCCTCCCCAACAGTGTCCCAACATATCATATATAAATATATATAACATATACAGACGCCGTATCCGGCTCTCCCATATCCCGCGTCCGGGCATCCCGTGTCCGGGATGGAATCCAGCTGAATCAGGTGGTGATATAACAGTGGCCCTTCCCCTTCCCCATATACATATACATATACATATTCACTTCATATTCATATGTCATACAATTGGCATGCATGAGAGCCCAAAGAAAGTCGTGTGTCCATCGGAGTGACGTAAGGTCGAAATCCTCCGATTACATTATGGGATAATCGGGTCACTTGTCTCACCTTGAAGGAACGATAATTATAAGGCGAGACTATCAACGGAAGACAACTTTAAGAGGAGACATAGAATACGATCATAGGCATTATAATCATTAATCCATATGCTTTGAAGACTTTTAGAAACTAGTATAACACTTCCATATTCACATTGGATTCTTAGCTCAAGACTCTTAGTCGAGAGATCATTCTTGTCGTACTTATCTTAGGCATATTCTCTTTTCTGACATCATCGTTATCATTATCATCATGAAAGTATTCTCGTTGGGATAGGTACAGTACTTGTCGTTTGGTAATGGAATAAGGATCGAAGGTTTCTTTTGGATTCAGCATCAAAGTAAGTCAAGTGGAGTAATAAGGTAAATCCGGGAAAAAGTGGGCCCACCTCGGATCAAATGAGGTGGTGTACCAAGTTTACATATATTACATATCATGGCGTTACTTGTGAGGGTTTAGGGTCATCGGGTCCTATTTATGCGAGTTCTAGAGGTTTAGGACATTCTTCCAATATTTTGCACACTTTTTAATTCAATTCTACTGAAGGAAAAAGGGAAAACTTTAGGTGCGGATTCCGGGGAATAGGGTTGTCCCCGAGGCTCGTACCCGACTTATTACGTCTAAGATATGCCATAGAAGGAAGGATAAAGCCTTACATACCTTTTCCGCTTCCTTTTGCTTCTCCAAATTCAAGTTGCAATTTCGCCAAAATCTACAAATTGGTCATGTTTACCAAAACTTGATTAGAGCTTTTAGAAGTTGATTCTTCAAAGTAACACTTTGTCTGCCGAAATTTCGGCAGCATTTCCCCTGTAAATACACCATACCACCAAGTTCAACTTGGCCAATTTCAATCAACAACAACCCGAGAATGGAACTCGGCCAAACCAACAACAATACTAGCAATTATTCTAGCAACACTTACAATCTTCCCAATGATTCAATGATATCCGAAATCTTCAACAAGGACTTAACCACACATTTTTTTTATTCTAAATTCATAAACCACATCCACAACCAGGCACTTACTACACCATTCATGCAATGTAAGACTTTAAACTAATATGATATTAACTTCTTCAACATTCTCATATCAATTACCATTTTGTTCCAAACCACCAAACTTGCATTTTTCATCGTAGAATCCATAATAACAACAACTAAAATATCAAATAGAATTAAATCATCATGGTTTGTCAACCCACACCCCATTCGGCCATACCACAACAACAACATATTTCATGAATTTCCTATCTTTTCCTACACATTACAACAACAACCAACACACTACATAACATTAATTCGATCTTCCATGCAACACAACACACAACACACACCATGCACGGCTACAACTTCAATCATGCAAGGTTTCATGTTTTCCATTCATTTCTCCATACAACAACATATACCAAGCATTCATACAACATAAAGGAAGATTAGTTCTTACCCCCTTTTTTTTTTCCTTCAACTTCACCCTTGGCTTAGGGTTGGTATATGACTCCAATGAGCATTCCACTTGCTTCAACACCTACTCCATGTTGTAGAGGACCTTTCATTGGGTAGAAATATATGAAGAAATAATTTATTTGGACCAAGATTTCATGGGGGAAATTTTTCTCCCTCTTGGCCGAACCTAGGCCTCATTTTTCTCCTTCATCTTTTTTTTTTGTCTTTCTTTCTTATTTCTTCAACTAAAAGATGACTCCACATATATATACATATCTTCCACTACTTTTTCATATTTAAAATTTAGTCCTTCAAGTATGACCTCAAGTCCCTTTCCTTCCTCATCTAGACTCTTCTTTCTTTTTCTTGATTTTTCTTTGAATTTTTCATATGGTCAAAGAAGACCAAATGTCTTCTTAAGGAAGCTTTGACCCATATATTATTCTATACTCACAATTAGCCCCCATTAATTACAAAGAAGGGCATATAGTGCACGGCCAATATGGCCTCTTCATAAATTTTCTTGAACATTTTTGCTCCTCCAAGATCATTCTTGAACATTATGTGAAATTACCATTTTTCCCCTAAGCTTCCGCATTATTTCCATTGATCATTTTGCGAATTTCTCCTTTTGCCCCTAACTTTTCTCAACATTTCCATACTAATAATAATCATAAATAATATTTTCAACCACTCGTACATTGAAATAATTTTTTGAAAATGATCTCGCCCCTAACTTTCCACGACGACTTTGGAATTTCCAAACGTACAATATACGGGCTATAACAGACATTGAGTGAACAAGACATACACGTAACGTTAATCCATAATGATTATATTCTTAGAAGTTAGGGATGATCCATTTGATTCATGTTCTATAATGTTATCTTATGAAAGTCTTTCTTTAGATCCAATATGATCTCTAGAGTTACTTATTGATGAAAATGCTATCCCATAATGATGTTCGGAGGTATAACGACCTTACGTCATTCGACAAATTTAGAATATACTTTTATCATGTTTATGCATTGCATTTCATTTATATATATGCATATACAAACCTGTGACCCCGCAGGCGTTATATACGTGTATAGTATGTATGATATATATGTATGGGGTATGGGGAAGGTGACAGCGTTATATACGTACTACCACCTGATAAGCTGGTCATATGATGATAACGATGATGATGCCCACAGAGGCCGATACGACACGATAGGATGCCCACAGAGGCTTGACAGGCATTGTGTGTGTGTGTGTGTATATATATATATATATATATATATATATATTTGTATGACCTCATGAATTCATGCACATTATTTATGTATATTATTGACTCACAGAGGAAGTTCAGACGTACAGGTTGCACTCATATAACTTATGTTTGCTTATGTCTCTTTCATATTAATTTCATGCCTTACATACTCAGTACTTTGTCCCTACTGACTTTCCTTTCTGTGGGCGTTGCGTTTCATGCCTGTAAGTGCAGATAGACAGATTGGTGATCCGCCCCCGTAGGCCGCTATTGAGCTGACATTGGAGCACTCCTCTCATTTTAAAGTTGTTGTTGTGCTTTTGGTATGTTATTCCTTTGTGTACATACGGGTATGGCGGGGCCTTGTCCCGACCCTAGTAGGTCAGATACTCCAGTAGAGGTTTGTAGACAGTCATGGTATAGCTAGATTATGTACGGCCCCTTCGTTCTATATTTTATTGTATAGTATTTCATAGTTGCCTATCGGCTTGCACAGTTCATGTTCAGTTTAGTCATATAGTATGTTACGAGTTCATTCCTTTTTCAGTACATCTCTTATGATTTAGCAGATCTCCATCTGATGACTCTTGAGGTCCATTCTTATTTATGATTATGATAGGAAAGAATGCTTAGCAGTGCTCAGCAGGTAGGGCTCGGGTTCCTGTCATGGCCTCCAGTTGGGTCGTGACAGATACTACGTAGGTTGGTATGCCTTCTGATTATGTGGGCTTGTCGCCATTACTTTATGTATTGAACACAAGGTGTATTTGTTGTGAATTGGAAGGAAGGGGTTAATATATACTCTTCTTGATATTTGAGATAGCTTGTATGTTCATCATGCTATTGTTGAGTTGATTTATCTGATCTTGATATGACTTGTGGCATGAGGACTTGTATTCATTGACACTGAAATTATTGATTGATCATGCTTCATATTGAGTTCTGGACTTGAACCACGTTGAGATTCATCTTGCGATCGGATATATATATAAGGCACATTTGACAGGGGTGAGGATGTGGCCAAATTATGGGATTGTGATTCGAGGTCAATTCTGGAGCGAGTGGTACATGGACACCATGGGACCCCTACAGGTCATAACTATTGTGCAAACAATGCCCTTAGCATGTGGTTTTATGAATATATACACGATACTAATCTTAGTCGGCCTATGATATCTACCGGTGCATAGTGTTTGTACTTATACTACCTTACTGCACCCTTTTTGAGTGCAGATTGCGTGCCGGAGACTTCTTCTAGACCTCACATTTAGCCTGAGGCCATTTCCTATTCAGATCAGAGGGTGAGCTCCTATCCAGGCCATGCAACCTGAAGATCTTTCCTTATTGATGTCTATTTCATTTCTAGACACTTATGCTATTTCAGACAGTTATTTATTCTTAGACGGCTTTATGTTTTAGAGTCCTTGTGTGATGACTTTCGGATCATTGGGGTTGTAATAGCTTAGATTTCTGCACTTTTATCGTATTATGGCATGACTAGACAGTTTATGGTTATTTTCATTGTTGATGGTTTATAATTGATTTAATGAACGAGAAATTGATTAAGTGGATGGTTCGCCCACCAGGGGGGTTAGTGTGGGTGCCATCACGACGGGTTGGGTCGTGACACCATCTCTAAATTGCTCGTAGCTAAATTTTTTTGAGTACTAATTTTTCGGTAAATAGGATCATCAATGAATTCGATTGTTTAACTTTCCGTCGCTAGTTCATGCTTATTTATCTTTCCTTTTTTTTTCTTTTCTTTTCTTTATGTGTGTGTGTGTGTGTGTATTTATATGTAATTAGTGGAATACAGATTATGAATCGGTTGATCCATACACTATTTTCTTCTCTAAGAACCAAATCTAATATATTAAATAATACCTATATTTTCCAAAATAGAAAGTTTCCATAATTGTTATTTGTGATAACCCTTAACCCGATGCTCTCATTAGCTAAATATCAACTAGAAAAGTTAGGACCATCAATCATCGTAGGTTTCACGATTAATAAAAGAAAACATAATATCCCCTTAATTTGGAATTGCACAAATAAAGTGAGAGTATAGCGACGGAAATTACACAACAAAAAGGAACAAGAAATTAATAGATTCATATGCAATCTTTATTTACTAAAAATCTAAAATATGAAACAAAAAGCATGTTAAAATACCATACCTTGATGGAGATTCAAGTTAAAGATTTAGTTCTGATGATCTGAAGATGAAAACGACATATTTGTGGAGTAGAACACATGAAATGACCAAGATGAGCAGAAGAATTGTGGGAGTAGAGAAGTTTAATGAGAAAGAGAATCTTGATATAAAATTAAGAGATATGTATCTTAAAGTTAAATTATATGATAATGAAGGCTCCGTCTAACTCGGATAGGCCACTTGGCAAAAGATCTTTTCTCTCTCCTCCCACGCAAACCCTAATTTGAAAACCCTAAAAGTTCTATGGCCACTCTGGCCACTTGCCAGCCACCACGTCTGGTGGTTGGTCAGCCTCTCTTTCTTCATGATTTCCCTCTTCTCTCTTCATCCAGCAATCCTCAACAACCAAAAACAGCAACCCCTACGAACACTGAACAAAAATATCTCCATACCTTTATGCATGACACTGTTGAAAATCCCATGCAAACGTGTGAACCCATCCCTATGAAGAAGGTGGAGATTATAGATGGTAAACACGTTGTAAGATGGTCCTCCTCTGAAGTCTTACAAATGGAGAGAATTGAAAACCTACAAAATGCCATAGTTGGTAAGTTTTCGTATGGATGACCCGAGTTAGATGAATTGAGAACTATTATACCTCAACAGTGTGGGGTAAAGGGTAACTGTGGTGTAGGCTTTTTGAGAGATAGACGTGTTTTAATAAGATGTGATTTAAGAGAAGATTTTATTACTATCTCATCAAAAAGTTTCTTTTGGTTGAAATCAAAGGATGGTCATTCTTATCAGATGCGACCGTTGATATATGATTCTAAGTTCAGTATTGAAAAAGAGACTTCAATTGCTATGGCTTGGATTTCGTTTCCAAACCTTCTTCCTACTTGTTTTGTCAAGGAATCTTTTTTTACATTAGCATCAGCTGTGGGCAAACCGATTCAACTTGATGCTGCTACTATCAACAAAACTAGGCCAGATAGTGCACGAGTGAAAGTGCAAGTAGATTTGCTTGCAGATTTGCCTAAGTTTGTTTGGATGGAGATTGAAGATGATGTTACAAAGGATATCAGGTCTATTAAAGTTAATATTCAGTATGACTACCTACCAAAGTATTGCACAAAGTGTTTTTTGCAAAGTCATTCCAATGAAGATTATTGGGTGCTTCATCATCCAGAACTGCTAGAAAATGAGATAGCACACAAAGAAGAAGTGGTTCAGAACAATGGAAAGGCTATTGTTGTAGCAGAAGAACCTCGAACAAGAAAACAAGGACAGGTCCAACAAAGAAGATATAGAGGATATAGGGGGTGGAAAAAACCAATGCAACAATATCTACCAAAAGTTTTATCCAGTGGTACTGTGGTAACATACCCTGGAAACAAAGGGCAGCTGTTACACCTTGGAAAATCCCCCGTACATGTACAGTGAATAGGCTAACAGAGGACGTGGCGTATACGATGTTTTGATGAGTAAGAGAGAGTATTAGATGACCCACAATGAGGTCTTAAAGGCATACAATGCAAGGAAAGAAAGTTGCTAAGGAAAGCGAATCATACGTTGTGTATCGGATAAGAATTTCGAGCAACGAGTCCATGATGGCGTAATGATGTCTTAGAGAAGTGTAATAATATCCCTAAGATTATATTGAAGTGTTAAACAAGTGCCAAGAAGGTTCCATAAGGATCGGAGATCAAACGAGACGACGAGAACGAAAACGGAATCACTGGGCATTATACGGCCAATCTACGGACCGTATAATTTATACCAGCCGTATATTGGACCGTATAATTGGCCAAGAAGGTTACCAGCCACTGGACAAAATGTACGCCCATACATACGGTCCATATAAATAGTACGGACCGTATGTTGGTCCGTATAATGATGGCTGGCCAGCTTTTAATTTAAGTATAAGGACCCCTTTTTCATTTTCATATTTCATTCAACTCTCACTCCATACTTCAAGAGACCTCTAGAACCTTCCCTACTCTTCAACTACAAGAAAAACCCAAGGGGAACTAAGATCAACAACACATAATCCATGAATCAAAGTGTATGAAACTCAAGAAAAGTTCATCTTCCTCAAGAAAACCAAAGGAGGTGAGATAGGGTTTTGGTGCTAAGAAGAGAAACTTCATTCAAGACTTATTCAACCATCATCCAAGGTAAGTTTCATGACCATTTAATGTTGTTTAAGGTATTGGATGGTTAAGATACCTGAATGGTAGAAAAGCATAGCAAATGGGTCATTCAAGAGTGAATAGTGTCATGATTGAATGGTAGTTGAATTGAATCATGAATGTTAGTGTGTTGTGATTATGAATATGTTGCAAATGATGTTTAGACCATGAAATAAGTATTATGTATGAGAAAATGTGATGATGAGCCCAAAACTAGTAAATGTGGAGAAATTGGGTAAAAATGGTGGAATGTGGTAAATGTGGACGAATGACGATTATTAATACGATATGGTGAGTGTTATGATGAATGTTTGGGAGTTGAAATAAAACATGGGAAACGTAGTGGAAACAAAGGAAATGCTGTCCAATTTTCCCTAGAAATAGTAGCGTGTTCTTATCATCGATTGACTAACGTTAGTATAAATTCTCTCTTGAAGGTAGAGACGTGTCATCAAAGGAGGACGAGCAAGCAATAGAATAGCTAAACGACAAAGGTATGTAAGGCTAGTCCCTTCTTTCTAAGGCATGAATCCTATGATATGATATTCCTTCCTTCTTCCTGATTTTCCCTACGCATCAGAAACTATGAGTCTACGATTATAAAGAGCATCACAAGATAAAGAAAAGAGACACGTTACGAGCATGACGATGTTGATAATGAATCTAAATCTAGAAGTCATAAAGCTCGTGATATGATATTCCTACGGAATTAATGATCCTTATATGATTCCTATGATAGTATTTTTCTTACCTCTCCATGACTTTCCTACTTTCCGAAAAACTAAAAGCCTATGTTCTTAGAGGATTTCATGTGAGATAAAGGTAAGAGATACGCTATAGAAATTATAATGGAAATGACGAGCTTAATCCCAAAGATTATAAAGACTATCATGCGATATTTATATGAAATTCATGCTATGAATATGATGTGATTTTCATAGATTGTCTTTAAATTTAAATGTGTGCATTAATGAAAGGTTACGATGAGATTATAAGATGTATATGATGGCTATAATAATGATGAGACATATTGATCCTTGTATGATGTATGTGATACTGTCGAGCCACTACGTGGCCGAATACAGATACTGTCGAGCCACCAAGTGGCCGAATACGGATACTGTCGAGCCACCATGTGGCCGAATACGGATAGTCAAGCCCTAAGTGGCTGAATACGGATAACGTTTTATGTGTATGAGTAGATACAGTATTATGATGATTCATGTACGATGATTATGTATATGTGGTATATGTATGAAATGCATTCATCCTTAAAGGTCGCGCAGGTTTTGCCTTCACCTCATGACTTATAATTCTCTATCATGTTTATTTCATTCATGCCTTACATACTCAGTACAATGTTCGTACTGACGTCCGTTTTCTTTGGACGTTGTGTTTATGCCCACATGTAGACAGGGAGACAGTGCAGACCTTTAGGAGCTATCAGCAGATTTGCAGAAGCACTCCATTATTCCGGAGGTGCTAATTGGGCTTATATTTTCGTGTATATACATATGTATAAATATTTTGGGCACGACGGGGTCTTGTCCCGTCCTTATGTCTAGTACTCCAGTAGAGGCTCGTAGATACGTATGTGGGTTATATAGTCTCACAAGGTCACTACTGTATATACGTATATATGTGTACATTATCTTTTCATAGCAAAAGGGCTTATGTATATAAATGTATTTATGTTCTGCAATGAAAATGATTTTCGTATGATTATAAGTTTATGAACGAAAAAAAAAAGGTCTAATGAGTATGATGAATAGTAGAACGAGCGGTGCTCAGTGGTCAGCCCTGGGTACCCGTCACGGCCCCTAGCTGGGTCGTGACAGAAGTGGTATCAGCGCAGTTCATCCTAGGAAGTGTCTACGAGCCGGGTCTAGTAGATTCTTGTTTATGGTGTGTTACGCGCCACATCAATAAACAAGGGGCTACAGGGCATTTAGAAAAAATGACCATTTTTCTTCTTATGAGATCGTACGATAGAGCCGTGTATAAGATTTTATCCTCCCTAATAGTGTGCTGTGATTTCAGAATGCCGCCAAAGGGAAAAGTTACAGCCGCCCAGAAAGGCAAGACTACGGCAAAGAGGCGGGTAGAAAGAGAGCCTCCGATGTATGTGGAAGAGGGCGAGTCACATAATGAGGACCTATCTAATACTTCCTCCGCCCCGTCTGATGTGGAAGAGCAAGGAGGAGCCCCAGCTCTAATTCCTACACAGCTAGTTGCCGCCCAGGCACAGCGGCAGGGTTCGAGTGCAAGTGACAGGGCCGTTAGTACAAGAGCCCGTGACTTCATGACTTTGAATCCTCCGGAGTTTTTCGGGTCAAAGCCGGATGAAGACCCGCAAGGTTTCATAGAAGATATGTTGAGGACATTAAAACTTATCCATGCCTCTAATACCGAATCCGTGGAGTTAGCATCTTATAGACTCCGGGAGTGGCAGTCTTATGGTATAACAACTAGATATTATCAAGAGGGGAGAATGCACCCCATCAGGTTTGGGAAGAATTTGTAGATGCTTTCGTCCGTCACTATTTGCCACCTGAGGTCCGCCGAGCTAGAGCAGATAGGTTCTTACATCTAAGGCAAGGGAATATGAGTGCCCGAGAGTATAGTCTCCAATTCAATTCATTGGCTAGATATGCCTCGGCCATGGTGGCCGACATGGGAGATAGAGTGCATAGGTTTGTAAGTGGCCTAGGGCCACATTTGTTCAAAGATTGCCTAACGGCTTCATTGCAAGACGGAATTGATATTTATCGCATTCAAGCTCATGCTCAAAATCTAGAAGAGCAACAACATCAGCAAAGGCGCGAGCGTGATATGAATCAGGGGCCAAGTAAGAAGGCCAGATCTATAGGTCCTGATAGAGACCATGGGAGGGGATCGAGACGGACATATTCTAGACACTTAAGTCAGTCGGTGACTAGTGTACCCCCACGAGTTTCAGGCCAGGAGTCCAATTTTTCTAGTCATCCTGGACCGGATCGGAGTTTCACAGAGTCGGGCTCTCGATATAGGGGTGATTCAGGCCAGAGGAGATCATCTATACCACAATGTACCCAGTGCGGTAAGCTACATTGGGGACCATGCCGATTGGGATCGGATGTTTGTTATGTTTGCGGCCAGTTAGGTCATATTATGAGAGAGTGCCCATTTCGAGGCGATAGGCATGCGGTTCAGCCTGCAGGATCAGCGGCTGAATCTTCCTCGGTGCGCCCGGGAAGGCAGACTTCCCCGGTTCCAGTAGGTCGAGGTAGAGGCAGAGGGAGAGCATCTACTTCGGGTGCCACTCAGCCCCGTATATATGCTTTAGCTGGGCAGCAGGATCCAGAGTCATTCAACGACGCCGTCACAGGTATATCTGCACCTTTGATAATATGTGAAAAGAGGAATAAATAATTATAATATTAAGCAAGTATGAATTGAGAGGTTTTATACTATGTACGACGAAAAGCAGTAAAGTATGATATGAGGTATTAACAATGCTTATACATATATATATATATATATATATATATATATATATACATTCTTGAGGACAGTATTGATCCATCACCTGTAATCTTTATGAAATGTCTTTTTAAATAATACTACCCATGGGACTTAAAGGGGATTGTAAAGACGATGCTACTTAAGTCCTAAGGAAGCAGGATGTGAGAAGTAGAACTTCCAAGATAGTAGTTGATGAAAAAAAGAGAGCGTTAGTTAAGAGAGTGACATACGCTGCCGAGTAAGTTAGTTGTGAGTCAAAGCCCCCTTATCATGTAAACTATACCGTCAATATGTTTTATGAGAATGAGAGTATGAATTTCAAATATCAGCACTTATTCCAACCCTCATAAGAGATTAATGATGGAACGCCGAAACTTTGAGGTATGTATGCTTCTTTTCATGATTTTGGCCGTGTGTGGCCATAGATATGTTGCAATTATGTTGTGGCCCTATGAGGCGATGATATTATGGGTTGTTGTGACAGGTTGGTAGTGCCAAGTTACAGGGGAAACTCTGGCGAAATATTTGTAGAATCTCGAGTGTTTAACATTCGAGGACGAATGTTCCAAAAGGGGGGGAAGAATGTTACACCTTGGAAAATCCCCAGTACATGTACAGTGAATAGGCTAACAGAGGACACGGCGTATACGATGTTTTGATGAGTAAGAGAGAGTATTAGATGACCCTTAACGAGGTCTTAAGGCATACGATGCAAGGAAAGAAAGTTGCTAAGGAAAGTGAATCATACGTTGTGTATCGGATAAGAATTTCGAGCAATGAGTCCATGATGGCGTAATGATGTCTTAGAGAAGTGTAATAATGTCCCTAAGATTGATATTGAAGTGTTAAACAAGTTCCATGAAGTTTCCATAAGGATCGGAGATCAAACGAGACGACGAGAACGAAAACGGAACCACTGGGCATTATACGGCCCAATCTACGGACCGTATAATTTATACCAGCAGTATATTGGACCGTATAATTGGCCAAGAAGGCCACCAGCCACTGGACAAAATGTACGCCCATGCATACGGTCCGTATAAATAGTACAGACCGTATGTTGGTCCATATAATGATGGCCGGCCAGCTTTTAATTTAAGTATAAGGACCCCTTTTTCATTTTCATATTTCATTCCACTCTCACTCCATACTTCAAGAGACCTCTAGAACCTTCCGTACTCTTCAACTACAATAAAAACCCAAGGGGAACTAAGATCAAAAACACATAATCCATGAATCAAAGTTTATGAAACTCAAGAAAAGTTCATCTTCCTCAAGAAAACCAAAGGAGGTGAGATAGGGTTTTGGTGCTAAGAAGAAAAACATTCAAGACTTGTTCAACCATCATCCAAGGTAAGTTTCATGACCATTTCATGTTGTTTAAGGTATTGGAAGGTTAAGATACCCGAATGGTAGAAAAGCATAGCAAATGGGTCATTCAAGAGTGAATAGTGTCATGTTTGAATGGTAGTTGAATTGAATCATGAATGTTAGTGTGTTGTGATTATGAATATGTTGCAAATGATGTTTAGACCATGAAATAAGTATTATGTATGAGAAAATGTGATGATGAGCCCAAAACTAGTAAATGTGGAGAAATTGGGTAAAAATGGTGGAATGTGGTAAATGTGGACGAATGACGATTATTAATACAATATGGTGAGTGTTATGATGAATGTTTCGGAGTTGAAATAAAACATGGGAAACGTAGTGGAAACAAAGGAAATGCTGTCCAATTTTCCCTAGAAATAGTAGCGTGTTCTTATCGTCGATTGACTAACGTTAGTATAAATTCTCTCTTGAAGGTAGAGATGTGTCACCAAAGGACGACGAGCAAGCAATAGAATAGCTAAACGACAAAGGTATGTAAGGCTAGTCCCTTCTTTCTAAGGCATGAATCCCACGATATGATATTCCTTCCTTCTTCCTGATTTTCCCTATGCATAAGAAACTATGAGTCTACGATTATAAAGAGCATCACAAGATAAAGAAAAGAGACACGTTACGAGCATGACGATGTTGATAATGAATCTAAGTCTAGAAGTCATAAAGCTCGTGATATGATATTCCTACGGAATTAATGATCCTTATATGATTCCTATGATAGTATTTTCTTACCTCTCTATGACTTTCCTACTTTCCGGAAAACTAAGAGTCTATGTTCTTAGAGAATTTCATGTGAGATAAAGGTAAGAGATACGCTATAGAAATGATAATGGAAATGACGAGCTTAAGCCCAAAGATTATAAAGACTATCATGCGATATTTATACGAAATTCATGCTACGAATATGATGTGATTTTCATAGATTGTCTTTAAATTTAAATGTGTGCATTAATGAAAGGTTACGATGAGCTTATAAGATGTATGTGATGGCTATGATAATGATGTGACATATTGATCCTTGTATGATGTATGTGATACTGTCGAGCCACTACGTGGCCGAATACGGATACTGTCGAGCCACCAGGTGGCCGAACGGATACTGTCGAGCCACCAGGTGGCCGAATACGGATATTGCCGAGCCCTAATTGGCCGAATGCGGATAACATTTTATGTTTATGAGTAGATACAGTATTATGATGATTCATGTACGACGATTATGTATATGTGGTATATGTATGAAATGTATTCATCCTTAAAGGTCGCGCAGGTTTTGCCTTCACCTCATGACTTATGCTTCTCTACCATGTTTATTTCATTCATGCCTTACATACTCAGTACAATGTTCGTACTGACGTCCGTTTTCTTTGGACGCTGTGTTTATGCCCACAGGTTGACAGGGAGACGGTGCAGACCTTTAGGAGCTATCAGCAGATTTGCAGAAGCACTCCATTATTCCGGAGGTGCTAATTGGGCTTATACTTTCGTGTATATACATATGTATAAATATTTTGGGCACGACGGGGTCTTGTCCCGTCCATATGTCTAGCACTCCAGTAGAGGCTCGTAGATACGTACGTGTGGGTTATATGGTCTCACAAGGTCACTACTGTATATACGTAGATATGTGTACATTATATTTTGATAGCAAAAGGGCTTATGTATATAAAAGTATTTATGTTCTGCAATGAAAATGATTTTCTTATGATTATAAGTTTATGAACGAAAAAAAAGAGGTCTAATGAATATGATGAGTAGTAGAACGAGCGGTGCTCAGTGGTCAGCCCCGGGTACCTGTCATGGCCCCTAGCTAGGTCGTGACAGTAGCACAAGAACAAAGTGATTCCAACTGGGAAGGATGATGGAAACAAAGAAGTTAGTGTGTCAAACAAATTTGAGGTATTGAACCAATGAGTAGAGGATACTGAAGTTAGTAAGTTGAGTAATGAGAATAAACGTAATGAGGAGGATGTGGTAGAAGAGGATGTTTTTGTAGAACAAAGGGTTGCAGTTGCATTTGTAGATGACATGAAGGATCATAATAATGTGCATGATGGTGTAGAAGCTGCAATTTTGTCTCAGGACAAACATCAGGCTAAAAATAGGACCATTTCTCTGGAAGAGGGTGAATTTGATGAGAATGAAGTTGATAAGGTGCACAATAGTGAAGCTGATAATCAAAGTGTAGTAGCTATTGACAAAACATAACAGGTTAATGGTGATCCTGTTCAAAAAGAGATTAATAATCAACAGGTGGATGGCAAAGTAGAAATTCAGGAGGTTAATGTGGATTATGATTCAAAGGAGGCTCATGACTGTCAAGAACAGGAGAATAATGGAATATCTGATGATGTGCAAGAGTCTGTAATGGAGCATGGAAGAATTGATGAAGATCTTAATGTTGGAGAAGGAGTGTCAGAACCCTTTGATCAATATGTGGGCAAAGATGAAGTTGACCAAAATGAAGGTGTTTTGGAAGTTATGCATGATCCGGGGGATGGGGTGAATAACTTGATTAATAAGGATCAAGTACTAGTTAACAGTATACTAGCACTTGCAGATACAGTGGGTCAACAACTAGGAGAGAATGATAGAGGTGTTAGGGATGAAGATGAAGATTTTACTCAGAGTTTTGATGTAATTAACAGGTATCATGATGTAAAGGAGGCTTCTGAAGTTTCTCTGGAAAATCAGATGTCTGAATGTACTCAAGTAGGTAAGCTGAATATGAATGAAGTTTCTAATGAGGAGGTTCAAGGTGAGATAGGAAAGTATTCAATTTGTCTGGAGAATGATGATAAAAGGGTTAGTTCCTTTCCAAATAAGACTGGTTCCATGGATCCGGAGGTTTCTGCTCAAGCTCTAATTCTGAAGGATAATTCTAATGTAGTACCTAAACTGAAGAAACCTTCTCCTCATAAAGAATTACATGAGGATATTTCTAATGAGGAGGTACACAATTCTAATTGTAACTTGCAGTTGGTTGGCTATTATCCTGCAAAAGTTGCTGATGCAGAACAAAGGAATTTAGCTTTGGCCATTATTCCTGATGTCAAGGATGTTCAGCCTCTGAGTGTTGCTGTAAGGATATCACCTAATAAGCTTTGCATGATGTAGTTTCTCATAAGCTACAGGATGAAAAAGATAAGTTGACTTTGGTCAAAAGTGAGAAGGAAGATGCTGATGGTGCTGCTATTGATATGAATCTACATCAGATGTGTGTAGAAGCAGGATTGTCTCCAAAATCACAAAGCAAAGGGCCAAGAAAAGGAAGAAAGCAAAATTCTGATGTTCCACAATCAGTGAGGTACTCAACAAGGAATAACTCTAAGAAATCTGTTAAATGATTGTTAAATCCTTATTTTGGAACATAAGATCAGTGAAGTCACAACAAGCATTTCATAGAGTTCAAATGTTAAATAAGCATCACAAGTTCTTTTTGGTGGCTCTGATGGAACATTTTCTGCATCAGAGACAGATTCATAAATATAGAAGGAGACTTGGAATGCCTTATGCTAATTTCAACTGTAATGGTAAAATCTGGTTTTTTGTGCAACACAATGTAGATGTTGAGGTTCTGTTGGATACTGAACAATTCATTACTGTAAATCTGAATTTTTCAAGATTTGAATAGAGATATGGTGGTTACAATGGTCTATGCTAAATGTTCAGAAGTGGAGAGAATGCAGTTATGGGATAATTTATACTTCTTGGCTAGTAACATGACATCTCCTTGGCTGATTGGTGGAGATTTCAATGTTATATTGAATGAAGAAGAAAAAATAGGAGGTTTACTAGTATTGCCACAAGAATATGAAGATTTTCCCTTTTGTCTGAATTCTTGTGAGTTGCATGAGATTCCTTTCAAAGGGAGTCCTTTCACCTGGTGGAATGGTAAGGCTGCCAATGACTGCATTTTTAAGAGATTGGATAGGATTGTGCATAATGATGCATTTCAGAATTGGTTTGGACAGCTAGAAGTGGAACATTTGTCAAGGACTGGTTCTGATCATGCACCATTACTTGTATCTTGTAGAGATCAAGTGGACAATTTTATCAAACCATTCAGATTTTTCAAATTCTGGGTGGAGCATGATACTTTTCTTGACTTTGTTAAGCAGCAATGGGAAGCAGATTTATCTGATGATGTGTTTCTGTCCTTTAAACTCAAGATGACGAAACTGAAAGTTGCTTTAAGTACATGGACTAAGGCTACTTTTGGGGTCATTTTTAAACAACTAGTAATCAAAGAGGATATAGTTAAGATTAAAGAGCATTTATTTGAGGAGAACCCATCTGAAGAAAATAGAATGGTAATGCAAAGGGCCCAAGCAGAACTTAAACTGTACCTTCACTATGAGGAAGAATTCTTGAGGCAAAAAGCTGGGATGGACTGTTTCTCAGAAGGTGATAAAAATACAAGATATTTCCATAGTCTGGTAAAAGGAAGAAGGAAAACAATCCAGATTAAGAGGATTAAAGATGCTACTGGAAATTGGCTAGAGGATGCTGATAGAGTTGCTGCTGAAGCTGTTAATATTTTCCATAAGCAATTTACTCATGAGGAGGTTAGTGAAGATTCTCCAATTCTTAATCATATTCCTGAACTGATTAGAGATGAGGATAATATGCTACATGCTGAACAACCTACTATGGAGGAAGTACAGAAGGCAGTGTTTGAATTAAATGTGGACAGTACTTGTGGCCCTGATGGCTTTTCTGGGATCTTTTATCAGAAGTGTTGGGAGGTGATCAAGGCTGATGTATTTAATGTTGTTAAAGCTTTCTTTGAAGAACAGACTCTCCCCAAGTCAATCACTCACACTAATCTAGTTTTGCTGCCAAAGAAGAATGTTGTTGAGTCTTTCTCTGATATGAGACCTATAAGTCTTAGCAACTTTATCAATAAGGTCATATCAAGAGTAGTTCATGATAGAGTGGACAAGTTACTCACAAGGGTAATTTCTCCAAATCAGTCAGGTTTTGTTAAGGGCAAGAATATAATTGAGAATTTATTGTTAACACAAGAAATTGTAACTGATATAAGGAAGAGAGGAAAACCAGCAAATGTTGTGATTAAGTTGGATTTGACAAAAGCATATGACAGGGTCTCATGGTTATACCTCTGTAAAGAGATGAAGAAGATGGGATTCTCTGCAGTTTTCATTGATTTTATATGGAGGTTGTTGGCAAATAATTGGTATTCTGTACTTCTAAATGGCCAGGCACATGGTTTCTTTCACTCTACAAAGGTTGTCAAGCCGAGGGATCCACTCTCTCCTGCACTTTTCATTATAGCTGTAGAGGTTCTTTCAAGAGCATTAAACTCTTTGTTTGATCAGCCTGGTTTTGTTGGATATGGGATGCTAAAGTGGAGTGCTGAGCTGAATCATCTGGCATATGCAGATGATACAATAATTTTTTCTGCAGCAGACAACTATTCTTTACAGATGATCATGGATACTCTTCAGGAATATGAGAAAATATCTGGACAGCTGATAAACAAGAGGAAAAGTTCTTTTTATATATTCAGCAAAGTTTCAGATGAGTTAAGTCAGCAGGTTGCAGCAGTAACAAGATTTGTGAGAGGACAATTTCCTTTTACATATCTTGGAGTACCAATTACTCATGCCCGGAAAAGGATAGTGGATTATACTGAGTTATTGAAGAAAGTCAAAGACAAGTTGCAAACTTGGAAAGGAAAGTTACTGTCTTATGGGGGAAAAACAGTGTTGATTACAAGTGTCCTTCAAAGTATCCCAATTCATGTGCTATCTGCTATAAGGCCTCCTAAATGTGTTATAAAAGAAATACACAGGATCTTTTCCAGGTTCTTTTGGAATAATAAGGAGGAAGGAAGATGCAGACACTGGTCATCTTTGCTTAACATGTGCATTCCTAAACATGAAGGAGGTTTGGGTTTCAGGTCTATTTATGACATGTCCAAAGCCTTATGTGCTAAACTCTGGTGGAAGTTTAGAACCACTAGTTCTCTTTGGGCTAATTTCATGTGTAACAGATACTGTAAGAAGCAAATTCCGCAGGTGGTTCAATGGAAGGGAGGTTCACAAGTCTGGAAGATGATGTTGGAAGCAAGGGAAAGTATTGAGCAAGAAATATGGTGGGAGCCAAAGATTGGAAGTTCAAACATCTGGTTTGACAATTGGACTAAGTTAGGTGCTCTCAACTATGTGGTTCCCCAGTCCTAGCAAATCAATGATCATGCTGAAGATATTTCTGAGCTTATGTCAAATGGAAGATGGAATATTAACAAACTCATGCAGCTTTTTCCTGAAGATATAGTGCAGTATATAATACAGGAAATTGATATAAAATATGCATCAAATGAATGGGACAGACCTTGGTGGATAATGACAAGTACAGGAAGGTTTACAGTAAGTAGTGCATGGGAGTTGTTGAAACAAAAAGCTAATGTAACAGTGCCATTTCAGAATATGTGGATCGAAGGTGTGCCTTTTAAAATTTCATTTTTCATGTGGAGATTGTGGAAGTTTAAAGTGCCAATTGATGAAGTGGTGGCAAGTATTGGCATTCCTATAGTCTCAAATTGTTGTTGCTGCCATACTGCTCAGATTGAGACCATTAATCGTCTGTTTCTGTGTGGAGATTTGGCTACTAAGGTATGGATATTATTTAATATAGGGGCTGGATTGAGCATGAATTGTATTCAGGTGAAACATGCCATAAGAAGTTGGTGGGAAGCAAAATGCCATTTCAAACTGAAAACAATATACAAAGCAGTGCCTGCTTTCATAGTATGGAAAATATGGAAGTGGAGAAACAATAGGCTACATGGTTGTTACATCCGACATTTTCGCTTATTCGAAAAATTCAAGATAAATGGACTTGTGATGAATAAGGCCACAATTGGACATTTCTTGGTATGAATGTGTAGGTTATGAATACAATGGTGTGGAATTACGAAAGGAGGCCAAGGGAAAAATTGGAATTTTGGAAATTTGTCCCATGAATTTCAATAATTAGCCAACAATTTTGGGCTCAAAAATTAAGTGAAGTGAGGCCCAACTTTAAGGGGCCCAACCGGCCACAACTCACCCAAGCCCATGGATTAATTAAATTCCATGGGAAATTATTTTATATATGGATAAGTATAAAGAAGGTTCAAGATAAGTCAAGAAGACAAAACAAAAAGAAATCAAGAACAAAGAGAGAGAGAGAGAGAATTCGGGTGAAAGAAAGAAAAAGAAAGAAAAGAAGGAAAAAATTATTGGAGCCAAATCTTGATTCAAAAAAATTCTTTTGTTGTGAGATTAGTACTAAGCTCAAAGCCCTCTACAAGTTCATATAAGTATTGTGGCAAGAAAGCAATTTTATCCTCCAAGTGAAGAACTTGAAGAAAGGTAAGGATTTCATGCTTTTGTTATGTTATAAAAGGTATATGTATGTTGTAGTATGTGTGAATGAATGAAAAATATGGAAATGTTGTGTGTTGGAACTAAGTAGGTGTTGGCCGTCGGTATGCATGTATATTGCATGGTTTGGTGACTTGAATTCATGTTAGAATCTAGTATGTTATGGTAAAAATTGTATTAGAAATGAAAGTGGGATGAATTAATGGAAGTTGGAGGATATTGCATGTTGGCCGTGTGGTGCTTATGTGAAAGTGGATGGGTTGAATTGATTTAATGCAATACTTGTGTTGTTATGACTTTGTGGAGTAGATGGAAGGATAATGGTTAAGCTAAAACGAAGAATTTGTAGGTTAAGTTGTTGTCGGAAAGTATGTCGCTTTAGCGTGATTTCTTGAAATTATGATTTATGATAATGAACTTGGAATATGAAAATGTGTTTATGAACTTGTATGTTGAAAGTTAGGAAAAGATTGGAAAAGTAGTGACTTAATGGAAAGTTTGAATGTTTGTGTATCTTATGAATATTATGTGAAAATGGTATGGATGCCTCCGGTGTATGTCGTAATGATTTTGATGGATAATGAATATGAAAATAATAAGTTTGGTTTGGAAATGCAAGTTTGAAACGAAAAATGTTTCGTTATGTCGAAAGATGGCTAATGATGCCTTAGTGTAAGTTTTAATGTCCATTGATGTTTTGATGTCATTTCTGGGTTGTTGTGTTGATGAATTGAGCCGAGCTAAGTCTCGGGGATGTCGTATATACAGAGGAAATGCTGCCGAAATTTCGGTAGGCAAGTATGTGTAAAGTTGGAATATTGAAAAGTTTGAAACTAACAAATGGTAAACTTGACCATTTCTAGATTTTGGACGAAATTGAAGTCGACGCCAAGCGAGCGTAAGGCGCTATCGAGGTATGTGAAGCATTTCCCTATGTTCCTAGGCATGTTCTGGATGTGATAGGCTCGGCCGCGAGCCTTAAGTACGACTCCGTTCCCCGGAATTCGAGACGGAAAACCGCTCCAATTCCTTCAATTCAATTGAAGCTATTTTCTTACAAATTGCCTTTAAAGTGAATTTTTGTACAAAACGTCCCTAAACGGAGTCGGAACACTTCCAAACGACTAAGGATGACCTCATAAGGTCTATTATCAATAATCTACGTATGTAGCCTCGATTTGGTCCGAGGCGGGCCCACAAGGCCCGATACTTTCTGTAAAATTTTAAATACTTCCGTTTTGGTCTGATTTTCTCTAAAAACTTCTGGACTATTATTTTGTGTATGATATGGCTATTTTTGTGTAATTTATACAAAATGATTTCTGAACATCTGAGAATCCGATTCTGATAATAATATGTCGTGCCTTCCCAACTAGGATATAGGCGCGTATTATGCATACTATCTGGATATTCTGATTTTGACTCGCCATTTGGCACCCTTCAGGTTGATCGAGTCTGTATGTTGAGTCTGTATGTAAGTAGTTTCTCATTTATCGGTTCGTGTCTGTCTCAATGCATTCTTTCACTGCGACCCGGGCCAGGTTCTGTTATCGTGCATATTTCTCTGCATTGTTCACCGCGTCCCTCGGCGTACGGGCCGGGATCTGTATGTCTGTATGATATTATGATTTGTGTATGGGGATGGCGGCCAGGATGGCATATGATCTGATCTGATTCTGTCTGTCCACCGCGTCCCGTACTAAGAGGGCCGGGTTCTGTTACCGCGCCCCCAGACAGGGCCGGGATCTGTATGAATGTATGCGTGTGCTATCTAAATTTATATAAGCACATGCCTCTGTATGATTCTGTATGACTCTGTACTACTCTGCATGCATAATTCTGTCTGACATACTTCTGTCTGTCCGTCTGAATTACGACTATGTCTGTATGTCCGTATGGATTCTGATCGTCTGTCCGTATTATGATTCCGTCTGTCTGTCCGAACCATAATTCGATTTATTTGTATGGAACACGATTCTGTATGTCTGTCTGGATCATGACTCTGTCCGTCAGTTTGATTTATGGCTCTGTCCGTTATATTTCTGTGACTCAGGTTCGGACTATGCTTATATCTGTTATGTTTCTACTTTACATACTCGGTACATTTTTCGTACTGACCCCCGTTCTTCGGGGGCTGCGCTACATGCCCGCAGGTACAGACGCGCCAGGTGATACGCCGCCAGCATAGGTTCCTGACTCAGCTGTTTTGAGGAGCTCCTTTGATCCGGAGCGTATATTTTTGGTATATATCTCCTGTCTTCTGTATACTCTGTATGTATGGATATTCTGGGTACGGCGGGGCCCTGTCCCGTCATATGACTCTGTATGTCTGTAGAGGCCTGTAGATAGATGTGTGGGTTATGGGTTTCGTCTGTATGCTAGCCTTATCGGCTTATATGCAAATGTCTATATGTTCAGGTATATATGTATATATATGTATGTTTGCGCGCGTGCCGTATTTGTATCGACCTACGTTTGTAACTTCTGTTTAAAAAAAAAAAAGAAAAAAAAAATCCGTATGATTTGAAATTCGGTCGGGTAGGTATGTACGGGTACCCAGTTAGGGTACCAGTCGCGGCCACGGGGTTGGGTCGTGACAAAAGTGGTATCAGAGCGGTTAGTCCTCGGAATGTCTACAGGCCGTGTCTAGTAGAGTCTTGTTTATCGATGTGTTGTGCACCACACCTATAAACAGGAAGCTACAGGGCATTTAGGATGTTACCCTTCTTTGGATTCTTAGATCGTGCGATAAAGCTATATGATTAGGATGATTCTCCCCTACGAATTGCTGTATCTACAGCGAGGCTCCAGAAGAGCAGAAGTGTCGGTATTTGGGGAAAATGTTTCTGACCCTCTTCCTGCAGGTGATCGTAGGTTGATAAATAATGAAGAGGAGCGCTTCGGATGATGGGGATGGGGGTGCTAATAAGGCCCCTAGGACATCACCAGGACCGAGTAGGCAGATCCCCAGCTACTCGATTGAGACAGATCCTTCGGAGGATCCAGAGACAATTCCTCCAGAGTTTTTGATCCCAGAGCAGAGGCTCCCAGGGAAGACAGTTATGACACCGACCCTTCGGAGGACCCAGCGACGATACCTCCAGAGTTTCTTACTCCCAGGGAGGAGGATAGCCCCGAGGCTGAGCCACTAGAGCACTCCTCTGGGACGCCGGAGGAGGAGATTCCCGAGGATGTGCCAGCAGCTCCGGTAGTGGAGCAGTATGTTAGACAGGCTTCCCCAGAGAGTGTCACGCCCTATTCCAGCCCTTTGTCCTGGCCGTCGGTGAACCTGGAATTGCCAGGCTACCTACACTCCTCCAATTCAGATGCAGGTAACAGTGGGGGGCCAGACCGACGACGATGATGAGGGACACAGCTCCCATGGCAGCTCCCCAGGTTAGACCCGAGTTGATCAGTTATGAGTACGTAAGTTTCCTAGAATTTTCGATATGTGTATGATATCTGTAAAACGTTGTTCTATGAAGATGACGGAAATTTAAAAGGATTAGAGACCTAGTGACCAAAGGCAAGGGCGACTGAGATGTCCCCACCGTCAATGTGAGTCTAGAAATCTCGGATGAAAGTAAACAGGAAAGTGCCTCCGATGCTGTTGAGTTGGGCACGTGTGGTAGGTGTCGACGACGTTATAATGCTTACTTGAGGTTATCAGCCCCGTGTGGCTGCGATACGACATGATATGATATGTATGTGTGTGTATATGTGTTGGCCCTGTGAGGCATAATTGGTATTTCTGGTGTACAGGTTTCGGATAGTAAGAAAAACAGAGGAACCTCTGCCCAAATTTTTCTAGAAATATAGAATTAAATATGTAGACTAAGTACAAAAAGGTCCCGCAATACTTGTCGGACTTTAGTTTTCTTCTGCCAGTGGCCGGAGAACACCTTACGGTGATATTTTATCAGATTCCACCGATTATTTGGAGGCGGAATTCGTGGGACGAAGACTTAAATCCGTGGGTTATCCGTAATCATATGTATATGTGTATGAAGGTGAATGTTTAAGATTCAGAAAGGCGACATGGTAATGGTACGACTTAGCCGGGGGTGGGACCCGCTACAAAATTTTTTCGAAAAATTGCTAAGACCCCGAATTGACCTAAAATTATGTGACAAAGGTCGTGCGGGGCAATCGACGAAATTATATTAGCCCTAACGCGTCAAAATGCATGAAAGTTTCGGAGTTAAGCGTGCTCAAGCCAGAGCAATTCTGGGATTGGTGACCCCCTGGGAAGTAATGCAAAGTTTTGCCCAAGAGTAAGTATGATAGATTTAAATGAAAATTTGGGGTAACCAAAAGGACAAATGGAATGTGTGGAGTGATTAGTGCCCTTACAGGAGTCGCGCAGAGCGAGGCGGACTAAATGGGCAAAGAAACGGTACAACACCGCTCGGGAAATTGAGCGAATCTGAATAACAGTCAGAGACGTCCGCCAGTAAGACATTAGTAGATATATCTGTATGTGTGTATGTATGATTTTCGTTTGGTGCCCATATGGGTTAAGAACCGAGTCCCGGCAACTAATGTTGTGATCGGTGAAAGGCTTTACTAAACCGAATACATGAAACGAAGCGGGGGGAGGACACAAATGCTGTCAAGGACTAGAAAAACCCCTATTCCATTATAACTCAGTCTGGTATGACGATGTCTGAAACGGAAAACGAGTATGGATGGTAGGAAAGACGGAAAATAAGAAGTGCGAATAAGCGGAATCTTTGAAAGAGTCGACAAGCGGCACGCGAGACGATTTGTATGATAGCTTGGCTAACCAGGTTACCAATAAGGGAAATTTTCATGAATCACTAGAGCCTTAATAGGAGTGATCTGACCCTAATTCGAATTCTCTCTGTTATACTTTTGCACTTCCGATTCTGATAGGGCTCCGTCTATTACGCCTCTATGCTCCTGAACTCGATTACGTTCCCATCTGATAGATCTTTGCACATCCGATCCTGAATCTGTTTATGGTTGACACCTTTGTATGTATGACTCTGGATATGAATCCGTCTGATATGCCTCTGTACGTTTGATTCTGATTTCGAATCTGTCTGATACCTCTCTGTACGTTGGACTCCGATCTCAGATTTGTCTGACCTACTTCCGTACCTCTGATTTCGACTACGAATCCGTCCGCCATAGTTTAGTACGTCTGCCTCCGATTACGAATCCGTCTGATATGCTTCTACGCGTCCGGTCCTAATTCGGAAGCTGCTGGTATGAAGTGTCTGGTATGAAGAGGGATCACGATAAGGTGGTAGGGAACTCAACAAAGTAACAAGAAATGATATTGACTATGATATCTGGGGAGCGTTCGTCTGTTACAAGAATATAGTTTATGGTCCGATAATTATGTGGGGTATAAAAATATAGATTATGAAGTTATTTGAATCAGTGACGAGAAGAATTACCCCCTCATGTAGGTGAAAAAGCCATGTCGGGAAGTCCACGAAGGACAATTATAAAGAGGACCCTCCCGAAGTAGTACGACGCCCCATAAGGTCAATTTAACATTCGAGGACGAATGTTTCTAAAGGGGGGGGAGGATGTTACATCCGACATTTTCGCTTATTCGAAAAATTCAAGATAAATGGACTTGTGATGAATAAGGCCACAATTGGACATTTCTTGGTATGAATGTGTAGGTTATGAATACAATGGTGTGGAATTACGAAAGGAGGCCAAGGGAAATATTGGAATTTTGGAAATTTGTCCCATGAATTTCAATAATTAGCCAACAATTTTGGGCTCAAAAATTAAGTGAAGTGAGGCCCAACTTTAAGGGGCCCAACCGGCCACAACTCACCCAAGCCCATGGATTAATTAAATTCCATGGGAAATTATTTTATATATGGATAAGTATAAAGAAGGTTCAAGATAAGTCAAGAAGACAAAACAAAAAGAAATCAAGAACAAAGAGAGAGAGAGAATTCGGGTGAAAGAAAGAAAAAGAAAGAAAAGAAGGAAAAAATTATTGGAGCCAAATCTTGATTCAAAAAAATTCTTTTGTTGTGAGATTAGTACTAAGCTCAAAGCCCTCTACAAGTTGATATAAGTATTGTGGCAAGAAAGCAATTTTATCCTCCAAGTGAAGAACTTGAAGAAAGGTAAGGATTTCATGCTTTTGTTATGTTATAAAAGGTATATGTATGTTGTAGTATGTGTGAATGAATGAAAAATATGGAAATTTTGTCTGTTGGAACTAAGTAGGTGTTGGCCGTGGGTATGCATGTATATTGCATGGTTTGGTGACTTGAATTCATGTTAGAATCTAGTATGTTATGGTAAAAATTGTATTAGAAATGAAAGTGGGATGAATTAATGGAAGTTGGAGGATATTGCATGTTGGCCGTGTGGTGCTTATGTGAAAGTGGATGGGTTGAATTGATTTAATGCAATACTTGTGTTGTTATGACTTTGTGGAGTAGATGGAAGGATAATGGTTAAGCTAAAACGAAGAATTTGTAGGTTAAGTTGTTGTCGGAAAGTATGTCGCTTTAGCGTGATTTCTTGAAATTATGATTTATGATAATGAACTTGGAATATGAAAATGTGTTTATGAACTTGTATGTTGAAAGTTAGGAAAAGATTGGAAAAGTAGTGACTTAATGGAAAGTTTGAATGTTTGTGTATCTTATGAATATTATGTGAAAATGGTATGGATGCCTCCGGTGTATGTCGTAATGATTTTGATGGATAATGAATATGAAAATAATAAGTTTGGTTTGGAAATGCAAGTTTGAAACGAAAAATGTTTCGTTATGTCGAAAGATGGCTAATGATGCCTTAGTGTAAGTTTTAATGTCCATTGATGTTTTGATGTCATTTCTGGGTTGTTGTGTTGATGAATTGAGCCGAGCTAAGTCTCGGGGATGTCGTATATACAGAGGAAATGCTGCCGAAATTTCGGTAGGCAAGTATGTGTAAAGTTGGAATATTGAAAAGTTTGAAACTAACAAATGGTAAACTTGACCATTTCTAGATTTTGGACGAAATTGAAGTCGACGCCAAGCGAGCGTAAGGCTCTATCGAGGTATGTGAAGCATTTCCCTATGTTCCTAGGCATGTTCTGGATGTGATAGGCTCGGCCGCGAGCCTTAAGTACGACTCCGTTCCTCGGAATTCGAGACGGAAAACCGCTCCAATTCCTTCAATTCAATTGAAGCTATTTTCTTACAAATTGTCTTTAAAGTGAATTTTTGTACAAAACGTCCCTAAACGGAGTCGGAACACTTCCAAACGACTATGGATGACCTCATAAGGTCTATTATCAATAATCTACGTATGTAGCCTCGAGTTGGTCCGAGGCGGGCCCACAAGGCCCGATACTTTCTGTAAAATTTTAAATACTTCCGTTTTGGTCCGATTTTCTCTAAAAACTTCTGGACTATTATTTTGTGTATGATATGGCTATTTTTGTGTAATTTATACAAAATGATTTCTGAACATCTGAGAATACGATTCTGATAATAATCTGTCATGCCTTCCCAACTAGGATATAGGCGCGTATTATGCATACTATCTGGATATTCTGATTTTGACTCGCCATTTGGCACCCTTCAGGTTGATCGAGTCTGTATGTTGAGTCTGTATGTAAGTAGTTTCTCATTTATCGGTTCGTGTCTGTCTCAATGCATTCTTTCACTGCGACCCGGGCCAGGTTCTGTTATCGTGCATATTTCTCTGCATTGTTCACCGCGTCCCTCGGCGTACGGGCCGGGATCTGTATGTCTATATGATATTATGATTTGTGTATGGGGATGGCGGCCAGGATGGCATATGATCTGATCTGATTTTGTCTGTCCACCGCGTCCCGTACTAAGAGGGCCGGGTTCTGTTACCGCGCCCCCAGACAGGGCCGGGATCTGTATGAATGTATGCGTGTGCTATCTATATTTATATAAGCACATGCCTCTGTATGATTCTGTATGACTCTGTACTACTCTGCATGCATAATTCTATTCGACATACTTCTGTCTGTCCGTCTGAATTACGACTATGTCTGTATGTCCGTATGGATTCTGATTCTGCTCGTCTGTCCGTATTATGATTCCGTTTGTCTGTCCGAACCATAATTCGATTTATTTGTATGGAACACGATTATGTATGTCTGTCTGGATCATGACTCTGTCCGTCAGTCTGATTTATGGCTCTGTCCGTTATATTTCTGTGACTCAGGTTCGGACTATGCTTATATCTGTTATGTTTCTACTTTACATACTCGGTACATTTTTCGTACTGACCCCCGTTCTTCGGGGGCTGCGCTACATGCCCGCAGGTACAGACGCGCCAGGTGATACGCCGCCAGCATAGGTTCCTGACTCAGCTGTTTTGAGGAGCTCCTTTGATCCGGAGCGTATATTTTTGGTATATTTCTCCTGTCTTCTGTATACTCTGTATGTATGTATATTCTGGGTACGGCGGGGCCCTGTCCCGTCATATGACTCTGTATGTCTGTAGAGGCCTGTAGATAGATGTGTGGGTTACGGGTTTCGTCTGTATGCTAGCCTTATCGGCTTATATGCAAATGTCTGTATGTTCAGGTATACATGTATATATATGTATGTTTGCGCGCGTGCTGTATTTGTATCGACCTACGTTTGTAACTTCTGTTTTAAAAAAAAAAAAGAAAAAAAAATCCGTATGATTTGAAATTCGGTCGGGTAGGTATGTACGGGTACCCAGTTAGGGTACCAGTCGCGGCCACGGGGTTGGGTCGTGACAATGGTGGTAATATGAATCTGAATAGAGTGATATATGACATAAATCTGAACATTTATATGGTATGTAAAGTTCAGTTTCCTGGGCTAAATATTCCAACTAGATGGCATCCGATTATTCAATTCTTTGAAGGATATAAGCCAACTGTTATATGCAGAATTATTAAATGGATGAGACCTGCATCTGGATTCTACAAGTGTAATACTAATGGAGCTGGTAAAGGAAATCCAGGACCAAGTTCTGCTGCTTTTTGTATCAGAAATGAAGAGGGAGATTTGGTGCATGCAACTGCTAAAATTCTGACAGATGGATCAAATATTGTGGCTGAGGCTAAGGCTATTAGAATGGGTTTGATGTACTGTGTGGAAAAGAAACTGGTTCCATTGATTATAGAGACTGATTCCATGACCATGAAGAAGATTATAAATGCTGAATTGAAGATCCCTTGGAGCATCTCAATGTTAGTGGATGCTATCAAGAGGATGATGGAACATCAAAGAGTGATTATGGAGCATATACATAGAGAAGGAAATGGACTTGCAGATTTTTTAACTAACTTTGTTTTTGACTTTGCAGGTGCAGTTCAGTTTCATAATTTTCAAGAATTACCAAGTCAAGCTAAGAGGATTCTGAATTTAGAAAAAAGAGGAATTCCTAACTTGAGAATAAGAACTCTTCAAGACAAAGCACCAGATTAATCTTTGACACCAGAACTTTAAACCATTGCTGAGTACAGTTTTTCAACAGATTGTGAGTTATTTCAGCATATGTATTAGGGTGGTATCAGTGTGCTTGTCATGCTCATTCCTTAATATAAATGGTGTGATGCTCATGATCTAAGTAGTAGATTGTACTAGTTATGGATCAAGCTACATAGTGACCTGGTTTTCATGCAGAGGGTGATATACACAACAATATACAACTACTTTCAAGCTTGCCTGAAGAATGATTCAGATGACTTGAAGCTTTCCACCTGTGAGACTTTGAGGTGTGATAGAAGTTATCAAGCCAAGGCTCTTGGATTCTAGGTGGTGTAATCTGTTCATATCTACTTCTACTGGCCATAAGTCACTAGATTTACTTTGTTTTCTTTCATTTTAGGATCAATCTTGTTGGATTGATCTTTTTTATTTTCTGTTCTTTGTTTTTAGCTGGATCAATCTCTTCTGGATTGATGTGTATATATTTTCTTTATTAATAAAATTCCACCTTCATGGTGGCCTTTATTTAAAAAAAAAAGTTAAACTATATGATAAAACTGTCACGACCCAATTCACGGGTCATGATGGCACCTACCAAAATCAATTACTTCTTTTAAGAAACATGGGCGAAAATTAAATACACTGAAACACTAATCCACAACGGATTAACATAACAAGTGAGGAACAAAAACTTTATTCAATAAAATTCCCAAAACCTGGTCTTAACATGTACAAGAGCTTCCATATGAAATATACAGTTGGAAAAGTATAGTACAGACTCAATACTGAATGCAACTTCTGTCCATGGATAAGAAATTAACAGAAAGCTTAAGAAGAGACTCCAGACCCATGGGACCGTCTAATAGCTCACACAATGCTACTGAAAAATGCCTAGGAATCCGTGGCGCGGTCTCAAACATGAAACAATATCAACTCTACACTGCACAAGGTGTGCAGCAAGAGTAGCATGGGCACAACACTAGTACTCGTAGGTATCATAGGCCGACAATGATTTGATCACGCATATAAATAGAAGAAATCAATAAGTAGAGCAGATAAGGGATCAAGTACGGTCATTAAGCATATTTATTTAACAGTTCACAACAATATACGACACAGTAAGTCCCAATATTTTTAGATCATGGGCCTAAGTGTGATCTCTAATCCTCAAGTGCATCAAACTTCTAAATAAAAGAACCTTACAACCAAGCAAAAACTCAATTAAGTCATCAACAAAGAATCCATGAGAAAATGTGTCATGCAATGATGTTTGATGCAATGCTCCCCATGCCTCCTCTCCGTACTGTAGACACATGCTAAGGGCAATGCCTTAAAGTCATGATCCATGGGTGAGCCGCAAAGTCCATGTACCCTCGTTCCAAAAATTGACCTCGGACATGAGCACTCATCTCGCTCCGGTAAATGACCTCGGATCATGAGCACTCATCTCTCTCCAGTAAAAACATCGGATCATGAGCACTCTCTCTCTCTCTCTCTCTCTCTTTTACGCACTCCGACAAAGACCTCAGAGGCTATGCTCTCTCACTTACCATCATTTCAAATCACAATCATATCAAATCACATATGAAATATGGGATGTATGCCATGCATGGAATCAATCATCAATATAGCAATCTCTTAGAATCAGAAGACATATGATATGGGCACGAATCACAACTCAAATCTTTAATGTTGTCCTTCCTTTTTCATGAGGTAAGTCAGATATAACAATACATATCATAGAATCAAATAATGCATGCCAAGAATATTGATCACAAGTCAAGTCATTACTTTCAGCCTTTCCTTTCTATGAGATAAGTGAGAATCAAACGACAAAACAGATCAATCAACTAACACACGTATTAACAAACATGGCGACAAGCCCATATAACAACATCCATACCAAACCAGTGGTTTTATCACCACCTATGCCCGAAGGCCTATTATGCTTTCCCCATCAATAACTACCATCTATATACGATTCTCTAATCGGAGTCTAACAAAGGTAATCCGCAATCTACCTCGGTGCCAAATAGGAGCCACAAATTGTCCAATTTGAGCTTTCCCCTTCCGAATCGCCTCAGAACAATCAAAATTTATCAAGTAATTATTCTACATTAGATTATGAATCTAAAGACACCCATATTGCCATATTACCAGATCAATCCCAAAACGTCCTCAAAAGGTGACTCCCAGCCCATGAGGGTAGCATCGAGAATTGATTGGAAAATTAGTTTACTCATAGTCTAGAAAGTCAAAATGCCAAGTCTCATAGGAATCTAATCCCAAAAGAGCATTAATTTCGTCAATAATAAAAACCACCCAAATATTGGAGAAACCCTTAATTTTCATATCAAGACTCTTGGGTCAAAAGGGAGATTCAAGCTTAGGAACTAGTTACCAATTGGTTAAATGTTTAGAATCTAAGGAAATTACTAAACGCAAACCACATTAGATTGAAGAAGGTTCAAAATCATATTAGGGTTCATAACCCAAATCTCCCAACTAAACACATGATTTCTAATATAGATTCCTTAATTTAATGATGATATAAACATAAAAGGAATGTAGGAAACTTACCCCATAGAAGAATCTCAAAATACTCTACAACATCGCCCTACCAAGCTCTTTAGGTCCTACATTGGTGAATGAAATGAACTAAGCACGAATTGGGAACAAAAGTGTTTTTTTGATTCAGCGATTCCGCACTTGTGGACCATTCCTCGCAGGTGCGGGCTCGCATCTGCGGAAAAATAGCCGCACATGCGGCCCAACTTCAAAAATTCCCATTTGCGCAGGTTCAGGGAAAGACCCGTAGATGCGGCCTCCCTAAACCCCCAAATTCTCTCATCTGCGGACCAAACCTCGCAGAGGTGGGCCTGCAGGTGCGATCCCATAACAACAGCTATGGCACGCTAGAACCAGAAAACTCTTGGTTTTCACCAACTTCATCCCGAAACCCAAAATTCGTCCGAGACCTCCCGGATACGAACAAACATGCAACCCACTCTAAAAACACGCTACGAATCCACCCGTGCCCTCAAAATTCCCCAAAGAGGTCATCTTGACCCTGTCAACCCCCAAACGCCCAAAATTAAAATTCAAACCATAAGCCCAAGATACCCTAGAGTCCCTCGAGAATCGAACCAACCACTCAACCAGGTTATAACCGAACTTCCGGACCTAATGAAATCGAAAAAAATCACAAAAGACTCATTTACACAAAAGTCGACTATTGGTCAACACTTTTCACTTATTGAACTTGGAAACTTCTAAAATCCTCAAAATACTGACCAACTCTAGTTCCTCCAACATGAATCAATCATCGTCGATGCAATACCCCAAACTACCACTGAACCGATCCATAATCCGTATGGCGATCCTTAATTATCGTACACCCAATCCTACTAACGTCTTCATATAACTCCACCGAAGTACCCTTGCCGAAGTCCTTTAACTCAATTTTGCGAAATGTCCTTTACCACTTGAATTAGTTTAAAACCATCATTGACCTACCACTTTAATGTTCTGATTGACTGACCCCTCACCCAAGGGTCCTTAAATGATCCTTGCCCGCGAAGAACCACCTCTTACCTTAATTGCCGAACCAAAACTCCTCTAATAAAATTGAGTGATTAACCCTCTCATTCGATCAACAACACCGACTCGTAACACCAGAATCGCCGAAAATAGCCGAGTCTTCCACCATAGAAACGAAGTCCACACTCCTTGTCCAAGATTAGGTGCAACACCCGATAACAACTTAAGTACTAAAACTTCACACTTGCCCATTACTAGATTCTTTTCTATCTACTTCATCACTCCACCTTCCCAACACCGAAATGAAGAGTCTCGAACTTAGCTGAAACTGAACTTGGTCACGCGTACATATCATAGTAACACATCTCGTACCATACCGCGCAACATCATATCAAGTCAGTTGCATGCGAATTCAAGAACGTGCTCCCACCATTAGTAAAAGAATAGAACAAGGAAGTTCAGCTACCTATTTGAATGAAGTAGCACGAAAGGAATGAAAGAATGGAAATTTTGCTAAATGTCCTATAGCCTCTCGAGGATGGGTATGGCTGTCTATGTACCATTCTACAACACTCCACTAGACATTTCTCTTGTACTTGTGAGACTGGTGAACCTAGAGCTCGGATAACAACTTGTCACGACTCAATTCACGGGTCATGATGGCACCTACACTATTTCCCCTGGTAGGCAAACTTTGCCCAAATCAATTACTTCTTTTAAGAAACATGTCCGAAAATTTCCATATAACCAGATCAATCCCAAGAACGACCTCAAAAGGTTACCCCGGGCCCACGAGGAAAAAATTGGGAATTGGTTAGAAAATTAGTTTACTCATAGTGTAGGAAGTCAAAAAGCCATGTTTCATAGCAATATAATCCCAAAAGTGTATTAATTTCATCAATAATTAAAAAAAACCCAAATATTGGAGAAACCCTCAATTTTCATAACAAGATTCTTGGGTCAAAAGGGAGATTCAAGACTAGGAACTAGTTGCCCATTGGTTAAATGTTTAGAATCTATGGAAATTACTAAATGCAAACCACATTAGATTGAAGAAGGTTCAAAATTATATTAGGGTTCATAACGCAAATCCCCTAACTAAAAAAATGATTTCTAACATAGATTCCTTAATTTAATGATGATATAAACCAAAAAGGAATGTAGGAAACTTACCCCAAGGAAGAATCTCAAAATACTCCACTAAATCGCCCTATAAGGCTCTCTAGGTCTTACATTGGTGAATGAAATGAACTAAGCATGAATTGGGGGATAAATGGGTTTTTCTGATTCAACAATTCCACACCTGCAGACCATTCCTCGCAGGTACGGGCTCGCATCTGCGCAAAAATGGCCACAGATGCGGCCCAACTTACAAATTCCCATTTGTGCAGGTGCGGGGAAAGGCCCGCAGATGCGACCTCCCCAAACCCCTAAATTCTCGCACCTGCGGATCAAACCCCATAGAGGCGGGCCTGCAGGTGCAGTCCTATAACCGTAGATGCGGTACACCAGAACCAGAAAATTCTGGCTTTTCACCAAATCCATCCCGAAATTTATCTGAAACCTCTAGGATACAAACCAACCATGCAACCTGTTGATACCTAATTTTGGCCCTCCAATAATTTTATCTAATTATTCAGAGTTCTTGAATTACAAACGGAGTGAAAATATACATTTTACAAGTCAAAAAAGATTTTACAAAATTATTTCGATAACATTTTTCCATTTCATTTGGCAAAATATTTTCAAATATACATTGTATGCCATCTTATGTATTTTTGTCTATTTCCTATAAATTTCAAGAATACTTGTCAAAATTTTAATCCAAAAATCGTTAAAACAATTATTCAATTAATTGTTTAAACTATTAACATCAAAGTTGACAAATATTTTGCTCCATTAAATCGAGAAAATATATTAATTAAATAGAAAATCAATTGCGTCTCAATTTATGAGTCATTTGGCTATATCTGCAATTATTTCCAAGATTGATCATAGTTGAGTTTTTCGTTAATTGCATGAGTGAATCTTGGCTATAATTGAAATAGCCAATTGTCTACTGTGTTTTAATTAGGGATATAATTGAAATAACTATCTATCCTTGCCTTGGTCATATTTGAAAGATTAACTAGTTTTTACACTTTAAAACATGGCTATAATTGAAATGACTAATTAGTTTTCACACTTTTAATTCGGCTATTTGTTAAATTAAATAGTAATCACATTTATTGACAAAATTTCCCCTTTTAATATATGTATATACATGAATATACCTTTATATATACATATTTACATGTTTTGGCCTCCCTTTTATTTCCTTTTAAAAATTGGCCAGGTCCAGTCCAATTCGGACCAGACTCGAATTGCCTCATTTCTACACTTAACCAAATGACCCTATACGCATACAATACAAACACATTGTGTTTGTATCAGCCAAGGGTTTCAAAACCCTAATAGCTACCTCAAGACTCTCTCTCTCTCTCTCTCTCTCTCTCTCTCTCTCTTTCTCATCGTCACCATGCCAAAAATGGCAACGATGCAGAGTACTGTGTTCTCTTCGGTCTGTGCATGGTCGAAAGATAAAGCATTAATTTCTTTGACCTCTCTCTTGCCCTCATCACCGCAGAACTACCTTCAAACAGGTGAGGTTGCCCCTTCTTTTGCTTTTTCTGCATCTTTCTTTAATTATCCTTGTCTTGTTGCGATTTTAAATACTCTAATTTGATTGGTTTGCTATGAATTGGAGGGATTTTTCCCCATCAAATCCATTAGTCCCTCATCGGTTCAGATTGGAAACCCTAAAATTTGGGGTTCTATAGAAAGAACCCGAATTCCACATTATACAGACACAGAAATTACTTGCAAGTTTAGTAAAAACCCATTTCTATGTTTTATATTGAATTAGTGAGCATATTTGGGGCTTTTGTTTGCCCCAAACCCTCTCTAGTCTAAAATTTGGTCTTAGTGTTATACCCCGTATATTTATACGTCGAATTATTCGCGAGCAAATCGTCTCGAGCTAAAAGAAGAATCATTTTCGGACAAAAAGTAGAAACGTTTAATTTTCAATTTTAATTAAAACATAAATTGTTTATAAATTTTATTTAGTGTGAAAATATTATTATTGGAGATTAGGGATTAATTAATTATGATTATATTGCCAAGTCAGAATTAGTGATTAATTAAATTAATTAACTTAATTATTATTGTGGGCCCCACCCGATTTGCTTATTAAATATATATATGCAAAATATTGGCATGCTAGTGGGACACGTGCCCAACTAGTGGGCTGCCCATAAATAGCAAGTGATGAATAATGAGCTTATGTCTTCTTCACAAAGAATCCTTATTGAAACAAAAAGAAAAAAAAGGGAAAGCATAGGAACCATGGCTGTTGGCTCACGGCCAGCCATGCTTGATAGGAAAAAATCGTATTTTACTTATTTTGAGCAAATTTCGAGTGCATTACAAGTTCAAGGAGGTGATAGCAACATTGGATATTGAATCGAGGAAGAAGAAATTGCGAAATTGGAGCAATTAAGAGAAGGAATTCCTCTGAGAAGATTAAGGTAAGATTTTCTTGTTTTATGGTGTAATTATGTTAATAGTGTTGTAATGGAAGGATTAAAATTGGATTGGACGAAATTGGAATTAAGAAAATGCATGAAATCGATATTATAGGAAATTGTGGGTTGAAATGGATTTAGAGAAGTTGTTGGGTTGTTAGAATTGTTATGGGATGAATTATGAGAATTTATATGTATATCTCTGTTGTTGGTACTTCTGTGTTAACAGGAGAATAATTGGAAACTCGGGTTAGGCGAATATATAGGGGAAATGCTGCCCGATTTTCGTTAAGCCCTTAGCTAATGAAAAACCCTAAACGAGAAAGTATAAGTTAAAGAATAAGTTATATAGAGCGATGGGCTACGTATTTACGAACTAGAAAGTATAGTTACTGACGATAACGTTACCTTTATGTTAAATAGGCTAAAAGAGCGGCAAAGCGAATGGTTTTGCGATTAAGTCGTCAACAGGTATGTAAAGTTGTCCCTTCTTTCTTTTGGCATGTCTTAGATTTAAGTGATGAACGATATGAAATTTGGGGTAATTCCATTCATAAGCTTTGAGTGATAATTATGATTCTTATTCACTTCTCCATGTTACAATTCTCAAGTGATTGAGCCTCCCTCTTCAGTTTTCTGTACGTTGGTTAATAGTCGATATATATCCGTCCCTATTCTTAGGAACTCTATAATAACTAGTGACATATGACTATGATCCTTAAGGCTTGTGATATACTTATGATGGCGTCAAGGGATGTTTGATATGTTTCCGATGACCTTCGAAAGGTATTTGATACGACTATTGTCTTGATTTTCAAATGGTAATTCGTGTTGATTATTCTATTGACTCTTTGAAAATGTTTTTAAATTGCATATATTTTCTCACTACTCTGCTCGTGCATGCCTCAATATGTCTTTCACTGAGTCCCAGGCCAGGATATGTATTCGTGCACAGTTTCACTGCATTGTTCACCGAGTCCCTCACTAGAGGGCCGGGTACGGTATATATATATTATGGTGTTATGCTGTGTTATGGTGTTATGCTGTGTTATGGAGTTATGTTGTGTTACGGAGTCATGCTGTGTTATGGAGTTATGCTGTGTTATGGAGTATGCTGTGTTATGGCGCCAAAGACGGGGTGGCGACCATGTTCACCGAGTCCCATAATGGGCCGGATATGATATATGATATTGACATGCATGATTTATGTTTCAAAGGAAAGCATTCGGGTATTCTAGTTATTGTACTCGTTTTCTGTACTCCTTACTTCAGTTATATATATATATATATATATGTATACGATATCCAGGGGTACGACGGGGCCCTGTCCTATCATATTTCGCTATTTGTACTCTTAGAGGTCTGTAGACATATGTGTGGGTTGTGTATGGGTTCTGTTCAGCTGTGTCTATACGATGGGCTTTGGTATGATGTTCGTCTATGGTAGCAGCCTTGTCGGCTTGCATACGATATTGATATGTGATGGCAGCCTTGTCGGCTTGTGTATTATTTCATGATATGATCAGTTGTGACTCCTCAGGAGACAGTGTATCTGAATATACATATATGATGACGCTATGAACCTTCAGAGTTCTTTTGTAAAGTTCTATTTTGTTCGTAGTTTCAGTTTGACTACATGTGATAAGTATGTATACGGGTGTCCAGGTCGGGCACCAGTCACGGCCTACGGGGTTGGGTCGTGACAAAAGTGGTATCAGAGCAGTTCGTCCTCGGAGTGTCTACAAACCGTGTCTAGTAGAGTCTTGTTTATCGGTGTGTTGTGTACCACATCTATAAACAGGAAGCTACAGGACATTTAGGATGTTACCTTTCTTTCATATCTAAGATCGTTCTTTCATATCTAAGATCGTGCGATAGAGCTCAGCCATAGGAGATGAAATTCTTTATACTAACCTTTGATTTCAGTTGATGAATGACATCGACAGAAGGAAGCGACTGACAATATTGGAAGCTACAAAGTACACAGGTAAGTAACAGTGCGAAAGAGGCATGTTGGATAAGGCAAGAATATTGAAATATGATTGAAATGTTAAGTTGAAGAATGAAAGAGTAGGTAGATAGTAAGGTATAACAGGATGGATCGTTAAAGGATCAGGTACGTCTCGAGGTGCGATATGTGAGGTAAGTTTCAACACCTTTATATTTCTTACTGAAATCGAGAGCCCTGTGTGGCTATGATACGATATGATATATGCGTATATATGTTGGCCCTGTGAGACATTGTTGGTATTTCCTACGTGCAGGTTTTGGGATAGTAAGAAATACAGAGGAAACTCTGCCCAAATTTTCCCAGAAATAGAAAAAAGAAGAGAATGGGATATAAGTTCATAATATGTCTTGAAAGTCGATACCGATAGGGAAAATTTATTATGCTGGATTAAAGCTTTAAGAGATACCCTCCATGTCATCCGTAAGAGGCACCATTGTTATTTGAAAGATTTTATTTCGGAAAAGCCTATATGAGCAGCAAGGTTTGGAATTCATTTGAATGGATCAGAATGCTTTCCAGCCACACTTTTGCCTTAGAAAAAGCTTATTTTGAAGGGCAAAAATGTCCGGTAATTAAGTTTCACTTTTATTGAAAAGTACAAAGCATACAACCAGTAGTTTATGAACTAAATGATTCGTTCACGACTCAAGAATAAATCTGGAGGTAAACCATGTGAATCAAGCACTAGAAGTCCTGTGGTGCTTGTCGGATTCTAGTTTTCTTCTGGTGGTGGTTGGAGAATGCCTCATGGTAACATTTTATTAGTTCTCAATCAACTAGTTGGAGATGGAATTTCTGGAAGGAAAACTTAAATTTGTGGGCTGTCTAGGATCATGTATTTCATATGTTGTTGGTGAGATGCTAGGATGATTCGGAAGGGCTTGTGATACTAAGGAATGATTTAGAAAGAGGTGGCAACTCGTAACAGAACATTTTATTCAATTATCAAGCGAACCGATAAGTAGGGGTAAATTACGACGAGTTTACAGTCAAAATGAGTAGTAGTATGATTGAGACAAAAGTACGAGGGAGGAAGAGTTATGACAAATTATAAAGGTATTGATAAGACAGCATGTGCGATATTAAGGGTAAAGATTGATCAGAAAGAGTGACGGGTTAAGTACGCCTAGTCCATATAGAGTAATTAAAACATAGTAAGAATCGTGAATAAGATTAAGAAGTGTTACGTTATAGGATGGATTACGAACAGGATGTAATGTGAATACCATAAGGATTGCTATAGAAATGAGTAAAGCCTGGCAAGAAAGTAACTAAAGAATACGATATGATTAGTGTGAAACGGAAAAGCAAATGTAGAATGAATAAGGAAGACTTACAAAGTTCTACAGGGAAAGTTAAGAATGGAGATCAAGTGGTAACGAAAGTGAAAGCGAGCACAGGAAGAGAAGGAGTTAATTGAAAGAAGAAGATAAGAAGAAAGCGAGTGGGATTATAGTATAGCGATGTGTTATGACGTATAGCTAAGAAAACGAGTAATATAAGCGACAAAAATGTGAAAGCCCAAACTAAAGGAAGATGAGCAACGGGACAGAATGAATGCCAGAGATGACTGGTATGATAAGAACAAATAGGGATGAACAGAATATACTATGAAAATAAGAAAGGGGTTATGTAGAAGTAGTGTTTTCTGAAGGATACAGGAGTAGCATAAGAATCCTCGTGTACAGAATAAAAGATGGACATAGACTGGAGAAATGAAAGGAATACTAAATGAAGCACTCAAGACAGACGTAATTAATTAAGTATGAGTATAGCACAAAAGGGAAATATATAGCTATGAACTTAAGGTGTAGTATGACGAGAAGGTGATAAGACAAGACCATTATTAAGACGAATTTGATATGATTTTGAGTAAGTTAGAAGTTAACGTTAGGTATACAACAAGGGTGAAAGAGCATGAGGCATAAAGGAGTATTGCATGTGTATGACTTCACCTTGGAAATGGTGAAATCCTTAAAGGACAAGGATTGCGGATTTGCGAAACAACTGATGTATTGTAAATATATTAAAAGAAATAGATGATATCCGTTAGGATAAAGATAGTGTTATGAGAAAGCTTGAGACACTTATCATTAGAATATAAGCACTAGCTAATTACTGATTGGAATGAATGGAATGTGACTTCGGATAAATTGCTACATCAATTATATTACTCGAGTACCAACCATTAGATAAGATTTTGTACTATATATTGAGAGTTCTCGTCACCTTGTGATTGTGTTGGGGTTTCATACATGGGTAATCTAACTTTAGTGGGGGATATAAAGGAAGACATGGATATGGTGCAGTAACCAAATGTATTAGAAAAGAATCATATGAATTTGAAAATTTGAAATGGAGGCATAGAGCGGAATATAAATAGATAAGGATGTAGGTACACCCTAAAGGGGGGAAGCGGATGAAAAAATGCAAGCGTAAGGTGAAATCAACTGACACTGCAATACATTGATGTGAAAACTTAAACTTTAAGTGAGACTCCTTGCTGAAACAAGTTAGCGAGATTTGAAGGCCAACAATAAACGGATAGAAGCCAAGATAGTATTTGAGCAGTGCAGAGAATTATTGGTAAAGATCTTGGATAATATGACATCAGAAGGTGGATGCTCCTAAAAAGGAAGAATACGACAAGAAAATGGCAACGAGTAACCTAAAAGATATTATAAAAGATAGCAAGGCTATACTGGATTAGAGGTTAAGATGTTGACATCGGAGTTATTGGCTAATGATATCGTGACAAATAAGTAGCAAAGGAGAAAGGATAGGAAATCTCTCCTATAGTAGGATATGAGAAAATCAAATGGCGAATAAAGGAAGGGAAAGGAGCGTGACAAGGTAGACCGCAACTGAGTTTTAGTACAAATAAGATATGCAAAACAGGATGAACCAGGAGAGAGAAGGACTATGACTAAGATTGGACATACTTTGTACAAACGGTACAGGAATAGTTATGCAACCTACGAATACTTGTATACAAAGAACAAGGCCAAGTGACTAATTGATAAGGAGGGTAAAAATTCAGTAGCAACAACGCAGTTGCAAATTTTGGGTACATCAAAGAAAGGTGTAAAAGGGTTTGAAGCAAAACTACAGAGATGAAATTAGTACTGAGGGCAAAAGCCATAGTTGAGCCTTGACATCAATTGAAAGATATAAGAGAAGGATATAGGGTCTGCATAAAGACAAGCGAGGCAATGCTAAGGTATTTACTAGGCTGATTTGAGCACCTACACATACTTGTGTAAAGATTGCAATAGGATGCGTGAAAGGAGAGCTAAGAGCAAATTTGAGCAAAGGGGCAATAGAAGAATTGGAGTAAAAAATAAAGAAACGACACGAGGTAATATTCCTAAAGTATTACCACTTACGCTAAGAGAATTACGAAATGATTTAACCGAGGCAATTAGAACAAGCGGGTTACTGGTTATTGGATGACAGTAAAGTTATAATATGAGGGGACCCTAACGCTATTTAATAGCTAACCCTAAAGATCGAAATCGAGAGGTACAAACAAATGATAGTTAGAGACCTTCAAAAGAAAGTTAGAAGGAAACACATGATGCTGAGGATTCCAGAATACGAACTGTCACAGCGGAGTAAAGCATGGATATTGGAGTACAAAAAATGTTGCCCTCTGGGAAATTTCATTTTACTCGTAGAACCTGCGAAGGATCCACAGGATACCAGAAACATGCGATACTCCAGGGATATTAAAGTGTAAAGAACTGATGAGGGACGTCTGCGCGTTACAAGATCTTGTTTAAAGATAAGAAGGTGGAGTGAAGTGAACGATACATCATCTTAAGAGAATAACTATAGAAAAAGAGAAAGTCGAGTCATGACTACACGCATCATGAGTACAAGTCTGAATCAATTGATGACAATACAACTGAGCAGTATGCAGATAAGAGAGACAGTAACACTTCAGCAGAATAGCTCGAAATACAGCTGATAACCAACTACGAAATAAAGAGAAGAGTAAAGACAAAGGCATGGAATTATTACCTTGAGAAGTAACAGAAAGAGGAGATTTTACAGGAATGAATAAGTAAAGACCTGGAATATGTTATAATGAATTATGGTGAATCGACCAATGGAAGAGGTATGTGAAGGGCGTGATTGAATAAGAGGACACTTGAGAAAGTATTGGGAGTTCAGAATCAGTTTAACATTTGAGGACGAATGTTCTAAAAGGGGGGAAGGATGTTATACTCCATATATTTATACATCGAATTATTCGCGAGCAAATCGACTCGAGCTAAAAGCAGAATCATTTTCGGACAAAAAGTAGAAACGTTTAATTTTCAATTTTAATTAAAACATAAATAGTTTATAAATTTTATTTAGTGTAAAAATATTATTATTGGAGATTAGGGATTAATTAATTATGATTAGATTGCTAAATAAGAATTAGTGGTTAATTAATTTAATTAACTTAATTATTATTGTGGGCCCCACCCGATTTGCTTATTGAATATATATATATATATACAAAATATTGGCATGCTAGTGGGACACGTGCCCTACTAGTGGGCTGCCCATAAATAGCAAGTGATGAATAATGAGCTTATGTCTTCTTCACAAAGAATCCTTATTGAAACAAAAAGAAAAAAAAGGGAAAGCATAGGAACCATGGCTGTTGGCTCACGGCCAGCCATGGTTGATGGGATAAATTCTGATATTACTTATTTTGAGCAAAGTTCGAGTGCATTACAAGTTCAAGGAGGTGATAGCAACATTGAAAATTGAATCAAGGAGGAAGAAATTGCGAAATTGGAGCAATTAAGAGAAGGAATTCCTCCGAGAAGATTAAGGTAAGAATTTCTTGTTTTATGGTGTAATTATGTTAATAGTGTTTTAATGGAAGGATTAAAATTGGATTGGACGAAATTGGAATTAAGAAAATGCATGAAATCGATATTATAGGAAATTGTGGGTTGAAATGGATTTAGAGAAGTTGTTGGGTTGTTAGAATTTTTATGGGCTGAATTATGAGAATTTATATGTATATCTCTGTTGTTGGTAGTTCTGTGTTAATAGGAGAATAATTGGAAACTCGGGTTAGGCGAATATATAGGGGAAATGCTGCCCGATTTTCGTTAAGCACTTAGCTAATGAAAAACCCTAAACGAGAAAGTTTAAGTTAAAGAATAAGTTCTATAGAGCGGTGACCTTCGGATTTACGAACTAGAAAGTATAGTTACTGACGATAACGTTACCTTTATGTTAAATAGCCTAAAAGAGCGGCAAAGCGAATGGTTTTGCGATTAAGTCGTCAACAGGTATGTAAAGCTGTCCCTTCTTTCTTTTGGCATGTCTTAGATTTAAGTGATGAACGATATGAAATTTGGGGTAATTCCATTCATAAGCTTTGAGTGATAATTATGATTCTTATTCACTTCTCCATGTTACAATTCTCAAGTGATTGAGCCTCCCTCTTCGGTTTTCTGTACGTTGGTTAATAGTCGATATATATCCGTCCCTATTCTTAGGAACTCTATAATAACTAGTGACATATGACTATGATCCTTAAGGCTTGTGATATACTTATGATGGCGTCAAGGGATGTTTGATATGTTTCCGATGACCTTCGAAAGGTATTTGATACGACTATTGTCTTGATTTTCAAATGGTAATTCGTGTTGATTATTCTATTGAGTCTTTGAAAATGTTTTTAAATTGCATATATTTTCTCACTACTCTGCTCGTGCATGCCTCAATATGTCTTTCACTAAGTCCCGGGCCAGGATATGTATTCGTGCACAGTTTCACTGCATTGTTCACCGAGTCCCTCACTAGAGGGCCGGGTACGGTATATATATATTATGGTGTTATGCTGTGTTATGGTGTTATGCTGTGTTATGGAGTTATGCTGTGTTACGGAGTCATGCTGTGTTATGGAGTATGCTGTGTTATGGCGCCAAAGACGGGGTGGCGACCATGTTCACCGAGTCCCATAATGGGCCGGATATGATATATGATATTGACTTGCATGATTTATGTTTCAAAGGAAAGCATTCGGGTATTCTGGTTATTGTACTCGTTTTCTGTACTCCTTATTTCAGTTATGATCCTGTTTACTGTATTTCATGCTTTACATGCTCAGTACATATTCCGTACTGACCCCCTTTCTTCGGGGGGCTGCGTTTCATGCCCGCAGGTGCAGATACTCGCTTTGGTGATCCGCCAGCTTAGGATTCCCTTCCTGCTGTCTTGGAGAGCTCCGTTGTTCCGGAGCCTAGATTTTGGTACAGATCTTATGATATATATATATATATATATATATATATATATGTATACGATATCCAGGGATACGACGGGGCCCCGTCCCATCATATTTCGCTATTCGTACTCTTAGAGGTCTATAGACATATGTGTGGGTTGTGTATGGGTTCTGTTCAGCTGTGTCTATACGATGTGCTGTGGTATGATGTTCGTCTATGGTAGCAGCCTTGTCGGCTTGCATACGATATTGATATGTGATGGCAGCCTTGTCGGCTTGCGTATTATTTCATGATATGATCAGTTGTGACTCCTCAGGAGATAGTGTATCTGAATATACATATATGATGACCCTATGAACCTTCAGAGTTCTTTTGTAAAGTTCTATATTGGTCGTAGTTTCATTTTGAATACATGTGATAAGTATGTATACAGGTGTCCAGGTCGGGCACCAGGCACGGCCTACGGGGTTGGGTCGTGACACATAGTTTTCTGAAATATTTGGATTTCTTTGTGGTTTATGTGGCTGTGAGGTGTAAAGGAGAAGGAAGAGCTCTCAAACTCCATTCTCGACAAGGCTACCACTGCGAAAGGTAAAATTCTTCCCTTTCTTTTTTATTCATGTATTTATCTATTTAGATATTTCCATGTGTTGCTTATTTATATGTTTTTAGTGTTATTTATTTGTCTATTTGGCTTAGCTTAGTTATTATTTAGTGTTAATTGATGTCCAAGTGTCTTTATTCATGTGATTTAGTCTTGGTAGATTGATTTAGCTTAAAAATTCTTGAAATTATGGTTTGCTTATGTTATTTACCCTGAACATGATTAGTTAAGCATATCTAATGGTTACTCTTGTTATATGAAAGTTGGTTTGAATCCTTATAGAATGACCTATGAGTCTAATCTTTATTAAGATTAAACAAATCTCTTTAGAAGCCAACTTATTTTCTTATGCTCGTGATCTTGCACTTGATGAGTCTCAAAACTTACACACTGTTTTTGCTGTATGGTTTTTACTCGAGTCCAATTTAGTGAAAGTTGCTATATGTTGAAAGATTACATGTGTTTGTATGCTGGAGCTGTTTGGTTGATATGACTTAATGATAATCCTATCATGATTCAATAAGCTATGGGGGAGATTAGTTTTGGTCCTCATCAAGGTTAAGCATATGGTCATTGTGATATTGATAAGTAACATGTCCTGAACACATTATCTGTATTGCTCATGTTCTCTGTGTGTGTCTTTGCCATGAATGGTCCTACTTCTTTTAAATATTGTTGTTTGGTTTAAGATTGGATTAAAGTCTCAGTGATAAAAATTAGACTTATCCTAATCTGTAAACATGTGTTCAAAATGGCTTGATTTGTCTTGGGATTTACATAAAAAGGGATTAGTTTGTTTATTTACTAGGCTCAAGTTAATATACCCTACATGGTCTGATGTGATGTGGACATGAAACAACCAGGTAGTAGCCTAAATGTGTAAGGAAATGATGAAATATAAGTCAGAAAGCTTAAACATTGGCCTGCCCTAAATGATACAACTTATACCTCTTTGATGTGATTGAATGATTGAATACTTGTTCAAGCATATGTTTAGTTTGAACCATGGGTTAAGTGTTTGGCTGCAGTAAATACATGGTTTATATGTCTATGTGTCATAAGCATGTCCACACCAAGCATATGATAGTTTGCTAGGATTGAATTATATTGTCAGTAACCATGAGAAATAGAATTTCATTTATCTTATGAAGCAAATCTCAATATGAAATAGTGGGACACTATGGTTGCTGTGGTTTAAAGGTCTATGAATTTGCTCTATGTTGTATGGTTGCTATGGTTTAAAGGTCTATGAATTTTCCCTATGCTATCAAAGTCATGTGAAATGATAATTGTTCAATAAAGTTGTTTAAGGTTATGTTTAAAGATTAGGATCAATAGTGTATTCGTGTTTGCTTACCAAAGATCATTAATTGTGCTATGATGGCATATTAGTTTGTAAAATGTTCCGAACCATTTGTTTGGACTTAATGAACATACAAATGTTTATCATGCTAACGAGAGGAACCAGGGAAATCTTTAACTACATCATTGAGCCTGTGAAAATTGATATTCTAAAATAGCTAATGAAAAATGTGATAGAAAGGATTTGGACTTCTCCCTGATGAACTAGAATTGATAGACTTCATTAAGAGAAAATATGGAAACTGTTTATGGTCATGTAAGTATAGGTGTAGCTTTGAGAGGTTGTCACTTGGATATGACAAGGCAAAGAGTGACTTACCTAGGCCTAGGGAAAGGTTAGGAAAGGCTTTGAGTCCTTTTACTCAACCGAGTACTGCTGATCCTAGGCTGCTGGGGTTCCTCCTTGTTAAATCATATTCCTATGGGACCCTCCGAGGTTTCAATATATGGGGAAAGGGTAACACTGTGTAAAACAATGATGATAAGTGAAGTGAAGTGCTGAGCTCTGTTTGTATATCCTTGGGCATTCTGTGGATATTGTGCTTATGTCTCTATGTGTTAGTCCTGAGTTGTTCCATGTTGTGGTCTAGAGGATTGGAGGGTTGTTTCTCCTATATGATAGCCTAGATCAGAAGCCTGTTCTATTCTGTTATGATAAGAGGTTCCTTGTAGTCATTAAGAATCTGTCAAAGGGCTTAAGTGAGAAGTTTGTATGGCCACCCCTTTCTTTTCCTTACACCATCTCTTGTCTGCACTTCTAAGCATACTTTGTGATATGTCTATTGATTTAGTTTTTTTTTTAAAGAGAAATGATTTATGTTTATGTACATTTTTGGTGATATAAATACCTTGTTCTTCCTTAAACAAGTCCGTTTTGTTGTGTATCATTCTCCTCTAATGGGCATTACTAGTATTCAAGTAGTAAATGGGTAGTATATGTATATATCGATGTATATCTTCTATATCTGAATATGTGTATGCAAATTTTGAGATTCAGTTCGGAGTGAACTGCTATACTTTGTTTAATCATATTGTCTATTCTCTTCTTCTCCTTTCATTATTGGACATGTTATAACGCGCCAGGTATACAAGATATACAATCTTTATATACCTCAGTATATATTAAGCCGTATATCATGTATATCCATGGTATATCGTGATGACTTTGAGGAATTAAAACTGTGCTTTAATTGATTTGGGGCCCATCTCTTTTAACATTGTCATTTCACAACTGACTTGGGCCTTGCTTTGCTTTTCTCTCCATTCGGGCCTTTACTTAATTTTCTTTTAAATATGTGGGCTTTCTGTCATGTCTTGTTGTTTCTTTGAATCTATTTGGGCTTTTTTTTTTTTTTGTATATACTGTCTAATGTATATGAATGTACAACTGAGACATAACTTTGTATACGCAATTGCGCGTGTGGGATTTATTTTCCTTCTTATATAGTCGCTAAGTTTAGATGCTTTCTTACCGTACTTTTCTTTTCCCCCCTCCTCTTTTGCATGGAACCAGCGCTGTTTGGGCCACTTCTTTATGAGCCATTGTTGGGCCTAGGCCCAACATCCTTCTCTGATCGAGGCCTAACCAATTGAAGGCCCAACCATGAGTGAAATGGCAACTGATGGGCTCGATAGGCCGACCAGCCTAACTTCCACTTTCATTTCGTATATATATATATATATATATATATATATGCAAGTGTATTTATGATGAATGCTTTTACATATTGAAACTCAAATGGAGATGAACTTAGACGTTTAGGTGAACGATATGTATATCGTTTAGAACAGATAGGAACCTTCAAATGATTTTCAAAAACTAGACCCAAAAGAAGATAAAAGACTAATGTGTTCAAGAATTGGAACAAAACAAATGGTTATTCTTCCCAAATCTTTACTTTATCTTTTTGAAAACTAGAAACCGGATACGAGTATATGTATATGCTATTTTGAGAAACAAATTAACATTTTTACACTGATTTCATTAAACTGAAAACAGAAATCGGTTTGGACTATTTTCAAGTGAGAAATCTGCAGTCTCTTCAAAACTAAGGACTATATGAACTCATATCGATTTTTTTTTTTCTGGAAAATTATAAGCGTTGTAGACGGGTTTAAAAATGGGGTACGATTGACTTTCAAAATGACTAAAAAGGGATAAATATGTTGTATTTAAAAGGAGATACTTTCTTTTACATACTTGTAGAAACCCATGGCATCTTTACAAAAGAGATATACTTAAAGTTTTCTATGAAAATCTATAAGGACAAGAAGTACATAACATTGGACCAAGTTTAAGTAGAACTCTACTTAAGGGAAGTCTTAAGTGCGTTTTGATCCTGAAATGGAGTGACTTTAGACCTTATTGTCACGACCCAGCTAGGGGCCGTGACGGGTACCCGGGGATAACCACCGAGCACCGCTCGTGCCATCACTTATTAAGCTTATTAAGCAATCATTTATCCGATTCATGCTTAATTTATAATAAAATCCATTTTTATTTAGAAACGAAATGCTTTTATACATACGAGCCTTTAGGCTAGCAAAATAATATACATATATATATATATATACATAATGACTATGCCATGAAACCACACGACCCACGTCGAGTATCTACGAGCCTCTAAGGGATGACATCTACAACTGTACACAAAAGAATCATCATGGGCACCTCCGGGACAATGGAGGGCTTTCAGGCAGCTAGCAGCCTCTAAGAATCCGAAGCAAGATCTTCCCCCTGTCTACCTGTGGGCATGAACACAGCGTCCATATAAAAAGGACGTCAGTACGAATATTGTACTGAGTATGTAAAGCAGAAATGAAATAAACAAACATAATAGAAAGAACATGAGTCATGGGACAAAGATATAACCTGCACCAATGTCATAGGCAATCGTATTACTATCATATTTCACATTTTACACAATCATAGTTGTTATATCACGCATTTTGTACATTCGGATAATTTAAGATAACTGCGGGAAGTTAAGAGCCAAGCTATATTTTTAATTTTGTTTAGCACACAAGTTGCTTATGAAAATTTTGATGTGGAAATATTAAGAGAGGCTAGGGGTAAAAAGGGGAAATTCTCAAGATGGCTCATAAAAATATTGCGGAAGCCTAAGGGCAAAATTGGAATTTGGAAAATAAATTTCCATGAATCACAAAAAAAAATGGGCTTGGACTTAAGGGGCCATTTGGCCGTCCAAGGGAGGAAAAAATAATAAATGGGCCAAGGCCCAAATGGGAGCAAAATAAATAAGTGAAAAGAGATGATCCATGTATTAATTCAGTTGCATACCGCGCAACATCATATCAAGTCAGTTGCATGCGAATTCAAGAACGTGCTCCCACCATTAGTAAGAGAATAGAACAGGGAAGTTCAGCTACCTATTTGAATGAAGTAGCACGAAAGGAATGAAAGAATGGAAATTTTGCTAAATGTCCTATAGCCTCTCGAGGATGGGTATGGCTGTCTATGTACCATTCTACAACACTCCACTAGACATTTCTCTTGTACTTGTGAGACTGGTGAACCTAGAGCTCGGATAACAACTTGTCACGACTCAATTCACGGGTCATGATGGCACCTACACTATTTCCCCTGGTAGGCAAACTTTGCCCAAATCAATTACTTCTTTTAAGAAACATGTCCGAAAATTTCCATATAACCAGATCAATCCCAAAAACGACCTCAAAAGGTTACCCCGGGCCCACGAGGGAAAAATTGGGAATTGGTTAGAAAATTAGTTTACTCATAGTGTAGGAAGTCAAAAAGCCATGTTTCATAGCAATATAATCCCAAAAGTGTATTAATTTCATCAATAATTAAAAAAAACCCAAATATTGGAGAAACCCTCAATTTTCATAACAAGATTCTTGGGTCAAAAGGGAGATTCAAGACTAGGAACTAGTTGCCCATTGGTTAAATGTTTAGAATCTATGGAAATTACTAAATGCAAACCACATTAGATTGAAGAAGGTTCAAAATTATATTAGGGTTCATAACGCAAATCCCCTAACTAAAAAAATGATTTCTAACATAGATTCCTTAATTTAATGATGATATAAACCAAAAAGGAATGTAGGAAACTTACCCCAAGGAAGAATCTCAAAATACTCCACTAAATCGCCCTATAAGGCTCTCTAGGTCTTACATTGGTGAATGAAATGAACTAAGCATGAATTGGGGGATAAATGGGTTTTTCTGATTCAACAATTCCACACCTGCAGACCATTCCTCGCAGGTACGGGCTCGCATCTGCGCAAAAATGGCCACAGATGCGGCCCAACTTACAAATTCCCATTTGTGCAGGTGCGGGGAAAGGCCCGCAGATGCGACCTCCCCAAACCCCTAAATTCTCGCACCTGCGGATCAAACCCCATAGAGGCGGGCCTGCAGGTGCAGTCCTATAACCGTAGATGCGGTACACCAGAACCAGAAAATTCTGGCTTTTCACCAAATCCATCCCGAAATTTATCTGAAACCTCTAGGATACAAACCAACCATGCAACCTGTTGATACCTAATTTTGGCCCTCCAATAATTTTATCTAATTATTCAGAGTTCTTGAATTACAAACGGAGTGAAAATATACATTTTACAAGTCAAAAAAGATTTTACAAAATTATTTCGATAACATTTTTCCATTTCATTTGGCAAAATATTTTCAAATATACATTGTATGCCATCTTATGTATTTTTGTCTATTTCCTATAAATTTCAAGAATACTTGTCAAAATTTTAATCCAAAAATCGTTAAAACAATTATTCAATTAATTGTTTAAACTATTAACATCAAAGTTGACAAATATTTTGCTCCATTAAATCGAGAAAATATATTAATTAAATAGAAAATCAATTGCGTCTCAATTTATGAGTCATTTGGCTATATCTGCAATTATTTCCAAGATTGATCATAGTTGAGTTTTTCGTTAATTGCATGAGTGAATCTTGGCTATAATTGAAATAGCCAATTGTCTACTGTGTTTTAATTAGGGATATAATTGAAATAACTATCTATCCTTGCCTTGGTCATATTTGAAAGATTAACTAGTTTTTACACTTTAAAACATGGCTATAATTGAAATGACTAATTAGTTTTCACACTTTTAATTCGGCTATTTGTTAAATTAAATAGTAATCACATTTATTGACAAAATTTCCCCTTTTAATATATGTATATACATGAATATACCTTTATATATACATATTTACATGTTTTGGCCTCCCTTTTATTTCCTTTTAAAAATTGGCCAGGTCCAGTCCAATTCGGACCAGACTCGAATTGCCTCATTTCTACACTTAACCAAATGACCCTATACGCATACAATACAAACACATTGTGTTTGTATCAGCCAAGGGTTTCAAAACCCTAATAGCTACCTCAAGACTCTCTCTCTCTCTCTCTCTCTCTCTCTCTCTCTCTCTCTCTCTTTCTCATCGTCACCATGCCAAAAATGGCAACGATGCAGAGTACTGTGTTCTCTTCGGTCTGTGCATGGTCGAAAGATAAAGCATTAATTTCTTTGACCTCTCTCTTGCCCTCATCACCGCAGAACTACCTTCAAACAGGTGAGGTTGCCCCTTCTTTTGCTTTTTCTGCATCTTTCTTTAATTATCCTTGTCTTGTTGTGATTTTAAATACTCTAATTTGATTGGTTTGCTATGAATTGGAGGGATTTTTCCCCATCAAATCCATTAGTCCCTCATCGGTTCAGATTGGAAACCCTAAAATTTGGGGTTCTATAGAAAGAACCCGAATTCCACATTATACAGACACAGAAATTACTTGCAAGTTTAGTAAAAACCCATTTCTATGTTTTATATTGAATTAGTGAGCATATTTGGGGCTTTTGTTTGCCCCAAACCCTCTCTAGTCTAAAATTTGGTCTTAGTGTTATACCCCGTATATTTATACGTCGAATTATTCGCGAGCAAATCGTCTCGAGCTAAAAGAAGAATCATTTTCGGACAAAAAGTAGAAACGTTTAATTTTCAATTTTAATTAAAACATAAATTGTTTATAAATTTTATTTAGTGTGAAAATATTATTATTGGAGATTAGGGATTAATTAATTATGATTATATTGCCAAGTCAGAATTAGTGATTAATTAAATTAATTAACTTAATTATTATTGTGGGCCCCACCCGATTTGCTTATTAAATATATATATGCAAAATATTGGCATGCTAGTGGGACACGTGCCCAACTAGTGGGCTGCCCATAAATAGCAAGTGATGAATAATGAGCTTATGTCTTCTTCACAAAGAATCCTTATTGAAACAAAAAGAAAAAAAAGGGAAAGCATAGGAACCATGGCTGTTGGCTCACGGCCAGCCATGCTTGATAGGAAAAAAATCGTATTTTCCTTATTTTGAGCAAATTTTGAGTGCATTACAAGTTCAAGGAGGTGATAGCAACATTGGATATTGAATCGAGGAAGAAGAAATTGCGAAATTGGAGCAATTACGAGAAGGAATTCCTCTGAGAAGATTAAGGTAAGATTTTCTTGTTTTATGGTGTAATTATGTTAATAGTGTTGTAATGGAAGGATTAAAATTGGATTGGACGAAATTGGAATTAAGAAAATGCATGAAATCGATATTATAGGAAATTGTGGGTTGAAATGGATTTAGAGAAGTTGTTGGGTTGTTAGAATTGTTATGGGCTGAATTATGAGAATTTATATGTATATCTCTGTTGTTGGTAGTTCTGTGTTAACAGGAGAATAATTGGAAACTCGGGTTAGGCGAATATATAGGGGAAATGCTGCCCGATTTTCGTTAAGCCCTTAGCTAATGAAAAACCCTAAACGAGAAAGTATAAGTTAAAGAATAAGTTCTATAGAGCGATGGGCTACGTATTTACGAACTAGAAAGTATAGTTACTGACGATAACGTTACCTTTATGTTAAATAGGCTAAAAGAGCGGCAAAGCGAATGGCTTTGCGATTAAGTCGTCAACAGGTATGTAAAGTTGTCCCTTCTTTCTTTTGGCATGTCTTAGATTTAAGTGATGAACGATATGAAATTTGGGGTAATTCCATTCATAAGCTTTGAGTGATAATTCTGATTCTTATTCACTTCTCCATGTTACAATTCTTAAGTGATTGAGCCTCCCTCTTCAGTTTTCTGTACGTTGGTTAATAGTCGATATATATCCGTCCCTATTCTTAGGAACTCTATAATAACTAGTGACATATGACTATGATCCTTAAGGCTTGTGATATACTTATGATGGCGTCAAGGGATGTTTGATATGTTTCCGATGACCTTCGAAAGGTATTTGATACGACTATTGTCTTGATTTTCAAATGGTAATTCGTGTTGATTATTCTATTGAGTCTTTGAAAATGTTTTTAAATTGCATATATTTTCTCACTACTCTGCTCGTGCATGCCTCAATATGTCTTTCACTGAGTCCCAGGCCAGGATATGTATTCGTGCACAGTTTCACTGCATTGTTCACCGAGTCCCTCACTAGAGGGCCGGGTACGGTATATATATATTATGGTGTTATGCTGTGTTATGGAGTTATGTTGAGTTACGGAGTCATGCTGTGTTATGGAGTGATGCTGTGTTATGGAGTATGCTGTGTTATGGCGCCAAAGACGGGGTGGCGACCATGTTCACCGAGTCCCATAATGGGCCGGATATGATATATGATATTGACATGCATGATTTATGTTTCAAAGGAAAGCATTCGGGTATTCTGGTTATTGTACTCGTTTTCTGTACTCCTTATTTCAGTTATATATATATATATATATATATATATATATATATATATATATGTATACGATATCCAGGGGTACGACGGGGCCCTGTCCTATCATATTTCGCTATTTGTACTCTTAGAGGTCTGTAGACATATGTGTGGGTTGTGTATGGGTTCTGTTCAGCTGTGTCTATACGATGGGCTGTGGTATGATGTTCGTCTATGGTAGCAGCCTTGTCGGCTTGCATACGATATTGATATGTGATGGCAGCCTTGTCGGCTTGCGTATTATTTCATGATATGATCAGTTGTGACTCCTCAGGAGACAGTGTATCTGAATATACATATATGATGACGCTATGAACCTTCAGAGTTCTTTTGTAAAGTTCTATTTTGTTCGTAGTTTCAGTTTGACTACATGTGATAAGTATGTATACGGGTGTCCAGTTCGGGCACCAGTCACGGCCTACGGGGTTGGGTCGTGACAAAAGTGGTATCAGAGCAGTTCGTCCTCGGAGTGTCTACAAACCGTGTCTAGTAGAGTCTTGTTTATCGGTGTGTTGTGTACCACATCTATAAACAGGAAGCTACAGGACATTTAGGATGTTACCTTTCTTTCATATCTAAGATCGTTCTTTCATATCTAAGATCGTGCGATAGAGCTCAGCCATAGGAGATGAAATGCTTTATACTAACCTTTGAAGAATGACATCGACAGAAGGAAGCGACTGACAATATTGGAAGCTACAAAGTACACAGGTAAGTAATAGTGCGAAAGAGGCATGTTGGATAAGGCAAGAATATTGAAATATGATTGAAATGTTAAGTTGAAGAATGAAAGAGTAGGTAGATAGTAAGGTATAACAGGATGGATCGTTAAAGGATCAGGTACGTCTCTAGGTGCGATATGTGAGGTAAGTTTCAACACCTTTATATTTCTTACTGAAATCGAGAGCCCTGTGTGGCTATGATACGATATGATATATGCGTATATATGTTGGCCCTGTGAGACATTGTTGGTATTTCCTACGTGCAGGTTTTGGGATAGTAAGAAATACAGAGGAAACTCTGCCCAAATTTTCCCAGAAATAGAAAAAAGAAGAGAATGGGATATAAGTTCATAATATGTCTTGAAAGTCGATACCGATAGGGAAAATTTATTATGCTGGATTAAAGCTTTAAGAGGTACCCTCCATGTCATCCGTAAGAGGCACCATTGTTATTTGAAAGATTTTATTTCGGAAAAGCCTATATGAGCAGCAAGGTTTGGAATTCATTTGAATGGATCAGAATGCTTTCCAGCCACACTTTTGCCTTAGAAAAAGCTTATTTTGAAGGGCAAAAATGTCCGGTAATTAAGTTTCACTTTTATTGAAAAGTACAAATCATACAACCAGTAGTTTATGAACTAAATGATTCGTTCACGACTCAAGAATAAATCTGGAGGTAAACCATGTGAATCAAGCACTAGAAGTCCTGTGGTGCTTGTCGGATTCTAGTTTTCTTCTGGTGGGGGTTGGAGAATGCCTCATGGTAACATTTTATTAGTTCTCAATCAACTAGTTGGAGATGGAATTTCTGGAAGGAAAACTTAAATTTGTGGGCTGTCTAGGATCATGTATTTCATATGTTGTTGGTGAGATGCTAGGATGATTCGGAAGGGCTTGTGATACTAAGGGATGATTTAGAAAGAGGTGGCAACTCGTAACAGAACATTTTATTCAGTTATCAAGCGAACCGATAAGTAGGGGTAAATTACGACGAGTTTACAGTCAAAATGAGTAGTAGTATGATTGAGACAAAAGTACGAGGGAGGAAGAGTTATGACAAATTATAAAGGTATTGATAAGACAGCATGTGCGATATTAAGGGTAAAGATTGATCAGAAAGAGTGACGGGTTAAGTACGCCTAGTCCATATAGTGTAATTAAAACATAGTAAGAATCGTGAATAAGATTAAGAAGTGTTACGTTATAGGATGGATTACGAACAGGATGTAATGTGAATACCATAAGGATTGCTATAGAAATGAGTAAAGCCTGGCAAGGAAGTAACTAAAGAATACAATATGATTAGTGTGAAACGGAAAAGCAAATGTAGAATGAATAAGGAAGACTTACAAAGTTCTACAGGGAAAGTTAAGAATGGAGATCAAGTGGTAACGAAAGTGAAAGCGAGCACAGGAAGAGAAGGAGTTAATTGAAAGAAGAAGATAAGAAGAAAGCGAGTGGGATTATAGTATAGCGATGTGTTATGACGTATAGCTAAGAAAACGAGTAATATAAGCGAAAAAATTGTGAAAGCCCAAACTAAAGGAAGATGAGCAACGGGACAGAATGAATGCCAGAGATGACTGGTATGAGAAGAACAAATAGGGATGAACAGAATATACTATGAAAATAAGAAAGGGGTTATGTAGAAGTAGTGTTTTCTGAAGGATACAGGAGTAGCATAAGAATCCTCGTGTACAGAATAAAAGATGGACATAGACTGGAGAAATGAAAGGAATACTAAATGAAGCACTCAAGACAGACGTAATTAATTAAGTATGAGTATAGCACAAAAGGGAAATATATAGCTATGAACTTAAGGTGTAGTATGACGAGAAGGTGATAAGACAAGACCATTATTAAGACGAATTTGATATGATTTTGAGTAAGTTAGAAGTTAACGTTAGGTATACAACAAGGGTGAAAGAGCATGAGGCATAAAGGAGTATTGCATGTGTATGACTTCACCTTGGAAATGGTGAAATCCTTAAAGGACAAGGATTGCGGATTTGCGAAACAACTGATGTATTGTAAATATATTAAAAGAAATAGATGATATCCGTTAGGATAAAGATAGTGTTATGAGAAAGCTTGAGACACTTATCATTAGAATATAAGCACTAGCTAATTACTGATTGGAATGAATGGAATGTGACTTCGGATAAATTGCTACATCAATTATATTACTCGAGTACCAACCATCAGATAAGATTTTGTACTATATATTGAGAGTTCTCGTCACCTTGTGATTGTGTTGGGGTTTCATACATGGGTAATCTAACTTTAGTGGGGGATATAAAGGAAGACATGGATGTGGTGCAGTAACCAAATGTATTAGAAAAGAATCATATGAATTTGAAAATTTGAAATGGAGGCATAGAGCGGAATATAAATAGATAAGGATGTAGGTACACCCTAAAGGGGGGAAGCGGATGAAAAAATGCAAGCGTAAGGTGAAATCAACTGACACTGCAATACATTGATGTGAAAACTTAAACTTTAAGTGAGACTCCTTGCTGAAACAAGTTAGCGAGATTTGAAGGCCAACAATAAACGGATAGAAGCCAAGATAGTATTTGAGCAGTGCAGAGAATTATTGGTAAAGATCTTGGATAATATGACATCAGAAGGTGGATGCTCCTAAAAAGGAAGAATACGACAAGAAAATGGCAACGAGTAACTTAAAAGATATTATAAAAGATAGCAAGGCTATACTGGATTAGAGGTTAAGATGTTGACATCGGAGTTATTGGCTAATGATATCGTGACAAATAAGTAGCAAAGGAGAAAGGATAGGAAATCTCTCCTATAGTAGGATATGAGAAAATCAAATGGCGAATAAAGGAAGGGAAAGGAGCGTGACAAGGTAGACCGCAACTGAGTTTTAGTACAAATAAGATATGCAAAACAGGATGAACCAGGAGAGAGAAGGACTATGACTAAGATTGGACATACTTTGTACAAACGGTACAGGAATAGTTATGCAACCTACGAATACTTGTATACAAAGAACAAGGCCAAGTGAGTAATTGATAAGGAGGGTAAAAATTCAGTAACAACAACGCAGTTGCAAATTTTGGGTACATCAAAGAAAGGTGTAAAAGGGTTTGAAGCAAAACTACAGAGATGAAATTAGTACTGAGGGCAAAAGCCATAGTTGAGCCTTGACATCAATTGAAAGATATAAGAGAAGGATATAGGGTCTGCATAAAGACAAGCGAGGCAATGCTAAGGTATTTACTAGGCTGATTTGAGCACCTACACATACTTGTGTAAAGATTGCAATAGGATGCGTGAAAGGAGAGCTAAGAGCAAATTTGAGCAAAGGGGCAATAGAAGAATTTGAGTAAAAAATAAAGAAACGACACGAGGTAATATGCCTAAAGTATTACCACTTACGCTAAGAGAATTACGAAATGATTTAACCGAGGCAATTAGAACAAGCGGGTTACTGGTTATTGGATGACAGTAAAGTTATAATATGAGGGGACCCTAACGCTATTTAATAGCTAACCCTAAAGATCGAAATCGAGAGGTACAAACAAATGATAGTTAGAGACCTTCAAAAGAAAGTCAGAAGGAAACACATGATGCTGAGGATTCCAGAATACGAACTGTCACAGCGGAGTAAAGCATGGATATTGGATTACAAAAAATATTGCCCTCTGGGAAATTTCATTTTACTCGTAGAACCTGCGAAGGATCCACAGGATACCAGAAACATGCGATACTCCAGGGATATTAAAGTGTAAAGAACTGATGAGGGACGTCTGCGCGTTACAAGATCTTGTTTAAAGATAAGAAGGTGGAGTGAAGTGAACGATACATCATCTTAAGAGAATAACTATAGAAAAAGAGAAAGTCGAGTCATGACTACACGCATCATGAGTACAAGTCTGAATCAATTGATGACAATACAACTGAGCAGTATGCAGATACGAGAGACAGTAACACTTCAGCAGAATAGCTCGAAATACAGCTGATAACCAACTATGAAATAAAGAGAAGAGTAAAGACAAAGGCATGGAATTATTACCTTGAGAAGTAACAGAAAGAGGAGATTTTACAGGAATGAATAAGTAAAGACCTGGAATGTGTTATAATGAATTATGGTGAATCGACCAATGGAAGAGGTATGTGAAGGACGTGATTGAATAAGAGGACACTTGAGAAAGTATTGGGAGTTCAGAATCAGTTTAACATTTGAGGACGAATGTTCTAAAAGGGGGGAAGGATGTTATACTCCATATATTTATACATCGAATTATTCGCGAGCAAATCGACTCGAGCTAAAAGCAGAATCATTTTCGGACAAAAAGTAGAAACGTTTAATTTTCAATTTTATTTAAAACATAAATAGTTTATAAATTTTATTTAGTGTAAAAATATTATTATTGGAGATTAGGGATTAATTAATTATGATTAGATTGCTAAATAAGAATTAGTGGTTAATTAAATTAATTAACTTAATTATTATTGTGGGCCCCACCCGCTTTGCTTATTGAATATATATATATATATATACAAAATATTGGCATGCTAGTGGGACACGTGCCCTACTAGTGGGCTGCCCATAAATAGCAAGTGATGAATAATGAGCTTATGTCTTCTTCACAAAGAATCCTTATTGAAACAAAAAGAAAAAAAAGGGAAAGCATAGGAACCATGGCTGTTGGCTCACGGCCAGCCATGGTTGATGGGATAAATTCTGATATTACTTATTTTGAGCAAAGTTCGAGTGCATTACAAGTTCAAGGAGGTGATAGCAACATTGAAAATTGAATCAAGGAAGAAGAAATTGCGAAATTGGAGCAATTAAGAGAAGGAATTCCTCCGAGAAGATTAAGGTAACACTTTTTTGTTCTATGGTGTAATTATGTTAATAGTGTTTTAATGGAAGGATTAAAATTGGATTGGACGAAATTGGAATTAAGAAAATGCATGAAATCGATATTATAGGAAATTGTGGGTTGAAATGGATTTAGAGAAGTTGTTGGGTTGTTAGAATTTTTATGGGCTGAATTATGAGAATTTATATGTATATCTCTGTTGTTGGTAGTTCTGTGTTAATAGGAGAATAATTGGAAACTCGGGTTAGGCGAATATATAGGGGAAATGCTGCCCGATTTTCGTTAAGCACTTAGCTAATGAAAAACCCTAAACGAGAAAGTTTAAGTTAAAGAATAAGTTCTATAGAGTGGTGACCTTCGTATTTACGAACTAGAAAGTATAGTTACTGACGATAACATTACCTTTATGTTAAATAGGCTAAAAGAGCGGCAAAGCGAATGGTTTTGCGATTAAGTCGTCAACAGGTATGTAAAGCTGTCCCTTCTTTCTTTTGGCATGTCTTAGATTTAAGTGATGAACGATATGAAATTTGGGGTAATTCCATTCATAAGCTTTGAGTGATAATTATGATTCTTATTCACTTCTCCATGATACAATTCTCAAGTGATTGAGCCTCCCTCTTCGGTTTTCTGTACGTTGGTTAATAGTCGATATATATCCGTCCCTATTCTTAGGAACTCTATAATAACTAGTGACATATGACTATGATCCTTAAGGCTTGTGATATACTTATGATGGCGTCAAGGGATGTTTGATATGTTTCCGATGACCTTCGAAAGGTATTTGATACGACTATTGTCTTGATTTTCAAATGGTAATTCGTGTTGATTATTCTATTGAGTCTTTGAAAATGTTTTTAAATTGCATATATTTTCTCACTACTCTGCTCGTGCATGCCTCAATATGTCTTTCACTAAGTCCCGGGCCAGGATATGTATTCGTGCACAGTTTCACTGCATTGTTCACCGAGTCCCTCACTAGAGGGCCGGGTACGGTATATATATATTATGGTGTTATGCTGTATTATGGTGTTATGCTGTGTTATGGTGTTATGCTGTGTTACGGAGTCATGCTGTGTTATGGGGTTATGCTGTGTTATGGAGTATGCTGTGTTATGGCGCCAAAGACGGGGTGGCGACCATGTTCACCGAGTCCCATAATGGGCCGGATATGATATATGATATTGACTTGCATGATTTATGTTTCAAAGGAAAGCATTCGGGTATTCTGGTTATTGTACTCGTTTTCTGTACTCCTTATTTCAGTTATGATCCTGTTTACTGTATTTCATGCTTTACATGCTCAGTACATATTCCGTACTGACCCCCTTTCTTCGGGGGGCTGCGTTTCATGCCCGCAGGTGCAGATACTCGCTTTGGTGATCCGCCAGCTTAGGATTCCCTTCCTGCTGTCTTGGAGAGCTCCGTTGTTCCGGAGCCTAGATTTTGGTATAGATCTTATGATATATACCAAAATATATATATATATATATATATATATATATATATATATATATATATGTATACGATATCCAGGGGTACGACGGGGCCCCATCCCATCATATTTCGCTATTCGTACTCTTAGAGGTCTATAGACATATGTGTGGGTTGTGTATGGGTTCTGTTCAGCTGTGTCTATACGATGTGCTGTGGTATGATGTTCGTCTATGGTAGCAGCCTTGTCGGCTTGCATACGATATTGATATGTGATGGCAGCCTTGTCGGCTTGCGTATTATTTCATGATATGATCAGTTGTGACTCCTCAGGAGACAGTGTATCTGAATATACATATATGATGACGCTATGAACCTTCAGAGTTCTTTTGTAAAGTTCTATATTGGTCGTAGTTTCATTTTGAATATATGTGATAAGTATGTATACAGGTGTCCAGGTCGGGCACCAGGCACGGCCTACGGGGTTGGGTCGTGACACATAGTTTTCTGAAATATTTGGATTTCTTTGTGGTTTATGTGGCTGTGAGGTGTAAAGGAGAAGGAAGAGCTCTCAAACTCCATTCTCGACAAGGCTACCACTGCGAAAGGTAAAATTCTTCCCTTTCTTTTTTATTCATGTATTTATCTATTTAGATATTTCCATGTGTTGCTTATTTATATGTTTTTAGTGTTATTTATTTGTCTATTTGGCTTAGCTTAGTTATTATTTAGTGTTAATTGCTGTCCAAGTGTCTTTATTCATGTGATTTAGTCTTGGTAGATTGATTTAGCTTAAAAATTCTTGAAATTATGGTTTGCTTATGTTATTTACCCTGAACATGATTAGTTAAGCATATCTAATGGTTACTCTTGTTATATGAAAGTTGGTTTGAATCCTTATAGAATGACCTATGAGTCTAATCTTGATTAAGATTAAAAAAATCTCTTTAGAAGCCAACTTATTTTCTTATGCTCATGATCTTGCACTTGATGAGTCTCAAAACTTACACACTGTTTTTGCTGTATGGTTTTTACTCGAGTCCAATTTAGTGAAAGTTGCTATATGTTGAAAGATTACATGTGTTTGTATGCTGGAGCTGTTTGGTTGATATGACTTAATGATAATCCTATCATGATTCAATAAGCTATGGGGGAGATTAGTTTTGGTCCTCATCAAGGTTAAGCATATGGTCATTGTGATATTGATAAGTAACATGTCCTGAACACATTATCTGTATTGCTCATGTTCTCTGTGTGTGTCTTTGCCATGAATGGTCCTACTTCTTTTAAATATTGCTGTTTGGTTTAAGATTGGATTAAACTCTCAGTGATAAAAATTAGACTTATCCTAATCTGTAAACATGTGTTCAAAATGGCTTGATTTGTCTTGGGATTTACATAAAAAGGGATTAGTTTGTTTATTTACTAGGCTCAAGTTAATATACCCTACATGGTCTGATGTGATGTGGACATGAAACAACCAGGTAGTAGCCTAAATGTGTAAGGAAATGATGAAATATAAGTCAGAAAGCTTAAACATTGGCCTACCCTAAATGATACAACTTATACCTCTTTGATGTGATTGAATGATTGAATGCTTGTTCAAGCATATGTTTAGTTTGAACCATGGGTTAAGTGTTTGGCTACAGTAAATACATGGTTTATATGTCTATGTGTCATAAGCATGTCCACACCAAGCATATGATAGTTTGCTAGGATTGAATTATATTGTCAGTAACCATGAGAAATAGAATTTCATTTATCTTATGAAGCAAATCTCAATATGAAATAGTGGGACACTATGGTTGCTGTGGTTTAAAGGTCTATGAATTTGCTCTATGTTGTATGGTTGCTATGGTTTAAAGGTCTATGAATTTTCCCTATGCTATCAAAGTCATGTGAAATGATAATTGTTCAATAAAGTTGTTTAAGGTTATGTTTAAAGATTAGGATCAATAGTGTATTCGTGTTTGCTTACCAAAGATCATTAATTGTGCTATGATGGCATATTAGTTTGTAAAATGTTCCGAACCATTTGTTTGGACTTAATGAACATACAAATGTTTATCATGCTAACGAGAGGAACCAGGGAAATCTTTAACTACATCATTGAGCCTGTGAAAATTGATATTCTAAAATAGCTAATGAAAAATGTGATAGAAAGGATTTGGACTTCTCCCTGATGAACTAGAATTGATAGACTTCATTAAGAGAAAATATGGAAACTGTTTATGGTCATGTAAGTATAGGTGTAGCTTTGAGAGGTTGTCACTTGGATATGACAAGGCAAAGAGTGACTTACCTAGGCCTAGGGAAAGGTTAGGAAAGGCTTTGAGTCCTTTTACTCAACCGAGTACTGCTGATCCTAGGCTGCTGGGGTTCCTCCTTGTTAGATCATATTCCTATGGGACCCTCCGAGGTTTCAATATATGGGGAAAGGGTAACACTGTGTAAAACAATGATGATAAGTGAAGTGAAGTGCTGAGCTCTGTTTGTATATCCTTGGGCATTCTGTGGATATTGTGCTTATGTCTCTATGTGTTAGTCCTGAGTTGTTCCATGTTGTGGTCCAGAGGATTGGAGGGTTGTTTCTCCTATATGATAGCCTAGATCAGAAGCCTGTTCTATTCTGTTATGATAAGAGGTTCCTTGTAGTCATTAAGAATCTGTCAAAGGGCTTAAGTGAGAAGTTTGTATGGCCACCCCTTTCTTTTCCTTACACCATCTCTTGTCTGCACTTCTAAGCATACTTTGTGATATGTCTATTGATTTAGTTTTTTTTTAAAGAGAAATGATTTATGTTTATGTACATTTTTGGTGATATAAATACCTTGTTCTTCCTTAAACAAGTCCGTTTTGTTGTGTATCATTCTCCTCTAATGGGCATTACTAGTATTCAAGTAGTAAATGGGTAGTATATGTATATATCGATGTATATCTTCTATATCTGAATATGTGTATGCAAATTTTGAGATTCAGTTCGGAGTGAACTGCTATACTTTGTTTAATCATATTGTCTATTCTCTTCTTCTCCTTTCATTATTGGACATGTTATAACGCGCCAGGTATACAAGATATACAATCTTTATATACCTCAGTATATATTAAGCCGTATATCATGTATATTCATGGTATATCGTGATGACTTTGAGGAATTAAAACTGTGCTTTAATTGATTTGGGGCCCATCTCTTTTAACATTGTCATTTCACAACTGACTTGGGCCTTGCTTTGCTTTTCTCTCCATTCGGGCCTTTACTTGTTTTTCTTTTAAATATGTGGGCTTTCTGTCATGTCTTGTTGTTTCTTTGAATCTATTTGAGCTTTTTTTTTTTTTTTTTTTTGTATATACTGTCTAATGTATATGAATGTACAACTGAGACATAACTTTGTATACGCAATTGCGCGTGTGGGATTTATTTTCCTTCTTATATAGTCGCTAAGTTTAGATGCTTTCTTACCGTACTTTTCTTTTCCCCCCTCCTCTTTTGCATGGAACCAGCGCTGTTTGGGCCACTTCTTTATGAGCCATTGTTGGGCCATAGGCCCAACATCCTTCTCTGATCGAGGCCTAACCAATTGAAGGCCCAACCATGAGTGAAATGGCAACTGATGGGCTCGATAGGCCGACCAGCCTAACTTCCACTTTCATTTCGTATATATATATATATATATATATATATATATGCAAGTGTATTTATGATGAATGCTTTTACATATTGAAACTCAAATGGAGATGAACTTAGACGTTTAGGTGAACGATATGTATATCGTTTAGAACAGATAGGAACCTTCAAATGATTTTCAAAAACTAGACCCAAAAGAAGATAAAAGACTAATGTGTTCAAGAATTGGAACAAAACAAATGGTTATTCTTTCCAAATCTTTACTTTATCTTTTTGAAAACTAGAAACCGGATACGAGTATATGTATATGCTATTTTGAGAAACAAATTAACATTTTTACACTGATTTCATTAAACAGAAAACAGAAATCGGTTTGGACTATTTTCAAGTGAGAAATCTGCAGTCTCTTCAAAACTAAGGACTATATGAACTCATATCGATTTTTTTTTTTCTGGAAAATTATAAGCGTTGTAGACGGGTTTAAAAATAGGGTACGATTGACTTTCAAAATGACTAAAAAGGGATAAATATGTTGTATTTAAAAGGAGATACTTTCTTTTACATACTTGTAGAAACCCATGGCATCTTTACAAAAGAGATATACTTAAAGTTTTCTATTAAAATCTATAAGGACAAGAAGTACATAACATTGGACCAAGTTTAAGTAGAACACTACTTAAGGGAAGTCTTAAGTGCGTTTTGATCCTGAAATGGAGTGACTTTAGACCTTATTGTCACGACCCAGCTAGGGGCCGTGACGGGTACCCGGGGATAACCACCGAGCACCGCTCGTGCCATCACTTATTAAGCTTATTAAGCAATCATTTATCCGATTCATGCTTAATTTATAATAAAATCCATTTTTATTTAGAAACGAAATGCTTTTATACATACGAGCCTTTAGGCTAGCAAAATAATATACATATATATATATATATATATATATATATATATACATAATGACCATGCCATGAAACCACACGACCCACGTCGAGTATCTACGAGCCTCTAAGGGATGACATCTACAACTGTACACAAAAGAATCATCATGGGCACCTCCGGGACAATGGATGGCTTTCAGGCAGCTAGCAGCCTCTAAGAATCCGAAGCAAGATCTTCCCCCTGTCTACCTGTGGGCATGAACACAGCGTCCATATAAAAAGGACGTCAGTACGAATATTGTACTGAGTATGTAAAGCAGAAATGAAATAAACAAACATAATAGAAAGAACATGAGTCGTGGGACAAAGATATAACCTGCACCAATGTCATAGGCAATCGTATTACTATCATATTTCACATTTTACACAATCATAGTTGTTATATCCCACATTTTGTACATTCGGATAATTTAAGATAACTGCGGGAAGTTAAGAGCCAAGCTATATTTTTAATTTTGTTTAGCACACAAGTTGCTTATGAAAATTTTGATGTGGAAATATTAAGAGAGGCTAGGGGTAAAAAGGGGAAATTCTCAAGATGGCTCATAAAAATATTGCGGAAGCCTAAGGGCAAAATTGGAATTTGGAAAATAAATTTCCATGAATCACAAAAAAAAAATGGGCTTGGACTTAAGGGGCCATTTGGCCGTCCAAGGGAGGAAAATATAATAAATGGGCCAAGGCCCAAATGGGAGCAAAATAAATAAGTGAAAAGAGATGATCCATGTATTAATTCATTTTAACCCTTGGAATATTCAAGAAAGTAGAAGAAGAAAAAGAAGATAACAACACCAAAGGCCATTCGGCCATATATGTGAAGCAAGAACCTTGGAGAAAACAAATTGTGCAAAAATTATTTTCCTACTAATTGGAAGGTCCTTAGCAAGGTGAAGTAATTATTGGAGCAAGAAAAACATTTATTCTAGCAAGTTACAAACTCTAGCCAAAGAAGGAAGCTAAGAGAGAAAGGTAAGAATCAATCCTCTTTTTATATGTTATGGATGGTTTTGTATGTTGTGGCATGTGGAAATTCATGAAATTCATGAAAATATGAATGTTGGGTGTAGTCGTGCATATGTATGTGTGTGGCCGTGTGTGTGTAAAAATTAAGGGACCAATTTTGCTTAGTATTTTGGGTTGTTGTTATGGATTCCATGTTGATAATGAAAGTTTAATGATCCGAGTGAAGTTGTAATGGTTAGAGACTCGTTTTAGAAATTAATGTGGATTGAAAATAGTGTTCTTGTATTTATGGAGGAGAATGTTGTTAGTGTGTAAATTGTTGGAGTAGTTCATGAATTTGAATGAAGGAAATGTGTTGTTATGGTTATTGTTGCATTTGGAAGGTTTCGGATGAAGTAGAGTGTTGGTTGAATTGTTTGAATATTGTATGGATTGTTTGAAGTATTCTTGGATGTTGTTTGAATGGTTGCGGATTAGTGTTTGAATATGTAAATAATTATGAATTGAACGTAAATGGAAAGTCGTCAAAGTTTGTGGGAAGAAGTTGTTAATGTTAGTATGCTTTTTGAACTTATTGTGGATATTGTTGGAATAATTGTTGGCATTGTTGTTGCTAAGTTGGCCGAGTTAAATTCTCGGATTTGTTGTTGTATTTTTGGCCGGGATGAATTCTCGGGGATGTTGTATTTACAGTGCTGCCGAAATTTCTGTAGAAAAAGTGTTGGTTTGGAATTGGATTCTAAGTGTTTATGACTAATGTTTGGTATGTGTGAATATTGTTGTAGACCTTGTGGAACCAAAGACTTAAGTTCGGGTTAGCGTAGGAAGCGGGCGAGGTATGTAAGGCTTACCTTTTCTTTCTTTTGGCATGATCTTTGTGAAATGAACATACAATGTGTATATGATTCCGAAGGAACTCCTATTCTTAGAGCCACTAGGATGGCTAACGTCCTTGATTTCCATAAGTTGTTTCAAGTGGGTTGATGCATATCCATGATGTCCAAAGTTCGGTTAACATATTCCGAATGGTATTTGAAAGAAAATTGATATGGCTAATGTCTTGGTTTTCCTAAATGATAGCACATTTGATCATTCCATCGAGTCTTTGAAACATTCTGATACGTCCATATGGTACCGAAAGCTCCATTTGATTTGATTCATAACGATATCCGAAAAGTTCCTGACATGGTTGTTGCTTTGATCTTCCAAAAACAGCTTCTGAAACGTTCGTAAAGGGTTCTGTACTTCAAACGCTCCTAACTTTCTTATACTAACTCTGATTGATCCGAAACTTATTTCTGAGCCCTCAGGGGTCGGTGAGTATACTTATCCATCGAGTCTTAAAAATTGATTGGTATACATATGGTCCTCACTACTCCGCTCGTGCGTGCTACTATTATATCATCCGCCGAGCCTCGGGCCTGTTATATCATTGTGTGCACTATGTATACTCGCCACTAACATGTTATGTTATATATATGGATCAGATCGACGCCTCGGCAACATGATATGTTCTGTTTTCTGCATATGTATGAACAAGATATGCTTTTCAAAGTAAGTATTACTATGGATATGTATATGTTATATATATATATGTATGGATCGGGCTGCACGTTCCGCAGCAGTATAATATATGTATGGATCGGGCTGCACGTTCCGCAGCAGTATAATATATGTATGGATCGGGCTGCACGTTCCGCAGCAGTATATATTATATTTATGGATCGGGCCGAACGTTCCTCGGCCGTATATATTATATTTATGGATCGGGCTGAACGTTCCTCGGCAGTATATGTGATATATATATATATGGATCGGGCCGAATGTTCCTCGGCAGTATATGTTATATATATATGGATCGGGCCGTACGTTCCTCGGCATTAATATATTATATGTGGATCGGGCCGTACGTTCCTCGGCGCCATCATATTACATATGGATCGGTTATGTGTACATGTATATGATGACATATGATGACGGCACGCATGAGTTGTGTTTGGAAAGTAAGTGTTCTGGTACTCTGGATGATTTACACATTTTTGGTACTTTTCTGACATATGGCATCTGTATGCATGGTTTACGTTCGGAAGATAAGTACCTTGGTATTCTGACTAATGTACTTAGTTTTTGTATCGTTGTTCCGGTTAAGTTTCTGTCTTCTGTATTCCATGCCTTACATACTCAGTACATATTCCGTACTGACCCCCTTTCTTCGGGGGCTGCGTTTCATGCCCGCAGGTACAAATGCTCGTGTGAGTGACCCGACGGTTTAGGCTTGCTACTCTGCTGCCTTGGAGTGCTCCCTTGCTCCGGAGCCCACACATTTGGTACAGATCTTTCTGTGTACATGTTTATGTATGTGTATATTCAGGGGTACGGCGGGGCCCTGTCCCGTCATATGATTCTGTTATGTTTGTTAGAGGCCTGTAGACATGTGTGTGGGTCATGGGTTGTCATCGTCCTGTTATGTCTGTGATTTGCGTCTAAGCGGTACTATCTGCTATGACAACCTTAACGGCTTATATATATATACTTATGATATGCTTTGGGTGATATGTTCCACGTCTGCCTTAGCGGCTTCTGTATGATATGTATGTTATATACGACCGCTTCAGATTAATATCTGTGTAACCTAATATATGTTGAATCTGGACAAGACATGGATATGTCAGATTGGTAAGTAGGTGGATATGGGTGTCCAGCTCGGGCACTAGTCATGGCCCACGGGGCTGGGTCGTGACAATAGTACACATGTTATCACATCCCATACATCATCACGTACGTCATCATATACATCATCACATTATAATCTGTATCGTTACTCGCGTCCGGGTAACCCTCACATGCCGCCCACTAGTGGTGATCATGCCCGACCCTCTCGGCTCGGTGTAAACATCGCAGCCCGCATTAGCGGTGACATGCTCGGCCATATAGGCGTGGTGGAATCATACGCAGCCCGCATTAGCGGTGACATGCCCGGCCATATAGGCACGGTTGAATCTTATCATCACAACATCAATCATAACACGTCATTGTTATACATCTCAAGCCATGGCATCATGTTATCATTTCTTAGTGTTCCATGTATCCTATAGTGTTACAAGTTAGCATTATTTATCATCTTATTGTCATAAAATACAATAGCATTAAGAGCATTCATTAGGCTTTAAGACAATCATACTATGTCGGGGTGACGTAAGGTCGTGAACCCCCGATTGTATTATGGACATTTATGAGTATCATGCCTCGCCTTGAAGGGAATAAAACATAAGGCGAGTGTTAACAATAATAACATCATTAGCATTGTAGGAACATCATGCTACAATTTCTTGAGTCTCTAGAATCTAGCTCATTGTCATCACTATCATGCTCATAGGGGATTTAATATATAGAAGGACTCTTAAGCTTCATCTTATAGAAGGATTTGTGGAAAGCTTGAAGGATTCATGCCTTTTGAAAGAAGAGTTAAGCCTCACATACCTTTGTCGTTTAAGCAATTTAGCATTTGCTTATTCTCCTTCAATGTCACGCCTCTACCTTCAAAAAGAGGATTCGTACGATCGTTAGTTAACCAACCATAAGAATGCACTACTATTTCTAGAGAAAATTGGGCAGCACTTCCTTTGTTTATACAACTTTTCCCGTATTCCATATCAACTCCCAATCACCCACAATAACAATCACAATATAGCAAATCACAATTATCATTCATATACAATGGCCATGATCTACCATTTCTCTTCCTTTTTCCCCACATTTATGGTTTTGGGTTCGCTATCGTATTTTCCCACGTATCACACTTATCTCATGGTCTACATGTCATTTATGACATATTCATACTCACAACACACTAACATTCATGATCCAACTCAACTACCACTCACTCATGACACTATTCACTCTTGGATGACCCATTTGCTATGTTCTTCTACAATTCGGGTATCTTATCCTTCCAATACCTTAAACAACATAAAATGGTCACGAAAATTACCTTGGATGATGGTTGAACAAGTCTTGAGTGGAGTTCTCCTTCTTTCACCAAAACCCTATCTCACCTCTCTTGGTTTCCTTTGAAGAAGATGAGCTTTACTTGAGTTTCATACACTTTGATTCATGGATTATGTGTTATTGATCTTAGTTTCCCTTGGATTTCTCTTGTAGTGGAAGAGTAGAGAGTCTTCTAGATGGTTCTTGAAGAGTGGAGAGTGAATGAAATGAAAAATGAAATGAAAGAGTCCCTTATATTAAAATACCAAAAGCTAGCCGACCATCTTTATACGGACCAACATACGGTCCGTATAATATTTACTGACCGTATGTTGGGATCGTATATTTGGTCCAGTGAACGTTGGTGTCCTGGGCTGGATCTACGGACTGGACATACGGTCCGTATATATTATACGGCCAGTATGTCTGGCCGTATGTTGTCTAGGTTTTCGGAACTTGTTTTCGTCGAGTCGTTTGATCTCCGATCCTTATGGAACCTTCTTAACACTTGTTTAACACTTCAATACCCATCTAAAGGTCGTTATTGCTTATCCCTAAGACCTCCTTATGCCATCACCAAATCGTTGCTTGTTATTCTTATCCGATACACCACGTATGATTCATTTTCCTTAGCAACTTTCTTTCCTTGCATTGTATGCCTTTAGAATCTCGTCGAGGGTCATCTAATACTCCTTATTGCACGTCAAAACATCGCATACGCTACGCTCTTGGTTATCTTTTTCACTGTACATATACGGGGGATTTTCCAAGGTGTAACATTCTCCCCCTCTTTTGGAACATTCGTCCTCGAATGTTAAACACTCGAGATTCTACAAAAATTTCGCCAGAGTTTTCCCAGTAACATGGCACTACCAACCTGTCACAACAACCCATAATATCATTGACTCACAGGGATACATCACAATAGTATCATATCTATGGCCTCACATGACCAAGAACATAAAGATAAAGCATACATACCTTATATTGTCGGCGTTTCATTTTGTATCTCTCCTGGGGGTTGGAATAAGTGCGGATACTTGGACCTCATCTTCTCTTTTGCCTACCAAGTCATTTCTTCCCGATTTTTGTGTTGCCATAGGACTTTGACTGAAGCTACCTCTTTATTTCGAAGCTTTCGCACTTGCCTATCCAAGATGGCAATAGGCACCTCTTCATAAGTTAGCCTTTCTGTTATCTGCAAATCATCTATCGGGACAATCTTTGTGGGATCTCCAACACACTTGCGGAGCATCGAAACATGAAAGACTGGATGGACTGATTCAAGCTCCGAAGGCTATTCCAATTCATATGTTACCTGTCCCACCTTGCGAATGACTTTGTAGGGTCCGATGTACATTGGACTTAGGTTCCCCTTCTTCGTAAATCTCATTATCCCTTTCATTGGTGACATTTTCAAAAATACCCAATCGTTAACTTGAAACTCCAAGTCTCGTCGGTGGTTGTCCGCATAGGACTTTTGGCTACTTTGGGCTGTTAACAACCGATCTCGAACCACCTTGACCTTTTCCACTGCTTGCTGGATCAATTCGGGGCCTACTAATTGTGCTTCCCCTATTTCGAACCATCCGATTGGAGATCTACAATTCCTTCCATATAACGCTTCATACGGAGCCATTTGTATACTAGAATGGTGGCTGTTGTGATGTTATATCCCGCATTTTGTACGTTCGGATATTTCAAGGTATTCGTGGCAAAGTTAAGGGAGTGACCATCTTCCAAAATTATTTTAATGTACAAGTGGTTATGAATATTATTTATGGACATCATTAGTATGGAAATATTGAGAAAGGCTAAGGGTAGAAAGGAATTTCACAAAGTAGTACATGGTAATATTGTGGAAGGCTAAGGGCAAAATGGGAATTTCACAAAACGTTTCAAGAAAGTTCTTGAAGGGACCAAAAGTTAATTATGGAAATTAATATTTCATGAACTAAGGGCCATTTGGCCGTGTACATGTGGGTGTGGGCCAAGCCCACATGGATAAAAAATATATATGTGTATAAATATGGCATATTAGTTATATTTTCCCATACATAGAAGATTCAAGAAAGTTGGAGAGAAAGGATAAGGTCATCTGTTTAATTCTTATACTTGAGGGACTTAAAGTAAATATAGATAAGTGGTGGAAAGAAAAGGATAAATAAGGCATGCTTGTCTTCATCTTTAGAAAGATGAAAAAAAAAAGATTTGGAGAGAGCAAAGCAAGACAACTCCATTCGGCCATGCTTGGAAAAAATAAGAACCTTGCAAAATTTTGATCAAAAAAAAAAATTCTCTTCTAGCAAAACAACTAAGTTGAAGGCCCTAATTAACATGGAGTGGTGGTTGGAGCAAGAAAACCTTTCCTTGTTGAAAGTTCATAATCATACCTAAGTGGAAAGTCAAGGGAAAAAGGTAAGATTTAATCTTCTTTTATGTACTATGGATGGTTGTGCATGTTGTGGTATGGAGAAATGAATGAAATTCATGAGAAGGTGGTAAATGTTTCCACTAAAGTTGGTAAGGTGCAGGTGGCATTGTATATTGATCGGGACATTTTGAATATTATAATGTTGCTAGAATGATTGTTGGCATTGTTGTTGGTAGTGTGGCCGAGTTCCATTCTCGGATTGTTGTTGAAATTGGCCGAGTTGTATTCTCAGGGATGGTATATTTACAGGGGAGATGCTACCAAAATTTCGGCAGAACATAAGTGAATCTATTTGAGAAGTTAAGACAAGTGCATGACAATGAATCTAATGGTTATGTTAATTCTCTTGAATGTAGATTAGCGGGTTTGGACTAGTAAGCGTAGCTAGTTGGTCGTGGAACAGGTATGTAAGGCTTACCCTTTCTTTCTTTGGCATGTCCTAGAGCCACATAAGGTATGATGTGATGTGCACTTTGGGGTAAATTCACTCTTGGATTCTAAGTTTGTCCCTAAAGAGTTTTGTATGAGTTAATGTCTGAAGTTTCGTTTAATATGTTTCTAAATGGCATTCGAAAGACAATTGGTATGATTAACATTTTGATTTCCAAATGATAGTATGCTTAACTATTCTATTGAGTCCCTAATATATTTCAACTTGTACATATGATTCTAAAAGTCATATTTGATTTGGTCCATGTGATATCCGGAAGAGATTTGTTCCTGAAGTTCTATTTAATATGTTTCCGAGTCTGTCCATGATCCTGATTCACTTCTGATATAAGTATGTCTGATATGATCCAGTTTCTTATACGATTGAGCAACGAGATAAGTATAAAGAGTTTTGTTTCTGAAAGAATTTTGTAAGTCATAATGTCCTTAACATTCGGAAAAGATCTCAGATTTGTTCTAAAAGGCTTATGGAATGTTCTGTACTTCACATGTCCATAACTTTCTCATAAGAAGTCGGATTGACCCGAAACTTGTTTCTGAGCCGTCAGAGGTCGGTAAGTGTACGTATCTATCGGGTCTTGATTTGTGTGCATATGGTTTCGCACTACTCTGTTCGTGCAAGCTTTAGTTTTATTTCACTGAGCCCGGGCCAGGACATGTTCTCGTGCGCAACCCACTGCATTGTTCACCGAGACCCACCAGTAGAGGGCCGGGACACGTTATATGATGATGTCGCCAGATCCGGACCGGATCCCCTCTACCGAGTCCCTTATTGAAGGGCCGGGACACGTTATCCACCGAGTCCCTCACTGGCTGGCCGGGACACGTTACATGCATACATGACATTTGATGTGACATACATGATTCTATACACCGAGTCCCTCACCGAGGGCCGGGACACGTTATGCATATGTGATATACGATATTGATTTACATGATTCTATTCACCGAGTCCCTCACCGAGGGCCGGGACACGTTATGCATATGTGATATACGATGTTGATATACATGATTCTATTCACCGAGTCCCTCACCAAGGGCCGGGGCACGTTATCTGTTTACATGAGATATATGATTTACCGCGTCCCTCACGGGAGGGCCGGGGCACGTTATATGCATATGTGATACATGATTCTGACATGCATGATCTGTGTTTGGAAAGTAAGCGTTTTGGTAGTCTGTACGTTCTATATCCCTTCTGACATAGGATATCATCTGTGTTTGGAAAGTAATCAGTTTGGTATTCTGTACCTTCTGTACTCTTGATTCCGATTATGATTCTGTTTACTGTACTTCTTGTCTTACATGCTCAGTACATTTTCCGTACTGACCCCCTTTCTTCGGGGGTTGCGTTTCATGCCGCGCAGGTACACCTAGATGAGTAGAAGTCATTACAGAAGATGTTCCAGCGAAGTCGGTAGGCTCCACTTGTTCCTGGAGTGCTGCCGAGTCAGAGTATCTGTGCCGTTATGTCTGGTTAATGTAGAGACTTTGCAGACAGCGTCGTGGGTATTGGTTGTCAGTCTGTAAGCGGCTCCATCAGCTGATGTGTCATTTTGTGTTATGTAATAAATTTCATATGATTACCGATTTTATTTGATTTAAGAAAGACGAAAAGCATACTCTAAAAGCATTTATTATGAATTTCATTTGTATTTGATTTAAGAGTCCACAGAGATCGTATGTGTGATAAGTGCTTGCGGGTTCGCTCGGCCTTAAATAAAGGTCGGGTGCCCATCACACCCTGATCAAGATTAGGGTGTGACATGTTATATGCAAACTAAATTAATGGAAAATGATCATCCCAACTACCACCAAAATCCAACACACACGCCCGTAGTATATCTTCTAAGGTTTGAATGGTACGTTCGACCTGCCCGTCAATTTGTGGATGAAATGCCGTGCTAAACTTCACTGATGTGCCCAAGCCTTCTTGAAAAGACTTCCAGAACTTAGCTGTAAACTGTGTTCCTCTATCTGTGATATAGACAATGGAATACCATGGAGTCGCACAATTTCCCTGAGATACAGCCTTGCATAGTCTTCGGCTGAGTACGTGGTTCTAACTGGAAGAAAATGGGCTGCTTTTGTCAATCTATCCACGATCACCTATATCGAATCATATTTTCCTCGGGAACGAGGTAATCCCATGATGAAATCCATGTTAATCACTTCCCATTTCCAAGTGGGAATTTCTATCGCTTGCAATAAGCCTCCTGGCTTTTGATGTTCTGCTTTTACTTGTTGGCAATTTGGACATTGTGCTACAAATTCTGCTATGTCTCTCTTCATGCCATCCCACCAATACATCATCTTGAGATCATGATACATTTTGGTTGAACCCGGGTGAATAGAATATCGAGAGCACTGTGCCTCTTCTAGAATTCATCGGCGCAATTCCGCCACATTCGGCACACACAACCTGTCTCGGTATCTAAGAATTCCATCACTAGAAACTTCAAATGGAGACTTTTCCTTTCCATGCGATGCGTCTCTATAATGGCATAATTGAGGATCTTCATACTGCCGTTCCTTCACTTCCAGATCTAAGGACAGAATTGTGGAATCTTTGATACTAATACCTGCATCACCTGAATCAATTACACGCACTCCCAGATTAGCCAATCGATGAAGTTCTTGAACCATCTCTTTTCTTTCCGGAGGGATTTCACATAAACTGCCCATTGATCGGCGGCTAAGTGCATCGGCTACTACATTCGCCTTCCCGGGGTGGTATAAAATGCTAACATCATAATATTTTAATAATTCTAACCACCGCCTCTGCTGTAGGTTCAACTCCCTTTGCTTGAAAATGTACTGGAGGCTCTTGTGATCTGTATAGATATCAACATGCACACCATACAAATAATGCCTCCACATTTTCAGGGCATGAATAACCGCAACCAATTCAAGATCATGCGTCGGATAGTTCTTTTCATGTTTCCACAATTGTCTCGAAGCATATGCAATAACTTTACCATGTTGCATCAACACGCATCCTAATCCCACACCGGAAGCATCACAATACACAACGTAGCTATCTGACCCTTCTGGAAGTGTTAAGACTGGAGCTGAGGTCAATCTGTTTTTCAACTCTTGGAAACTACGTTCACAAGAGTCATTCCATTGGAATTTAGCCGACTTTTGGGTTAACTTCATCAATGGGGCTAAAATGGATGAAAAGCCCTCTACAAACCATCTATAATAGCCTGCTAAACCCAAAAAACTACGAACTTCTGTAGGCGTCGTAGGCCTTGGCCAACTCTTCACTGCTTCAATTTTCTGAGTGTCAACTCGAATGCCATCGTATGAAATAATATGGCCCAGAAATGTCACAGAATTTAGCCAGAACTCACACTTTGAAAATTTTGCATATAGCTCCCGGGCTCGAAGAATACCAAGAACGATCCTCAAATGATCTGCATGTTCCGATTCCGTGCAAGAATATAATAGAATATCATCAATGAATACAATCACAAATATAACCAAGAGAGGCCTGAATACGTTGTTCATCAAATTCATAAATACAGCCGGAGCATTAGTCAACCCGAATGACATCACTCGGAATTCATAGTGGCCATATCTCGTTCTGAAGGCTGTTTTTTGAATATCCGCTTCCCTAACTCTCACTTGATGGTAGCCCGACCTCAAATCTATTTTTGAAAACCACTTGGCACATTGCAATTGATCGAATAAATCATCAATCCCTGGAAGAGGGTATCTGTTATTTATCGTCACTTTGTTCAATTGCCTGTAGTCGATACACATTCGTAGAGATCTGTCTTTCTTTCTCACAAACAAGACCGGTGCTCCCCATGGCGATGAAATGGGTCTAATGAATCCCTTCTCAAGCAAGTCTTTCAGCTGCGCCTTTAGCTCCTTTAATTCTACCGGAGCCATTCGATAAGGGGGAATAGAAATAGGCTTTGCGTCCGGAAATACATCAATAGCGAAATCAATTTCCCTTTCTGGTGGAAGGCCTGAAAGTTCATCTGGGAATACGTTTGGAAACTCATTCACCACCGGAACTGACTGGAAAATTGGTTGCTTTGCCTCGGTACCATGAACCCGAACCAAGTGGTAAATATAGCCCTTGGCTATCATCTTTCTTGCCTTGAGTTAGGAAATAAACCGACTTTTCGGAGATGCTGTATTACCCTGCCATTCGAGCACGGGCTCTCCCGGAAATTGGAATCGAACCACTTTTGTGCGACAATCAACATTTGCATAACAGGAAGCCAACCAATCCATACCCATGATTACATCGAAATCTACCATTTCTAACTCAATCAAGTCAGCCTTGGTCTGTCGATCGCATATCACAATAACACAATTTTTGTACACTTGTCTTGCTATCACAGGATCACCAACTGGAGTAAGTACCTCAAAAAGTTTAATTGACTCTGGTTTTACCCTGATACAACCATCAACGTATGGAGTAATATAAGAAAATGTAGAACCCAGATCTATCAACGCATACACATCACGGGAGAATATAGACAATATACTTGTGACTACATCCGGAGAGGACTCGAGGTCCTGTCGTCCCGCTAAAGCATACACACGGGGCTGAGTGGCACCCGAAGTAGATGCTGCCCCTCGGCCTCTGCCTCGGCCTGCTGTCATCTGGGAAGTCTGCCCTGCAGGGCGTGCTGATGAGGAACCCGCTGCTGAGCCTTTGGGATGAACCCCACCTCTACCATATCGCAAGGGACAATCTCGCATCAAATGTTCAGTCTGCCCACAAACATAACAACCATCAGTGTCTTGACGACACGACCCGGAATGTAATTTGCGGCACCGACTACATCGTGGAACTGGCGGTCGTCTGTGACTGTAATAACCCCCAAATTGAGAACCCAGAGCTATTGAGCTCTGACCCTATCCCGACGGAAAAGAGCGATCAAATCCCCTGTCCGCGAACCGGGGAGGTGCACTAGTCGCTGACTGGCCTGGATGCCGGGAATAAGCCTGCCTCGATCCCTCTCTATAATCACCACCTATGCCTTCAGATCTAGCCCTTTTGTTTTGTCTCCTATCACTGTCGCGATCGCCCCTTTGTTGTCGTTGTCGCCCCTCTAAATTCTGAGCATGGGCCTGTATCTGGGAAATGTACATCCCGTCTTGCAAGGAAGCCATCAGACAATCTCTAAATAAATGCGGTCCCAAACGACTCACAAATCTATGTACCCAATCTCCCATGTCGGCCACCATAGTAAGAGCATATCTAGCCAAAGAATTGAATTGCATACTATACTCCCGGGCACTCATGTTTTCCTGTCTAAAATTCAGAAATCTATCCGCTCTAGCTCGGCGGACCTCGGGTGGCAAATAGTGGCGAATGAAAGCATCTACGAACTCTTGCCAAACCGGAGGAGGCGCATTCTCCCCTCTTGATAACACCCAATTTTTGTACCATAACATCGCCACATCCCGGAGTCTATAGGATGCCAACTCCACGGATTCGATTTCGGAGGCATGGACAATCTTCCATGTCCTCAATATTTCATCAATAAAACCTTGTGGGTTTTCCTCCGGCTTTGACCCGAAGAATTCTGGGGGATTTAGACTCATAAAATCACGGGCCTTTGTACTTGCTGCCCGGTCACTTGAACCCATATTTTGTCATTGTGCTTGTGCGGCAACCAATTGGGTCAATAACTGAATAGCCTCGGTCATTTGTTGACCCGAACAAGCCGGCGAAGGAATTGGATCTGGGGCTCCTCTTTACTCTTACACATTAGGCGGGGTAGAAGAAGTATTTGACAAGGCCTCGTTGTGCGATTCGCCTTCCTCTATATTCATCGGAGGCTCTCTTTCTACCCGCCTCTTTGTTGTAGGCTTGCCCTTCTGGGCAGCTGTAGCCTTTCCCTTTGGCGGCATTCTGAAATCATAACACACTATTAGAGAGGATAAAATCTTATACACGGCTCTATCGCACGATCTTATAGAAGAAAGATGGTCATATTTCCTAAATGCCCCGTAGCCTCTTGTTTATTGATGTGGCGCGCTACACACCATAAACAAGACTCTACTAGACGCGGCTCGTAGACACTTCCTAGAACCGAATTGCTCTGATACCACTTTTGTCACAACCCAGCTAGGGGCCGTGATGGGTACCCGGGGCTAACCACCAAGCACCGCTCGTGCCATCACTTATTAAGCTTATTTAGCAATCGTTTATCCGATTCATGCTTAATTTATAAAAATCCATTTTTATTTAGAAACGAAATGCTTTTATACATACGAGCCCTTAGGCTAGCAAAATAATATACATACATATATATATATATACATAATGACCATGCCATGAAACCACATGACCCACTTCGAGTATCTACGAGCCTCGAATAGATGACATCTACAACTGTACACAAAAGAATCATCATGGGCACCTCCGGGACAATGGAGGGCTTTCAGTCATTTAGCAGCCTCTAAGAATTCGAAGCAAGATCTTCCCCCTATCTACCTGTGGGCATGAACACAGCGTCCATAGAAAAAGGATGTCAGTACGAATATTATACTGAGTATGTAAGGCAGGAATGAAATAAACAAACATAATAGAAAGATCATGAGTCATGAGACAAAGATATAACCAGCACTAATGTCATAGGCAATCGTATTACTATCATATTTCACATTTTACACAATCATAGTACACATGTTATCACATCCCATACATCATCACGTACGTCATCATATACATCATCACATCATAATTTGTATCGTTACCCGCGTCCGGGTAACCCTCACATGCCGCCCACTAGTGGTGATCATGCCCGGCCCTCTCGGCTCGGCGTAAACATCGCAGCCCACATTAGCGGTGACATGCCCGGCCATATAGGCGTGGTGGAATCATACGCAGCCCGCATTAGCGGTGACATGCCCGGCCATATAGGCACGGTGGAATCTTATCATCACAACATCAATCATAACACGTCATTGTTATACATCTCAAGCCATGGCATCATATTATCATTTCTTAGTGTTCCATGTATCCCATAGTGTTACAACTTAACATTACTTATCATCTTATTGTCATAACATACAATAGCATTAAGAGCATTCATTAGGATTTAAGACAACCATACTATGTCAGGGTGACGTAAGTTAGTGAACCCCCGATTGTATTATGGAAATTTATTAGTATCATGCCTCGCCTTGAAGGGAATAAAACATAAGGCGAGTGTTAACAAAAATAACATCATTAGCATTGTAGGAACATCATGCCACAATTTCTTGAGCCTCTAGACTCTAGCTCATTGTCATCACTATCATGCTCATAGGGGATTTAATATATAGAAGGACTCTTAAGCTTCATCTTATAGAAGGATTTGTCGAAAGCTTAAAGGATTCATGCCTTTTGAAAGAAGAGTTAAGCCTCACATACCTTTGTCGTTTAAGCAATTTAGCATTTGCTTATTCTACTTCAATGTCAAGCCTCTACCTTCAAAAAGAGGATTCGTACGATCGTTAGTTAACCAAGCATAAGAACGCACTACTATTTCTAGAGAAAATTGGGTAGCACTTCCTTTGTTTATACTACTTTTCCCGTATTACATATCAACTCCCAATCACCCACAATAACAATCACAATATAGCAAATCACAATTATCATTCATATACAATGGCCATGATCCACCATTTCTCTTCCTTTTTCCCCACATTTATGGTTTTGGGTTCGCTATCGTATTTTCCCACGTATCACACTTATCTCATGGTCTACATGTCATTTATAACACATTCAAACTCACAACACACTAACATTCGTGATCCAACTCAACTACCACTCACTCATGACACTATTCACTCTTGGATGACCCATTTGCTATGTTCTTCTACAATTCGGGTATCTTATCCTTCCAATACCTTAAACAACATCAAATGGTCACGAAACATACCTTGGATGATGGTTGAACAAGTCTTGAGTGGAGTTCTCCCTCTTTCACCAAAACCCTATCTCACCTCTCTTGGTTTCCTTTGAAGAAGATGAGTTTTACTTGAGTTTCATACAGTTTGATTCATGGATTATGTGTTATTGATCTTAGTTTCCCTTGGATTTCTCTTGTAGTGGAAGAGTAGAGAGTCTTCTAGATTGTTCTTGAAGAGTGGAGAGTGAATGAAATGAATAATGAAATGAAAGAGTCCCTTATATTAAAATACCAAAAGCTGGCCGACCATCTTTATACGGACCAACATATGGTCAGTAAAGCTGGCCGACCATCTTTATACGGACCAACATACGTTCCGTATAATATTTACTGACCGTATGTTGGGATCGTATATTTGGTCCAGTGAACCTTGGTGTCCTGGGCTGGATCTACGGACTAGACATACGGTCCGTATATATTATACGGCCAGTATGTTGTCCAGTTTTCCGAAACTTGTTTTCGTCGACTCGTTTGATCTCCGATCCTTATGGAACCTTCTTAACACTTGTTTAACACTTCAATACCCATCTAAAGGATGTTATTGCTTATCCCTAAGACCTCCTTATGCCATCACCAAATCATTGCTTGTTATTCTTATCTGATACACCACGTATGATTCATTTTCCTTAGCAACTTTCTTTCCTTGCATTGTATGCCTTTAGAATCTCGTCGAGGGTCATCTAATACTCCTTATTGGTCGTCAAAACATCGCTTACGCTACGCTCTTGGTTAGCTTATTCACTGTACATATGCGGGGGATTTTCCAAGGTGTAACATTCTCCCCCCCCCCCCCCCCCCCCCTTTTGGAACATTCGTCCTTGAATGTTAAACACTCGAGATTCTACAAAAATTTCGCCAGAGTTTCCCATGTAACTTGGCACTACCAACCTGTCACAACAACCCATAATATCATTGCCTCACAGGGATACACCACAATAGCATCTTATCTATGGCCTCACATGACCAAGAACATAAAGATAAAGCGTACATACCTTATATTGTCGGCGTTTCATTGTGTATCTCTCCTGGGGGTTGGAATAAGTGCGAATACTTGGACCTCATCTTCTCTTCTACCTCCCAAGTCATTTCTTCCCGATTGTTGTGTTGCCATAGGACTTTGATTGAAGCTACCTCTTTATTTCGAAGCTTTCGCACTTGCCTATCCAAGATGGCAATAGGCACCTCTTCATAAGTTAGTCTTTTTGTTATCTGCACATCGTCTATCGGGACAATCTTTGTGGGATCTCCAACACACTAGCGGAGCATCAAAACATGAAAGACTGGATGGACTGATTCAAGCTCGGAAGGCAATTTCAATTCATATGCTACCTGTCCCACCTTGCGAATGACTTTGTAGGGTCCGATGTACTTAGGACTTAGCTTCCCCTTCTTCCCAAATCTCATTATCCCTTTCATTGGCGACATTTTCAAAAATACCCAATCGTTAACTTGAAACTCCAAGTCTCGTCGGCGGTTGTCCGCATAGGACTTTTGCCGACTTTGGGCCGTTAACAACCGATCTCGAACCACCTTGACCTTTTCCACTGCTTGCTGGATCAATTCGGGGCATACTAATTGTGCTTCTTCTATTTCGAACCATCCGATTGGATATCTACATTTCCTTCCATATAACGCTTCATACAGAGCCATTTGTATACTAGAATGGTGGATGTTGTTATATGCAAACTCAATTAATGGCAAATAATCATCCCAACTACCACCAAAATCCAACACACACACCCATAGCATATCTTCTAAGGTTTGAATGGTACGCTCGGCCAGCCCATCATTTTGTGGATGAAATGTCGTGCTAAACTTCACTTGCATGCCCAAGCCTTCTTGAAAAGACTTTCAGAACTTAGCTGTAAACTGTGCTCCTCTATCCGTGATAATAGACAATGGAATACCATGGAGTCGCACAATTTCCCAGAGATACAGCCTTGTATAGTCTTCTCTTGAGTACGTGGTTCTACCTGGAAGAAAATGGGCTGCTTTTGTCAATCTATCCATGATCACCCATATCGAGTCATATTTACCACGGTAACGAGGTAATCGCACGATGAAATCCATGTTAATCACTTCCCATTTCCAAGTGGGTATTTCTATCGCTTGCAATAAGCCTCCTGGCTTTTGATGTTCTGCTTTTACTTGTTGGCAATTTGGACATTGTGCTACAAATTTTTCTATGTCTCTCTTCATGCCATCCCACCAATACATCATCTTGAGATCATGATACATTTTGGTTGAACGCGGGTGAATAGAATATCAAGAGCAATATGCCTCTTCTAGAATTCGTCGGCGCAATTCCGCCACATTCGGCACACACAACCTGCCTCGGTATCTAAGAATTCCATCACTAGAAACTTCAAATGGAGACTTTTCCTTTCCATGTGATGCGTCTCTATAATGGCATAATTGAGGATCTTCATACTGCCGTTCCTTCACTTCCAGATCTAAGGACAGAATTGTGGAATCTTTGATACTAATACCTGCATCACCTGAATCAATTACACGCACTCCCAGATTAGCCAATCGATGAAGTTCTTGAACCATCTCTTTTCTTTCCGGAGGGATTTCACATAAACTGCCCATTGATCGGCGGCTAAGTGCATCGGCTACTACATTCGCCTTCCCGGGGTGGTATAAAATGCTAACATCATAATATTTTAATAATTCTAACCACCGCCTCTGCTGCAGGTTCACACCATACAAATAATGCCTCCACATTTTCAGGGCATGAATAACCGTAACCAATTCAAGATTATGCGTCAGATAGTTCTTTTCATATTTCCGCAATTGTCTCGAAGCATATGCAATAACTTTACCATGCTGCATCAACACGCATCCTAATCCCACACCGGAAGCATCACGATACACAACGTAGTCATCTGGCCCTTCTGGAAGTGTTAAGACTAGAGCTTAGGTCAATCTGTTTTTCAACTCTTGGAAACTACGTTCACAAGCGTCATTCCATTGGAATTTAGCCGACTTCTGGGTTAACTTCATCAATGGGGCTGAAATGGATGAAAAGCCCTCTACAAACCATCTATAATAGCCTGCTAAACCCAGAAAACTACGAACTTCTATAGGCGTCGTAGGCCTTGGCCAAGTCTTCACTGCTTCAATTTTCTGAGTGTCAACTCGAATGCCATTGTATGAAATAATATGGCCCAGAAATGTCACAGAATTTAGCCAGAACTCACACTTTGAAAATTTTGCATATAGCTCCCGAGCTCGAAGAATACCAAGAACGATCCTCAAATGATCTGCATGTTCCGATTCCGTGCGAGAATATACCAGAATATCATCAATGAATACAATCACAAATAGATCCAAGAGAGGTCTGAATACGTTGTTCATCAAATTCATAAACAGCCGGAGCATTAGTCAACCCGAATGACATCACTCGGAATTCATAGTGGCCATATCTCGTTCTGAAGGCTGTTTTTTGAATATCCGCTTCCCTAACTCTCACTTGATGGTAGCCCGACCTCAAATCTATTTTTGAAAACCACTTGGCACATTGCAATTGATCGAATAAATCATCAATCCATGGAAGAGGGTATCTGTTCTTTGTCGTCACTTTGTTCAATTGCCTATAGTCGATACACATTCGTAGAGATCCGTCTTTCTTTCTCACAAACATGACCGGTGCTCCCCACGGCGATGAACTGGGTCTAATGAATCCCTTCTCAAGCAAGTCTTTCAGCTGCGCCTTTAGCTCCTTTAATTCTGCCGGAGCCATTCGATAAGGGGGGATAGAAATAGGCTTTGTGTCCGGCAATACATCAATAGCGAAATCAATTTCCCTTTCTGGTGGAAGGCCTGGAAGTTCATCGGGAATACGTCTGGAAAATCATTCACCACCGGAACTGACTGGAAAATTGGTGGCTTTGCCTCGGCATCATGAACCCGAACCAAGTGGTAAATATAGCCCTTGGCTATCATCTTCCTTGCCTTGAGGTAGGAAATAAACCTACCTTTCGGATATGCTGTATTACCCTGCCATTCGAGCACGGGCTCTCCCGGAAATTGGAATCGAACCACTTTTGTGCGACAATCAACACTTGCATAACACGAAGCCAACCAATCCAAACCCATGATTACATCGAAATCTACCATTTCTAACTCAATCAAGTCAGCCTTAGTCTGTCGATCGCATATCACAATAACACAATTTTTGTACACTTGTCTTGCTATCACAGGATCACCAACTGGAGTAAGTACCTCAAAGGGTTTAATTGACTCTGGTTTTACCCCGATACAACCATCAACGTATGGAGTAATATAAGAAAATGTATAACCCGGATCTATCAACGCATACACATCACGGGAGAATATAGACAATATACATGTGACTACATCCGGAGAGGACTCGAGGTCCTGTCGTCCCGCTAAAGCATACACACGGGGCTGAGTGGCACCCGAAGTAGATGCTGCCCCTCGGCCTCTACCTCGGCCTGCTTTCATCTGGGAAGTCTGCCCTGCGGGGCGTGCTGAAGAGGAACCCGCTGCTGAGCCTGTGGGCTGAACCCCATCTCTACCATATCGCGAGGGACAATCTCGCATCAAATGTCCGGTCTGCCCACAAACATAACACCTATCAGTGTCCTAACGACACGACCCTGAATGTAATTTGCGGCACCGACTACATTGTGGAATTGGCGGTCGTCTCTGACTGTAATCACCCCCAAACTGAGAACCCGGAGCTGTCGAGCTCTGACCCTGTCCCGATGGAAAAGAGCGATCAAATCCCCTATCCACGAACCGGGGAGTTGCACTAGTCGCTGACTGGCCTGAATGTCGGGAATAAGCCTGCCTCGATCCCCCTCTATAATCACCACCTATGCCTTCAGATCTAGCCCTTTTGTTTTATGTCCTATCACTGTCGCGATCGCCCCTTTATTGTCGTTGTCGCCCCTCTAAATTCTAAGCATGGGCCTGTATCCGGGAAATGTCCATCCCGTCTTGCAAGGAAGCCGTCAGACAATCTCTTCATAAATGCGGTCCCACACCACTCACAAATCTATGTACCCGATCTCCCATGTCGGCCACCATAGTCGAAGCATATCTAGCCAAAGAATTGAATTGTATACTATACTCTCGGGCACTCATGTTCCCCTGTCTCAAATTCAGAAATCTATCCGCTCTAGCTTGGCGGACCTCGGGTTGCAAATAGTGGCGAATGAAAGCATCTATGAACTCTTGCCAAACCGGAGGAGGCACATTCTCCCCTCTTAATAACACCCAATTGTTGTACCATAACACCGCCATATCCCGGAGTCTATAGGATGCCAACTCCACGGATTCGGTTTCGGAGGCATGGACAATCTTCAATGTTCTCAATATTTTATCAATAAAACCTTGTGGGTCTTCCTCCGGCTTTGACCCAAAGAATTTCGGGGGATTTAGACTCATAAAATCACGGGCCTTTGTACTTGCTGCCCGGTCACTTGAACCCACATTTTGTCGTTGTGCTTGTCCGGCAACCAATTGGGTCAATAACTAAATAGCCTCGGTCATTTGTTGACCCGAAGCAGCCGGCGGAGGAATTGGAGCTGGGGCTCCTCTTTGCTCATCCACATTAGGCGGGGTAGAAGAAGTATTTGACAAGGCCTCGTTGTGCGATTCACCTTCCTCTATATACATCGGAGGCTCTCTTTCTACCCGCCTCTTTGTTGTAGGCTTGCCCTTCTGGGCGGCTGTAGCCTTTCCTTTTGGCGTCATTCTGAAATCATAACACACTATTAGAGAGGATATCATCTTACACACGGCTCTATCGCACGATCTCATAGAAGAAAGATGGTCATTTTTCCTAATTGCCCCGTAACCTCTTGTTTATTGATGTGGCGCACTACATACCATAAACAAGACACTAATAGACACGGCTCGTAGACACTTCCTAGGACCGAACTACTCTGATACCACTTTTGTCACGACCCAGCTAGGGGCCGTGACGGGTACCCGGGGCTAACCACCGAGCACCGCTCGTGCCATCACATATTAAGCTTATTTAGCAATCGTTTATCTGATTCATGCTTGATTTATAATAAAATCCATTTTTATTTAGAAACGAAATGCTTTTATACAAACGAGCCCTTAGGCTAGCAAAATAACATACACACATATATATATACATAATGACCATGCCATGAAACCACACGACCCACTTCGAGTATCTACGAGCCTCGAAGAGATGACATCTACCACTGTACACAAAAGAATCATCATGGGCACCTCCGGGACAATGGAGGGCTTTCAGTCTGCTAGCAACCTCTAAGAATCCGGAGCAAGATATTCCCCCTGTCTACCTGTGGGCATGGACACAGCGTCCATAGAAAAGGGACGTCAGTACGAATATTGTACTGAGTATGTAAGGCAGGAATGAAATAAACAAACATAATAGAAAGATCATGAGTCATGGGACAAAGATATAACCTGCACCAATGTCATAGGAAATCGTATTACTATCATATTTCACAGTTTACACAATCATAGTACACATGTTATCATATCCCATACATCATCACGTACGTCATCATATACATTATCACATCATATTCTGTATCGTTACCCGCGTCCGGGTAACCCTCACATGCCGCCCACTAGTGGTGATCATGCCTGGCCCTCTCGGCTCGGTGTAAACATTGCAGCCCGCATTAGCGGTGACATGCCCGGCCATATAGGCACGGCTGAATCTTATCATCACAACATCAATCATAACACGTCATTGTTATACATCTCAAGCCAGGAATCATGTTATCATTTCTTAGTGGTCCATGTATCCCATAGTGTTACAAGTTAGCATTACTTATCATCTTATTGTCATAACATACAATAGCATTAAGAGCATTCATTAGGCTTTAAGACAACCATACTATGTCGGGGTGACGTAAGGTCGTGAACCCCCGATTGTATTATGGACATTTATGAGTATCATGCCTCGCCTTGAAGGGGATAAAACATAAGGCGAGTGTTAACAATAATAACATCATTAACATTGTAGGAACATCATGCCACAATTTCTTGAGTCTCTAGACTCTAGCTCATTGTCATCACTATCATGCTCATAGGGGATTTAATATATAGAAGGACTCTTAAGCTTCATCTTATAGAAGGATTTGGGGAAAGCTTGAAGGATTCATGCCTTTTGAAAGAAGAGTTAAGCCTCACATACCTTTGTCGTTTAAGCAATTTAGCGTTTGCTTATTCTCCTTCAATGTCACGCCTCTACCTTCAAAAAGAGGATTCGTACGATCGTTAGTTAACCAACCATAAGAACGCACTACTATTTCTAGAGAAAATTGGGCAACACTTCCTTTGTTTATACTACTTTTACCATATTCCATATCAAATCCCAATCACCCACAATAACAATCACAATATAGCAAATCACAATTATCATTCATATACAATGGCCATGATTCACCATTTCTCTTCCTTTTTCCCCACATTTATGGTTTTGGGTTCGCTATCGTATTTTCCCGTGTATCACACTTATCTCATGGTCTACATGTCATTTATAACATATTCATACTCACAACACACTAACATTCATGATCCAACTCAACTACCACTCACTCATGACACTATTCACTCTTGGATGACCCATTTGCTATGTTCTTCTACAATTCGGGTATCTTATCCTTCCAATACCTTAAACAACATAAAATGGTCACGAAACTTACCTTGGATGATGGTTGAACAAGTCTTGAGTGGAGTTCTCCCTCTTTCACCAAAACCCTATCTCACCTCTCTTGGTTTCCTTTGAAGAAGATGAGCTTTACTTGAGTTTCATACACTTTGATTCATGGATTATGTGTTATTGATCTTAGATTCCCTTGGATTTCTCTTCAATTGGAAGAGTAGAGAGTCTTCTAGATGGTTCTTGAAGAGTGGAGAGTGAATGAAATGAAAAATGAAATGAAAGAGTCCCTTATATTAAAATACCAATAGCTGGCTGACCATCTTTATACGGACCAACATACGGTCCGTATAATATTTACGGACCGTATGTTGGGACCGTATATTTGGTCCAGTGAACCTTGGTGTCTTTCGCTGGATCTACGGTCTGGACATACGGTCCGTATATATTATACGGCCAGTATGTCTGGCCGTATGTGGTCATGTTTTCCGGAACTTGTTTTCGTCGACTCGTTTGATCTCCGATCCTTATCGAACCTTCTTCACACTTGTTTAACACTTCAATACCTATCTAAAGGACGTTATTTCTTATCCCTAAGACCTCCTTATGACATCACCATATCGTTGCTTGTTATTCTTATCCGATACACCACGTATGATTCATTTTCCTTAGCAACTTTGTTTCCTTGCATTGTATGCCTTTAGAATCTCGTCGAGGGTCATCTAATATTCCTTATTGCTCGTCAAAACATTGCATACGCTATGCTCTTGGTTAGCTTATTCACTGTACATATACGGGGGATTTTCCAAGGTGTAACACTTATATACATCTTAAATCATACATAACCATAAAGTGCGAAAATACTAAGTCAAATTCATCTCCCCAAGAACGTGAAGTCACAGTACAGAATGACTGATCAAACTACAAGTCTAGAAATATAATAAATGTCTGATCACAAGGGAATACTGTCTAAGGGAATAAGAAATAGACAATAAGAGAAGAAATCTGGAGCTACCGGCTAACAGGTGGCTCACCCTCAATCTCGAGATAAGAAGCCTTGAGGCTAAACATGGGGCTTCGATCTGGATATCATTGCAACTTCTTCTTCCTTAAAGTTATCATCAATTTCTTCAACTTGAGTTTTGAATGTGACAATTTTTTTCTTTTCTTCCCTTTGATACCTATTGATGTGATTTTTCTCAAAAGTCATCAAATTTCCTATCAGTTCATCATAAGTAATATTTTCTAGATTTCCATCTTCCCCATCTTCCAATACTATAGCCTTGGTTTCCCATGTCTTTGGTAAGTTTCTTACTTGTTGAGAATTTGAGTACACAACTCCAAGAGACTTGAGTTCACAGATGATTTACTGAATTTGGCGAACATTGATTCAATATTTTCATCATCCTTCATCACAAAGGTTTCATAGTCATGTCGTAGCGCATCGATCTTGTTTTCTCGAACTGTGGAAGTTCCTTCATAAATTGCATCCAACTTGTTCCACATTTCCTTAGTCGTCTCACAAGTTGATATCTTTCATATTCTTCTCCACATACTGCACAGTAGAGTAGACTTATGGCTCTGGCATTTGTTGTAATAACTTTTTGTTGTTCCTTAGTAATATCAAAGGACTCCACATCGACTTTGGCCTTAGCATCCTTGAGTTATCAGTAGGGATAGGTTTTGGTCCCTTTTTGACTACCAGCCATGCCTGATAATCAGTTGACATAAAAAAGATTTTAAACCTTTCCTTCCAGTGAGTGTAGTGATCACTACTGAAGTAAGGTGGCCTAGTAATGGAATGCCCATCTTGCAAAATAACTCCAGGAATGCAATATCCAGCCATTTGATCTTTCCTCACTTGCTATTAAGCAACTGAAAATGAGGTCTTGCTCTGATACCAATTGAAAGTGCAAGAGTGGGGTGAATTGTAATTTTTCGTTCAGTTAGTCAACTGCCTAGGATTAGTAGTTGACTATTTGACAAAATATGGGCAGAACGTAATTGACACCAGATATTTTGTACTGGTTCGGACTCAATGTGAATCCTAATCCAGTCCCCTTGGGTTTCAAGGGTGTTCTTTGCAGCTCTTAAAAAGTTTGGTACAATGGTTGGTTTTAATGGAGCTCCTACGTCTACACTCAAACACTCTTAATCTTTTTATACAACTCCTCACCAACTATATTATATTTTTCCATTTTTTTTGTTTACACTATAAATCACTTAGAAATACGATGTTTATGAAAAGTAAAGCAGAGAACTTGAGAAGTTGAGACGAAGGTATATTTTTCTTTGTCTTGATACGAGCCTTTAAATAGCAGTAGCTTGATGTGTTTGGCTTGAAGCAGAGATGGCAACCCAAGAGTATTGATCCTTGGAAAAAGGAATAATGATTCCTATTTTGCAAGAATAAGGATAGAGCTTTTAATGTTGTATATCTTCCTTACTTGATTTCCACATGGTCAATCTTCAATGACTTTGGAGCGTTTGAGCCTTGGTACTTGCTTTCTTGTTCGGAAAGATTTAATTGATCTGAAGCTTCTCTTGATTGATTACTACATTGTCACTTCCATCCTTGAAAGATTTACTTTCCTTTGATAAAAGGAAATATCTCTTACTGGTACTTGGCTTGATTTTGGCGCGGCTTCTTCAAATAAGCTAATGCTTATTTATCTTGTTATAAACCCTCTTTGGTGATAATTGACTGGGCTTTACAGCTTCGTGGACTCTTTATGGGCTATGCATATCTAGCGGGCCCAATTTCGCCTTTGAGTATTTTTCCTGCATATTAAACATGTCATCATAAAAATATTAACACTAACACACTAGACCTGTCATGGCCCTAGAAAGGAAATCTGGTCCGGGAACCTCATCTATACGGGGAGCCACAGCTGCAGCTGGATGTGCCCCTGGAGCACGGAACCTTTCTGGGATTTCATCATCTAATCTAACTCTCTGGCTATCAGGCGTACCTAGTAGAACACCTGCCTGAGTCATCCCCTCAAGTAGGTTCAACACTTAAACCAAGGCATCAGATAGAACTGGAGTAGCAATAATATCGGGGCTGAGCTGGTGCTGGTCCTAGCCATTCCTCCTCAAAGACCTCATCCTGATGATCCGCCTGTGGCTCGGGAGACACGGATCTAGCTCAAGCCTGACCAGCCATGGCTGCCCTGCCCCTAGCTAGTGCTGCCCTTCTGCCCCAAGCTCGGCCCCTACCCCGTGCTGCTGCCCACGCGGCCGGCACTGGCACCTAATTGATCGCAGCTCTAGCACGCGTCCTCACTATCTGTGAGAGAATAGGAGCAATCAGATACCAATTTGAACCAACTAGATACCAATTAGAACGAAATAGCACGAAAGGAATGAAAGAATGGAGTTTTCCTAGTGTCCCATAGCCTCTCGATGATAAGTACATACGTCTTTGTACCGATCCGCAAGACTCTGCAAGACATGTTCTTTTACTATGAGATCGGTGAGCCTAGGACTCTGATATCAACTTGTCCTGACCCAAATCATAGTCATGATTGCACCCACACTAACCCCCCTGGTGGATGAACCACCCCCTCAATCAATACTTAGTCAATGTAATAACTAAGCGGAAATAAATAACACCTGTCACACCCCATTTTAACCGGGTTCGATTTAGGGAGTATGACGTATTGGTGATTCCTATTTATTTGTTTCAAGGAGTCGCCACCTAATTAATTTAATGGTGAATTAGGACACCTAAATATTAACTAAGGTAAAGTTAAAACTAAACCTCCGTTAATGGTCTGCTAACCAGTGTGATTCTAGGTAAGGGCTCTATATTATCCTAAAGGGAAGGTGTTAGGCATCCTTTAGAATCCGTTAACTACGGTTATCCGGCCAAACTTAGGTTAATTAATTATATTGAAATATAATGTTTAAATTTTAAAATGATTCACAAATGTTTCTAAAATTTTAAAAGGAAAATAATATTAGTGAAAATAAGATTTATAAAAATTTAATATGAAAGAAAACTTGAAATTCCATTTTTTAAATAGGACTTATAAATACCGCTAAGACTTTAAATGAAAATACTAATGATATTATTTGAAATAATACTTGTAGAAAATATAATAATGTGCGTAAGAGAAGATTCTAAAAATTAAATGAAACTTGAAATTATCGACGAAGCCTTAAATAAAAAATAATATTTAATAAAATTTATAGGAAATGTGATAATTTGCATGAAATAAAACTTATAAGCATTGTTAAGATAAAAATGTCATTTAAAGAAGATTTACAAATGTGGCTAAACTTTAAAATAAAACGCTATTTAATATAAGATTTTATAAAATATGATAATTTGCCCATAAATAATAGCTGTTAAGAAGAGATTTGGCAGTTTTGCACTTTGAATAAATCGTATTATTTGATTATAACAATGTAGAAAAATCTAAGCTTATAAATAAGATTCAAAAGGAAGTGAGTTTTCTTTATCATTTTTTCTATAAAATATGGGTGATTGATTCAAACTTGAAAGGGTTATTTATAAAATATGCTTGAATTTATATTTGTGTATTAGTGGTGTTTTGAAATTAAGATAACAAGAGATAAAATATGATTTCTTTAACTAAAAAAAAATATTAATTTATACTATCAATTATTTTAGGAGTAAATATTATAGATTCTATAAATAACTTTAATGTGAAAAGAAGAAAATGAAGCTTATGAGATTAATTATTAGTCTTCTTTAAACTAACTACCCATTACTAAACTAAATCTATTAACTCATTAAGGTTTATATAAACTAAATAAAAAACAAACAATTAGTATACAAATTAAATGCACAAAATAAATAAAGGAGAGATAATTAAAAATGGGCTCAACCCATATTTTAAGAAAGGCTGCTGTTAAATGGATCTGACCCATTTGGGCCACTGCTGCAAACACTATATGGGCCTTGGCCCAGCAATTTTTATTTTCTGCTGCGGAATAAGGACTGATCGGGGACGGCTCGAGATGATTATGTTGGACTTTTAGCCCAACACCGAATGCGGGGAGAAACGAGTCCCTCGGATTCGTATGTGAGGTTCATGCAAAAGATAAAAGGAAAAAAAAGGATTAGGACACAATTAGATGAATAGGATCAATATGCAAAATATATACTCGAAACAGTTCATGTATATGCGATATATAGTCGAGTATACCTCATGTATACATATATACTATTAATTGTGACCTGCTTGCAACGGGAAGGCATAAAAAAAATGAACAGGCAAGAACATAACATGCTCTTCTCAAATAATACGTTAACAACTCAATGACTTTCTCAAAGCCTTAACTGAATGTAGCAATCCAACACTCTATATTCCATTTGAAACAATTCAGAGCGCGCAGAATAAAACAGACAAACATGCAGGTGTACATCACAGGCAGAATTCGAATGAGGTATATAGGAATATTCATACGTATACAAACATGACTAACTCTCTTTATCTGTGCGCGCAAAAAGCTTCATGAAGACCAACATGGTTTCTTAACTGAGATTAAGAACCTGAATTTCCTTTTTCTTTTTTTTTTTTTTTATCGAGCACTAGAACCAAACTTCTTAAGCTAAACTGATACCAACCTTCCAATAATGCCTTAGCAGAGAATGACAAATAGGATGGACCAGGGACTAAAGTCTGGGTTTCCATCCAGTCAAAATTCTTTTAAAATGAGAATCAAGCTCAAACAGTTCAGATGAACCACATACTACTACAGAAATTTGGAGATTAGGAGCCATCCTCAAGTCTATAACTTCAACACAATGACATAGATCAAGTTTCACAGTTTAAAACTCTCTTTATTGAGTTCCTAGATAAGTGATCAAAGACTAATAATTAAACCAATCCAACATGATCCCAAATAAAGCTGGATATGTGACTATTTAACTGATTCATACTAGATCGACTAAGTCATATTAGATTAAGTTCCACCAATGTGAGCAGCTGCAACAAATATGTCGAACTGATCATTTGCCAAATTAACTAGGATTGAAACCTAAAATGAACCTATAAATACTTCTAGCATGATTCCCATATATCGCTTAGATGCAACAGATCACAATTCATACGAATTTTAAAACGAAATATCTCCTAAGGATGTATACTCATATGATGCACGCCATGCTCATGGATGAACTTAAACAGATGAGACTCAGCAGGATTGATAAACTGAAACATCAATGAATGCGATGAAACAGAACACTTTCAAACAGAACAGATTCATATAGATTCAGATGCCCAGAGAACACAACTGAAACCAAAGATAAAAAGGGAGGGATATCTAAACTGGACATTAAGGAACCAGGGGAATCGCACTCATGTAACATTACCTCTCCCCACATAACTGAACTCAGGCGACTATCTATAAACTAACAGATTAAGATTTGCTGATTCCAGACTACAGGGATGTCTATTATGAATTAAGCTGATAGCAAATAAATCATATGAAGGGTATTTAGATTTCTCACGAACGTACATACCCAACTGACACACAATGAACATATCACGAGATAATTTCCATTAAGCTAAATCTGATTTGCCAACTTAGACCTGTTATTGTATGCTAACATGGGTAGATAGACTGAAACAAAACTAACGCGTATGCTGACCCTCATTGACTGCAACAGAATTAACACCTCAAGGCCAAACTAACCAACTAATTTATATACTATACATATACGAAAACTCATAGGTCTAACCCAAACAGAGGCCAACATAGCATCAATTTCTCTCGACAACTATCAGACTAATTTTCAACTAACCAGCAAGCACATGAAACGCATACAACACATAAGACAGACAGAAAACTTTCAGTTCACTGATAAATTCATGAGGGAAGGGATGTTTACCGACCTTTTTCGGATGCAGCGAAGTGGGTATGGGGTTTCCAATTTACCTCGAAACACTTCAGAATTCGAACTCGTGTGTATTCAGATTCAAACGAGCACCCAAAGTAGAACAGAACAAGGTTTAATCTTTTGTGACCGATCAATAAAATTGAAAATCGATGTTCTAAAGGAGAACTGGAGCCATCAAAGACTTGTATTTTCAAGGGAAATTTAGCGATTCAATAATTTCGATTCTTGGGGAATTTCCGCGATATTCTCAAAAAAAAAACCCCCCCCTTTCTGAACGACTAAACTGGTATTTATAGGGTTTAGACTAGGGTTTGATGTGCTGAAGAGGAGCGTGGGGAACAAGAAGGTGTGGGAGTGTCAGAGGTATGGTGGAGGCGACACAATGAAGTGGAACGGCAATGAAGAGTGGAGGTGAGCGTGGGAGATGGCAGGTGAGCAGTGGGTGTAGGAATAATGGAGGTAACGTGGGGTGTCAGGGGTAACGTGGGGAACAGAGGAGGTATGGGTGTAGGTGATGGAGGCGACGGAGTGGAAGGTGGTGGTGCGGAGAAGGAAGGCGGGAAGCGAGGGAGTGGCGATGAAGGAGATAAGGAGAAAAGGGGAGGGGAGGAGAGAAGAGCGGCGGAGGGGCGAGGAAAATGATAAGGGAACCCTAAAAGGGTTTCCCTTATCCTGAACGAAAATGGGCTGGACCCGGTCCATAAATGGACCGGGTCAATTTTTTTAGACCGGGTATTAAGAGAATAGGCTAATAAATTAAAACACGAATTATTCTAAAAATTGAGATAAGAGATATGGACTAGTCCAAAAAATATTAGGGATTAATCGGACTTTGATTTGGGGTCCGGTAAGTCACAATACGGACTGAGTGCAAGAAATAGTTTGACTTCTAAATTTGAATAAAAGACCCATTTTAATTAATGAATATACCGAGGGTGACAAAATATTACTTAATACCAAAAATGTGTGATTATTCGACTCGGGTAATAAAATCATATGATGTTATAACAGCCGTGTAATAATATATGTTATTTTTCTTTGAAAATCCGCACTAAATAAATACTATTATTTAATTATACAAAGATAAATGCGATGTGTGTGCGTAAGCTGGTAAAAGTACTGGAATGATAAAAATTGTGAATAATAATAATAATTATAATAGTAATAATAATAATAATAATAAAATACGGTAAATAATAATAATTGATAGAATAATACAATGGCGGTATTGATAAGAGGCTAATAATTATAGTAAACATAATATATATTTTTTTTATTTTTCCCGAAAATATTAGAAGCTTAAAAATAGGTATTTTGGCAGAGAGACGGGACAAAATTGGGTGTCAACAACACCAACAACTATAAGTCTTAAATCATACATAAACATAAAGTGCGAAAATACTAAGTCAAATACATCTCCCCTAGGACGTGAAGTCACAGTACAGAATGATTAATCCAAATACAAGTCTAGAAATATAATAAATGTCTGATCACAAGGGAATACTGTCTAAGGGAATAAGAAATAGACAATAAGAGAAGAAATCTGGAGCTGCGAGCTGACATGTGGCTCACCCTCCAATCTCGAGATCAGAAGTTTCAGGGCTAAACTCGGGGCCTTGATGTAGATCCTATCTCAAACTATACACACTAGAAAAAGTGCAGTAAGAGTAGTATTAGTACAACACACGTACTGGTAAGCATCATAGGCTAACTAAGATTAGATAACACATATGAAATACAAAAATCAACAGGTAGACAGGTAAGGTAATCAGACAATTAACAGACAACGAATATACTGAAATCCTCAAGTCATAGGCTAAATGAAGCTCTTAAACCACGACTTTGCCAATTCAAGGAAATACCTCATTTATAGATTACAACTCACAAGACCAACGAAATCGATAAGACAACATATTATGCGATAATGAGAGATGCAATGCAAATGAGATGTAATGTCGTGTAATGCAATGGCCAATATCTCACTCTGTACACACATGCTATAAGCATTTGTCACTTTAATAGTCATGACCCATGGGCGGCCCGTAGAGTCCGTGTACTAGCCACCTCGGATGGACTACAGGCCGTGGCTTTATCAACATATCCGATTTAAACCTTGGATCATAGCACTAATCACATGTTACTTCCATATTTCTCTTTCTTGCCATTTCAAACTGTTTCCATAACTCTTTCGATTCTGAATCCATTTCCGTAACTCTGTCACCGTGTATGAATGTATGAATGCCAGAATGAAGTATCACATGTAACAATGCCAATAAGTATGATACAGAATTCACAAGCACAAAAAGGCAATTCAATCCTTGCACGAATTATCAAGACTAGCATGGAAACATATCATGAAATCAATCCCAGTACAATAACTAGGGCCAGCACATCTCGCATCACCAAGAACACTTAGTTAAGTACACCACATGTCAATAAGTGCATAAAGAACGGTGACAAGCCCATATAATCAGAAATCTTACCAACCTAGTGGATTTAACACCACAGCCATACCAGAAGGCCTATCATGCTTTCCCCATCAACTACTACACAACACATGTATTCGCTACCTCGAATCTAAGCACGAGCCTCGAACTCGTCAAATCTGGGCCTTCCCTTTTTGGATTGCCTCCGAACGATCAAAGCCTAGCAATTAAACAATCTACATTAGACTACGATTCTAACGATATAAATATTGCTATGCTTTTGGAAAACTCCAAAATAACCCTAAAAGTGAACACGGGTCTATGAGGGTAAAATTGAAAATAAAGAACAAAATTACGTTACCCATATTCTAGATAATCACCAACCTTAATTCCATAGAATTCTAATCACATTTAAGCCTCCAATTTCATTAATATCCCCAAATCCCCAATTTTAACCTAGGCATTTTATATCTCTAAGCCCTAACCAAACATGATTACAACCACTAAAATAATGATAAGAATCAATTGAAAATCATCTAAATAGGATTAGGAACTTACCTCAAAGCCTAGATTAGCAAAAACCTCTTGAAAACTCTCCAAAACCAACTCAAGAACTTAGAATTTGTGAATGAGGAAGAACTGTCGGTTTGGGAATTAAATCCACTGTTACTACTGTGATGCCTTAGCAATCATGGTCTGAGACCAAGTCATCGCAAAGCACCGCGACTGACCCTCTCACACACACGCTCCTACGCAATCGCAAGGAGTCTTCACGTGATCGCGAAAGCTTGTCCCCCTTCATCCCAGGATCGCAACATCCTTCTTCGTGACTGCAACGAAAGATACCAACAACAGAACATCAGAAAACCGAACTTGCTTTTGACACTCAGAACGCCCCACAAACAAACCAAATATGCAAACTAATGTAAAAACACGCAACGAACTCATCCGTTTCCTCTGCATTCCCAATGGAGGTCTATTTGACTCGGTCAACCCCCAAAGTAAAGTTTATAACCAAAGACCTGAAACGTTCCCGAGTGCCTCAAAAATCAAACCAATCATCCTACCCAATTATAAATGACCCTCTGAACCTCATGGAATCGACGAAATTTTCAAAAAGGTTTATTTACCCAAAAGCCAACTATTGGTCAATGGTTTTTTACTTTAAACCTCTAATTCCCTCAAAACCAATCTGGATCGCCCCGGAAACTGCGCTACCCATCACTATGAGTCAAACATGCTCTGACGGAGCTAGGGGAAGAGGTAGAAGGGTCAGAAAGCCTAAATGACCAAACGGGTCATTACAGTGACTGTAATTCACTATCGTATCATTGCGAACAATCGCATAAGTTCGCCAGAAACTGCGCCGTCTCCTCTTTAACATTGAATCGGTTGGATTATTCCTTAACAGAATCTAACTGGTAAGATCCAAATTCTAAATAATCGGAATAATACCCATTTACTTTGTTTTAATTTGTAATTGGCTCGAGCGGGTCTTGGATCCGGTATGGGTTTTTTTAAGTGGTGGGTTGAATCTTTTATTCAGAGTGTGCCACGTGTCGGTTCCGTTAGAATGAAGGGTATATTTAGAACATTGCCTAAAAACGGGGGTATAAATGATCAAAAAGTATTACGGAGGATAAGATTCAACAATAAATAAAACTAGAGGGGTATATTCGACCCTTTTCCATTGACTTAACTAATTTCATTATTTGTGTATGAATTCATTTCTTTTGCGATATTATTAAGACAAATATACACACATTAAGATGTTTTTGTCACAATTAGGAGAATTTCATGGGAAACAATGAATATTGTTGAAAGAACACATGACAATGATCCATGGGAATGGGATGATGATGTCCTTAAAGAGACTTTCAGTGTGGAAAACTTCTGAAATATTTAGATTGATCAACCGATGACAAATAATCTTTTTTTATCATCCTTTATCTATGGTTCATTTAAGGCAGTCTTTCAAGGGACAAAATAAAGAAAGATGTAGATTTCTGATATTTTACCTTCTTTTTTTAATTTATTTATTCTTTATTACAAGATATCTAAATGCACGTAGTGTGGCCTATATATGTTATAGTGAATAATATATGGACCTTTGAATTTCAAAAATAAATTGTTAGCAACATCATGTAATTAAATAGTCCATTCAGACTATATATCAAGACTAAATCAAGTCAAAATCCAACAGTCACAAAATTCACATTCGAGTCTGATTCAACAACATAGGCCACATCGTTACCCCCGGTCAAATGTGCCTTATAGAGATATGTTACACCTCGACAAATTTTCCGTTGATGCACAGTGAATAGAATAACGAAGAGCACGAAGTATACGGTATTTCAATAAGTAAGGAATGCCATTTGATGACCCTAATTAAGATTTCAAAGATATTCGAGAAAGGGGGAGAAAGTTGCCAAGAGAAGGTAAGGCATACGATAGGTATGGGAAAGGAATTACGAGTAACAAGTTAATGAGGATTTAACAATGCTTTGGAGGAGAGTTATAACGTCCCTTAGATTGTTAATTAGGTGGTAAACAAGTGCTAAGAAGGTTCCATAAGGATTGGAGATCAAACGAGTCGACGAGAATGAACTTCGAATCACTGGAGATTATACGGCCAAACATACTGGCCGTATAAAACATACGGACCGTATGTTGGACCGTACAATCAGCCCAGATTGTCACCATTCTTTGGAGCAATTCTACGGCCAGACATACGATCAGTATAATTTATACGGACCGTATGTTGGTCCGTAGAACTGGTCGGGAATAGATTGGTGTATTTAATGAGGGACCAAGTCTTATTGCATTTCATTTCCATATCACACCCCTTCTCTCTAAAACATCTCTCTACATTTATTCCACAAGAATTCAAGAGGTATTAGTGATCAACAACATAAACTAAGTGAATCAAGTGTAAGAAACCCATTAAAAGATCATCCAAGTCAAGAAATCTCATTGGAGATGAACTAGGGTTTTGGCTCTAGTGAAGTATTTCCACCCAAAGCTTGTTCCTACAACATCTAAGGTAAGATTTATGGTATTTTCATGTTGTTTAACGTATTTGAAAGTTGAAATACTTGGATTGTTGAAGGATGTAGAAAAATGGGTCATGAATGTGGAATAGTGCCATTTTGAGTAATAGCTTGAATTAAGTTATGATTATTGATATGTTATAAATGATGTTAAGAACACGGGATAGGCAATGTATATGAATGAACGTATTCGTGTGTTATGACCATGGATATGGGTGATTGGAAGTGAATTGAGAAATATAGATAATGTGGATGAATAAAGGCTATTGTTATGATATTGTGAATGTATTATTGACGTTTGGGAGTTTATATACGATATGGAGGAATGTTGTATAAATAAAGGAGATGATGTCCAATTTTCTCTAGCTTTAGTCGTGTATGCTAGCTATCGATTTCTAATGATAGTATAACTTCAATGAAGGTAGAAATGTGAGCGTTGAAGGAGAACGTGCAAGTGGTAAAATAGTTAAATGGAAAGGTATGTAAGGCTAACCCTTCTTTCGTAAGGCATGGTTTTTTGGCCAATCTTCTAAATCTTTTATAAGTCTATGATGTCCTCCAAATGACTCTATCTTCAAAAGCTCTTAAGCTTATGATTCTCGATATGTTACGATTGTACTAAGTTCCCCATATGACGAGTAATCCTATAAGGATAGATGTAATGAATGACGATGATAGTGATAACGATATGATAACGACAATAATAGCGATGACGATAATGATGACGATAATGATGACGATAATGATAGTGATGATGATAGTAAAGATGCTTATGAGCTATTATGTATATGTATCTATGTATGACTATTATGGAACCCCGAGCTTATAAGGCCGGGTAGAATATGTATATATTTATGTAACGCGCGCACACCTCTACAGTTGGTACGGATAACCCTGAAACCTTGGTAGGGCCAGGTATGTGTAACCTTGAGCCTTGGTTGGCCAAGTATGTATGATAACCGAGCCTAGCCATGGTCGGGTACGTGAAACACCGAACCTTCTTGGTCGGGCATGCTATGTAAATGCTATGTATATGCTATGGTTATGTATATGATATAGATATGAGTGTGGATATGAAATGTAAATGAGTATGGATATGAAAACGGATACGAATTCGGAGGTATGTACACAACCTCGCATTAGAAATGGAAAGTCCCTATGAAAAACAAGTAAGTGCTTATGACGATGATTCTACTATCTCCCATCTAATGCTATTTCTCGCGTCGCTTATTATGCTTCTATATTGTTATTGATCATCCTTTACATACTTAGTACATTCTTCGTACTGACATCCTTTTGTTTCGGGACGCTGCGTCATGCCCGCAGGTGCCCAGGGAGACAAACTTGGCCCATAGCTACATTTCTCAGGGACTACATAGCGAAGCTCCATTTCATTCAGAGCTATAGCTTTTGTTACTTATTCTTTTGTGTACATATTTATGGGCATAGCGGGGTCCTGTCCCGCCTATATGATATGACATACTCTCCTTAGAGGCTCGTAGACATGTGTATATGGTTAGATGTGTATGGCCTTGTCGGCCTATATTTTGGATTTCATTTTGTTAGCCTCGTCGGCTTATGTACACTGATATGGGCATAGATGCCAATGATGATATAAAGGTATTGTTGTCCAATGGGACTAGTATGATTGATGAATGGAAATGTTCGATTTAGAATGTGGCTCATCTAGATGTAAATGTAAAGGTATGATAAGAGGTGCCCGGGTGGGCTAGCACCAGGTGCCCGGGTTGGCTAGCACCGGGTGCCCATCGCGGCCCTCCGGTTGGGTGGTGACAAAAGTGGTATCAGGGCAGTTCTTTCCTAGGGTGTGTCTACGAGCCATGTCCAGTAGAGTCTTGGTTATGGGTGTGTTGCGCGCCATACTTATAAACAAGAGGTTGCGGGCATTTTAGGAATGATTGACCTTTTTTCTTCATAACATCGTGTGATAGAGCTATGATATAAGTCCTTCCTTCTCCTTAACCGTGTATTATGCATTTCAAAGATGCCTGTAAAGAGAAAGGCTACAGCAGCCCAAAAGGCCAAGACAGCGGCAGAAAAGCGGGCTGAAAGAGCACCGCCAGCAGTTGTAGTGGAAAGTGAGTCCCAGAATTCTTTGGATCAAATCCGGATGAGGACCCTCAGAATTTTATTGATGGAATGTTGAGGATGCTTCGTTTGATACATGCTTCAGACACCGAATCGGTGGAGTTAGCGTCATATAGATTGAGAGATGTCTTGATCCATTGGTGCACGGTTTGGATGGCTTCACGGGAAGCCAATGCACCTCCCCCGGTATGGCAAGACTTTGTTGATGCTTTCCTCCGACATTATATGCCTCTAGAAGTTCGGCGAGCTAGAGCCAATAAATTCTTGAATTTGAAGCAAGGTAGCATGAGTGCTTTAGAGTATAGTCTCCGCTTCAATTCTTTGGCCAGGTATGCTTCGGCCATGGTAGTGGATATGGGTGACCGGGTACATCGATTTGTGAAAGGCCTAGGGCCACATTTGATGGATAGGTTCCTGACTGCGTCCCTTCAGGACAATATGGATATTTCTCGCATCCAGGCCCATGCTCAAAATTTAGAAGAAAGTCTACAACAACAAATAAGTGAATGTGAGCATGATAGGGGACATAGCAAGAGGGCTAGATCTTCGGGTCCGATGAGTGAGTTTAGAGGCGAGCACAGACAGTAGTTTTCTAGGCATTAAGGCTATTCTATGACTAGTGCGCCTCCACGGTTTTCAGGCCAAAGATTTGATAAATCCACTTATTCCGGGCCGAGTCAGAGCTTTTCGGGATCTTAGTTTAGAGGTGATTCGGGTCAGGCGAGGTCACACGTTCCATGATGTTCCCAGTGTGGGAAGTTGCATTGGGGTCCATGCCGATTGGGTTCAGCGGTTTGCTATTCATGTGGTCGACCAGGCCATATTATGCATGATTTCCCCTCAGTTCATGGTAGAGGTAGGACCCAACCTTCAGGTTCGGTAGCTGGATCTTCAGCATTTGTATGCCCTATGGGGCTAGGTTCACATGCGCCAGTCGGCCATGGTAGAGGCAGAGGAAGAGTCCCCAGTTCTAGCAGTCCTCAGCACCGTATTTATGCTTTGGTTGGACGCCAAGAGCTTGAGTCTTCTCCTGATGTGGTCACAGGTATATTATCGGTATTTTCTCATGATGTATATGCTTTGATTGATCTGGGCTCCACATTTTCATATGTTACTCCGTATATTGCTGGTCGATTTATAGTCGAACCGGAGTCGATCAAACCTTTTGAGGTGTCTACACCCATTGGTGAATCGGTATATAGAAACTGCATAATCGTGATTTGTGATCGTCGTACTATGATTGACTTGCATGAGTTAAAAATGGTAGACTTTGATGTTATTATGGGCATGGATTGGTTGGCTTCTTGCTATGCCAATGTTGATTGTAGAATGAAAATGGTTCGTTTCCAATTTCCGGGAGAACCAGTTTTAGAATGGAAAGGGAATACGGCGTCACCAAAAGGTAGGTTTATTTCCTATCTAAAGGCAAGGAAAATGACCACGAAGGGATGTATTTATCATCTAGTTCGGGTTCAAGATGTAGAAGTTGAATCGCCAACTCTTCAGTCAGTTCCCGTGGTGAATGAATTTCAGGATGTGTTCCCGGAAGAGCTTCCAGGCCTCCCTCCTAAGCGGGAGATTGATTTTGCTATTGATGTGTTGTCAGACACTAAGCCTATATCTATTCCTCCTTATAGAATGGCACCCGCAGAATTGAAAGAGTTGAAGGAGCAATTGAAAGACTTGCTTGAGAAAGGCTTTATTAGGCCTAGTTCATCCCCGTGGGGAGCACCCGTGTTGTTTGTCCGAAAGAAAGATGGCTCCTTGAGAATGTGCATTGACTATCGGCAATTGAATAAGGTGACGATTAAGAACAAATATCCTCTTCCAAGGATTGATGACTTATTTGATCAATTGCAAGTTGCCAAATGGTTTTCAAAGATCGATTTGAGGTCCGGGTATCATCAAGTGAGAGTTAGGGAGGAAGATATCCCTAAGACAGCCTTTAGAACAACATATGGTCATTTTGAGTTCCAGGTAATGTCATTTTTAAGCTAAAACAGTCCATAGTCACGGCCAACACAACAACCTAACATCATCACATACAACTCTTTATTTTCAACACACATCTATCACAACATATAGAACAAGATTGAATTTTACCTTAACGATCTTGATTTCTTAACGTTGTCTCCTCCAACGATCCAATTCACGTTGCAACTCCTTGAACACCTACAATTCCTTTAGAATCCAAGCTTTCACACTCCCTCTCACTCACAATCATTCTCGGCCAGCCATGGCTATGGCCGAGAGTTTGCTTGCTTTCCTTTTTGTTTCTTTTTTTTTTTTGCTAATTCAAAATGAAATGTCCCATTGATGATTTATGAATCATCTTGTTGACATATATACTTGCTCCTTGGTTCCTACACGTGCCCCCTAATGTGTCACTTGTTTGATTTTCTATTTTTGTTTTTTTTAATTAAAAATCCGGTGGGGCCCACCAAGTAATTAAACATAATTAACTTAATTAATTACTAATTCCTACTTAATAATCTAATCACAATTAATTAATCCCTAATCTCCAATAATATTTTGTTTTACACTAAATAAAATTTTTAAACAATTTATATTCTAATTTTAAAATAGAAAATTAAGGGTTTCTATTCCGTGTCCGGGAATGATTCCGTTTTTAACTTGAGCCGATTCCCTTGCGAATAACTCGACGTATGAAAATACGGGGTATAACACATTTGAGGAGAGAAGGAAGCTTGTTGGAGGAAGTTAAGGCAGAGAGTGTCTTACCTAAGTGCACAAGTGTACCAGTAGGTATTCCTGGTAATTTACAGGACTATAGGTTGAACGGATCAAATCGGCAAAATTTGAACTAAATCAGGAAAAGTCTACAGGTACCAGTCACGGTCGACGGGGCCATTGACATGACGATGGGGCATCGAAATGTCGATGGACAGTCGATGTGTACCATCCCTACATTTCTGTGATCAGGTATTTGCAGGCACGAGTCGATAGAGCTAGTCGACGAGGCAACCCTGTAATAAAGTCCATATTAATTACCTCCCACTTCCGCTGAGTACAGGGTAACCCTGTAATAAAGTCCAATTAATTACCTCCCACTTCCATGTCAAAATATCCATAGGCTGCAATAGACTTTCGGGCTTCTGGTACTCTATTTTGACCTATTGACAATTTGGACACTGAGCAACAAATTCTCCTATATATCTTTTCATACCATCCCACCAATAAACTTTCTTGAGATCATGGTACATCTTTGTTGAGCCTGGGTGAATAGAATAGCGAGAGTGATGTGCTTCCCTCATAACCTACTGATGAAGCCCTGCATCATTAGGGACGCACAATCTACTTCTATATCAGAGTACTCTGTCTCTTATAATCACAAAAGGTGTCTTTTCTTTCTGAGGTGTTGTATCTTGGTAATGAACTAAAACAGGATCCTCATACTGATGCTCCTTTATCTATACTACCAAAAATGACACCGCTGTGTCTTGAACAGTAAATCCTGCATCACCTGAATCTATCGATCTAACTCCGAGGCTAGCTAATTGATGAACTTCACGGACCATTTTTCTTTTCTCTTGCGGCACATATGACAAGCTACCCATGAATTTATGACTAAGGGCATCGGCTACTCCATTAGCTTTCCCAGGATGGTACAGAATATCAACATCATAGTCTTTCAGCAACTCTAGCTATCGCCTCTAGCGTAAATTCAAATCCTTCTGCTTAAAGCTATACTGGAGACTCTTATGATCAGTATAGATATCGACACGGACACCGTATAAGTAGTGCCTCCATATTTTTAAAGCATGAATCACTGCCACTAGCTCAAGATCATGGGTTAGATAATTCTTCTCGTGTTTCTTCAATTGTCTAGAGACATAAGCGACAACCTTACCGTGCTACGTCAACACACAGCCCAATCCAACACCCGAAGCATCACAATATACCACATAGCCATCTGCTCCTTCTGGAAGAGTCAAAACTTGTGTTGAAGTCAACTTATCCTTCAACGTCTGAAAACTCTGCTCACAAGCATCTGTCCATTGGAACTTAGCTGATTTCTGAGTCAACTCAGTCAATGGGGCTGAAAGAGAGGAAACTCCTTCTACGAACCTTCTATAGTATCATGCCAGGCCTATGAAGCTACGTATCTCGGTTGGTGCCGTAGGCCATGGCCAATTTTTCACAGCCTCAATCTATTGGGCATCCACTGTAATGCCTTCCTCCGAAATAATGTGACGCAGAAAAGCCACAGAGTTCAACAAAAACTCACAGTTGGAAAAATTGGCATACCACTCTCTACCTTGAAGAAATCCAAGCACTGTTCGGAGATGTTCTGTATGATTAGCCTCTGACGGCGAGTAAACCAGAATATCATCTATAAACACAATCACGAACCAATCTAGGAAGGGTCTGAATACACGATTCATCAAATCCATGAATACGGTTGGGGAATTAGTTAGCCCGAACGGCATAACACGAAACTCATAGTGGCCATATTTAGTCCGGAATGTCTTCCTCCTTCACCCTAACCTGGTGGTACCCTTATCTCAAGTCTATCTTCGAGAAATATTTGGCGCCTTATATCTGATCGAATAAATCATCGATCTTCAGGAGCGGATACTTATTCTTTACAGTCACTCTATTCAATTGCCTATAATCAATACAGATTATCAAAGAGCCATCCTTCTTTCTTACAAATAATACCCGTGCTCCCCGCGGTGATGTGCTGGGCCTAATGAAGGCCTTCTGAAGTAAATCTTTCAACAACTCCTTCAATTCTTTCAACTCCGCAGGTGTCATCCTATAAGGAGGAATAGATATTGGCTGAGTATCTTGCAATAGGTCAATAGTAAAATCAATCTCGCTCTCTGGGGGAATGCCTGAACCTCATCTGCAAACACTTCTGGAAACTCATTAACCACAGGAACAGACTGAAGGATCGGTGACTCTGCTTGCACATCCCGAACCCGAACCAGGTGATAGATGTACCCTTTTTTTATCATCTTCCTTACTTTAAGGTATGAAATAAACCTACCCCTAGGCGAAGCAGTGTTGCCCTTCTACTCTAGGACTGGCTCGCCTGGGAACTGATATCGAACCATCTTTTATCTACAATCAACATTTGCATAAAAAGAGGCCAACCAATCCATGCCCATAATAACATCGAAATCAATCATATTTAACTCAGTCAAATCAGCTACGGTGTGGCAATCACAAACTATGACAACACAGCCCTGGTATACTCGCCTAGCTATAACCGGATCACCAACTGGCGCAGACACCTCAACAGGTATAATTAACGCGGGCTCTATCCCAAAATTGCCGGCAACCAAGGGCATAATGATAAAGTGAAACCTGGGTCAATCAGTGCATACACATTATAGGAGGAGACTGATAATTTACCTGTAACAACATCAGGAGATATCTCACGATCATGTCTATCAGCTAGTGCATATATGCGGTACTGAGGACCGCTCGAGCTGGATGCTCCACTCCTCCCTACCTCGTCCTGCTGGTGTCTGAGAAACTTTCCCTGAAGGGCGCACCACAGTAGAAGAACCAACCACAAACCCTGTGGGTTGAACCATACCCCCACTCTCTCTCATTGGACACTGCCGCATCCTATGACCGGGCTGGCCAGTAGCATAGCAAACATCTGAGCCCAGCCAACACTGATCGGCATGTAACTTGCCACACTGGGCACACCGCGGCAAAAGGGGCCTTATCTCGCCTGACTCCGATCTGTACTGAGAGCCTAATGCTCTAGAACTCTGTCCCGCTCCGGAATAAGAAGACCGATCAAACCTAGGACCTGAAAAACGTGGAGGTGCACTCCCTGCTGAATGGAATTGATATCGGGGATACTACGGTCTTTGTCCTACTCTAGACTCACCCTTGAGCTGTAAAGTCCTGGCCCTATTGCCATGGCCTCGGTCACGGTCACTATCTGTCCTCCTCTGACGCTTGCGATCCTCCCGATTCTGTGCATATGCCTATATGCGGGAGATATCCATGCCTGGCTGTAATGCAGCAGTCGTACAAGCATCTATCAAATGTGGCCCTAGACCAGCCACAAAACTATGAACTCTGTCCTCCCTCGCAGCCAACATGGCTGGAGCATATCTGGCCATGGAATCAAAATACACACAATACTACTACACACTCATACTGCCCTGCTCAATACGCAAAAGTCTACCTGCTCGGGTTCGCCTGACTTCAGGAGGTAGATAATGGAGAATAAAAGCATCTGAGAACTCTCGCCAAACGACGAATAAAAGCATCTGAGAACTCTCAACAGCTAGAGGGGCATTCTCTCCCCTAGATAACTCCCATGTCTGATACCACTATACTGCAATATCACGGAGCCTATAAAAGCCAACTCCACAGACTCGACCTCATCCACGTGCATAACCCTCAAGGTGCTCTACATACCATCAATAAAATCCTGGGGGTCCATATTTTGCTTTATCACGAAACACTCTGGAGGATCTAACCCAAGGAAGGTCTTAACCCTCCAACTACCCGTCCTATCTACCTCGTCAACACCAACTCCCTACCACTGAGCCTGGGCGGCTACTAATCTGGTCATTAACTGTATAGCATCCCGCACATCCTGCCCGGTGCATCCGGTTAAGGAATTGGGGTAGGTCCTGGAGGCGGGGTATGCGATGTCTCAGACGGCCCCTCACTCTGAATCTCATCTTGAGCCCTCCTAGCCTGCCGAGTGCGGCAAGTGGCTTGACCTGTCGCTCTCTTGCCCTTTTAGGTAACTGTAGCTTTCGTGCGGGGCATCACTGAAATCAGAACAATTCATTAGAACCGAACACTTAACACACGACTCTATCTCACAATTTAAGAGAGAAAGAATGACATCATCCTAAATGTCCTGTAGCCTCCTGTTTATAATTATGATGGACAACACGTCCATAAACAAGACTCTAATACACACGGTCTGTAGACAACCCTAGGACAGAGCTGCTCTGATACCACTACTGTCACGACCCAAACCGATCAGTCGTGACGAGTATCGGACCTCTAGCGACAAAATACACCTAAACACATATCTGAACCATACTGAACATCGAGGGCCCATAAATGGCATAAACTAATCTTATGAAAGGAAAACATCAAAACCTCTGTACAATTTGTATACACACATACATACTAGAGGACAGTTCAAGCAAGCTAGGCTGCTACATAAACAGTACACAAAAGAATGGGAGCCGACAAAGGCTACATCATCTCACTGGTACATACAACTGTCTACAGACCTCTACTGGAATGAAAGTTGTAAAAAGTACGGGATAGGGCCCCATCATACCCATATGCATATACATCTCAAAAGGGCTAGCATACCAAAATAGACTGCAACTCAGATCAATGGAGCGCACTGACCACTGCTGGATAGAATTCCTACTAAGCTGGACCACCGGTCAGTATACCTGAACCTGCGGGCATGAATGCAGCCCCCCGAGCAACGGGGAGTTAGTACGGATAATGTATTGAATATAAAGGCGTAAGAACAATCATATATGTATAAGAATCATGAATAAAATCTGAACTCATAAGCTGAAATAACTGTCTGCATGTACTTGTATGGACTAGTATCTGTATGTATCTGCATAAATCTGTATAACTGACAATGCCTCTATGGGCGCACAATATGCATGCTCTCAATGGTATGCTCACATACATAAATGTAGGTCATAGTGCCGAGGAACGTTCAGCCCGATCCATATCCCATATAATAGTAATGCCGAGGAACGCACGGCCCGATCCATATATCAGATAATAATAATGGCGAGGAATGTATAGCCCGATCCATATATCATCATCAAGGTGCACCAGCTGATCAGGTGGTAATGTGTATATAACACCTACCCATTTTCCATACCCCATATACATATAATACTTGCGCATATAACGCCTTCTGTTCATGGGTCAATATACATATCTATGAATTAATGTAATGCATGAATAACTGTATACATAAAACTGGACCCATGAACAGAGGGAGCAATCATAAACGAGGTACGTGAAAATCAAAGACTGAAGTACTCTTAATGCTTCAAAGAGTAGAGTAATATCGAAGCTCGCTTACTCGTTTGTCGGTTCATATCGTAAGATCAGGCTAAAAGAAGGAAAGGATAGCCTTAACATACCTTGAAGTATACCCAATCGTCCAACTTGTAAGTCTACAATCAAGATAACGTAGGCCTTAATCAGACTATTTACCTCGCTCACTAATCATTTTAAATACGAATATAGCTTGACAAATTATGGGTAACATTTCCCTTATAAGCTTAACAACCCTTCAACTTCCCATTCAATCCAATATCAACCACAACAAAAATAACAACACTTATATATAAATATACCCAAATTCATCCCCAATCATCTCTTAAAATAGCCTCAAATCACTACCTTAGCTTTCATCAACTTGCCACTTCCACAAATACCCTCTCTTCTCTTAAAACCACTAAAACTCTCGGTAATCAACTTAAATACAAGGGTAGAAATCATTTACATACCTTGGGGGGACTAAGATTCCAAGAATCACTTTAACTCCAACTTCCTAAGCTTCACAACCTTGAAGAAACCCTAGAAGCAACCTTCTTCTTCACAAGCTCAGGTCCACGGGGATCGGATCTTACCAAATCTCCACTAATAATGATGGAAAATGTTGGGAGAGAAAATATTAGGGTTTCTCTGATTTGGAATGGAGGATAGTGAGAAATAAATTCGTGAACCACATATTTATACATGGAATTAAAAAGCTACAGCGGTGCGGTTCGACAGACAGGTCGACGACCCGTCGACCTACGCCTGCAAATTTCCAAGCTGCGGAACCCTGTTGACGATGACTGGTGTCTGCAGATTTCTCAGATTCAGCTCAGATCGCGTCGATTCGATTCGGTCAACTTCTAACCCTATAAATCACCCGAGAAACCTTCTGGTACCTTTGTACACGGGGTAAGACACTTTCTATCACAAAAATTCGGACACGAGTTTCAATTCCAAGGGCATACCCGACTATGAAACCATAGGTTCTACTACGACGAGAACGAGAGGTGTAACATTCTCCCCCCATAGGAACATTCGTCCCCGAATATTCAAATAGTCATGGGCTATAAAAATTTCAACCGAGTGTTTCCTATACATATACCCATCCAACCTGCACACAGCAACCCAAACGATGCCACACAGGGCCACATATTAAGCAATACAATACCACGGCCTCACACGACCAATCATGATAACTGAAAATGGAATAATACTTAGGGGTGATGATGCCTCAGACTGAACCTTCGGTACTGTTGGAAACAAATGCAGGTACTTAACCTTCATTGCCTCTTCTGCTTTCTAATTCACCTCCTCAACATTCTTATTCATCAATAAAACCTTAACTGAAGCTACATTCTTTGTTCGTAACTGACGAACCTGCCTGTCCAATATAGCCACCGGAACCTTTTCATATGATAACGGCTCGGTCACTTGGATATCATCCATGGCTACAACTTTTGAAGGATCTCCGATACATTTATGAAGCATAGAGACATGAAATAACGGATGTACCGACTCTAACTCAGAAGGCAATTCTAGCTCATATGCCACCGTGACCACAGTACGAATGATCTTATATGGCCCAATATATCGAAGGCTCAACTTACCCTTCTTGACAAACCTCATCACTCCCTTCATAGGCGAAACTTTCAAGAACACCCAGCCGCCTACCTCAAACTCTAGCTTACGTTGCCGATTATCCGTATAGGATTTCTGTCGACTCTGAGCTGTTAGCAGTCTTTCTCGAATCACTTTCACCTTATCAACTGCTTGCTGAATTATGTCAAGGCCTACTAACTGATTCTCCTCGACATCTAACCATCCTATGGGCGATCTAGATCTCCACCCATATAAGGCCTCATAAGGAGCCATCTCAATATTGGAATGGTAACTGTTGTAATATGCAAACTCGATAAGAGGCAAACGATCATCCCAACTTCCTTGGAAGTCAATCTCACAAGCTCTCAATATATCATCAAGTGTCTGTATTGTACGCTCCGCCTGTCCATTTGTGTGCGGATGGAACGCCATACTGAGACTCACCTGAGTCCCAGTCCATTCTGAAAAGACTTTTGGAAATTAGCTGGGAACTGTATGCCCCTATCTGAGATAATAGTCACAGGAACACCATGAAGTTGTACAATCTCTTTAAGGTAAAGCTTTGCATAATCGTCAGCTGCATAAGTAGTTTTAACAGGCAGAAAAGGGGCTGACTTTGTTAGCCTATGACCTATAACCCATATCGAATCACCCTTCCGCTGAGTACGGGGCAACCTTGTAATAAAGTCTATATTAATTACCTCCCACTTCCATGTCTGAATCTCCATAGACTGCAATATACCTCCGAGCTTCTGGTGCTCTATTTTGACCTGCTGACAATTTGGACACTGAGCAACAAATTCTGCTACATCTTTTTTCATACCATCCCACCAATAGACTTTCTTGACGATCATGGTACATCTTTGTTGAGCTTGAGTGAATAGAATAGCGAGAGTGATGTGGTTCCCCCACAACCTGCTAATGAAGCCCTGCAATACTAGGGACGCGCAATCGACCTCTACATCGAAGTACTCCGTCTCCTGTAATCACAAAAGGTGTCTTTTCTTTCTGAGGTACTGTATCTCGGTAATGAACTAAAACAGGATCCTCATACCGACGCTCCTTTATCTCTACTACCAAAGATGACACCGCTGTGTCTTGAACACTAACTCTTGCATCACCTGAATCTATCAATCGAACTCCAAGGATAGCAAATTGATGAACTTCACGGACCATTTTTATTTTCTCTGGCTGCACATATGACAAGCTACCCATGGATTTATGACTAAGGGCATCGGCTACTCCATTAGCTTTTCCAGGATGGTACATAATATCAACATCATAGTCTTTCAGCAACTCTAGCCATCGCCTTTGGCGCAAATTCAAATCCTTCTGCTTAAACATGTACTAGAGACTCTTATGATTAGTATAGATATCAGCATGGAAATCGTATAAGTGGTGCCTCCATATTTTTAAAGCATGAATCACTGCCACTAGCTCAAGATCATGGGTTGGATAATTTTTCTCGTGCTTTTTAAACTGTCTAGAGGCATAAGCGACAACCTTACCGTGCTGCATCAACACACAGCCCAATCTAACACCTGAAGCATCACAATATACTACATAGCCATCTGCTCCTTCTGGAAGAGTCAAAACTGGTGCTGAAGTCAACTTATCCTTCAATGTCTGTAAACTCTGCTCACAAGCATCTGTCCATTGGAACTTAGCTGATTCCTGAGTCAACTTAGTCAATGGGGTTGAAAGAGAGGAAAATCCTTCTACGAACCTTCTATAGTATCCTGCTAGGCCTAAGAATCTACGAATCCTTGTTGGTGCCATGGGCCATGGCCAATTCTTCACAGCCTCAATCTTTTGGACATCAACTCTAATGCCTTCCTCTGAAATAATGTGACCCCGAAAAATCACAGAGTTCAACCAGGACTCACACTTGAAAAACTTGGCATACCAGTCTCTACCTCAAAGAATTCCAAGCACTGTTCGTAGATGTTCTGCATGATCAGCCTCTGACGGCGAATAAACCAGAATATCATCTATAAACACAATCACGAACAAATCTAGGAAGGGTCTGAATACACGATTCATCAAATTGATGAATATGGCTGGGGAATTAGTTAGCTCGGACGACATAAGATGAAACTCATAGTGGCCATATCTAGTTCCGAATGCCGTCTTCGGAATGTCTTCCTCCTTCACCCTAACCTGGTGGTACCCCGATCTCAAGTCTATCTTCGAGAAAAATTTCGCGCCTTACAATTGATCGAATAAATCATCGATCCTCAAGAGCAGATACTTATTCTTTAAATTCACTCTATTCAATTGCCTATAATCAACACATTCGCAAAGAGCCGTCCTTCTTTCTTACAAATAATACCGGTGCTCCCCGCTGTGATATGCTGGGCCTAATAAAGCCCTTCTCAAGTAAATCTTTCAACGACTCCTCCAATTCTTTCAACTCCGCAGGTGCCATCCTATAAGAAGAAATAGATATTGGTTGAGTATCTTGCAATAGGTCAATAGTGAAATCAATCTCTCTCTCTGGGGGAATGCCTGAAAGCTCATCTGGAAAAACTTCTGGAAACTCATTAACCACAGGAACAGACTAAAGGGTCGGTAACTCTGCCTCCACATCCCGAACCAAAACTAGGTGATAGATGTACCCTTTTCTGACCATCTTCCTTACTTTGAGGTAAGAAATAAGCCTACCCCTAGGCGAAGCAGTGTTGCCCTTCCACTCTAGGACTGGCTCGCCTGGGAACTGATATCGAACCATCTTTGCTCTACAATCAACATTAGCATAACAAGAAGACAACCAGTCCATGCCTATAGTAACATCGAAATCAATCATATCTAACTCAATCAAATCTGCTACGGTGTGGCGGTCACAAACTATGACAACACAGCCCCGGTATACTCGCCTAGCTATAACTAGATCACCAACTGGCGTAGACACCTCAAAAGGTTTAATCAACTCGGACTCAATCCCTAACTTGTCGGCAACAAAGGGCATAACATATGATAAAATGGAACCTGGGTTAATCAGTGCATACACATCATAGAAGGAGACTGATAATATACCTATGTCTCTCGATCCTTTCTATCCACTAGTGCATATACGCAATGCTGAGGAACGCTCGAGCTGGATGCTCCACTCCTCCCTCTACCTCGTCCTGCTGGTGTCTGAGAAACTTGCCCTAAAGGGCGCACCACAGAAGAAGAACTAGCCACAGACCTTATGGGCTGAACCATGCCCCCACTCTCTCTCATCGGATAGTACCAAATCCTATGAACTGGTTGGCAACAAGTATAACAAAATTCTGAGCCTAGCCAACACTGTCCAGCATGTAACTTTCCACACTGGGCACACCACAGCAAAGGGGGCCTCATCGAGCCTAACTCTGGTTTATACTGAGAGCTTGATGCTCTAGAACTCTGGCCCGCTCCGGAATAAGAAGACCGATCAAACCTCGAACCCGAAAACCGCGGAGGTGCACTCCCTGCTGAATGGAATGGCTATCAAGGATACTGCAGTCTCTATCCTCCCCTAGACTCACCCCCTGTCACGACCCGACTAGGGGCCATGATGGGTACCCGTGGCTAACCATCGAGCACCGCTCATACTATTACCCATCGTACTCATCTTGCGTTCATTCACTATTGTCATACTCAAAATCATAGGAAAACCATTTCCATTTTGAAACATATTTACCTTTATATACATAAGCCCTTCGGCTATCAAAATAATATATATACAATGAGGAAATTGTGAGACCATACTACCCACACATATGTATCTACGAGCCTCTACTAGAGTACTAGACATATGGACGGGACAGGACCCCGTCGTGCCAAAAATATATATACACAAAATCATAAGAAATGGCACCTCCAGAACAGTGGAGTGCTCTCAAGTCTGTTGATCTCTCATATGAATCTAGATCACCTCCCTGTCTACCTGCGGGCATGAACACAGCATCCAAAGAAAGAGGACGTCAGTAAGAGCATTGTACTGATTATGTAAGGCATAAACAATAATAATACATCAATGAAAAAGGCAGATATCAAATGCAGAACAACTTGTAACTGACTGTCAATTTTGATAAAAATAAAACATGCTAACTCACTTCATAAACATCATCATATCATGTATGCATGTCTATATAAGATGCCCGACCATATAGGTACGGTGTGATCATCATTAGCCCGCATCCAGGCCTCCTCCGTTCGGGGTAACCATCTCATGCCGCCCATTAGTGGTGTCTGCCTATGCCATCTAGACATGGTGTCTACGCTGCCCGCCTTAGCGGTGTCTGCCCGGCCATATAGGCGCGGTGTAACATCATCATCATATACTCATCATAATGCAAGCATAGAAACTCAAAGATAACTTTACTTTATCGAGGCGACATAAGGTCGTGAACCCCCGATTCCATTATGGAGCATTTATAAGCATTCTGCCTCACCTTGAAGGAATTAGTACATAAGGTGAGTTTATACAATAAACAACATCAATGGATCATAGTTAGAATCATTAGCTTTAGGATCTTTAGACTTAACTCATCATTATCCCTATCATACGCATGACGTATGTCGTTTTTGTATTTCATGTTAAGCTCCTTATAATCATAGGCTCATAATTACCGGAATGTAAGAAATTCATGGGAAAATAGGAGAATTCATGCCATGGGAGTCATGCCTTAGAAGGAAGGGACTAGCCTCACATACCTTTTCGTTTAGCTATTCTATCGCTTGATCGTTCTCCTTCGATGCTCACATTTCTACCTTCAAGAGAGTTCGTATTAACATTAGCTAATCGATTATATGAATGTGCTTACTAAGGCTAGAGAAAATTGGGCAGCATTTTCATTGTTTATACAACTTTCCACATACCATATATGTTACACATCGGAAATTTCCCTGTGAACGTACAATGAATAAACTAACGAAGAATACGAGTATATGATGTTTTAAGCACAAGGGAATGACGTTTGACGACCCTAAGTAAGATTTCAAAGGCAATGGGAATAAGAGATAGGTTATGCTCCACAATGACTAATTATAGGTTTTGAAGACGTGAAAGTTACAGATTTGCACTTTGGCCCAGTCGATCGTAAAATGAAATACGGCCCGTAAACTACCATGTCGTATTTCAACTTACAAAACTTCAACTTTCTGTCAAATGCTTGAATGGTTAAATACGACTTGAAATACCCATAAACTGAAATACGGGCCCGTAAACTGAGTCGTAAACCACCATGTCCTTAGCCTGACTTTTTGGTTCTGTTATGCTTAAATACGCCCGTAGAATACGGACCGTAAACTAGAATACGGACCATAAACTGGGCTTACGACCACTGTGCACTTCAACTACTGTTCATTCCGAATCAGATTTTAAGTCATTAAAAGGAGACCCAAGCTCATTAAATTCATTTCATTTCCACGATACTTCTCTCTAGAAACCTCTAGAATATTCTGCACTCTTCATCTACAAGAAGACAAAGGAAATCAAAGATCAATATCAAGAATCCAAGTGAATCAAGTGTATGAAACTCATCAAAGTTCATCCAAGTTAAGAAATTTCAAGAGAAGGAAACTAGGGTTTTGGTGCAAGAAGAGTAATACCACTCAAGGCTTGTTCCTACAACATCTAAGGTAAGTTTTATGGCATTTACATGTTATTTAGGGTATGGAAGAGTTGAAACACTTGGATTATAGAAGGATGAAAGAAATGGGTCACGAAAGTGTGAATAGTAGCATTGTTGAGTAAAGGTTTGAATTGAGCCATGATCATTGATAATTTGTGATTATAAAAATGTTCTAAGTGACATTAGAACATGGAATAGGTATCCTATGTGAGAAAATGAAACAATGAACCATGGCCATGATTATGGAGAAATTGAAGACAAATTGTGAAATACGAATATTGTAAATGAATGATGAGTGTTGTTTATCATATTGTGAATGTGATATGAGCATTTGGGAGTTGATATAGAATATGGGGAAAATAGTATAAACAAAGAAAATGCTGCCCAATTTTTCCTTAGAATGGTAGCGCGTTCCTATAGACGATTAACAAACGTTAGCGCGAATTCTCTCTTAAAGGTAGAAACGTGATATCGAAGGAGAACAAGCAAGTGATAGCTTGATTAAACGTCAAAGGTATGTGAGGCTAGTCCGTCTTTTTCTAATGGCATGAATCCTATAGCATGACTCTCTTTCCTCTTCATGAGTTCCTATATTCCAGAAAAACTAAAAGCCTATGTCTATGAATAGCTATATAAGATAAGAGACATGTTATGAGCCCTATAATGATATGATGATCCTATAATGATAATGATGTTATTTATTGCTCACACTAACCTTATATGTTAGTTCCTTCAAGGTGAGGCAGAATGTCAAATAATGCTCCATAATGAAATCGGGGGATCACGACCTTACGTCACCCAGACAAAGTGTAGTTGTTCTTGAGCCCTATGCATGTACTATGATAAACATATTATGATAAGTATATTATGATAAGAATACTATGATGAGCATGTAAGATGATGATATAACACCGCGCCTATATAGCCGAGCAGTCACCGCTAAGGCGGACAGCTATACACCATGGCCAGACGGCATGGGCAGATACCACTAGTGGGCGACATGAGATGATACCCCGGATGCAGGAGGCCTGGACGCAGGCTAATGTTATGATTATCACACCGATCCGATATGGACGGGCAGTTTATACATTATCACACCGTACCTATATGGGCGGGCAGCTTATACATTTATGCATATATGATATGACGATGAGTATGAGTAAGACGGTGTGCATTACTTCTTTTATATTTGACAGCCAGATGCAGATGTTTCATATTGATATCTCCTTTCTATCATTGTCTTATTTCATTGTTTATGCCTCTCATACTCAGTACAATGTTCGTACTGACGTCTGTTTCATTGGACGTTGTGTTCATGCCCACAGGTAGACAGGGAGGCGAGCTTGACCCAAATTCGTAGTAGTTGTCAGCCGATTGATAGCACTCCTTTGTTCCGGAGGTGCTTGATTATTCTTTTGTGTACATTCATGTATATGTATTTTGGGCATGACGGGGTCTTGTCCCGTCTTCATGTTTAGCATTCCAGTAGAGGCTCATAGATACGCAGTGTGGGTTAAATAGTCTCACGAGAGATTATTATGTATATATATTATTTTGATGCCCGAGAGACATATGTATATAAAAGTATTTATGTTTCCATATGAAATATGATTTTCCTACAATTTGAGTATAAATGTAATAAAAGAGCATTAATTGAGTAAGATGAGTAGTAGAACGAGTGGTGCTCGGCGGCTAGCCCCAGGTACCCGTCGTGGCCCTAGCTGGGTCGTGACAAAAGTGGTATCAGAGCAGTTCAGTCCTAGGAAGTGTCTACGAGCCGTGTCTAGTAGAGTCTTATTTATGGTATGTTGCTGTCACACCCCGACTTTACTAGGGTGTGATGGGCACCCGACCCCATATCTGGAGCCGAGCGAACCCGCTGACTCTTGTTACATGTAGAAACTCTTGAATTAGTAAGGCAAGAAATACATAGTAAGCTCTCCAATATGTATATATCTTTTTTTTTTCATAAGTAAACTCTGACATCATATAAGGCTCGTGACATAAGACATAATAACATATCGGCTGCTGAAGCCGCTTACAGACTGACAACTCAATACCCATTGCTTTGTCTGCAAAGTCTCTAACATAGAACAAAACATCATAGCATATACTTGGACCTGGCAATCCTCCGGGACAAATGGAGTTAGCCATCTCCGCTGGAACATCTTCAGTAAGGTCTTCTAATCATCTAGGAGTACCTGCGCGGCATGAACGCAGCCCCCGAAGAAGAGGGGTCAGTACGAGCAATGTACTGAGTATGTAAAGCATGGATAGTAACATAATAAAGGAATATGCAGAATGAATAATGACAGAATAGACATATGGAGCTTATCCTGGGATAGATGTAACCTGTACATATGATTGCCTTTCTGCAGATGTCATGCATGTTTAGTTTCTTTTTCAGAAAAATGGTGTTTCTTATTTACATATACAGAAAACAGAACATTTCAGAAAACGGTGTCCTTCCTTTACATTCACAGACGCCGAGTACATCGGCTCTCCCACCCCCCTCCCCAACAGTGTCCCAACATATTATATATATATATATATATATATATATATATATATATATATCACAAATACAGACGCCGTATCCGGCTCTCCCATATCCCGCGTCCGGGACGAAATCCAGCTGAATCAGGTGGTGATATAATAGTGGCCCTTCCCCTTTCCCATATAAATATACATATACATATTCACATTCATATTCATATGTCATACAATTGGCATGCATGAGAGCCCAAAGAAAGTCATGTGTCGATCGGAGTGACGTAAGGTCGAAACCCTCCGATTACATTATGGAATAATCGGGTCACTTGTCTCACCTTGAAGGAACGATAATTATAAGGCGAGACTATCGACGGAAAATAGCTTTAAGAGGAGACACAGAATAAGATCATTGGCATTATAACCGTCAATTCATATTCTTTGAAGTCTTGTAGAAGCTAGTACAACACTTTCATATTCACATTGGATTCTTAGCTCAAGATTCTTATTCGTGGAATCATTCTTGTCGTACTTATCATAGGCATATTCTCTTTTCTGACGTCATCGTTATCACTATCGTCATAGAAGTATTATCATTGGGATAGGTACAGTACTTGTCATTTGGTAATGGAATAAGGATCGAAAGTTTCTTTTGGTTTCAGCATCAAAGTAAGTCAAGCGGAGTAAAAAGGTAAATCCGGGAAACCGTGGGCCCACCTCGGATCAAATGAGGCGGCGTACCAAATTTACATATATTACATGTCATGGCGTTACTTGTGAGGGTTTTATAGTAGTTGGGTCTCATTGGTGCAATTTCTAGCTGTTAGGGAGTTTTCAAACATTTGGTAACATTTTCAATTCAATCCTACTGAAGGAAAAAGGGGAAACTTTAAGTGCGGATTCTGGAGGGTAGAAGATTCCCCGAGGTTCTTATCCAACATATTACGTCTAAGACATGCCATAGAAGGAAGGGTGAAGCCTTACATACCTTTTCTGCTTCTTATGCGACTCCAAATTCATGTTCCAATTCCGCCAAAATCTACAAATTGGTCATGTTTACCAAAACTTGATTAGAGCCTTTAGAAGTTAATTCTTTAAAGCAACACTTTGTCTGCCGAAATTTCGGCAGCATTTCCCCTGTAAATGTACCAACCCCGAGAATACGGCTCGTCCCCAAATCAACAACAACAATCCGGGAATTTGACCCGGCCAAACCAACAAAATGCCAACAATCATAGTAACACTTTAATATTCAGTTTTATTCAATTCAACTCACATATCTTTCAAAACGATTCAATCAACATACTTCTTTGTCCAACACTTTCCAATTTCCACAAGAACAATAACAACTTCACTTCTAACCATTTAATTCTCATTTCACCTCATGAAATCCACAACGACATCAACTAGAACGTCACATTAAATCAATTCATTGTAGCTTACAAAACATCACCATTCTCGGCCATAACATTACTAACATATTTCCATGAATTTTTCCATCTTTTCTATACACTACAACAACAATCAAGATACTAGATAAAATTGGTTCATCATCCTTACATACAACAACCCACACACGGCCACACACACCATGCACACAGCCACTATACAACATCCATGATTTCATGTTTTTCATCCGTTTTACATCATGGAATTCACAACACAGCAATCAAACCACTTAATAAAATCAATTCATGACCTCTACACATACTACCATATTCGGTCATCACACTACACACACATGCACCATAAAGTTTCATCCATTTCTACATTCTATAACATTCACAAACCATTTATAACATATAAAAGAAGATGAATTCTTACCTTTTTGCACTTGTTTCTTCAACTTGCCTAGAGTTTCCAACTTGCCCAACCAATGCTTTTCTTACTCCAACAACTACTCCATGTTGTAGAGGACCTTCCACTTGGTTGGAATACTATAAGGAAGTAATTTTTCTTCATCAACTTTCCATGGCTCAATTTTATGGAGCCATGGCCGAACCTACCCCTTGCTTCTTTCTTCTTTTCCTTTGTTTTTCTTTCTCCATATTTCTAGAGCTTTTTATGGAATTTTTTGACAAATATTTCACATATATATAGCCACTCCAACATGTGAGGGGCACATGCTTCCTTTTATTAATTAATTCTTTTCTAGAATCTTCTTTCCTTTTCTTGAATTTTCCTTTAATTAGAAGATGACTTATTTTGGTCATCTTTTGCCCCCTTTTTGTTTATATATATATATATATGTCACATGGCCAAGGGTTCTTCTGGAATTTTTCTTGAACTCCATCGTGAAATTACCATTTTTCCCCTAAGTTCCCACATTATTTCCATTGATCATTTTGCGAATTTCTCCTTTTGCCCTTAACCTTTCTCAACATTTCCATACTAATAATAATCATAAATAATATTTTCAACCACTCATACATTGAAATAATCTTTTTGAAAATGATCTTGCCCCTAACTTTCCACGGCGACTTTGGAATTTCCAAACGTACAATATACGGGCTATAACATCCTCCCTCCCTTTAGACCATTCGTCCTCGAATGTTCAACTGATCTTATGGGGTGTCATAATACTTCGGGAGGATCCCTTTTGTAGTCGTCCTTTCTTTCATGCTCACTCTTTATCCTTTACCTTATTTCTTTTATACTCGAACTTCTCAGTTTTTACCTGAATCTTCTTCCCGTGTCATGGGTTTTCTAATTTGTTGGGCCAACGTGCTATCCTTGTCTCTCTCAGATCATCTCTTTTCTGTTACGTTTTCGTGACCATATCTTAGCAAAAGCCACACCTTCAGATTCTTACTACAACTATCCTTTAGTCTCTTTTCGTATCTCTCAATACAGGTACAATTGTCTTTGCCTTCATGTGTTGTGCTCGTCTCGTTTATCGTCATTCCTTGTAAGCCCAATATGGCCTCCCCCCCTTTAAAGGGGTTCCTTATATGCTCATAGTCCTTGATGAAGTCTTCGCTTATACCTTTATCCCTCACCTCCTTTTCCAGCTTGTGCATATAAAAAAAAAACTTCTTACCTTAAGCTTTCCTTTTACTTCCTGTCTAGGTCCTCATTTGTCCACATTTTCACACCTTTCTATCCTTTATTCGTCCTTTCACTTGCTTAGCTCTCTTGCTCGTAATTCTTTCTTAACTACGTGTTCGTGTTGTAGCTGTGCGTCCGTATTTCTTAAGCGTCCCGTTACTTTCTTAAACCTCTAAGCATATTACTATAGCTATATACTTGTCCTTTTACAGATCTTTCATCTTAACACCATCACCATCCTGAGCATTCCTTCTCTTACTTCACATTCCTCTACCCTGGTCACCATTCTCTTAGACCTACTTGTTGAAGTCAACCCTCAACCTCTCCACATTTCTCCTTGTTTCCTTTCACCTCACTCTATCTAGTCTCACATGCCTACTTGAATTTTCATCCTAGTGGTCTCGTATTTTTACCATTAATTTCTCGCGGGGATTCCACTTACTAAGGTTTTCTTAACTTTTTCCTTTTCCGACATTTAAGCTTTCTACCTTTCATCTCACACTCTCTTTCTTTTCCGAGTATCGTTATACTGGAATTTCCGACCTCAACCTATAGTAAAATAATAACAGCTCGCTCGCCGCACTTGCACCATTTGTTCTTGTTGTCACTCGTACTTCGGCACCTTTGCGTGATCAATACCTTTCTTCCCGTAGTTTCGGTTGTTGGGGCTCGCACGCCATCGATACAATCATATATACATACATATTCACTATCAACTAGTTCACAAAATACTTCCAAGCGCTGTTCAAGCCTATCCTAATCCCGGGACTGTGGTGCACTTTCTGTCCTTTCACCGAGCTAGTCTGCCTTGTTCTACGTGTCTTCTTATGGTCTCCAGCCACCTTATATGCCGTAGTTTCACGTAGGCTATTCTATTTTTTCCATTTGTCTTTTACGTCAGAATGTGTAGAATTTCGTATAAACTTCCCAGGGGGTCACCCATCATGGAATTGCCCCCACTTGAGCACGCTTAACCCAAAAGCTTCGCTGAAATTTGGTGCCTTAATGCCAATATTTTCGCGTCCGCTTCCTCGGATGACCTTTGTCACATGTTCTGGGGCGAGTCGAAGTCTTACAGGTCCCAAGACATTTTCGTAACACGTCCTTTCCTTTATAATTACTATTTTACCCCTTTCAATTCCCAATGCTCACTTTTCATCTGTTGCCTATGACTACTGTCCGTCCTGGCCTTCCAGATTCCCGATAGTAGTGAACCCACCTTCGTCGCCACGCCCGAATCCATAACCCTTCTGGAGCAACGCTTCTCGCTTATTGCCGGTTTGCAATATTTCCTTTCCACGCGCCTTCCTGTTAGACGTATCCATCCTTACGGAATCTCCTTTACCATTCCTACTCTTCACAGTCTGTACGTAACAATTATCGACGATACTTTACAGAACATACGGCTGTATGACAAATTCCAGCCATTCAGAACTTCCTGTCCCAAGTAACAGAACAAATACCCCAACTTACCTCTGTGTCTTACCATAGCGCCATTCGCCTTTTTCCGTCGCTATTGGGCGTCTGCGAAAATTAACGATTAGTACCAGGAATCTCATTTCCTATGGCTTGGCTCTATTGCACGATCTGAGACAGAAAGAAGGTCAACATTTCCTAGATGCCCCGCAACCTCCTGTTTATAAATGTGGCCGGCTTCACACCCATAAACAAGACTCTACTGGACATGACATTGCAGACAACCCTTAGACCGACCCGCTCTGATACCACTTTGTCACACCCCGACTTTACTAGGGTGTGATGGGCACCCGACCCCATATCTGGAGCCGAGCGAACCCGCTGACTGTTGTTACATATAGAAACTCTTGAATCGGTAAGGAAAGAAATACATAGTAAGCTCTCCAATATGTATATATTTTTTTTTCATAAGTAAACTCTGACATCATATAAGGCTCGTGACATAAGACATAATAACATATCGGCTGCTGAAGCCGCTTACAGACTGACAACTCAATACCCATTGCTTTGTCTGCAAAGTCTCTAACATAGAACAAAACATCATAGCATATACTTGGACCTGGCAATCCTCCGGGACAAATGGAGTTAGCCATCTCCGCTGGAACATCTTCAGTAAGGTCTTCTAATCATCTAGGAGTACCTGCGCGGCATGCACGCAGCCCCCGAAGAAGAGGGGTCAGTACGAGCAATATACTGAGTATGTAAAGCATGGATAGTAACATAATAAAGGAATATGCAGAATGAATAATGACAGAATAGACATATGGAGCTTATCCTGGGATAGATGTAACCTGTACATATGATTGCCTTTCTGCAGATGTCATGCATGTTTAGTTTATTTTTCAGAAAAATGGTGTTTCTTATTTACATATACAGAAAACAGAACATTTCAGAAAACGGTGTCCTTCCTTTACATTCACAGACGCCGCGTACATGGGCTCTCCCACCCCCCTCCCCAACAGTGTCCCAACATATTATATATATATATATATATATCACAAATACAGACGCCGTATCCGGCTCTCCCATATCCCGCGTCCGGGACGAAATCCAGCTGAATCAGGTGGTGATATAACAGTGGCCCTTCCCCTTTCCCATATACATATACATATACATATTCACATTCATATTCATATGTCATACAATTGGCATGCATGAGAGCCCAAAGAAAGTCATGTGTCGATCGGAGTGACGTAAGGTCGAAACCCTCCGATTACATTATGGAATAATCGGGTCACTTGTCTCACCTTGAAGGAACGATAATTATAAGGCGAGACTATCGACGGAAAATATCTTTAAGAGGAGACACAGAATAACATCATTGGCATTATAACCGTCAATTCATATGCTTTGAAGTCTTGTAGAAGCTAGTACAACACTTTCATATTCACATTGGATTCTTAGCTCAAGATTCTTATTCGTGGAATCATTCTTGTCGTACTTATCATAGGCATATTCTCTTTTCTGACGTCATCGTAATCACTATCGTCATAGAAGTATTATCATTGGGATAGGTACAGTACTTGTCATTTGGTAATGGAATAAGGATCGAAAGTTTCTTTTGGTTTCAGCATCAAAGTAAGTCAAGCGGAGTAAAAAGGTAAATCCGGGAAACCGTGGGCCCATCTCGGATCAAATGAGGCGGCGTACCAAATTTACATATATTACATGTCATGGCGTTGCTTGTGAGGGTTTTATAGTAGTCGGGTCTCATTGGTGCAATTTCTAGCTGTTAGGGAGTTTTCAAACATTTGGTAACATTTTCAATTCAATCCTACTGAAGGAAAAAGGGGAAACTTTAAGTGCGGATTCTGGAGGGTAGAAGATTCCCCGAGGTTCTTATCCAACATATTACGTCTAAGACATGCCATAGAAGGAAGGGTGAAGCCTTACATACCTTTTCTGCTTCTTATGCGACTCCAAATTCACGTTCCAATTCCGCCAAAATCTACAAATTGGTCATGTTTACCAAAACTTTATTAGAGCCTTTAGAAGTTAATTCTTTAAAGCAACACTTTGTCTGCCAAAATTTCGGCAGCATTTCCCCTGTAAATGTACTAACCCCGAGAATACGGCTCGGCCCCAAATCAGCAACAACAATCCGGGAATTTGACCCGGCCAAACCAACAACAATGCCAACAATCATAGTAACACTTTAATATTCAGTTTTATTCAATTCAACTCACATATCTTTCAAAACGATTCAATCAACATACTTCTTTGTCCAACACTATCCAATTTCCACAAGAACAATAACAACTTCACTTCTAACCATTTAATTCTCATTTCACCTCATGAAATCCACAACGACATCAACTAGAACGTCACATTAAACCAATTCATTGTAGCTTACAAAACATCACCATTCTCGGCCACAACATTACAAACATATTTCCATGAATTTTTCCATCTTTTCTATGCACTACAACAACAATCAAGATACTAGATAAAATTGGTTCATCATCCTTACATACAACAACCCACACACGGCCACACACACCATGCACACGGCCACTATACAACATCCATGATTTCATGTTTTTCATCCGTTTTACATCATGGAATTCACAACACAGCAATCAAACCACTTAATAAAATCAATTCATGACCTCTACACATACTACCATATTCGGCCATCACACTACACACACATGCACCATAAATTTTCATCCATTTCTACATTCTACAACATTCACAAACCATTTATAACATATAAAAGAAGATGAATTCTTACCTTTTTGCACTTGCTTCTTCAACTTGGCTAGAGTTTCCAACTTGCCCAACCAATGCTTTTCTTACTCCAACAACTACTCCATGTTGTAGAGGACCTTCCACTTGGTTGGAATACTATAAGGAAGTAATTTTTCTTCATCAACTTTCCATGGCTCAATTTTATGGAGCCATGGCCGAACCTACCCCTTGCTTCTTTCTTCTTTTCCTTTGTTTTTCTTTCTCCATATTTCTAGAGCTTTTTATGGAATTTTGTGACTAATATTTCACATATATATAGCCACTCCAACATGTGAGGGGCACATGCTTCCTTTTATTAATTAATTCTTTTCTAGAATCTTCTTTCCTTTTCTTGAATTTTCCTTTAATTAGAAGATGACTTATTTTGGTCATCTTTTCCCCCTTTTTTTTTTATATATATATATGTCACATGGCCAAGGGTTCTTCTGGAATTTTTCTTGAACTCCATCGTGAAAATACCATTTTGCCCCTAAGTTCCCACATTATTTCCATTGATCATTTTGCGAATTTCTCCTTTTGCCCTTAACTTTTCTCAACATTTCCATACTAATAATAATCATAAATAATATTTTCAACCACTCATACATTGAAATATTTTTTTTGAAAATGATCTTGCCCCTAACTTTCCACAGTGACTTTGGAATTTCCAAACGTACAATATACGGGCTATAACAGTTGCGTGCCACATCAATAAACAAGAGGCTACAGGGCATTTAGGAAAAATGACCATCTTTCTTCGTATGAGATCGTGCGATAGAGCCGTGTATAAGATTTTATCCTCCCTAATAGTGTGTTGTGATTCTAGAAATGTCGCTAAAGGGAAAAGCTACAGCCGCCCAGAAGGGCAAGACTACGACAAAGAGACGGGTAGAAAGAGAGCCTCCGATGAATATAGAAGAGGGCGAGTCATAAAATGAGGCCCCATCTAATACTTCTTCCGCCCCGCCTAATGTGGAAGGACAAGGAGGAGCTCCAGCTCCAATTCCTCCACCGGTTGCTTCGGGTCAACAAGTGATCGAGGCCATTCAGTTATTGACACAGTTGGTTGCCGCCCAGGCACAGCGGCAAAATGCGGGCCCAAGTAATCGGTCAGCCAGTACTAGAGCCCGTGATTTCATGACTCTAAATCCTCCAGAGTTCTTCCGGTCGAAGCCGGATGAAGATCCGCAAGGCTTTATTGATGAGATGTTGAGGACCCTAAGGATTTTCCATGCCTCCGAAACTGAATCCGTGGAGTTGGCATCTTATAGACACTGGGACGTGACAGTTTTATGGTATAACAACTGGGTACTATTAAGAGGAGAGAATGTGCCTCCTCCGGTTTGGCAAGAATTCATAGATTCTTTCATTCGTCATTACTTGCCACCTGAGGTCCGCCGAGCTAGAGCGGATAGATTTCTTAATTTGAAGCAAGAAAGCATGAGTGCCCGGGAGTATAGTCTTCAATTTAATTCTTTGGCTAGGTACGCCCCGACTATGGTGGCCGACATGGGAGACCGGGTACATAGATTCGTGAGTGGTTTAGGGCTACATTTATTCAAAGATTGCTTGACAGCTTCGCTACAAGATGGGATGGATATTTCCTGGATACAGGCTCATGCTCAGAATTTAGAGGGGTGACAACAGCCACAAAGGAGTGATCGTGATAGTGATAGAAGACAAAGCAAAAGGGCCCGATCGATGGGAGCAGGCAGTGATTATAGAGGGGGATCAAGGCAGACATAATCGAAGCACTCAGGCCAGTCGGTGACTAGTGCACCTCCTCGATTCGCAGGTAGGGGATTTGATCGCTCCTTCCGTTCAGGACAGGGCCAGAGTTCGAGGGCCTCAGATTCCCAGTTCAGGGAAGATTATAGTCATAGGAGACCCCCCGTACTGCGATGCAGCCAGTGCGCTAGATTACATTCCGTAAAGTGTCACCAGGGTTCGGAAGCTTGCTATACTTGCGGCCAAGTTGGGCACATGATGAGAGATTGCCCATCCTTGGGTGGTAGAGTTGGTATTCAGCATACAGGTTCAGCAGCTGGTTCTTCCTCAGTGCGCCCAGTAGGGCAGACTCCCTAGATGTTAGCAGGCCGAGGTAGAGGCAGAGGGGCAGCATCTACTTCAGGTGGCACTCAGCCCCGTGTATATGCTTTAGTCGGACGGCAGGATCTTGAGTCCTCCCCGGATGTGGTTACAGGTACATTGTCTATAGTCTCCCGTGATGTATATGCACTAATAGATCTGGGTTCTACTCTTTCTTATATTACTCCATATGTTGCCGGTTGTATTGGGGTGAAACCTTAGCCAATCAAGCCTTTTTCAGGTATCTACTCTGGTTGGGGATCCTGTGATAGCTAGAAAAGTGTATAAAAATTGTGTAATTGTGATATGTGATCGCCAGACCAAAGCTGATTTGATTGAATTGGAAATGTTAGATTTCGATGTAATTATGGGTATGGATTGGTTGGCCTCGTGTTATGCTAATGTTGATTGCCGAACGAAGGTAGTTCGATTTCAATTTCCGGGGGAGCCCATGCTTGAATGGAAGGGTAATACGGCATCTCCAAAAGGTAGATTTATTTCCTACCTTAAGGCAAGGAAGATGATAGCCAAGGGCTATATTTATCATCTAGTTCGAGTTCATGACACCAAGGCAAAGTCGCCAATTTTCCAATCAGTTCCGGTAGTAAATGAATTTTCGGATGTATTCCCAGATGAACTTCCAGGTCTTCCCCCAGAAAGAGAGATTGGCTTCGCAATTGATGTGTTGCCGGACACCAAGCCTATTTCTACTCCTCCGTATCGAATGACTCCGGCAGAATTGAAAGAGCTAAAGGCACAGTTGAAAGATTTGCTTGAAAAAAAGTTTATTACACCCAGTTCATCACCGTGGGGAGCCCCAGTTTTGTTCGTGAGAAAGAAAGACGGATCCCTACGAATGTGCATCGATTATAGGCAGTTGAACAAGGTAACGATAAAGAACAGATATCCTCTTCCGAGGATTGATGATTTATTTGATCAGCTACAGGGTGCCAAATGGTTTTCAAAAATATATTTGAGGTCGGGTTATCATCAAGTGAGAGTTAGAGAAGCGGATATTCCCAAAACAACCTTCAAAACGAGATATGGCCACTATGAGTTCCGGGTGATGTCGTTTGGATTAATTAATGCTCCGGTCGTGTTCATGAATTTAATGAACAACGTATTCATGCCTGTCTTGGATTTGATTGTGATAGCATTTATTGATGATATTCTGGTGTATTCTCGCATAGCATCAGAACATGCAGATCATTTGCGAATTGTTCTTGGAATTCTCCGAGCCCGAGAATTATATGCAAAATTTTCCAAGTGCGAGTTTTGGCTGAATTCTGTAACATTTCTGGGCCATGTTATTTCAAATGATGGCATTCGAGTCGACACTCAGAAAATAGAAGCTGTGAAGACTTGGCCAAGGCCTACAACACCTACGGAAGTTCGTAGTTTTATGGGATTGGCGGGTTATTATAGGAGATTCGTAGAGGGCTTTTCATCTATTTCAATCCCATTGACGAAGCTAACCTAGAAGTCAGCTAAATTCCAATGGAGCGATACTTGTGAACGCAGCTTCTAAGATTTGAAAGACAGATTGACCTCAGCTCTGGTCTTAACACTTCCAGAAGGGTCAGATGGCTATGTGGTGTATTGTCACGCTTCCGGTGTTGGATTAGGATGTGTCTTAATGCAGCACGGTAGAGTTATTGCATATGCTTTGAGGCAGCTGTGGAAACATGAAAGGAACTATCCAACTCATGACCTCGAATTGGTTGTGCTCATTCATGCCTTAAAAATGTGGAGACATTACTTGTATGGGGTGCACGTTGATATCTATACAGATCACAAAAGTCTTCAGTACATTTTCAAGCAGAAGGAGCTGAACCCGGCAGAGGCGGTGGTTAGAATTGTTGAAATATTATGATGTGAATATTTTGTACCACCCCGGAAAATCGAATGTAGTAGCCGATGCGCTTAGCCGCCGGTCAATGGGCAGTTTAAGTGAAGTTCCTTCGGAAAAGAAAGAGATGGTTCATGAGCTCCACCAATTAGCTAATCTTGGAGTACGTGTAATCGATTTGGGTAATGTGGGGATTAGTATAAATGATCCCACAATTTCGTCCTTGGATATAGAAGTGAAAGAACGGCAATATGAAGATCCTAAACTGTGCCATTACAGAGACATATCTCATGGATAAGAGAAGTCTCCATTTGAAGTTTCTATGGATGGAATTCTTAAATACCGAAGCAGGCTATGTGTGCCGAATGTGGCAGAATTACGCCGACGAATTCTAGAAGAAGCACATTGTTCCCAGTATTCTATTCACCCAGGTGCAACTAAAATGTATCATGATCTCAAGATGATGTATTGGTGGGATGGCATGAAGAGAGATATAGCAAAATTTGTAGCCCAATGTCCAAATTGCCAACAAGTAAAGATTGAACATCAAAAGCCAGGGGGCCTATTGCAAGCAATGGAAATCCCTACTTGGAAATGGGAAGTGATCAACATGGATTTTATTGTGGGGTTACCTCGTTTCCGTGGCAAATATGATTCTATATGGGTGATCGTGGATAGGTTGACGAAAGCAGCCCATTTTCTTCCAGTTAGAACCACGTACTCAGCAGAAGACTATGCGAGGTTATATCTCAAGGAAATTGTGCGACTTCATGGTATTCCATTATCTATTATCACAGACAGAGGAGCACAGTTTACAGCCAAGTTCTGGAAGCCCTTCCAAGAAGGTCAAGGCACTCAAGTAAAGCTTAGCACGGCATTTCATCCACAGACCGATGGACAAGCCGAGCGTACTATTCAGACCTTGGAAGATATGCTACGAGCATGTGTGTTGGATTTCGGTGGTAGTTGGGACGACCATTTGCCGCTAATCGAATTCGCATACAACAATAGCTATCATTCCAGTATTCAAATGGCTCCATATGAATCTTTATATGGGAGGAAATGTAGATCCCCAATCGGATGGTTTGAAATAGGAGAAGCACAACTAGTAGGTCCTGAATTGATTCAGCAAGCGGTGGAAAAAGTTAAGGTGATCCGAGATCGATTGTTGACAGCCCAAAGTCGCCAAAAGTCTTATGCGGACAATCGCCGACGAGACTTGGAATTCCAGGTTGATGATTGGGTATTTTTGAAAGTTTCGCTAATGAAAGGGGTGATGAGATTTGGCAAGAGAGGGAAGTTAAGTCCTAGATATATTGGACCCTATAAAATTATCCGCAAGGTGGGTCATGTCGCCTATGAATTGGACTTGCCTTCGGAGCTTGAATCGGTCCATCCAGTCTTCCACGTTTCGATGCTCCGCAAGTGTATTGGAGATCCCACAAAGATTATCCCGATAGAGGATGTGCAAGTGACAGAAAAGCTAACCTATGAAGAAGTGTCTATTGTTATTCTAGACAGACAAATGCGAAGACTTCGAAATAAAGAGGTAGCTTTAGTTAAAGTCTTGTGGCGAAAAGTAACCGGGAAGAAATGACTTGGGAAGCGGAAGAGAGTATGAAGTCAAAGTACCCACATTTATTTCAACCCCCAGTAGAGATTCAAGATGAAACGCCAAACGATATAAGGTACATATGCTTACTTTTCATGCTTTTCGTCGTGTGTGGCCACAAATATGATGATATTGTGATGTGGCCCTGTGAGGAAATGATATTATGGGTTGTTGTGATAGCATGGTATTGCCATATTACAGGGGAAACTCTGGAAAAAAATTTCTAGAATCCCCGATGACTTAACATTCGAGGACGAATGTTCCAAAAGAGGGGAAGAATGTTACACCTCGGAAATTTCCCCGTGAACGTACAATGAATAGACTAACGAAGAATACGAGTATACAATGTTTTAAGCAGAAGGGAATGACGTTTGATGACCCTAAGTAAGATTTCAAAGGCAATGGGAATAAGAGATAGGTTATGCTCCACAATGACTAATTATAAGGTTTGAAGACGTGAAAGTTGCAGATTTGCACTTTGGCCCTGTCGATCGTAAAATGAAATACGAATCGTAATACGGCCCGTAAACTACCATTTCGTATTTCAACTTACAAAAATTCAAATTTCTGTCAAATGCATGAATGGTTAAATACGACTTTAAATACGGACCATAAACTGAAATACGGCCCGTAAACTGAGTCGTAAACCACCATGTCCTCAGCCTGACTTTCTGGTTCTGTTATGCTTAAATACGCCCGCAGAATACGGACCGTAAACTAGAATACGGACCATAAACTGGGCTTACGACCACTGTGCACTTCAACTACTGTTCATTCCGAATCAGATTTTAAGTCATTAAAAGGAGACCCAAGCTCATTAAATTCATTTCATTTCCACGATACTTCTCTCTAGAAACCTCTAGAATATTCTCCACTCTTCATCTACAAGAAGACAAAGGAAATCAAAGATCAATATCAAGAATCCAAGTGAATCAAGTGTATGAAACTCATCAAAGTTCATCCAAGTAAGAAATTTCAAGAGAAGCAAACTAGGGTTTTGGTGCAAGAAGAGTAATACCACTCAAGGCTTGTTCCTACAACATCTAAGGTAAGTTTTATGGCATTTACATGTTATTTAGGGTATGGAAGAGTTGAAACACTTGGATTATAGAAGGATGTAAGAAATGGGTCATGAAAGTGTGAATAGTAGCATTGTTGAGTAAAACGATGAACTCTGTCCTCTCTCTCAGCCAACATGGCTGGAGCATATCTGGCCATAGAATAAAAATACACGCAATACTACTGTACGCTCATACTACCTTGCTCAATACGCAGAAATCTATCTGTTCGGGCTCGCCTGACCTCAGTAGGTAGATAATGGTGAATAAAAACATCTGAGAACTCTCGCCATACAGCTAGAGGGGCATTCTCTCCCCTAAATAACTCTCAAGTCTGATACCACTATACTGCAACTTCACGGAGCCTATACGAAGCCAAATCCACATACTCGACCTCATCCGGGTGCATAACCCTCAAGGTTCTCTACATACCATCAATATAATCCTGGGGGTTCATATTTTACTTTATCACGGAAAATATGGAGGACCTAACCCAAGGAAGGTCTTAATCCTCTAACTACTAGTCCTATCTATCTAGTCAACACCAACTCCCTACCACTGAGCCTGGGTGGTTACTAATCTGGTCAATAACTGTATAGCATCCAGTACATCCTGGCCAAGTGCATCCGGCTGAGGAACTGGGGCAGGTGCTGGAGGTGGGGTATGTGATGTATCAGACGGCCCCTCACTCTGAATCTCATCCTGAGCCCTCTTAGCCTGCCGAGTGCGGCTAGTGGCCTCACCTGTCGCTCTCTTGCCCTTCTGGGCAGCTGTAGCTTTCTTGCGGGGCATCGCTGAATTCAGAACAATTCATCAGAAGCAAACGCTTAACACACGGCTCAATCGCACAATCTAAGAGAGAAAAAATTACATCATCCTAAATGTCCTGTAGCCTCCTGTTTATAAGTGTGGTGCACAACACGCTCATAAACAAGACTCTACTAGACATGGTCTGTAGACAACCCTAGGACTTAACTGCTCTGATACCATTTCTGTCACGACCCAAACCGATGAGTCGTGACGAGTGTCTGACCTCTAGTTACCAATCACCCCTAAACACATATCTGAACCATACTGAACATCAAGGACCCATAAATGGCATACACTGATCTCATAAAAGGAAAACATCAAAAACTCTGTACAATCTGTATACACACATACATACTAGAGGACAGTGCAAGCCAACTAGGCCGCTACATATACTGTACACAAAAGAATGGGAGCCGACAAGGCTACATTATCTGACGGATACATACAATTGTCTACAGACCTCTACTGGAATGAAAGTTGTAGAAAGGACGGGACAGGGCCCCGTCATATCCATATGCATATACATCTCAAAAGGGCTAGCATACCAAAATAGACTGTAACTCCGGATCAATGGAGCGCACTGACCACTGCTGGATAGAAGTCCTACTAAGCTAGACCACCTGTCAGTCTACCTGAACCTGCGAGCATGAACGCAGCCCCCCAAGCAACAGGGAGTCAGTACGGATAATGTATTGAATATGAAAGGCGTAAGAACAATCATGTACATATAAGAATCATGAATAAAATCTGAACTCATAAGCTGAAATACCTGTCTGCATGTACTTGTATGGACTAGTATCTGTATGTATCTGCATAAATCTGTATAACTGAAAATGCCTCTGTGGGCGCATAATATGCATGCTCTCAATGGTAATCATGATCATATACATAAATGTAGGTCATAGTGTTGAGGAACGTTCAGCCCGATCCATATCCCATATACTAGTAATACCAAGGAACGTACGGCCCGATTCATATATCATATAATAATAATGTCGAGGAGTGTACGGCCCAATCCATATATCATCATCAAGGTGCACCAGCTGATCAGGTGGTAATGTACATATAACGCCTACCCATTTTCCATACCCCATATACATATAATACTTGCGTATATAATGCTTTCTGTTCACGGGTCAATATACATATATATGAATGAATGTAATGCATGAAAAACTGTATACATAAAACTGGACCTATGAACAGAAGGAGCAATCATAAACGGGGTACGTGAACATCAAAGACTAAAGTACTCCTAATGCTTCTAAGAGTACAGTAATATGGAAGCTCACATACTTGTTTGTCGATTCATATCGTAAGATCATGCCCAAAAAAGGAAGGGATAGCCTTAACATACCTTGAAGTATACCCAATCATCCAACTTATACCTCTCGAACTTGTAAGTCAACAATCAAGATAACGTAGGCCTTAATCAGAGTATTTACCTCGCTCACTAATCATTTTAAATACGAATAGAGCTTGACAAATTATGGGAAACATTTCCCTTATAAGCTTAACAACGCTTCAACATCCCATTCAATCCAACATCAACTACAACAACCATAACAACTCTTATATATAAATATATACTCAAATTCATCCCATATCATCTCTTAAAATATCCTCAAATCACTACCTTAACCTTCATCAACTTGCCACTTCCACAAATACCCTCTCTTCACTTAAAACCACTAAAACTCTTGGAAATCAACTTAAATACAAGGGTAGAAATCATTTACGTACCTTGGGGGGGGGGGGGGGGTCTAAGATTCCAAGAATCACTTCAACTCCAACTTTCTAAGCTTCACAACATTGAAAAAACCCTAGAAGCAACCTTCTTCTTCACAAGCTTGGGTCCACGGGGCTCAGATCTTGCCAAATCTCCATTAATAATGATGGAAAATGTTGGGAGAGAAAAAATTAGGGTTTCTATGATTTGTAATAGAGGAAAATGAGAAATAAGGTCATGAACCACATATTTATACTTGGAATTAAAAAGCTCCAGCGGTGCGGTTCGACGAACGGGTCAACAACCCGTCGACATATCGACGGCCCGTCGAGCTACGCCTGCAGATTTCCAAGCTACAGAACCCAGTCGACCCCATACAACGACGGTCCATCGACCATGTTGTTGGCCCGTCGACGATGACTGGTCTCTGCAGATTTCTCAGATTCAGCTCAGATCGCTTCGATTCGATTCGTTCAACTTATAACCCTGTAAATCACCCGGGATACCTGCTGGTAGCTTTGTACACGAGGTAAGACACTTCTTATCTCCAAAACTCGGACACGAGTCTCAATTCCAAAGGCATAACTGACTATGAAATCATAGGTTTTACTACGACGAGAACTAGAGGCATAACATGTTGCATCTAATTTTTTATTAGAGTTGAGAGCTTTGTATCTGTTATGTAAGTTTCGGCTAGCTCCTGCTACTACTGGTGTTACTACTCGGTTGAGTTGATCGAATGAAAGGGATAATCGTACAAATGGTTAGAGGTGTTTTGGTTCGACAATTGGGATGTTCGAAATGGTAAATCAATGATAAAGTTTGAATGAATTCGAGTTGTGGAGAACATTTCGTAATTTGAGTTAAGGTAATTTGAGCAAAAGCACCTTGGTAGAGGTAAGCGGGCACATTAGTAGGATTGTGTATGTGATACGCTGGATTAGAGAATATTCAGTTTTAGAGTTGAGTGTGTTGAGGGAACTGTAGTGTATAAAGTGTATGGTGTGCTACTATCTCCAGGATTGATTCGGCTAGTTTACAATACTTATGATTATGCGGTATTCTATTGAGTGGGTTCGAGTAATTTCTAGATGGTGATGATGGTTATGATTTGATTGGAATTAGGGAATTGAAGAGTCAAGAAAAAGTATAGTTGATCGAGAATCGCTAAGAATGAGGTACATTTTCGGGATTACTTGGGTCAGTATGGATTGTGGTGTTGTTTTCTTGCTTATTTTAAATGGGCTGTGATTGTTGAGTACGCTTAAAGAAGGAAGTCTACAGAAATGGACTAGTGATATGGCAAAGTTCAGTGAGGTTTCGTGATCCGCAACTAGTGAGAAGCTAATTTTAGGTAACTGACATGTTAAGGCTTAGGAAGTGGCTTGTGTGGTACACAGTTGGGTAATTTTGTAACACTCTTCACTGGACAAGTTAGTGTGGTTTAAGAGGAAGGAATTGTGGAAATCTATATTATGTGAGGGATAGAGTTATACTTTCAAGATGAGATTGTATTTGCTGTAGATTATTAGGTCGCAAATAATACTGAGTGGATAGCTTGGGTGAGCAATTTTGGATATTAAGGGCTTAGGAGTAGTTATATGAGGTTTAGAGTGATAGTTGTAAGATATGATACCTTCAAAATTGTTATGGGCATATCGAGGTGTTACAATGGGAGATTCAATGGTAAAAAGGGGTATTATATGAGGCTATAGGTTTTGCGTCGAAAAGTTTGGGGTTGTATTAGACTTGCATATCGGGTAAAGGTTGAGAAACATGAAGTTTGCAATCATAAGGTCTTTGGTACTAAGTTGATAGCTTGGATATGAATCAGTTTTTGGAGTCGATGGTGACAGACACGATTGATTACACATGAGGAAAAGACTGGAATTGGCCACCACAGATGTTTGGTTTCGAAAAGTTAGAGTCAGTTCGAGTGACTATTAAAGGTATTCGGGGGTTGTGCATTCATTCCAAGTCAGAATTATTCGATAAGAGCTTCATGAACCATGTTTATATTTCCAGGATGACTTATGGGTTCCCAGTAAATCACCTTCATGGATTCGATGAGTTTCAGTTCAGATTTGATGTATGCCAGGTCTATCGAGCTTTATCAGGGTTTTCAAATTGACTTGATGATAATTTACCGAGGTAGATATTTGGACAATTATATTGGTTTACGTCGGTTCTTGGTAGTGATTTGAGGAGGTACTATGGTTGCGAGAAGTCTTTGGAGTGATCAAATGGTTTCCTACGGACTTGGCCCGGCGAGGTACTCAGTGGTATGCTTCCTGTATTGTGATTTGAAGGTCTAAGAAGACTTGGGACTAGCGAAGTCGGTTGTGAGTAAGATTAGTTTGACGGAATTACTTAGAGTTGCTCCGACATAGCAAAGATTCTTTTCTTGAAAAAGTAAGTCATGGTTTCGGGCTTGTGTTTATGTGTTTCTAAGAAATTTTGGTGCGAAGAAAGGGTAGCGGAATCAGAATATTTTGCCCGCTCAGAGTGGGATATGATTGTGTCTACATCCAAAGGTTTGTGTTGTTTTGAGGAATGTTTGTGGGACCTATTGATCGCGTTCAGAGGTATGATTATATCGAATTATAGAATTCCAGCAAAAGCAGTTCTTTATCTCGGGGATCAGTTGTGAAAGAACTTCGAGTATGGAAATATGGAAATTGGGTCTTTTAGCTAAGTTAGAGGACGTTTTGACTGATAAGTTGAGCTGGCAGTGATTTTGGCGTACTCGTGCCGTAGAGGATTCCGTATTATTATGTTAAGGATTCCTTGATTACCGCCAGCTATCATGCTCTTTTTCTTCTTTTGAGGATGAACGATTGTTAAATTGGTATCTGATGTAACCACTCGTTTGGTCGTTATTGCACTTTTGACCCATTTACCCCCCATTGACACTTCCCCAAGCCCTGTTAGTATGATTTTAACCGACGGGGATGGCGACATAGGTTTTGAGGTCATCGGGCGAGTTCTAGTAGGATTTGTGGAATCTAGAGTCTTAAAGTGAAAAACCTTTGACCAATAGTTGACTTTTGGGTAAACATGCCCGTAATTAAATTCTGACAGTTCTATTAGGTCCGGAACGTGATCTATGACTTAGTGAAAGTCATTGGTTTGGCTCTCGAAAGGTTTGGGTGTGTTTTGAGTCATTGGTGGAGGAACTAGTTATGTTAAAGAGTTAGAGTTGACCACAATCAACATGGGTTCAAGATGACCCCGTGTCGATGTTTTGAAAGTTCCAACAAGTTCGTATGATGATTTTGGACTTGTCCGCATGTTTTGGTGAGATTCTGAAGAGTTTCGAATGGATTTGGGTTGTGTCACTGATATGATCTGGAATGGCTCAAGTGCTCATGGAGGTAACATAGGGAGGATATTCAAGCTATGGATGATAGCATGGATGGAGACTACAGGAGTCGAAGCGCCTAAGGCCCAAAGCTTATCTCTTAAAGTGGCTACAATTGCAAGCCTGGGTGGTTAAAGGCTGAAAGGTGGCTATTTGTGCAAAAAGACTCAATTCTGAAAACAAGCCATCATCCAAGACGACCAGACAAGGCCCTTACTCCATTGAGGTTGTAATTAGCTAGTTTAGTCTTTTTTAGCCTAGGAGTATAAATACTCTACTTAGTTTATTTCACTACTTAGCTTATGCATTATGATGAGATGAATACTCTTGTTGAGTGATAGATTGTGTTATATCCCATAATTTTGCATATTCGAATAATTTGAGAAAATTGTGACTAGTAAGAGATAAGACAATATTTTGATTCTATTTAATATATATGTTGTTCATGAAAAATATTGATGCGGAAATATGGAAGAAGGCCAAGGGCAAAATTGAAAATTTGAAAAATGGGTTCATGAATTACAAATATTAGACATAAGTGAGTTGGGCTTAAAAAAGAAAAAAAAAAGAAAGAGGGCCAACAAGTGGCCGGCCATAGAGAAAAAAAAATGGCCCAAGGCCCATGAAAAATTTAATCCAAGAAATAAAAGGAGAAGACCCCTACTTAGTCTTCCATTTTTAGAACATTCAAGAAGACAAAAAAAAAAAAAAAAAGAGTGAGAGCAAGAGGCCATTCGGCCAACAAGAAGAAAAAAAAATTTGAAGCCTTCCATCCTTGGTCCAAAAATTCCTTTCTTCTTGAATTCTTACTAAGTTCAAGACCCTCTTCAACATGGTATAATTATTTAAGCAAGAAAATCACTTTGGTGGCAAGTGAAAAATTGAAGAAAAGAAGAATTTCTATTCTTTTACATGTTATGGAAGACTTATATATGTTGTAGTGAGTAGAACTGAATGAAAATCATGGAAATGTTATGTGTTGTGTGTGGGACGTGTGGGTGTGTTGTGTGTGTGGCCGTGTGGTGTAATTGGTGAAGAGAAGATGAAATAATTTTATTTAGCATGTTAGTTGTGTTGTTGTGGCCTTTATGATGGAAATGAAAGACTAATGGTTCGAGTTGGCATGGAAATTGGTTGTAGGTTGTTGTAGGAACTTATGTGATTTTAATATGGTTTTTTTTATGAAATTGTGGAAATGGAGTTGCTAAGGTGTGAATTGTTGTTGTTGTTGATGAATTTGGAAGAAGAAAATGCGTCGTTGTAGTTTCGTTGCATTTGTAGAGGTTTCGGGTGGAGTATAGTGTTGGTGGAGTTGGTTGAATATTTTATAGATTGTTTGAAATGCTCTTGAATTGTGTTTGAATGATCTTGGATTAGTAATGGATATGTAAGCGTCGATATTAGCTTAAATGTACGTAGTTGAATTGAATGTGATAAGCTACGTAAAGGAGAAGGTTACTAATGTTAGAATGCAATTTAAATTGATTTTTGATGTTATTAGTATGGGTGTTGGTATTGTCGGTATGGTTGTTGATGAATTTGGCCGAGTTAGATTCTCGGGGATGTTGAATTTACAGGGGAGATGATGCCGAAATTTCTGTAGACAAGTACTAGTTAGAATCAAATTTCTAAGTACTTGTAGCTAATGTTTGGTAATTGATAACGTTATTGTAGATATTGGAGAGCCCGAGACTTGAGTCGAGATTTGTTTAGCGAGCGATCGAGGTATGTAAAGCCTACCTTTCCTTCTTTTGGCATGACCTTTATGAAATAAACCCATAACGTATATGTATGCCTCCAAAGAAAATCCCATTCTTAGAGCCACTAGGATGACTAATATCATTGACTTCCATAAGCTATTCCATATGGCTCGATACGTATTTATGATGTTCAAAGATTCTAGTTGTTATGTTTCCGAAGGTTGTTCGAAAGAAAAACAAGATGACTAAAGTCTTTGATGAATACTTTGATACGTCAATATGGTCCTAAAGTCTCCATTTGATTTGATCTATAATGTTATTCAAAAGTTCCTAAAATGAATAATACTTGAATTTCTGATTATGGCTTATGAAACATTTTAAAAGGTTCTGTACTTCAAAAGCTCGCAACTTTCTTATACTAATTCTGATTGACCTGAAACTTGTTTCTGAGCCCTCAGATGTCGGTAATTATATTTGTCCATCGAGTCTTGGAATTTATTTATTCAGTTATATGCATATGGTTTTGATACGTATTTATGACTTCTGAAGCTCTATTTGAGATATTTCCGAGTTGTCTACGATTCTTGTTTACTTTCGATATGAGTACGCTCGATATAATTGAGCTTATTATATGAATGAATAACGAGATAAGCATAAAGAATCTTGCTTCTAAAGAGTTCTATAAGTTTCGATGTCCCTAACTTACGTAAGAGATCTCGGGTTTGCTTTGAATGTCCGTAAAAGTTCTGTGGTAAAAACGTCTGTAACTTTCACATACTAACTCCGATTGATTCGGGACGTGTTTATGATCGTCAAATGTCGATAAGTGTACGTATCTATTGAGTCTGGATATGTGAGCATATGGGTTCTCACTGCTCTGTTCGTGCAAGCCTCAGTATGTTATTCACTGCGCCCCGGGCCAGGTTCTGTTATCGTGCATCTTCCTTTGCATTGTTCACCGCATCCCTCTCCCTTGCGGGCCGGGTTCTGTTATATGTATGTCTGTATATGATAATATGGGGATGGCGGCCAGGATGGCATACGATGATTCTGTTCACCGCGTTCCGCAATAGAGGTTCGGGGATCTGTTATCTGCATATACGGTACATGATTTTGACATGCATTGATTACTCTGTCCACCGCATCCCTCACTAAAGGGCCGGGATCTGTTACATACATATATGGTTTGTGTCCGGTTTTTCCCATATACTACGATAACCTGATCGATTTATGTGTTATAATATAATCGACGACCTAAATGATATGTATATGGTTTTGTATGCACGAAATCCTTAATATGTAAACGCAAGTGAAATTTGGTTAGTAGGTATGTACGAGTATCCATCTCGGGCACTAGTCGCGGCCCACGGGGTTGGGTCGTGACAGATTGTTTACCCAGGATTAGCTTTAGTTAGTGATAGATAATGGTGGATTCCATTGTTGGTTTTGAACCTCATTTCCATTGATTTCATGAATAGTTGTTCATTTGTGGATCCAATTCCATTTCTCTTGCCTTGAATTCAAATAGTTTAGGTTCTGTCACGACCCATTTTGGAAAAATCGTGCGGGCACTTACCTTTCCCACCTCGGTAAGCAAACCCTCAACCCGACGATAATAAAGGCATAAATAAATAAATCAGTTAAGCGAAAGAGAATAATTCACGCAAGTCTTATGATAATAATATAGAAGAAAGTGCGGAAATAAGAAATACACCCAGGGTCTGGTCTAATCCATACAAGAGCATCTAAATGAAAATATACAAGCCTGGAAATCTAATAATACATCATGTTTGTATATGTCTCAGAATGGAAAAGTAAGACATAAATAAGAGGAGTCTTTAAGGCAGTGAACGTCGCATGCTCACCCTAGAAACTCAAAGCAGATCTCGGAGTGACTATCAGCCATGAGAAACAAAAGTAGATCCAACCTGGAACTCTGCATTCATAAAAGAATGTAGCAAGTGTAGGTCAGTACAAAACCACAGTACTGGTAGGTATCATTGTCCGACTAAGTATAGCTAACACAATTCAGACAATAAAGCAGGGTAGGCAGGTAAATAAACAAGTATAAGTCCAACACAAATCAGAACCAAGTATCCGTTATCACCTAGGTGGAAGCATCTAAACCCAAGTGTGCCAAGTCTCAATATATCCAATCTGAAATCAACAACACATGTAAATTACCAGATCGTCACAATATAAGCCATAGTGCAATGCAATGCAATGATGCAAGAATGGAAATGCAATGCAATGTTGTGTACACGTGTACTCCGGATGGAAGTATCGACATCCCAGTAGCACAACCCATGGGGGACTCGCGAAGTCCATGTACGCACTCATCCATGATTCTGGGACAACCATCGAACATCGGACTCTCACATCACACAATCCACGATTCCGGGACAACCATCAGACATCGGACTACTCACATCACTTGCACATAATCCACGATTCCGGGACAACCATCGGATATCAGACTACTCACATCACTCTCGTGCAAACTGAGCTCAGCTCATCACAGTGTTTCATCAAGTGTCAACAATATATCAACAATATATCATGAGAGATATGAAAGTGTGCGATGTATGAGTCAACATTTATAATCATATCAATATCACAAGTACCAAACATAGGTACGCCAACAATATCAAGAAAGACTACACAAGTCATATAATGCACTTTCCCCGAAGAGAAGGATTGTATGTTGAGTAAGGGAAGGGTTCACCTACCAAGGTGGGAAATGGTAGGTGCCGGCACGACTACGCAATTTTGGATCGTGACAATTATAGTCAACCTCAAATTCTAAACACCATCTCCCACAAAATCAGAAGGCAAAAATCTCTAGCAAAGAGGGCTTTCCATCAACTGCGCAATCTTCTCCGAAACATCGAATCAAGGTATGAATTTTCCCTCATTAAATCTAGAACGATTTTAGGGTTACGAATTTGAGGTATACATGCCTAATTTTCTAATAATTTGTAAGTAATATTTTTAAATGTTGGTGATGGGGCTCGGGTGGGTGGTGGAGAGAAATTTGAAAATTGATGATTGTCTAGCATTGTAATAAGTTCATCACTGTGTAATGCTCTAGAATTTCTCGAAATTGTGATGGAAACTTGAAGAATAATGGGTGTTTGTTCATGGTTGTTGGGTTAGAATCCTTAAATCTTTTGGGGTGTTTGTTACTTGTAATCACTTTTCACGAAGTCTAGAGACCATGCATTCTTGAAGATTAGATGATCTAAGGGTAACACATTGGTTTTGGGTCCAAAATTAGGAAAAAAATTCGAATTTTTTTTGGGTTGCTCAAGGTTGAAGACTTGTCCGCCTCCGCGGACTAGTTCCGCAGGCGCGACTTCGCTTCAGCGGGTCACCTTGCGCTAGCGCGATAGTAACAGGGTAGGGAATTTCGCATGGATGCGGGGACTCATTCGCGATAACGGATCTGCTTCCGCATCCTTACTTACGCAGACGTGACATGGTTCCGCCCACGTGGAAACTTTTTTACAGAAGCGGTCTTGCTCCAGCGACACTCTTCCGCTGGGGTGAGACCTGCACATTTTTTATTAAAACTAGTAGCTTTGTACTGGTGCGACTGGGGCTGTTTTTCTTGGTTTCTTTGGCTTGAATGACATGTAATTAAGTACTGGACATGGCACCATTGTTGAAACTAACTTAATTGATCGTTACAGGTACACATTTGGAATCATGGTTCAAAATGAGAGAGGAAGCATTGCTCCTAGTCAAGGGGGAGTTGGAGGGTGAGGTTTCAAAAAATTTGACACTTTTTGTTTCCTGTCTCGAGAATGTTAGCGTCCTTATTTTAAGGATATGAAGGAGAAGGGGTTTTTGCTAGAAAAGGGTTTCAACATGAAGAATGTAGATCAATGTGCCCCTAAGTTCTTTAAGCAAATATATAGGATTGGCTGGAATTTCTTCATCGAGGATCCCGACAATGTAAATGTGGGATGGGTAAGGAGTTCTATGCCAATCTTAAGAAGGTGAACTTGTCCGACCTGGACCTAGAAATCGAAATTCGGGGTACAATGGTAAAGATTGGTGCTGAGGTGATCAATGCGTACTATAAACTGGACAACCATCTTGTAAGTGCTATGGCGGAGAAGGAATATTGCGGTAATGGGGCTTGGTTAGTCTCAAAATTATTTGCGGAGGAGGATAGGAAGCTAGTCGACTGGGTCAATAAAAAGATGGGAATCAAGAACACTCACTTCACTGCTGAGGCTAGGAGGTGGCTGAATATCACCACTCGCCGGGTATTCCCTTCGACTAATACTGCCGATGTCACCTACACTCGAGCCCTCATAATTACCGGTATCCTGGATGACATTCTCGTGAATGTGGGTTATTACGTGGTACGGGAGTGGAAGGAGTACATGGAGGAGCCGGGCCCGAATCTAATGTTTCCCTTCTCTCATTACCGCCTTATGCAAGAAGGCAAATGTTCCCCAGAGAGATGATGATGATATGATCGATTCTGACATTGACTTCAATCCCTTGAGGGTAAAGGGGTGGGGTAGCGCGATTCAAAGTAAGAAGAGGAAACGTGAGGCGAGAGGGTGGGGATGATGCTACACCCTCACAGTCACAGGGACCCTTCGAGCAGCCGAGCTCTCAGATTGAGTAGATGAAGGGGTTGATCTTCGGGCTCCCCAGGCCTTCTATCGAGGTCGATACATCAGGCGCTCCTGCTGGTTACTTCACTCGGGAGGAGATGTAGGAGTACCTGGAGGCACAAAAGGAGATGAAGACTTCAGTTAGTACACTTCAGACCTCCCACACCACTATGGTTAAGGCTCAAGGTAATCTTTGTCAGGACTTTGATATGGAGAAGAATAAGATTAAGTCCAAGGGTAAGCTGTTGATAAAAGTGTGAAGGGGATTCAAAAGGGTGTTCAAGATGATGTACCCGAAGCCAGAGCTTCCGATCACGGACAAGGACGATAATGAGCAGTACTCCTTCCTGTCCGAGCCCGAGGAGGGTGTTGGTGAGGCCAATAGCTCGGATGAGGAGGGTGATGAGGCGTCCAGCTTGAGGCAGCAGTAGTGGTTCTCCCTTTAGACATGGTTTAGCCCTTTTAGGGCTTTTATTTCAGACACTTGTTTTGGTTTCAATTGGTGGATGTATTGAACAATTTTGGATTCCTTGTTTTTCTTTCTTTGGTTTGTTGTTTTGTTTGGTGGATTATTCGGATAATTGCATAGTTTAAAAGATGGGATTGTGCCCTTGCCGGGCTTTGGTTTATATGACTAAATTTCTTGTTTGAACACTGCTTTCTCTGAATGTTTTGAATGCTAAACAGGTTTTAGAGTTCTTGACAGAACCTTACTAATTTTTTCCATTGACTACGTTGGTGCGGATAGGATATGAACTGCGGCGAACGTGCTCCAATGTGGAAACTCTCCGCAGAAGCTTCGATGGACAGTATTATGCTACGGTGGATAGGCCCCTGCGGACAAGATTCCGCAGGCCCGGTCCACTAACACTAGCCTCGGCTTCTCCTCGGCGGCTCTCCCTTCGCGGGTGTTGAACCGCTAAAGAGAACCTTGCTCGCTCCAGCGAGGTGACTGAACCAAAGGAGAAATTTTCTGATGGACTTCAGATCTTACACGACACTTGGAACTCGTTTAATTTCTCTTCGTACATGAAATAGACCCACACAACACCGTAACCACACTATAACTAGATACCAATTGGAATCAAGTAAATACCAATTGGACACATCTAGATACCAATTTGACCGAAGTGGCACGATAAGAGTGAAAGAAGTGAAGTTTCCTAAATGCCCTATAGCTTTTCGTGGATGGGTACGGACGTCTACATACCATTCCACGAGACTCTACTAGACATTGCTCTTGTACTCGTGAGACCAGTAACCTAAAGCCCTGATACCAACTTGTGACGACCCAAATCACAAATCACGCAGGCACCTACCCAATCGTACCAGGTAGGCGAACCCTTTCCGAAACACAACTCAATTAAACCCAAATAAGATCAATGTTAATAATATCATAGTCATTTTCCAAACAACATTTTAGAAGAAATAAATAATAAGAGTACATAATTAATACCGTATCCCAAAACCCGGTCAAGACTAGTACAAGAGCTTATAATATTTATAACTTATATTGGATTGCAACATAAATCAAATACATCATCTGTTCTAGAATGAAATTTAACAGAAGTCTTCAGAATGGACACCATGAGGTCTTCGGAAGCTAATAGAATCTCGAACATATCCTGTAACAACTCTACACACAAAATAGGGTGTAGCAAGAGTAGAATCAGTACAACACTCGTACTGGTAAGCATCATTGGCTGACAACAATTAGGAAAACATAATAAACAATAAGGATCAACATGTAAGAATGATAGGTAACCAACTCAGTAGTTAAGCAAGATCAGGTAAGGTCCACAACAATAGATATATCGACGAACAATAAAAATTACAGCTCTCAGCCTAGATGTATATTCCTAATCCTCATTTCATTAGTTATATAAAGCATACTCATACACGTAAAGATTTTTTTAACTCATCAATTAGAAGTAGTCTCACTATATTCAGCTCACGTTCAAAGTCGCACATCTAATCCCTACCTTTGGACTTTCTTACCAAGGAAAACTCTACTACATTATTAGACAATCTTTTAATGAGCAAACCACAACCAAGGAATGGACAACAAGAAAATCACCAACATATAAATACAATGCTCACGCATGAAAATGTATGCAATGCAATGGCCAATACCATCAATCCTACACACATGCCACGGATGGATATCCTCCATGCCTCGATAGTCATGACCCATGGGAGACCCGCGAAGTACATGTACTAGTCACTCCGCACACAGCCCAGAGATGATTTCCACAACACCAACCACTCCGCAGACAACCCAGAGATGGCTCCATATCACTAGCCATTCCGTACCCTGCCTAGAAATGGCTACTATATCCAGTATGTCCAGAATATCAGGTGGTTCCTTCTCACTTATCACCACCAGTACCAATCACAGATTAAATAATGTATCATGAAAATGAGTATGAATGCAATGCATAATATCAATATCAAGTGTAATCACATCAAATCCTAATCGTGTCTCTACATGGACACCTATCACAATATCAATATTGAATCAAGTTCATTCCTTTATCAATGATAATGTCAAGATAAGTGAGATGAAACCGTAGCAGAACCACAATATGGCAACTAAGTAACAAGTCCAATACCGCACACATGGAAACAAGCCAATACACAATAAGAGGCAATAAGCCCACAAATCAACAACAATACCAACATAAGGATTCCATCCCAACTTCATACCCGAAGGCGTAACATGATTTCTATATCAATAACTAATTGTACATATGCTTCACCAACTAGAGTCTAACCAAAAGGGTAATAGGGCAACAAGTACGACATATATCACATGGCGTTAGCCCAATCATACTAACAAACTACTAGTCCACACAGTCAAATGAAGGAAGAAGTTAACTTCACAAAGGCGACGAGCCATACATAATAGTACCAACCTAAAGGTATCCATCCCAACACCAGGTCCGAAGATGTAAGCATGCTTTCTCCGTTAATCTCTACTATTAACATATGAAATCATAATCGGAGTTTAACTCAAGTAAACCGTAACCCACCTTGAGGCTGCGCAGGCGTTTCTGAACATCCACTTGAACTTCACCTTCCATTGTCAGAAAGGTAAGTAATCCGAGTAAGCAAAGTGTTAAGCATATAAGATATGCACAACCCAATAAGAAATCTAGAGCACCTAAAATACGACTCCGGACTCATAAGGGTAAAATAAAAACTTCTTCTCAAACCATATTTTCTAAGTATCCATTGATTAATAACCTTAGTTTCATAGTCATCTAGACCTACACAAACCACAAATTTCTTTCATCCTTCAAACCCCCAATTGCAAGATAACTCAAGAATATACCCATTTGCAATTTTAAAGAATAGAAGCTTTGAGTTGGGTAACTAGCTTAAACTAGAAGCCAAGAAATTCTTTCAACTAATCTATGATATTAATTTAAGAAAAGCCATTCTTCCCATCTAGGTTTTTCCAAGTAAGAAATCTCCCAATTTATTAAACCCTAACATCAATTCCTTAATAAGTAGAAGAGGGAATTAAAGAGAGATGGAATAAATAAGGTTTAGAACTCACCCTTCCAAGGTCACAATGAATTTCCCCGGAAAATGCTCTTCAAACTGACTTGGAATAAATGTTTGGTGGAAAATGGGGTCAAATCCCGAAATGGGGCATTAAATAATAGGTCTACCAAGCGATTCTCGCTGGGGCTGTTCTAGGCCCTCTAGGGCGATCATGCGCCGGCAAAGATTCCTCCGCGGGGGAGGACACAATTAATTCTGATTCTTCTTCTGAAGCAGAAGAGATCTCGCTGGGGCGAACTCGCAGGTGCGGTCCACCCCTCACTGGGGCGAAGGAGCTAAACCTAGATCTTTTATATCGAATTTTATTTCCTTCTAAATCGACTAAAGGTGAACCTTAACTGAAAATTCCCGCATACAACTAACGGTGTGTATCTCAACAAGGTTGGTTTGAACACGGATTGAGAAAAATTGGTAACGGCCAAACGAATCGTTACATCGAGTGATCCCGAGGGCACTTCCAGGAGATTCTAGGGTGAGCCACTTGTCAGATTTGCAGCCTGGAAGCTCCTCTCTTATATCTGTATACAATTTACTCCAGAGACAGTATTATCTAGTATTGAGATTGTATTGAGCTCTTAAATGGAAACTCCATGATCGACTCACTTTACTTTTTAATAGCCTACCTGATGCACATTTGAGTTAATTGAAAGAGTGAATTTGGAATACCGGATAGTAAAACAAATAAAAGAGCATCAAGTGCTACCATACTAAATTCTCTTACTTATTTCTTTATTATATTATATATATATAACATCAAATTAACTTTGATTCTTTTCATTCCATTAGCTTTACCCATGAATATTGTTAAAACGAAAGAAATATTATTTGTATTTGTTGACGGCTATGAAAATCAAAAAGGAAAAGAAAAATATTTTTGTATACCCTGTTATAGTAACATGCATACTTCCCCCAAGTGTACGGGGTTAAAAAAAAACTCTTACTTACAAGAGCATACAAGAGTTACATCATTTTGATTTATCGAAATTTCAGGCTACCTAGTACATCATACTTGATTTCTTTATATTAAGTAAATTTGGCTCTCACATGAACTAAACTCTCTCGTGATCCATGCATGGCTGCCTTGGGATGTTTCAACTTGTTGCTGCTGTCTCACTTTTACAGGATTGAGGTAAGCACAACTTTAATATATCCCCTATCTCTTGACTAAATATGGAAAGAGTTGACTTTTAATAAAGGGAGCGACTCTGCTCCATTAAAACTTGACAAGTAACTATCAATGTAGGTTTAGATAAATGACATGTGTAATTGAGGATTTAAAAGGTTGAAATATGTTTTAGATTTTCTATGGGGAAATCTTTTTGTAACGGTAAGAATTGGAAAAACAAAAAAAGAAAGTTAAGTTCTGAATACCCACCAGCTATACTGTATCTACTAAGTTGCTTTTTTTAAAAAAAAATCTCATGTGGGTGAACATATTTTTTTGGCCAAATACATAGACAGACCCTCAAATTTTTCCCAATATTCATATAGACATCTATATTAAACCTCTGACAATTTTAACACTTGAACTCTATTCAAACTGTTCCATTTAGACATTTCTCATTCAAAAAATCAACAAAGTGGGAGGCGTGAATTTCACACTCCGTGACTTGGTACAAAAATGAACTAAATAACGCCTTGTGGCTTTGTCACGACCCAAACCCGTGGGCCGCGACTGGTGCCCTACTTAGGCACCCCAAACAGACTCACAACCGGATCATCGTATTCAGACTCATTCAGACTTAACGTACATTGTTTGAATTGAAAATTAACAACAGACGTCACACAAACATTTATCGAACACTTATCTTAAGCGGTCGCCCGTGCAGAACAGTCAAATCAAAATTAGAAAGGTGGCGGAATATACATCGCCCAAATGCACACACACACGTACAAACTCATGGGCCGTCCTGGCCATAGTAGCATACTGGCCGCTTAAGAACGCAAAACAGATCCACATACAAACACACCGGACCCACGACCCACAAATATGACTACAGGCCTCTAAAACAAAACAGAACATACGAACATATGACGGGACAGGGCCCCGCCGTACCCACACTGCCACAAATGTACAGAATACACACACAACTGAAGGTATGTACCAAAAGTTAGGCTCCGGATCAAGGGGAGCTCTCCAACACATCAGAATGAGTAGCCTAAACCAGAGGATCACCCAAACGAGCTTCTGTACCTGCGGGCATGAAACGCAGCCCCCGAAGAACCGGGGGTCAGTACGGGAGAAGTACTGAGTATGTAAACCAGAAGGTACAGAAATCACAAACACAACTAAAGTCAGAATGGAACAAACACAAACGTCAAGGTAGCAAAGCAAACCTGTGCGGAAGGCAAATGTACAAATGCAAATCAAATCATGTATAGGGTTTAGGAACGTGGTCACCCCCGACGCTGGTGCCACAACACATCATAACTCCAGAAGTTTTCAAATCTCCGTACAGTCTCCAGACACATCATATCACACACATATCACATCATCAGAACATATCAAATGCCATATCACATCATAACTCCATAGACGGTAACCGGCCCTATGGCGAGGCCTCGGAAACCGTAACACATCATAACTTCCGAATATGGTATAGCGCGCACGATCACAAAGCCGGCCCGGGTACCGACGAACGAAATCATAGTGAATGGCACGAACGGAGTAGTGCAGAAACCATATGCATATTAAAAGTAAGTTACCGGACTCGACATATAGTTACATATAGGAATATACCGACGCCAGAAGGCTCGGAGTAGAAGTCAGGTCGATCAAAATTAATGTATAAAAGTTACGAAGTTCCAAACTGCAAAACCTTTGAAAAACGATTCACAGGTCATCTTCCGAAAATCTAACATCATTCAAAGTGCAAAACGTTCAATAACGGCATAGGGAATTTCAAACGGACCCTTAAGTCATAAACAAACGATTGCCTTTCATATCGGACGAAAATGAGCCAAACGAACCAAATAAGGGAAGCCTCGGGGCTTGCGGGCCCACCTCGAGTCAAATTGAGGCGGCGGACACAAATCACAGACTTTCGGCTCCATAAAGCCGTCTACAAAAGTTTCGGAGGGATTCGGACACAACAGCAAAAGTTATGAAGGTTCGAACATTCTTTCAACCAAATGTAAAGATTAGGTTTCAATTATGCTGAATGAATAGTGCCCAAACTTGAACCTAGATTTCCAAGAGCAGAGTTATCCCCGAGGGTCCGATCTTAACCTAGCGTAACTAGGGCATGCCAAAAGAAGGATAGATAGGCTTTACATACCTGGATTGCGCCTTACGCTCATCAAATCTCAATTCCCGTTTCGTCCAAAAACTGCAAATGGTCACTTTTACCAGTTACTATTCATGAAAGTTAACATCCTAATCTTTGGGGTTATACTTGGCTACCGAAATTTCGGCAGCATTTCCCCTATAAATCTAACACCCCCGAGACTTAGCTCGGCTCAAAACATTCAACAACAACAACCCAACAACACCAAACGACGTCAAAGTTCACAACGAAATAGGTTTTAACATCAATGATCTTCTTTCTACATAAAATGAAAATTTTCATACAAACTTTACAAGGTCAAACCAACATCAACATTATCATATTCATCATCCATCAAAATCATAATTTTCCTCTTGATACTATCATCTCCATTTTTACATAAACCATAACAGAGTTGTATGTTTTCCTACAACAACTTAATAACCATTAAGTTCCTTCACTCTCCTCACATAGTCCATGATTAACACAACCAAAATATTAATTCAAATCAGTCCATCAATTTCAATTAAAACAGCCCCTCACCCATAAATTTCAACAAAACAACAAACGGGTTTATAATGCTGTTTTCTCCGTTCTAATTCGTTAAAACTCTAAATAAACACTTTAATAACATAAAAGGAATTTTATAAATACCTTATCAGAAGATCCACCACGAAAATTTCATCCCCCAAGACCAATATTTATCTCAAATTGAAGGCAACGCAACGTACAACGTTTTTCTCTTCATGAGCTTCGGGATTCGGAGCTCGGATTTTGATCAAAATGGCTTCCTTAGCCTTGAAGTTTTCTCTCTCTCTCTCTAATGTTCTTGGAAGATATTATCTGAAAATGATCAGCCCTCACATAATTTTTCCTTATTTTTATGACGTTAATGGGCCTCATGGGCCGAATGTGAATGTTGGATCGGGTCACCATTTTCTGCCCCGCCAGCCCAACTTGCATCGTCCATATTTGCTTATCCAGATATCGTTTTGACGAGCGGTTTATTGCGTTGGAAACTAGACTCGATGAAATTAATTTTAGGCTTTTAAAACACCTTAAAACTCCTCATATACTAGGAGATATGCCTCCAACAATATGGGCTAAAAATCTGGTCCGAGATTTTTCTGAAGTTGTTCGGATTCATTTCGTTCAGATTCGTTTAACTTCTAATCCTCTTCCGACCCTCGTGTAACCTCTTATACATGCATATACATAGTCATATACATACATAACAATCCATACACATCTCGAAGGGTCCGGAGAATCACAATAATCTTAAACGTAACTGGAGAACTTACGAAGCTTCGACGAAACTCCAATCGCAAAAATATATTCATATCTTTTATCCATCTTCTATAACATTACTAATAATCTCAAATACTTTAAAAGGGCACTCACATTACCTCATATACGCTCATAACGCGATTTCAAATCCTTTAGGTTACGATGTCACCTCGGGATACTTAAGGCAACCATATATATATAACGATATTCTTACTAACTCGATTAACTTTCCTTAAACTTTCTTAACTCATTTTTTTTTTCTTGTCTTAATTAAAATAGCACAGACTCTTACGGGGTGTAACATCCTCCCCCTCTTTAAAACATTCGTCCTCGAATGTTAAATTGACCTCATGGGGCGTCATACCATTTCGGGAGGGTTCCTTTCATAATTGTCCTTCGTGGACTTTCCGACATGGCTTCTTTACCAGCATGATGGGGTAATTCTTCACATCACTGATTCAAATGCCTTCATAATATATTTTCTCATACCCCACATAATTATCGGACCATAAACTATATTCTCGTAGCAGACGAATGCTTTTCAGACATTATAAGTAATCGTCACTTCTTGGTACACTTCTGAGTTTCTTACCACATTATCGTAATCCCACTTCATACCAGACACCTCATACCAAACAGATTCAGAACTAGGACCGGACGCGTAGAATCATATCGGACGGATTCGTAATCGGAGGCAGACGTATTAAACTATGGCGGACAGATTCATAGTCAAAATCAGAGGTACGGAAGTATGTCAGACAAATGTGAGATCGGAGTCAGACATACAGAGAGGTATCAGACAGATTCGAAATCGGAATCAGACGTACAGAAATGTATCATACAGAGTCGTGGTCAAAGTCAGACAGACAGAAATGTATCAGACAGAGTCGTAATTAAAATCAGACATACGGAGATGTATCAGACAGACGCGTGATCAAGACCAGACGTACAGAGGCGTAATAGGCAGAGCCTTATCAGAATCGGAAGTGCAGAAGTATAACAGATAGAATCCGAATTAGAGTCAGATCACTCCTATTAAGGCTCCAGTGATTTATAAAAAAAAAAATTCCTTATTGGTGAACTTGTTTGCCAAGTTATCATATAAATCGTCTTGCGTGTCGCTTATCGACTCTTTCGGAGATTTCCCCTTATTCACACTTCTTATTTTTCACCTTTCCTACTATTCTTCATCTATCACAACCTTAGTTGCCGGGACTCGGCTCTTGATCCATATGGGCACCAAACGAAAATCATACACACACACATACACACATACAGATATATTTACTAGTATCTTACTGGCGAACGTCTCTGACTGTAATTCAAATCCGCTCAATTTCCCGAGCGGTGTTGCACCTTTTCTTTTTGCCCATTTAGTCCGCCTCGTTCTGCGTGACTCCTGTAAGGGCACTAAATTACTCCACACATTCTATTTTCCTTTTGGTTACCCCAAATTTCCATTTATATCTATCATACTTACTCTTGTGCAAAATTTTGCATTACTTCCCAGGGGGGCCACCCATCCCAGAATTGCTCTGGCTTGAGCACGCTTAACCCCGAAACTTTCATGCATTTTGACGCGTTAGGGCTGATATAATTTCGTCAATTGCCCTGCAGGACCTTTGTCACATAATTTTAGGGCAAATCGGGGTCTTAGCAAATTTTCGAAAAATTTTTGTAGCGGGTCCCACCCCCGGCTAAGTTGCACAATTACCATATTGCCTTTCTGAATCACCGATATTCACTTTCATACACATACACATACAATTACAGACAGGCCACAAATTTAAGTCTTCGTCCCACGAATTCCGTCTCCAAATAGTCGGTGAAATCTGATAAAATATTACCATAAGGTGCTCTCCAACAAACGACAGAAGAAAACTAAATTCCGACAAGTATCGCGAAACCTGTTTGTACTTACTTTATATATATTTACTTCCATATCTCTGGAAAACAAAATTTGGGCAGAGGTTCCTCTATGTTTCTTACTATCCGAAACCTGTACACGAGAAATACCAACCATGCCTCACAGGGCCAACACATATACGCATATATATACATCATATCATGTCGTCTCGTAGCCACACGGGGCTAACAATTAAAGATAAAATTATACAGATGTCGAGGCTTACCTCACATGCCCAACTCGAACAACATCGGAGGCTCCTTCCTGTTCACTTTTTTGTTCAATCTTCAACCTTATATTTCTACCACACTTCAAACAACTTCTCCGACACACAGCTTTCATATTATCGCTTACCTGAGTACTGTGCGGCCTCCAATATCATCAGCCATTGCCTTCTGTCGATGCCGTCCTTTGGCTGAAATTAAAAGTTAGTCGAAAGGAATTCATATCCTACAGCTCGCTCTATCGCATGATCTAAGATTCAAAGAAGGGTAACATCCTAGATGCCCTGTAGCTTCCTGTTTATATATGTGGTGCACAACACATCGATAAACAAGACTCTACTAGACACGGCCTGTAGACTTTCCGAGGACTAACCGCTCTGATACCACTTTTGTCACGACCCAAACCCGTGGGCCGCGACTGGTGCCCTACTTAGGCACCCCAAACAGACTCACAACCGGATCATCGTATTCAGACTCATTCAGACTTAACGTACATTGTTTGAATTGAAAATTAACAACAGACGTCACACAAACATTTATCGAACACTTATCTTAAGCGGTCGCCCGTGCAGAACAGTCAAATCAAAATTAGAAAGGTGGCGGAATATACATCGCCCAAATGCACACACACACGTACAAACTCATGGGCCGTCCTGGCCATAGTAGCATACTGGCCGCTTAAGAACGCAAAACAGATCCACATACAAACACACCGGACCCACGACCCACAAATATGACTACAGGCCTCTAAAACAAAACAGAACATACGAACATATGACGGGACAGGGCCCCGCCGTACCCACACTGCCACAAATGTACAGAATACACACACAACTGAAGGTATGTACCAAAAGTTAGGCTCCGGATCAAGGGGAGCTCTCCAACACATCAGAATGAGTAGCCTAAACCAGAGGATCACCCAAACGAGCTTCTGTACCTGCGGGCATGAAACGCAGCCCCCGAAGAACCGGGGGTCAGTACGGGAGAAGTACTGAGTATGTAAACCAGAAGGTACAGAAATCACAAACACAACTAAAGTCAGAATGGAACAAACACAAACGTCAAGGTAGCAAAGCAAACCTGTGCGGAAGGCAAATGTACAAATGCAAATCAAATCATGTATAGGGTTTAGGAACGTGGTCACCCCCGACGCTGGTGCCACAACACATCATAACTCCAGAAGTTTTCAAATCTCCGTACAGTCTCCAGACACATCATATCACACACATATCACATCATCAGAACATATCAAATGCCATATCACATCATAACTCCATAGACGGTAACCGGCCCTATGGCGAGGCCTCGGAAACCGTAACACATCATAACTTCCGAATATGGTATAGCGCGCACGATCACAAAGCCGGCCCGGGTACCGACGAACGAAATCATAGTGAATGGCACGAACGGAGTAGTGCAGAAACCATATGCATATTAAAAGTAAGTTACCGGACTCGACATATAGTTACATATAGGAATATACCGACGCCAGAAGGCTCGGAGTAGAAGTCAGGTCGATCAAAATTAATGTATAAAAGTTACGAAGTTCCAAACTGCAAAACCTTTGAAAAACGATTCACAGGTCATCTTCCGAAAATCTAACATCATTCAAAGTGCAAAACGTTCAATAACGGCATAGGGAATTTCAAACGGACCCTTAAGTCATAAACAAACGATTGCCTTTCATATCGGACGAAAATGAGCCAAACGAACCAAATAAGGGAAGCCTCGGGGCTTGCGGGCCCACCTCGAGTCAAATTGAGGCGGCGGACACAAATCACAGACTTTCGGCTCCATAAAGCCGTCTACAAAAGTTTCGGAGGGATTCGGACACAACAGCAAAAGTTATGAAGGTTCGAACATTCTTTCAACCAAATGTAAAGATTAGGTTTCAATTATGCTGAATGAATAGTGCCCAAACTTGAACCTAGATTTCCAAGAGCAGAGTTATCCCCGAGGGTCCGATCTTAACCTAGCGTAACTAGGGCATGCCAAAAGAAGGATAGATAGGCTTTACATACCTGGATTGCGCCTTACGCTCATCAAATCTCAATTCCCGTTTCGTCCAAAAACTGCAAATGGTCACTTTTACCAGTTACTATTCATGAAAGTTAACATCCTAATCTTTGGGGTTATACTTGGCTACCGAAATTTCGGCAGCATTTCCCCTATAAATCTAACACCCCCGAGACTTAGCTCGGCTCAAAACATTCAACAACAACAACGCAACAACACCAAACGACGTCAAAGTTCACAACGAAATAGGTTTTAACATCAATGATCTTCTTTCTACATAAAATGAAAATTTTCATACAAACTTTACAAGGTCAAACCAACATCAACATTATCATATTCATCATCCATCAAAATCATAATTTTCCTCTTGATACTATCATCTCCATTTTTACATAAACCATAACAGAGTTGTATGTTTTCCTACAACAACTTAATAACCATTAAGTTCCTTCACTCTCCTCACATAGTCCATGATTAACACAACCAAAATATTAATTCAAATCAGTCCATCAATTTCAATTAAAACAGCCCCTCACCCATAAATTTCAACAAAACAACAAACGGGTTTATAATGCTGTTTTCTCCGTTCTAATTCGTTAAAACTCTAAATAAACACTTTAATAACATAAAAGGAATTTTATAAATACCTTATCAGAAGATCCACCACGAAAATTTCATCCCCCAAGACCAATATTTATCTCAAATTGAAGGCAACGCAACGTACAACGTTTTTCTCTTCATGAGCTTCGGGATTCGGAGCTCGGATTTTGATCAAAATGGCTTCCTTAGCCTTGAAGTTTTCTCTCTCTCTCTCTAATGTTCTTGGAAGATATTATCTGAAAATGATCAGCCCTCACATAATTTTTCCTTATTTTTATGACGTTAATGGGCCTCATGGGCCGAATGTGAATGTTGGATCGGGTCACCATTTTCTGCCCCGCCAGCCCAACTTGCATCGTCCATATTTGCTTATCCAGATATCTTTTTGACGAGCGGTTTATTGCGTTGGAAACTAGACTCGATGAAATTAATTTTAGGCTTTTAAAACACCTTAAAACTCCTCATATACTAGGAGATATGCCTCCAACAATATGGGCTAAAAATCTGGTCCGAGATTTTTCTGAAGTTGTTCGGATTCATTTCGTTCAGATTCGTTTAACTTCTAATCCTCTTCCGACCCTCGTGTAACCTCTTATACATGCATATACATAGTCATATACATACATAACAATCCATACACATCTCGAAGGGTCCGGAGAATCACAATAATCTTAAACGTAACTGGAGAACTTACGAAGCTTCGACGAAACTCCAATCGCAAAAATATATTCATATCTTTTATCCATCTTCTATAACATTACTAATAATCTCAAATACTTTAAAAGGGCACTCACATTACCTCATATACGCTCATAACGCGATTTCAAATCCTTTAGGTTACGATGTCACCTCGGGATACTTAAGGCAACCATATATATATAACGATATTCTTACTAACTCGATTAACTTTCCTTAAACTTTCTTAACTCATTTTTTTTTTCTTGTCTTAATTAAAATAGCACAGACTCTTACGGGGTGTAACAGGCTTTTTGTCACACCCCAAACCCGAGGGGCATGACCGGCACCCGGCTTGACTCACCGACACCACCTGGCCATACAACATACATACCTATCTTGTCTATTTATGAATCAAGTGAAGGTATGATACACAGACAACACAGCGGAGTCCGCCTGCATGCAGAAAAGTCCCAACATATCATAATATATGTACAAGCCGACAAGGCTGTTACAGAAAACTACATGTAACATAAGGCCAGCGAGGCCACTATGAACATATCAACTTCATACTAGGGCTGACAAGGCCACACATGACATCTATACCCACGACACATGTCTATGAGCCTCTAAGAACATAAATAAACCTCATGTTAGTTGGGACAGGGCCCCGCCTGTACCCGTAATGCAAATATATACATAGCTACATACATACTCAAGAAGCACCTAGTATGCCAATCTCTGAAGTGACTTCGAAAAGAGCGGAGCTTGACCATCAAAGTTGAGCTGGAACTCCTGTCACGAAGGTCCTCTTGTCGAGCTGTCTGAACCTGCGGGCACGAACGCAGCGTCCCAGCTGCAGACATCAGTACGGAATAGTGTACTGAGTATGTAAGGCCGAAATACATATATTTAAAGTCAATAAAGTAAAGAAAACCAGAAAAATATGTAACATGGAACTCTGAGGAGATGCAACATATATGCATTAGTTTGAAAACATATACATATGCATAAGTCATATCATCGTCAAGCCGCTCTTTGGGGCTTGTGTCATCATAATATCTTACCCGGCTTAATAGGACTAGGTGTTATTGTACCCAACAGCAGTGGTGTGCACAATAGGCGTCGTATCCGGCTGACTATAGCGCAACTTGGTGTAGTAAAATCAGAGGCGGATCTAGAATTTGAAGGTGGCGGGTGCCACTATTTTCTTCAATGTACATCTTGTTAGAAACGTATATTTTGGTCGGGTCCATATCTTTTTAATTTATTCGGGTCAAATTAATAGGCTTTTTTTTTTATTTGCAAATATGAAAATTACATCTCAAAAATCAAGAAACGAACATAATTAGCATCTTAAACAAGGAATCACACTCATTAAGACCCGTTAACAACATAAGTAAAATCAACATTTTCACCAGGGACTTGCATCTCTTATGTATATTAAAAAACAATGAATTTCCACAAGTAAAATAACATCTTCAATAAGAGAATTACATCAATCAAAATAAGAAAAATAATAAAAAAAACTCTTCAATAGGTAAATACACCCAATAAGTAAATGTAGAATTAGATAAACTACAAGTTCTCAAAAATAAATCATAAATTTCATATTTTTTCTAAGCAGTGACTACGAAATTTCCATCACAATTTAAGTAGTAAAAGTGATTTAAATTGAAATTATACGTACTCTAATTCATTTCTCATTTTATTATTAAATACTCCAATTCATTTCTCATGTTATTTATTGCCTATTAAGAGTTTCCCAAGTCAAATCTAGACAAGTAAACATGGACGGAGGGAGTAATAAACAAAAGAAATTATAAAAAAAAAATGAATTTTGATCTCAATCAAAAATTCCCATTGAGACCCAAGTTTTTCGATTTAAATACTCACATATTTGAGATTAAGAGAAATGCTTAATTTAAGGGATTTTGAAGTTTCTATTTGTGTGTTCTCGCTAGATATCACAGATAAAATAATAGAAAAGAGGAAAGAAAATATAAATAATAAAAAGATAAATAGAAAATTGGGAGGGCCGAAAAGGAAATTACTGGTACAAAGGAAGTAAAAAGCGCAAAGAAAATTAGGAGTCGAAAAATGCTCAAGATAGATTCAAACTTGTGTCAGCCAGCCGTGACACCTTTGTCTAATTTACAATTGGGGGTGGCAGGATCAAATATTTAACCTAATTTAAGCAAATTACAACATAAGTATATAAAAAATTTATTAATCGAGAGGGTGCCATGCCACCCCCACCCTAAAGGGTGGATCCACCTCTAAGTAAAATAGATAAAGATATATATATATATATATATATATATATATATATATATATATATATATATATATATATATATAATGCATGATGGAATCATGAAATGACGTACTGGACCTTTCGGAGTGACGTAAGGTCGGTGACCTCCGAATACATTATGTAACTATCAACGTCAATGTAAAACTGAATGGAAACAAAATTTCAGCTGTATGATGAACCAAATAACATGTGAAGGAATGAAGAACGTGAAACTTTTGTCTATTAGAGTAGAGTTCCTTTTATGAGGGATATTCGTTACTTTAGTTTTGTTGGATTCGTGCCGAAAGCAAAGAAGGGGAAAAACCTTACATACCTTGTTAGCTCCCTTGCCAAACCAATCTCACAATTAGTCTAGCAGTTCAATCTAGAATAGTGATAACGTCTCTCGTTAGGCCAAGAATACACTTGGTATATCATGTATATCAAATGGCAACAAAGACCAGACTCAATTTACCATAATCAACTCAAAATAACTCCCATACAGCCAACATATTACCAATAATAACATATATACGATTTACGGTATAATTTCCGTACTTTCTCATTAGCAACTTAGCTATGATCTAGATCGACTCAAATTCATCTAGAGGAGAATTTTTTTACCTTATTTGCCAAAAATTTCTCTTCTTCCACCTTATTATTTCAATATGGAGTAACCTTCGATACTCTAATAACAGGAGGGAAACGACGTTAGAATCATCAAATCGACAGAGAAGTAACTATCACTAAACCTTGAATATCATGGAGATCAATTCTAGTCCGAGAGACCTTAAACATGATCGTGAGAGATCAGGTTGTAAATGCCATTTTTTTCATTATAAAGGATAAATATATAAAGGTGTCAGATATATATACACAAAAGTTAATGTTTTATCTAGGCCCACTTAATGGATAAATTTCCATTTGATAATGGACCATAACGTGGCAAAGGGATTGCATGCCATGTTCTTGACTGTACATGCACCACTCACCTTTAAATATTGCATATACAAAATGGTCATTGTGGATTATGTGGGGTGGGCCCACAAGTGTCTGATTTTAAGCCAAAAAAAATAAAACAATAGCATACATCTTTAATTTTTCACGTGACATACATGGACAACAACTATTCTAGTCCCCTTTTTAATAGTATCTTTTATTCCGACCTTGATTCCATTCATGTGAATTCCATGGGGTTCTCATTAAATGATAAAGAGAAGAGACATCATTCATCTTTGAACTTGGCATGAAAATTCACTTTAGCAACTAAATTTAAGTTATATTTATATACCTCCTTAACAACTTACGTTTCAATTATTTTTCACCCTGAAAAAATAATACCACTCTCACAATGTGAGGTGTATTACACTCGCGCCACGTCATTGCCACGTCATTGCCATGTCAAAAATTACCAACTCTTCATTTTTTATTTTTCTTTTATTATTTTTTCTCTTTCTTCTTCTTTCTCCCTTTTCTCTTTCTTCTTCTTTCTCCTCATTCTCACCACACTTGCACCACCGCAGCCACCACGCCACCACCACCGCCGCCGCCACCACCACCGCCGCTGTCGCCACCACCACCACCACCGCCACCGCCGCCGCAATCGTCAACCTTCCCCACCACCGAAGCAACAATAATTTCCAACAGAACATCTTCTTCCAATTTTACTTCTACTTCTCATTCAAATCACCAAATTAAGAAAACTCATAATTTTTGGACTGAAATTCGGATTGATATCAATAAAAAAGAAAGAAGCGGCGGTAGGTATCAACAAAAATCCACCTGCAATTTCTTCATTGCAATTCGTGCAATTTCTTCAATTTCTTCATTGTTGTTTAGAAAAATAGATACGATAACAAAAACTACCAGAAACGCATAATTCATTGTTGTTAAATGATGAAGAAATTGCACGAATTGCCCTTCAAATGGACTTATGCAAGAACAATGAAGAAATTGCACGAACTGCCCATCTTCATTTGCATTTTGTGTTCCCATTAAATTAAATAAAGATATGTTTATTTACCCATTTATAGATGCAATATTACATTTGCTCTCTTCAACTTATCTAGAAAAAGAAAGGAGAAAAATTAAAAAAAAAAAAGAAAGAAGATGAGGAAGAGAGCAGCAACGTTTTGGAGGATGGAGAAGAAGGAGAGGGAAGGGGTGGGGAGGTGGGGTAAAGGTTTAGGGGCTATGGGGGCCATTTTTTAATTATTTTTTATTGTACAATATACACACATCAGTGGACCCACCTTATTTTTATGGAATTTATGCGCATGTTTTTTTTTTTTTTTTGCTACATCAGCATTAGAGGTGGAAAATAATTGGAAGGTAAGTTGTTAAGGGGGGTATATAAATATAACTTAAGTTTAGTTGTTAAAGTGAGTTTTGCTGTCAAGTTCAGGGATGAAAAGATGTCTTTTCTCAATCATAAATCACCCCAACACAATTCCTATACCCATTATCACAATCATGTGGTATAGTACTAGTTCATAGTTCCCTTTGGCACACACAAAATATTATTTTCAACTATCGTCGTCACACTTCATGTCCTAAATCATTTCGAGACTTCATGTTTTTATACACCAAGCGCTTTATTTGCATATTTGAATATGACCAAATTCACCGGGCTCGGGTAAATTTACTCGTGTTGGACGGTTCAATTTCCTAGTCCAAAATACGGGGTATTAAGCTTGGACCGTATTTCATTCAAATAAATGTCGAACCTCGACGAACTTATTTTTTTGAATCCGTTTAACTTCTAATCCTTACGACATTTCTGTATTATCATCCTAACCACCTATAAGCTTGGGGGTAACCTCATTTTCCCCAACTTATGTCTTTGAACTTGCAGGCTTTCTAACGCACGAAAACACGGAATGTAACATTTTTTATCACAAATAAATGTTTAAATCTTTAAACCAGAAAGGAAAAGTAGACTTGACTCCTACAGACCCAGATAGAAAGTCTCTCATTTCCTCCCATCCAACAGATCCCAACTACAAAAGTTTCACCATATCGCTCCTTCATCATCTTTTCAACCGTGCACCATAAACTAACCCAACAGCTCTCCCCATGGATAACTAGCACTTTTACATTAAACCCATTTCCATGAATAAAACCCTTATTTTTAAAGTTCAAAGAATGGAAGAAATCACTAAATAATAGATGGAATCGTAAGGAAATTCTTAGATTAAGGTTAAGATTTTACCCCAAGTTGAATCTTGAAGAATGCCCTTGAAATCACCCAAATTCATGCTCCCTAGTTCCCAAAATTAATTTATGAAGAATGAAGTTTGAATTTAAGTTCTAACCAAGTAAAATTAAACCTTCTCGATCACGAGGCCCACCTGCCGCGATAACACAACACAAATCCGACCCGACCCAAGTTTCCTTTAGGGCAACTGCGACCAGACCCACCACGATCGCGACTCGCTCCCTCTTCCTTCATCACATTCGCGAGCCCTTCATCGTGATCGCTATAAAAGAAACCAGAACTATTGAACAAGATTTTTCTACTTTCTCTCAAATTCCAATCCATCATCCAAAACTCATCCGGGACCCCCCAGACACAAACTAAATATGCATTTCAGTCATAAAACACGGCATGAACGTGCTTGCGCACTCGAAATTCCCAAAATAGATCATCTTGACCCTATAAAGACCGAGGTCAACTCCAAATCCTCAAATTAGCTAGTTTCTCCACCAACTAGCCAAATCACACTTGAAAACCTCACGATTTGAACCAAAAGTCCGACTACGTCATAAATCACATTCCAAACCTAATGGAATCGAAGAAACTTTGAAAAGATGCATTTACCCCCGATGTTGACTTCAGTCAAAAAAAATTATTTTCTTAACATAGAAACTTCCAATTTCAGTAAAGTCAATCCAAAATCTGCCTAATTGTCTCCGAAACCGCTTCATACATTCCCGCAAGTCATAAATACCTTTAAGAAACCACGGGAAGGGTATTTTGGGAAAAATAAGTCAAAAAGCTCAAAATGACCAATAGAGCCGGCAACAAAACATGGTAGTAGAAGTCCAGCAGAATCGAGCACAAGAATTTAGGAAATTCGAGGTACAATATTTTTGGGCATATTATATGTCACGACCCAATTTGACTAAGTCAAGCGGGCACCTACCTTTCCCACCTCGGTAGGCGAACCCTTAACGCAACATTAACAATTTATAGAAAATAGCGGAAGAAAGAAAATAACGTAAGTCTCACAAATATAATATAAATAAGTGCAGAAGTAAAAGAAATCCACCCCTGTATCTGGTCTAGACATACATGAGCATCTAAACTAATTACTACAAGTCGGAATAATAAACGATAATAGTCTCAAAATCATGTCTCAGAATGGAAAGCAAGACATAATAATAGGAAAAGTCTTCGGGCAGCGAACATCCTTATGCTCACCCTGAAGAGACTAGAATCAGCAATCCTCAAATATCAGCCACGTGGGATAGAAGTAGAGCTATCCTGGTACTCTGCATTCATAAAAGAATGCAGCAAAGTGTAGGTCAGTACAAACAACAGGTACTGGTAGGTATCATAGGCTGTCCTCAATTAGCGAACATATATACAAAAAGTAAATGAAAGATAGGCATGCTCACAGTCAAGTACAAGTATAATACAGTCTCATCAGTACATATCAAGTCCTCAAGTATCCACAATTCACATCAATATTCAAACCATATTTCACGACCCAGCCCCGTGGGCCGCGACTGGTGCCTTACTTGGACACCCGGACAGACAAACATACCAAATCGTCATATTAGAGATTATCTCAGATCTCATATTAGTCATTTAAAACAGATTTGAAATCAAATATTATCTTAAGCGGTCACACGTGCAAAAATATCATATCCAAAGCCAAAAGGAGCGGCGGAATACACATCGCCGATCATATGCACATATGCGAACACATGGGCCATTTTGGCCGCCATAATAAACAGGACCGCATTAAGGCGCAAATCATAAACAAAACGAACACACACACATGACCCATGACCCACAATATGACTACAGGCCTCTACACACCAAAACGGAAACATATGGCGGGATAGGGCCCCGCCGTACCCCAAATAGCCAAATATACATAAATATATACATAACAGAGATATGTACCAAAATATGGGCTCCGAATCAAAAGGAGCACTCTGTAGTAGCAGAAAGTATGGCCTACAGTGGTGGATCACCAACGTCGGTACCTGCGGGCATGAAACGCAGGCCCCAAGGAAAAGGGGTCAGTACGAAAGATGTACTGAGTATGTAAAGCATGGAGTACAGAAATTCAAACCATAATCATAGTAAAGATACAGAAAGGAAATACCGAATCAGTACGTCAAAACCAGAATGGAAATCATATGTACATAATGCAAGTAAAAGAAAGCATGCATAGGGCTCAGGAACATGGTCGCCACTCCGACACTGGCGCCACAACACAGCATACTCCGGAAAGTTTCAAATCTCCGTACAACCCCGAACATAACACATCGTCACACACATCATATCATAAGCCATATCACAGCATAACTCCATAAACGGAACCCGGCCCTATGGCGAGGTCTCGAAAACCGTAGCACAGCATACTGCCGAATATATCAATATCATAGTGCACACGATCACAAAACCAGCCCGGGAACCGGCGAACGATATCATAATAATGGGCACGAGCAGAGTAGTGCGGAAACCAATGCAATTTACATATCAAAACATTTATAAAACTTGATATAATTATATGACAACCCGTTGGGTAAACTAGTCTGAATAACTAATCAATACGGGATTTATCTTACAGAAATATTTCTGGAATCATATTTATAGTTCAAAATGTAAATCAGAATATTATGGATTAATCAAACATTATTCTTTAATAGCTAAAGTCGTAAGAAAAAGTCTCTTTCCGATATCGTACAAAGTTAAGTCAGTTAGGGCGAACGAAGGAGACTCGGGACTAGTGGGCCCGCCTCGGTTCAAATTGAGGCGGCGTACGAATTTTACAGACATTTGACCCTTTGGAATCGTCCATGAAAGCTTAGGGGTAATTCAATCATATTTACGAAATTTACGAAAGTTTGAACATTTCTATTCAACAAAGCATGCGTTTCTAATTCAATTTCACTGAATGAAATAGTACTAAAAGTAAACGCGAATTTCTATGAATAGAGTAATCCCCGAGGCTCAAACTCAAACCTAGAACATCTAGGACATGCCAAGAGAAGAAGAGGGATAGCTTTACATACCTTTTCCGCCTCCTGAACGTCTCCAAAATCAAGCCTCAAATCCGCCAAAATCTGCAATTTGGTCACATTTACCAATTGTGAGCTATAGCTTCTAAGAATTCAACTTAAATTCATATTTGTCTACCGAAATTTTGGCAGCATTTCCCCTGTACATATAGCATCCCCGAGACTTAGCTCGGCCCAATATATCAACAACAACAACCTAACAATGCCAACAATATCAAAATCATCACAAAACCCACTATAACTTAAATAGTTCTCTTTACTACATAGTTCAACAACTTTCATTCCAACTTCCCGTTATCAAACTAATATCAACATTTCCATATTCATTTACTAATTCAAGATCATTCAAACATAATTCAAGAACATTTCAAGCGATGCTCATGGATTCAAGCATTCCCGCCAATTCCATATTCTATCCAAAACCTCCACAATTGCCTCAACATTAACAACTAGCATTGTTTCCTTCCAAATTCATTGACAACAACCATAATTTACATTTAGAATTTTACTTTCACAATTATATAAAAACTATATAAAAATCATATAATTTCCCATAACAATCCGCAACCATTTTCAATGCCAACTCAACTCGTTAAACATTCATTTACGTTGTAAATGCCACAACGACACAACTAACACACTAAATGAACTCCATTTCATCTCCCCTTCACTATACTATGGCTTACAACCATGATTCACCACACACACACACACACACGGCTTCACACACATACATCACAACTCCATTATTCTCTTCTAATTTCAATCCTTATAACATATATACTTATTCCATAACATAAAAGAATAAGATTCTTACCTTTTTCTTCAAACTTCAACTTGCCGCAAACGTTGTTCCCTCGGTTAACTAATTATACCGCGTTGGAGAGCATCCTGAGCTTAACAAGAATTCAAAAGGAAGAAGATTTTTAGGATCACAACTAAGGAACTAATTTTTTTTTTTTGTTCTTGTTGGAGGTTCGGCCGAGAGTCTCTCTTGAGCTCTCAATGGTTTTGTTGTTTTGTTTGATTTTTCTTGAACTTTCTAAGGATAAACACACACACACACACACACACACACACATATATATATATATATATATATATATATATATATATATATATATAATTGCCCCCTTATTTTAATTAAACACATGACTAATTAAATGGGTTGGGCCAAGGCTTGGCCGGCCACCTCCTTATACTTGGGCCTAAATTTTCCTTTTATTTTTTAGCCTAATACATTAGAAATATTATTTTGTAATTCCCGAAACTAATTTTCAAAATTCCAATTTTTACCCTTGGCCTTCCTACGTAGTTCCACGTCATTATTTTTTTGAATAACACACATATATGAAATAAAATCAAATATGGTCTTTATTTCCTACGAGGCAAGATTATTCCAAATGCGCAAAGACATGGGATATAACATTCTCCCCCCCTTCAGAACATTCGTCCTCGAATGTTAAATTAGCCTTATAGGGTCTTATAAGCATGGCGGGGGAGTCTCTCTTTATAAATAGCACACACAAATCATTTGTCCATCGCTATAACAAACTTAAAAGTTTAGATTACCTGTGGGCGTAGGAAACAAGTGGGGATATTTCTTCTTCATCTCATCCTCCGCCTCCCAGGTCATTTCTTCCCGGTTGTTGTTCCGCCACAGGACTTTAACAGAAGGCACTTCTTTGGTGCGCAGTCTCCTCACCTGACGATCCAAAACAGCTACAGGTTGCTCTTCATAAGACAAGTCCTCCGTTACCTGAATATCATTTACTGGAAATATTCTGTCAGGATCACCAATACATTTTCGGAGCATGGATACATGGAATACCGGGTGCACCACCTCTAGATCTGATGGTAGGTCCAGCTCATAAGCGACATTCCCAATTTTTCGGATAATCTGGTAAGGCCCAATGTATCGCAGACTGAGCTTCCCCTTTCTGCCAAATCTCATCACGCCCTTCATGGGCGACACCTTTAGGAATACCCAGTCGCCAATCTGAAACTCTAACGGTCGACGCCGTTTATCAGCATAAGATTTCTGTCGACTCTGGGCCACTAATAGTCGTTCTCGAATGAGTTTCACCTTATCAACTGCTTCCTGAATCACATCTGGCCCAATTAATTTAGTTTCGCCCACGTCAAACCAACCAATCAGAGATCTGCATTTTCTGCCATATATGGCTTCGTACGGTGCCATCTGAATGCTGGAATGATAACTATTATTATAAGCAAATTCAACCAGTGGCAAATGATCGTCCCAGATGCCTCTGAATTCAATAACACAGGCCCGCAACATATCTTCCAATGTCTGAATGGTGCACTCGGCCTGCCCATCGGACTGAGGATGAAATGCTATACTAAGACTCACCTGAGTCCCCAATCCCTCCTGGAAGGATCTCCAGAAATTCGCTGTGAACTGGGCCCCTCTGTCAGTGATAATAGATACAGGAACCCCGTGAATTCTTACTATTTCTTTAAGATACAATCTGGCATAGTCCTCAGCCGAATAAGTAGTCCTGACCGGAAGGAAATGGGCTGATTTCGTCAATCTGTCAACAATAACCCAAATAGAATCGTACCTGCGTGGAGTGCGCGGCAACCCAACAACGAAATCCATATTAATCATCTCCCATTTCCACGCTGGAATTTCCATTTCCTGTAATAATCCACCGGGCTTCTGATGTTCGATCTTGACTTGCTGGCAATTTGGGCACTGGCCAACGAACTCTGCAATGTCTCTTTTCATGCCGTCCCACCAGTATAAACATTTAAGATCATGGTGCATCTTAGTAGACCCAGGATGAATAGAATACCGAGCGTTATGTGCTTCGCCCATAATTTGCCGCCGTAGCCCTGCAACGTCCGGTACACACAATCTGCCTCCATATAATAATACCCCTTCAGGCGAAATTTCGAACGAAGTCTTTTCTTTATTAAGGGCCACATTTCGGTACTGCATCAAAGCAGGATCTTCGAACTGACGCTTCTTTACCTCTTCCATAATTGATGATTCAGCAACTTCTCGAACAGAAACCCCAGTATCTCCAGAATCTGCCAAACGAACTCCGAGGCTGGCTAACTGATAAATTTCACGAACCAATTCTTCCTTATCAGGCTGAACATCAGTCAAACTGCCCATGGACTTGCGGCTAAGTGCATCAGCTACCACATTTTCTTTACCAGGATGATACAGAATATCAACGTCATAATCTTTTAACAATTCAAGCCATCTTCTCTGCCGCAAATTTAGTTCCTTCTGCCTGAAAATGTACTGGAGGCTCTTATGGTCCATATAAATATCAACGTGGACCCCATATAAATAATGCCGCCAAATCTTCAAAGCATGAATCACCGCGGCTAATTCCAGATCATGAGTGGGATAATTCTTCTCGTGCGGTCTGAGCTGCCGGGAAGCATAGGCTATGACTCGATCGTGCTGCATCAACACACAACCTATCCCAATACCATAGGCATCACAATAGACAACGTACCCGTCAGACCCTTCTGGAAGAGCTAAAACTGGAGCTGTAATTAATTTTTCCTTCAACGTCTGGAAGCTGCGCTCACAGGCATCAGTCCACTGAAATTTTGCTACTTTCTGAGTAAGCTTCGTTAGTGGTGCCGTAATAGAAGCAAAATTCTCCACAAACCTTCTGTAATAACCAGCCAACCCCAGAAAACTGCATACCTCTGTCGGTGTAGTAGGCCTGGGCCAATTCTGTACAGCTTCAATCTTCTGCGTATCAACCCGAATACCATCTGCTCCGACAATATGCCCCAAGAAGGCCACAGAAGTTAACCAGAATTAACATTTAGAAAATTTAGCATATAATTTCTGCAGCCGAAGGGTGCCAAGTACTGTTCTCAGATGATCCGAATGCTCTTCTGCTGATCGTGAATAAACCAAAATATCATCAATAAATACGATCACGAACATATCAAGGAAAGGCCGGAATACCCAATTCATTAAATCCATGAATACCGCTGGAGCATTAGTCAGTCCAAAAGACATCACTCTGAATTCATAATGCCCGTACCGGGTCCTGAAAGTAGTCTTCGGAATATCTGCCTCTAGTACCCGTACCTGGTGATAACCCGAGCACAAATCTATCTTCGAGAAGTATTTAGCACCCTACAACTGATCAAATAAATCATCAATCCGAGGGAGGGGATATTTATTCTTTATAGTCACCTTATTTAGCTGTCGATAATCAATACACATTCGCAGTGACCCGTCTTTCTTTCTGACAAATAATACCGGCGCTCCCCAGGGCGATGTACTGGGTCTAATGAAGCCTTTATCCAATAGATCTTTCAGCTGCTCCTTTAATTCCTTCAATTCGGCAGGTGCCATTCTGTACGGAGGAATAGATATGGGCTGCGTATCTGGCAACAAATCTATAGTGAAGTCTATCTCCCTTTCAGGCGGAAGGCCTGGAAGCTCATCTCGGAATACATCGGGAAATTCATTAACAACTGGAACTGACTGGAGAGTAGGTGTCTCGGTCTTAGTATCGTGCACCCGAACCAAATGATAGATATAACCTTTCTGAATCATCTTCTTAGCCTTGAGGTTTGAAATAAACTTACCCCTCGGCGATGCTGTATTCCCGGACCACTCTATAAATGGTTCCCTTGGAAACTGAAAACGAACTACCTTTTTCTGGCAGTCCAGATTAGCATAGCAGGAAGCTAACCAGTCCATGCCCATGATGACATCAAATTCCAGCATATCTAATTCTACCAAATCAGCTTTAGTGCAACGGTCATATATAATCACAGAACAATCTCTATATACCTGCCTCGCTATAATAAAATCCCCGACCGGTGTAGCTACTTCAAATGGTTCTATAGGTTCGGGTGTTATCCCAATTTTACTAGCAACGAGCGGGGAGATATATGAAAAAGTAGAGCCAGGATCAATCAATGCATATACAGATCGGGAGAAAACCAGTAATGTACCTGTAACAACATTTGGCGAAGCCTCCTGATCCGGGCAACTAGCCAATGCATATATGCGGTTCGATGGACCGCTAGAATCTGAAACACTGCCACGGCCTTGACCGCGGCCCGCCGGTGCTGGCAAACCCCGCCCTGCAGGGCGCATAGCTGTGGGAGTAGAAGATGAACCAGCGGCTGACCCCGTCGGCTGAACTGTACTACCAGAACCACTCGCCATCGGACAATCACGCATAACATGGCCCTGACGGCCGCAAGAAAAACTGGCTCCGGTGGCTCGGTAACACTCCCCCGGGTGTGATCTCCCGCAATAAGAACAACGGGGCCTGGGTGGTCTGGACTGGCTGGGACCCCTAGCTATCTGTGACCCTGATGCTCTGGAACTCTGACCGGCCCCAGATCGTCCTGCACTGTCAAATCGTCTGCCGGCGGACTGTGTACCCCGGCCTGACGGAGGAAGATATCTGCCTGACTGCTGCGACTGAGGCTGTCCGCCTCGATACTCTCCAGAATAACCCGCGGACCTGGCCCTCTTGGGCGGCCTCCTGTCTAGATCCCGACCAGAAAAATCTGCCCTATGCCGGTCCTCCATGCCCTGAGCATAGGCTTGTAACCGGGCGATATCCATATCAGTCTGTGAGGCCATCGCCATGCAGCTGTCCACTAAGTAGCGGTCCAATCCCATCACATACCGGTGCATACGGTCAGCCATATCCGCTACTATAGCAGGTCCATATCGAGCCAGAGAATCAAACTCCAGATTATACTCGCGAACACTCCGGCCTCTCTGCCGCAACTGTAAAAATCTATCAACCCGCGCCCGCCGTAACTCCGGGGCCAAAAAGTGGCGGAGAAAAGCAGTCACAAACTCGTCCCATGTAGCTGGGGGAGCACCCTCACCTCTGGACAGCTCCCAGGACTCGTACCAATTAGCAGCAACATCTCGTAACCTATGCGAGGCTAACTCAACGGACTCGGTCTCTGAAGCCCTGACCAGTCCCAATGAGCGCCACATCCCCCGAATGAAGTCGTGGGGGTCCTCCTCGGGCTTAGACCCGAAGAACTCTGGGGGACCACATGTCAGAAAATCACGAACTCTCAGGCTACCACGCCTGTCATCATCATCATCACCTCTTAGCCCGCGTCTGCGAGCCTGTCCAGCTACCAAAGTAGTCAATAGTTGTACGGCCTCCCTCAACGTCCTGTCCTCCGCCCCTGGCTGAGGAGCTGGAGGCTCGGGCGCTGGAGCCTCTGGAGCTAATGATGGACCTGCTCCAGGCTCCTCCGGTGGTGGTGTAGCAGAACCCTCTGAGTGGCGCACAACATCGGGCAAATCCTGAGCACGAGCCCGGGTAACTCTCTGCACCTGATTAGTCTCTCCTACCACCGCCTTGCCTTTCTGGGCAGCCGTCGCCTTCTTCGGAGGCATCACTGAAAAACACAACAACGGTCAGAACAGAATCATCCTAATAGCACAGCTCTATCGCACGATCTAAGATTAAAAGAAAGGTAACACCCTAAATGTCCTGTAGCCTCATGTTTATAGATGTGGTGCACAACAAACCGATAAACAAGACTCCACGAGACACGGCCTGTAGACATTCCGAGGACAAACCGCTCTGATACCACTTTTTTCACGACCCAGCCCCGTGGGCCGCGACTGGTGCCCTACTTGGACACCCGGACAGACAAACATACCAAATCGTCATATTAGAGATTATCTCAGATCTTATATTAGTCATTTAAAACAGATTTGAAATCAAATATTATCTTAAGCGGTCACACGTGCAAAAATATCATATCCAAAGCCAAAAGGAGCGGCGGAATACACATCGCCGATCATATGCACATATGCGAACACATGGGCCATTTTGGCCGCCATAATAAACAGGACCGCATTAAGGCGCAAATCATAAACAAAACGAACACACACACATGACCCATGACCCACAATATGACTACAGGCCTCTACACACCAAAACGGAAACATATGGCGGGACAGGGCCCCGCCGTACCCCAAATAGCCAAATATACATACATATATACATAACGGAGATATGTATCAAAATATGGGCTCCGAATCAAAAGGAGCACTCTGTAGTAGCAGAAAGTATGGCCTACAGTGGTGGATCACTAACGTCGGTACCTGCGGGCATGAAACGCAGCCCCCGAGGAAAAGGGGTCAGTACGAAAGATGTACTGAGTATGTAAAGCATGAAGTACAGAAATTCAAACCATAATCATAGTAAAGATACAGAAAGGAAATACCGAATCAGTACGTGAAAACCAGAATGGAAATCATATGTACATAGTGCAAGTAAAAGAAATCATGCATAGGGCTTAGGAACGTGGTCGCCACTCCGACACTGGCGCCACAACACAGCATACTCCAAAAAGTTTCAAATCTCCGTACAACCCCTAACATAACACATCATCACACACATCATATCATAAGCCATATCACAGCATAACTCCATAAACAGAACCCGGCCCTATGGCGAGGTCTCGGGAACCGTAGCACAGCATACTGCTGAATATATCAATATCATAGTGCGCACGATCACAAAACCGGCCCGGGAACCGGCGAACGATATCATAATAATGGGCACGAGCAGAGTAGTGCGGAAACCAATGCAATTTACATATCAAAACATTTATGAAACTTGATATAATTATATGACAACCCGTTGGGTAAACTAGTCTGAATAACTAATCAATACGGGATTTATCTTACAGAAATATTTCTGGAAACGTATTTATAGTTCAAAATGTAAATCAGAATATTATGGATTAATCAAACATTATTCTTTAATATCAAAACATTATTCTTTAATAGCTAAAGTCGTAAGCAAAAGTCTCGTTCCGATATAGTACAAAGTTAAGTCAGTTAGGGCGAACGAAGGAGACTCGGGACTAGTGGGCCCGCCTCGGTTCAAATTGAGGCGGCGTACAAAATTTTACAGACATTTTACCCTATGGAATCGTCCATGAAAACTTAGGGGTAATTCAATCATATTTACGAAATTTACGAAAGTTTGAACATTTCTATTCAACAAAGCATGAGTTTCTAATTCAATTTCACTGAATGGAATAGTACTAAAAGTAAACGCGAATTTCTATGAATAGAGTAATCCCCGAGGCTCAAACTCAAACCTAGAACATCTAGGACATGCCAAGAGAAGAAGACGGATAGCTTTACATACCTTTTCCGCCTCCTGAACGTCTCCAAAATCAAGCCTCAAATCCTCCAAAATCTACAATTTGGTCACATTTACCAATTGTGAGCTATAGCTTCTAAGAATTCAACTTAAATTCATATTTGTCTACCGAAATTTTTGCAGCATTTCCCCTATACATATAGCATCCCCGAGACTTTGCTCGGCCCAATATATCAACAACAACAACCCAACAAGGCCAACAACATCAAAATCATCACAAAACGCACTATAACTTAAATAGTTCTCTTTACTACATAGTTCAACAACTTTCATTCCAACTTCCCGTTATCAAACTAATATCAACATTTCCATATTCATTTACTAATTCAAGATCGTTCAAACATAATTCAAGAACATTTCAAGTGATGCTCATGGATTCAAGCATTCCCGCCAATTCCATATTCTATCCAAAACCTCCACAATTGCCTCAACATTAACAACTAGCATTGTTTCCTTCCAAATTCATTAACAACAACCATAATTTACATTTAGAATTTTACTTTCACAATTATATAAAAACTATATAAAAATCATATAATTTCCCATAACAATCCGGAACCACTTTCAATGCCAACTCAACTCGTTAAACATTCATTTACGTCGTAAATGCCACAACGACACAACTAACACACTAAATGAACTCCATTTCATCTCCCCTTCACTATACTATGGCTCAAGGCCATGATTCACCACACACACACACACGGCTTCAGGCACATACATCACAACTCCATAATTCTGTTCTAATTTCAATCCTTATAACATATATACTTATTCCATAACATAAAAGAATAAGTTTCTTACCTTTTTCTTCAAACTTCAACTTGCCGCAAACGTTGTTCCTTCGCTTAACTAATTATACCGCGTTGGAGAGCGTCCTGAGCTTAACAAGAACTCAAAAGGAAGAAGATTTTTAGGATCACAACTAAGGAACTATTTTTTTTTTTTGTTCTTGTTGGAGGTTCGGCCAAGAGTCTCTCTTGAGCTCTCAATGGTTTTGTTGTTTTGTTTGATTTTTCCTGAAATTTCTAAGGATAAACACACACACACACACACACACACACACACACATATATATATATATATATATAATTGCCCCCTTATTTTAATTAAACACATGACTAATTAAATGGGTTGGGCCAAGGCTTGGCCGGCCACCTCCTTATACTTGGGCCTAAATTTTCCTTTTATTTTTTAGCCCAATTCATTAGAAATCTTATTTTGTAATTCCCGAAACTAATTTCCAAAATTCCAATTTTTACCCTTGGCCTTCCTCCGTAGTTCCACGTCAATATTTTTTTGAATAACACACATATATGAAATAAAATCAAATATGGCCTTCATTGCCTACGAGGCAAGATTATTCCAAATGCGCAAAGACACGGGATATAACACCATCAGCTACCAACAAGGTTCGATAACCGATCAAGTCCATAGTGAAGGATCTAAACCCGAGTGTTCACAGTCTCATCATATCCGGTCAAGCCTATTGTTAAAGCATCTAATATTAAGTGTTCCAAGTACTCATCATGACCAGTAAAATATTCAATCTAGTATCCGATCAAGTATCCACAACACAATAACAATCCATTCAAAATAATGATAAAAAGTGCAATGCAATACAATGATATGGATGACATGAATGTAATGGCCATATATCCATACCGTGTACCCATATGCCTCAAGCAGAGCATCACGTCTCGACGGTCATGACCCATGGGGGACCCGCGAAGTCCATGTACCATGTCGCTCTATAACATACAACCTAGAGACAACCTTTCCACCTGCCGATCATCCCGTATCACACAGCCTAGAATGGTCGGACAATCAATATAATACCTCCTAAGTGTTTCCAAGAAACAACATAGGCCACATCGTCACCCCCGGTCAAATGTGCCTTATAGAGATATGTTACACCTCGAAAAATTTTCCGTTGATGCACAGTGAATAGAATAATGAAGAGCAAGAAGTATACGGTATTTCAATAAGTAAGGAATGCCATTTGATGACCCTAATTAAGATTTCAAAGATATTCGAGAAAGGGGGAGAAAGTTGCCAAGAGAAGGCAAGGCATACGATAGGTATGGAAAAGGAATTACGAGTAACAAGTTAACGAGGATTTAACAATGCTTTGGAGGAGAGTTATAACGTCCCTTAGATTGTTAATCAGGTGGTAAACAAGTTCTAAGAAGGTTCCATAAGGATTGGAGATCAAACGAGTCGACGAGAATGAACTTCGGATCACTGGAGATTATACGGCCAAACATACTGGCCGTATAAAACATACGGACCGTATGTTGGACCGTACAATTAGCCCAGATTGTCACCATTCTCTGGACCAATTCTACGGCCAGACATACGATCAGTATAATTTATACGGACCGTATGTTGGTTCGTAGAACTGGTCGGGAACAGATTGGTGTATTTAATGAGGGACCAAGTCTTATTGCATTTCATTTCCATATCACACTCCTTCTCTCTAAAACATCTCTCTACGTTTATTCCACAAGAATTCAAGAGGTATTAGTGATCAACAACATAAACTAAGTGAATCAAGTGTAAGAAACCCATTAAAAGATCATCCAAGTCAAGAAATCTCATTGAAGATGAACTAGGGTTTTGGCTCAAGTGATGTATTTCCACCCAAAGCTTGTTCCTACAATAGCTAAGGTAAGATTTATGGTATTTTCATGTTGTTTAAGGTATTTGAAAGTTGAAATATTTGGATTGTTGAAGGATGTAGAAAAATGGGTCATGAATGTGGAATAGTGCCATTTTGAGTAATAGCTTGAATTGAGTTATGATTATTGATATGTTATAAATGATGTTAAGAACACGGGATAGGCAATGTATATGAATGAACGTATTCATGTGTTATGACCATGGATATGGGTGATTGGAAGTGAATTGAGAAATATAGATAATGTGGATGAATAAAGGCTATTGTTATGATATTGTGAATGTATTATTGACGTTTGGGAGTTTATATACGATATGGAGGAATGTTGTATAAACAAAGGAGATGATGTCCAATTTTCTCTAGCTTTAGTCGTGTATGCTAGCTATCGATTTCTAATGATAGTATAACTTCAATGAAGGTAGAAATGTGAGCGTTGAAGGAGAACGTGCAAGTGGTAAAATAGTTAAAGGGAAAGGTATGTAAGGCTAACCCTTCTTTCGTAAGGCATGGTTCTTTGGCCAATCTTCTAAATATTTTATAAGTCTATGATGTCCTCCAAATGACTCTATCTTCAAAAGCTCTTAAGCTTATGATTCTCGATATGTTACGATTGTACTAAGTTCCCCATATGACGAGCAATCCTATAAGGATAGATGTAATGAATGACGATCATAGTGATAACAATATGATAACGATAATAATAGCGATGACGATAATGATAACGATAATGGTAGTGATGATGATAGTAAAGATGCTTATGAGCCATTATGTATATGTATCTATGTATGACTATTATGGAACCCCAAGCTTATAAGGCCGAGTAGAATATGTATATATTTATGTAACGCGCGCACACCTCTACAGTTGGTACGGATAACCCTGAAGCCTTGGTAGAGGCAGGTATGTGTAACCTTGAGCCTTGGTTGGCCAAGTATTTATGATAACCGAGCCTAGCCATGGTCGGGTACGTGAAACACCGAACCTTCTTGGTCGGGCATGCTATGTAAATGCTATGTATATGCTATGGTTATATGTATGATATAGATATGAGTGTGGATATGAAATGTAAATGAGTACGGATACGAATTCGGAGGTATGTACACAACCTCGCATTAGAAATGGAAAGTCCCTATGAAAAGCAAGTAAGTGCTTATGACGATGATTCTACTATCTCCCATCTAATGCTATTTCTCGCGTCGCTTATTATGCTTCTATATTGTTATTGATAATGCTTTACATACTTAGTACATTCTTCGTACTGACATCCTTTTGTTTCTGGATGCTGCGTCATGCCCGCGGGTGCCCAGGGAGACAGACTTGGCCCATAGCTACATTTCTCAGGGACTACATAGTGGAGCTCCATTTCATTCGTTGCTATAGATTTTGTTACTTATTCTTTTGTGTACATATTTATGAGCATAGCGGGGTCCTGTCCCGCCTATATGATATGACATACTCTCCTTAGAGGCTCGTAGACATGTGTATATGGTTAGATGTGTTTGGCCTTGTCGGCCTATATTTTGGATTTCATTTTGTTAGCCTCGTCGGCTTATGTACACTGATATGGGTATAGATGCCAATGATGATATAAAGATATTGTTGTCCAATGGGACTAGTATGATTGATGAATGGAAATGTTCGATTTAGAATATGGCTCATCTACATGTAAATGTAAAGGTATGATAAGAGGTGCCCGGGTGGGCTAGCACCAGGTGCCCGGGTAGGCTAGCACCGGGTGACCATCGCGGCCCTCCAGTTGGGTGGTGACAAAGGTGGTATCAGGGCAGTTCTTTCCTAGGGTGTGTCTACGAGCCGTGTCCAGTAGAGTCTTGGTTATGGGTGTGTTGCGCGCCACACTTATAAACAAGAGGTTGCGGGCATTTTAGGAATGATTGACCTTTTTTCTTCATAACATCGTGCGATAGAGCTATGATATAAGTCCTTCCTTCTCCTTAATCGTGTATTATGTATTTCAAAGATGCCTGTAAAGAGAAAGGCTACAGCAGCCCAAAAGGCCAAGACAGCGGCAGAAAATCGGGCTGAAAGAGCACCGCCAGCAGTTTTAGTGGAAAGTGAGTCCCAGAATGCGGCTCAATCTCAGTCTTCCCAGCCAGTGCCTATTTCTGAGGAGCGTGAAGGAGCCTCAGCTGCAGCTCCAGCACCTCTGGCTTCTCCATCGGATGCTTCGGGCCAAGATGTAAAAGAGGCCATTCATTTGCTTACTCATTTGGTTGCTGCTCAGACTCATCGGCAAAGTATAGGGCAAGGTGATAGGGCTGTTAGTGGAAAGGCCCGTGATATCATTAGCTTAAACCCTCCAGAATTCTTTGGATCAAAGCCGGATGAGGACCCTCAGAATTTTATTGATGGAATGTTGAGGACGCTTCGTTTGATACATGCTTCGGACACCGAATCGGTGGAGTTAGCGTCATATAGATTGAGAGATGTCTTGATCCATTGGTGCACGGTTTGGATGGCTTCACTGGGAGCCAATGCACCTCCCCCGGTATGGCAAGACTTTATTGATGCTTTCCTCCGATATTATATGCCTTTAGAAGTTCGGCGAGCTAGAGCCGATAAATTCTTGAATTTGAAGCAAGGTAACATGAGTGCTTTAGAGTATAGTCTCCGCTTCAATTCTTTGGCCAGGTATGCTTCGGCCATGGTAGTGGATATGGGTGACCGGGTACATCGATTTGTGAAAGGCCTAGGGCCACATTTTATGGATAGGTGCCTGACTGTGTCCCTTCAGGACAATATGGTTATTTCTCGCATCCAGGCCCATGCTCAAAATTTAGAAGAAAGTCTACAACAGCAAAGAAGTGAACGTGAGCATGATAGGGGACATAGCAATAGGGCTAGATCTTCGGGTCCAATGAGTGAGTTTAGAGGCGAGCACAGACAGTAGTTTTCTAGGCATTCAGGCTATTCTATGACTAGTGCGCCTCCACGGTTTTCAGGCTAGAGATTTGATAGATCCACTCATTCCGGGCCGAGTCAGAGCTTTTCGGGATCTTAGTTTAGAGGTGATTCGGGTCAGGCGAGGTCATACGTGCCACGATGTTCCCAGTGTGGGAAGTTGCATTGGGGTCCATGCCGATTGGGTTCAGAGGTTTTCTATTCATGTGGTCGACCAGGCCATATTATGCGTGATTGCCCCTCAGTTCATGGAAGAGGTAGGACCCAACCTTCAGGTTCGGTAGCTGGATCTCCAGCATTTGTACGCCCTATGGGGCTAGGTTCACATGCGCCAGTCGTCCAGGGTAGAGGCAGAGGAAGAGTCCCCAGTTCTAGCGGTCCTCAGCACCGTATTTATGCTTTCGTTTGACGCCAAGATCTTGAGTCTTCTCCTGATGTGGTCACAGGTATATTATCAGTATTTTCTCATGATGTATATGCTTTGATTGATCCGGGCTCCACATTGTCATATGTTACTCCGTATATTGCGGGTCGATTTAGAGTCTAACCGGAGTCGATCAAACCTTTTGAGGTGTCTACACCCGTTGGTGAATCGGTAATAGCTAGCCGAGTATATAGAAACTGCATAATCGTGATTTGTGATCGTCGTACTATGATTGACTTGCATGAGTTAAAAATGGTAGACTTTGATGTTAGTAGGGGCATGGATTGGTTGGCTTCTTGCAATGCCAATGTTGATTGTAGAATGAAAATGGTTCGTTTCCAATTTCCGGGAGAACCAGTTTTAGAATGGAAAGGGAATACTGCGTCACTAAAAGGTAGGTTTATTTCATATCTAAAGGCAAGGAAAATGACCACGAAGGGATGTATTTATCATCTAGTTCGGGTTCAAGATGTAGAAGTTGAATCGCCAACTCTTCAGTCAGTTCCCGTGGTGAATGAATTTCGGGATGTGTTCCCGGAAGAGCTTCCAGGCCTCCCTCCTAAGCGGGAGATTTATTTTGCTATTGATGTGTTGTCAGACACTAAGCCTATATCTATTCCTCCTTATAGAATGGCACCCGCAGAATTGAAAGAGTTGAAGGAGCAATTGAAAGACTTGCTTGAGAAAGGCTTTATTAGGCCTAGTTCATCCCTGTGGGAAGCACCCGTGTTGTTTGTCCGAAAGAAAGATGGCTCCTTGAGAATGTGCATTGACTATCGACAATTGAATAAAGTGACGATTAAGAACAAATATCCTCTTCCAAGGATTGATGACTTATTTGATCAATTGCAAGTTTCCAAATGGTTTTCAAAGATCGATTTGAGGTCCGGGTATCATCAAGTGAGAGTTAGGGAGGAAGATATCCCTAAGACAGCCTTCAGAACAAGATATGGTCATTTTGAGTTCCAGGTAATGTCATTTGGGCTAACTAATGCACCGGCAGTATTTATGGATTTGATGAACAACGTGTTCAGGCCCTTCTTAGATCTATTTGTGATCGTATTCATTGACGATATCTTGGTGTATTCTTGATCCGAGGCAGAACATGCGGATCATTTGCGTACTGTCCTTAGAGTTCTTCAAGCTCGAGAGTTGTTTGCAAAATTTTATAAGTGTGTGCTTTGGTTGAACTCAGTGACATTTCTGGGGCACATTGTTGTAGCCGAAGGTATTCGGGTAGATAGTCAAAGGATTGAGGCCGTGAAGACTTGGCCAAGGCCCACAACTCCTACGGAGGTTCGTAGCTTTCTGGGCTTAGCAGGTTATTACTGGAGATTGGTTGAGGGTTTTTCTTATATTTCTGCACCACTCACGAAGTTGACCCAGAAATCAGCAAAGTTTCAATGGACAGATGCTTGTGAACGTAGTTTCCAAGAGTTAAAAGATAGATTGACTTCTGCCCCAGTCCTGACACTTCCAGAGGGATTCGAAAGATATGTTGTTTATTGCGATTCTTCAGGCATTGGGCTAGGCTATGTGTTGATGCAACATGGTAAGGTGATTGCGTATGCTTCAAGGCAATTACGGAAACATGAGAAAAATTATCCAACCCATGACCTAGAATTGGCTGCAGTGGTTCATGCATTAAAGATATGGAGACATTATTTATATGGTGTCCATGTGGATATTTATACATATCATAAGAGCCTTCAGTATATCTTCAAGCAGAAAGAGTTGAATTTGCGGCAACGACGATGGTTGGAATTGCTAAAGGATTATGATGTTGATATCCTATATCACCCTGAAAAGGCAAATGTTGTGGCTGATGCTCTTAGCCGTAGATCGATGGGGAGTTTGTGTGATGTACCACCAGAGAAAAGAGAAATGGCTCATGAGCTCCAGCAGTTAGCTAGCCTAGGAGTTCGAGTAGTGGACTCAGGTAGCAGGGGAACTACCATTCAGAATTCATCAATCTCGTCGCTAGTAGCGGAAGTGAAAGAGCGACAATACGAAGATTCCATGCTAATGCATTACAGAGATACACTCCCTCAGAAAGAGGAGTCATCATTTGAGATTTCAGAAGACGGAGCTCTTCGATGCCAAGGCAGATTATGTGTTCCCCATGTGTCAGGTTTACGCCACCAAATATTGAGAGAAGCTCATTGCTCCCGTTATTTTGTTCATCCTGGAGCGATGAAAATGTACCATGATCTTATATCTATATATTGGTGGAATGGGATGAAGAAAGATATAGCGGAATTAGTAGCTCAATGTCCCAACTGTCAACAAGTGAAAATTGAGCACCAAAAGCCGGGCGGATTGTTGCAAGCTATAGAAATTCAAACTTGGAAGTGGGAAGTAATTAACATGGACTTCATTACAGGCTTACCCCGTTCTCGACGTAAGTATGATTCTATATGGGTGATTGTGGATAGACTCACGAAGTCAGCTCATTTCTTACCAGTCAGAACGACATATGTTGCGGAAGATTATGCAAAGCTTTATGTTAGAGAGATAATGCGATTCCATGGTGTCCCAGCATCTATTATCTTTGATAGAGGGACTCAGTTTACAGCTAATTTTTGGAAGTCCTTCCAAGAGGGTTTAGGGACACAAGTGATCCTTAGCACGACATTTCATCCGCAGACTAATGGACAAGCTGAACGTACCATTTAGACTCTTGAAGATATGTTACGGGCATGTATGATAGATTTTGGAGGTAATTGGGATGATCACTTGCCACTCATTGAATTTGCTTATAACAATAGTTATCATTCTAGCATTCAAATGGCACCGTATGAGGCTTTATATGGGCGAAAGTGTAGATCCCCAATTGGGTGGTTCGAGGCAGGAGAGACAAAATTGATAGGGCCAGACTTGGTCCAGCAAGCCATAGAGAAAGTCAAGCTCATACAAGATCGGTTATTAGCAGCCCAAAGTCGTCAAAAGTCCTATGCGGATAATCGTCGAAGGGACTTAGAGTTCCAAGTGAAAGATTGGGTATTCTTGAAAGTGTCACCAATGAAGGGTGTAATGAGATTTGCAAAAAAGGGAAGCTTAGTCCCCGATACATTGGGTCTTATGAGATTGTGCGCAAAATAGGCAAAGTGGCCTATGAGTTAGATCTACCTCCTGATTTGGAGTCAGTTCACCCAGTTTTCCATGTCTCGACACTTCGTAAATGTGTTGGAGATCCTACTAGGATCGTGCCAGTAAATGATGTTCAAGTGACGGAAAAGCTGACTTATAAAGAGGTACCCATTGCCATACTAGATAGGCAAGTACGGAGGCTTAGAAACAAAGAGGTGGCCTCAGTTAAGGTTTTATGGAGAAGCAATAAACGAGAAAAAATGACATGGGAAGCGGAAGAAATTATGCTATCCAAGTACTCGCATTTATTTCAGCCCTTAGAAGAAACCCAAGATGAGATATCAAGATCATAAGGTATGTATGTTTTCCTCTTATGCTTTTGGGTCGTGTGTGGCCAAATTCTATTGCTATTATGTTGTGGCCCTGTGAGGCATTGTTATTATGGGATGTTGTGATAGGATGGTAGTGCCATATTATAGGGGAAACTCTGGCAAAATTTTTATAGAATCCCCGACGACTTAACATTCGAGGACGAATGTTCTTAAGGGGGGAGAATGTTACACCTCGGAAAATTTTCCGTTGATGCACAGTGAATAGACTAACGAAGAGCACGAAGTATACAGTATTTCGATAAGTAAGGAATGACATTTGATGACCTTAATTAAGATTTCAAAGATATTCGAGAAAGAGGGAGAAAGTTGCCAAGAGAAGGCAAGGCACACGATAGGTATCGAAAAGGAATTACGAGTAACATGTTAACGAGGATCTAACAATGCTTTGGAGGAGAGTTATAACATCCCCTAGATTGTTAATGAGGTGGTAAACAAGTACTAAGAAGGTTCCATAAGGATTGGAGATCAAACGAGTCGACGAGAACGAACTTCGGATCACTGGGGATTATACGGCCAAACATACTGGCCGTATAAAACATACGGACCGTATGTTGGACCGTACAATCATCCCAGATTGTCACCATTCTCTGGACCAATTCTACGGCCAGACATACGGTCAGAGGGACCAAGTCTTATTGCATTTCATTTCCATATCACACCCCTTCTCTCTAAAATATCTCTCTATATTTATTCCACAAGAATTCAAGAGGTATTAGTGATCAACAACATGAACTAAGTGAATCAAGTGTAAGAAACCTATTAAAAGATCATCCAGGTCAAGAAATCTCATTGGAGATGAACTAGGGTTTTGGCTCAAGTGAAGTATTTCCACCCAAAGATTGTTCGTACAACATCTAAGGTAAGATTTATGGTATTTCCATGTTGTTTAAGGTATTTGAAATTTGAAATACTTGGATTGTAAAAGGATGTAGAAAAATGGGCCAGGAATGTGGAATAGTGCCATTTTGAGTAATAGCTTGAATTAAGTCATGATTATTGATATGTTATAAATGATGTTAAGAACACGGGATAGGCAATGTATATGAATGAACGTAGTCGTGTGTTATGACCATGGATATGGGTGATTGGAAGTGAATTGAGAAATGTAGATAATGTGGATGAATAAAGGCTATTGTTATGATATTGTGAATGTATTATTGACGTTTCGGAGTTGATATACGATATGGAGGAATGTTGTATAAATAAAGGAGATGCTGTCTAATTTTCTCTAGCTTTGGTCGTGTATGCTAGCTATCGATTTCTAATGATAGTATAACTTCAATGAAGGTAGAAACGTGAGCGTTGAAGGAGAACGTGCAAGTGGTAAAATAGTTAAACGGAAAGGTATGTAAGACTAACCCTTCTTTAATAAGGCATGGTTCTTCGGCGAATCTTCTAAACCTTTTATAAGTCTATGATGTCCTCCAAATTACTCTATTTTAAAAAGCTATTAAGCTTATGATTCTTGCTATGTTACGATTGTACTAAGTTTCTCATATGATGAGTAATTATATAAGGATAGATGTAATGAACGACGATGATAGTGATAACGATACGATAATGACGATAATAGCGATGACGATAATGATAGTGATGATAATAGTAAAGATGCTTATGAGCTATTATGTATATGTATCTATGTGTGACTATTATGGAACCCCGAGCTTATAAGGCCGGGTAGAATATGTATATATTTATGTAACGCGTGCACACCTCTACAGTTGGTACGGATAACCCTGAAGCCTTGGTAGGGCCAGGTATGTGTAACCTTATGCCTTGGTTGGCTAAGTATGTATGATAACCGAGCCTAGCCATGGTCGGGTACGTGAAACACCGAACCTTCTTGGTCGGGCATGCTATGTATATGCTATGGTTATGTATATGATATTGATATGAGTATGGATACGAAATGTAAATGAGTACAGATATGAAAACGGATACGAATTCGGAGGTATGTACACAACCTCGCATAAGAAATGGAAAGTCCCCATGAAAAGCAAGTAAGTGCTTATGACGATGATTCTACTATCTCCCATCTAATGTTATTTCTCGTGTCGCTTATTATGCTTCTATATTGATATTGATCATGATTTACATACTCAGTACATTCTTCGTACTGACGTCCTTTTGTTTGTGTACGCTGCGTCATGCCCGCAGGTGCCCAGGGAGACATACTTGGCCCATAGCTACATTTCTCAGGGACTACATAGCGGAGCTCCATTTCATTCGGAGTTATAGCTTTTGGTACTTATTCTTTTGTGTACATATTTATGGGCATAGGAGGGTCCTGTCCGGCTTATATGATATGACATACACTCCTTAGAGGCTCGTAGACATGTGTATATAGTTAGATGTGTTTGGCCTTGTCGGCCTATATTTTGGATTTCATTTTGTTAGCCTCTTCGGCTTATGTACATTGATATGGGCATAGATGTCAATGATGATATAAAGGTATTGTTGTCCAATGGGACTAGTATGATTGATGAATAGAAATGTACGATTTAGTATGTGGCTCATCTAGATGTAAATGTAAAGGTATGATAAGAGGTGCCCGGGTGGGCTAGCACCGGGTGCCCGTCGCAGCCCTCAGGTTGGGTCGTGACAAGATATATATACAAGATGAATGTTCAATGTATGATTTAAGTATGAAGATGACAACGACAATATCTCATATCAACCTCATATCAATTAGCAACGAGCCCCACATGGACACCACATAATATATATCTCATCTCAATTTTACGCTCTCCGATAAGGACCTCGGAGGCTACACTCTCTCACTTATCATCATCAGTACCATAACAATACAATATCAATGTACCATGGAAATGAGTATGAATACGATTCAATGTAATATCGACAACCAATTAAATCCCAAACAGTACCACACATGGCACACAAGTAATGTCAATAATAAAGCTCCACAATAAGCCACAATTGAATCATAAATCTCTTCTCAATATCAATCAAGTAAAGTACTGCAATATCATAGCCATGATATTTCACTAATCACCAATATCCGATGTCTCAACAGGGCAACAAGGTAATAAGTAAATAGAACAAGCTAAGCCAACAACGCAATGAGGTGGCTATCTCCCAAATTACACAACAAGGCCCAACCTAAGACGATATCCAACCTGACTTCATACCCGAAGGTCTACATGTTTTCTCCAACATAAACTAACTATATATATGCTTCACTAACTGAAGTGTAACAAGAAGGTAAGTTGTAACCTACCTGGAAGGCCGAACAACAAACTCGAAATGTCAATTGTGTACCTTTCCCTTTTGTTGCTTCTTAAAGTAATGAAAGTCTAGCCATATCCGAATATGGAATTAGAATCAAGAAGAAACATCATTCAATCTTTACTTCTATTCAAGGCCCAAATCCCAACCTATAGAATGAGTTTTATCAACTAAAAAGATGAAATTTGGAATCTGTAGGTCTCAACATGAAATTAATGTTCTAGGTGAACAATTCCCATCAATTATAAGCTAGAAGAACGAACAAATCACTTAAATTCGAATTCTAGGCAAAACCCTCAAATTTGGGTATAAACCCTAACTTTAATTCTCGCAAATTGGTCAATAATAATAAAGGAATCATTTTTATATAGCTACTACTCATCAATTCCATACTTAATCAAGCTTAATCAACCAACAAATAAAGGTTTTATAATTAACAACTTAGTCAAGAAAGAAACCAAATACCCTCTCTAATTCATCAACAAGTAACGGGTGATTCAAGTCTATTAATCATTATCTCAACAACTTTCATGCATAGGAAGCTAAACCCACAATGATTCTCACATTGGAAGACTAAAGCCCATTGAGAGAATAAACCATAAAAAAAATCCCCATTTTATTCTACATGTTCTAAAGAATTCTAGCATTTAATAGAGGTTTGGTAGGGTAGATTATGAGAATTTAATGAAGTAAAAGGGTGGAATGGCTTACCAATGAGAAGAATCTGCCAAGAAGCCTTGAAAAGATCTCAAAATAACCTTATAATTGAGTATGAGGTTATGAAGCAATTAACGGTTTTAACTTAGGACTTTATACTCAACTCAGCCCGTCACGCGCTGCAGCGGTCAGCAGTCCGCTACAGCGGACCCGCTGTAGCGAGATTCCTACCACTACAGTGGCCTAGAGGAAATCGTATAACCCGCTACAACAGCTCACCCACCGCTGCAGCGAACATCAGACACCAGCAAAATCAACCAAGTTTCACTATTTCAACCCGGAAATCCGATTATCACCCGAGACACCACAGATACAAAGAAAATATGTAGACATACATAAAAACGGGCTACGAATGCACTCGTGGCCTCAGAATTCTTAACGGAGTTCTCATTGACCAAGTCTACTCCCAAAACCCCAAATTCAAATTTGAGTCAACTATTGTTTTAAGCCAAATTTCACAAAACCCAACCTATTTTGCATCCAATGACCTTGAAAATCGTACCACCTATCCCTGCGGGTTAAATATACACTGATATAGCTCGGGAAAGGGTCAATGGGGTCAAACTAGCGGTAACGACCAGATGAGTCATTACATCAGATACCAATTAAATAATCGCTCGTCTTTGAGCGACAAGGAAGAGAAGGGGGGAAGATACCTAAGCCTGCAACAACTAAGGATATCTCGAACACATATCATGCACCTTCTAATAGGAAGGATTGTCATCGCACATAACTGAATCCCAAAGAATGATATAGGAACTATTAGAATGGTACTTCTTCAACCTAGAAATATGGAAGACCGGATGAATACTCAAGAGGCCTGGTGAACACTAACTCATAAAATATAGGATCAATATAACGAAAGTTTCAAATAGGACAATACACCTCGAGTTCACTTTACCAGTCACAAGTCTCTAAACTTAGCTTAAGCTTCAATTCTCATATCTCCGTATTCGAATTCACCTCGCAACTGATTCTCGAATAAACGAATTTCTTTGCTTGAATTCTCCGATTGTTAAAACCACAACTATGAATGTGATCAATAGGCCCCATAAACACTTTCCCAAACTAATGTAATCCTTCGAAACATGGTCACAAACCATAGCTCATTCTGAAATGGGAAGATATTTTGGTTCCACAAACCTTCTTTCGCACTTGCTAAAGCTATTTTTCGCACCGCGATTCTTAGAAACGCATGACCACACACACCACAAACCTAAAACCATGACTTACTCTTGCCATTATGAATCCTTGATCCATCTGAGATCTCTACGCAATTCCATCAATTTTGATCTTAGTGACGGCCAACTTGGCTAGTTCCAAGTCTTCTTAAACATTCAAATCACAATACATGAACCATATGTTACACCTCGCCCTCCCAGGATCTAAGAACGTTCTGTACTTATGGTGTAGTTTCAGAGAAGGAGCTTATGGATGGTTAATGTCGTGAGCATACAAGGGATATAAGTCATGACAAACGGGTGTTACATCTTGGAAGAATTTCATATCATTAGTACCGTTACTAAATGAACGTGAGCCCTGAGAGGCGATGGAACTCTTATAAGGCTAAGAAAGACTTCTAACAAGTAATAAGAGAATAGCTAAAGGTTCCAGGGTCAAGCGGGTTGGAGAAAGTAAGTTGTGAAAGCTTTAGGAAAAACTGGGCAAATCTCGGACAAGATTTTTGGTCCAACTTGAGCGAGTTATATATCCTAAACTATAAGTAGTTATGGAGTGAATAAATATCCAAAGTAAAGTTCATCAAGTCTAGTTTCCAACGCAACAAACCATTCGTCGATACGACATCAGAGTAGGTAGTTATGGGCATTTTAAAACGAACTGCTAGAAGCCCCCGAACCTGTGCGAAAATTCTAGAAGCCTACTTAAAAGCCCATTAAGTGACCCGACCCAAAACCCTATAAATAGCCCAAAACTCATTTCTTTTACTCATTTTCACCCATTCTCACCACGTACAAGTCTCTAGAAACCTCTCCAACTGTCCTTCAAGCCTCCACACCAACCTTAGCCCAATTTGGTGGGTTCCAACTTCAACTTACGCTCGAAAAGTATGTATTGCTTTGTAGTTTTTGATATCCATTGTCATATCATCTTGGATAAGAGCAGGAACCTCAAACCCGGGTGGTGTCTCACACATGAAACCCATTTAAGGTAGGATTCTTCCACAATTATCAAAAGTTTACATAAATTCGTAAATGGGTATTGCTAGATTTAGCTCGTGTTTAGTCCAATTGACGGAAGTTCGAAAGAGATCTATGATGGGTATTGATGATGGATTATAATGGATATTTTTTGACAAATTAGTATGGGAATGAGTTTGGATTATGATTGTTGGTGCTGGGTTGTTGTTATAATCCTGGGATCGGAGTATAAACAAAGGAAATGCTGCCCAAATTTTCATAACTCCGAATGAATTGGATATAACACCTAGAATACTTCACATGCAAGCTAAGAGAAGACTATCCCAGGTCGTATATTTCCATTTAGGTGCGAGAGAAGGACCAGTATGGGAATAGGAAATTCCTCCAGGTGACATTTTTGAAGATAAAGGTATGTAAGGTTTTCGCTATCGTTTCCTTGGCACAAATCAATAGAACCCCTAGCGTGCATATTCAATTCATTCGAGTCTATTCCAGATTTCCTATATTTTACGATATATATTACGAAAAATATGTATTTTATGAGAAATACATATATTTTATGAAAGATGCATAATTTACGAACTTAAGTAAACTTCCCCAGCTAAGTCGTTCATTAAATCCTGTTAAACAGTCTGTATACTTCATGAAAGATCCTTATGATGTTAATGTGAGTATTATCATTTGAGTCATTCCTTGTCCTCGATATGTGTCCCATAATATATTTGAAGGTATATCGATCTTACGTCACTCCAAAATACCCAATGTCACTCCTTTGACACCTCATGCATTTATATATATATATATATATATATATATATATATATATATATATATATATATATATATATATATATATATATATATATATATATGTATGGAATATTTTACTCCATCGACCCGTGCTATAGCCAGCCGGGAACGACACGTGGATATGCAACGATTGATCAGCTGGGTATTCACACCGAGTCCCATTAGAGCCGGGTACATTATGATATAATAATATTTTCCCGAACGCGGGAAACCCCGAACGCAGGGAGGATGACGATGATATACACACCGAGTCCTAAAAAGGCTGGGTACGTTTCACACGGAGTCCTGAAAGGGTCGGGTACGCTTCACACCTAGTCCCACTAGGGCCGGGTACGTTATATATATATATATATATTATGTGTATTTACTTGCATATGGAAAATGCTTTTCTCATGCATGGCATATCGCATGGTTTTAGATGTCACAGGTTACCAGTTATCACTATTCTCCTATGTTTACATGTATATTTTGCTGATGCCATTACTTTCCTGCCTTACATACTCAGTACTTTTATCCGTACTGACCGTCCCACTTCTTGAGGCGCTGCATTTCCTGCTGCAGGTCCTGACAGGCAAAGCAAAAGGACCTTCTCAGTAGGATCGCCAGCTTAGTGGGACATCACCAAGTACCACTATGCCAGTCTTGCTAGTTGGGTATATATCGAGTCTACATGTTATGTATACAACAGATGTACGTACTCTCAGAGGCTCATAGACAGTGTAGTGGGTGTAAGAGTCATGCTGTTAGGCCCCGTGTGTTCGTACAATTGGAAATCGAGAAATAACTATGACTCGGGTGTTAGAAGGACATAAATTAATTTTTGAGAATATGACTATGTTGGATATGGAATTATCAATGTCAAGACCTCGGGGAAGGCCGAGGGTAAATTTGGAATTTCGGAAATTAGTTTCGGGAATTACAAAACGGGACTTTCCTCGGATTGGGCCAAGAAAAATGCAATGCAAAACTAAGGCCCAAGATCAAATGGGGGCCGGCCATGGTGAGGCCCAAATCCATTTTTAAAAGGGGCATGTGCTAAGCACATGACCCCTAAGTGGATATATATGAGGAATACTTGTATTATTCAAGGAAAAGATCATAAACTCAAGAACACCAAGAGAGAGAGGGTTCGGCCGAACCATAGAGGAAAAGAAAAGAAAAATTTTCCTAGCTTGTGTTGTGGCTTAAAAATCTTGTTCTTTACATACTTGTGAAGTACTCAAGGCCCTCTTCAACGGGGTATAATTAGTTTGGCACGAGGACGACGTTTTCGACAAGTCGGGGTTTCAAGAAAGGTATGAATTCTTACCCTCTAATGTTATAGAATTGCTATGAATGGGTTAAGGATTGGAAGTAGACGAGAATCCCGTAATTTGGACATAAATGGAAACGTGTGGGTGTGTGTTTGTAGTAGGTTTGGCCGTGAGCCATAAATGGGAAAATTGGTGTGAATTGATCTTGTTTAAGTTGGTAGAATGTGTTGTTGTGGCCCTTATATCGTAAATGATTAATTGGTGAATGAAATTGGCTTTTTAAAAAAAAAAAATGATTTTGAATATTATCGGAAAGCGTATACCTTCGGTATCTTTATGTATATCAATGTATATCTTGGGTGTTATGGACTTTAAATGTGAATCTATATCGATGTTGATGAATTCGGAATGAAACTACGTGAGTTAGAATGTTCGTAAGTGCATTTTAGATGTTTTGAAGAATTTGGGAAATAATGGATTTTTATGCAATTTCGTGTATGGCATGGTTTGTAATTAGAATGTGATTGTATAAGTTTGAATGTGGGAATACATACAATTATGTAGGTATAGAATTGGAGTTGTGAAAGTTTGAATGAAAAGTTGCCAACTTAAGAAGTCATGAAAAACTTTGAAACTAGAATGGTGTTATTGTTGTTTGTTTTGGTTGTTGATGTGTGGGCTGTTGTAGTTGGTTAATTTGAGCCGAGCTATGCCTCGGGGATGTTAGATTTTTAGGGGAAGTGCTGCCGAAATTTCGGTAGGCAATTGTGAAGTTAAAGGCATTTCTAAGCCTAAGGATCTCATTTGGTAACTTTGACCATTTGCAGATTTTTGACGAAACGGGACGAGACATTTGGAAGAGCTTACGACGTCTGTGAGGTATGTAAAGCCTCCCACTCTTTCATTTGGCATATCTTAGTGTGTCAGTCGAATAGGAGACCTTTCGGAGCATTTCTGCTCCTCGAAACCCGATCCACAGAAAAGTTACTATTCATTCAATTCTATTGAAGCCTAAAGGCTCCAATTTGGCTAGAATGCCACTATTCGTCCGAAACCTATCGAAATGTGGTCGGGTAACCTAGGAATGATAATGTATGACCTTTGGCATATAAATGCTCGTAGAAACACGTTCGCCACCTCACTTCGACTCGAGGTGGGCCCGCTACCCCAAAATGCCCGATTTGCCCTTCGGGCCACCTTTGATAATAAATTTGTACATACTACTTCGGATCTTTGGAACATCCTCCTACGGGGTAGGTTTGGGCAATTCGATACGCTAACCTATGTTTTGAATTATATGGACCATTTTGGAAACGTTTTGCGAAATGAAACTTTATGTCGACTAAGTATTCGACTATTTTGTAATATGATATGATTTATGAATTTACTTTGTTTTGAAACACTATTTTGAAAGACGATTTGCATTTGTTTGCTCACGACTCCGTTCGTGCCTTATTATGACTTCGTTCGCCGGTTCCCGGGCCGGTTTTGATTCGTGCGCCTAATGACAAATTCGGCCGTATGCTGTGTTACGGTTCCCAAGGCTTCGCCATAGGGCCGGGTTCCGTTTGGAGTTATGCTGTGATATGGCTCGGGATGCGATACGCTCACCGATGATTATGATTATGTTCAGGGATGTACGGAGATTTGAAACCTTCTGGTGTTATGCTGTGTGTGGCGCCAGCGTCGGAGTGGCGACCACGTTCTTAAGCGTTTGCATGATTTTACTTGCATAATATATATGTATATGATTTCGATACAGACTTTGACATCTGATTTGCTTTCGATTTTGATTCATATTTCTGTACTCCGTGCTTTACATACTCAGTACATATTCCGTACTGACCCCCTCTCTCCGGGGGCTGCGTTTTATGCCCGCAGGTGCAGATCTTGGTGATCCTCCGCAGTAGGCTCCACTTTTTGCTTTCTCGGAGTACTCTTATTCGATTCGGAGTCCACTCTTGGTACAGACTCCTCTACTCCGTATATATTTTGGATATTTGACAGTTTGGGTACGGCGGGGCCCTGTCTCGCCATATGTTATGTTTTGAATTCGTAGAGGCCTGTAGTCATCTTTGTGGGGCGAGGGTCCTATGTGTATATTGTATGATTTTGCTTTCGGGTCTTAAAGCGGTCTGTTTGATCTGATGGCCCCAAATGGTCCTTATGTATATATTTGTATTTTGACCGGCGATGCCTATTCCGCCGCTTTGTGTGAATTTGATTTGATATGACCGCTTAAGACATATTTTCGATATAAATTATGTTTGATATAATTTTTGTAAAATTCTGAAATAAATTTGAGTTCGGAAATGAATATGCGATTTGGTCTGGGTACCCAGGTAGGGTGCCAGTCGCGGCCCACGGGGCTGGGTCGTGACAAAAGTGGTATCAAAGCGGTTTGTCCTTGGAATGTCTACAGGCCGTGTCTCGTAGAGTCTTGTTTATCGATGTGTTGTGCACCACATCTATAAACGGGAAGCTACAGGGCATTTAGGACGTTACTCTCTTTGTAATCTTAGATCGTGCGATAGAGCTGTGCTATTAGGATGATGTTGATCTGACTCGCCTTCGTGTTTGCAGTGATGCCTCCGAAGAAGGCAACGGCGGCCCAGAAGGGCAAGGCGAGGATTGGAGAGGCTAGCCAGGCACAGCGAGCTACCCGGGCTCGTGTTTATGATTTGCCTGAGGATGTGCCACAGTCTAAGGGGTCTGCTACACCCCCACCAGTACAGCCTGGAGTAGGACCTTCAGCAGCTCCAGAGGTTCGTGTACCCGCACCTGAGGCTCCAGCTCCTCAGCCAGGGGCGGAGGATCGGACCCTGAGGGAGGCTGTGCAGTTACTGACTACGCTGGTGGCAGGACAGGCTCGCAGGCGCGGGCGTAGGGATGATGATGATGATGACAGGCGGGACAGCCTGCGAGTTCGGGAGTTTCTGCTATGTGGCCCTCCAGAGTTCTTCGGGTCTAAGCCCGACGAGGACCCCCATGACTTTATTCGGGGGATGCGACGCTCACTGGACCTAGTCAGGGCTTCTGAGACCGAGTTGGTTGAGCTGGCGTCGCACAGGCTTCGAGATGTGGCTACCCACTGGTATGAGACTTGGGAGCTGTCTAGGGGAGAGGGTGCCCCTCCAGCCACTTGGGATCAGTTTGTGACAGCATTCACCCGCCACTTTTTGCCACCAGAGTTGCGGCGGGCACGGGCTGATCGATTTTTACGTCTGCAGCAGAGGGGTCGGAGTGTTCGCGAGTATAGCCTTGAGTTTGATTCTCTGGCCCGATATGCACCGGCCGTGGTAGCAGATATGTCCGATCGGATGCACCGCTATGTTATGGGATTGGACCGGTATTTGGTAGACAGTTGTATGGCCGTGTCACTGCAGACAAACATGGATATTTCTCGGCTTCAGGCCTATGCGATGGGTATGGAGGACCGTCGCAGATCTGATCCTGCTGGCAGAGATAGAGACAGGAGGCCGCCCAAGAGGGCTAGATCCGCGGGTTATTCAGCAGATTCTCGAGGCGGACAGCCTCAGCAGCAGCAGCAGTCTGATAGATATTTCCCTCCTTCCGGCCGGGGTACTCAGTCAGGTAGCCGGAGATTCGACAGTATGGGATCGTCTGGGGCCGGTCAGGGCTCCAGAGTGGCAGGATCGCAGGTATCCAGGGGTCCCAGTCAGGCCAGACCACCTAGACCCCGTTGTCCACATTGCGGGAAGTCTCATCCCGGGGAGTGTTACCGAGCGACGGGAGCTTGTTTTACTTGTGGCGGTCAGGGCCACTTTATGAGAGACTGCCCATTGGCCAGTGGTTCGGGTAATGCGGCTCAGCAGACAGGGTCAGCCGCCGGTTCTTCTTCCGTTCCATCTGTTGCACGCCCTGGAGGGCGGGGTATTCCAGCACCGGCAGGACGCGGTCGAGGCCGCGGAGGCGCTTCAGGATCTAGCGGTCCCTCGAACCGCATATATGCTTTGGCCAGCCACCAGGATCAGGAGGCTTCGCCAAACGTTGTCACAGGTACATTACTGGTTTTCTCCAGATCTGTATATGCATTGATTGACCCTGGCTCTACTTTATCATATATTTCCCCGCTCGTTGCTAGTAAGATTGGGATCGTGTCTGAGCCTATAGAGCCATTCGAGGTAGCTACGCCAGTTGGGGATTTTATTGTAGCGAGACAGATCTATAGGGATTGTTCTGTGACCATTTATGATCGTACCACTAAGGCTGATTTGGTAGAGCTAGACATGTTTGAGTTTGACGTCATTATGGGTATGGACTGGTTGTCTTCCTGTTATGCTAATGTCGACTGCCAGAAAAAGGTAGTCCGTTTCCAGTTTCCGGGGGAACCAGTTATAGAGTGGTTCGGATCGACTGCATCGCCGAGGGGTAAGTTTATTTCATACCTCAAGGCTAAGAAGATGATCCAGAAGGGTTATATCTATCATTTGGTCCGTGTGCACGATACTGCAGCAGAGGTACCTACCCTTCAGTCTGTCCCGGTCGTCAGTGAGTTTCCAGATGTTTTTCCTGAGGAGCTTCCTGGCCTTCCGCCTGAGCGGGAGATTGATTTTTCTATCGAGTTGATGCCGGATACGCAGCCTATATCTATTCCTCCGTATAGGATGGCACCAGCAGAGCTGAAGGAGTTGAAGGAGCAGCTGAAAGATTTGCTGGATAAGGGTTTTATCAGACCCAGCACGTCACCCTGGGGAGCGCCGGTATTATTTGTCAAAAAGAAGGATGGGTCGCTGCGGATGTGTATTGACTACCGGCAGCTGAATAAGGTGACTATTAAGAATAAATACCCCCTTCCCCGGATTGATGATTTGTTTGACCAGCTGCAGGGTGCTAGGCATTTTTCAAAAATAGATCTGCGCTCAGGCTATCACCAGGTGCGAGTACGGGAGTCTGATATCCCGAAGACTGCTTTCAGGACCCGGTACGGGCACTATGAGTTCAGAGTTATGTCTTTCGGGCTGACTAATGCTCCTGCAGTATTTATGGATCTGATGAACCGGGTATTTCGGCCTTTCCTGGATATGTTTGTTATAGTATTTATTGATGATATCCTGATTTACTCGCGATCAGCCGAGGAGCATTCAGATCATTTGCGGACGGTACTTGGCATTCTCCGTCAGCATAAGTTATATGCTAAATTCTCTAAATGCGAGTTCTGGTTGACTTCTGTGGCATTCTTGGGTCATATTGTCGGCGCAGACGGTATTCGGGTCGATACGCAGAAGATTGAGGCTGTGCAGAATTGGCCCAGGCCTACTACACCGACTGAGGTGCGCAGTTTTCTGGGATTGGCTGGGTATTATCGCAGGTTTGTGGAGGACTTCTCTTCTATTGCAGCACCACTGACGAGGCTTACCCAGAAAGCAGCAAAATTCCAGTGGTCAGATGCCTGCGAGCGCAGCTTTCAGATGCTGAAGGAGAGATTGATTACAGCGCCAGTTTTGGCTCTGCCAGAGGGATCTGATGGGTACGTTGTATATTGTGACGCCTCTGGTATTGGGATAGGGTGCGTATTGATGCAGCACGGTCGAGTTATAGCCTATGCTTCCCGGCAGCTCAGACCGCACGAGAAGAACTATCCCACTCATGATCTTGAGTTGGCCGCGGTGATTCATGCCTTGAAGATTTGGCGGCATTATTTATATGGGGTCCACGTTGATATCTATACGGACCATAAGAGCCTTCAGTATATTTTTAAGCAGAAGGAGCTAAACTTGCGGCAGCGGAGGTGGCTGGAGCTACTAAAGGATTACGATGTTGATATTCTGTACCATCCAGGGAAAGCCAACGTGGTAGCTGATGCGCTTAGCCGCAAGTCCGTAGGCAGCCTAGCGGATGTCCCATCTGATAAGAGAGATCTGGTTCGTGATATTCATCAGCTGGCCAGCCTCGGAGTCCGTTTGATAGATTCTGGAGATTCTGGGGTTTCTGTTCGCCCGGTTGCTGAGTCATCTATTATTCAGGAGGTAAAGCAGCGCCAGTTTGAGGATCCTATTTTGATTCAGTACAGAGAGGCGGCCCTTAATAAGACAAAGACCCAGTTTGAGATCTCACCTGAGGGAGTATTATTGTACGACGGCAGGTTCTGTGTACCGGACGTTGCGGGCTTACGATGGCAGATTATGGGCGAGGCACATTGTGCCCGGTATTCTGTTCATCCTGGTTCCACTAAGATGTATCGGGATCTTCGATGTTTGTATTGGTGGGACGGCATGAAGAAAGACATTGCTGAATTTGTTAGTCAATGCCCGAACTGTCAGCAGGTCAAGGTTGAACATCAGAAGCCCGGTGGGTTGTTACAGGAGATGGAGATTCCAGCCTGGAAATGGGAGATGATTAATATGGACTTCATTGTTGGGTTGCCGCGTACTCTACGCAGGTACGACTCCATTTGGGTTATTGTGGACAGGCTGACGAAATCAGCCCATTTCCTTCCGGTCCGGACCACATTTTCGGCTGAGGACTATGCCAGATTATATATCAGAGAGATAGTCAGACTTCACGGGGTCCCTATATCTATTATCACTGACCGAGGTGCTCAGTTCACAGCTAATTTTTGGAGGTCATTTCAGGAGGGATTAGGGACCCAGGTGACCCTCAGTACAACATTTCATCCTCAGACCGACGGCCAGGCTGAGCGCACTATTCAGACGCTCGAGGATATGTTACGGGCCTGTGTTATTGACTTCAGGGGCAGCTGGGATGATCATTTGCCGCTTATAGAGTTTGCCTACAATAACAGTTATCACTCCAGCATTCAGATGGCCCCGTATGAGGCCCTTTATGGCAGGAGATGCAGATCTCCTATTGGCTGGTTTGACGTGGGCGAGACTAAGCTGATTGGGCCAGATGTGATCCAGGAGGCTGTAGATAAGGTGAAGCTTATTCGGGAGCGACTGTTAGCTGCCCAGAGTCGACAGAAAGCTTATGCTGATAAACGGCGTCGACCGTTGGAGTTTCAGAGTGGTGACTGGGTATTCCTGAAGGTTTCGCCTATGAAGGGCGTTATGAGATTTGGCAGGAAGGGCAAGCTGAGTCCGCGGTACATCGGGCCATACCAGATTGTTCGGAGGATTGGCGCAGTCGCCTACGAGCTAGACTTGCCATCCGATTTTGAGTCCGTGCACCCGGTGTTTCATGTGTCTATGCTGCGGAAGTGTATTGGTGACCCTTCAAGGATATTCCCAGTAGATGATCTTCAGGTGACGGAGCAGCTATCTTATGACGAGCAGCCGGTATCTATTCTGGATCGTCAGGTGAGGAGATTGCGCACTAAGGAGGTGCCTTCGGTCAAGGTTCTGTGGCGCAATAACAACCGTGAAGAGATGACTTGGGAGGCAGAGGATGAGATGAAGAAGAGATTTCCCCATTTATTCCCTACGCCTCCTGTAATCTAAACTTTTGTATTTGTTGTACCAATGAACGGATGGACCATGTGTGCTATTTGTATATAAAATGGTTTTCCCGTTATGCTTGTGAGCCTTTATAAGATTTATTTAACATTCGGGGACGAATGTTCCTAAGGGGGGGAGAATGTTAGGCCCCGTGTGTTCGTACAATTGGAAATCGAGAAATAACTATGACTCGGGTGTTAGAAGGACATAAATTAATTTTTGAGAATATGACTATGTTGGATATGGAATTATCAATGTCAAGACCTCGGGGAAGGCCGAGGGTAAATTTGGAATTTCGGAAATTAGTTTCGGGAATTACAAAACGGGACTTTCCTCGGATTGGGCCAAGAAAAATGCAATGCAAAACTAAGGCCCAAGATCAAATGGGGGCCGGCCATGGTGAGGCCCAAATCCATTTTTAAAAGGGGCATGTGCTAAGCACATGACCCCTAAGTGGATATATATGAGGAATACTTGTATTATTCAAGGAAAAGATCATAAACTCAAGAACACCAAGAGAGAGAGGGTTCGGCCGAACCATAGAGGAAAAGAAAAGAAAATTTTTCCTAGCTTGTGTTGTGGCTTAAAAATCTTGTTCTTTACATACTTGTGAAGTACTCAAGGCCCTCTTCAACGGGGTATAATTAGTTTGGCACGAGGACGACGTTTTCGACAAGTCGGGGTTTCAAGAAAGGTATGAATTCTTACCCTCTAATGTTATAGAATTGCTATGAATGGGTTAAGGATTGGAAGTAGACGAGAATCCCGTAATTTGGACATAAATGGAAACGTGTGGGTGTGTGTTTGTAGTAGGTTTGGCCGTGAGCCATAAATGGGAAAATTGGTGTGAATTGATCTTGTTTAAGTTGGTAGAATGTGTTGTTGTGGCCCTTATATCGTAAATGATTAATTGGTGAATGAAATTGGCTTTTTAAAAAAAAAAAAATGATTTTGAATATTATCGGAAAGCGTATACCTTCGGTATCTTTATGTATATCAATGTATATCTTGGGTGTTATGGACTTTAAATGTGAATCTATATCGATGTTGATGAATTCGGAATGAAACTACGTGAGTTAGAATGTTCGTAAGTGCATTTTAGATGTTTTGAAGAATTTGGGAAATAATGGATTTTTATGCAATTTCGTGTATGGCATGGTTTGTAATTAGAATGTGATTGTATAAGTTTGAATGTGGGAATACATACAATTATGTAGGTATAGAATTGGAGTTGTGAAAGTTTGAATGAAAAGTTGCCAACTTAAGAAGTCATGAAAAACTTTGAAACTAGAATGGTGTTATTGTTGTTTGTTTTGGTTGTTGATGTGTGGGCTGTTGTAGTTGGTTAATTTGAGCCGAGCTATGCCTCGGGGATGTTAGATTTTTAGGGGAAGTGCTGCCGAAATTTCGGTAGGCAATTGTGAAGTTAAAGGCATTTCTAAGCCTAAGGATCTCATTTGGTAACTTTGACCATTTGCAGATTTTTGACGAAACGGGACGAGACATTTGGAAGAGCTTACGACGTCTGTGAGGTATGTAAAGCCTCCCACTCTTTCATTTGGCATATCTTAGTGTGTCAGTCGAATAGGAGACCTTTCGGAGCATTTCTGCTCCTCGAAACCCGATCCACAGAAAAGTTACTATTCATTCAATTCTATTGAAGCCTAAAGGCTCCAATTTGGCTAGAATGCCACTATTCGTCCGAAACCTATCGAAATGTGGTCGGGTAACCTAGGAATGATAATGTATGACCTTTGGCATATAAATGCTCGTAGAAACACGTTCGCCACCTCACTTCGACTCGAGGTGGGCCCGCTACCCCAAAATGCCCGATTTGCCCTTCGGGCCACCTTTGATAATAAATTTGTACATACTACTTCGGATCTTTGGAACATCCTCCTACGGGGTAGGTTTGGGCAATTCGATACGCTAACCTATGTTTTGAATTATATGGACCATTTTGGAAACGTTTTGCGAAATGAAACTTTATGTCGACTAAGTATTCGACTATTTTGTAATATGATATGATTTATGAATTTACTTTGTTTTGAAACACTATTTTGAAAGACGATTTGCATTTGTTTGCTCACGACTCCGTTCGTGCCTTATTATGACTTCGTTCGCCGGTTCCCGGGCCGGTTTTGATTCGTGCGCCTAATGACAAATTCGGCCGTATGCTGTGTTACGGTTCCCAAGGCTTCGCCATAGGGCCGGGTTCCGTTTGGAGTTATGCTGTGATATGGCTCGGGATGCGATACGCTCACCGATGATTATGATTATGTTCAGGGATGTACGGAGATTTGAAACCTTCTGGTGTTATGCTGTGTGTGGCGCCAGCGTCGGAGTGGCGACCACGTTCTTAAGCGTTTGCATGATTTTACTTGCATAATATATATGTATATGATTTCGATACAGACTTTGACATCTGATTTGCTTTCGATTTTGATTCATATTTCTGTACTCCGTGCTTTACATACTCAGTACATATTCCGTACTGACCCCCTCTCTCCGGGGGCTGCGTTTTATGCCCGCAGGTGCAGATCTTGGTGATCCTCCGCAGTAGGCTCCACTTTTTGCTTTCTCGGAGTACTCTTATTCGATTCGGAGTCCACTCTTGGTACAGACTCCTCTACTCCGCATATATTTTGGATATTTGACAGTTTGGGTACGGCGGGGCCCTGTCTCGCCATATGTTATGTTTTGAATTCGTAGAGGCCTGTAGTCATCTTTGTGGGGCGAGGGTCCTATGTGTATATTGTATGATTTTGCTTTCGGGTCTTAAAGCGGTCTGTTTGATCTGATGGCCCCAAATGGTCCTTATGTATATATTTGTATTTTGACCGGCGATGCCTATTCCGCCGCTTTGTGTGAATTTGATTTGATATGACCGCTTAAGACATATTTTCGATATAAATTATGTTTGATATAATTTTTGTAAAATTCTGAAATAAATTTGAGTTCGGAAATGAATATGCGATTTGGTCTGGGTACCCAGGTAGGGTGCCAGTCGCGGCCCACGGGGCTGGGTCGTGACACATGCATGCTCTCATTATACTTATGATACTCATGTTATAGCTTGGGCGACTATATGATATTTTATGATGTTCATGTTATGGCCTTGTCGGCCAGCTTATGTATATAGTCGTTCACAAAGAGGTTTTGTTATCCTTATGCTGGGCCTTTTTGTGTACCGATGCTCTTATATGTACATGCTAATGATTGCGATCAGGATTGTTGTATTAAGGTTATATTATATCAAGTTAGGTGGGACTCGATTGTTAGGGTCGGGTACCCATCATGCCCCTCGTCGGGGTGTGACACCATACCACTGAATATCTCACCGAGCAAAGTTCGTCGGAACCCAACTGATTACTATAAAGACCTTTCGCACAACAGTTCCTCTTCAAATATGTACTAAGCTCATCATAAACCATTATGCTATCCAAGTAACTGTTCTCAGAAAATGTCATCAAATCCACTAGAAAACCCTGACAATGCTCGGTAAATCTATCATACCTCAAATCTGAGCCAAAACGCATCGAATCCTTAAATATCTTCCTGTAAATATAAACATAGACCATTAAGCTTAACGCGAACAATGTTGAACCTGAATGAATGCACAACTCTCAAATTCCACCAATAGTCATTTGCACTGACTCTGAATTTTCAAACCAATCACAGTCCTATCGCACATTTATGGCGACCAATTCTAATCTTTTACTCACGCATAACAAATCCCGTCTGTCAACCTCGACTCCACAAGCTGAGTCCTATCCAAGTTGTCAACTTAGTACCAAAGAGCTATACTTTATGATTCCAATGCTTCTCCACCTTTACCCGACACGTAAATCCGTTATGACCCCGAACTTTTTGACGCAAAACCTGAAGCCTCATATAATAATTATTTAACCATCGAACCTCTCATTGTACCACCTCGATATGCCCATAAATTCTCCGAAAATATCCAATCTTACAAATGCCGCTCTAAATCTCACGTAATTCCTCCCAAGTACTTAATATCCAAAGTGCTCACCCAAGCTATCCAGTCAATATTACTTGCAACGTAATATACTACCACGAATATGATCGCATCTTGAGAATGTAACTCTAGCCTTCCCATAATAGGGATTTCCACAATTCCTTTCCCTTAAACCACACTAACTCGTCCACTTAAGGGTGTTAGGAAATTCTTCAACTGTGAAGCACACAAGCCACTTCCTTAAGCCTTAACATGTTGGTAACTTAAAACTTGCTTCTCACTAGTTGCTGATCACGAAACCTCACAGAACTATGTCATATCACATAGTCCATTCCTGTAGATTTCCTTCTTTAAGCATACTCAACAATCACACTGATCTAAAACATACAGGACAACATCACCACTATCTATACTGACCCAATTAATCCCGAAGATGTATTTCATTCTTACCGACTCTCGATCACTATACCTTTTATCGACTTGTTAATTTTCCCAATTTCTAATCAATTCACGATCATTGATACCAAAATCAATCCTCGAATCTAATCAATTGAATACCGCATAATCATAAGTCTTGCAAGCCAGCCGAATCAATCCCGGATATACCATCATACCACACACTTTTCACGTTAGAGTTTCCTTAACGCTTACAACTCTAAACTGAACACTCTCTAAATCTAGTGTATCGCTTAATCCCAAGTCCAGCGTATCACATCGCCAATCTTACTAAAATTCTCATGTATCCCACTAAATCGTCCTTGCCTAAATTATCATACTCAATCTACGAAATGTTATCTCGCACATAACTCAGTTAACCCATCATCGATTTACCATTTCAAGCATCCTTGTTTACTAACCCCTTACTCAAAATCCTTAACGTTGCTAGCCCTTAAAGAATCACCTCTTACCTCATTCATCGAATCTGAACATCTAGAACCACTCGCACAACTATCCCTTTTATTCAATCACATAAGTCGAGTAATAACACCACTAGTCGCGGGATCTAGTCAAAGTTACACAATGAATACAAGGCCCCAACCTTAGTCCAAAATTAGGTGCAACACCTAATTAACCCTTCTGAGTACTAAACTTTTAAAATCGCCTCACTCATCAACTACTGACCTCTATTAGCTGATGACACAACTGAACATACCAACTCATCCATAACTCTGAAGCAAACTCTACACTGTACCATCACAACCAAGCTCTCACATTACTGGCTCTCGTTTCAGTAGTTCCCCTTCTGCCCTTAACCTCGTAGACACCAATCAACCTCATCGGTCACATTTTTTATTGAAGGCCATGATATAATGTAACCGCCATCCAAACCAGACTCAAGTACCCATACTACCTCACCTCAAGTCTTACGAACCTCGATCCCCTGAACCAGATAGCAAAATGCCTCATTGAAATCCTTCAATTCCCGTATTTCATTTTAAATCACTTTTATCACTATCAACCAACAAACACTTAAATCCACTCAATCCTCTAGACTAATCATCCATCTAAGCCAAAGGAACCACAAAACAATATCAATATTTCTCCTTAAATCTACATGAAATAACCCGTAACTCCTCAAGTCGTTAACTCATCGCATTCGCCCATAACAAGAATGACCCTTAGCACCAGTCATAGCCTTATCCCGACTTAATAAAACATCATTCACTCAATTTTCATCATTCCACTCATCACACAAGTACGGAGAAATTTCTGAGGTGTAACAATTAACCACTAAGAATAGGGATTCAGTAGCAAGGAAATGCTATTACAAGGCATTGGAGAGCTGCCATAAGTGAAACTATGATGAGATTGTAAAGGATCAAGGAGCCTGACCAATGAGCTACAAGGAGACAATATAGTGGATATACGAGATCAGCAAGTACGAGAAGGGATAGGAAAGATAGCCCCAAAGGAGTAAGCAAAAGAAGGTTCCATAGTCGAGCAAGGGAGTTACCCACTAATAGAGAAATGAAGAGCAAGTAAGAGGGAGTACCTGCAAGTCGGCAAGTAGCCGTAGCCGTGGCGAACCAAGACCACCTTGACGGAAATAAAATGTTAATTGAATACTTGTTCAATTATATAAGAACAGAAGGCTATAAAATTTATTAAAGAGTTCAATAAAGAGCTAAGGGAGAACGAGAAGAGGTTAACCAACTTATGTTAAATAAGATGATCGGAGTACAAGAAAAAGGCAGTCGCTTCAAGACATCGTGAATTTGCAATTACAACATTCGAGGATGAATATGTTTAAGGGGGGGGGGGGGGGGGGGGGAGAATGTTACACCCCGTGGTTCTGTACATCGAAATTCGTAAATATCTCACATCGCTTCACGCTTTCCACAAAAGTCTTCCTTCATGTCCTTATTGTCAACTTCTTTTCTTCATTACACGCGATCACAATACGTTTGCCCAATTTCGATGGTCATTACTGAGCTTACACTTATCCTCACATACCGATGTCTAATACTCTATCGCTGCTAAATCGTTGACCTGCCATTGGTACACCAGTGTCACGCACACTATCATAAAGCCTTGACAAAGCTAAAGTTTTTCCTAAACTATTCATATTATCGAGCAAACCACTATTATTAACCCATCAATGAACTTTGTCACTTTCGAGCAACCCAATGGTGAAACATGGAGATCACGTAACCCTCTAAACTATATATCCTATTTCTTATGAACTCCCACAATGAACGAGTCTAATCGTGACTCCACACAACAATCGAGTCTAATCACGACTCCACACAATTGAATCCTTAGGCGATAACTAGAGACTGAACTTGATCATATGCCCAAATTAGAATAACACATCTCATAGCATACCACAACACGTCATAGATCAACCATTCACATAAGAATTTAAGGATGAGTTTTCACTCTCCGTGAGTGATTAAGAGAAGAAAGTCTAGATAGTAATGGGAATTGACTAGATACCAATTTGAATGAAGTTGCACGAGAGAATGAAAGAATTGAAAGTGTGCTATATATCTTATAGCCTCTCGCAGATAAGTACGGAGCTTATTGCACCTGTAACGACCCAACTAGGGCCATGACGGGTACCCAGAGAATACTACCGAGCACCACTTATAATGCTGACTATCATACTCAACCTGGGCATATATCACCCTCAACACAAACTTATCATGAAACAATCTCCAATACTTCCCAAAATACATATATAAGCATAGGCCCATAAGGCTACAAAAATGATGTACAATCTACAATGAAGATGATCACATAGCATCTACAATCAACACATAAGTATCTACGAGCCTCTAACTGGAATACTGGAGTCATTAGGGCGGGACAGGACCCTTCCATGCCGCAAATGTGTAAGCTCCTAAGCGTCTGCACCGTCTCCCTGTGTTACACCTCAGAAATTCCTGATTTGTTGTCTTGTGAATGGACTAACGTGAGCTAAGGTGATTATGAAATCCTTACGAGAATAAGGGAAGTATTCTATAGATTAAAGTGTGCACCATAAGTTTTCAAAGTTCCATGAATATGTGAAATTTAGTTTGTTGAAGGAAGTAAAATGTAAGTCGTGTTCGGAAAGGTTTTCGCTATAATTGAGCTAATATTAATTTGGTAATGTCTTGAGGGGAAGATATAAGGCCCATTGTATGGTTAATGAACTGTTATGTAAGTGCCAAGAAGGTTCCACGAGGATTGGACGTCAAACGAATCAACGAGAGAAAGTTTCGAATAACTGTGAGACATCGACCACTAATACGGTCGGTATAACTTTATACGGTCCGTATAGAGGGGTCCGTATAACATGACCTTTACAGAAAGGGATATTTTCATGGTGGTGTTATACAGCCCACTTATACAGACTGTATTTTATTATACGGACCGTATAAGTGGTCCGTATAAGTCTATCGGGCAGCTTTTTAATTTTTGTATAAATAGATGACCCTTGTTCTTTTATTTCATTTCTCACATTTCCACAAGTCTTGAGAGCTCCAAACCCTTAACCAAGCATATTCCACTCCAACCAACGAGAAAACAAATATCAAAAGGCAAGAATCAAGATATCCATGTGTTAGAAGTCTTGCTAGGGTTAGTACACAATAAGAAATTCCCGAGTATTGAGGCTAGGGTTTTCATATAGGTTGATTGCTACTCCAAAGATCATTCCTATGAGATAAAAGGTTATTTTTCATTCTTACTTCATGTTATCATGAATGCTTGGTTGTTAAATAACTTGGGTAGAAGAAGAAAATAAAAAATGAGGTCTAAATGTAGCTTTTATGATGTTTTTGAGTAGTAACCTAACTTGAGTAATGATTATTAGTATGATATGGGTATAATCTTGTTATGGGAGGTAGTAATAGTGATGAGGAAGCGTTGTATGAAAATGTGCTAAGAATGGGTGTGAAGTTGTTAGTATAAGTTGATCATGAGAATGAATTTTTAAGGCTTAATGGAATGTGATTACTTGATTATAATATTGTGGATGTTATTATGGTTGTTTGGGAGTTGTTTTGTAATATGGCGGAAGTTGACGAAATAGGGGAAATGCTACCCAATTTTTATTAGATCATGAATTATTCTAGTTCGAATTTAAGAGTATCATTAAGGCTTAACTACGGTATGAATCCTTCTAAATGTAGATTGTTTAAGCTTCGACGGTGAAGGTTAAGAAGTTAAGAAGACAAAGAGGTATGTAAGTCTAACCCTTCTTTTATTAAGGCATGATTGTTACGTCCCGTATTTTTATACATTGGGACAACCCGGATTAACTATGATAATTTGAGGCCAAGACTATTTCGGGATTTGAAGCCGGGACTTTTGACCATTTGATTTTATTTCGAGACATAAGTTATATATGAAATTGATGGCATTGAACACTTAGGGAAAATTGGGACCACAATTCACAAAATTGGAATTAAAAATCTTGCAAAAATAGAGCCATGTGGCCGTGTACAATGAAGTGGTCCCACACAATTGTGTGGCCAATTTTAAATGGTCCAACACATTGTGTGGGCCAAATATTTGTAGAGATATTTTAGTGGGACTAAAAGATGACTTTCAAGTCATCTTTCCTCATTTTCTACTTAACAAAAATAGAGCCACAAGTTGAAGAGCTTCAACTTGAAGCTCACGGCCAAGAGGGGAAAATCCAAGATCATTTTTTTGCTTCTCTAAAAATTATTTCCTTGATACAAACCCACTATATTGAGGTCCCTAAGTAGCTTGAAAGCATTGTTGGAGTGATCAAGTCCTTCATTCAAGAGGTTGCAAACCCTAACCCCTTTGTGGAGTTGAAGAAGAAAGGTGAGAATTCCTATTGTTTTATGTGTTATAAATGTTGTATGCATATTATAGTATGTTATTATGGATGAAAATCGTGAAATGTAGTATGTTGGAAGTTGAGTCGTATATTTGTGAAAATGACATCGATATATTGTGGATTGTGATACAAAACATGACTTGAAAATGAGGAAAGAAAATAAGGGGCTGCTCTCGGCTAAGGGGGCTGTTTTCGGCCAAATATTTGGAGAAATTGTGGATTGTTAGAAATATTATGTGAATTGTTTAGAATGCCCTTGAATATTGTGGTAAGGATTTGGGTTGATAATTAAATGTGTGAACGATATTGTGGCTTGAAAGTAAGCCATTGAATTGAATAATTGGAAAGTTGACGAATGATGAAAAAGAGAGCTATTAATGTTATTTTGCCTTCCGAATTTATTATTGATGTTGTTAGGTTGGTTATTGTTGTTGATTTTGAGCGAGATAAATTCTCGGGATGGCCTATTTACAGGGGAAATGCTGCCGAATTTTCGGTAGAATTTAATGATTAGTTTGGAATGGATGGCTTACGTGCCCTTAGCTAATGATTGGATATTCATTGGCATATTTGTATACCTTGGGGAGCCCGAGGCGTAGATTGGAATTTACTTTAGATTGGCCATCTTGGAGTGCGTACGAGGTATGTAAGGCAACTTCCTTTCTTTCTGGCATGTCTTAGTTTTACATAGGCTAAATTAGAGCCTTAAGGAAATTTCAAATCCGAAATCCGAGCATGTTATGATCCGTATATGTTCTTTGGCACTCTTATGTATGATTTGATGAAATATGAACCCTTATGTCTTTGAAATAATCGTTTTCCGAATTTTGCATAAAAAGGGTTCACTTTAAAGAAGTTCGTAATTTTTGGAATGCCATATCTTTCACAAACATGCTCGGATTACTCTAATATTTTTGTAGAAGTCTATATGACATATGATATGTATGTTTTCCATAGGCGGGCCGACTCGGGTAAATACCCACCCGTGGGTCCCGCGACTTTCCTTTATGAAATCCGGAGAATCTTTGAAAGAATTTAGTATGACTAGTATTTCGATTTTCAAATATGATCATTTTGCTTATGTTTGAATTTATGATAATGATTTTATGCATATGACTTCTCACGACTCTATTCGTGCATTCTGTTATTCCTTTCGCCGAGTCCCGAGCCGGTACTGTTGTCGTGAGCAATTTGTTATACTCCGGAGTTATGCTGTGTTTATGGTTCACCGAGCTACTCGCAAAAGAGGGTCGGGTTCCACTTATATTTGGTGTTATGCTGTGTATGGCATTATGCGGTGATGTGATATGTGACGGGGATACGGAGATTTGAAACCTTTCTGGTGTTATGCTGTGTTATGGCGCCATCGACGGGCGGGCGACCATATTCTTCTGTACCCTACGCATGACTTACATATTTGAAACTAAACATTTTGATATGATTGGATTTGCACTTATGTTCGGTACTTCTGTTTCGTTTATGTCTCAAGTTTGTTTTCTGTATATTCTGCTTTGCATACTCAGTACATATTTTGTACTGACCCCCTTTCTTCGGGGGCTGCGTTTCATGCCCGCAGGTACAGACACACAGTTTGGTGATTCACCAGTTTAGGAAATCCCCTTCTGCTATTTGGAGTGCTCTTCTCATTTCAGAGCATACATTTTGGTATATTTTTGTTCGCTATGTATATATGTATTTGTTCAGGGGTACGGCAGCCTTGTCGGCATGCATTTGTATATGTGTTTTGGGCCGTTGCGCCATTTGATAGCCTAGTCGGCTTTTGACATATTTGATAGCCTTGCCGGCTTTTTGATATATGTGCATATGTTCGGCGAGGTATATTCCGCCGCCTCTTCTGATTCTGATATGATGTTTTGTACGCGCAATCGCGCAAGAAAATATTCATTCTCAACTCTGTTTAAAAATGATGAATTTGAAATCCGTGTTAAGATTTGCTATGATGATTTTGTTTGTATGTCCGTTTGGGTGCCCAAGTAGGGCGCCAGTCGCGGCCCACGGGGTTGGGTCATGACAATGATTCCTTGCTATATACCTTCTCATGAGTCATATGATGTCTTCCAAATGACTCTATCTCTAAAAGTACTAAAGATCATGATTCTCGATACTTTCACGATACTATTACCTCCCTTATATGATAGTTGATCCCCTAAGGATAGATGTGACGCAAACAATGATGATAATGATGTTGATGATGCTTATGGACTCTTATGTATACGTGTCTAAGTATGTATGACTATTATGTAACACCGCACTTATATCGCCGGGTATGATACATATCGCGCGCACACCAATACAGTTGGGTATGGATGACACTGAGCCGTGGTAGGGCCAGTTATATATGACACCGAGCCTTGTCATGGTCGGGTACGTGAAACACCGAAACTTCATGGTTAGGTATGATACTAAAATGTTTATATATAAGTAAGTATTATAAATGGAAGGTTCCTGTTAAAAAATGGGTAAGAAAACAGGATGATTGCCACTAGACGTCCAAATGGCTCTATTATCACATGACTCTCCTATCTTATGTTATTTCTTATGCTTCCACTATGTTATTGATTATGATTTACATACTCAGTACATTATTCGTACTGACGTCCTTTTGTTTGTGAATGCTGCGTCATGCCCGCAGGTGGACAGGGAGATAGACTCGATCCATAGATTACTTGCTCAGGGACTACATAGAGAAGCTTCATTTGATCCGGAGCTGTAGCTGTTGGTATTATTCTTTTGTGTACATACATATGGGCATGACGGTGCCCTGTCCCGTCTATGTTATGTTACATACTCTTTTTAGAGGCTCGTAGACAGTTGTGTATGGTTAGATGTCTTTTAGCCTTGTCGGCTTATATTTTGTATATCACTTTGTTAGCCTCGTCGGCTTGTGTATATGTATATGGGAATAGTTGTTGATGATGATATAAATGTGTCGTTGCTCAATGAGATCTGTGTCATTGATGTATAGAAATCATGCGTAGGCCATGTGGCTCAACTAGATGTGAATATGAATGTACGCTAAAAGGTGCCAGGTAGGTTAGCACAGGGTGCCCGTCATGGCCCTCCGGTTGGGTCGTGACAAAAGTGTTATCAGAGCAGTTCTGTCCTCAGGTGTGCCTACGAGCCGTGTCCAGTAGAGTCTTGTTTATGGGTGTGTTGCACGCCACACATATAAACAGGAGGCTGGGGACATTTTAGGAATAAATGACCTTCTTTCTTCATAGATTGTGCGATAGAGCCACGATATAAGGATTTGTCTTTCCTTAACCGTATATTATGTGTTTCAGAAATGCCCTTAAAGAGGAAACCTATAACAGCCCAAAAGGGCAAGACGGTGGCAGAAAAATGGGCCGAAAGAATACCGCCACCAGTTATAGAGGGGGATGAATCCTAGAATGAGGTTCCATCTAGATCCTCCCACTCACTACCCACTTTAGAGAAGTACGAAGGAGCCTCAACCCAGCTCCTCCACCCGATGCTTAAGGACATGATGTGAAATAGGTCGTTTAATTGCTTACTCAATTAGTTGCCGCTCAGGCCCATCGGCAAGGTACGGGTCAAGGTGATGGGCTGTGAGTGCAAGGGCTCGTGATTTTATTAGCTTGAACCCTCCGAAATTCTTCGGGGTAAAGCCAGATGAGGACCCTCAGAACTTTATTGATGGGATGTTGAGGACACTTCGGTTAATGCATCCTTCACGGGGAGTCGATGCACCTCCCTCGGTATGGCAAGAATTTATGGATGCCTTCTTCTAACATTACTTACCTCTAGAGGTTCGGCGGGCTTGAGCCGACAAGGTCCGGAATCTTAGTTAAGGAAGTATAAGTGCCTTAGAGTATAGTCTCTGCTTCAATTCTTTGGCTAGGTAAGCTCCGGCCATGGTAGCGGATATGGGTGACCGAGTGCACCGATTTGTGAGAGGCCTAGGGCCACATTTGATGGATAAGTGCTTGACTACGTCTCTTCAGGACAATATGGATATTTCTCGCATTCAAGCCATGCCCAGAATTTGGAGGAAAGCCAACAACCCCAAAGAGGTGGACGTGAGTTTGATCGAGGTTATAACAAGAGGGCTAGATCTTTGAGTCCAACTGGCGAGTTTAGAGGAGGTCAAAGACAGCAGTTTTCTAGGCATTCAGGCCATCCTATGACTAGTGCACCTCCACAGTTTACAGGCCAGAGATTTGATAGATCTACTTATTCCAGGCCGAGTCAGAGTTTCAGAGCTTCAGGTTCTCATTTCAGAGGGGATTCGGGTCAGGCAAGGCCACCCATGCTACGATGTTCTCAGTACGGGAAGTTACATTGGGGCCAGTGTCAATTAGGCTCAGATGTTTGCTATACATGCGGTCGGCCAGGCCATATCATGCGTGACTGCCCCTCGATTGGTGGAAGGGGTAGAGTCCAGCCTTTAGGGTCAGCAGCCGGGTCTTCATCATCTATACACCCTTTGGGGCAAGGTTCACAGGCGTCGGTCAGCCAGGTAGAGGTAGGGGCAGAGCTCCTAGTTCTAGTGGTCCTCAGCACCGTATTTATGGTTTGGCTGGACGACAGGATCTTGAGTCTTCCCCTGATGTCGTCACAGGTATATTATCGGTATTTTCTCATGATGTATATGTTTTGATAGATCTCGGCTCCACACTGCATATGTTACTCCATATATTGCGGTTTGATTTGGGGTCAAGCCGGATTAAATAAAACCTTTCGAGGTATCGACACCCATTGGTAAACCGGTAATAGCTAGTCGTGTATATAAAAATTGTATAGTTGTGATTTGTGTTATCATCGTACTATGGACGATTTACATGAGTTGAAAATTGTGGACTTTGATGTTATTATGGGCATGGATTGGTTGGCTTCTTGCTATGCCAATGTTGATTGTAGAATGAAGATGGTTCGCTTCTAGTTTCTGGGAGATCCAGTTTTGGAATGGAAAGGAAACACAGCATCCTTGAGAGGTAGGTTTATTTCCTATCTCAAGTTGAGAAAAATGACCGCTAAAGGTTGTATTTACCATCTAGTTCAGGTTCAAGATGTAGAAGCTGAATTGCCAACCCTTCAGTCTGTCCCCATAGTGAATGTGTTTCCGAATGTATTCCCGGATGAGTTTCCAGGCCTCCCTCCTGAGCGGGAGATTGATTTTTCTATTGATGTGCTACCGGATACCAAGCCCATATCTATTCCTCCTTATAGGATGGCTCCCGCGGAGTTATAAAGTTGAATGAGTAATTAAAGGACTTGCTTGAGGAAGGTTTTATTAGGCCTTGTTCTTACCCATGGGGTGAAACCGTGTTGTTTGTAAGGAAGAAAGACGACTCCTTACGGATGTGTATCAACTAGATACAATTGAATAAGGTGACGATCAAGAATAAATATCCTCTCCCAAGGATTGATGATTTATTTGACCAATTACAAGGCTCCAAATGGTTTTCAAAGATAGACTTGAGATCCGTTTATCATCAGGTGCAAGTTAGGGAGAAAGATATTCCTAAGACAGCCTTCAGAACAAGATATGGCCATTTTGAGTTCCGGGTAATGTCATTTGGGCTAACTAATGCACCGGCAGTATTTATGGATTTGATGAACAATGTGTTCAGGACTTTTCTAGACTTATTTGTGATTGTGTTCATTGACGATATCCTGGTATATTCTGGGTCCGAGGCAGAACATGCGGATCATCTACGTACAATCCTTAAAAGTTCTCCAGACTCGAGAGTTATTTGCAAAATTTACGATGTGTGAGTTTTGGTTGAACTTAGTGACCTTTTTGGGGCATGTTATTTCAGCCGATGGTATTCGGGTAGAAACCCAAAAGATTGAGGCCGTGAAGACTTGGCCAAGACCTACAACACCTATAGAGCTTCATTGTTTTCTGGGTTTAGCAGGTTGTTACAGGAGATTTGTAGAAGGCTTTGCTTCTATCTCTGCACCACTCACGAAGTTAACCCAGAAATTTGCTAAATTTCAATGGATAGATGCTTGTGAACGTAGTTTCCAAGAGCTAAAGAATAGATTAACTTCTGTCCCAGTCCTGACACTTCCAGAAGGAACAGAAGGCTATGTTTTCTATTGTGATGCTTCGGGCATTGGATTAGGATGTGTATTGATGCAGCATGGTAACGTGATTTCCTACGCCTCAAGGCAGTTGCGCAAACATGATAAAAATTATCCAACCCATGACCTTGAACTGGCTGCAGTGATTCATGCATTGAAGATGTGGAGACATTATTTGTATGGAGTACATGTTGATATTTATCATATCATAAGAGCCTCCAGTATATTTTCAAGCAGAAGGAATTGAATTTGCGGAAAAGGCGATGGTCAGAGTTGTTGAAAGATTATGATGTTAACATCCTATATCATCCCGGGAAAGCGAGCGTTGTGGCTGATGCTCTTAGCCATAGATCCATGGAGAGTTTATGCAATGTTCAGCTAGAGAAAAGAGAGATAGCTCATGAGCTCCGACAGTTAGCTAGCCTAGGAGTTTGAGTAGTGGACTCAGGCAGTATGAGAGCTATCATTCAAAATTCAGCGGTCTCGTCGCTAGTAGTTAAAGTGAAAGAGCGTCAATACGAGGATCCTATGCTAATTCATTACAGGAGTACACTCCCCTAGAAGAAGCAGTCATCCTTCGAGATCTCGTGAGATGGAGTTCTTCGATGTTGAGACAAGTTGTGTGTTCCTGATATTGCAGGGCTACGTCAACAGATTTTAAACGAAGCCCATTATTTTCGTTATTCCGTTCACCCCAGTGCAATGTAAATGTATCAGGACCTTAAATCTATATATTGGTAGAATGGAATGAAGAAGGACATAGCAGAATTCGTAGCTCAATGTCCTAACTGTCAGCAAGTGAAAATTGGGCATCAAAAGCCTGGTGGATTGTTACAAGCTATAGAAATTCCAACTTGGAAATGGGAAGTAATTAACACGGACTTCATTGCAGGCTTACCCCGTTCTCGAAGTAAGTATGATTCTATATGGTGATTGTGGATAGACTCATGAAGTCGGCTTATTTACTATTGGTCAAAACTACGTATATAGCAGAAAATTATGCAAAGATTTATGTTAAAGAGATAGTGCGACTTCACGGTGTTCAAGTATCTATTATCTCCGATAGAGGGACTCAATTTACAGCCAATTTTTGGAAAACTTTCCAAGAAGGGTTGGGGACTCAGGTGAGTCTTAGCATGACATTTCACCCACAGACAGATGGCCAAGCTGAGCGTACAATCCAGATGCTTGAGGATATGCTACGGGCATGTGTATTGGATTTTGGAGGTAGTTGGGATGATCACTTGCCACTTATTGAATTTGGGTATAACAACAGTTATCATTCTAGCATCCAAATGGCTCCGTATGAGGCTTTATATGGGCGCAAGTGTAGATCTCCAATTGGGTGGTTCGAAGTAGGAGAGGCTAAATTTATAGGACCAGACTTGGTCCAGCAAGATCTAGAGGAAGTCAAGCTTATACAGGATCGACTATTAACAGCTCAGAGTCGTCAGAAATCCTATGCAGATAATCGTCGAAGGGACTTAGAGTTCCAAGTGAAAGATTGGGTATTCTTGAAGGTGTCGCCAATGAAGGGCATCATGAGATTTGAAAAAAAGGGCAAGCTTAGCCTCGGTACATCAGACCTTATGAGATTATACGCAAGGTAGGCCAAGTGGCTTATGAATTAGATCTACCTCCTGATTTGGAGTCAGTTTTCCATGTATCGATGCTTCGCAAGTGCATTGGAGATCCTTCAAGAGTTGTACCGTAGATGATATTCAGGTCATTGAGCAATTATCCTACGAAGAAGTTCCCATTGCCATTCTAGATAGGCAAGTACGAAAGCTCAGAACTAAAGATATAGCTTCAGTTAAAGTTTTATGGAGAAACAATAATAGAGAGGAAATGACTTAGGAAGCAGAAGAAGACATGAAGTTCCGATACTCTCATTTATTTCCAGCTCCAGATGAGAATCGGGCAGAGACGCCATTATCATCAGGTATGTAGTGCTTTCCTTGATGCGTTCCTGGTCGTGTGTGGCCATGGTTATTAATGTTGTTTTTGTAGCCCTGTGAGGCTATGCATTTTGGGTTTCTGTTGCAGGATGGAAGTGCCATATTATAGGGGAAACTCTGGTGAAATTTTATAAAAAACCCCCAAGAACCTAACATTCGAGGGCGAATGTTCCTAAGGGGGGGGGGGGGAGAGTTACACCTCGGAAATTCCGAATTTGTTGTCTTGTTAATGGACTAACATGAGCTAAGGTGATAATGAAATCCTTACGAGAATAAGGGAAGTATTAGATAGCTTATAGTGATCACCATAAGATTTCAAAGTTGTATGAATATGTGAAATTTAGTTTGTTGAAAGAAGTGAAATGTAAGTCGTGTTCGGAAAGGTTTTCTCTATAATTGAGCAAATATTAATTTTCTAATATCTTGAGGGGCTGCTATAGGGCCCATTTTATGGTTAATGAAGTGTTATATAAGTTCCAAGAAGGTTCCACGAGGATTGGAAGTCAAACGAATCAACGAGAGAAAGTTTCGGATACCTGTGAGTTATGCGACCACTTATACGGTCCGTATAACTTTATACGGTCCGTATAAGGGGGTCTGATAACATGACCTTTACAGAAAGGGATATTTTCATGGTGGTGTTATACGGTCCACTTATACGGACCGTATAAGTTGTCCCTATAAGTCCATGGGGCAGCTTTTTAATTTTTGTATAAATGGATGACCCTTGTTCTTTTATTTAATTTCTCACATTTCCACAAGTCTTGAGAGCTCCAAACCCTTATTCAAGCATATTCCACTCCAACTTAAGAGAAAACAAAGATCAAGAGGCAAGAATCAAGATATTCATGTGTTAGAAGTCTTGCTAGGGTTAGTAGACAACAAGAAATTCTTGGGTATGAAGCTATGGTTTTCTTATAAGTTAATAGCTTCTCCAAAGCTCATTCCTATGAGATAAAAGGTTAGTTTTAATGCTTACTTCGTGTTATCATGAATGCTTGGTTGTTGAATAACTTGGGTAGAAGAAGAAAATAGAAAATGAGGTCTAAATGTAGCTTTTACGATGTTTTTGAGTAGTAAGCTAACTTTAGTCATGATTCTTAGTATGATATGGGTATAATCTGGTTATGGAAGGTAGTAATAGTGATGCGAAAGCGTTGTATGAAATGTGCTAAGAATGGGTATGAAGTTGTTAGTATAAGTTGAGCATGAGAATGAATTTTGAAGGCTTAATGGAATGTGATTACTTGATTATGATATTGTGGATGTTATTGTGGTTGTTTGGGAGTTGTTTTGTAATATGGTGGAAGTTGACGAAATAGGGGAAATGCATCCCAATTTTCATTAGATCATGAATTATTCTATTTCGAATTTAAAAGTATCATTAAGACTTAACTATGGTATGAATCCTTCTAAATGTAGATTTTTCAAGCTTTAACGGTCAATGTTAAGAAGTTAAGAAGACAAAGAGGTATGTAAGGCTAACCCTTCTTTAATTAAAGCATGATTCCTTGCTATATACCCTCTCATGAGTCCCATGATGTCTTCCAAATGACTCTATCTCTAAAGTACTAAAGCTCATGATTCTCGATACTTTCACGATACTATTACCTCCTTATATGACAGTTGATCCCTTAAGGATAGATGTGACGCAAACGATGATGGTAATGATGCTTATGGACTCTTATGTGTACATGTCTAAGTATGTATGACTATTATGTAACACCGAGCTTATATGGCCGGGTATGATACCTATCGCGCGCACACCACTGCAGTTGGGTACGGATGACACTGAGCCTTGGTAGGGCCAGGTATGTATGACACCGAGCCTTGTCATGGCTAGGTACGTGAAACACCAAACCTTCATGGTCGGGTATGATTCTAAAATGTATATATATAAGTAAGTATTATAAATGGAAGGTTCCTATTAGAAAATAGGCAAGAAAACAGGATGGTTGCCACTAGACGTACAAATGGCTCTATTATCTCATGACTCTCCTATCTTATGCTATTTTTTATGCTTCCACTACGTTATTGATTATGCTTTACATACTCAGTACATTATTCGTACTGACGTCTTTTTATTTGTGGACACTGCGTCATGCCCGCAGGTAGAAAGCGAGATAGACTCTGTCACGACCCAAGCGGAGGGCCGGTACGGGCACCTAGTGCTAACCCACCCGGGCACCTCTTATCATACATTCACATTTACGTCTAGGTGAGCCACATAGCTAAATCATACTTTCCATCCATTATTCATACTAATTCCATTGGGCAACAATTCATTTATATCATCATCGACAACTGTGCCCACAACAATGTACATAAGCCGACGTGGCTAACAAAATGATATCCAAAATATAGGCCGACAAGGCCAAATACATCTAACCATTTACACATGTCTACGAGCCTCTAAGGAGAGTATGTCATATCATATAGGCGGGACAGGACCCCGCTATGCCCATAAATATGTACACAAAAGAATAAATACCAAAAGTTGTAGCTCTGAATGAAATGGATCTCCACTATGTAGTCCCTGAGTAATTATGCTATGGATCAAGCCTGTCTCCTTGGCCACCTGCGGGCATGACGCAGCGTCCACAAAGAAAAGGACATCAGTACGAAGAATGTACTGAGTATGTAAAGCATGATCAACATCATTATAGAAGCATAATAAGCAACATAAGAAATAGCATAAGATGGGAGGTAGTAGAACCATCGTCATAAACACTTACTTGCTTTTCATAGGGACTTTCCATTTCTAATGCGTGATTGTGTATATACATCCATATCCGTATCCGTATTCATATCCGTACTCATTTACATTTCGTATCCATTTTCGTATTCATAGCATATTCGTATTTATATTCGTAATTCGTTTACCTATTCAAATTCATAGCATACCCGACCATGAAGGATCGGTGTTTCACATGCCCGGCCACGACGAGGCTCGGTGATTATACATACCTGGCCCTTCCAAGGCTCAGGGTAATCTGTACCCAACTGTAGTGGTGTGCGCACGATACATAACATACCCGGCCATCTAAGCTCGGTGTTACATAATAATCATACATAAACACATATACGTAGGAGCTCATAAGCATCTTTGACGTTATTACTATCGCCGTTCATTACATCTATCCCCAGAGGATTACTCATCATATAAGGAATTTAGTACAATCGTAACATATCGATAATCATGAGCTTAGTAGCTTTTAAAGATAGAACCATTTGGAGGACATCACATGCTCATGGAAGAATAGATATTTGGCCAAGGAATCATGCCTTATGAAAGAAGGGTTAGCCTTACATACCTTTCCGTTCAACTATTCTATCACTTGCATGTTCTCCTTCAATGCTCTCGTTTCTACCTTCATTAGAGTTATACTATCATTAGAAAATCGATAGCTTAGCATACATGACTAAAGCTAGAGAAAATTGGACAGCATCTCCTTTATTTATACGACTTCCTTGATGTCATATATCAACTCCCAAACATCAATAATAACATTCACAGCATCATAAAAGTAGTCTTTATTCACCTACATTATCCTTACTTCTCAATTCACTTCCAATCATAGCACACTATTACATTCATTCATCTACAATGTCCATCCCATGTTCGTAACTGTTACACCTCGGAAAATTTTCCGTTCATGCACAGTGAATAGACTGACGAAGGGTATGACGTATGCGATGTTTTGATAAGTAAGAAATAGCATTTGATGATTCTAAATGATATTTCAAAGACATTCGAAGTAAGAGAAGAAAGTTTACCAAGAAAGGTAGGGTATACGTTATGTATTGAGAAGGATATATGAGTAACGAATTAATGATGGTGTAATGATGTCTTGGAGAAGAGTGATAACGACCCATAGATTGGTATTGAGGTGTTAAACAAGTGTCAAGAAGGTTCCATAAGGATTGGAGATCAAACGAGTCGACGAGAACGAAATCGGAATAGCTGGGCATTATACGGCCCAATATACTGGCCGTATAAATTATACTGGCCGTATGTTAGGCCGTATATTTAGCCCAGAAGGGCAACCTTCGCTGGACCAAACATACGGCCCGTATAAAATGTACGGACCGTATGTTCGTGTCGGGAAAGATTGTATGATTTATGTAAGAGGATCCAAGTTCATTTATTTCATTCCATTTTCACCTCTCACTTTAAGAACACTCTAGAAATCCCTCTCGACTCTTCATCCACAAGAACCTAAGAAAGATTCATGATCCACTTCATCAAACCCACAAAAATCAAGTGTATGAAACATAACAAAGTTCATCTAAGCCAAGAAATCCCAAGGGACGTGAGCTAGGGTTTTGGTGCAAGAAGAGAATTTCCACTCAAGGATTATTCTTTCATTATCTAAGGTGAGTTTTATGATCATTCCATGTTGTTTAAGGTGTTGAAAAGTTAAAACACTTGGATTGTAGAAGGACATAGAAAATGGGTCATGAAGGTGGGAATAGTGTTATTGTTAAGTAGTAGTTTGGGGTGAATTATGAATATTGATGTGTTGTGATATGGTTATTTTATAAATGATATTAAGGACATGGGATAAGCGTTATATGCAAGAAAACGTACTAGTAGACTATGACCATGATTATGGATGAATTGAAGTGGAATTGTGAAACGAGTGTAATGTAGATGAATGAAGATTGTAGGTTTTGATATTGTGAGCGCTATTATAAATGTTTGGGAGTTGATATACAATATGGGGAAGGTTGTATAAACAAAGGAAATGCTGCCCGATTTTCTCTAGCTTTAGTAAGCACGTTTATGTAATCGATTAGCTAATGTGAATGCAAATTCTCTTGAAGGTAGAAACGTGAGCATTGAATGAGAACAATCAAGCGATGGAAATTGTTAAACAAAAGAGGTATGTAAGGCTAGTCCTTTCTTTCTAAGGCATGATTCTTATGGTATGAATCCTCCTATCCTTCCATGATTTTCCTACACATCGGGAATTATGAATCTACGAGTATAAAGAGCTTCATACGAGATAAAGAAAAGAGATATGTTACGAGCATGACAATACCGATGATGAATCTAAGTCTAAATGTCCTAAAGCTCATGATACGATATTCCTACAAAGCTAATGACCCTTATATGATTCCTATGATATTATTTCCCTACCCCTCCATGACTTTATTATATCCCGGAACTAAGAGTTTATGTTCATAAATAGCACCGTGAGATAAAGATAAGAGACATATTATGAGCACGATAATGAAGATGATGAGCTTAAGTCTAAAGATTCTAGAGTTCATGGTATAATGTTTCTACAAAGCTAACGATGTTAACTATGATCCATTAATGATGTTTGTTGTATACACTCACCTTCTATGCTAATTCCTTCAAGGTGAGGCAGAATACTTATGAATGCTCTATAATGTAATCGAGGGGTTCTCGACATTATGTCACCCCGATATTGTGATAGATTGTCTATAAGCTCTACTACATGTCTTATGACCAATGTTTCGACAAATTACGAGTCTTTTCATATGAGATAAAAGGTAAGAGATATGCCATAAATGCGAGGATGGTAGTGATGAGCATAAGTCTAGGGATTATAAAGTCTATCATACGATATTTATACGAAGTTCATGCTACGAGTATGATATGATTTTCATAGATTGTCTTTAAATTCAAATGTATGCTTTAATGAAAGGTTACAATAAGCTTATAAGACATGTATGTGATATTATCGAGCCACTACGTGGCCGAATAAGGATAATGCTTTATGCGTATGAGCAGGTACGATACTATGATTATATATATGATATATGTATGATACGATGATGTATACGCTATGATGATACATGTATTATGATTATATATGAGATAGGCATGAAAGGTATCCACTCTTAAAAGTCAAGCAGGCTATATCTTCATCTCATGTATTATGATTTCTTTGTTATATTCATTTCACTCATGCCTTACATACTCAGTACAATATTCATACTGACGTCCGTTTTCTTTGGATGCTGTGTTCATGCCCACAGGTAGACAGGGAGGCGACCCAGATTTATAGAAGCCGATAAGCAGACCTTTGAGAGCACTCCATTATTCCGGTGATGCCACTGATTTACTATTGTGTATGTATATTTTTTTTGGGCACGACGGGGTCCTGTCCCGTCCATATGTCTAGTACTCTAGTAGAGGCTCGTAGATATGTATGTGTGGGTAGTATGGTCTCACGGGTTCTCCTCATATGTATATGTTTTTTTGATAGCCGGAAGGCTTATGTATATAAGGTAATTATGTTTCCAGATGAAAAATGGTTTTCCTATGATTATGAGCATATGAATATTAAAGAAGTGCATTATGAGTATGATGAGCAATAGAATGAGTGGTGCTCGGTGGTTAGCCCCGGGTACCCGTCATGGCCCTTAGTTGGGTCGTGACAAAAGTGGTATCAGAGCAGTTCAGTCCTAGGAAGTGTCTACAAGCCGTATCTGGTAGAGTCTTGTTTATGGTGTGTTATGCGCCACATCTATAAACAGGAGGTTACAGGGCATTTAGGATGGTTACTCTTCTTTCATCTCTAAGATCGTGCGATAGAGCTAAGCCATAGGAAATGAGATTCCTTATACTAACCCCTGATTGCAGCAGAAGAACGGTAATGATAGAAGAAAGTGATTGATGACATTTAAAGTTACGGAGGTAAGCCCCTTCGTTGAGGCTACGTTATCGAAATATGTAATTATATGATGATGAATTGATTGTCGTGGAGGTAAGTCAGTGTTCATATGATAGAGAAATTGATTAAATGTGTCTCTTGATGATAAGTTCAGCTATAAGTTGAGAACTAAGCAAATTGAATGAATCAGAACAAAGGTAAGCAACGGTACGAAAGATGTGTGTCGAGTAAGGTAAGAGTATTGAGGTATGATTGAAATGTAAAGCTGAAAGCTGAAAGGAAAAGTAAATCGGAAAGGATAATAGGGTAGATCGCTAAAGGATCAGGTACATCTCGAAGTGTGATATATGAGGTAAGTTTCGACATCTTTGTGCTTTTACTTGAAAGTGGGAGCCCTGTGTGGCTGAAATATTTCGTATATATTGGCCCTGTGAGGCATTGTTGGTATTTGCTGTGTGCAGGTTTTGGGATAGTAAGAAATATAGAGGAAACTCTGCCGAAATTTTTCCTAGAATCTAAAGGAGATAAAATATAAGCTTGTAATATGTCCTAACGGGAAAAGATGTGGTGCAAAAAGTAATGGCAGGATGAGATTAAGTTAGGAGTATCATTGACAATTACAAGGGACGAGCTAATTGTTGTTGAATTTATAGTAACGGTAATTATAAGATCAACATTAATATGATAAAGAGAAATGCTAGAGTAAATTAGAGAGACCGGTAGCAAAATAGAATACGAAGCATTGATTGGATGGATGAGTACAAGTAGAATACGACAAGTCCATTAGCAAAATAGAGTAACAGCATCACGGAGACAGAGGTATGAACATGAAGGGATATAGTGAATGTGAATACATTGGTGAGATAACTTATGTGGTAAGTGTAATAGGACTGATTAGAAAGAATAACAAGTTAAGTACTCCTACTCCACGAGGTTTATTCCATTTTATACGCAGGCTTGCGAATGAGATTGAGAAGTGGCACTTTATAGGCATTGTTATGATCAGGATATAATGAGGACATAGCCAGAACTGTGATACAAAGTAAGTAAAGTATAGCGAAGAAACGACTAAAGACGTGTCATGTTCTATACGAATAACGAATGAATGCAAGTGTGGAATCAACAAGCGAGCCATGGGGCAGTAGATGAGAAAGCTTATAAGACCTTGTTAGGCGAAAGCCCAGCATAGGGGTTCCTCAATGACAAAAATGAGAGCAAGCAAAAAGGAGCGAAGTCAACTTGAAAAAGAAATCAGAGAAAAGTGATATAGCAAAGTAGTAACAGTTGGTGATTTATATAATTGAGATCACGAGTGATATCTTTGGCTGGATGTAAAAGACCAAGATTACGGGAAGATACATAACGAAATAGAACGATTGTTAAGAAAAGGATCAACACAATAAGGATGAGAGGGGATGATCAGAATGAACAGAATAAGTGTTGGAAGCAAAGAAGGGATTGTACAAAAGTAGTATATTCTAAAGGACAAAGTGGTACTAAGTTAAGAAAAGGGTTCCTCGTGCGAAGAATAAAGGATCGATTATAAAACGGGAGGAAATAAGATAAATTGAGGAGGAAGGAATGAATAAGAATGGGAATAGAAAGAGAAGGAAATGCACCGCAAAGCACGCACACTTAAGAAGTGGTCGTGTTATGATTAAAGGAAGATGCATCTCCTACGAATATCCTATACCAAGTTAGAACGAGTAAAGTATATGAAGTAATAAGTTGAGAAGAAAAAGATGATCATGAGTTATGAGTTTATTGTACGACGATAAAGCGATAGAGTAAAGTTATCATCAACGACAAATACAATAGGATTATGATTGGTTTTGAAACCAATGTTGAGCGCAAAACAAGAGTGAAAGAGTATGAGGCATAAGGGGTATTAGTCGCGCAGGAGACTTAGGCCCTGGAAAACAAAGATGACGTTACAAGTGAACTTTAAGCACCGAAGAAGATGGCAAGTGACATTATTTGGATGGTTTGGATAACTAGACCCACTACTATTATGAGCATCCCTATGGGACAGAAGTTGTTAATTGGAGCGGATTTAGACATTGACTCAAAACTACTAAATGAGCTAAGTAAAATACATCCTTGTTCGGATTGCTATATCGATTGTGTTATTTGGTTACAAGACTGCAGGGTGAGTATGTTAAGACTTCACACATGAATTATTGTAGCTATAATTATGGGAAACGGCATGAATAAGATGTAGTATAGTGAGGGATATATGAATTCAAGATTTGAAGGTGAGGCAACAGATTTGAGAATGGTACAAGTAAAGGAAATACAAGTTTAGAGATTGGAACAATGGACCCTAAGATGTGACAGATACAGACTCTAAAACAAAGAGTGAGAGTATGAAGGAATAAGTTTAATACCTAGTAAATAAACGAACACGAGATGAACAGGCATCTGAGACTATACTGGAAACCATTCGTGAAGACCTTAAACCACATTGAGAGCAAAAAACTCAAGGAGTATTGTAAAGGATGGCGATGTTATACTAGAATGGAGACAAAGGCACTAATGGTAGAGTCGTTGTTAATGATATTGCTATTTATGAGTGACAATTAAGAAGGGACCCAAGGCTTTCTATAGTAGAACATAAGATATGATAATCGAGGGAAAAAAATAAAGGAAGGAAGAGAGCATGACGAGAAAAGTTACCACAGATAGACAAAAAAGTTTAGGTATGAATGATCACCAAGCCTAGTCATGGTCGGGTAAGCGAAACACCAAAACCTTCGTGGTCGGGCATGCTATGTAAATGATATGTATATTAATATGACCATGGATACGATATGTAAATGAGTACGATTATGAATACAAAGACGGATATGGATACATGTATATGTATAGATGTGTATGTACATGGATTACGCAAGAACGATTATGTTACACCCCGGAAAGTTTGCGTCACCAAGACTGTCAGCGGCTTAGTATGAGCTCAAGGGAGAGCAGAGTTATATAAGAATTAGGGATGAAGATTGTATTATATGCGTATAAGAGTATTCATGTGACATTTGGAGATCGTATGGAATAAATCAGTTAACAGGTTACCTGATAATAGCCCTCGTAACCATAAGTTAAGGTGGCGCCCACATGTCGGGATTTTATAAAAGACATATAAAGAGATATATGGGTAGTACATGTGAAGTTGAGCAAGTCCCAAGAAGGACCCATAAGCCAAATATGGACATAAGCCCTCCAAAAGGACGATTTAATGAAATATTTTCGGATGATCTGACGTGGAGGGGAAAACACGGCATTATAAGTTTGGTATTTGGGAACATTCCCAGAATTAAAAGTTGTATATAATTGAAAGAGCTTTCCAACCATAGGTCGTGAGCCCTCACACGATATCGGGATCAAGAGTTATGACCTTTTTACTGAACGAAGGTCCAGTCAGAAAGGTTAACTCTGCGCGAACGCGCCCACTTCAGTAGGTCCAGTCAGAAAGGTTAACTCTGCGCGAACGCGCCCAAAGGGGGCGCGAATGCGCAGAAGGATTTTATGTCGTTTCTGGGCAGAACCCATAACCTTATATAAAGGGGTAAACCCCCTATTTTTCAGCCAAACCCACCCCAAAACACCCCAATTCTCTGGAAAGTTCCCTAACAATTCCACACCCACTTTTAGCCTAAACCAGGTATAATTTTCAAATTCCAGTCCGAGTAGCGTATAGTTTTCGTTGCAAAATCATATAGCGGCATGTGGTGGCCTAAACTTAGCGTGGAAAAGTGAAGATAAAGCAATATTAAAGGGAGAAAGGTATGAATCTTTTTCTATTTCTGTTAATACCGGTTTATTTACGACGAAAGCGTGATTAAATGATTGTATACTGAGTTGATTATTTGTGAAAGTTGGAAAACAGTGTGTGGGCTGTCCTAGGGAATATTTTGGAGATGGAAGTATTATTATTAATGTTGGTATTGTGATTGTGTTGTTGGTTGTTGAATTGAAAATTCGGGCTAGGCATATAAACAGGGAAGATGCTGCCCGATTTTCGGCAGAATATAGAATAGTAAAAATTTGAAACTCGGAATAAGCGTGTGATATGGAGACTAATGTAGTGCTAATCCTCTCGAATGTAGATTTACGAGCTTGGACGAATAAGCGTAGCTAATAGGAGGTTGAACAGGTATGTACGGCTTACCCTTTCTTTCTTTGGCATGTCCTAGAGCTAATTAAGATATGACACGCACCTTGGGGTAACTCTATTCTTTAATTCCGAGCTTGTTTATGATTCTTATTAGCTTCTTGATAGGAGAATGCTTAGTATGGTCAAGCTTATTGTATGATGGAATGACGAGCAAAGCATAAAGAGTTTCTGTTTCTAAAATGGTCCTATAAGGATTGATGCCCTTAATTTTCATATGCTAACTCGGATTGCTTTGAAACGTTCATAAAGGTTTCTGTAATGAATAACGTCCATAACTTTCTTATGCTAACTCGCATTAACTCGAGACGTGTTTATGATCCTTCAAGTATCGATTAGTGTACTTACCTATTGAGTCCTAAAGACTGATTTATACGCATATGGTTTTACTAATGATTTCGAGGAAATTGGTTTTATACTAAAGAAAACATAAAGTTAGACTTTCAAAACCACTCCGAAGGGGTTGCGAGATTTTACTATTTAGACTTTCAAAACCACTCCGAAGGGGTTGCGAGATTTTACTATTTAGACTTTCAAAACCACTCCGAAGGGGGTGCGAGATTTTATTATTAGACTTTCAAAACCAGCCCGAAGGGTCCATCATTATTATTAAGCCGGAAGCGGCTGCCCGAAGGGGCCATCATTGTTATTAAGCCGGAAGCGGCTGCCCGAAGGGGCCATCATTGTTATTAAGTTGGAAGCGGCTGCCCGAAGGGGCCATCATTGTTATTTAGTCGGAAGCGTCTGCCCGAAGGGGCCATCATTGTTATTAAGCCGGAAGCGGCTGCCCGAAGGGGCCATCATTGTTATTAAGCCGGAAGCGGCTGCCCGAAGGGGCCATCATTACTATGCCGGAAGCGGCCGTCCGAAGGGACCATTTTGTTAACATGTCGGAAGCGGCACGTGTGTTAGATTGCATTATTTACTTAAAGAATGTTTGTTGGATTGCATTATTTACTTAAAGATTGTTTTGAGACCTCGTGTATACATTTATGTTTCTTCCAGCGAAGGCTGCAGGTATTGAGTTTGATTGTGATTTCCTCTCTCCTAAATCAAGTTATGGTTATGATTTGTTACCACCTTACATACTCAGTACATTGTCCGTACTGACGTCCTTTTGCCTGGGGACGCTGCGTTCATGCCTGCAGCCCCAGATTGTTTGGCAGGTTGAGTATACAACTAGGATGCTCTGACATCTGCTGGGATTGGCAATTTCCACCTCATCCTGGAGCTGTGCTGAGTCATGTCTAGATATGCGTGATTATGTGTATGTTGGGGCCCTGTCCTGACTCATAATGTTCAGTTCACTTCTTAGAGACTTCTGCAAACAGTGTCCTGTGGTATATTTGTCGAGATGTCGACAAAATGATGTCAGGCGAATCAATTGTAGATTTTAAAAGAGTATGTATTTTAGATGATTTCAATTGGTTTAAAGTACTTATTTGATTGAAAGTTTTCATAATCATTATAAAGATAATGCTCTCTATTTGGAAAAGTTTCATGTTTTTAAAAGTTTTTGAAATGACAGGTTTTGATAGAGCGAATGTTTAAGGATTCGCTCGACTCTGATGAGAGTCGGGTGCCCGTCATGCCCTACCATTTCTAGGGTGTGACAAAGTGGTATCAGAGCAGTTCGTCCTAGGGGTTGTCTGCAAAGTCGTGTCCAGTAGAGTCCTGTTTATGGTGTGAAGCGCGCCACATTTATAAACAGGAGGCTACGGGGCATCTAGGGTGGTTACTCTTCTTTCACATCTAAGATCGTGCAATAGAGCCAAGTCATAGGAAATGAGATTCCTTATACTAACCTTTGATCTCAGCAGAAGCGCAGTATCGACGGGAGAAAGTGAGTGATGACATGGGAAGTCACAGAGGTAAGTCACTTCGTTGAGGCTACGTTATCAGAATTTATATATATATATATATATATATATATATATATATATATATATATATATATATATATATATATATATATATATGATGGATTGGTTGACATAGAGGTAAGTCAGTGTAAGAACAAGTAGAGGAATTGATTAAATGTATCTCGTGATGATGAATTCATTCATAAATCTTTGAACGGGACAAAGGTAAGCAATGGCACGAAAGATGCATGTCGGGTAAGGTAAGAGTATTGCATGTATGATTGAGATGGAAAGCTAAAGAATGAAACGGGAAGATAAACAAGAAGGCATAACAAGGCAGATCGCTAAAGGACTAGGTACATCTTGAGGTGTGATATATGAGGTAAGTTTTAATATCCCTGTTCTTCTATTGGAAATTGGGGGCCTTGTGTGGCATTGTGCTGTTAGTTTACCGCAAGACATGTTGAAAATATTGCACAAAGGGAGCTATGCTGAAATTTTCATAAGATCCCAGAGAGTTTGACATTCGAGGACGAATGTTTTTAAAAGGGGGGAAGGATGTTACACCCCGGAAAGTTTGCGTCACCAAGACTGTCGGCGGCATAGTATGAGCTCAAAGGAGAGCAAAGTTATACAAGAATTAGGGATGAAGATTGTATTATCTGCGTATAAGAGTATTCATGTGACATTTGGAGATTGTATGGAATAAATCAGTTAACAAGTTACCTGATAATAGCCCTCGTAACCATAAGTTAAGGTGGGGCCCACATGTCGGGATTTTATAAAAGACATATGAAGAGGTATATGGGTAGTACATGTGAAGTTGAGAAAGTCCTAAGAAGGACCCATAAGCCAAATATGGACATAAGCCCTCCAAAAGGACGATTTAAGGAAACGTTTTCGGATGATCTGACGTGGAGGGGAAAATACGGCATTATAAGTTTGGTATTTGGGAACACTCCCAGAAATAAAAGTTGTAGATAATTGAAAGATCTTTCCAACAATAGTTCGTGGGCCCTCACACGATATTGGGATCAAGAGTTATGACGTTTTTACTGAACGAAGGTCCAGTCAGAAAGTTTAACTCTGCGCGAACGCGCCCAAAGGGGGCGCGAACGCGCAAAAGGATTTTATGTCGGTTCTGGGCAGAACCCAGAACCTTATATAAAGGGGTAAACCCCCCATTTTTCAGCCAAACCCACCCAAAAAAACCCCAATTCTCTGGAAAGTTCCCTAACAATTCCACACCCACTTTTAGCCTAAACCAGGTATAATTTTAAAATTCAGTCCGAGTAGCATATAGTTTTCGTTGCAAAATCATATAGCGGCGTGTGGTGGCCTAAACTTAGCGTGGAAAAGTGAAGATAAAGCAATATTAAAGGGAGAAAGGTATGAATCTTTTTCTATTTGTATTAATACCGGTTTATTTACGACGAAAGCGTAATTAAATGATTGTATACTGAGTTGATTATTTGTGAAAGTTGGAAAACAGCGTGTGGGCTGTCCTACGAAATATTTTGGAGTTGGAAGTATTATTATTAATGTTGGTATTGTGATTGTGTTGTTGGTTGTTGAATTGAAAATTCGAGCTAGGCATATAAACAGGGGAGATGCTGCCCGATTTTCGGCAGAATATAGAATAGTAAAAATTTGAAACTCGGAATAAGCGTGTGATATGGAGACTAATGTAGTGCTAATCCTCTCGAATGTAGATTTACGAGCTTGGACGAATAAGCGTAGCTAATAGGAGGTTGAACAGGTATGTAAGGCTTACCCTTTCTTTCTTTGGCATGTCCTAGAGCTACGTAAGATATGACACGCACCTTGGGGCAACTCTATTCTTTAATTCCGAGCTTGTTTATGATTCTTATTCGCTTCTTGATATGAGCATGCTTAGTATGGTCGAGCTTATTTTATGATGGAATGACGAGCAAAGCATAAAGAGTTTCTGTTTCTAAAAGGGTTCTATAAGGATTGATGCCCTTAACTTTCATATGCTAACTCGGATTGCTTTGAAACGTTCATAAAGGTTTTTGTAATGAATAACGTCCATAACTTTCTTATGCTAACTCGCATTGACTCGAGACGTTTTTATGATCCTTCAAGTATCGATTAGTGTACTTACCTATTGAGTCCTAAAGACTGATTTATACGCATATGGTTTTACTAATGATTTCGAGGAAATTGGTTTTATACTAAAGGAAACATAAAGTTAGACTTTCAAAACCACTCCGAAGGGGTTGCGAGATTTTATTATTAAACTTTCAAAACCACTCTGAAGGGGGTGCGAGATTTTACTATTAGACTTTCAAAACCAGCCTGACGGGGCCATCATTATTATTAAGCCGGAAGCGGCTGCCCGAAGTGGCCATCATTGTTATTAAGCCGGAAGCGGCTGCCCGAAGGGGCCATCATTGTTATTAAGCCGGAAGCGGCTGCCCGAAGGGGCCATCATTGTTATTAAGCCGGAAGCGGCTGCCCGAAGGGGCCATCATTGTTATTAAGCCGGAAGCGGCTGCCCGAAGGGGCCATCATTACTATGCCGGAAGCGGCCGTCCGAAGGGACCATTTTGTTAACATGTCGGAAGCGGCACGTGTGTTAGATTTCATTATTTTCTTAAAGAATGTTTGTTGGATTTCATTATTTACATAAAGATTGTTTTGAGACCTCGTGTATACATTTATGTTTCTTCCAGCGAAGGCTGCAGGTATTGAGTTTGATTGTGATTTCTTCTCTCCTAAATCAAGTTATGGTTATGATTTGTTACCACCTTACATACTCAATACATTGTCCGTATTGACGTCATTTTTCCTGGGGACGCTGCGTTCATGCCCGCAGCCCAGATTGTTTGGCAGGTTGAGCATACAACTAGGATGCTCTAACATCTGCTGGGATTGGCAAGATCCACCTCATCCTGGAGCTGTGCTGAGTCATGTCTATATATGCGTGATTATGGGTATGTTGGGGCCCTGTCCTGACTCATAATGTTCAGTTCACTTCTTAGAGACTTCTGCAGACAGTGTCCTGTGGTATGTTTGTCGAGATGTTGACAAAACGATGTCAGGCGAATCAATTGTAGATTTTAAAAGAGTATGTATTTTAGATGATTTCAATTGGTTTAAAGTACTTAATTGATTGAAAGTTTTCATAATCATTATAAAGATAATGCTCTCTATTTGGAAAAGTTTCAGGTTTTTAAAAGTTTTTAAAATGATAGGTTTTGATAGAGCAAATGTTTAAGGGTTCGCTCGACTCTGATGAGAGTCGGGTGCCCGTCATGCCCTACCATTGCTAGGGTGTGACAGATTATATAACTTGCAAGTATTTGTACGTCGCTAATGAAACCAAGTGGGTATTTAAAATTAGGAGTAAGTGGTAAGCAAGAATAGTGTGGTCATGATACTCCGGGTCACTTGAAGGAAAAATATATTGCGAAATTTTCGTAGAATCCTTGAGAGCTTAACATTCGAGGACGAATGTTCTCAAGGGGGGAAGAATGTTATACCTCGAAATTTTTTCCGTTCATGCACAGTGAATAGACTGACGAAGGGTACGATGTATGCGATATTTTGATAAGTAAGAAATAGCATTTGATGATTCTAAATGAAATTTCAAAGACATTCGAAGTAAGAGAAGAAAGTTTGCCAAGAAAGGCAAGGTATACGTTATGTATTGAGAAGGATTTATGAGTAACGAATTAATGATGGCGTAATGATGTCTTGGAGAAGAGTGATAACGACCCTTAGATTGGTATTGAGGTGTTAAAAAAGTGTCAATAAGGTTCCATAAGGATTGGAGATCAAACGAGTCGACGAGAACGAAATCGAAATAGCTGGGCATTATACGGCCCAACATACTGGCCGTATAAATGATACTGGCCGTATGCTAGGACGTATATTTAGCCCAGAAGGGCAAACTTCACTGGACCAAACATATGGCCAGACATACGGCCCGTATAAAATGTACGGACCGTATGTTCGTGTTGGGACAAATTGTATGATTTATATAAGAGGATCCAAGTTCATTTATTTCATTCCATTTTCACCTCTCACTTCAAGAACACTCTAGAAAACCCTCTCTACTCTTCATCCACAATAACCCAAGAAAGATTCATGATCCACTTCATCAAACCCACAAAAATCAAGTGTATGAAACATAACAAAGTTCATCTAAGCCAAGAAATCCCAAGGGAAGTGAGCTAGGGTTTTGGTGCAAGAAGAGAATTTTCACTCAAGGCTTATTCTTCCAATATATAAAGTGATTTTTATGATCATTCCATTTTGTTTAAGGTGTTGAAAAGTTAAAACACTTGGGTTGTAGAAGGACATAGAAAATGGGTCATGAAGGTGGGAATAGTGTCATTGTTGAGTAGTAGTTTGGGGTGAATTATGAATATTGATGTGTTGTGATATGGTTATGTTATAAATGATATTAAGGACATGGGATAAGCGTTATATGAAAGAAAACGTACTAGTACACTATGACCATGATTATGGATGAATTGAAGTGGAATTGTGAAATGAGGGTAATGTAGATGAATGAAGATTGTTGGTTATGATATTGTGAGCACTATTATAACTGTTTGGGAGTTGATATACAATATGGGGAAGGTTGCATAAACAAAGGAAATACTGCCCGATTTTCTCTAGCTTTAGTAAGCACGTTCATGTAATCGATTAGCTAATGTGAATGCAAATTCTCTTGAAGGTAGAAACGTGAACATTGAAGGAGAACAATCAAGCGATGGAAATTGTTAAACGAAAGAGGTATGTAAGGCTAGTCCTTTCTTTCTAAGGCATGACTCTTATGGTATGAATCCTCCTATCCTTCCATGATTTTCCTACACATCGGGAATTATGAATCTACGATTATAAAGAGCTTCATACGAGATAAAGAAAAGAGATATGTTACGAGCATGACAATACCGATGATGAATCTAAGTCTAGAAGTCCTAAAGCTGATGATACGATATTCCTACGAAGCTAATGACCCTTATATGATTCCTATGATATTATTTCCCTACGCCTCCATGACTTTCCTATATCTCGGAACTAAGAGTCTATGTTCATAAATAGCCACGTGAGATAAAGATAAGAGACATATTATGAGCACGATAATGAAGATGATGAGCTTAAGTCTAAAGATTCTAGAGTTCATGGTATAATGTTTCTACAAAGCTAACGATGTTAACTATGATCCATTAATGATGTTTGTTGTATACACTCACCTTATATGCTAATTCCTTCAAGGTGAGGCAGAATACTTATGAATGCTCCATAATGTAATCGGGGGTTCTGGACCTTATGTCACCCCGATATTGTTATAGATTGTCTACAAGCTCTACTACATGTCCTATGACCAATGTTCCAAAAAATTACGAGTCTATCTTCATAGAGGATTTCATATGAGATAAAAGGTAAAAGATATGCCATAGATGTGAGGATGGTAGTGATGAGCCTAAGTCTAGGGATTATAAAGTTTATCATACGATATTTATACGAAGTTCATGCTACGAGTATGATATGATTTTCATAGATTGTCTTTAAATTCAAATGTATGCTTTAATGAAAGGTTACGATAAGCTTATAAGACATGTATGTGATATTGTCAAGCCACTACGTGGCCGAATACGAATATTGTCGAGCCACTATGTGGCCGAATACGGATAATGCTTTATGCGTATGAGCAGAAATGATACTATGATTTTATATATGATATATGTGTGATACGATAATGTATACGCTATGATGATACATGTATTATGATTATATATGAGATAGGCATGAAAGGTATCCACTCTTAAAAGGCAAGCAGGCTATATCTTCATCTCATGTCTTATGATTTCTCTGTTATATTCATTTCACTCATGACTTACATACTCAGTACAATATTCGTACTGACGTCCGTTTTCTTTAGACGCTGTGTTCATACATACAGGTAGACAGAGAGGCGATACAGATTTATAGAAGCTAATAAGCAGACCTTTGAGAGCACTCCATTATTCCGGAGGTGCCACAGATTTACTATTATGTATATATATATATATGTTTTGGGCACGACGGGAACCTGTCCCGTCCATATGTCTAGTACTATAGTAGAGGCTCGTAGATACGTATGTGTGGGTAGTATGGTCTCACGGGTTATCCTTGTATGTATATATTATTTTGATAGCCGGAAGGCTTATGTATATAAGGTAGTTATGTTTCCAAATGAAAAATGGTTTTCCTATGATTATGAGCATATGAATATTAAAGAAGTGTATTATGAGTATGATGAGCAATAGAATGAGTGGTGCTCGGTGGTTAGCCCTGGGTACCCGTCATGGCCCTTAGTCGGGTCATGACAGTAACCTCATTTATAACATAACCTGTGACGACCCAACCCCGTGGGCCATGACTGGTGCCCGATCTGGACACCCGCATACGTATCTACTAGATATAGTAAAACTGAAACTACGACAATATGGAAACTTATAAAGGAACTCCAAAGTTCATAACGTCGTCATATATATATATATATATATATATATATATATATATATATATATATCCAGATAAACTGTCTCCTGAGGAGTCACAACTAATCATATCATGAAATAATACGCAAGCCGACAAGGCTGCCACTACACATCAATATCATGTCATATGCAAGCCGACTAGGCTGCCATTACAGATGAACATACCCATAGCACAACGTTTAGACACAACTGAACAGAACTGATACACAACCCACACATATGTCTACAGACCTCTAAGAGTATCGATAGCAAAATATGACGGGACAGGGCCCCGCCGTACCCCTGGATAAACATATACATATATATCATAAGACCTGTACCAAAGGTCTAGGCTCCAGAACAACGGAGCTCTCCAAGACAGCTGAGTAGAAGTCCTATGCTGAAGGATCACTAAACCGACTATCTGTACCTGCGGGCATGAAACGCAGCCCCCCGAAGAAAGGGGGTCAGTACGGAATTTGTACTGAGTATATGAAGCATGAAATACAGTAAAAAGGATCATAACTGTAATAGGTAGTGCAGGAGACAAGTATAACATCCAGAATACCAAAACACTTGCCTTTTGAAACATAAATCATGCATGTCAATATCATATATCATACCCGGCCCATTATGGGACTCGGTGAATAAAGTCATCATATGCCCTCCTGGCCGCCATAACATATCATCATATCCTCATATCATCATATCATCATATATATATATACCGTACCCGGCCCTCTAGTGAGGGACTCGGTGAACAATGCAGTGAAACTGTGCACGATAACATACCCGACCCGGGACTCGGTGAAAGACATATTGAGGCATGCACGAGCAGAGTAGTGAGCAACCATATGCAATTTAAAACATTATCAAGACTCAAACAAAATAAGAAGAAGGGATTTACACCTGAGTATCAATAGCGACAATCATACCAAATATCCCTCGAACGTCATCATAAATAATATCAAAAGAGCCTTAAGAGCCATAGACATATGTCAATATAAAATGAAACATCTTATAGAAGTCAAGGAAATCAGTTATCGTTGAGTTTCTAAGAATAGGAGCTTATATATATATATTGACTATTATCCAACGTATAGGAAACTGAAGAGGGAAGCTCAATCACTTAAGAGTTTTAACATCAAGAAGTCAATAAGAGTCATGAATCACATTCAATACTTATGAATAGGATTACCCCAAAGCTCATATCATTCATTACTTAAATCTAAGACATGCCAAAAGAAAGAAGGGACAACTTTACAGACCTGTTAACGACTATTCGCAAACCCGTTCGCTTCGTCGCTCTTTTAGCCTATTTAACGTAAAAGTAACGTTATCGTTAGTCACTATACTTTCTAGTTCATAAATCCATAGCCCATCGCTTATAGAACTTATTCTTTAACTTATACATTCTCGTTTAGGGTTTTTTTTTCATTAGTTAAAGACTTAACGAAAATCGGGCAGCATTTCCCCTATATATTCGCCTAACCCGAATTTTCAATTATTCTCCTGTTGACACAGAAATACCAACAATAGAGATATATATACAAAAGTCTTACAATTCAGCCCATAATAATTCTAACAATCTGATAACCCTTTTTAATCCTTTTCAACCCACAATTTCGTTTAATAATGATTTCATGAAATTTCTTACTCCCAATTTCATCCAATCCAATTTTAATCCTTCCATTACAACACCATTAACATAATTACACCACAAAATAAGAAAATCTTACCTTAATTTTTTTGGAGGAATTTCTACACTTAATTGCCCCAATTTCACAATTTCTCCTTCCTCAATTCAATATCCAATGTTGCTATCACCTCCTTGAACTTGCAAATCACCTTGGAACTTTCATCAAAATAAGAAACCATTTTTTTCCATTCAAACATGATTTGGCCGAATTGAACTATGATGTTCATACAAAGTTTGAACAAAATGCAAATGAAATCTTAACAATGGAATGTTAAGTATGTAACGTGTGCAAATTCCCTTTTAAGGGACCATTTTCTTGACACGTTCATATTATAAGTCTACACCAATGGATGCCACGTGGCAGCCCACTTGGTGCCACGTGGCAGCCCATTGCCAACAATTTTTTTTCAAGTGGGACCCACAAGGCTTAATTAAATTAATTAATTTTAATTAATGACTAATCCCTACTTAATAATTTAATCATAATTAATTAGTTCCTAATCTCCAATAATATTTTTACAGTAAATAAAATTTATAAACAATTTATGTACTAATTAAAATTGAAACTTAAAAGTTCCTATTTCATGTCCCGAAATAATCCTGTCTTTAACTTGAGTCAATTTGCTCGCGAATAATTCGACGTATAAAAATACGGGGTATAACATCCTTCCCCCCCTTTACAAAATTCGTCCTCGAATGTTAAACTGGTCCTGAACTCCCAATACTTTCTCAAGTGTTCTCTTAGTATGCCCTTCACATATCTCTTTTATTTGTCGATTCGTTATAATTCACTATAACGCATTCCAGATCTCTACATAGTCATTCCTGTAACATCTCCTCCTTCTGTTTCTTGTTAAGGTAATTGTTTTACGTCGTTGTCTTTGCCCCCCTCGTTATTTCACAGTTGGTTGTCAGTAGTGTTTCAAGCTATTCTGTTGAAGTGTTACTATCTCTCTTATCTGCTTACTATTCAGTTGTACTGTCATCGATTGATTCGTACTTGTACTCATGGTGCATGTAGTCATGACTCGATTCTTTCTTTTTCTATAGTTACTCCCTTAAGATGATGTATCGTTCACTTCACTTTACCTTCTTATCTTTAAACAAGGTCTTGTAACGCGCAGACATTCCTCATCGGCTTATTAGATTTTGCAATTCTTAGAGTATTTCATACCTCCGGTATTCGTAGACCCCTCACAGACTCTACGGATAAAATAAAATTTCCCAGAGGGTAACATATTTGTACTCCAATATCCTTGCTTTACTCCGTTGTGACTGTCCGTATTCTGAAATCCTCAGCATCATGTGTCACTCTCTAACTTTCTTTTAAAGGTCTTTAACTATCACTTGCTATTACTTCTTGATCTTGATCTTTAGAGTTGGCTATCAAATAGCGCTAGGGTCCCCTCATATTATAACTTTACTGTCATCCAGTACCCAGTAACCCGCTTGTTCTGATTGTCTCGGTTAGATCATTTCGTAATTTCCTTTACCCTAACTGGCAATACTTTAGGCATATTATCTCGTGTCGTTCCTCTATTTTTGACTCAAACTCTTCTATTGCCTCTTTACTCAAATTTTCTCTTAGTTCTCCTATCATGCATCCTATTGCAATCTTTACACGAGTATGTGTAGGTGCTCAAATCAGCCCGAAAAATACTTTAGCGTCGCCACGCTAGTTTTTATGTAGACCCTATATTCTTCTCTTATGTCTTTCAATTGACGTCAAAGCTCAACTATGGCTTTTGCCCTCGGTACTAATTTCATCTCTGTAGTTTTCCTCAAACCATCTTACACTCTTCTTTGATGTACCCAAAATATCATAATCGCATTGCTATTACTGAATCCTTACTATTATTATCAAGTACTTACTTGGTCTCGTCCTTAGCATACAAATATTTGTAGGTTGCATAACTATTCTTGTACAACTTGTATAAAGTGTATCTAATCTTAGTCAGAGTCTTCTCTTTTCCTGGTTCAGTCTACTTTACATATCCGTACAAAAACTCGTTTGTAGCCTTTCTTGTCATACTATTTTCCTTTCCCTCCTCCTTTGCTACTTATGTGTCACAATGTCATTAGCCAATAACTCTGTTGCTAGTATCTTAACCTCTAATCCAGTATAGCCTTGCTATCTTTTATAATAACTTTTTAAGTTACTCGTTACCGTTCTCTTGTCATATTCTTCCTTTTTATAAGCATATACTTTCTAATGTCATATTATCCAAGGTCCTTACAACTAATTCTCAGCACTGTCTCAAATACCATCTTGACTACTATTCGTGTATCGCTGGCCCTCAGATCTTACCAGCTTGTTTCTGTATGGGATCTCACTTGAAGTTTATGTATTCAAATTAAACGTGTTGCAGTGTCAGTTGATTTCATCTTACACTTGCATTTCTCTCATACGCTTCCCCCCTTTTGGGTGTACTCACATCATTATCTATTTATATTCCTTTCTATGCCTCCATTTCCAATTTTCAAATTCCTATGATTCTTCTTCCAATACATTTGCTATACTACGCCATATCCATGTCTTTTGTTTATCAGCTATAACTTAGATTACCCATGTACGAAACCTTAACACAATCACGAGGTGATGAGAACTCTCGATATGTAGTACAAAATCTCGTCTGATTGTTGGTACTCGAGTAATATAATTAATGTAGCAATTTATCTAAAGCCACATTCCATTCATTCCAATCAGTAATTAGCTAGTTCCTACAATCTTTCCAAATTCTCCATTTGGTAGCACTTATATTCTGATGATAAGGGTTCCAAGCTTTCCTATAACACCATCTTTTATCCCAACAGATATCATCTGTTTCTTCTAATAAATTCACAATACATCAGTTATTTCACAATCCGCAATCCTTGTCTTTTAAGCATTTCACCATTTCCGAGGTGAAGTCGCATACACGTAGTACCCCTTCATGCCTCATGATCTTTCATCCATGTTGTATACCCAACGATAACTTCTAACTTACTCAAAATCATATCAAATTCGTCTTAATAGTGGTCTTGTCTTATCACCTTCTCGTCGTACTACACCTTAAGTTCGTAGCCATATATTTCCCTTTTATTCTATACTCATACTCAATTAATTACGTCTGTTTTGGGTGGTTCCTCTAGTATTCCCTTCATTTCTCCAGTCTATGTCCATCTTTTATTTTATGCACGAGGAATTTCATGCTACTCCTGTATCCTTCGGTAAACACTATTTCTACATAACCCCTTTCTCATTTTCAGAGTATATTCTGTTCATCCCTATTTATTCTTATCATACCAGCTATTTTTGGCACTCATTCTGTCTCGTTGCTCATCTTCCTTTAGTTTGGTCTTTCACAATTCTGTCGCTTATATTATCTTTTTCTTAGCTATAAGCGTCATAACACATCGCTACACTGTAATCCCACTCGCTTTCTTCTTATCTTCTTCCTTCTATTAACTCCATCTCTTCCCATGCTCGCTTTCACTTTCATTACCACTTGACTTATATTCTGAACTTTCCCTATAGAACTTTGTAAGTCTTTCTTATTCGTTCTACATTTGCTTTCTGTTTGACACTAATCACATCATATCATTTAGTTACTTCCTCTCCAGGCTTTACTCATTTCTATAACAATCCTTATGGTATTCACATTACATCCTGTTCGTAATCCATCCTATAACGTAACACCCCTTAACCTTATTTACGATTCTTACTATGTTTTATTCCACTCTGTGGACTAGGCGTACTTAACTCTGTCTTATCAATACCTTCATAATTTGTTAAAACTCTTCCTCCTCCGTACTTTTATCTCAATCATACTACTACTCCGTTTAACTGTAAACTCGTCGTAATTTATCCCTACTTACCGGTTCACTCGACACCTCAATAAAATGTTTTGTTAAGAGTTGCCACCTTTTCTAAACCATCTCTCAGTATCACAAGCCCTTCCGAATCATCCTAGCATTTCATCAATAACACGTGGAACACATGATCCATGATAGCTCACAAGTTTGAGTCTTCCTTCCACAAATTCTATTTCCAATTAGTTGATTAAAACTAATAAACTCAAGGACATGATGAAATGCTACCTCGAGAACACAAGAAAACTTCCACTCCAAGGTTACGTCACCATGAAGCATCCTCCGAAACTACCAGAATAAAACCTAGAACCCGACCAGCACCACAGAACTCCTAATGCTTGATTCGCATAGTTTACCTTCACATTCGTTCTTAGGTCATGAACGAACTATTTAGTTCACAAACTACTTGCTGTATGCTTTGTACTCTTCCAATAAGGTGAAATTTAATTGCTAGACGTTTTTGCCCTTCAACATGAGCTTTTTTTTCTAAGGCAAAATGTGGTTGGAAAATATTCTGATCCGTCCAAATGAACTACGAATTTGCTGCCCATATACGCTTCTTCGAAATAAATTTTTTCAAATAACACTGGTGCCTCTTACAGATGCAATGAGGGTATTTCTTAAAGCTTTAATCCGACATAATAAATTTACCCTATCAGTATCGACTTTCAAGACATATTATGAACTTATATCTCATCCTTTTTTTTTTTGGGAAAATTTGGGCAGAGTTTCCTCTATACTTCTTACTATCCCAAAACCTGCACGCAGGAAATACCAACAATGCCTCACAGGGCCAACATATATACGCATATATCATATCGTATCATAGCCACACAGGGCTCCCAATTTCCAGTAAAAAGTATAAAGGTGTCGGAACTTACCTCAGATATCGCACCTCGAGACGTACCTGATCCTTTAATGATCTATCCTGTTATACCTTCCGATCTACCTCCCCTTTCATTCTTCAACTTTACATGTCGATCATACGTCAATATTCTTACCTTATCCAACATGCCTCTTTCGCACCGTTACTTACCTCTGTACTTTGTAACTTCCAATATCATCAGTCGCTCTCTTCTGTCGACGTCACTCTTCAGCTGAAATCAAAGGTTAGTATAAGAAATTTCATTTCCTATGGCTGGGCTCTATCGCACGATCTTAGATATGAAAGAAAGGTAACATCCTAAATGTCCTGTAGCTTCCTGTTTATAGATGTGGTGCACAACACACCGATAAACAAGACTCTACTAGACACGGTCTATAAACACTCCGAGGACGAACTACTCTGATACCACTTTTGTCATGACCCAACCCCGTGGGCCATGACTGGTGCCCGATCTGGACACCCGCATACGTATCTGCTAGATATAGTAAAACTGAAACTATGACAATATGGAAACTTATAAAGGAACTCCAAAGTTCATAACGTCGTCATCTATATATATCCAGATAAACTGTCTCATGAGGAGTCACAACTAATCATATCATGAAATAATACGCAAGCCGACAAAGCTACCACTACACATCAATATCAGGTCATATGCAAGCCGACAAGGCTGCCATTACAGATGAACATACCCATAGCACAACGTTTAGACACAACTGAACAGAACTGATACACAACCCACACATATGTCTACAGACCTCTAAGAGTATCGATAGCGAAATATGACGGGACAGGGCCCTGCCGTACCCCTGTATAAACATATACATATATATCATAAGACCTGTACAAAAGGTCTAGGATCCAGAACAACGGAGCTCTCCAAGACAGCTGAGTAGAAGTCCTATGCTGAAGGATCACCAAACCAACTATCTGTACCTGCGGGCATGAAACGCAGCCCCCGAAGAAAGGGAGTCAGTACGGAATTTGTACTGAGTATATAAAGCATGAAATACAGTAAAAAGGATCATAATGGTAATAGGTAGTGCAGGAGACAAGTATAACATCCATAATACCAAAACACTTGCCTTTTGAAACATAAATCATGCATGTCAATATCATATATCATACCCGGCCCATTATGGGACTCGGTGAATAAAGTCATCATATGCCCTCCTGGCCGCCATAACATATCATCATATCCTCATATCATCATATCATCATATCATCATATATATATATATATACCGTACCCGGCCCTCTAGTGAGGGACTCGGTGAACAATGCAGTGAAACTGTGCACGATAACATACTCGACCCGAGACTCGGTGAAAGACATGTTGAGGCATGCACGAGCAGAGTAGTGAGCAACCATATGCAATTTAAAAAATTATCAAGACTCAAACAAAATAAGAAGAAGGGATTTACACCTGAGTATCAATAGCGACAATCATACCAAATATCCCTCAAACGTCATCATAAATAATATCAAAAGAGCCTTAAGAGCCATAGACATATGTCAATATAAAATGAAACAGCTTATAGAAGTCAAGGACATCAGTTATCGTAGAGTTTCTAGGAATAGGAGCTTATATATATATTGACTATTATCCAACGTATAGGAAACTGAAGAGGGAAGCTCAATCACTTAAGAGTTTTAACATCAAGAAGTGAATAAGAGTCATGAATCACATTCAATACTTATGAATAGGATTACCCCAAAGCTCATATCATTCATCACTTAAATCTAAGACATGCCAAAAGAAAGAAGGGACAGCTTTACATACCTGTTAACGACTATTCGCAAACCCGTTCGCTTCGTCGCTCTTTTAGCATATTTAACGTAAAAGTAACGTTATCGTTAGTAACTATACTTTCTAGTTCATAAATCCGTAGCCCATCGCTTATAGAACTTATTCTTTAACTTATACATTCTCGTTTAGGATTTTTTTTTCATTAGTTAAAGCCTTAACGAAAATCGGGCACATTTCCCCTATATATTCGCCTAACCCGAATTTTCAATTATTCTCCTGTTGACACAGAAATACCAACAATAGAGATATATATATACAAAATTCTTACAATTCAGCCCATAATAATTCTAACAATCCGATAACCCTTTTTAATCCTTTTCAACCCACAATTTCGTTTAACAATGATTTCATGCAATTTCTTACTCCCAATTTCATCCAATCCAATTTTAATCCTTCCATTACAACACCATTAACATAATTACACCACAAAATAAGAAAATTTTACTTTAATTTTTTTGGAGGAATTTCTACACTTAATTGCCCCAATTTCACAATTTCTCCTTCCTCAATTCAATATCCAATGTTGCTATCACCTCCTTGAACTTGCAAATCACCTTGGAACTTTAATCAAAATAAGAAACCATTTTTTTCCATTCAACCATGATTTGGCCGAATTGAACTATGATGTTCATACAAAGTTTGAACAAAATGCAAATGAAATCTTAACAATGGAATGTTAAGTATGTAACGTGTGCAAATTCCCTTTTAAGGGACCATTTTCTTGACACATTCATATTATAAGTCTACACCAATGGATGCCATGTGGTAGCCCACTTGGTGCCACGTGGCAGCCCATTGCCAACAATTTGTTTTCGAGCAGGGCCCACAAGGCTTAATTAAATTAATTAATTTTAATTAATCCCTACTTAATAATTTAATCATAATTAATTAGTTTCTAATCTCCATTAATATTTTTACACTAAATAAAATTTATAAACAATTTATGTACTAATTTAAATTGAAACTTAAAAGTTCCTATTTCATGTCCGGAAATAATCCTGTCTTTAACTTGAGTCAATTTGCTCGCGAATAATTAGACGTATAAAAATACGGGGTATAACCTAACCATAATCACAACATATTAAGAATCATGACTCAATCCAAGCTATTACTCAAAAATGACACTATTCCCGCATTCATGACCCATTTTCTATACTCTTCTACAATCCAAGTGTTTCAACTTCTCAATACCTTAAACAACATGGAAATACTTAGATGGTGTAGGAATGACCCTTGGGTGGAAACACTTCACTTGAGCAAAACCCTAGTTTCACCTTCACTCGGATTCCTTGTTTTGGATGAACTTTAATGGGTTTCTTACACTTGATTCTCTTGGTTTGATGAAGTTGTTCACTAATATCCCTTAAATTCTTGTGGGAGAAGTGTGGAGAAATGTTCTAGAGAGAAGGGGAGGGAAGGGAAAATGAAATAAAATAACTTGGACCCCTTATTAATAATACTCAAATCTGTCCCAACCATTTTCTACGGACCAACATACGGTCCGTATAAATTTCACTGACCGTATGTATGGCCGTAGATTTGGTCCAGTGAAGCTGACGATCTGGATTGATTATAAGACCAAACATATGGCCAGTATAATTTATACAGCCAGTATGTTGGGCCGTATAATGCCCCGTTCTTCCGAACTTATTCTCATCGACTCGTTTGATCTCCAATCCTTATGGAACCTTCTCAACACTTGTTTATCACCTCATTAACAATCTAAGGGATGTTATAAATCTTCTCCAAAGCATCAATAATCATCATTAACTTGTTACTCGTAAATCCTTTCCGATACATATTGTATGCCTTACCTTCTCTTGGCAAACATTCTCCTCTTACCTCGAATGTCTCTGAAATCTTAATTAGGGTCATCAAATGTCATTCCTTACTTATTGAAATACCCTACACTTCGTGCTCTTCGTTAGTCTATTCACTGTGCATCAACGGAAAATTTTCTGAGGTGTAACATTCTTGCCCCCTTAAGAACATTCGTCCTCGAATGTTATGTCCATAGGGATTCTATAAAAATTTCGCTAGAGCTTCCCCTGTAATATGGCACTACCATCCTGTCACAACAGCCCATAATAACAATGCCTCACAGGGCCACAACATAATAGCAATAGAGTTTGGCCACACACGACCCAAATGCATAAAAAGGGAAAACATACATACCTCATGATCTTGATGTCTCATCTTGGATCTCTTCCGGAGGCTGAAATAAGTGCGGGTACTTAGATTTCATAATTTCTTCCGCTTCCCATGTCATCTCTTCTAGATTATTGTTTCTCCACAAAACCTTAACTGAGGCCACATGTTTGTTTCTAAGCCTCCGTACTTGCCTATCTAATATGGCAATGGGTACCTCTTCATAAGTCAACTTTTCGGTCACTTGAACATCATTTACTGGAATGATCCTAGTAGGAGCTCCAACAAATTTGCGAAGCATCGAGACATGGAAAACTGGGTGAACTGACTCCAAATCAGGAGGTAGATCTAATTCGTAAGCCACTTTGCCTACCTTGCGCACGATCTTATTAGGCCCAATGTATCGGGGACTTAACTTTCCCTTTTTTCCAAATCTCATAGCGCCCTTCATCGGTGACACCTTTAAGAATATCCAATCTTTAACTTGGAACTCTAAGTCCCTTCGACGATTATCCACATAGGACTTTAACGACTTTGAGCTGCTAATAGTTGACCTTGTATGAGCTTAACTTTTTCTATGGCCTGCTAGACCAAGTCTGGCCCTATCAATTTAGTCTCTCCTACTTCAACCACCCAATTGGGGATCTACACTTTCGCCCATATAAAGCCTCATACGGTGTCATTAGGATGCTAGAATGATAACTATTGTTATAAGCAAATTCAATAAGTGGCAAGTGATCATCCCAATTACCTCCAAAATCCATCATACATGCTCGTAGCATATCCTCAAGGGTCTGAATGGTACGTTCAGCTTGCCCATCAGTCTGTGGGTGAAATGCCGTGCTAAGGCTCACTTGAGTGCCCAAACCCTCTTGGAAGGACTTCCAAAAATTAGCGGTAAACTAAGTTCCTCTATCAAAAATAATAGATACTGGAACACCGTGAAGTCGCACTATCTCTTTAACATAAAGCTTTGCATAGTCTTCTTCCACATATGTAGTTCTGACTGGTAAGAAATGAGATGACTTCGTAAGTCTATCCACAATCACCCATATAGAATCATACTTACGTCGAGAACGGGGTAATCCTGTAATGAAGTCCATGTTAACTACTTCCCACTTCCAAGTTGGAATTTCTATAGCATGCAACAATCCGCCCGACTTTTGGTGTTCGATTTTCACCTGTTGACAGTTGGGACATTGAGCTATGAATTCCGCTATATCTTTCTTCATCTCATTCCACTAATATATAGATTTAAGATCATGGTACATTTTCGTTGCTCCGGGGTGGACGGAATAGCGGGAGCAATGGCTTTCCTCAATATCTGGTGGCGTAACCCTGCCACATTAGGAACACATAATCTGCCTCGGCATTAGAGAACTCCTTGTCCTTCAATCTCAAATGATGACTTCTCCTTCTGAGGGAGTGTATCTCAGTAATGCATTAGCATGGGATCTTCGTATTGCCGCTCTTTCACTTCCACTACTAGCGACGAGACTGCTGAATTCTGAATGGTAGTTCCCCTGCTACCTGAGTCCACTACTCGAACTCCTAGGCTGACCAACCTCTGGAGCTCACGAGCCATTTCTCTTTTCCCTGGTCGTACATCACATAAACTTCCCATAGATCTACGGCTAAGAGCGCCAGCCACAACATTTGCCTTTCCGGGGTGATATAGAATATCAACATCATAATCTTTTAGTAATTCCAACCATCGTCGTTGCCACAAATTCAACTCTTTTTGCTTGAAGATATACTGAAGGCTCTTATGATCTGTATAAATATCCACATGGACACCATATAAATAATGTCTCCACATCTTTAATGCATGAATCACTGCAGCTAGTTCTAGATCATGGGTTGGATAATTTTTTTCATGTTTCCGTAATTGCCTTGAAGCATACGCAATCACCTTACCATGTTGCATCAATACACATCCTAGCCCAATGCCTGAAGCATCGCAATAAACAACATAAACTTCCAATCCCTCTGGAAGTGTCAGGACTGGTGCAGAAGTCAATCTATCTTTTAGCTCTTGGAAACTACGTTCACAAGCATCTGTCCATTGAAACTTTGCTGATATCTGGGTCAGCTTTGTGTGTGGCGCAGAAATAGAAGAAAAAACTTCAACAAATCTCTTGTAATAACCTGCTAAGCCCAGAAAGCTACGAACCTCCGTAGGAGTTGTAGGCCTTGGCCAAGTCTTCACGACCTCAATTTTTTGGCTATCTACCCAAATACCATCGGCGGAAACAATGTGTCCCAAAAATGTCACTGAGTTCAACCAAAACTCACCCTTAGAAAATTTTGCAAACAACTCTCGAGTTTGAAGAACTCTAAGGACAGTACGCAAATGATCCGCATACTCTGCCTCGGATCTAGAATACACCAAGATATCGTCTATGAATACAATCACAAATAAATCTAGGAAGGGTCTGAACACATGGTTCATTAAATCCATAAACACTTCTGGTGCATTAGTTAGCCCAAATGACATAACTCGGAACTCAAAATGGCCATATCTTGTTCTGAAGGCTGTCTTAGGGATATCTTTCTCCCTAACTCTTACTTGATGATACCCGGACCCCAAATCTATCTTTGAAAACCATTTGGCACATTGTAATTGATCAAATAATTCTTCAATCCACGGAAGAGGATATTTACTGGAATGGTCACCTTATTCAGTTGCCGATAGTCAATGCACATTCACAAGGAGCCATCTTACTTTCGGACAAACAATACGAGTGCTCCCCACAGGGATCCGTACCCAACTGCAGTGGTGTGTGCGCGATACATAACATACCCGGCCATATAACCTCGGTGTTACATAATAATCATACATAGACACATATACGTAGGAGCTAATAAGCATCTTTGACGTCATTACTATCGTCGTTCATTACATCTATCCCTAGAGGATTACTGTTACACCTTGGAAGATTTCCCGTACCTGTACTATGAATAGTCCAATGAAGGTCATAGCGTATATGACATTTTGATGAGTAGGAATAGTGTTTAATAACCCCAAACGAGATTTCAAAACCATTCGAGATAAGGAAAGGAAGTTGTTAAGGAAAGCGAGTCGTAAGTCGTATATCGAGTAGGAATAACGAGCAACGGGTTGGTAACGGCATAACGGTGTCTTAGAGACATGAAATGACGTCACTTAGATTGGTATTGAAGTATTAAACAAGTGTTAAGAAGGTTTCATAAGGATCGGAGATCGAACGAGACAACGAGAACGAAAACGGAACCATTGGGCATTATATGGTCCAACCTACGGACCGTATAATTTATACTGGCCGTATAATTGGCCAATGAAGGGACCAGCTACTGCACCAATTGTATGCCCATACATACGGTCTGTATAAATAGTACAGACCGTATGTTGGTCCGTATAATGGGTCTCGACCAGCTTTTAAATTAAGTGTAAGGGGTCATTTTTCATTTCACCCATTTCATTTCCCACCTCTTCCAACTCAAGAAGCCTCTAGAACTTTCCCTACTCTTCAACCACAAGAGAAATCCAAGGGAAACTAAGATCAACAACACATAATCCATGAAATAAAGTGTATGAAAACTAAGTAGGGTTCATCTTCCTCAAAGAAAATCAAAGGAGGTGAAGAAGGCTTTTGATGCTAAGGTAGAAACTCAACTCAAGGCTTGTTCAACCAACATCCAAGGTAAGTTTTATGATCATTTCATGATGTTTAAGGTATTTCAAGGCTTAGATACTTGAAATGTAGAATAACATAGAATGTGGGTCATTATTGAGTAAATAGTGACATAATTGAATGATAGTGGAATTGAATTATGAAAGTTGAAGAGTTGTGATTATGAATACGTTATAATGATGTGCATATCATGAAACAAGCATTAAATGCGTGAAAACACAAAGATGAGCTATAAGTAGAAATATGGGAAAAATGGTGGATTTTGCTAAATATGCATAAATGATGATTGTTGATTGTGATACGGTGAGTAGTATTGTGAATGTTGGGAGTTGATATAGAACATGGGAAAATTAGTATAAACAAAGGAAGTGTTGCCCAATTTTTCCTAGAATTAACGATGCGTTCTTGTAGTCAATTAACTAATGTTAATTAGAATTCTCTCATGAAGGTAACGATGTGATATTGAAGGAGAACAAGTGAGCGATAGCTTAGTTAAACGACCAAGGTATGTGAGGCTAGTCCTTTCCTTCTAATGGCATGAATCCTATAGCGTAAACTCTTTATCCACTTTATGAGTTTCCATTTTCCGAAAGGTTAAGAGCCTACATTCATAAATGTCTATATAAGATAAGAGATACGATGTGATGATGCTATATTAATTATGAGGTTATTTGTTGCCTACACTCACCTTATGTACTAGTTCGTTCAAGGTGAGGCATAATGTCAATAATTGCTCCATAATGATATCGGGGGATCACGACCTTACGTCACCCCGATAGAGTAGAAATGATCTTGAGCTTCATGCATGTACTATGATAAGATAAGCATGTTTTGATAAGTATATGATAGTAAGCATTTTATGATGAGCATGACATGATTGCATTACACTGGGCCTAGTTGGTCGGGCAGTCACCGCCAAGGCGGGCAGCTATACGGATACACTATGACCTTTTGGCATGGGCAGACACCACTAGTGGGCGGCATGAGATGGTACCCCGGACGCGGGAGGCCTGGACGCGGGCTAATGTTATTGATTATCACACCGTTTCGACATGGACGGACAGCTTGCATATTATGCATATATGATATGATGATGAGTATGAGTAAGACAGCATGCATTACTTTCCATATGATTGTTATTCAGATCCAGATGTTTCATATCGATGTTCTCATTATATTATTGATGTCTTTCTTCATTGTTTATGCCTCTCATACTCAGTACAATATTCGTGCTGACGTCCGTTTTCTTTGGACGTTGTGCTCATGCCCACAGGTAGACAAGGAGGTGAGCTTGGCCCAGATCCTCAGTAGCTGTCAGCTGATACAGAGCACTCCATTGTTCGGAGGTGCTTATGGTTATTCTTTTGGTACATATGTGTATTTTTGGGCATGACACAGTCTTGTTCCGCCTATGTATATAGTATGTCAGTAGAGGCTCGTATATACGCAGTGTGGGTTGTATAGTCTCACATGATCTTGTTATGTATATATGTATATATGTTATTTTGATAGCCGAAAGGCAAATAAGTATAAAGCATTTATGTTTCTACAAAATATATGCTTTCTTACACTTCTATGAATAAAAATTGCAAAAGAGCATTAGATGAGTAAGATGAGTAGTAAAGTGAGCGGTGCTCGCTAGCAAGCTCCGGGTACCCGTCACGGCCCCTAGTTGGGTCGTGACAGAAGTGGTATCAGAGCAGTTCTGTTATGTCCCGTATTTTCATACGTCGGGACGTTTTAGAATAAGCGCGACAAGTTAAAGGCAAGACTATCTTAAGATATGAAGTAGAGATTTTAACTTCCGGTTTCGTGTCGAGTCACAATTTATCCACAATTTTCGTGTGGCATTAAACTATTAATGGAAAATTGGGATTAAACTAACCATAATTGGATTAATAAGTGGGATTGGAAAGACCAAAAATCAGTCCACTTTTGGACCATGTTTGGCCGTGCCTTTCAAGGTTGTGGTCAAGGAATCTTGACTCAATTTAGTGTGATCCACATGTCCAAGTCAAGGAGGGGGGACATATAGACACAAAATTCTGATTCACTCCACTTTAGCAATTCATTTCAACACCCAAAGTTAGAGAAAGAATTGTGTAGAGAGAGGTGCTCTCGGCTAAGAGCTAGCCGAGAGAGTGAGGTGAAATTGTGCCCAAAAATTCCAGTTTTCTCCATCAAATTTACTCCTCATCTAGTGTATATTAGTTGTTGAAGAGAAACAAGAAAGTGAAGCACCCAAATAGATTGAAGTTTCGGCCAAGTGAAGCACAAGATTGAAAGGTAAGAATGTTTGTTGTTTCTTGTGTTGCATGATCATTTGAATGTATAGTTCATGCAAGTTGTTGTTGGATTGTGGTTGTAGTTGAAGTAGGGAGTGAGCCGTGTGTGAGGTGAGTTCATGACTGATTTCATTGTGCATGTATTGTTGGTGAATTGAATATGTATCAACATATGTAAATGAACAAAGATTGTAGGAGTTTGGTTGTGATGTTGCATGTTGGATATTGGACTGTTTTTGCTCGAATTTAAAATGAATCATGTGTTGAAGATTCTAATTAAGTCATGCTTAATCTTGTTGAACATGTATTGTAAATGGATTTAATGCATTGCAGTTGGATAAACGGATGAAAATCATGAAATGGTGGAAGGGTGTTGTAGCCGTGTAGTAGGGACTGTTTTAGGGAGAATTAAGGACTGTTTTGGGTCACATTTCGATTGTTGTTGTTATGGACATTGTGGTGTATTGTATGCATCTTGAACATGTGAATTGGGGTGTTAAAGAAATGAATTATATTGAGGTGTAAAGGCAGTCCAAAACCGTGGACAGTTTTTGGAAGTTAGAAGTAAAAACATTGTGTGTGTTGAATGTTGATTCTTGTTGCAAACGTTTAGCGAATGTAAAATGCCATGATTCAAGTTAAAACTGAAATTATTGTGGACTGTTTTAAGAATGAAAATGATGCTAAAACAGTTCCAAGATTCATGAAAGTAAAGTCATTAAAAGTGTTGTGTTGTTGCAAGTTAAAACTGGAAATTTGCTAAGTAAGAATGGAAATGCGATGTGTGTTGATTAGCCGTGTGTATGAAACTGTTTTGGATGGTGTATGGACTTCCCAAGTTCCCTAAGTCATGCTTAAACAAGTTTTGATCAGTATATGAAAGAACGATTAGCAATGGTAGCTTGTAACGCTAGTTGGTTCGAATGCGAACGAAACATCGTTTAATTGTTAGAAAGGAAGTGTGAATGTCACAAGACGTATTGAATGCCCTTGTAGACCAATTGTAGTTCTTCACATCTTGATATAGGATAAGTGTTTTTGGGCAGCAAGTACAAGTTAGAATACAACTAAACGCAAAAGGTATGTAAAGCCTATTCCTTCTTTCTTTTGGCATGTCCTAGACGTAAGTATGAATGATATGAACCTTGGGGTAAATTCTATTCTCTAGTTCCATGCATGACTTATGATTCTATATTTCCTTAATGCTATTGTCACGAGCCTACCATATGATTGACTAATGAATGATGTATAGAAGTTCCTACTCTTAAAAGATTGGCATGAATAGAAGCATACTTGACTTCCAAAAACTACATCATGGAAATTGATACATGTACATGAAAGCTGAAACGTTCCTTGCTATGGCTTGTAATGAGAGTTGAAAAGAATTGAATACGATTATTATCCCAATACTTTAGAGCTGGTTAGTTGCTTATCTATTGAGTCTCAAAAGATGAATGGCTTATATGTGGTTGCTTATTATTCTGCTCGTGCTTATCACTATATCCTTCACTGAGTCCCGGGCTAGGACACGTTTTCGTGCGCATGTTTATTATATTATTCACCGAGTCCCTCACTAGAGGGCCGGGACACGTTATATATATATGATGATGATATGATGATATGATGACATGATGACATGATGATTTGATGATATGATGATATGGACATGGTGGCCAGGAGGGCATATATATATTCCTTATTACCGAGTCCCTCATTAAAGGGCCGGGACACGTACATGTTTATGTTTTATGATGCTATGATTATAAATACCTAGCCCCTGATTAAAGGGCCGGGACACGTTATATATGTTATATATAGAATAATTATGCAGCTTTGATTACGAAACGCTATAATGACACTGATATGAGAATGACACAGATGAAATATGTTCAAAGGCAAGTTTTATGAAATTCTGGTTGTTGCATTGAGTCCTACACACCTAGTCTCAACATAAGTCTATTACTATGTTTCAAGCTTTACATGCTCAGTACATATTCCGTACTGACCCCCTTTCTTCGGGGGGCTGCGTTCATGCCCGCAGGTATAGACGCTCATTTCGGAGATCCGCCAGCTTAGGATACCTATTTAGCTATTTTGGACTGCTCCCTTGTTCCGGAGCCTAGCTTGTGGTATAACTCCCTTATGTTGTATTCATATGTGTTTGTTTGGGTACGGCGGGGCCCTGTCCCGCCATATGATTCGGTCATTACTCTTAGAGGTCTGTGGACATCTGTGTGGGTCTGTTTACAGTTGTTGATGCGTTTTATGTTTTTGACTTAAGTTTGGGGCGTACCCATTCGTAATGGCAGCCTTGTCGGCTTGCATATGTGTGTATGTTTGGTATTTTGTATATCGTGGCAGCCTTGTCGGCTTGCATAGGATTATATATATATATATATATGTTGTTGTTTGAAAAGTGCAACTCCTCGGGAGACAGGTGACTAAGACATACAAAACTTGACGAATTTAAAATAACTCCCTATCTTTTTATATACAAATGAGATCATGACATGCTAATTGTAAATGACTATAGTTAACATATAATATGAGTGTCCAATTCCGGCACGAGTCACGGCCTACGGGGTTGGGTCGTGACAAGTTCGTCCTAGGAAGTGTCTACGAGCCGTGTCTAGTAGAGTCTTGTTTATGGTGTGTAGCGCGCCACGCTAATAAACAAGAGGCTACAGGGCATTTAGGAAAATGACCATCTTTCTTCTTATGAGATCGTGCGATAGAGCCATGTCCAAGATTATATCCCTCCTAAAAGTGTGTTATGATTTCAGAATATGCCGCCAAAGGGAAAAGCTACCGCCGCCCAGAAGGGCAAAGCTACGACAAAAAGGCGCGTAGAAAGAGAGCCTCCGCTGAATGTAGAGGAGGGCGAATCACAAAATGAGGCCTCGCCCCAGGTGGAAGAGCAAGGGGGAGCCTCAGTCCCAATTCCTCCACCAGTTACTTCGGGTCAACAAGTGACCGAAGCCATTCATTTGTTGACGAAATTGGTTGCCGCCTAGGCATAGCGGCAGAGTGCGAGCCCGAGTGATCGTTCAGCCAGTACGAGAGCCCGTGACTTTCTGACTTTCAACCCTCCGAAATTTTTCGGGTCGAAGTCGAATGAGGACCCGTAAGGCTTTATGGATGAGTTGCTGAGGACACTGAAACTTATGCATGCTTCCGAGACCGAGTCGGTAGAGCTGGCCTCTTATAGACTCCGCGATGTGGCGGTATTATGGTACAACAATTGGATGGCCTCAAGAGGAGAGAATGCACCTCCTCCGGTTTTGCAGGAATTCGTGGATGCCTTTATTCGTCATTATTTACCGCCCGAGGTCCGCTGAGCTAGAGTGGATAGGTTTTTGAATCTGAAGCAAGGAAGTATGAGTGCTCGGGAGTATAGTCTGCAGTTTAATTCTCTGGCCAGGTTGTTATGTTTACGGCGATGCCTCCAAAGAAGGCAACAGCCGCCCAGAAGGGCAAAGTGGTAGTTGGGGAGACCAGTGGGACCCGGAGGGCCACTAGAGCTTATTCCCAATATGTGCCTGGGACTAGGATTCAGTCAGCGAGCTCCGCTACACCATCACTATCAGAGGAGCCTAGGGCAGCAACAGCTGCAGGTCAGGAGACAGATTTACCACCAGCTCCTGCGGCCCCAGCACCCGAGCCTCCAGCTCCCCAGCCAGGGGCCGAGGATAGGGCTATACGTGAAGCAGTACAGTTATTGATTAGGTTGGTATCGGGACAGGCTCGGAGACGTGCGTTAGGAGGTGATTATGCGGATAGACGCGACAGTTTGAGGGTCCGCGATTTTCTGACTTGTAACCCCCCAGAGTTCTATGGGTCAAAACCCGCAGAGGATCCACAGGAGTTTATTCGACAGATGCTGCGTACGTTGCGGGTGACAAAATCCTCCGAGACCGAGTCGGTCGAGTTTGCTTCATATCGGTTGCGGGATGTGGCAGTTAATTGGTATGAGTCCTGGGAGTTGTCCAGGGGTGAAGATGCTCCACCAGCAGTATGGGACGAGTTCGTAGAGGCTTTTCTGGGTCATTTTCTGCCTCCAGAGATGAGGCGAGCCAGAGTTGACAGATTTATACACCTGAGGCAGAATGGTAGAAGTGTTTGAGACTATAGATTCGAGTTAGATTCGCTGGCTAAGTACGCGCCCGCTATGGTAGCTGACATGGCAGATAGGGTGCATCGTTATGTAATGGGGTTGGATAATTATTTGATTGATAGCTGCATGGCAATGGCTTCTCAGCCCGGTATAAATATCGCTCGAGTGCAGGCATATGCACAGGGAGTTGAGGGTTGACAGAGAGGGCGTCGATTTGATAGGGAGCAGGACAGGGGTCAACATAAAAGAGCTAGATCAGCTGGGTATCATTCTGGTGACTTTCGGGGCGGACAGCCCCAACAGCAGTATAGTCGATATCCTTCCCAGCCGGCACGGAGTGCACCTTCACGATTTACTGGTAGGAGGTTTGATAGCACGAGGTACTCGGGAGCTGGTCAAAGCTCCATGACTTCAGGATTCCAGATGCACAGGAATTCGGGCCAAAAGAGACCACCTATACCCCCGTGTCCTCGATGTGGCAGACGCCATCCGGGGGAGTGCCGTTTCATGACTGGTGCTTGTTTCACTTGCGGCCATCAGGGCCATACTATGAGGGACTGTCGATTTGGGGGTGGTGCAGGTGGCCCAGCTCAGCCTACGGGATCAGTTGCGGGTTCTTCTTCTTCAGTTGCTATGCGTCCTATGGGGCAAGGTATTCAGACACCAGCAGGCCGTGGCAGAGGCCGTAGAGGGGCTTCTGGTTCTGGCGGTCCTTCCAACCGATTATATGCTTTAGCCATCAGACAGGATCAGGAAGCGTCGCCAAATGTGGTCACAGGTATATTATCGATTTTCTCCAGAGATGTATATGCATTGATAGACCCAGGCTCCACATTATCATATATTTCCCCTTTTGTTGCTAGTAAAATTGGGATAAAATCTGAATCTATAGAACCATTTGAGGTAGCTACACCAGTAGGGGACTTTGTCTTAGCAGAGCTACTATATAAAGATTGTTCGGTAGTCATATGTAATCGCTGTACCAAAGCAAATTTGATAGAGTTAACTATGACTGAGTTCGATGTTATTATGGGGATGGATTGGTTAGCTTCCTACTATGCTAACGTTGATTGCCGAGGCAAAGTAGTTCGGTTTCAGTTCCCAGGGGAACCAATTATAGAGTGGAGAGGGAATACAGCATCGCCGAGGGGTAAGTTTATTTCATACCTCAAGGCAAGGAAGATGGTTAAAAAGGGCTATATATATCACCTGGTTCGTGTGCATGACTTGAAAGAAGAAACACCGACTCTACAATCTGTCCCGGTGGTTAATGAATTTCCAGGTGTATTCCCAGATGAACTTCCAGGCCTTCCTCCTGAACGTGAGATAGAGTTCACTATAGATGTATTGCCAGACACTCGACCTATATCTATTCCTCTTTACAGAATGACACCTGCAGAATTGAAAGAATTGAAGGAGCAACTGAGAGATTTGCTGGAAAGGGTTTTATCAGGCCCAGTATATCACCTTGGGGAGCACCAGTATTATTTGTACGAAAGAAAGATGGGTCACTGCGGATGTGCATTGACTATAGGCAGCTGAAAAAAGTCACAATAAAGAACAAATATCCCCTCCCCAGGATTGATGATTTATTTGATCAGTTGCAGGGTCCTAAATGCTTCTCAAAGATAGACCTGCGGTCAGGTTATCACCAGGTGCGGGTAAGGGAGACAGATATTCCGAAGACTGCATTCAGGACCCGATATGGACATTACGAGTTTAGAGTGATGTCTTTTGGGCTGACCAATGCTCCAGCAGTGTTCATGGACTTGATGAACAGGGTGTTTAAGCCATTCCTTGACTTGTTCGTGATTGTATTCATTGATGATATTCTGGTCTATTCACGATCGGAAGAAGAGCATGCAGAGCACTTGAGGACAGTACTCAGGGTACTTCAGCTCCAGAAGTTATATGCTAAGTTCTCTAAATGAGAATTCTGGTTGACTTCTGTAGCATTTCTGGGGCATATTGTTGGAGCAGATGGTATTCAGGTAGACTCGCAGAAAATCGAAGCGGTCAAAACCTGGCCTAGACCTACAACGCCTACTGAGGTACGTAGTTTTCTGGGGCTTGTAGGGTATTACAGGAGATTTGTAAAAAAGTTTGCCTCTATTTCAGCGCCTTTAACAAGGCTAACACAGAAGGCAGCTAAATTCCAGTGGACCGATGCTTGTGAACAGAGTTTTCAATTATTGAAAGATAAGTTGACTACGGCTCCTATTCTAACTCTTCCTGAAGGGCCAGAGGGCTATGTTGTCTATTGTGATGCTTCTGGTGTTGGGTTGGGTTGCGTGTTGATGCAGCACGGCAGAGTTATAGCCTATGCTTCCCGACAACTCAGGAAACATGAAAGAAATTATCCTACACATGACCTGGAGTTGGCAACAGTGATACATGCCTTGAAGATATGGAGACATTACCTATATGGCGTTCATGTTGATATTTATACAGATCATAAAAGTCTCCAGTATATCTCTAAGCAGAAGGAGCTGAATTTGCGGCAAAGGAGATGGCTGGAATTGCTGAAAGATTATGATATCGATATTCTGTATCACCAAGGGAAGGCTAATGTTGTAGCAGATGCACTCAGCCGTAAATCTATGGCTAGTTTAGCAAGCGTATAACTAGGAAAGAAAGGGGTAGTCCGTGAGATTCATCAACTAGCTAGTCTTGGAGTTCGTTTGGCTGATTCTGATAATGGTAGCATTATTGTACGAGGTGTTGCTGAGTCCTCTATTGTAGAAGAGGTAAAGAGGCGGCAATATGAGGATCCTGTTTTGGTACATTATAGAGATACAACACTTCAGAAGGACGAGACCCCATTTAAGATGTCAGCCGATGGAGTACTACGATACAGAGACAGATTATGTGCACCTGAGGTTGCAGGGTTGCGGCAGCAGGTAATGGGGGAAGCACACTGTGCTCGTTATTCTATTCACCCGGGATCGACAAAAATGTATCATGATCTTAGGTGTTTGTACTAGTGGGATGGTATGAAAAAGGACATAGCCAAATTTGTGGCCCAGTGCCCAAATTGTCAGCAGGTTAAGATATAGCACCAGAAGCCTGGAGGGCTATTGCAGGAGATGGAAATTCCAACCTGGAAATGGGAGGTAATTAATATGGACTTCGTCACAGGTTTCCCTCGCACTCCACGGAAAAATGACTCTGTCTGGGTTATTGTTGATAGACTGACAAAATCAGCCCACTTTCTTCCAGTCAGGACTTCGTACTCAGCTGAGGATTATGCCCGATTGTATCTTAAGGAGATAGTGAGACTTCATGGAGTTCCCACAGCTATTATCTCAGATAGAGGGGCCCAGTTTACAGCTAACTTCTGGAGATCTTTCCAGGAGGGATTAGGGACACAGGTGAGTCTCAGCACCACATTTCATCCTCAGACTGACGGGCAGGCTGACCGCACCATCCAGACGCTACAAGATATGTTGAGAGCCTGTGTTATTGACTTCAAAGGCAGCTGGGAGGATCACTTGCCGCTTATCGAGTTTGCTTACAATAACAGTTACCACTCTAGCATTCAGATGGCGCCGTACGAAGCCCTGTATGGCAGGAAATGCAGATCCCCTATAGGCTGGTTTGATGTTAGCGAGGCTAAGCTGATAGGCCCAGATATGGTTCAGCAGGCTGTCGATAAGGTGAAACTTATTCAGGAAAGATTACTGGCAGCTCAGAGTCGGCACAAGGCGTATGCGGATAATCGACGTCGACACTTGGAATTTCAGGTTGGCGATTGGGTGTTCTTGAGAGTGTCACCCATGAAGGGTGTTATGAGATTCGGCAAGAAAGGGAAGTTGAGCCCAAGGTACATTGGACCTTAGTAGGTCATCCGTAAAGTAGGCCAAGTTGCTTACGAGTTAGACCTACCAGCGGACTTAGCAGCTGTACATCCGGTCTTCCATGTGTCAATGCTTCGGAAGTATATAGGCGATCCTTCCAGGGTGTTCCCTACAGGTGATATTCAGGTAACAGAGGAGCTATCATATGAAGAGCAACCTATTGCCATACTTGATCGACAAATCAGGAGGTTACGAACAAAAGATGTGGCGTCGGTTAAAGTGTTGTGGCAGAACAATAATAGGGAGAAGATGACTTGGGAGGCTGAAGAGGAGATGAAAAAAAAAATATCCTCACTTGTTTTCCACATCTACAGGTAATTTAAACTCCTTTACTTGATTGTGTTAAATTGTCTGCTCAATTTATATGTTAGCAATAAGGAAAACCCTTCCCAAAACCCTTATAGAACCTAACGGGAAAAAAAAATCGACATTCGAGGACGAATGTTCTAAAGGGGGGGAGGATGTTATGTCCCGTATTTTCATACGTCAGGACGTTTTAGAATAAGCGTGACAAGTTAAAGGCAAGACTATCTTAAGATATGAAGTAGAGATTTTAACTTCCGGTTTCGTGTCGAGTCACAATTTATCCACAATTTTCGTGTGGCATTAAACTATTAATGGAAAATTGGGATTAAACTAACCATAATTGGATTAACAAGTGGGATTGGAAAGACCAAAAATCAGTCCACTTTTGGACCATGTTTGGCCGTGCCTTTCAAGGTTGTGGTCAAGGAATCTTGACTCAATTTAGTGTGATCCACATGTCCAAGTCAAGGAGGGGGGACATATAGACACAAAATTCTGATTCACTCCACTTTAGCAATTCATTTCAACACCCAAAGTTAGAGAAAGAAGAGTGTAGAGAGAGGTGCTCTCGGCTAAGAGCTAGCCGAGAGAGTGAGGTGAAATTGTGCCCAAAAATTCCAGTTTTCTCCATCAAATTTACTCCTCATCTAGTGTATAAGAAGGTGTGTTAGTTGTTGAAGAGAAACAAGAAAGTGAAGCACCCAAATAGATTGAAGTTTCGGCCAAGTGAAGCACAAGATTGAAAGGTAAGAATGTTTGTTGTTTCTTGTGTTGCATGATGATTTGAATGTATAGTTCATGCAAGTTGTTGTTCGATTGTGGTTGTAGTTGAAGTAGGGAGTGAGCCGTGTGTGAGGTGAGTTCATGACTGATTTCATTGTGCATGTATTGTTGGTGAATTGAATATGTATCAACATATGTAAATGAACAAAGATTGTAGGAGTTTGGTTGTGATGTTGCATGTTGGATATTGGACTGTTTTTGCTCGAATTTAAAATGAATCATGTGTTGAAGATTCTAATGAAGTCATGCTTAATCTTGTTGAACATGTATTGGAAATGGATTGAATGCATTGTTGTTGGATAAACGGATGAAAATTATGAAATGGTGGAAGGGTGTTGTAGCCGTGTAGTAGGGACTGTTTTAGGGAGAATTAGGGACTGTTTTGGGTCACATTTCGATTGTTGTTGTTATGGACATTGTGGTGTATTGTATGCATGTTGAATATGTGAATTGTGGTGTTAAAGAAATGAATTATATTGAGGTGTAAAGGCAGTCCAAAACCGTGGACAGGTTTTGGAAGTTAGAAGTAAAAACATTGTGTGTGTTGAATGTTGATTCTTGTTGCAAACGTTTAGCGAATGTAAAATGCCATGATTCAAGTTAAAACTGAAATTATTGTGGGCTTTTGTAAGAATGAAAATGATGCTAAAACATTTCCAAGATTCATGAAAGTAAAGTCATTAAAAGTGTTGTGTTGTTGCAAGTTAAAACTGGAAGTTTGCTAAGTAAGAATGGAAATGCGATGTGTGTTGATTAGCCGTGTGAATGAAACTGTTTTGGATGGTGTATGGACTGCCCAAGTTCCCTAAGTCATGCTTAAACAAGTTTTGATCAGTATATGAAAGAACGATTAGCAATGGTAGCTAGTAACGCTAGTTGGTTCGAATGCGAACGAAACGTCGTTTAATTGTTAGAAAGGAAGTGTGAATGTCACAAGACGTATTGAATGCCCTTGTAGACTAATTGTAGTTCTTCACATCTTGATATAGGATAAGTGTTTTTGGGCTGCAAGTACAAGTGAGAATACAACTAAACGCAAAAGGTATGTAAAGCCTATTCCTTCTTTCTTTTGGCATGTCCTAGACGTAAGTATGAAATGATATGAACCTTGGGGTAAATTCTATTCTCTAGTTCCATGCATGACTTATGATTCTATATTTCCTTAATGCTATTGTCACGAGCCTACCATATGATTGACTAATGAATGATGTATAGAAGTTCCTACTCTTAAAAGATTGGCATGAATAGAAGCATACTTGACTTCCAAAAACTACATCATGGAAATTGATACATGTACATCAAAGCTGAAACGTTCCTTGCTATGGCTTGTAATGAAAGTTGAAAAGAATTGAATACGATTATTATTCCAATACTTTAGAGCTGGTTAGTTGCTTATCTATTGAGTCTCAAAAGATGAATGGCTTATATGTGGTTGCTTATTATTCTGCTCGTGCTTATCACTATATCCTTCACTGAGTCCCGGGCCAGGACACGTTTTCATGCGCATGTTTATTATATTATTCACCGAGTCCCTCACTAGAGGGCTGGGACACGTTATATATATATGATGATGATATGATGATATGATGATATGATGACATGATGACATGATGATATGATGATATGATGATATGGAGATGGTGGCCAGGAGGGCATATATATATTCCTTATTACCGAGTCGCTCATTAAAGGGCCGGGACACGTACATGTTTATGTTTTATGATGCTATGATTATAAATATCGAGCCCCTGATTAAAGGGCCGGGACACGTTATATATGTTATATATAGAATAATTATGCAGCTTTGATTACGAAAAGCTATAATGACACTGATATGAGAATGACACAGATGAAATATGTTCAAAGGCAAGTTTTATGAAATTCTGGTTGTTGCATTGAGTCCTACGCACCTTGTCTCAACATAAGTCTATTACTATGTTTCAAGCTTTACATGCTCAGTACATATTCCGTACTGACCCCCTTTCTTCGGGGGGCTGCGTTCATGCCCGCAGGTACAGACGCTCGTTTCGGAGATCCGCCAGCTTAGGATACCTATTCAGCTATTTTGGACTACTCCCTTGTTCCGGAGCCTAGCTTGTGGTATAACTCCCTTATGTTGTATTCATATGTGTTTGTTTGGGTACGGCGGGGCCCTGTCCCGCCATATGATACGATCATTAATCTTAGAGGTCTGTGGACATCTGTGTGGGTCTGTTTACAGTTGTTGATGCATTTTATGTTTTTGACTTAAGTTTGGGGCGTACCCATTCGTAATGGCAGCCTTGTCGGCTTGCATAAGTGTGTATGTTTGGTATTTTGTATATCGTGGCATCCTTGTCGGCTTGCTTAGGATTATATATATATATATATATGTTGTTGTTTGAAAAGTGCAACTCCTCGGGAGACAAGTGACTAAGACATACAAAACTTGACGAATTTAAAATGACTCCCTATCTTTTTATATACAAATGAGATCATGACATGCTAATTGTAAATGACTATAGTTAACATATAATATGAGTGTCCAATTCCGGCACGAGTCACGGCCTACGGGGTTGGGTCGTGACAAGTTCGTCCTAGGAAGTGTCTACGAGCCGTGTCTAGTAGAGTCTTGTTTATGGTGTGTAGCGCGCCACGCTAATAAACAAGAGGCTACAGGGCATTTAGGAAAATGACCATCTTTCTTCTTATGAGATCGTGCGATAGAGCCATGTCCAAGATTATATCCCTCCTAAAAGTGTGTTATGATTTCAGAATATGCCGCCAAAGGGAAAAGCTACCGCCGCCCAGAAGGGCAAAGCTACGACAAAATGGCTCGTAGAAAGAGAGCCTCCGCTGAATGTAGAGGAGGGCGAATCACAAAATGAGGCCTCGCCCCAGGTGGAAGAGCAAGGGGGAGCCTCAGTCCCAATTCCTCCACCAGTTACTTCGGGTCAACAAGTGACCGAAGCCATTCATTTGTTGATGCAATTGGTTGCCGCCCAGGCATAGCGGCAGAGTGCGAGCCCGAGTGATCGTTCAGCCAGTACGAGAGCCCGTGACTTTCTGACTTTGAACCCTCCGGAATGTTTCGGGTCGAAGTCGAATGAGGACCCGTAAGGCTTTATGGATGAGATGCTGAGGACGCTGAAACTTATGCATGCTTCCGAGACCGAGTCGGTAGAGCTGGCCTCTTATAGACTCCGCGATGTGGCGGTATTATGGTACAACAATTGGATGGCCTCAAGAGGAGAGAATGCACCTCCTCCGGTTTTGCAGGAATTCGTGGATGCCTTTATTCGTCATTATTTACCGCCCGAGGTCCGCTGAGCTAGAGTGGACAGGTTTTTGAATCTGAAGCAAGGAAGTATGAGTGCTCGGGAGTATAGTCTGCAGTTTAATTCTCTGGCCAGGTATGCCCCGGCTACAGTGACCGACATGGGCGATCGTGTACACAGGTTCGTGAGTGGTTTGGTTTCACATTTGTTTAGAGATTGTCTGACGGCCTCCTTGCAAGACGGGATGGATATTTCCCGAATACAGGCACATGCTCAAAATCTTGAGGAGCGACAGCAGTAGCAAACAAGTGATCGTGATAATGACAGAAAACAAAGTAAGAGGCTAGATTTATGGGAGCGAGCAGTGAACATAGAGGGGGACCGATACAGATGCACTCTAGACACTCAGGTCAGTCGGCGACTAGTGCGCCTCCCAGATTCTCAGATAGGAGGTTTGATCGTTCTTTTTAGTCAGGACAGGGCCAGAGTTCGAGGGCCTCAGATTCTCAGTTCAGGGGAGATTTTAGTCAGCGGAGACCTTCAGTGCCGCGGTGCAGTCAGTGCGGTAGATTGCATTCCGGGCAGTGCCATCAGGGTTCAGATGCATGTTATGCCTGCGGGCAAGTTGGCCACATGATGAGAGATTGCCCTTCAGCGGGAGGTAGAGTCGGAACCCAGCCTACGGGATCAGCAGTTGGGTCTTCCTCAGTACGCCCGACAGCACATATTTCTTAGACCACCGCAGGTAGAGGCAGAGGCAGAGGGGGAGCATCTACTTCAGGCGCCGTTCAGCCCCGCGTATATGCTTTGGTTGGGCGACAGGATCTAGAGTCCTCCCCAGATGTTGTTACAGGTATCTTGACTATATTTTCCCGTGATGCATATTCTTTGATTGATCCGGGCTCTACTTTCTCTTATGTTACTCCATATGTCGCCGATTGTATTGGGGTGAAGCCCGAGCCAATCAAACCTTTTGAAGTGTTCACTCCGGTTGGTGATCCGGTAGTAGCGAGGAAAGTGTACAAGGACTGTGTTATCGTGATATGTGATCGTCAAACCAAAGCCAATCTGATCGAGCTGGAAATGGTAGATTTCGATGTAATCATGGGTATGGATTGGTTGGCTTCGTGCTATGCTAATGTTGATTGTCGGACGAAAATGGTTCGGTTCCAATTTCCGGGAGAGCCCGTACTTGAATGGAAGGGAATACGGCAACCCCAAAGGGTAGGTTTATTTCCTACCTTAAGGTAAGCAAAATGATAGCTAAAGGCTATATTTATCATCTAGTTCGGGTCCATGACACTGAGGCAAGGTCGCCAGCTTTCTAATCTGTTCCGGTAGTGAATGAATTCCCCGATGTATTTCCGGACGAACTTCCAGGTCTTTCTCCCGAGAGGGAAATTGATTTCACTATTGATGTGTTACCGGACACTGAGCCTATTTCCATTCCTCCTTATCGAATGGCACAGGCAGAATTAAAGGTAGTAAAAGCACAGCTAAAAGATTTGCTTGAGAAGGGATTTATAAAGCCCAGCTCATCACCGTGGGGAGCACCGTTCTTGTTCGTGAGGAAAAAGGATGGATCCCTGCGGATGTGCATTGATTACCGACAGCTAAATAGGGTAACGGTAAAGAACAAGTATCCCCTCCCCAGAATTGACGATTTGTTTGATCAATTGCATGGCGCTAAATGGTTTCCCAAGATAGATTTGAGGTCTGGTTATCGTCAAGCGAGAATTAGAGAAGCGGATATTCCCAAGACTGCCTTCAGGACAAGATATGGTCACTACGAGTTCCGAGTAATGTCGTTTGGGTTGACGAATGCCCCAGCGGTGTTTATGAATTTAATGAATAATGTGTTCAGACCATTCTTGGATCTCTTTGTCATAGTATTTATCGATGATATTTTGGTATACTCTCGCACGGAGTCAGAACATGCAGATCATCTAAGAATTGTCCTTGGTGTTCTCCGAGCTCAGGAATTATATGCAAAGTTCGCAAAGTGTGAGTTTTGCCTGAATTCTGTAACATTCCTAGGCCACGTTATTTCCGATGATGGTGTCCGAGTCGACACTCATAAAATTGAAGCTATGAAGAATTGGCCAAGGCCTACGATACCCACAGAAGTTCGTAGTTTCCTGGGTTTGGCTGGTTATTATAGAAGATTCGTACAGGGCTTTTCTTCTATTTCAGCCCCACTGACGAAGTTAACTCAAAAATCCGCTAGATTCCAATGGAACGATGCGTGTGAGCGTAGTTTTCAGGAGTTGAAAGATAGATTGACTTCAGCCCCAGTGCTAACACTTCCAGAAGGGTCAGAAGGCTATGTTATATATTGCGACGCTTCTGGTATGGGACTAGGATGTGTATTAATGCAGCATGGCAAGGTTATTGCATATGCCTCGAAACAGTTGCGGAAACATGAACAGAATTATCCAACCCATGATCTTGAATTGGCCGCGGTTATTCATGCTTTAAAAATATGGAGGCATTATTTGTATGGTGTACATATTGATATCTATACAGATCACAAGAGTCTTCAATACATTTTCAAGCAAAAGGAGTTGAATCTACGTCAGAGGCGGTGGTTAGAACTGTTGAAAGACTATGATATAAATATTCTGTACCACCCGGGAAAAGCTAACGTAGTGGCTGATGCGCTTAGCCGTCGATCAATGGGTAGCTTATGTGAAGTCCCTTCAGAAAAGAAGGAAATGGTTTGTGAGCTGCAACGACTAGCTAATCTTGGAGTACGCGAAATTGATTCGGGTAGCACAGGTATCAGCATTAGTAACCCCACAGTTTCACCCTTAAGTACAGAAGTAAAGGAACGACAGTACGAAGATTCCCAGTTAAGCCACTACCGAGACCTATCTCGTGAGAAGGAAAAGTCTCCATTTGAAGTCTCCACAGAAGGGGTTCTCAGATATCAGGGCAGGCTATGCGTACCGGATGTGGGAAGATTGCGCCAAAGGATTCTAGAGGAAGCTAACTATTCTCGGTATTCTATTCATCCCGGTGCAACCAAAATGTATCATGACCTCAAATCGATATATTGGTGGAACGGTATGAAGAGAGACATAGTAGAATTTGTAGCCCAATGTTCGAATTTCCAACAAGTAAAAGCTGAACATCAAAAGCCAGGAGGCTTATTGCAAGCAATAGACATTCCTACATGGAAATGGGAAGAAATTAATATGGACTTTATTGTAGGATTACCTCGTTCCCGAGGCAAATATGATTCTATATGGGTTATCGTGGACAGACTCACAAAAGCAGCTCATTTCCTCCCAGTTAGAACCACGTATTCAGCGGAAGATTATGCTAGGTTGTACTTGAAGGAAATTGTGCGACTTCACGGAATTCCTTTGGCCATTATCACAGACAGAGGGGCACAGTTTACAGCTAAGTTTTGGAAGTCCTTTTAAGAAGGCCTAGGCACTCAAGTTAAGCTCAGCACGGCGTTTCATCCACAGACCGATGGGCAATCCGAGCGCACTATTCAGACCTTGGAAGATATGCTACGAGCATGTGTGCTAGACTTCGGTGGTAGTTGGGATGAGCATTTACCCCTTATTGAATTTTCCTATAACAACAGCTATCATTCCGGTATTCAAATGGCTCCATATGAAGCCTTGTACGGAAGGAAATGTAGAACTCCAATTGGACGGTTTGAAACCAGAGAAGCACAATTAATAGGCCCCGACTTGATTCAACAAGCAGTCGAAAAAGTTAAGGTGATACGAGATCGGTTGTTGAGGGCCCAAAATCGTCAAAAGTCTTATGCGGACAACCGCCGACGAGACTTGGAATTTCAGGTAGATGATTGGGTATTCCTGAAGGTATCGCCGATGAAAGGGGTGATGAGATTTGGCAAGAAAGAGAAGTTAAACCCAAGATATATTGGACCTTATCGAATCATCCATAAAGTGGGTTGAGTAGCCTATGAACTGGACTTGCCTTCAGAACTCGAACTCGAGTCAGTGCATCCAGTCTTCCATGTTTCATTGCTCCGCAAGTGCATTGGAGATCCAACGAGAATCGTTCCGGTTGACGATGTCCAAGTGACAGAAGGACTAACATATGAAGAAGTACCGGTTTCTATCTTAGACAGACACGTGCGAAGGCTTCGAAATAACGAGGTCGCTTCAGTCAAAGTCTTGTGAGGAAACAATAATCGAGAAGAAATGACTTGGGAAGTGGAGGAGAATATGCAAGCCAAATATCCGCATTTATTCCAACCCCCGGAGGAGACTCAAGACGAAACATCGACGAGATGAGGTACGTATGCTTTATTTTTATGCTTTTGGTTATGTGTGGCCATATATATGTTGATATTATGATGTAGCCCTGTCAGGCGATGATATTATGGGTTGTTGTGACAGGTTAGTAGTGCCCAATTACAGGGGAAACTCTGGCGAAATATTTGTAGAATCTCGACTGTTTAACATTCGAGGACGAATGTCCCAAAAGGGGGGAAGAATGTTACACCTTGGAAGATTCCCCGTACCTGTACTATGAATATGCCAATGAAGGTCATAGCGTATATGACATTTTGATGAGTAGGAATAGTGTTTGATAACCCCAAACGAGATTTCAAAACCATTCGACATAAGGAAAGGAAGTTGTTAAGGAAAGCGAGTCGTAAGTCGTATATCGAGTAGGAATAACGAGCAACGGGTTGGTAAGGGCATAATGGTGTCTTATAGACATGCAATGACGTCCCTTAGATTGGTATTGAAGTATTAAACAAGTGTTAAGAAGGTTCCATAAGGATCGGAGATCGAACGAGACAACGAGAACGAAAACGAAACCATTGGGCATTATACGGTTCAACCTATGGACCGTATAATTTATACTGGCCGTATAATTGGCCAATGAAGGGACCAGCTACTACACCAATTGTATGCCCATACATACGGTCCGTATAAATAGTACAGACAGTATGTTGGTCCGTATAATGGGTCTCGGCCAGCTTTTAAAATAAGTGTAAGGGGTCATTTTTCATTTAACCCATTTCATTTCCCACCTCTTCCAACTCAAGAAGCCTCTAGAACTTTCCCTACTCTTCAACCACAAGAGAAATTTAAGGGAAACTAAGATCAACAACACATAATCCATGAAATAAAGTGTATGAAAACTAAGTAGGGTTCATCTTCCTCAAAGAAAATCAAAGGAGGTGAAGAAGGGTTTTGATGCTAAGGTAGAAACTCAACTCAAGGCTTGTTCAACCAACATCCAAGGTAAGTTTTATGATCATTTCATGATGTTTAAGGTATTGCAAGGCTTAGATACTTGAAATGTAGAAGAACATAGAAAGTGGGTCATTATTGAGTAAATAGTGACATAATTGAATGATAGTGGAATTGAATTATGTAAGTTGAAGAGTTGTGATTATGAATACTTTATAATGATGTGTATATCATGAAGCAAGCATTAAATGCATGAAAACACAAAGATGAGCTATAAGTAGAAATATGGGAAAAATTGGAGGAAAATGGTGGATTTTGCTAAATATGCATAAATGATGATTGTTGATTGTGATACGGTGAGTAGTATTGTGAATGTTGGGAGTTGATATAGAACATGGGAAAAGTAGTATAAACAAAGGAAGTGCTGCCCAAATTTTCCTAGAATTAACGATGCGTTCTTGTAGTCAATTAACTAATGTTAATTAGAATTCTCTCATGAAGGTAACGACGTGCTATTGAAGGAGAAAAAGTGAGCGATAGCTTAGTTAAACGACCAAGGTATGTGAGGCTAGTCCTTTCCTTCTAATGGCATGAATCCTATAGCGTAAACTCTTTATCCTCTGCATTAGTTTAAATTTTTCGAAAAGTTAAGAGCCTACATTCATAAATGTCTATATAAGATAAGAGATACGATGTGATGATGCTATATTGATAATGAGGTTATTTTTTTCCTACACTCACTTTATGTACTAGTTCCTTCAAGGTGAGGCAGAATGTCAATAATTGCTCCATAATGATATCGGGGGATCACCACCTTACGTCACCCCGATAGAGTAGAAATGATCTTGAGCTTCATGCATGTACTATGATAAGATAAGCATGTTTTGATAAGTATATGATAGTAAGCATTTTATGATGAGCATGACATGATTGCATTACACCGGGCCTAGTTGGTCGGGCAGTCACCACCAAGGCGGGCAGCTATACAGATACACCATGACCTTTTGGAATGGGCAGACACCACTAGTGGGCGGCATGAGATGGTACCCCGGACGCGGGAGGCCTGGACGCGGGCTAATGTTATTGATTATCACACCGTTCTAACATGGACGGGCAGCTTGCATATTATGCATATATGATATGATGATGAGTATGAGTAAGACAACATGCATTACTTTCCATATGATTGTTATTCAGATCCAGATGTTTCATATCGATGTTCTCATTATATTATTAATGTATTTCTTCATTGTTTATGCCTCACATACTCAGTACAATATTCGTACTGACGTCCGTTTTCTTTGGACGTTGTGTTCATGCGCACAGGTACACAAGGAGGTGAGCTTGGCCCAGATCCTCAGTAGCTATCAGCTGATAGAGAGCACTCCATTGTTCGGAGGTGCTTATGGTTATTCTTTTGGTACATATGTGTATTTTTGGGCATGACGGAGTCTTGTTTCGCCTATGTATATAGTATGTCAGTAGAGGCTCGTAGATACGCAGTGTGGGTTATATAGTCTCACATGATGTTTTTATGTATATATGTATATATGTTATTTTGATAGCCGAAAGGAAAATAAGTATAAAGCATTTATGTTTCTATAAAATATATGCTATCTTACACTTCCTTGAATAAAAATTGCAAAAGAGCATTAGATGAGTAAGATGAGTAGTAAAGTGAGCAGTGCTCGGTAGCTAGCTCCGGGTACCCGTCACGGCCCCTAGTTGGGTCGTGACAATTACTCATCATATAAGGAATTTAGTACAATCGTAACATATCGAGAATCATGAGCTTAGTAGCTTTTAAAGATAGAACCATTTGGAGGACATCATAGGCTCATGGAAGAATAGATATTTGGCCAAGGAATCATGCCTTATGAAAGAAGGTTTAGCCTTACACACCTTTCCGTTCAACTATTCTATCACTAGCACGTTCTCCTTCAATGCTCACGTTTCTACCTTCATTAGAGTTATACTGTCATTAGAAAATCGATAGCTTAGCATAAATGACTAAAGCTAGAGAAAATTGGACAGCATCTCCTTTGTTTATACGACTTCCTCCATGTCATATATCAACTCCCAAAAATCAATAATAACATTCACAACATCATAACAATAGTCTTTATTCACCTACATTATCCTTACTTCTCAATTCACTTCCAATCATCCACATCCATGATCATAGCACACTATTACATTCATTCATATACAATGTCCATCCCATGTTCGTAACCTCATTTATAACGTAACCATAATCACAACATATCAAGAATCATGACTCAATCCAAGCTATTACTCAAAAATGACACGATTCCCACATTCATGACCCATTTTCTATATTCTTCTACAATCCAAGTGTTTCAACTTTTCAATACCTTAAACAACATGGAAATACCATAAAACTTACCTTAGATGGTGTAGGAATTACCCTTGGGCGGAAACACTTCACTTGAGCAAAACCCTAGTTTCACCTTCACTCGGATTCCTTGTCTTGGATGAACTTTAATGGGTTCTTACACTTGATTCTCTTGGTTTGATGAAGTTGTTCACTAATAACCCTTGAATTCTTGTGGGAGAAGTGTGGAGAAATGTTCTAGAGAGAAGGGGAGGGAAGGGGAAATGAAATGAAATAACTTGGACCCCTTATTAATAATACTCAAATCTGTCCCGACCATTTTCTACGGACCAACATACGATCCGTATAAATTTCACTGACCGTATGTCTGACCGTAGATTTGTTCCAGTGAGGCTGACCATCTAGGCTGAATATACGGCCAAATATACGGCCAGTATAATTTATACGACCAGTATGTTGGGTCGTATAATGCCAAGTTCTTCCGAACTCATTCTCGTCGACTCGTTTGATCTCCAATCCTTATGAAACCTTCTCAACACTTGTTTATCACCTCGTTAACAATCTAAGGGATGTTATAACTCTGCTCCAAAGCATCAATAATCATCATTAACTTGTTATTCGTAAATCCTTTCTGATACATATCGTATGCCTTACCTTCTCTTGGCAAACATTCTCCTCTTACCTCGAATGTCTTTGAAATCTTAATTAGGGTCATCAAATGTCATTCCTTACTTATTGAAATACCGTAAACTTCATGCTCTTCGTTAGTCTATTCACTGTGTATCAACAAAAAATTTTCGAGGTGTAACGGACTCGATCCATAGATTACTTGCTCAGGGACTGCATAGAGGAGCTCCATTTGATCCGGAGCTGTAGCTGTTGGTATTATTATTTTTTGTACATACATATGGGCATGGCAGGGCCCTGTACCATCTATATGATGTTACATACTCTCTTTAATGGCTCGTAGAGAGTTGTGTATGGTTAGATGTCTTTTATCCTTGTCGGCTTATATTTTGTATATCATTTTGTTAGCCTCGTCGGCTTGTGTATATGTATATGGGCATAGTTGTTGATGATGATATAAATGTTTCGTTGCCTAATGAGATCAGTATCATTGCTTTATAGAAATCATCCGTAGGCCATGTGGCTCACCTAGATGTGAATATGAATGTACGCTAAGAGGTGCCCGGGTAGGTTAGCACCGGGTCCTAGTCATGGCCCTCCGGTTGGGTCGTGACACCCTGTCTACCTGTGGGCATGAACACAATGTCCATAAAAAGAAAGGACGTCAGTACGAACAATGTACTGAGTATGTAAGACATATATGATAAGATAATAAGGAGATATAGAAAGCATAAGAACAAAAGATACCTGTAACTGCTTGCCTCTTGAGGCGGAATCATGCATGCTCACTTTTACCTTTAAAACATATCACACATACATACATAAGCTGTTATAGCCCGTATTTCGTACGTTCGGACATTCCAAGGTAGTCGTGGTAAGTTAAAGGTAAAAAGAGAAGAGAACTCTAGGAAATAAAGAAAGGAGAATGTGGCTATTTCATAAGTGAAGGGGGCAAAGTGTAAATAGGGAAGGGCTAAAGTGTAAAAAAAAGAGAAGACACTTGGTCTTCTTTGACAAAGTAAGAAAATTCAAAAAAAGAAAAGAAAAGTCAAGAAAAAAGAAGAAAGTTCTAGAGAGGGGCATGTGCCCCTCACATGCTTGGGTATATATATATATATATATATGAGCTTGTCTTCCAATTCAAGAAAAAAGAAGAAGAACAAAAGAAAAAAAAAAAGATGAAGAGAGTGCAAGGGTTTCGGCCATGGCTCTAGAAATTTAGCCATGGGAAATTGACCAAGGAAAATTATTTTCTCCTAGCTTTTCTACTAATTGGAAGATGCTCTTTTACATGGTGAAGTTGTTGGAGCAAGTAAGACACTTATATGGACAATTCATGAATCTTAACCAAGCGGAGAAGTTGACCGTGTGTATGTAGTATGTTGGCCGTGCATATGTTATGTGGTATAGAAAGAATGGATTAATTTATGAAGTATGTTGGTTGTTGTTGTAACGTATAGAAATGAATGGAAAACTCATGAAAGTATGCATGTTGTGGTGGAGGCCGAACATGGTGATATTTTGGCAAATTGTAGTGAATTAATTCTACTTAATGTTTTAGTTGTTGTATTGAGAATTTCATGGTGAAAAATGAAGGTTTGGTGATTTAAGATGAAGTTGTAATCGTTATCGGAATAATGAAGAAATAATGCGACGCTAGCTTGAATTCGTATATTGCATAAGTAAGGTTGTCAATGCATGGTTGTTGATGAGAATTGTGAACCTAAAATAAGAGAAATGTGTTGTTAATTGTTATTGTTTTTGTTGGAGTTGGAGAGTGTTGAAGGAAGTAGTATGTTAATTGAAACTATTATTATGATTGTTGGCATTGTTGTTGATAGTTTGGCCGGGTTGAATTCCCGGGATTGTTGTTGATTAGAATTGGCCAAGTTGAACTTGGTGGGATGGTACATCTACAGGGGAAATGCTGCCGAAATTTTGGCAGACAAAGTGTTACTTCAAAGAATCAACTTGTAAAGGCTCTAATCAAGTTTTGGTAAACATGATCAATTTGTAGATTTTGGCGGATTTCGAACGTGAATTTGGAGTCGCATAAGAAGCAGAAAAGGTATGTAAGGCTTCACCCTTCCTTCTATGGCATGTCTTAGATGTAATATGTTGGATATGAGCCTCGGGGATAACTCTATTCCCCGGAATCCGCACCTAAAGTTTTCCCTTTTTCCTTCAGTAGAATTGAATTAAAAAGTGTGCAAAATATTGGAAGAATATCCTAAACCTCTAGAACTCGCATAAATAGGACCCGATGACCCTAAACCCTCACAAGTAACGCCATGATATGGAATATATGTAAACTTGGTACGCCGCCTCATTTGATCCGAGGTGGGCCCACTGTTTCCCGGATTTACCTTATTACTCCACTTAACTTACTTTGATGCTGAATCCAAAAGAAACCTTCGATCCTTATTCCATTACCAAACGACAAGTACTATACCTATCCCAACGAGAATACTTCCATGATGATAATGATAACGATGATGTCAGAAAAGAGAATATGCCTAAGTTAAGTACGACAAGAATGATCTCACGACTAAGAGTCTTGAGCTAAGAATCCAATGTGAATATGGAAGTGTTATACTGGTTTCTAAAAGTCTTCAAAGCATATGGATTAATGGTTATAATGCCTATGATCGTATTCTATGTCTCCTCTTAAAGCTGTCTTCCGTCTATAGTCTCGCCTTATAATTATCGTTCCTTCAAGGTGAGACAAGTGACCCGATTATTCTATAGTGTAATCGGAGGATTTCGACCTTACGTCACTCCGATGGACACACGACTTTCTTTGGGATCTCATGCATGCCAATTGTATGACATATGAATATGAAGTGAATATGTATATGTATATGTATATGGGGAAGGGGAAGGGCCACTGTTATATCACCACCAGATTCAGCTGGATTCCATCCCGGACGCGGGATACCCGGACGCGGGATTATGGGAGAGCCGGATACGGCGTCTGTATTTGTGATATTTATATACAATATGTTGGGATACTGTTGGGGAGGGGGTGGGAGAGCCGATGTACTCGGCATCTGTGAATGTGAATAAAGGACACCGTTTTCTGAAGTGTTCTGTTTTCTGAGCATGTAAATAAGAAGCACCGTTTTTCTGAAAAAGAAACTAAGCATGCGTGGCATCCGCAGAAAAGCATTCATATGCACAGGTTACATTTGTCCCAGGATAAGCTCCATATGTCTATTCTGATGTTATTCATACTGTATATTCCTTTATTATGGTACTAGTCATGCTTTACATACTCAGTATATTACTCGTACTGACCCCTCTTCTTCGGGGGCTGCGTTCATGCCGCGCAGGTACTCCCAGATGATCAGAAGACTTTACTGAAGATGTTCCAGCGGAGATGGCGAACTCCACTTGTCCCGGAGGATTGCCAAGTCCAAGTATATGCTATGAAGTTCTGTTCTACGTTAGAGACTTTGCAGACAGAGTCGTGGGTATAGAGTGTCATCATTGGTAGACGGCTTCACCAGTAAAATGCTATTACTGTGTTTCATGTCACGGGTCCCACAGATGATAGACTTTACATATGAAGAATTGTTTTTTTTTAGAGCTTACTATGTATTTATTCCTTAATTGATACAAGAGTGTGTCTATGTAATAAGAGTCAGCGGGTTCGCTCGGCTCCGGATATGGGGTCGGGTGCCCATCACACCTTAGTAAAGTCAGGGTGTGACAAAGTGGTATCAGAGCAGGTCGGTCCAAGGGTTGTGTGCAAAGTCGTGTCCAGTAGGGTCCTGTTATGGGTGTGAAGCCGGCCACATTTATAAACAGGAGGCTGCGGGGCATCTAGGAAATGTTGACCTTCTTTCTGTCTCAGATCGTGCGATAGAGCCCAGTCATAGGAAGTAGGATTCCCTATACTAACCGTCGATTTTCGCAGACGCCTAGTGGTGACGGAAGAAGACAAGTGACAAGATGGCAAGTTACAAAGGAAAGCCTGGATAATTGTTTTGTTACTCGGAACTGGAACTCCTGGACGGTGGGAATATGATATATAGTAGCATGTTCTGTGAAGTATTATTGATATTTGTTACGTACAGACTGTGAAGAGTAGGAATGGTAAAGGAGATTCTGTAAGAATGGATACGCCTAACAGGAAGGCGCGTGGAAAGGAAATATTGCAAACCGGCAATAGGTGAGATGCGTTGTTCCAGAAAGGTTATGGGTTTGGCATGACGACGAAGGTGCGATTACTACAATCGGGAATCTAGAAGTCCAGGATAGGAGTTGGCCATAAGGTGAGCGTTGGAAACCAAGAAGGGCAAAATAGTAATTATACAAGAAAGGACGTGTTACGGAAATGTCCCGGAATCTGTAAGACTTCGAATTGCCCCAGAACAGGTAATAAAAGTCAGGTGAGGAAGCTGACGCGAAAATATCCGCATTAAAACACCGAACTCCAGTGAAATCTTTGGGTTAAGCGTGCTCAGGTGGGAGCAATTCAATGATGGGTGACCCCTGGGAAGTTGGTGAGAAATTCTATAAATTGAGACATAAGAGACAAATTGAAAGCCAGGGTATTTAAGGAAAATTAGAGTGTATGGGATGGCTGGAAACCTTAAGAGGACGCGTAAGACGAGGTGGATTAGCTCGGTAAAGAGACAGGGAGTACATTACAGCCCTAGAATTAGGATAGGCTTGAACAGCATTTGGATGTACTTCGTGGCTTAGCTGAAAGTAATCATATACATATATATGTGAGGATGTAGGATATTTCAAAATGATTGTATAGGTGAATCTCAGAGTTCCAGTAACCGGCACTATGGTAAGGAGGGCATTAATCAAACAAAGAAATCGAAGCCCGTGGGATAGCGAAAGTAAATGGTATTGGTGTTATAAGGTAAGCTATTAGTGCCTCTGCGACAGATTAAGACCGGAGTATCTAATACATTAATAGTTGGAAAGGAAAAAGAGTGAGCTAATGGAAAAACAAGGAGACCAGAGGGCACGAAAGGGTGAACGATAAGGAAATCGTAGTGAAAGAAAAGTAAGAAAATCTAGCAAGGGAAACCCCGAGGGAAACTATCGACAAGACACGAGACTACTTGGGCCAAGAATTTAAAAAGATAGGTGTGAGAAGGGACAGAGTGTGGCAATATAGATCAAAAGGAAAAAAAATGTGAAGTCTGAGGACCGATCCCAATAAGTATGGCCAAAGGAATAGTTCACAAGCTTTAGAACCCATATGAAGAAATAGCAAGAGAAGGAAGGTACTCGAAGACGGTTAGCGTATAAGGAGCCCCCTAAAGGGGGGGAGACCATATTATAGTGGACCTAAAAAGGGATTGCAACACTATTAAGTGTAAGAAAAGGGAATCTATTAGCTTGGAATCAGAGTTCAAAATATGTCAGCGTGTCGTAAGAATACTTGGGAGAAGAATAGAAGCGAAATAACAATGAATATACTAAGAGATAGACTTGAGGATAAAGAAATAGCCTACGAATACATTGAATCGTTAAGTAAGGATTGTGTACTAAGACATGGTTTCCGTTAAGGTGCGGTGACGAGACAATAGTAGAAAAGGAAGGACCCGGAAAAAACAAGGATAATGAGGTGACGCAGTGAGTTAGAAAAATCTATGACATGGAGCAGTGACTCATGAAAAGTCAAGGAGTTCGATTACAAGGAAAATAAGGTAAAGGATAAGGAACGAGCATAATGGAGAGAGCAGCTATAAAAGAAACCCATGACATGGAATGAGGACTCATGTAAAGATCCAAAGGTCTGATAACAAGGAAAGTAGGATAACTGATATAGAATGGACATGGAGAAAAAAAGGGCAACCATAAAGGAACCCCCTCCCGAAGTGCTACAAGACCCCACAAGGTCAGTTGAACATTCGAGGACGAATGTTCTAAAGGGGGGGAGGATGTTATAGCCCGTATTTCGTACGTTCGGACATTCCAAGGTAGTCGTGGTAAGTTAAGGGTAAAAAGAGAAGACAACTCTAGGAAATAAAGAAAGGAGCATGTGGCCATTTCATAAGTGAAGGGGGCAAAATGTAAATAGGGAAGGGCTAAAGTGTAAAAAAAAGAGAAGACACTTGGTCTTCTTTGACCAAGTAAGAAAATTCAAAAAATGAAAAGAAAGGTCAAGAAAAAAGAAGATAGTTCTAGAGAGGGGCATGTGCTCCTCACATGCTTGGGTATATATATATATATATATATATATATATATATATATATATATGAGCTTGTCTTCCAATTCAAGAAAAAAGAAGAAGAACAAAAGAAAAAAAAATGATGAAGAGAGTGCAAGGGTTTCGGCCATGGCTCTAGAAATTTAGCCATGGGAAATTGACCAAGGAAAATTATTTTCTCCTAGATTTTCTACTAATTGGAAGATGCTCTTTAACATGGTGAAGTTGTTGGAGCAAGCAAGACACTTATATGGACAATTCATGAACCTTAACCAAGAGGAGAAGTTGAGGAAGAAAGGTGAGTTTTAATCTTGTTTTATGTGTTATGAAGGGTTTATATGTGTTGTAGTATTCTAAGATGGAAGTTTGCATGATGAATATGTAAGTATGCATGTGGCCGAATGGAAGGGGTATAATGTAGATGTGACAAATCGATTTTATCTAGTAATTTGATTGTTGAGTTGTGAATTCTATGATGTGAAATGAATGAAAACCATGAGACCTTGCATGTTGTGTGTTGGCCGTGTGTATGTAGTATGTTGGCCGTGCATATGTTATGTGGTATAGAAAGAATGGATTAATTTATGAAGTATGTTGGTTGTTGTTGTAACTTATAGAAATGAATGGAAAACTCATGAAAGTATGCATGTTGTGGTGGAGGCCGAACATGGTGATATTTTGGCAAATTGTAGTGAATTAATTCTACTTAATGTTTTAGTTGTTGTATTGAGAATTTCATGGTGAAAAATGAAGGTTTGGTGATTTAAGATGAAGTTGTAATCGTTATCGAAATAATGAAGAAATAATGCGACGCTAGCTTGAATTCTTATATTGCATAAGTAAGGTTGTCAATGCATGGTTGTTGATGAGAATTGTGAACCTAAAATAAGAGAAATGTGTTGTTAATTGTTATTGTTTTTGTTGGAGTTGGAGAGTCTTGACTGTATGATAATTGAAACTATTATTATGATTGTTGGCATTGTTGTTGATAGTTTGGCCGGGTTGAATTCCCGGGATTGTTGTTGATTAGAATTGGCCAAGTTGAACTTGGTGGGATGGTACATTTACAGGGGAGATGCTGCCGAAATTTCGGCAGACAAAGTGTTACTTCAAAGAACCAACTTCTAAAGGCTCTAATCAAGTTTTGGTAAACATGACCAATTTGTAGATTTTGGCGGATTTGGAACGTGAATTTGGAGTCGCATAAGAAGCAGAAAAGGTATGTAAGGCTTCACCCTTCCTTCTATGGCATGTCTTAGATGTAATATGTTGGATATGAGCCTCGGGGATAACTCTATTCCCCGAAATCCGCACCTAAAGTTTTCCCTTTTTCCTTCAGTAGAATTGAATTAAAAAGTGTGCAAAATATTGGAAGATTGTCCTAAACCTCTAGAACTCGCATAAATAGGACCCGATGACCCTAAACCCTCACAAGTAACGCCATGATATGTAATATATGTAAACTTGTTACGCTGCCTAGTTTGATCCGACGTGGGCCCACTGTTTCCCGGATTTACCTTATTACTCCACTTGACTTACTTTGATGCTGAATCCAAAAGAAACCTTCGATCCTTATTCCATTACCAAACGACAAGTACTATACCTATCCCAACGAGAATACTTCCATGATGATAATGATAACGATGATGTCAGAAAAGAGAATATGCCTAAGATAAGTACGACAAGAATGATCTCACGACTAAGAGTCTTGAGCTAAGAATCCAATGTGAATATGGAAGTGTTATACTAGTTTCTAAAAGTCTTCAAAGCATATGGATTAATGGTTATAATGCCTATGATCGTATTCTATGTCTCCTCTTAAAGCTGTCTTCCGTCTATAGTCTCGCCTTATAATTATCGTTCCTTCAAGGTGAGACAAGTGACCCGATTATTCTATAGTGTAATCGGAGGATTTCGACCTTACGTCACTCCGATGGACACACGACTTTCTTTGGGCTCTCATGCATGCCAATTGTATGACATATGAATATGAAGTGAATATGTATATGTATATGTATATGGGGAAAGGGAAGGGCCACTGTTATATCACCACCTGATTCAGCTGGATTCCATCCCGGACGCGGGATACCCGGACGCGGGATTATGGGAGAGCCGGATACGGCGTCTGTATTTGTGATATTTATATACAATATGTTGGGATACTGTTGGGGAGGGGGTGGGAGAGCCGATGTACTCGGCGTCTATGAATGTGAATAAAGGACACCGTTTTCTGAAGTGTTCTGTTTTCTGAGCATGTAAATAAGAAGCACCGTTTTTCTGAAAAAGAAACTAAGCATGCGTGGAATCCGCAGAAAATCATTCATATGCACAGGTTACATTTGTCCCAGGATAAGCTCCATATGTCTATTCTGATGTTATTCACACTGTATATTCCTTTATTATGGTACTAGTCATGCTTTACATACTCAGTACATTACTCGTACTGACCCCTCTTCTTCGGGGGCTGCGTTCATGCCGCGCAGGTACTCCCAGATGATCAGAAGACTTTACTGAAGATGTTCCAGCGGAGATGGCGAACTCCACTTGTCCCGGAGGATTGCCAAGTCCAAGTATATGCTATGAAGTTCTGTTCTACGTTAGAGACTTTGCAGACAGAGTCATGGGTATAGAGTGTCAGCATTGGTAGACGGCTTCACCAGTAAAATGCTATTATTGTGTTTCATGTCACGGGTCCCACAGATGATAGACTTTACATATGAAGAATTTTTTTTTTTTTGAGAGCTTACTATGTATTTATTCCTTAACTGATACAAGACTGTGTCTATGTAATAAGAGTCAGCGGGTTCGCTCGGCTCCAGATATGGGGTCGGGTGCCCATCACACCTTAGTAAAGTCAGGGTGTGACAAAGTGGTATCAGAGCAGGTCGGTCCAAGGGTTATCTGCAAAGTCGTGTCTAGCAGGGTCCTGTTTATGGGTGTGAAGCCGGCCACATTTATAAACAGGAGGCTGCGGGGCATCTAGGAAATGTTGACCTTCTTTCTGTATCAGATCGTGCGATAGAGCCCAGTCATAGGAAGTAAGATTCCCTATACTAACCGTCGATTTTCGCAAACGCCTAGTGGTGACGGAAGAAGACAAGTGACGAGATGGCAAGTTACAAAGGAAAGCCTGGATAATTGTTTTGTTACTCGGAACTGGAACTCCTGGACGGTGGGAATATGATATATAGTCTCATGTTCTGTGAAGTATTATTGATATTTGTTACGTACAGACTGTGAAGAGTAGGAATGGTAAAGGAGATTCTGTAAGAATGGATACGCCTAACAGGAAGGCGCGTGGAAAGGAAATATTGCAAACCGGCAATAGGTGAGATGCGTTGTTCCAGAAAGGTTATGGGTTTGGCATGACGACGAAGGTGCGATTACTACAATCGGGAATCTAGAAGTCTAGGATAGGAGTTGGCCATAAGGTGAGCGTTGGAAACCAAGAAGGGCAAAATAGTAATTATACAAGAAAGGACGTGTTACGGAAATGTCCCGGAATTTGTAAGACTTCGAATTGCCCCAGAACAGGTAATAAAAGTCAGGTGAGGAAGCTGACGCGAAAATATCCGCATTAAGACACCGAACTCCAGTGAAGTATTTGGGTTAAGCGTGCTCAGGTGGGAGCAATTCAATGATGGGTGACCCCTGGGAAGTTGGTGAGAAATTCTATAAATTGAGACATAAGAGACAAATTGAAAGCCAGGGTATTTAAGGAAAATTAGAGTGTATGGGATGGCTGGAAACCTTAAGAGGACGCGTAAGACGAGGTGGATTAGCTCGGTAAAGAGACAGGGAGTACATTACAGCCCTAGAATTAGGATAGGCTTGAACAGCATTTGGATGTACTTCGTGGGTTAGATGAAAGTAATCATATACATATATATGTGAGGATGTAGGATATTTCAAAATGATTGTATAGGTGAATCTCAGAGTTCCAGTAACCGGCACTATGGTAAGGAGGGCATTAATCAAACAAAGAAATCGAAGCCCGTGGGATAGCGAAAGTAAATGGTATTGGTGTTATAAGGTAAGCTATTAGTGCCTCTGCGACAGATTAAGACTGGAGTATCTAATACATTAATAGTTGGAAAGGAAAAAGAGTGAGCTAATGGAAAAACAAGGAGACCAGAGGGCACGAAAGGGTGAACGATAAGGAAATCGTAGTGAAAGAAAAGTAAGAAAATCTAGCAAGGGAAACCCCGAGGGAAACTATCGACAAGACACGAGACTACTTGGGCCAAGAATTTAAAAAGATAGGTGTGAGAAGGGACAGAGTGTGGCAATATAGATCAAAAGGAAAAAAAATGTGAAGTCTGAGGACCGATCCCAATAAGTATGGCCAAAGGAATAGTTCACAAGCTTCAGAACCCATATGAAGAAATAGCAAGAGAAGGAAGGTACTCGAAGACGGTTAGCATATAAGGAGCCCCCTAAAGGGGGGGAGACCATATTATAGTGGACCTAAAAAGGGATTGCAACACTATTAAGTGTAAGAAAAGGGAATCTATTAGCTTGGAATCAGAGTTCAAAATATGTCAGCGTGTCTCAAGAATACTTGGGAGAAGAATAGAAGCGAAATAACAATGAATATACTAAGAGATAGACTTGAGGATAAAGAAATAGCCTACGAATACATTGAATCGTTAAGTAAGGATTGTGTACTAAGACATGGTTTCCGTTAAGGTGCGGTGACGAGACAATAGTAGAAAAGGAAGGACCCGGAAAGAACAAGGATAATGAGGTGACGCAGTGAGTTAGAAAAATCTATGACATGGAGCAGTGACTCATGAAAAGTCAAGGAGTTCGATTACAAGGAAAATAAGGTAAAGGATAAGGAACGAGCATGATGGAGAGAGCAGCTATAAAACAAACCCATGACATGGAATGAGGACTCATGTAAAGATCCAAAGGTTTGATAACAAGGAAAGTAGGATAACTAATATAGAATGGACATGGAGAAAAAAAGGAGCATGTGGCCATTTCATAAGTGAAGGGGGAAAAATGTAAATAGCAAAGGGATAAAGTGTAAAAAAAAGAGAAGACACTTGGTCTTCTTTGACCAAGTAAGAAAATTCAAAAAAAGAAAAGAAAAGTCAAGAAAAAAGAAGAAAGTTCTAGAGAGGGGCATGTGCTCCTCACATTCTTGGGTATATATATATATATATATATATATATATGAGCTTGTCTTCCAATTCAAGAAAAAAGAAGAAGAACAAAAGAAAAAAAAAAGATGAAGAGAGTGCAAGGGTTTCGGCCATGGCTCTAGAAATTTAGCCATGGGAAATTGACCAAGGAAAATTATTTTCTCCTAGCTTTTCTACTAATTGGAAGATGCTCTTTAACATGGTGAAGTTGTTGGAGCAAGCAAGACACTTATATGGACAATTCATGAACCTTAACCAAGCGGAGAAGTTGAAGAAGAAAGGTGAGTTTTAATCTTGTTTTATGTGTTATGAAGGGTTTATATGTGTTTTAGTATTCTAAGATGGAAGTTTGCATGATGAATATGTAAGTATGCATGTGGCCGAATGGAAGGGGTATAATGTAGATGTGACAAATCGATTTTATCTAGTAATTTGATTGTTGCGTTGTGAATTCTATGATGTGAAATGAATGAAAACCATGAGACCTTGCATGTTGTGTGTTGGCCGTGTGTATGTAGTATGTTGGCCGTGCATATGTTATATGGTATAGAAAGAATGGATTAATTTATGAAGTATGTTGGTTGTTGTTGTAACGTATAGAAATGAATGGAAAACGCATGAAAGTATGCATGTTGTGGTGGAGGCCGAACATGGTGATATTTTGGCAAATTGTAGTGAATTAATTCTACTTAATGTTTTAGTTGTTGTATTGAGAATTTCATGGTGAAAAATGAAGGTTTGGTGATTTAAGATGAAGTTGTAATCGTTATCGGAATAATGAAGAAATAATGCGACGCTAGCTTGAATTCGTATATTGCATAAGTAAAGTTGTCAATGCATGGTTGTTGATGAGAATTGTGAACCTAAAATAAGAGAAATGTGTTGTTAATTGTTATTGTTTTTGTTGGAGTTGGAGAGTGTTGAAGGAAGTAGTATGTTAATTGAAACTATTATTATGATTGTTGGCATTGTTGTTGATAGTTTGGCCGGGTTGAATTCCCGGGATTGTTGTTGATTAGAATTGGCCAAGTTGAACTTGGTGGGATGGTACATTTACAGGGGAGATGCTGCCGAAATTTCGGCAGACAAAGTGTTACTTCAAAGAATCAACTTCTAAAGGCTCTAATCAAGTTTTGGTAAACATGACCAATTTGTAGGTTTTGGCGGATTTGGAACGTGAATTTGGAGTCGCATAAGAAGCAGAAAAGGTATGTAAGGCTTCAGCCTTCCTTCTATGGCATGTCTTAGATGTAATATGTTGGATATGAGCCTCGGGGATAACTCTATTCCCCAGAATCCGCACCTAAAGTTTTCCCTTTTTCCTTCAGTAGAATTGAATTAAAAAGTGTGCAAAATATTGGAAGAATGTCCTAAACCTCTAGAACTCGCATAAATAGGACCCGATGACCCTAAACCCTCACAAGTAACGCCATGATATGTAATATATGTAAACTTGGTACGCCGCCTCATTTGATCCCAGGTGGGCCCACTGTTTCCCGGATTTACCTTATTACTCCACTTGACTTAGTTTGATGCTGAATCCAAAAGAAACCTTCGATCCTTATTCCATTACCAAGCGACAAGTACTGTACCTATCCCAACGAGAATACTTCCATGATGATAATGATAACGATGATGTTAGAAAAGAGAATATGCCTAAGATAAGTACGACAAGAATGATCTCACGACTAAGAGTCTTGAGCTAAGAATCCAATGTGAATATGGAAGTGTTATACTAGTTTCTAAAAGTCTTCAAAGCATATGGATTAATGGTTATAATGCCTATGATCGTATTCTATGTCTCCTCTTAAAGCTGTCTTCCGTTGATAGTCTCGCCTTATAATTATCGTTCCTTCAAGGTGAGACAAGTGACCCGATTATTCCATAGTGTAATCGGAGGATTTCGACCTTACGTCACTCCGATGGACACACGACTTTCTTTGGGCTCTCATGAATGCCAATTGTATGACATATGTGTCACACCCCGACTTTACTAGGGTGTGATGGGCACCCGACCCCATATCTGGAGCCGAGCGAACCCGCTGACTCTTATTACATAGATAAACTCTTGTATCAATTAAGAAATAAATACATGGTAAGCCCTCCAATATTATTTTTTTCATAAGTAATGTCTATCATCATATGGGACCCGCGACATGAAACGTAATAACATTGTGACGGGTGAAGCCGTCTACCAAGCTGACACTCTATACTCATGACTCTGTCTGCAAAGTCTCTAACATTGAACAAACACCATAGCTCATATACTCTGACTCGGCAGCACTCCAGAACAAGTGGAGCCTGCCAACTCCGCTGGAACATCTTCTATGATAACTGTGGCTCAGCTGGTGTACCTGCGCGGCATGAACGCAGCCCCCGAAGAAGAGGGGTCAGTACGAGTAATGTACTGAGTATGTAAGGCATGAATAGTGACATAATAAAGGAATATACAGTATGAACAATAACAGAATAGACATATGGAGCTTATCTTGGAACAGATGTAACCTGTACATAGGAATGCCTTTCTGCAGATGTCATGCATGCTTAGTTTCGTTTTTTAGGGAAACGGTGTTTCTTATTTACATATACAGAAAAACAGAACATTTCAGAAAACGGTGTCCTTCATTTACATTCACAGACGCCGAGTACATCGGCTCTCCCACCCCCCTCCCCAACAGTGTCCCAATATATATATATATATATATATCATAAATACAGACGCCGTATCCGGCTCTCCCATATCCCGCGTCCGGGCATCCCGCGTCCGGGACGAAATCCAGCTGAATCAGGTGGTGATATAACAGTGGCCCTTCCCCCTTTTCCCCATGTACATATACATATACATATTCACATTCATATACATATGTCATACAACTGGCATGCATGAGAGCCCAAAGAAGTCATGTGTCCATCGGAGTGACGTAAGGTCGGTGACCTCCGATTACATTATGGAATACTCATGGTCACTTTGTCTCACCTTGAAGGAACGAGTATTTTAAGGCGAGACTACCAACGGAAAATAGCCTTAAGAGAGAGCATAGAATGAAATCATGGGCATTATATCCGTCAATTCATATTCTTTGAAGTCTTTTAGAAACTAGTGTCATAGCTACGGAATAAAATTAAGGTTCAAGAACTAGTATAACACTTTCATATTCACATTGGATTTTTAGCTCAAGGCCCTTAGTCGTGGAATCATTCTTGTCGTACTTATCATAGGCATATTCTCTTTTCTGACATTATCGTTATCATTATCGTCATGGAAGTATTCTCGTTGGGATAGGTACAGTACTTGTCATTTGGTAATGGAATAAGGATCGAAGGTTTCTTTTGGATTCAGCTTCAAAATAAATCAAACGGAACAATAAGGAAAATCCGGGGACCATGGGCCCACCTCATTTTGCACACTTTTTAGTTCAATTCTACTGATTGAAAAAGAGAAAACTTTAGGCGCGGATTCCGGAGAATAGAGTTGTCCCCGAGGCTCGTATTCGACCTATTATGTCTAAGACATGCCAAAGAAGAAAGGGTGAAGCCTTACATACCCTTTTCCGCTCCTTACGCTTCTCCAAATTCACGTTCCAAATTCGCCAAAATCTACAATTAGGTCACATTTACCAAACCTTGGTTAAAGCATTTGAAAGTTGATTCTCAAAGAAACACTTTGTCTGCCGAAATTTCGGCAGCACTTCCCCTGTAAATACACCATCCCCAAAAATCTAATATGACTAATTTCAATCAACAACAATCCGGGAATTTGACCCGGCCAAACCAACAACAATACTAGCAATCATTTTAGCAACACTTCAACATTCAATTCTATTCAATTCAATTCAACTCGATTCAATTCAATTCAATTCATATGACTTTCAAAGCACTTTAATCAACATACTATTTCGTCCAACACCTTCCAAATTCATAAACTACATCAACATTCCGCACATTGACAACATTAACCACAATAACACAAGAACTATATGAAAATCACATTATCTCCTCCAACAACTTACAACCGACTCCAACTTCATTTTCAATCATTAAATTCTCATTTTTCATCATAGAATCTATAACAACAACACTAAAATATCAATTAGAGTTAAGGCACCACAACTTGCCAAAGCATACCCCATTCGGCTACAACAACTACATTCATATTTTCATGAAATTTTCCATGGTTTCTATACATTACAACAACAAGCAACATACTACATAGAATTAACTCAATCTTCTCTTCAATACAACATATATACACGGCCAACACTACTCCATACGGCTACCATTCCAACATATTACATTCATGGTTTTTCATTCATTTTACATTATGGATTTCACAACACCACAATCCAACTACCAAAATAAAATCAATTCATCTTTTCTATACCATGCAACACATTTTCGGCCAAACACCATACATATTCATATTTCATGAATTTCATGGATTTCTTCATTCTACCACACTCATAATCACCCATAACATATAAAAGAAGGTTAAGTTCTTACCTTTTCCTCTCAAGCTTCCTCTTAGTCAAGGTTATGGATTTGTTCAAGTGAAGGATTTTCTTGCTCCAACAACTCTTCCGTGTTGTAAAGGACCTTCCATTTAGTAGGAAGGCTAGAAGAATATAAAAAAAAAATCTTGGTCACCTTCCATGGCCAACCATGGCCGAATCTCTCTCCCTCTCTTCTTCTTTCTTTTTCTTTCTTTCTTCCTTTCTAGTTCCTTCCATTAAAAGATGACTCTTATATTTATATATATACATGTCTTCCACCAATTTTCCATATTTATAATTTGGCCCCTCAAAATAAGAATATAGCCACATGATCCCTCTCTAGAAATTTCTTCCATTTTCTTGATTTTTACTTTTCTTTGCTTGACTTTTCTCACTTGGTCAAAGAAGACCAAGTGTCTTCCCTTTTACACTTTAGTCCATCCATATTTATACTTTGCCCCCTTCACTTATAAAATGGTCACATGCTCCTTTTTTTTTTATTTCCTTGGGAATTCTTCCATTTTCTTGAATACTTGTGAAATTACCATTTTACCATTTTGTGAGTTTCTCTTTTTACCCTTAACCTTTCTCAATATTTCCATACAATAATATTCATAAATAATATCCATAACCAACTTGTACATTAAAATAATTTTTGAAAATGGTCTCGCCCTTAACTTTCCACGACGACTTTGGAATTTCCAAACACACAAGATACGGGCTATAACATCCTCCCCCCCTTTAGAACATTCGTCCTCGAATGTTCAACTGACCTTGTGGGGTCTTGTAGCACTTCGGAAGGGGGTTCCTTTATAATTGCCCTTTTCTCCATGTCCATTCTATATCTGTTATCCTATTCTCCTTGCTATCAAACTTCTGGATCTTTACATGAGTCCTCATTCCATGTCATGGGTTTCTTTTATAGCTGCTCTCTCCATCATGCTCGTTCCTTATCCTTTACCTTATTTTTCTTATAATCAAACTCCTTGACCTTTCATGAGTCATTGCTCCATGTCATAGGTTTTGCTAACTTACTGTGTCACCTCATTATCCTTGTTCCTTCCGAGTCCTTTCTTTTCTATTATTGTCTCGTCACCGCACCTTAACAGTAGTCATGTCTTAGTACACAATCCTTACTTGACGATCCAATATAGTCGTAGGCTATTTCTTTATCCGCAGGTCTATCTCTTACTACACTCATTGTTATTTCGCTTCTACTCTTCTCCCAAGTTTCTTGCGACATGCCGACATATTTTAAACTTTGATTTCAAGCCAATAGATTTCCTTTTTTTTTTTTTTTTTTTGACACTTGATAGTGTTGCAATTCCTTTTTAGGTCTAATATGGTCTCCCCCCCTTTAGGGGACCCCTTATATGCTGACCGCCTTCGAGTATCTTCCTTCTCTTGCTATGTCTTCATATGGGTTCTAAACTTAGAAACTATTCCTTTGGCCCTACTTATTGGAATCGATCCTTAAACTCCTCATTTTTCCCTTTTGATCTATATTGCCACACTCTATCCCTTCTCACACCTATCTTTTTAAATTCTTGGCCCAAGTAGTCTCGTGTCTCGTCGATAGTTTCTCTCAGGTTTTCCTTCACTACCTTTTCTTACTTTTCTTTCACTGCGATTTCTTATCGTTGACCCTTCCGTGCCCTCTAGTCTCCTTATTCTCCATTAACTCACCCCTTTTCCTTTCCAACTATTACTGTATTAGATTCTCCAATCTTAATCTGTCCCAGAAGCACTAACATCTTACCTTATAGCACCAGTACCATTTACTTTCGCTATCACTCGGGCTTCGATTCCTTTTTCTAATTAATGCCTTCCTTGTCATAGTGTCGGTTACTGGAACTCTGAGATTCACCTATACAATCATTTTGAAATATTCAACATCTTCACATATATATGTATATAATTACTATCAATTATCCCACAAAGTACGCCCAAATGCTATTCAAGCCTATCTTAATTCCCGGGCTGCCATGCACTTTCTGTCTCTTCACCAATCTAATTTGTCGCGTCCTACGTACCTCCTTGTGGTCTCCAACCATCCCATACACTCTAGTTTTTCCTTAGACTACCCTAACTTTTCGTTTGTCTCTTATGTCTCAATTTATAAAATTTCTTACCAACTTCCCAGGGGGGTCACCCATCATGGAATTGCTCCCACCTGAGCACGCTTAACCTAAAAACTTCGCTGGAATTCGGTGTCTTAATGCTGATATTTTCGCGTCAGCTTCCTCACATGACCTCTATTACCTGTTATGGGGCAAGTCGAAGTCTTACAGGCTCCGAAACATTTTCGTAACACGTCCTTTCTTTTATAATTACCGTTTTACCCTTTTGGCTCCCGATGTTCATCTTCCGCCTGTGTGTATGGCTACCTCCTGTCCTGGACTTCCAGATTCCTGATGGTAGCGATCTCACCTTCGTTGCCACGCCCAAATCCATAACCTTTCTGAAACAACGCATCTCACTTATTACCTGTTTACAGTATCTTCTGCCCCCGTCTCTTCCTACTAGGCGTATCTATTCTGACAGACCTCCTTTTCCATTCTTACTTTTCCAAATCCGTACGTAGCAAGTACCGACAGTACTTCACAGAACACGCGGCTATATGACATATTCAGCCATCAGAACTTCCAGTTCCAAGTAACAGAACAATTATCCAGGCTTACCTTTGTAACTTGCCATCTCGTCACTTGTCTTCTTTCGTCGCCACTAGGCGTCTGCGAACATCGACGGTTAGTAGAAGGAATCTTATTTTCTATGACTTGGCTCTATCGCACGATCTAAGACAGAAAGAAGGTCAACATTTCCTAAATGCCCCGCAGCCTCCTGTTTATAAATGTGGCCGGCTTCACACCCATAAACAGGACTCTACCGGACACGACTTTGCAGACAACCCCTTAGACCGACCTGCTCTGATACCACTTTGTCACACCCCGACTTTACTAGGGTGTGATGGGCACCCGACCCCATATCTGGAGCCGAGCGAACCCGCTGACTCTTATTACATAGATAAACTCTTGTATCAATTAAGAAATAAATACATGGTAAGCCCTCCAATATTATTTTTTTCATAAGTAATGTCTATCATCATATGGGACCCGCGACATGAAACGTAATAACATTGTGACGGGTGAAGCCGTCTACCAAGCTGACACTCTATACTCATGACTCTGTCTGCAAAGTCTCTAACATTGAACAAACACCATAGCTCATATACTCTGACTCGGCAGCACTCCAGAACAAGTGGAGCCTGCCAACTCCGCTGGAACATCTTCTATGATAACTGTGGCTCAGCTGGTGTACCTGCGCGGCATGAACGCAGCCCCCGAAGAAGAGGGGTCAGTACGAGTAATGTACTGAGTATGTAAGGCATGAATAGTGACATAATAAAGGAATATACAGTATGAACAATAACAGAATAGACATATGGAGCTTATCTTGGAACAGATGTAACCTGTACATAGGAATGCCTTTCTGCAGATGTCATGCATGCTTAGTTTCGTTTTTTAGGGAAACGGTGTTTCTTATTTACATATACAGAAAAACAGAACATTTCAGAAAACGGTGTCCTTCATTTACATTCACAGACGCCGAGTACATCGGCTCTCCCACCCCCCTCCCCAACAGTGTCCCAATATATATATATATATATATATCATAAATACAGACGCCGTATCCGGCTCTCCCATATCCCGCGTCCGGGCATCCCGCGTCCGGGACGAAATCCAGCTGAATCAGGTGGTGATATAACAGTGGCCCTTCCCCCTTTTCCCCATGTACATATACATATACATATTCACATTCATATACATATGTCATACAACTGGCATGCATGAGAGCCCAAAGAAGTCATGTGTCCATCGGAGTGACGTAAGGTCGGTGACCTCCGATTACATTATGGAATACTCATGGTCACTTTGTCTCACCTTGAAGGAACGAGTATTTTAAGGCGAGACTACCAACGGAAAATAGCCTTAAGAGAGAGCATAGAATGAAATCATGGGCATTATATCCGTCAATTCATATTCTTTGAAGTCTTTTAGAAACTAGTGTCATAGCTACGGAATAAAATTAAGGTTCAAGAACTAGTATAACACTTTCATATTCACATTGGATTTTTAGCTCAAGGCCCTTAGTCGTGGAATCATTCTTGTCGTACTTATCATAGGCATATTCTCTTTTCTGACATTATCGTTATCATTATCGTCATGGAAGTATTCTCGTTGGGATAGGTACAGTACTTGTCATTTGGTAATGGAATAAGGATCGAAGGTTTCTTTTGGATTCAGCTTCAAAATAAATCAAACGGAACAATAAGGAAAATCCGGGGACCATGGGCCCACCTCATTTTGCACACTTTTTAGTTCAATTCTACTGATTGAAAAAGAGAAAACTTTAGGCGCGGATTCCGGAGAATAGAGTTGTCCCCGAGGCTCGTATTCGACCTATTATGTCTAAGACATGCCAAAGAAGAAAGGGTGAAGCCTTACATACCCTTTTCCGCTCCTTACGCTTCTCCAAATTCACGTTCCAAATTCGCCAAAATCTACAATTAGGTCACATTTACCAAACCTTGGTTAAAGCATTTGAAAGTTGATTCTCAAAGAAACACTTTGTCTGCCGAAATTTCGGCAGCACTTCCCCTGTAAATACACCATCCCCAAAAATCTAATATGACTAATTTCAATCAACAACAATCCGGGAATTTGACCCGGCCAAACCAACAACAATACTAGCAATCATTTTAGCAACACTTCAACATTCAATTCTATTCAATTCAATTCAACTCGATTCAATTCAATTCAATTCATATGACTTTCAAAGCACTTTAATCAACATACTATTTCGTCCAACACCTTCCAAATTCATAAACTACATCAACATTCCGCACATTGACAACATTAACCACAATAACACAAGAACTATATGAAAATCACATTATCTCCTCCAACAACTTACAACCGACTCCAACTTCATTTTCAATCATTAAATTCTCATTTTTCATCATAGAATCTATAACAACAACACTAAAATATCAATTAGAGTTAAGGCACCACAACTTGCCAAAGCATACCCCATTCGGCTACAACAACTACATTCATATTTTCATGAAATTTTCCATGGTTTCTATACATTACAACAACAAGCAACATACTACATAGAATTAACTCAATCTTCTCTTCAATACAACATATATACACGGCCAACACTACTCCATACGGCTACCATTCCAACATATTACATTCATGGTTTTTCATTCATTTTACATTATGGATTTCACAACCCCACAATCCAACTACCAAAATAAAATCAATTCATCTTTTCTATACCATGCAACACATTTTCGGCCAAACACCATACATATTCATATTTCATGAATTTCATGGATTTCTTCATTCTACCACACTCATAATCACCCATAACATATAAAAGAAGGTTAAGTTCTTACCTTTTCCTCTCAAGCTTCCTCTTAGTCAAGGTTATGGATTTGTTCAAGTGAAGGATTTTCTTGCTCCAACAACTCTTCCGTGTTGTAAAGGACCTTCCATTTAGTAGGAAGGCTAGAAGAATATAAAAAAAAAATCTTGGTCACCTTCCATGGCCAACCATGGCCGAATCTCTCTCCCTCTCTTCTTCTTTCTTTTTCTTTCTTTCTTCCTTTCTAGTTCCTTCCATTAAAAGATGACTCTTATATTTATATATATACATGTCTTCCACCAATTTTCCATATTTATAATTTGGCCCCTCAAAATAAGAATATAGCCACATGATCCCTCTCTAGAAATTTCTTCCATTTTCTTGATTTTTACTTTTCTTTGCTTGACTTTTCTCACTTGGTCAAAGAAGACCAAGTGTCTTCCCTTTTACACTTTAGTCCATCCATATTTATACTTTGCCCCCTTCACTTATAAAATGGTCACATGCTCCTTTTTTTTTTATTTCCTTGGGAATTCTTCCATTTTCTTGAATACTTGTGAAATTACCATTTTACCATTTTGTGAGTTTCTCTTTTTACCCTTAACCTTTCTCAATATTTCCATACAATAATATTCATAAATAATATCCATAACCAACTTGTACATTAAAATAATTTTTGAAAATGGTCTCGCCCTTAACTTTCCACGACGACTTTGGAATTTCCAAACACACAAGATACGGGCTATAACAATATGAATATGAAGTGAATATGTATATGTATATGTATATGGGGAAGGGGAAGGGCCACTGTTATATCACCACCTGATTCAGCTAGATTCCATCCCGGACGCGGGATTATGGGAGAGCCGGATACGGCGTCTATATTTGTGATATTTATATACAATATGTTGGGATACTGTTGGGAAGGGGGTGGGAGAGCCGATGTACTCGGCGTCTGTGAATGTGAATAAAGGACACCGTTTTCTGAAGTGTTCTGTTTTCTGAGCATGTAAATAAGAAGCACCGTTTTTTCTGAAAAAGCAACTAAGCATGCGTGGCATCCGCAAAAAAGCATTCATATGCACAGGTTACATTTGTCCCATGATAAGCTCCATATGTCTATTCTGATGTTATTCATACTGTATATTCCTTTATTATGGTACTAGTCATGCTTTACATACTCAGTACATTACTCGTACTGACCCCTCTTCTTCGGGGGCTGCGTTCATGTCACGACCCATCCCCGTAGGCCGTGACTAGTACCCGATCTAGGCACCCAAACACATCTATCCAATGCTATCTCAACTGTTATCAAACGCATTCAAGTATAAAGCAGAAGCCGTCAAGGCTATATTTCAAATTTAAATAATTTCCAGAAAAATTTTGGCAGAGTTTCCTTTGTTTTACAGACTATCCAAAATAACCCTGCGCACAGAAAATACCAACAAAGGCCACACCGGCCAACAAAGCAACATATAAACATATGCGGACCGACCGCCGCGGCGAATTGGATCGCCCCAAACACAACATATACACACATCCGCACAGAAAGACCCTAACCCACAAACACATCTACAGGCCTCTAACAGACATAGAGAATCATATGACGGGATAGGGCCCCGCCGTACCCAGAATTACCATACGTACAGAATATACAGATGTCAGAAGATATATACCAAAAGTACACGCTCCGGATCAAAGGAGCTCTCCAAAATAGCAGAATATGTGCCCTAGACTGGCGGCGTATCACCGGGTGCGTCTGTACCTGCGGGCATGTAACGCAGCCCCCGAAGAACCGGGGGTGAGTACGAAAAATGTACCGAGTATGTAAAGCAGAAACATAACAAACATAATCATAGTCTGAACCGGAAGCACAGAAATATAGCGGACAGAACCATAAATCAAATGGACGGACAGGATCATGGTCCAGACGGACGGGCAGAATCATAATCCATACGGATAGACAGAATCAGAATCCATACGGATAGACAAAATCATAACAGGGCACAGGAACGTGGTCGCCACTCCTGTCTTTGGCGCCACAACATATCATATTTCAGAAGATTTCATATTTTCGAACATCTCCGTCACATAACACATCATATCATAACCACGGTAACCCCGGGGACAGATCACACACCGGGAAACCGGACACATCATACTTCGTAACATATACACGGTAACCGGGGACGGACTGTTACATCCGACATTTTTGCATATTCGAAACTTGACTTGTAATAAATAAGGCCATATTTGGACATTACTTGGTATGAATGTGTAGGCTATGAATACAATGGTGTGGAATTACGAAAGGTGGCCAAGGGCAAAAAATGGAATTTTGGAAACTTGTTCCATGAATTATAAAAATTAGCCAATTGGGCTCAAAAAAAAAATGAGAAAAACAAGGCCCAAATTGGGGAGCCCAACCGGCCAAGGGGGGCCTTTGACCCAAGTCCATTCATTAGTCATGTGACTAACTATATAATTGGATAATTCTCTAGAACTTTCAAGAAAAACTCAAAGCAAGAACAAAAGAAAAAGAAAGGGAGCATTTCAGGCGGAGAAAAGAAAAGAAAGAAAAGAAAGAAAAAAATTTCTTGGAGCTAATCCTTGGCTCAAAAATTAAAGTCTTGTGAGATTAGTACTAAGCTCAAGGCCCTCTACAAGTTGATATAAGTATTGTGGTAAGAAAGCAACCTTAACCCCAAGTGAAGAAAGGTAAGAATTTTATGCTTTTGACATGTTATGAGAGGTGTATGTATGTTGTAGTAAGTTGAAATGAATGAAAAACATGAAAATTTTGTGTGTTGTGGTTGTATGTATGTTGGCCGAATATATGCATATATATTGCATGATTATGGTGACATGAATTCATGTTGAAATTTAGTTGTAGTGTGGTAGAAATTGTATTAGAAATGAAAGTGGAATGAATTGTGAAAGTTGGAGAAACATAGGTTGTAGCCGTGTGGTGTTGTGTGGTGATGGAATATGAATTTAATCTTGTCAATATGTTAAGTGTGTTATGGTGAAATGAATGGAAAAATAATAGTCTTTGTTATCATGGAAAAACGGTTACTAAGTTGTTGAAGGAAATTATGCAACCTTGTTATAGCTTATGTAAAAATGGAAATGGAAGTGTTAAGAGGCAAATTATGATTAATGTTGATGAATTTGGAAGATGGAATTGTATAATGAACTTGTATGTTGAAGGTTAGGAGAATTGGATAAATTGTGGCTTTGATGGAAAGTTTGTAAGTTTGCATATCTTATGTATATCTTGTGAGAATGGTATGATATTCCTCCAAATCATGTTGTAATGAATTTGATGGGTAATGAACATCAAAATAATAAGTTTGGTTTGGAAGTGTAAGGTCGGAACGGAAAATGTTAAGTTATGACGGAAAGTTGGCAAATTGTGCCTTATTATGTATTTTGAGCTACTTGTCGTTATTATGAATATTGTTGTTGGGTTGTGTTGATTGTTTTGCTGTGTTTAACTTTTGGGGATGTCATATATACAGAGGAAATGCTGCCGAAATTTCGGTAGGAAAGTATGTGTTAAGTTTGGACTATTGAAAAGTTGAAACTAACAAATGGTAAACTTGACCATTTCTATATTTTGGACGAAATTGGGATCGACGCCAAGCGAGCGTAAGGCGCTATCGAGGTATGTAAAGCCTTCCCCTTTATTCTTAGGCATGTTCTGAATGTAATAGGCTCGGCCGCGAGCCTTGAATACGACTCCGTTCCTCGGAATTCGAGATGGAAATCCGCTCCAATTCCTTCAGTACGATTGAAACTAATTTCTTATAAAATGCCTTTAAGGAGAACTTTTGTACGAAACTTTCTCAAACGGAGTCGGAATACTTCCGAATGATTATGGATGACCTCATAAGATCTTTTATTAGTAATTTACGCATGTCACCTCGAGTTGGTCCGAGGTGGGCCCACGGAGCCCCGATACCTCTTGTATGGCCTAAACTGCCTTATTTTTGTCCGTTTCTCACAAGAAATATCTGAACTATCATTTTGACCATGATATGACTGTTGTTATATAAATCTTGCGAAATGGTTTTGGACATCTGAAAATCTGATTCTGGTAATAATCTGTCGTGCCTTCCCAAGCAGGATATAGCCGCATTTTATGAACGCGATCCGATTACTTCGATTTGACTCGCCATTTGGCCTACTTCAGTTTGATTGGGTCTGTATAATGATCTGTATGAATGTGGTTTCTCATTAATCAGTTCGTGCATGTGCTATGATTCCTTTCACCGGTTTATATCGTGCGGATGGGCCGCCGAGTCCCTTGTCGGGGGCCGGGTCCCAAGTATGAATTCCGAAGTATGATGTGTCTGGTTCCGGGGTACTGTGGTATATGTCCGTCCCCGGTTACCGTGTATATGTTACGAAGTATCATGTGTCCGGTTTCCCGGCGTGTGATCTGTCCCCGGGGTTACCGTGGTTATGATATGGTGTGTTATGTGACGGAGATGTTCGAAGATATGAAATCTTCTGAAATATTATGTGTTGTGGCGCCAAAGGCAGGAGTGGCGACCACGTTTCTGTACCCTATGTATGATTCTGTCTGTCCGACGGATTATGATTCTGTTTGTCCGTCTGGATTCTGATTCTGTTTGTCCGTCTGGATTCTGATTCTGTCTGTCCGTATGGATTCTGATTCTGTCTGTCTGTATGACTTATGATTCTGTCTGTCCGTCTGTCGGGATTATGATTCTGCCCGTCCGTTTGATTTATGGTTCTGTCCGCTATAATTCTGTATTCTGGTTCAGACTATGATTATGTTTGTTATGTTTCTGCTTTACATACTCGGTACATTTTTCATACTGACCCCCGGTTCTTCGGGGGCTGCGCTACATGCCCGCAGGTACAGACGCACCAGGTGATACGCCGCCAGCGTAGGGTTCTGATTCTGTTGTTCTGAAGAGCTCCTTTGATCCGGAGCGTACACTTTTGGTATATATCTTCTGTTTTCCGTATATTTTGTATGTATGGAAATTCTGGGTACGGCGGGGCCCTGTCCCGTCATATGATTATGTATGTCTGTAGAGGCCTGTAGATATGTATGTGGGTTACGGGTTTCATCTGTTCGGTAAGTGTGAACGATTTTGTGTCTCCGTATGTATGTTAGCCTCATCGGCTTACCTGTAGATTTCTGTATGTTCAGTTATGTATATGTTCGCGCGCGTGCCGTATCTGTATCGGCCTAATTCTGTAAACATCTGCTAATTCTGTCAGGTAGGTATGTACGGGTACCCAGTTAGGGTACCAGTCGCGGCCCACGGGGTTGGGTCGTGACACGTACATATACCACAGTACCCCGGAACCGGACACATCATACTTCAGAATTCATACATGGGACCCGACCCCCGACAAGGGACTAGGCAGCCCATCCGCACGATATAAACCGACCCGGGATCCGGTGAAAGGAAGCTTTGAGACATCCACGAACAGATTAATGAGAAACCACATACATACGGATCGTTATACCGACTCTATCAAACTGAAGTAGGCCAAATGGCGAGTCAAATCAGAGTATTCGGATAGTATGCATAATACGCGCCTATGTCCTCCTTGGGAAGGCACGACAGATTATTATCAGGATCAGATTCTCAGATGTCCAGAAATCATTTTGTAAGAATTGCATAAAAATAGTCGTTTCATAACCAAAATAATAGTCCAGATGTTTTCTGAGAAAATCGAACAAAACGGAAGTGTTTAAAGTTATACAGAAGATATCGGGCCTTGTGGGCCCGCCTCGGACCAACTCGAGGCAACATATGTAAATTACGGATAATAGACCTTATAAGGTCATCCATAATCGTTTGGAAGTGTTCCGACTCCGTTTAGGGAAGTTTCGTACAAAAGTTCGCTTTAAAGGCAACTTGTAAGAAAATGGTTTCAATTGTACTGAAGGAATTGGAGCGGTTTTCCGTCTCGAATTCCGTGGAACGGAGTCGTACTTAAGGCTCGCGGCCGAGCCTATCACATCCAGAACATGCCTAAGAATAGAGGGAAAGGCTTCACATACCTCGATTGCGCCTTGCGCTCGCTTGGCTCCAATCCCAATTTCGTCCAAAATCTTGAAATGGTCAAGTTTGCCAAATGTCAAATTCAAGCTTTTCAATAATCCAAACTTATTACATACTTGCCTACCGATATTTCGGCAGCATTTCCCCTATATATATATCATCCCCGAGACTCAGCTCGGCTCAATTTATCAACACAACAACCCAGAAACAACATCAATAACAACAACAAGCATTACAAAATACATAATATGGCATACTAGCCATCTTTCCGACATAACATCACATCTTTCATTCCGACCTTACATTTCCAAACCAATCTTACCATTTTCATATTCATCACTTATCAAGGCCATTACAACATACGTCGGAGGCATATCATACCATTTTCACAAGATATACATAGGGTATACACCATATACAAGTTTCCTACCAAAAGCATAATTAGCCCACAACTTCCAATCTTTTAGCAAACATGTTCATGATATATTTCTATCTTTCAACTTCATCAATGCCAACCATAATTTGCCTCTTAATACTTTCATTTCCATATTTACATAAGTTACAATGAACTTGCATGTTTTCCTACAACAACTAAACAACCATTTTTTCCATAACAACTAAAGCCATTATTCTTCTATTCATTTCACAATAACACAATTGGCATACTAACGAGATTTAATTCACATTCCATCATCCCCATAGCATCACACGGCCACACCCTACTTTTTCCAAATTCCACTAATTCATTCAACTTTCACTTCCAATACAATTTCTACCATAACAACAACTAGATTACCACATGAATTCAAGTCATCATATACTTGCAACACATACATATACACGGCCAACATGCATATACTTCTAACATACAAAATTTTCATTCTTTTCATTCATTTCCACACACTACATCATACATATACCTTCCATATCATAACAAAAGCATAAAATCCTTACCTTCTCCAAGACTTTCCACTTGCCACTAGAATTGTCCTTTTGCCAAGATAGTTGTACCAAGTTGGAGAGGGTCGTGCACTTGTTAAGAGTTCAAGAAAATTATACTTCTTGCATCAAGGTTGAAGCTTGGAATTTTTTTTTTCTTTTCTCTCCTTTTTTTTTTCTCCTAGCCGTGACCTTCCTCTTCTTTTTCTCTCTCAATTTTTCTTGAATGTTCCAAAAGATGAACATTGATCCATGTATATACTCTTTATATTAATTAGTCATGTGACTAATCACATGACTAATGCTCATGGGTTTGGACCAACCATGGCCGGTCACCCTCCAAGTTTGGGCCTCAATTTTTCATTTTTTTTAGCCCTTTTGGCTACAAATTGTTTTGTAATTTCCGAAACCAATTTCCAAAATTCCTATTTTGCCCTTGGCCTCCTTTCGTAATTCCACACCAACGTATTCATAACCGACACATTCATACCAAGTAAGGTCCAAATATGGCCTTATTCCTTACAAGTCAAGTTATCTCAAATTTTTCGAATAAGCAAAAATGCCGGATGTAACAGTTCATGCCGCGCAGGTACTCCCAGATGATCAGAAGACTTTACTGAAGATGTTCCAGTGGAGATGGCGAACTCCACTTCTCCCGGAGGATTTCCAAGTCCAAGTATATACTATGAAGTTTTGTTCTACGTTAGAGACTTTGCAGACAGAGTCATGGGTATAGAGTGTCAGCATTGGTAGACGGCTTCACCAGTCAAATGCTATTACTGTGTTTCATGTCACGGGTCCCACAGATGATAGACTTTACATATGAAGAAAAAAAAATTGAGAGCTTACTATGTATTTATTCCTTAACTGATACAAGAGTGTGTCTATGTAATAAGAGTCAGCGGGTTCGCTCGGCTCAAGATATGGGGTCGGGTGCCCATCACACCTTAGTAAAGTCAGGGTGTGACATAAGCTGTCTGAATTAATAACATCATTAGCCCACGTCCGGGCCTCCCGCGTCCGGGGTAACCATCTCACACCACCCACTAGTGGTGGTGCCCGTGCCATATAGACACGGTGTAATCATCCATAAGACGCCCACTACACTTACCGTAGTGGTGCTGCTCGGCCAAATAGGCACGGTGTAATCATCATCATTTACTGAGCATGAAGCATGCATAAGAGCTCAAGTAAAAGCTGTAACTCTATCGGAGTGACGTAAGGTCGGGAACCTCCGATTATGTTATGGAACAATCATCAGCGCTATGCTTTGTCTTGAAAGAACTAATATCATGAGGTGAGGAAACAACAAGAAATAACATCAATGAAATCATAAACATAGGATTATCAAGCTCATGAAAGCATCATTATTATCATCACTATCATAGAACATATCTAGTAAGAAGCTCTTAAGAATCTTCAACTCTCATCTTTTGGGATGTCGGAAGGTCATGGTAATATGGAAAAGAAATCATAGTATAGAAGTCATGCCTTTGAAAGAAAGGGACTAGGCTTACATACCTTTACATCTCCTCGACTTTATCGTCTAATTGTTTGCCTTTCAAACTCGCGATTCTACCTTCAAGAGAATTTGTACTAAGATTAGAAAACCGGAAACATACTTAAGCTTAAGCTAAAGCAACTAAGAGTTAATGACAATTTGGTGACATTTCCTTTGTTTCGACGACTATTCCTGTATAATAACAACTTCCAAGACATCATAATCAATACACTTCTTAAAGTTAAACATTGTCCACTTCTTATATCGCCCTTCCAACGTCACCCATAACCATAACTATGACATAACACCCTATTCATCCTCATATTATACTCCTTTAACATCATTTATATTATTCACCACAAGATTGTACTCATAACATGTCAAGAACTGTAATTCAAGTCAAGTCATTATTCAAGAATATCACTATTTCCATATTTGCACTCTATATTCTTCTTCCTTCCATGATCCAAGTCTTTCAACCACTCAATATTCCTAATGACATGAATTGAAAATAAAACTCGCCTTTGATGATGTAGAAATGGATTTTGAATGAAAAATACTTCACTTGGAGAAAGACCTCACTTAATCACCAAAGAGATTCTTGGTTTCCACAAACCCTAGGGTGCATCTTTGCACTCGATTATACTAGTTTTGGTATTTGATCTTTGATTTACCTTGGATTTATGCAAGAGAAGGGTATGGGATGTTCTAGAGCCTTTATGACTTGTGAGAGAGAGAGAAATCTAAAAAATAAGGGCAGGGGTCATTTATTTATAACTGGAACTGAAAAGTTCCAGTGAAACGGCTCAGCGAGCGGGTCGACGACCCGTCGACTTGCTCCGTTGACTCATGCCTGCAAATACCTGATTGAAGCAACACAGGGATAGTGCATATCGACGGTCCATTGACATGTCGATAGCCCATTGACAGTGAGTGGTGTTTGCACACTTTTCCTGATTCAGTTCAAATTTCGCCGATTCGATCCGTTCAACTTATAGTCCTGTAAATTACCAGGAACACTTGCTGGTACATTTGTACACGGGGTAAGACACTCTCTGCCTTAACTTTCTCCAACAAGCTTTCCTCTCTCTTCTCAAGTGTCTTTGGAATCTTAATTAGAATCATGAAGTATCCCTTCTTACTTATAGGGACACCATAAACACCTTAACTTGTGTTAGTCTGTTTAACACGTAACAACCCAAAATTCTGAGGTGTAACAGCATCGATCCACGAGACTCTACTAGACACACTCTTGTATTATAGACCGAGATTTTTCTTACTAATATTAGAAAGGGACTTTTTTATAGTCGAAATAAACTGAATTTTTTTTTGGAGTAACCTAGGGCTCTGATACCAACTTGTCACGACCCAATTTCACTAAGTCGTGCGGGCACCTACCTTTTCCACCTCGGTAGGCAAACTCTTAACTCAACATTCACAATTTATAGAAAATAGCGAAAGAAAGAAAAAAACATAAGTCTCACAAATATAATATAAATAAGTACGGAAGTAAAATAAATCAACCCCAGTATCTTATCTGGTCATACAAGAGCATCTAAACTAATTACTACAAGTCTGAATAATAATACATAATAGTCTCAAAATCATGTCTCATAGTGGAAAGTAAGACAATACTAGGAAGAGTCTTCAGGCTGCGAACATCCTCATGCTTACCCTGAAGAAACTCGAATCAGTAATCCTCGAATATCTGCCACGAGGGGTAAAAGTAGATCTATCCTTGTACTCTGCATTCATAGGCCGTCATCAGTTAGCTAACATACATACAGAATGTCACACCCCAACCTTGGTAAGGCATGACTGGCACTCGGCACCCTACGGCAACCGAGCAAACCAACTGTAACTCACGTTTTATGTATCTCAAAGGGCAACATAAGACCAAGGTACTATAAGCCATAGAGGCACAACCCCAAAAGATAACATGCTTATGTCTTCAAACTAATCGCGAGTGCATGTGCCGGTAAGGCTATCCATAATAATGATACAACATAGTACAAGTCGAAATAATTATAAGATATCTAACTGTGCATATCTGTCTACGAGCCTCTACAGGAGTACATGACATAAAGTGGCCGGAACAGGGCCCCGCCATACCCATGCAAATGCATATGCAGCCATACTGACTCACAGGGCAACTCCGAAGCAAGTGGAGCGCCACAACTCTGCCTGCTGAGATGGTATCCTTACTGAAAGATCCGTCAAGCTATATCTCAAGACCTGCGGGCATGAAACGCAGCGCCCCCAGCAAAGGGTCGTCAGTACGAGCAATTTACTGAGTATGCAAGGCGGAAAGTGCAACAAAATAGCCATATACTAAAGATGAGAAGAATAAGGATCAACCTGGCATTTCTGAACTACCGATGGAAATCTAGCATATGGATACATACCTCTTCATGTTCTTGCTATCTTTACTAGGTCCGTATACCCTACCATAGTCCTGGTTACCTTATCATCAAACGCTATCTGAACATATGTTGCGGCGAGCAACCCGATCCATATATGATACATGTCTCTCTATACTCTCGCATGCTTAACCATATCTATGTACAGTACTATGCCTTTATCTTACGAATCATCCTATACAAACTGCCCAACTAATCAGTGGTAACTGCCCGACCGGCTACAGTCCGCTGGTAATCGCCCGTCCGATTATCGCCCGACGGTAGAGCGCAACTGCCCGACTGATCAGCCGTAACTGCCCAACCGGCCATAGCACGGTGGTAACTACCCGACTGGCTGCAGTCCAGTGGTAAATATATACATCTGCCCAACCGGCCGTAGCACGGTGGTAATAACTGCCCAACCATCTGTAGCCTGCTGGTAAACATATATCTGCCCAACCGGCCATAGCCCGGTGGTAAAATCTACCCGACTGGTCGTAGACCAGTGGTAATTATAATCAACATCATAACTAAAAATCTACAAGTAATCTATATGCGCTTCTCATGGTCTTCACTTAACCCGTAGTGTCTACATAATCATATAAGCCTTATAAGCACATCTCTGGCCATTAGTACTTCTTCCCACTTGACTAGGCTATAACCAAATACTAAGATACAACATGAACCTCTCTTCGAACACTAAATACCTCATTAGAGATCCTCTGCTAGCACCCTATTCATGTCTTATAAAACACTCCTTAAGACACCTTCCTAAACTCGTTAGATTGTTGGAACTATCATCATCGCTATCTCTCACCTTGAAGGAACAAGTATCATAAGGTGAGATCAATTACAATGAATAATTCCAAAGGTCATGAATAAGCTTAATAATATCATAAGGATCATGAGATTCATAGGCTTCTAGCATTTTTGGAAGCAACGATATTGTGGATATAGTACAAAGGTTTACAACAAGGAATCATGCCTTTAGAAAGAAAGGTTTAGCCTTAACATACCTGGAACCTTGCTCCTTGACCTTCCCACTTATCTCCTGACTTGTAATCTACATGTAAAATCGTTCATACTATTATTAGGATCGTTGTTATATACTTATCCTAAGCCTCCAAATAAATCTTTCTAGAATCTTCCGAAATTCGGGCAGTATCTCCCCTGTTTATATGCCCAACCCGAAATCTTAATTCAGCAACCAATAACAACAACAACAATACCACCATCAATAACATCATTTCCAACACCAATATGTACCATAAAATAGCCCACACGCTATTTTCCAACTTCCACAACTAACCAACTTACTACACAATTATTTAACCACTTTATCTCCGTAAATAAACCTTAAATAATACCAAGAGAGAGATTTCTACCTCTTTTATTGTTAAGATAGCAATACCCTCAATATCCACGCTAAAATCCACCGCAAAACAATACTAGAATCACAACCATGCGTTACCCGGACCTAAACCACTACTCCGCGACTTAAAAATTGCTCACTTTTTGTTTCCCTGTCTCTCTCTCTCTTCAATTTCTGCAAATTTCCAGAAAAATCTGATGTAAAAAGAGGGTTCTTACCCTTTTTATAAGGGTCAAATTCGGGTCGGGTACTGTAGCAGTACTGTAGCACGCGTTTCTGCTCTGTCAGCTGAACTTGTAACGTCCATAATTATCTACTCGGATGTCCTATCGATGAGCGGTTTATTGCGTTGGAAATTAGACTCGACGAACGTCATTTTAGGATTTTGTTTCACTTCAAAACATTTCATATGCTAAGATATATTTGTCCCTCAATTTGGACCAAAAATTTCACACAAAACTTTACCCATCCATTTTCCAAAGTCGTACCACTCCATTTCTTCCGCTCATTTCCTCATAAAATCTTCCGGTATACCTTATATACGTCCTTCACTCATTAAATATACTTAATACTACTTGCTCCTTATATTCCAAAGTGGTACTTAACCATAGCTCAACGTACTTACGTTCAAATTTAATAAGTGCTTCTCCGAAAGTACGGGGTGTAACACAGAAAGTAAATGAAAGATATGCATGCTCACAATCCAGTACAAGTATAATATAGTCTCATCAGTACATATCAAGTCCTCAAGTATCAACAATTCACATCAATATTCAAACCACCTGCTATGCCTCTCTCTTTCGTCACAAGAAAGTCATTGGCTTATTGGTGGTTTATACCCTTAGTATGGAGATCCGAACTCGAGTTTTTGAGATATTAAGTTCCTTACCTCGCGTGTACCAAAGTATAAGTAGATATTCTTTGCAATACGACAAGATTAGTAGTTAAGCGAATCGAATCGACGCGAGTCAGAGCGACTCATGGAAACCTGCAGAAACCAGTCACCTTCGATGGGCTGTCGACACATCGACAAGCCATTGTTGTATGCCGTGAACCCGAGCTATTTTCCTCTCAACATTTCCCATCATATTTATGGAAGTTTTATCAAGATTCTAGCCTCGTGAACCCGAGCTAGTGAAAGAAAAGTTGTTACTAGGGTTCCATTGAAGTTGTTGAGTTTTAGAGTTGGAGTTAAAGTTGGTTTCTTGGAGTTATAGTTCCTTCAAGGTATGTATATGATTATTAACTTTGTTTTTGAGTTAATTATCAAGAGGTTTAGTAGTTTAAGGTGAAGGAAATGGTGTTGTGGAGACATAACCTAGTTTGTTGATATGGTTGCCTTGTGGGATGATTTTGATTAGATTTTTGGAAAGATTCTTGCTTGTCTATGTTGTCATATGATTCTATTGTTGTTGTTGCAGTTGTTGTTGGTGTTTGGGATGAATTGGACAATGAGGAATTGTTAAGTTTACAAATGAGATGCTATCCGAAATTCGTTAAGTTCCTTTCGTACTTGAATTGCATAGCAAGTGATGTAAATGGTGTTCCCTATTTTATCTTGATTGTAGACTTTGGGAAATTAGGTACGCTTCAAGGTATGTTGAGGGTGACCTTTTTTTCATTTTGGCATGATCCTTATGACATGAGCGAACAAACGAATGGACGAGCTTTCATATTACTCTATTCTTAGACGCATTAGGAGTACTCTAGTCTTTGATGATCCTATACCCTTGTTATGATTGTTCCTTCTGTGCTTGGGTCCTAAGATTTCGTATATTGATTATGTTTGCTCCAAAGATGTCCATCGGAGGTAGTACGACCTTATATCACTCCGATATTTCTATTTACTCATTGTACTTATGCATTGCATTTAATATACATATGCACATTGACCTATGACCAGAAGGCGTTATTGTTACACCTCGGAAAATTTCCCATTTACGTACAGTGAATAGAATAACGAAGAATATGAGTATTCGATATTTTAATAAGAAAGGAATGACGATTGATGACCCTAATTACGATTTCAAAGGCAATTGAGATAAGAGAAGAAAGTTTGCCGAGAGAAGGCAAGGCATACGATGTGTATCGGAAAGAAATTACGAGTAACGGGTTAATCATAACTAAATGGTGCTTTGGAGAAGAGTTATAATGTCCGTTAGATTGTTAACGAGGTGATAAACAAGTGCTAAGAAGTTCCCTAAGGATTGGAGATAAAATGAAGTGACAAGAAAAAGATCAGTGAAAGGACGAGTTATACGGTCGATTATACGGTCGGTATAATGGACCGTAGGATTGTCTCAAAATGAAGTTGTGGAGGGGGTTGATTTCACGGTCACTTCTACGGACCGTATAATGTGCCGTGAAATCGACACAGAATGGAATGATCACTGGACCAGTTTTACGGTCACTTATACGGACCGTATAAATTTATACAGACCGTATAATGGTGTCGGGACAGCTTTTAAATTTATAAAATAATATCCCAAGTTCATTTAATTCATCTCATCTTCTCTCTCCACGACCCAATAGCTCTCTAGAACCTTCCACACACTCAATATACAAGAACTCATGAGAAATTGATGATCAACTTCACCAAATCAACAAAACTAAGTATGGGAAACACATTAAAGTTCATCTAAGCCAAGGAATTCCATGAAAGGTGGAACTAGGGTTTTGTTCAACTGACGTATTTCAACACAAGGTTTATTCCTACACCATCTAAGGTAAGTTTTATGGTATTTACATGTTATTTGAGGTACTTGAAAGGTTGAAACACATGGATTGTAGAAGATATAGTAAATGGGTCATGAATGAGTGAATAGTGTCATTGTTGAATAGTAGTTTGGAATAAATCATGAATATGGATATGTTGTGATTGTAAGTAGATTATGAATGAAATTTAGAACATGGAATGAGCATTATACGTGAAAGAACGTAGTAGTCAAATATGACCATGATTATGGGGAAATTTAAGTGAAATTGTGAAATGTGGATAACGTAGATAAATGATGATTGTTATTTATGATATTATGAATGATGTTATGGGTGTTTAGGAGTTGATATAGATTATGGGAAAAGTTGTATAAACAAAGGGAATGCTGCCCAAAGTTTCCTAGAAATAGTAAGCACGTTTAAGCAATCGATTGGCTAACGTTCATGCGACTTCTCTTGAAGGTAGAAACGTGGGCATTGAAGGAGAGCAAGAAAACGATAGAATAGTTAAACGGAAAAGGTATGTGAGGCTATTCCTTTCTTTCTATGACATGAATCCGATGGTATGATTCTTCTTTCTTCTTCATGAATCTCCTACATTCCGGAAAGCTAATAGTTCATGTTCGTGAATAGCTATATGAGAAACGATATATGTTGCAAGCCCAATAATGATGATGATAAGCTTGAGTCTAAAGATTCTAGAGTTAATGATATTGTCTGTTGTGCACGCTCACCTTATATACCATTTCCTTCAAGGTGAGGCAGAATACCATTGAGCTAATGATATCATTGTTGTATACACTCACCTTATACATATATTCCCTTCAAGGAGAGGTAGAATATTATTAAGTTAATGATGTCAGTTATTGTATACAATCACCTTATATACTATTCCTTCAAGGTGAGGCAGGATACTTATAGATGCCCATAATGGAATTGGGTGTTCACAACCTTATGTAACCTCGATAAAGTATAGCTATCTTTGAGTTATTATACATGCATTATGATGAGTATATGTTATTTTTATGTATCATCACACCGTGCCTACATTGCCGGGCAGACACACCACTAGTGGGCAGCTTATACCCCGGACGCGGGAGGCCTGGATGCAGGTTAATCATTATCACACCGTACCTATATGGACGGGCAGCTTATACATTTATATATTATCACACCGTACCTATATGGACGAGATGCTTATACATTTATGCATACATGACATGACGACGATTATGAAGTAAGCCAGCATGCATTATTCCGTTTACAATTGACAGTCAGTTACAGTTGCTCCTTCTTTGATGTTTCCTTTTATCTCATTGATGTATTGTTATTATTTATGCCTCTCATACTCAGTACAATGTTCGTATTGACGTCCGTATTCTTTGGACGTTGTGTTCATGCCCACAGGTAGACAGGGCGGTGAGCTTGATCTAGATTCGTAGAAGCTAGTAGCTGACTTGAGGGCACTCCATTGTTCCGGAGGTGCCGTGATTATTCTTTTGTATATTTTTGGACACGACGGGGTCCTGTCCCGTCCCTATGTCTACCACTCTAGTAGAGGCTCATAGATACGCAGTGTGGGTTAGATGGTCTCACGATGTTATTAATATATATATATATATATATATATATATATATATATATATATATATATATATATATATATATATATATATTATCATTTTGGATAGCTGAAAGGCTCATGTATATAAAAGTATTTATGTTTTCAAATGAAATTTGATTTTCTTATGATTTGAGTATGAATTTGATAAAAGAATGTTTGATGAGTTTGATGAGTAGTAGAATGAGTGGTGCTCGGTGGTTAGCCAGGTCGTGACAAAAGTGGTATCAGAGCAGTTCAGTCCTAGGAAGTGTCTACGAGCCGTGTCTAGTAGAGTCTTGTTTATGGTGTGTTTCGTGCCACGCTAATAAACAGGAGGCTACAGGGCATTTAGGAAAAATGACCATCTTTCATCTTAAGAGATCGTGCGATAGAGCTGTATTATAAGATTATTCCCTCACTAATTGTGCGTCACAATTTCAGGAAAGCTGATGAAAGGAAAAGCAACGGCAGCCCAGAAGGGCAAGATAGTGGTTGAGGAAGGACTTGAACGAGAGCCGTCTATAGATATGGAGGAGGGCGAACCCCAGAATAAGGCTCTACCTCAGTTTTCCCATACTTCGCCCACTTTTGAGGATCAGAGGGAAGCCTCAACTTTAGCTCCAGCACCCCCCGTTCCTCCACCAGATGCCTTGGGCCAAGAGATGAGATAGGCCATTCTTCTACTGACTCAATTGGTAGCCGCTCAAGCTCAGCGGTAGGATGTGGGCCACCATAGCAGGGGTTGGAGAAAGAGAGTTAGTTCTTCAGGGTTTGATCATGAGTGTAGGGGTGCTCCGAGGAAATAATTCTCTAGGCACTAGTTCGTTCAACAAGAGGTGCTCCTCCATAGTTTCCTAGATCCAGATTTGATGGATCTACTTATTCTAGGTCACCCCAGAGTCTCAATGTTTCCAGTTCTCGGATTCAGAGTGGTTCTATTCAGACGAGATCCTCGGTACCACAATGTACTCAGTGTCGTAGGTTACATTGGGGACCGTGCCGCTTAGGCTCAGATGTTTGTTATACCTGTGCTCGGCCAGGCTATCACGTGACTGCCCATGGAGGCCTGGTAAAGGTAAGGTTCGGGCTACGGGAGTGATAGCTGGCTCTTCGTTGTCGGTACGCCCTCCAAGGCCAAGGCCACAGATGTTAGTAGGTGGTGATGGAGACCAAAGAGGGACGCCCTGTCCAAGTGGATCCCAGCATCATATCCATGCATTAGCTGCGCGACAGGATCATGAGCCCTCCCCTGATATTGTTCCAGGTATATTGTTAGTATCCTCTTATGATATGTGTGCATCAATTGATTCCGATCCTATGCTGTCATGTATCACCCCGTTGTGATGATTGTGTTGAGGTGAAAAAACTGAGCCAATCCGACGATTTGAGATGACTATATTTTTTAGTAACCTAGTGATAGCTAGAATCGTGATTTATGAGTAAGTTGATTGATAGTGAGTGAATATAAATAATATGTGTATGTATATGGATATTGGAATTCTAGACCGAGTGTGCAGGCACAACTTATGAGACAAGCCCTATTATTTATATCCTTTAATGGTAAGTGATGTTGTGTCATTCAGTTACGTATTATGTGTGTTCCTATATATGTCCTATTGAGACATCGGACGTGTTTCTGGGCTATGTGCAGGTTTGGGATTGTTATGCTTACAAGAGAAACTCTGCCAAAATTTCCTAAAATCTAAAGGAGATAAAATATAAGCTAGGGACGCTAGTCCAAATGGATCCCAGCATCATATCCATGCATTAGTTGCGCGACAGGATCATGAGTCCTCCCCTGATATTCTTCCAGGTATATTGTTAGTATCCTCTTATGATATGTGTGCATCGATTGGTTCCGATCCTATGCTATCATGTATCACCCCGTTGTGATGATTGTGTTGAGGTGAAAAAACTGAGCCAATCCGACGATTTGAGATGACTATATTTGTTAGTAACCTAGTGATAGCCAGAATTGTGATTTACGAGTAAGTTGATTGACAGTGAGTAAATATAAATAATATGTGTATGTATATGGATATTGGAATTCTAGATCGAGTGTGCAGGCACAACTTATGAGACAAGCCCTATTATTTATATCCTTTAATGGTAAGTGATCTTGTGTTGCTCAGTTACGTATTATGTGTGTTCCGATATATGTCCTATTGAGACATTGGATGTGTTTTCTGGGCTATGTGCAAGTTTGGGATTGTTATGCTTACAAGAGAAACTCTGCCAAAATTTCCGGGAATCTAAAGTAGATTAAATATAAGCTTGTGATATGTTCTAACGAGAAGAGATGTTGTGCAACAAGATAATGGCAGGACGAGATTAAGTTAGGAGTATCATTAACAACTACACGAGATGAGTTAAATACTATTGAATTGATAGTAACAGTAGTTATAAGAGCGACATTGATACGGTAAAGAGAAATTCTTGGTAGTACTAAAACATGACATAGAAGAGAAAGGGTAACCCCAATAGGGTGTGACACTGAAGGATTGGTTGGATGGATAAGTACAAGTAAAATATGATAAGTTCACTAGCAAATAAAATAACAGTACCCGGAGATAGAGGTACGAATACGAAGGGTTATAATGAATGAGAATACGTTGGTAAAACAATTTATATGGTAAGCGTAATAGAACTAATTAGAAAGAGTAACCGGTTGAGTATGCTTACTTCGCAAGATTTATTCTATCTTATGAGCAGGCTTGCGAACGAGGTAAAGAAGTGGCACTCTATAGCGTTGATTATGATCAAGGTATAATGAGAGCATAACAAGAATTGTAATACAAAGTATAGCGAGGAAACGACTAAGGATGTGGCATGTTTTATATGAATAAAGAGTGAATGCAAGAGTGAAATCAGCAAGTGAGCTATGGGGCAGTAGATGAGAAAGCTTAAAAGACCTTGTTAGGGGAAAGTCCAACATAGGGATTCCTCAATGACAGAAATGATAGCCAGCAAAAAGGGGGAAGTCAACTTGAAAAAGAAATCAAAGAAAAGTGATATGGAAAAGTAGCAGTAGTTTGTGATTGGTATAATTATGAGTATGAGTGGTATCTTTAGCTGGATGTAAAAGACCAAGTCTACAGAAATATGAATAACAAAATAGGACGATTATTAGGAAGAGGATCAACACAATAAGGGTGAGAGGGGATGATCAGGATGAACAGAACAAGTCTTGGAAGCAAAGAATGGATTGTACAAAGGTAGTATATTCTAAAGGACAAAGCGGTACTCAGTTAGCGATAGGGTTCCTCATACGAAGAATAAAGGATTGATTATAAAACGGGAGAAAACAAGATAAATTGAGGAGGAAGGAATAAGAACGGGAATAGAGAGAAAAGGAAATATATGAAGTACGCGTGCTTAAGAAGTAGTTCCGTTATGATTAAAGGAAGATACATTTCCTACGAAAATCCTGTACCAAGTTAGAACGAGTAAAGTATATGAAGTAAAGAGTTGAAAAGAAAAACATGATCATGAGTTATGAGTTTACTGTACGGTAATAAAGCGATAGAGTAAAGCTATCATCAACGACAAATATAATACGATTATGGTTGGTTCTGAAAATCAGTGTTGAATGCAAACCAAGAGTAAAAGAATAAGAGGCATGAGGGGCATTAGTGGCGTATGAGACTTAGGCCCTTGAAAACAAAGATGACGTTACAAGTGAACTTTGAGCACCGAAGAAGAGGGCAAGTGACATTATATGGATGGTATGGATAATTAGACCTACTACTATTTTGAGCATCCCTATGGGACAGAAGTTGTTAATTGTAGCGGATTTAGACATTCACTCATAACTACTAGATGAGCTAAGAAAAGATACATCCTTGTTCGGATTGCTATATCGGCTGTATTATTTGGTTACAAGACTGCAAGGTGTGTATTTTAAGACTTCACACATGAATTATTGTAGCTATAGATTATGGGAAACGGTATGAGTAAGATGTAGCATAGTGAGGGGTATATGGATTCAAGCTTTGAAGGTGAGGCAACGGATTTGAGAATGGTACAGGTAAAACCCTTAAAGGGGGGAAGCGAATAAAGAGGATACAAGTGTGAAGATTTAAATGATGGACCCTAAGATGTGATAGACATAAACTCTAAAGCAAAGAGCGAGAGTTATGCAGAAATGAATCTAATGACTAGTAGATAAATGAACATACATTGAGCAGGAATCTGAGACTGTACGGGAAATCATTTGTGGAAACCTCGAACCACGTGACATTGAGAGCAAATAACTCAAGGGATATTGTAAAAGATAGCGATGCTATACTGGAATGGAGACAAAGGCACTAATGGGAGAGTCGTTGTTAATAATATCCCTATTTATGAGTGATAATTAAGAGAGGGACCTAAGGTTTTCTATGGTAGAACAAAAGATATGAAAATCAAGGGAAAGATAAAGGAAGGAAGAGAGCACGACGAGATAAGTTGCTACGGATGGACAAAAGACTTTTGAGTGTGAATGATCACCGAACCTTCGTAGTCGGGCATGATATGTAAATGATATGTATATGAATATGACCATGGATACGATATGTAAATGAGTACGATTATGAATACGGATGCAGATATGGATACATGTATATGTATAGATGTCTATGTACACGAATCACGCAAGAACAATTATGTAACTTTCAAGTAATTATACCTCGCCAATGAAACCAAGTGGGTACTTAAAAACAGGAGTAAAAGGTAAACAAGAATAGTGTGGTCATGATACTCCCGGGTCAGTTGAAAGAAAATATATGGTTAATTGAGTTGGGATTACTGTTAGGGATAAAGAGGATAATTACTTCGAATATGACATAAGTGCATGCTATACGCTTACTACAGTATCCCTGGGGTGTGACAACTTACGAATGCAATAAGATCACTGAATGAAAGGGAAGCTTAGTCCCCGACACATTAGGCCTTATGAGATTGTATGCAGAATAGGCAAGGTGGCTTATGAATTAGATCTACCTCCTGATTTGTAATCAGTTCACCCAGTTATCCATGTCTCGATGCTTCGTAAATATGTTGGAAATCCTACTAGGATCATGCCAGTAAATGATGTTCAAGTAACAGAAAAGTTGATTTATGAAAAGGTACCCATTGCCACATTAGATAGGCAAGTACGAAGACTTCGAAATAAGGAAGTATCTACAGTCAAAGACTTCGAAATAAGGAAGTATAAATATACGGGGTATAACAACCGGTACTATTTGTGAGAAAGAAAGATCGGTCGCTGCGGATGTGTATCTATTATAGGCAGCTGAATAAAGTGACGATAAAGAATAGATATCCCCTCCCTAGAATTGATGATCTGTTTGACCAGTTGCAGGGTGCTACGTGTTTCTCGAAGATAGACTTGCGGTCAGGCTATCACCAAGTGCAGGTAAAGGAGGCAGATATTTCGAAGACTGCATTCAGGACCCGATACGGGCATTATGAGTTTAGAGTGATGTCTTTTAGGCTGACCAATGCTCCAGCAGTATTTATGGATTTGATGAATCGAATATTCAAGTCGTTCCTAGATGTGTTTGTGATTGTATTTATTGATGATATTCTGGTCTACTCACGATCAGAAGAGGAACATGGAGACCATCTGAGAGCGGTACTTAGAGTGCTCCAGCACCAGAAGTTGTATGCTATGTTTTCTAAGTGTGAATTCTGGCTAACTTCAGTAGCATTCTTGGGGCATATTATTGGAGCAGATGGCCTCCGGGTAGACTCACAAAAGATTGAGGCGGTGAAGACTTGGACTAGACCTATGACGCCTACCGAGGTACGTAGTTTTCTAGGGCTAGCAGGGTATTACAGGAGGTTCGTAGAGAAATTTGCCTCGATTTCAGCGCCTTTAACAAGGCTAACACAGAAGGCAGCTAAGTACCAGTGGACGGATGCTTGTGAGCGAAGCTTCCAATTACTGAAGGATAAGTTGACTACGACTCCAGTTCTAACACTTCCTGAGGAGCCAGATGGCTATGTTATTTATTGTGATGCCTCAGGCGTTGGGCTAGGTTGTGTATTGATGCAGCATGGCAGAGTCAAAGCATATGCCTCCCGGCAGCTCAGAAAGCACGAAAGAAACTATCCCACTCATGATCTGGAGTTAGCAGTAGTAATTCATGCCTTGAAGATATGGAGAAATTATTTATATGGCGTGCATGTTGATATTTATACGGATCATAAGAGTCTCCAATATATCTTTAAGCAGAAGGAGCTAAATTTGCGGCAGAGGAGGTGGCTAGAGTTGCTGAAGGACTATGATGTTGACATTCTATACCACCCAGGGAAAGAAAATGTTGTAGCAGATGCACTCAGCTATAAATCGATGGGCAGCTTGGCAGACGTACAACCAGAACGGAAGGAGATAGTCCATGAGATTTGCCAGTTAGCTAATCTTGGAGTCCGTTTGGCTGATTCTGATGATGGCAGAATTTCTGTTCGAGGAGTTGCTGAATCCTCTATCATTGAAGAGGTAAAGAGACACCAGTATGAGGACCCTATTCTTGTACATTATAGAGATACATCTCTTCAAAAGGAGGAGACCCCATTCGAAGTTGCACCTGATGAAGTGCTACGATACAGAGGCAGATTATGTGTACCTAAGGTTGCAGGGTTACGGCGATAGGTTATGGGAGAGGCACACTATGCCCGTTATTCTGTTCATCCAGGGTCAACGAAGATGTATCATGACCTCAGATATGTGTATTGGCGGGATGGCATGAAAAAAGATATAGCGGAGTTTGTTGCTCGATGCCCAAATTGTCAACAGGTTCAACAGGTTAAGGTTGAGTATCAGAAGCCCGGTGGATTATTATAGGAGATGGAGATTTCGACTTGGAAATGAGAGGTAATTAATATGGACTTCGTCACAGGTTTACCTCGCACTCCACGAAGATATGACTCTATTTGGGTTATCGTTGACAGGCTGACAAAATCAGCCCACTTTCTTCCAGTCAGGACTACTTATTCAGCTGAGGACTATGCTAGGTTATACCTCACGGAGATAGTGAGACTTCACGGGGTTCCCACAGCTATTGTCTCCGACAGAGGAGCCCAGTTTACAGCTAACTTCTGGAGATCCTTCCAAGAGGGATTGGGGACACAAGTGAGTCTTAGCACAGCATTCCACCCTCAGACTGACGGACAGGCCGAGCGTACTATTCAGACACTACAAGATATGTTACGGGCCTGTATTATTGATTTCAGAGGTAGCTGGGTTGATCATTTGCCACTTATCGAGTTTGCTTATAATAATAGCTACCATTCGAGTATTCAGATGGCACCGTATGAGGCCTTGTATGGGAGGAAGTGCAGGTCACCCATTGGCTGGTTTGATGTTGGTGAGACTAAATTAATAGGCCCAGACATGGTTCAGCAGGCTGTTGATAAAGTGAAGCTTATTCAGGAGAGGTTACTGGCAGCCCAGAGTCGACAGAAACCATATGCAAATAATCGACGTCGACACTTAGAGTTTCAGGTTGGTGATTGGGTGTTCTTGAAAGTGTCACCCATGAAGGGTGTCTTGAGATTCGGCAAGAAAGGGAAGCTAAGCCCGAGGTACATTGGGCCTTATCAGATTATCCATCGGGTAGGACGAGTTGCCTAGGAGTTGGACCTACCGTCTGATTTGGAAGTAGTACATCCAGTCTTTCACGTGTCAATACTTCGCAAATGCATTGGCGACCCTTCTAGAGTATTTCCCATGGATGATGTCCAGGTGATGGAGGAGTTGTCCTATAAGGAGCGACCTATAGCCATACTTGATCGGCAGGTCAGGAGATTGCGTACCAAGGATGTGGCTTCCGTCAAAGTATTATAGCGAAACAACAATAGAGAAGAGATGACTTGGGAAGCCGAAGAGGAGATGAAGATTAAGTATCTTTACTTGTTCCCTACGCCTACAGGTAACTTAAACTCCTCACTTGATTATGTTGATTAATCGATGAAACTATATGTTATAGTGATAAGGAAGACTTCCCCAAAACTTTTATAAGACCTTACAGGACCAATTCAACATTCGAGGACGAATGTTCTAAAGGGGGGAAGGATGTTATATCCCGTATTATTATACGTTGAGTTATTCGCAAGCTAATCGAATTAAGTTAAAGACGGGATTATTTTCGATATGAAATAGGAACTTTTAATTTTCAATTTTAATTAGTACACAAATTATTTATAAATTTTATATAGCGTAGAAATATTATTGGAGATTAGGGACTAATTAATTGTGATTAGATTATTTAGTAAGAATTAGTGATTAATTAAAATTAATTAATTTAATTTTTAATTGTGGGCCCCACCTGAAATTCAAAATAATAATAATAATAATTAATAAAATATGACAATTCAAGAAAATATTTTGATGAGTCATTAGAGGGGGTTGGACGTGTCAATACATGAAGAACCATATATATACAAATGGCTAATGAACAATTCAACATTGATTTCATTTTTCAAAAATATCAAAGTTAAAGAAAAAAATATATAACTTCCATGGCTGCTCTCGGCCAGTCATGGTTACGGGGAAAATTTTGTCTTGTTGAATATTTTGATCAAGTTTCAAGTGAATTACAAGTTCAAGGAGGTGATAGCAACATTGGATATTGGATTGAGAAAGAGGAAATTGTGAAATTGGAGCAATTAAGTGTAGAAATTCCTCCAAGAAAATTTAGGTAAGATATTCTTATTTTGTGGTGTAATTGTATTAATAGTGTCGTAATGGAAGGATTAAAAATTGGATTGGATGAAATTGGAAGTAAGGAATTGCATGAAATCGTTGATATTACGAGTTGTAGATGTTATATGGAATTGTTAAGTTAAAAAGATTACAAGTGTGATTTATGTCATATGTTGTTGTTTGTGTTGCTGTCGTGTTGTCGTTAATATGGCTTCTAAATTTGGAAAGAAGAGGTGTATAGCGTATCGTATATAAAGCGTATGTTGGTCTGTTGGCATATGATCTTAAACGTTAATGATTTGGATTGGAAAAGGATTACGAAGGGTTGTTAGATTGTTAGAATTGTTTATGGGCTGAATTGTAAGAATTTTATATATGTATCTCTATTACTATCATTGTTGGTATTTCTGTGATAGCAGGAGGATAATTGGAAGTTCGGGTTAGGCGCATATATGGGGGAAATGCTTCGCGATTTCCGTTAAGCCCTTAACTAATGAAAACCCTAATCAAGAAAGTATAAGTTAAAGGATGAGTCCTATAGGCGATTGATTACAGATTTATGAGCTAGGAAGTATAGTTTACTGACAATAACGTTACTTTTATATTAAATAGGCTAAGGGGCGGCGAAGCGAACGTCATTACGAACAACCTCTAACAGGTATGTAAAGTTATCCTTTCTTTCTTTTTGGCATGATCCTTATCATATGAACAAACACAGTGAGCAAGCAAGTTCCAAAGACTCTGTTCTTAGAGAGTGTAGAGATATTTGTATCGTTGGCCACCTATGTTTTATGTCCATAACTCCCAGAGATTTTTCATATTAGCTTCTTATGTCAACAGAGGGGTTCAGAGTATCCTTTTCCGAGTTTTTCATGCATTTATACATATTATATTATATATGGATTAGGCCGTACGTTCCTCGACACTAACATATTATATTATATATGGATCGGGCTGTACGTTCCTCGGCACTAACATGTTATATTTATGGATCGGGCCGTACGTTCCTCGGCACTATAATATTATATGTGGATCAGGCTGTACATTCCACAGCACTATTAGTTATATTGTAATATATGCCTATCATACGCTGTAGAGTGAGTTTCAGCCATATAGAGTTACACAGATATTCTCAGATGTTAGCCACAGATGCATTCAATTATTGAGACTGGTTTTTATGATTCATCTTACTTGATGTTCTTATGCTTTATATACTTAGTACATATTCTGTACTGACTCCCTTTCTTCGGGGGCTGCGTTTCATGCCCGTAGGTACAGACGCTCGATTCGGTGATCCCCCAGCTTAGGATTTCCAGTCAGCTGTCTTGGAGAGCTCTATTTTTCCGAAGCCTAGACTTTTGGTACAGATCTTCTGATGTATTTATATATGGTTGTCCAGGGGTACGACGGGGCCCTGTCCCGTCTTATTTCACTGTTAGTACTCTTAGAGGTCTGTAGACATGTGTGTGGGTTGAATATAGAGTATGATCAGCTGTGTCTATATTGTTGTTGTGGATGTTTCTGTTTGTTGTGGTAGCCTTGCCGGCTTGCATATGTTATCTATACGTAGTGGCAGCCTTGTCAGCTTGCGTAGTATATTGACATGTTGTAGCAGCCTTGTCGGCTTGCGAATTATAATGATATATAGTGGCAGCCTCGTCGGCCTACGTATTTTATTACATTGTGATTGGTTGAGACTCTGCAAGAGACAGATTATCATGATCTATGACGTTGAGGACCTTTGGGTCTATGTCGATTCCCATGTTGTCTATAGTGTCAGTCTGATTGTGTCTAACAGGTATACATATGGGTGTCCAGCTCGGGCACTGGTCATGGCCCACGGGGCTGGGTCGTGACAGATTTGTGTTGATATAGTGTGTGGAATATTCTAGAGCTCTCAAGAGTCTTGGAGAAGATGGGAAATGAAAAATAAAAACTTGGGTCATCTATTTATAACAAGAAAATAAAGCTGCCCGACGTGATTATGCGGACACTTATACGGTCTGTATAACTTCATACGGTCTGTATAAGTGACCGTATAATACCACCAGGGATTGACCCTTCTCTGGAACGTTATACGGACCATTATATGGACCGTCTAAAGTTATACGGACCGTATAAGTGGTCGTATAACTCATATTTTCCAAACTCACTCTCGTTGATTCGTTTGACCTCCAATCCCTATGGAACCTTCTTGGCACTTATATAACACTTCATTAACCATACAATGGATCCTATAGAATCCTCTCAAGATAGTGTAAATATTAGCTCAATTATAGTGAAAACCTTTCCAAACATGACTTACATCTCACATCCTCCAATAAACATAGTTTCACATATTCATATGACTGACTTACAAAACGCTCTCTTCTCTCTCCTTCCATGCAAACCCTAGTTTGAAACCCTAACAATACTATGGCCACTCCGGCCACTGGCCAGCCGCCGCATCTGGTGGTTGATCAGGCTTTCTCTCCTCAAGATTTTCCTCCCCTCTCCCTTCTTCCTCCTTCGTCCAGCACTACTCAGCAGTTACAAACAGTCCCTACGTCCACAACACAGAATTATCGTCAAACTTTAATGCATGAAACTGGTAAAGATCCCATGCACACGTGTGAATCCATTCCTATGAAGATGGTTAAGATTATAGATGGTAAACACGTTGTAAGATGGTCATCGTCTGAAGTACTACTAATGGAAAGGATTGAAAATCTACAATATGCCATTGTTGGTAAGTTTTCGTATGGATGGCCTGAACTAGAAGAGTTGCGATCTATTATACCTCTTCAGTGTGGCGTAAAGGGTAACGTTCGTGTAGGCTTTTTGAGAGATAGGCATGTATTGATAAGATGTGATCTGAAGGAAGATTTTATTAATATATCTTCAAAGAGCTTCTTTTGGTTGAAGGCAAAAGATGGACATTCTTATCAAATGAGGCCATTAATATATGATTCTAAATTCAGTGTGGAAAAGGAGACTTCAATTGCTATGGCTTGGATTTCGTTTCCAAATCTTCTCCCTACTTTTTTTGTCAAGGAATCCTTGTTTACATTGGCTTCTGCTGTGGGCAAGCCAATCCAGCTAGATGCTGCTACAATCAACAAGTCCAGACCAAACTGTGCAAGAGTGAAAGTGCAGGTTGCTTTGCTTGCATATTTGCCTAAGTTTGTGTGGATGGAGATTGAAGATGATATCACAAAGGATATCAGGTCGATTAAAGTTAATATTCAATATGACTACTTACCAAATTATTGCACAAATTGCTGTTTACAAAGTCACTCTAATGAGGAATGTTGGGTGCTACATCCAGAACTGTTGGAAAAGGAGGTGATAGATATTGGGGACGGGACTCAGAACAAAGGAAAGGCTGCAGTTGTAGTAAATGAGCCTGGAACAAGTAAACAAGGGAAAATCCAACAAGGAGGATATAGAAGGAATAGGGGGTGGAAAAAACCAGTGCAACAATACTTACCAAAGGTATTATCCAGTGGTACTGTGGTAACTTATCCTGGAAACAAAGGGCAAGTCAAGAACAAAGTGAATACAAATGGGAGGGATGATGGAAACAAAAAAGCTATGGTATCAAACAAATTTGAATTACTTAATCAAGGAGTAGAGGATGTTGATATTAGTAGGCTCAGTAACAGTCAAGATGAGCATTATATAGAACAAGGGGTTGCAGCTGACTGTATAGATGACAAGGAGAATCATAGCAAGGAGAATCATAGCAAGGAGTGTGCTAGTGTAGATGCTGCAAACTTGGGTATGGATGAACATCAGGCTACAAATAGAACGAAATCTATAGAAGAGGGTGAAGTCTATGAGAATGATACTGCTAAGGTGCATAAAAGTGAAGTTGTTAATTACAGTGTAATAGCTATTGATAGTCCACAGCTGGATGATAATGAAGATTCTATGGAGGTTGAAGATGTTTATGGTTCAAAGAAGTCTAATAGCTGTCAGGACGATGAGAATACTGAATTATCTGCAGATGATCAAAAGGCTGAAATGGGGCAGAAAAGAAATGAGGAAGATAATCACCAACAAGGAGTTGAAAATACTGGAAGTAGGGATGCAGATGCAGATGCTCATTAAAGAATTAATAGTAACAGGAGTCAAGATGGATATGTGGCCTATGAAAGTTCTTTGGAAAATCAGATGTCTGAAAGTACTCAAGCAGGTGATCTGTATTTGAATGAAGGTTGTGTTGAAAAGATGCAAGACATGGATATTTCCATGGATCAGGAGGAGTCTACTCAAGTAGTAATTCTGAAGGATATTACTGATGAGGAGGTTCATAGCTCTAACTGTAACTTGCAGCTGATTGGTTATTATCCTGAGAAAGTTGCTGATGCAGAGCAAAGGAATTTTTCCTTGGCCATTATTCCTGATATTAGAGATATACAGCCTCTGAATGTTGCTGTAAGGGTATCACCGAACAAGGTGTTACATGATGTAATCTCTCACAAGGTACAGGATGAACATGATAAGGTGAATTTGATCACCAATAAGAAGGAAGATGCTGAGGGTGATGCTATTGATATGAAACTACTGCAAATATGTGTAGAGGTAGGAGTATCTCCAAAATCACAAGGCAAAGGTCCAAAGAAAGGAAGAAAGCAAAACTCAGAGGTTCCTCAAACTGTGAGGTACTCAACAAGGAGTAACCTTAAGAAATATGTTAAATGATTGTTAAAACTTTATTCTGGAACATAAGATCAGTAAAGTCTCAACAAGCATTTCATAGAGTTCAAATGTTAAACAAGCATCACAAGTTCTTTTTGGTGGCTCTGATGGAGCCTTTTCAACATCAGAACCAAATTCAGAAATGTAGAAGGAAACTTGGAATGCCTTATGCTAATTCCAACTGTAATGGAAAAATCTGGTTCTTTCTGCAAGATAATGTTGATGTTGAGGTTCTATTGGATAATGAGCAGGCTATTACTGTAAAGCTGCAGTTTCAAGATTTCAATAAAGAAATGGTGGTTACAATGGTGTATGCTAAATGTTCAGATGTGGAGAGAATGCAGTTGTGGGACAGTTTATACCTCTTCGCTAATAATGTGACAGCTCCTTGGCTGGTTGGAGGTGATTTCAATGTTATACTGAGTGAAGAAGAGAAAATAGGAGGTCTACCAGTTTTGCCACAAGAATATGAAGACTTTGCCTTTTGTCTGAATTCCTGTGAGTTGCATGAGATGCCTTTCAAAGGGAGTCCTTTCACATGGTGGAATGGTAGGGCTGCTAATGACTGTATATTTAAGAGATTGGACAGGATTGTATATAATGATGCATTTCAGAATTGGTTTGGACAATTAGAAGTGGAACATCTGTCAAGGACTGGTTCTGACCATGCACTATTACTTGTATCATGTGGAGATCAAGGGGAAAAGTTTATCAAACCATTCAGATTTCTCAAATTCTGGGTGGAACATGATACTTTTCTTGATTTTGTTAAACAACAATGGGAAACAGCATTAACAGATGATGTATTTCTGTCATTTAAGCTCAAAATGAAGAAATTGAAAATAGCTTTAAGCACATGGAGTAAGAATACTTTTAGGGACATTTTTAAACAACTTGTTATCAGAGAGGAAATAGTTAAGATTAAAGAACAATTGTTTGAAGAAACTCCATCAGCAGAAAATAGAATGGTCATGCAAAGGGCACAAGCCGAACTTAAATTGTATCTTCACTATGAGGAGGAATTCTGGAGGCAAAAAGCCAGGATGGATTATTTTTCAGTAGGTGATAGGAATACCAGATATTTCTATAGTCTGGTAAAAGGAAGAAGAAAAATAATCCAGATTAGGAGGATTAAAGATGATGCTGGAAATTGGATTGAGGATGCTGATAGTGTTGCTGCTCAAGCTGTCAACGTTTTCCATAAGCAATTTACTCATGAGGGGGTTAGTGAAGATTCTCCAATTTTTCATCATATTCAAGAGCTGATCAAAGAGGAGGATAATATACTACTTGCTACTCAACCTACTATGGAGGAAGTAAAGAGGGCTGTATTTGAATTAAATGGGGACAGTGCTTGTGGCCCTGATGGATTTTCTGGTATATTTTATCAAAAGTGTTGGGAGGTGATAAAGGCTGATGTATATAGTGTTGTTAAAGCTTTCTTTGAAGGACAAACTCTTCCCAAATCCATCACTCACACTAATCTGGTTTTGTTACCAAAGAAAAATATTGTTGAGGCATTTTCTGATATGAGACCTATAAGTCTTAGCAACTTTATCAATAAGGTCATATCAAGAGTAGTTCATGACAGGCTAGACAAGCTACTTACAAAGGTGATCTCTCCAAATCAGTCTGGCTTTGTGAAAGGAAGGAATATAATTGAAAATGTGTTGTTGACACAAGAAATTGTAACTGATATAAGGAAGAGAGAAAAACCAGCAAATGTTGTGATCAAGTTAGATATGGCAAAAGCATATGATAGGGTCTCATGGTTGTACCTTTTTAAAGTGATGGGAAAGATGGGATTTCTCCCTTTTTCATTGATCTTATATGGAGACTGTTGGCAAATAATTGCTATTCTGTTCTCCTAAATGGCCAGACACATGGTTTCTTCCATTCTACAAGGGGAGTCAAGCAAGGGGATCCACTTTCTCCTCCTCTTTTCATTATTGCTGCAGAGGGTATTTCAAGGGCACTAAATTCTTTGTTTGATCAGCCTGTTTTTGTTGGGTATGGGATGCCAAAGTGGAGTGCTGATTTGAATCACCAGGCATATGCAGATGATACAATCATCTTTTCTTCAACAGATAACCAGTCATTACAGATGAACATGAATACTCTACAGGAATATGAGAAGGTATCTGGACAGCTGATAAACAAGAGCAAAAGTTCCTTTTATATGTTCAGCAAAGTATCATATGTGGCTAGTCAGCAGGTTGCAATTGTTACAGGATTTGTGAGAGGACAATTTCCTTTTACATATATTGGAGTACCAATTACTCATGCCAGAAAAAGGAAAGTGGATTATACTGAATTATTGAAGAAAGTCAAAGACAGGTTAAAAACTTGGAAAGGCAAGTTATTGTCTTATGGAGGAAAAGCTGTGTTGATTACAAGTGTCCTTCAAAGTATTCCAATTCATTTTTTATCTGCTATAAGGCCTCCTAAATGTGTTATAAAGGAACTACACAGGATCTTTGCCAGGTTATTTTGGAATAATAAGGAGGAAGGTAGATGCAGACACTGGGCAGCTTGGATTAACATGTGTATTCCCAAACATGAAGGTGGGTTGGGATTCAAATCTATTCATGACACATCCAAAGCTTTATGTGCTAAACTATGGTGGAAGTTTAGAACTACTAGTTCACTATAGGCCAATTTCATGTGGAATAAGTACTGCAAAAAACAAATTCCTCAGCTGGTTCAATAGAAGGGAGGGTCACAAGTCTGGAAGATGATGTTGGAAGCAAGGGAAAGTATAGAACAGGAAATCTGGTGGGAGCCAAAGATTGGAAGTTCAAACATTTGGTTTGACAATTAGACTAAGCTAGGTTCTCTTAGTTATGTGGTTCCCTAGTCCTGGCACATCAATGAGCATGCTGAAGATGTTTCTGAACTTATGACAGTTGGAAGATAGAATGTCAACAAACTCATGCAGATGTTTCCTGACGATATTGTGCAGCATATATTACAGGAAATTGACATTAAATGTGCATCAAATGAATGGGATAGACCTTGGTGGATAATGACAAGCACAGGTAAGTTTACAGTAAGTAGTGCATGGCACTTGCTGAGACAAAAAGCTAATGTAACAGTTCCATTTCAGAATATGTGGATCAAAGGTGTACCTTTTAAAATATCATTCTTCATGTGGAGATTGTGGAAGTTTAAAGTCCCAATTATTGAAGTGGTGGCAAGCATTGGCATTCTATTAGTTTAAAAGTGTTGCTGCTGTCATAATGCTCATATAGAGACAATGAACCATCTATTTCTGTGTGGAGATTTGGCTGCAAAGGTATGGAGATACTTCAATATGGGGGCTGGATTGAGCTTGCATTGTGTTCAGGTTAAACATGCTATAAGAAGTTGGTGGGAAGCAAAATGCCATTTCAAAATGAAAATAATATACAAAGCAGTGCCTGCTTTTATTGTATGGCAAATATGGAAGTGGAGAAACAATAGGCTTCATGGTGGTATTATGAATCTGAATAGAGTGCTATATGACATAAATATGAACATTCATATGTTATGTAAAGTTCAGTTTCTTGGGCTGAATATTCCAACTATATGGCATCAGATTGTTCAGTTCTTTGAAGGATATAAGCCTACTGTTATATGCAAAATTATTACATGGAGGAGACCTGTATATGGAGTTTATAAGTGTAATACTGATGGGGCTGCTAAAGGAAATCCAGGTCCAAGTTCTGCTGCCTTTTGTATAAAAAAATGAAGAGGGAGATTTGGTGTATGCAGCTTCTAAAATGTTGACAGATGGAACAAATATTGTGGCTGAGGCTGAAGCTATTAGAATGGGACTGAGCCACTGTGTAGAAAAGCAGCTTTTTCCATTGATCATAGAGACTGATTCCATGACCATGAAGATGATCTTAAATGCTGAATGGAAGGTCCCTCGAAGCATTTCAATGTTAGTGGAGGATATAAGGAGGATGATGGAGGATCAAATAGTATCTGTGGAGCATATACATAGCGAAGGAAATGGGCTTGCAGATTTTTTAGCTAACTTGGTTTTTGTTTTTGCAGGTTGAGTTCAGTTTCATAGTTTTCAGGAATTACCCAGTCAAGCTAAGAGGATTCTGAATATGGAGAAGAGAGGAATTCCAAACTTGAGAATAAGAACCCTTCAAGACAAAGCACCAGATTGACATCAATGCTGCAACTATTACTGAGTATATTCTGCCAACTATTTGTGAGTACTTGCAGCAGTTGTATTAGGGTGGTATTAGTGTGCTTGGCATGCTCATTCCTTGGTATAAATGCTGTGATACTCAACACATAAGTAGCAGAATGTATTAATTATGGTTCATGTACCATACAGACCTGATTTCATGCAAAAGTTTATGCTATGGACAGTTGCAACATTGAAAGGAAAAGTACAGTAGTTGAAAGAAGATTCAAATGTTGTATAAACTAGCATGTTCAGATACAAAAAACATATTAAGATGTACAGATATGTTTGCTACACATATCCAAGATAGGATTCATGCACTTGGACAATGGTACAAAGGTGAGAGTGGTGCTGGCTCCATGAAGATTCTGGTTTGAACAAGAAGATCACAGCTACATTTAAGTGGTCTGAAGAATGATTCAACTGATTTGAAACATGCCACCTATGAGACTTTGAAGGTGTCACGACCCAGCCCCGTGGGCCGCGACTGGCACCCTACTTGGGTACCCAGACCAAATTACATATTCATTGCCAAATCCAAACTTATTTCAGAATTTCATAAAAGTCATATCAAACATAGTTTATATCAAAATATGTCTTAAGCGGTCGCACAAATCAAAATGTCATATCGGATCCAAACTGCGCGGCGGAATAGACATCGCCGGTCAAAAATGCAAATATAAGCATAAGGGCCATTCAGGGCCATCAAAACAAACGGACTGCCTTAAGACCAGAAAACAAAATCAGACAAACATATATAGGACCCTCGCCCCACATATATGACTACAGGCCTCTACGAACTCAAAACAAAGACATATGGCGAGACAGGGCCCCGCCGTACCCAAATAGTCAGATGTACAGAATATACATAGCGAAAGGGAGTCTGTACCAAAAGTGGACTCCGAGTCACGAAGAAGTACTCCAAAGTAGCAAAGAGTGAAGCCTACAGTGGAGGATCACCAATATCTGCACCTGCGGGCATGAAACGCAGCCCCCGAAGAAAGGGGGTTAGTACGAAATATGTACTGAGTATGTAAAGCACGGAGTGCAGAAATATGAGCCAAAACTGAAAGCAAACCAGATATCAAAAGGGAAGTACCAATCAGTATGTCCAACATCCGTATCAAATCATATACATATACATAATGCAAACGAAATCATGCAAACGCTCGAGAACGTGGTCGCCACTCCGACGCTGGCTCCACGCACAGCATAACACCAGAAGGTTTCAAGTCTCCGTACATCCCCGAACATAAACATAAGTGAGCGTATCGCATCACTAGCCATATCACAGCATAACTCCAAACGGAACCCGGCCCTATGGCGAGGCCTCGGGAACCGTAACACAGCATACGGCCGAATTATCATAGGGAGCACGAATCCTAACCGGCCCGGGAACCGGTGAACGAAGTCATAGTAAGGCACGAGCGGAGTCGTGAGCGAACAAATGCAAATCATATTTCAAAATAGCCTTTCAAAACATAATGATTTCATAAGTCATTTCATAGTACAAAATAACCGAATACTTAGTCGATACAAAGTTTTATTTCACAAGATGTTTCCCAAAATGGTACGTATGGCTCAAAACGTAACTTAGCATATCATAATATTCAATACATATCTCGTGGGAGAAAGTTCCAAAACCGAAAGTATCATATCAAGCTTTATTCAAAAGGACCGCCCAATAGGACAAATAGGGCGTCTCGGGGTTAGCGGGCCCACCTCGAGTCAAATTGAGGTGGCGAACATAATTTACGAACATTTAAAGGCCAGAAGATTATACATAATGATTTCATAGTAACCCGGTCACATTTCGATAGGTTTCGAACATTTGGTTGCATTCTAGTCAAAATAGAGCCTTTAGGCTTCAATTGAATTGAATGAATAGTAGTCGTTTTGTAGATCGGGTTTCGAGGAGCAGAAAGGCTCCGAAGGTTCCAAAATTCACCTAACACACTAAGACATGCCAAACGAAGAAGTGGGAAGCTTTACATACCTTACTGACGTCTTATGCTCTCCCAAAAGTCAAGTCCCGTTTCGTCCGAAATCTGCAAATGGTCAAAGTTACCAATTTGAGATTCTTAGGCTTAAAAAAATGCCATTAACTTCATTTTTGCCTACCAAAATTTCGGCAGCATTTCCCCTATAAATCTAACACCCCCGAGACTTAGCTCGGCTCAAAATACATCAACAACAACAGCACACACATCATCAAACAACACAAATCATATTCAAACCATACTAACTTCAAAATTCTACCTTATTACATAAGTTGGCAACTTTTCATTCAAGCTTCAAAATTCCAAATCTATATCCACATTATTGTATTCATTCAATCATTCAAGATTATTCAATCACATCCCAAATATATTCCAAACCATATACGAAAGTTCCCAAAATTCATTATTTTCCATATTTCATTCAAAACATCAAAAGTCACGACGAACATTCTAACTTGCGTCGCTTCATTCCGAATTCCTTAACATCAACCATAAATCATATTTAAGGTCTTTAGCACCCTAGATATACAATGATATACACAAATATACTAAAGGTGTATACTTTCCGATAACGTTCCTAAATCATTTTCCAATGCCAAATCAATTCATTAACTAATCATTTACGTCCTAAATGTCACAACGACGCTACGAACCAACTAAACAAGATCAATTCACATTTATTTCTCCTTCCTAAAGGCACACGACCACTTTGCAAAATATACACACACCCACGGCTTCATTCATACATCAAAGTTACGGGATTCTCGTCTATTCTCAATCCTTAACATATTCATATCAATTCCATAACATTAAAGTGTAAGAATTCTCACCTTTTCTTGAAACCCCGACTTGTCGCAAACGTAGTTCTTGTGCCAAACTAATTATACCCCGTTGAAGAGGGTCTCGAGCACTTCACAACTATGGGAAGAACAAGAATTTTTGATCAACAACAAAGCTTGGAAATTTTTCTTTCTCTTTTTCTTTTGCTTCGGCCGAACCCCCTTTTTTGTGGTGTTCTTGAATTTGTTTTAATCTAGATAACTCTAAGTGTGTACATCATATATATCCATATAGGAGTCATGTGCATAGCACATGACTCTTTAAAAGTGGGCTTGGACCATTCTATGACCGGCCACTTTAAGTTTTGGGCCTCAAATTTTTGTGTTATATTTTCTTGGCACAATTCATAAAACGTCCCGTTTTGTAATTCCCGAAACTAATTTCCGAAATTCCAAATTTACCCTCGGCCTTCCCCGATGTCTTAACATTAATGATTCCATAATCAACATAGTCATATTCACTAAAATCAAAATATTTCCTTATAACACACAAATCTTAATTATTTCTCGATTTCCAATTATACAAAAACACGGAACATAACAGAAGGTGTGATAGATGTTATCAAGTCAAGGCCCTTGGATTAATAGTTGTTTAGTCTGGTTTAAAACCAAAATTTGTATTTCCATTTCCACTTGGTCATTTTCTTTCTTTTGTTGTTTTAGTTATTTGATCAATCACTTTTGGATTGATATGTACATATTTTCTTTATCAATAAATTTCCACCTTTCTGGTGGCTTTGCCAAAAAAACAAAAACATATTCATATGACTTCAAAATCCTATGGTATACACTTTAAGATATCTAATACTTCCCTTAACCTCGTAAGGACCTCATATTCAACTTAAGATCGCATTAGTCTACTCACAATGCAACAATCCGAAATCTCCGAGTTGTAACACTGAGCGTGCTATACATATACTTTAGGATATGCTAAGAGAGTGTGTGATTGATTTTCAAGGTAGCTGGGATGATCATTTTCCTCTTATTAAATTTACATATAATAACAGTTACCGTTCCAATATTCAGATGGGTCCTTATGATGCTTTATATGGGCAGAGATGTAGATCACCTAGAGGCTGATTTGATGTTGGGGAGAATTAATTAGTAGGCCCAGACTTGATACAATAAGTGGTTGACAAAGTGAAAGTGATTCAAGAAAGGATACTAGTGGCCCAGAGTCAACAGAAATCCTATGCAGATAATCTACGGCGTAAGTTAGAGTTTGAAGTAGGCGATTGGGTCTTCCTAAAGATTTCTCCTATGAAGGAAGTGATGATATTTGGCAAGAAGGGTAAATTAAGCCCTCCATACATCAGGCCATATAGAATCATTCGTACAGTGGGTAAGGTATCATATGAGTAAGAGTTACCTTCTGATCTAGAGTAAGTGCATCTAGTATTTCATGTGTCTATGCTCCGTAAATGTATAGGAGATCTCTCAAGAGTTGTATCGGTAGATGATATCCAGGTGACTGAGCAGTTGTCGTACGAGGAACTCCCTATGGCTATATTAGTTAGACAAGTTCATCGATTGCAAACCAAGGATGTAGCTTTCGTTAAAGTGCTTTGGAGAAATAAAAATGTTGAAGAGGTGACATGGGAAGCGAAAAATGATATGAAGACCAGATATCCACATCTATTCTCATCTTTGGAGGAGGTTCAGACTTCAGGTATGTGATATATACTTATGGCTATTTTATTTCAGGTCGTGTGAGGCCATGGTTGTTATTGCTTTGTGTAGCCCTGTGTGGCATTATTTTGGGTTGCTGTGTACAGGTTGGATTGATATAGTTACAGGGCAGACTCTGCCAAAATTTTTATAACCCATGATTATGTGAACATTCGAGGATGAATGTTTTTAAGGGTGGGAGAATGTTATGCCTCTCGCTTTCGTCGCAAGAAATTCCTTGGCATATTGGTGGTTTATACCCTAAGTATGGAGATCCACACCAGAGTTTTCGAGATATTAAGTGCCTTAACACATGTACCAAAGTATAAGTATATATTCTTTGCAATACGACAAGATTAGAAGTTAAGCGAATCAAATTGACGCGAGTCGGAGCGACTCAGGGAAACCTGTTGAAACCAGTCGCCTTTGACGGGCTGTCGATGAGCCATCATTGTACACCTTCGACGTGTGGCAGCCCCTGAAATTTCAGGTGGCAGGTCGACGGAGCACGTCGACGAGCCGTCGACCCATCCGTCAACCCGCATCGCTGGAACTTTCTTGTCCCACTTATAAATATGAAGCCCATATTTTAATTTATTATTTTCATCCCATAATAAGAGAAAAACCCTAAGCTATTTTCCTCTCAACATTTCCCATCATATTAAAGGAAGTTTTGGCAAGATCCGAGCCCCGTGAACCCGGGCTAGTGAACGAAAAGTTGTTCCTAGGGTTCCATTGAAGTTGTTGAGTTTGACAGTTGGAGTTGAAGTTTGATTCTTAGAGTTCTAGTTCCTTCAAGGTATGTATATGATTCCTACCTTTGTTTTTGAGTTAATTATCAAGAGTTTTAGTAGTTTAAGGTGAAGGAAATGGTGTTGTGGAGACATAACCTAGTTTGTTGATATGGTTGCCTTGTGGGCTAATTTTGATTATATTTTTGGAAGTATTCTTGCTTGTCTATGTTTTCATATGATGCTATTGTTGTTGTTGAAGTTTTTGTTGGTGTTTGGGATGAATTGGACATTGAGGGATTGTTAAGTTTACAAAGGAGATGTTGTCCGAAATTCGTTAAGTTCCTTTTGTACTTGAATTGGATAGAAAGTGATGTAAATGGTCTAACTGTGGCCTATGTTATCTTGATTGTAGGCTTTCGAGTTCGATAAGTAGACGTTGAGCGATTAGATATGCTTCAAGGTATGTTAAGGCTGACCTTTTTTTCATTTTGGCAAGATCCTTATGACATAAGCGAACAAACGAATGGACGAGCTTCCATATTACTTTTAGTACGACCTTATGTCACTCTGAGAGTTCTAGTTACTCATTGTACTTATGCATTGCATTCATTATACATTTTCACAATGACCCATGACCAGAAAGCATTATATACGCATATATTATATGTATATGGGGTATGGGGAAAGGGATAGGCGTTATATACGCATTACCACCTGATCAGTTGTTGCACAGTGATGATGATAATAATTATGGCCGCAGAGAGGCCGATGGGATATGTTATATGGATTAGGCTATACGTTCCTCAGCACTAACAGTTATACTATGACCTATGCATATCACACGCCTCTGAGGCACTTTCAGGTATACAGAGTCATATAGTTACTCTCAGATGTTTAGTCACAGATGTATTCAGATAGTTGGATTGGCTTTCGTGTTTCAGACTCCTTTCATGATTCTTATGTACATGTTGTTCTTATGCCTTACAGACTCGGTACATTATCTGTACTGACTCCCCTATTGCTCGGGGGGTTGCGTTCATGCACGCAGGTCCAGGTAGATAGACAGGCGGTCCAGCTCAGTAGGACTTCCATTCCGCGATAGTCGGTGTGCTCCACTTGGTCCAGAGCCGCTGTTTATTTTGGTATGCTATATTTTTTCATGTACATACGATTATGACAGGGCCAGTCCCTTCTTTTCTATAGCTTTGTATTCTAGTAGAAGTCTGTAGATAGTTGTATATATCTAACATGTGATGTAGCCTTGTCGGCTCCCATTCTTTTGTGTACAACATATGTAGCAGCCTGGTCGGCTTACACTGTTCTTTTTCAGTATATATTCATATATATATATATGTATGCACAGATGTTTGATAGTTCTTGATGCATAGTTCTTGGTGTTGTTGTTGTATGAGTCAATATGGTTCAGTTATGTTATATGGGCCACCCTGTTATTCAGTGATATCCAGGTACTAGTTTATAGGTGTCTAGTTAGTAGAGGTCAGGCACTCGTCACGACTCATCGATTTGGGTCGTGACACCATCAGCTACCAATAAGGTTCCATAAATGATCAAGTCCATAGTGAAGTATCTAAACCCAAGTGTTCCCAGTCTCATCATATCTGATCAAGCCTATTGTTAAAGCATCTAATCTCAAGTGTTCAAAGTACTCATCATAACCGATAAAATATTCAATCAAGTATCCGAACAAGTATCCAATCACAATGATGATAACAAGTGAAGTGCAATGCAATGCAATGATATGGATGTCATGAATGCAATGGTTATATATTAATACTGTGTACCCACATGCCTCGAACGGAACATCGCGTCTCAACGCTCATAACCCATGGGGGACCCATGAAGTCCATATACTATGTCGCTCCATAACGCATAGCCTAGAGACAACCTTTCCATCCTTCACGCCTGCCAACCATCCCATATCACCTAGCCTAGAATGGTCGCGCAATCAATATAATACCTCCCAAGTGTTTCTAAGAAACGACATATGCCATATCGTCACCCCCGGTCAAATGTAACTTATATATATATATATATATATATATATATATATATATATATATATATATATATATATATATATATATATATATCTATATATATATATGCAAGATGAGTGTTTAGATTATGATTTAAGTATGAAGATGACAACGACAATATGTCATATCAACCTCATATCAATTAGCAACGTGGCCCACATGGACACCTCATAATATCAATCTCATCTCAATTTTACGCTCTCTGACAAAGACCTCGGAGGCTACACCCTCTCACTTATCATCATCAGTACTATAACCATGCAATATCAATGTATCATGGAAATGAGTATGAATACGATGCAATGTAATATCGACAATTAATTCAATCCTAAACAGTACCACACATGGCACAAAAGTAACGTCAATAATAAGGCTACACAATAAGCCACAATGGAATCATAATTCTCTTCTCAATATCAATTAAGTAAAGTACCGCAATAGTATAGCCATGATATTTCACAAGTCACCAATCTCCATTGCCTCGAGTCAATAAGTAAACAGAACAAGATAAGTCGACAACGCAATGGGGTGGCTAGCCCCCAAATCACACAACAAGGCCCAACTTAAGACAATTTCCAACCCGACTTCATACCCCAAGGTCTACATTTTTTCTCCACCACAAACTGACTATACATATGCTTCGATAACCGAAGTCTAACCAGAAGGTAAGTCGTAACCTACCTGGAAGGCCGAGCAGCAAACTCCTAGTGTCAATCGTTCGCCTTTCCCTTTCGTTGCACCTCCAAGTAATGAAAGTCTATCCATATCCGAATATGGAATTAGAATCAAGAAGAAACATCATCCAATCACTACTTCTATTTAAAACCCAAATCCCAACCTATGAAATGGGTTTTATGAAATAGAAAGATGAAATTAGGAATCTATAGGTCTCAACATGAAATTAATGTTCTAGGTGATTAATTCCCATCAATTATAAGCTAGAAGAACTAGCAAATCACTTAAATTCGGATTCTAGGCAAATCCCCCAAATTTGGGTATAAACCCTAACTTTAATTCTCATAAATTGGTCAATAATAATGAAGGAATCATGTTGATATTGCTACTACTCATCAATTCCATACTTAATCAAGCTTAATCCACCAACAAATCAAGGTTTTATAATTAACAACTTATTCAAGAAAGAAACCCAAAAACCCTTTCTAATTCATCAACAAGTAAAGGGTGATTCAAGTATATTAATCATTATCTCAACAACATTCATTCTTAATGAAGCTAAACCCACACTGATTCTCACTTTGGAAGACTAAAACCCATTAAGAGAAGAAACCATAAAAAAATCCATTTTATTCTTCAAGTTCTTAAGAATTCTAGCATTTAATGGAGGTTAGCTAGAAAGATTATGAGAATTTAAAGAAGTAAAAGGGTGGAATCACTTACCAATGAGAGGAATCTAACAAGTAACCTTGAAAAGCTCTGAAAATATCATTAGAACCGAGTATGAGGTTATGAGGCAATTAAGGGTTTAAACTAACGACTTTATACTCAACTCAGCCCCTCACCCGCTGCAACGGTCATCAATCCGCTACAGCGAACCCATTGTAGCGATATACCTACCGCTACAGCAGCCTAAAGGAAATTGTATAACCCGTTATAGTGGCTCGCCCACCGATGTAGTAGTACCGCTGCAGCGGCACCAGACATCGCACACAAGCAAAATCAACCAAGTTTCACTATTTTCATCCTGAAATCCGACTATTACCTGAGACCCCACAGATACAAAACAAATATGCAGACATACATAACAATGCGCTACAAATGCACTCGTGGCCTTAGAATTCTCAACGGAGGTCTTGTTGACCAAGTCAACTCCCAAAACCCCAAATTCAACTTTGAGTCAACTATAAATTTGCTTTAAGACAAATTTCACAAAACACAACCTATTTCGCATCTGATGACCTCAAAAATCATACCACCTATCCTTGTGGGTCAAATATATGTCGATATAGCTCGGGAAAGGGTCAACAGGGTCAAACTAGCTGTAACAACCAAATGGGTCATTAAATTATACTTGTTAAAGTTTCCACAGTCAAAGTCTAAACAAATTAACTTATTTACTAGGCACAAGTCGATGAAAGTAGTGGAAAAACTATTAGGGAGTTTTGGCACAATCCTAGCACTTCTACAAGGTTTCTTTCGATAAACTTGATTCCACAACCTATGTTAAACAAGCACGTTCGTGCATTTAATTATTGTTCGCAAGATAATACTTCATCTGGTTAAAAATAATGATGATATCAGAATTATAATGATGAAAGCATCTAAATTCAATAAGAAGTTAAAGCATTATTAAAGACAAAAATAATTAAAAAAGTAGTAATGTCATTGTAACGACCCATTAGGCCGTTTTGTCTATTTTGAGTGTTTTACCCCTATTTGACCCTTTCCCTAGCTTCATCGTGATATATTTGACTTGTGGGGGTGGGTGGCACAATTCTCGAGGCAATCGGGTGTGATTTGAGTGAGAAAATGGAGTTTTTAGAAATTCTTAAGTGTTGAGTTGACCAAAGTCAACATCAGGGGTAAACAGGTCTTTTTAGAAGTTTTGTCAATTCCATTAGGTCCGACATTTTGATTATGTCTTTGTTGAGTAGTTGGTTTGGTTTCCGAGGGGCTCGGGGGTATTTTGGTCATTTGGTTGGAAATTTAGTTTTAAGGCGTTTGGGGTTGACCGGGTCAAGATGACCTCTTTTGGAAATTCTAAGTGCGCGACTGAGTTCTTAGCGTCTTTTGTAGTCAAGATGCATATTTAGTTTGTGTCCGGGAGGTTGTTGATAAGTTTCGGGTATTGGATCGAGATTTGGGGAAACCAGATTTTCTGGTTTTAGCTGTTGCTTGTGTCCTTAATCGCGATCCCGATGCCACGTGGTGATAACGCGACCTGCTGGTCGTTTAGTCATCGCGATCGTGATGCCTTCTGCAGTGATCGCGAAAGGCTATTTCTCCGTGGTCCCGCGATCGCGTTGATGGGGTTTTTAAAAAAAAATAAAAACATGGATGGGTTTCGCGATCACATGTAAAGAAATCCCTGGACAGAAAATTATAGCCCCATTTCATTATTTGATTCCCCATTCATATATTTTGAGCTCTAGACTTCGGATTTAGGAGATTTTGAAGGGTTTTTTCAAGACACATCCATTGGGTAAGTTTCTAATCTTCATTTTACAATTATTGCTTTGATTATTAAAATGTTTCATGCTAGAAATCATGAAATTAGGTTGGGGAAATAGGGGGTTTATGAACCCTAAATCTAAATTAAGAAATCTTGATTTAATCATGAAACTCAAGTTGGATTGAGTTTAGTTTTGGTGTATAGACTCCATCGATGATGGGTAAACTAATTTTGGGCCGAATTTCCTATTTTGCCCTTTTTGGCTCGGAATCCCATTTCAGATTACTTTTTGGGTTGGATTTAAAGTATCCTGGTATGGGTATCATTAGATTTGTATGACTTCCTAGAATAATAATTAGACCATATTGAGCCCAATTTCCTAATGAAATTATGGATTTGACCTTTGGGGCTTAGAATGGGGTTTATGGGTTTGACTTTCTAAACTCGAATCCTTTATAAGGCAATATGGGTATAGTATGACTCGTATTCTTACTTATAATCTGTATTTGAAATGATTGGGATCATTCGGAGGCTCTGCAGAAGGGCAAGGCTCTGATGTGATTATTGGACTTCTAATTCCAGGCATGTTGAGAATATGAACCTTAACTTAAGTGTCATGATTGGTTAAATTGGAATAATAAGAGGGAAATGGGGTAATGAAAGAGGGTCTCGATACTTGTGAGGTGACGAGCAGTTGTATTAGGTACTAGTACCATGCTAAGGGTATTTGTATAATTTAATTGTATATTCCGGTATGCATGCCACGCCTTGGGCATTAGCTGATAACATAGATTGATTTGTGTCTGTGATTGGTATATGAGGTCCCTTATTTACTGCTTCTATGCTTATTACCTATCTCATTGTGATTATGTGTTTCTCATCACTCCTAAATACTCATTTAAAAGTGGAAAAAAACTAAAGATTAAGTGTTTATTGCTTAGCATTTGTTATTTATCATGTTGCATGTCATATTCAGGCTTACCATAGTATCATGTGCATTTGTGGGTACTAGTGAAAGGTTCGATGGGAAATGATTCCGGATGGAGTGATGATGGTATTTTGCACTAAATTGGCTATATGACAGGTAATCTAGGCCCAAGGGTCGAGTATTGTGATTGGAAGCCTGAAATGGCTATGACCCAATGTGATTTGGGAGATCTAAGAATGCTGAGTTGGTATATGGACCTCGCGAGTTCCCTATGGATCACGATTTGTTAATGTTCGAACGTGTCTATACCATTAGATCCGGAGGATGATTTATGACTTAGTGGTATCATTGGTTGGTTCCCGAAGGGTTCGAGTGTGATTTGAGTCATTGGTTGAGAAACTGGTTAAGTTAGAATTGGAGTTGACTACGGTCAACATCGGGTCAAGATGATCCCGTGTCGATGTTTTGACAGTTCCAATAAGTTTGTATGATGATTTTGGTCATGTCCACAAAGTTTGGTTAGATTACGATGAGTTTGGGTTGCATGGTGACTGTTTCGGTTTCGACGTCGATTTCAGCATAAAGGGTACCATATTGAGCAAACGGCTTTTGATTCGTGTTTCGACTAAACCATTATATCTGTATAGTAATTTTGTAACCATAGCAACTGAAATCATCAAGTTTCAACATCGTATGCGGGGATTATGGTCATTTTACTAAGAATTGGGTTGCCAGATTTTTACAGTTTAATTACGAAATTACCACTGAATTCGTATTTAAAAATCTGCACTATTTCAAATATTGGAACTTCCATATCTCCTTCATTATGAGGTCAAATGGAGTGATTCAAAAGCCTAACTTGACTAGAATTTCACAAGGAATCCATTGGAGGCATCAAAAGCTAGTTTTGAGATCTATTGGCACAAGAAACGAGGCAGAACAGCTGGGCATTTTTGGCTATTAATGTTGTTGGAGTTTTTTTCATCTTGAAAGTTTGGGTTTGGGAGAATTCAAGAATTTTCTTCAAGTTTCTTCCATGGGGTAAGGTCTAAACCATAATCTAAGTATTTACCTTTGATTCATTCCCTTGGTTTAAGCTTTAGTCCATGATTTCTAAAGTAGGAAATTGGGGTTTTTCATGAAGAAGGTTTAATGGGTCTTTCTTGAGAAGTTCATAAAATTGGTTAAACTTCCTAAGTTGTTTTAAATGATGAAATTGATTGGTTTACGCTAGATTATGATGTATCTAAGGTTGTTAATCATATACCTTCCATTATTAGTGATGAATTCTTGAATTTACGAGTTAGGATTTATACCCAAAATTGGTGGCTTTCCTTGGATTTCGAAATTGGATGAATCTTTGAGTTAATTTAGCAATTAGTTGATGGGTTTTGATCACCTAGTGTTTAATTGTATAATTTACCCCCGAATTTTCCGTTTTGCCCTTGTGGGCCCCGTTTCCCCAAACTCTAGGGTTGGTTTTGACCCAATTTTATTGATAGCAATATAGGTATCGATCTTCATGATTTCTAATCTAGATTTCGAATATGAATAGACTTTGTTGATCTCGAGGCTCAAGGAAAGGAAAGGCTAAGGTGTGATTGTTGGTGATATTGTTGTTCGACCTTCTAGGTAGGTTATGGCTTACCCTTGGTGAGACTTCGTGTAGCGAAGCATATATTTAGATGATATTATTGGAGATTGGATGTAAACCTTCAGGTATGAAGTTGGGATGGATATTGTCTTAGGTTGTCCCTGTTGTGTGATTGGGGCTAGCCACCCCTTTGTGTTGTGACTTAGACTGTTCTGTGAGTAGATATTGGGATCTGTTGTTCCATCTTGATTGTGATATTGTAGTATCTTACGGGTTGACGTTGATACGAGGACAGAGTTCTATATGACTTGTGTAGTTTTTCATGATATTGTTGGCATACCAATGTTGGTACTTATGATACTGATATCTTGTTGATGTACCCATGTTGGTACTTGTGAAATTGATATGTTGTTGGCGTACCCATATTGGTACTTGTGATATTGATCTTGATAGATGCATTGCACGCACTCTCATGATACACTGCTGATATATTGTTGGTACTTGATGAAACACTGTGATGAGCTGGGCTTGATTTTTAAATGAGAGTGACATGAGAGTTTGATATCCGATGTTAGTTCAGAAATCATAAATTGAGTGAGTACATGGACTCTGCGGGTCCCCCAGGGTGGTGCTGGTGAGAACCCCCCGTGGGAAAAGATCTGGGGTCTCGTCTGTCTGTTGGGCAAAGATTCGGGGCGAGTGGCACTTAGACTTCGCGAGTGACTTTGGGCTATGCTACCGAGAAGTCGATACTTCTGTCTAGAGTACATGTGTACACAACATTGCACGGCATTGCATTGCAGTCATACATTATTGCATTGCATTGCATCATGTCTTATATTGAGATGATTTGGTGTTTTGCTTGTGATGTTAGTTTCAGATTGGACATAAGACTTGGCACATTTGGGTTTAGTTGCTCTACCTAGGCGATAACATGTACTTAGTTCCGACTATGTTTGACTTATACTTGTTGATTTATTTTCCACTCTTGCTTTATTGTCTGAAATATGTTAGCTATACTTAGTTGGTTGGTGATACCTACCAGTACTGTGGTTTTGTACTGACCTGTACTTGCTGCATTCCTTTATGAATGCAGAATTGTAGGTTGGATGTACTTCTGTTTCTCGTGGCTGAAAGTCGCTCCAAGATTTTCTTAGAGTCTACAGGGTGAGCACGAGACGTCCGCTGCCTTGAAGATTCTTCTTATTTATGTCTTATTTCCTCTTCCGAGACATATTCGGACTTGATGTATTATTGATATTCTAGACTTGTAAATTTTAGTTAGATGCTCTTTTATGACCAGACCAGATACTGGGGCGGATTTCATTTACTTCCACATGTTCTTATTTATATTATAATGTGAGACATTCGCTATTTTACTTCTTCCGATTATTTGTGAATGTTGAGTTAAGGGTTCGCCTACCGAGGTAGGAAAGGTAGGTGTCGTACGACTTAGTGAAATTGGGTCATGACAGGAGAAGAGCATGAAATTCCTTGACTACATGAGATAGTGAACATAATGGCATATGATTCATTGGGTCTATATATACTTGGTGAAATCATAGAGTGCTTGGAATTAAAATATAAAAACGGCTGGGTAGAGTTCTTATCAATCAAAATTTACTGCAAAAAGTCCCTGATACTTCTGTAACACACTTGTTAGAACTATTTCTGATCATGCCTCCCTTATAATAAATTCTACAGCCTCTAATAATGAACCCCTAATATTTTAGATTCCTAAACTTTTAGGTCAAAAGAACATGTGTAATGACCCACTTGGTCGTTTTATGCTTTTTACCCCTTTTTTTTTCTTCGTAAAATACCCTTTTGGTGGTTTTGCCTTGGTGTTTATGACTTGTGGGGATGGGTGGCGCGGTTCCGAAGGCAATCAAGTTAGATCCGAAACAGATTTAGTTAATTTAGAAGTCCTTAAGTTAAGAAAATAAGGAATTTGACCAAAGTCAACATTAGGGGTAAATGGGTCCGTATTGAAGTTTCGTCCATTCCATTAGGTCCGAATATGATTTATGACTTTGTCAGACACTTGATTCAGGTCCCGAGAGGCTCGGGCTTGATTTGAGCTTTTGGTTAGAAACTAGTGAAAGGTAAATTTAAGAGTTCATCACGGTCATCATCGGGTCAAGACAACCTCTATTTTGTGTTTTTGAGTGCATGAACAGGTCCGTACCGTATTTTATAACTGAAATGCATACTTGGTTTGTGTGCCAGAGGTTCCGAATGAGTTTTGGGTGTTAAATCGATGTACGAGAGTATTTTTTGATTGTTGGTTTCTGGTGCCAGACACCATTCTTCGCGATCGCGGGAGGGGTGTTCTGATCGAGTAGCCTTGGAGGGACAACCTTTTGCGATCTCGTTGTCGCTTGGGGTAGTGGGGTGTGCTGGTCCGGGTCGGGAGTCTTTAAGTTCACGTAGGCCTCCCAATCGGGGAGGGAAAATGTGGACAGTGTCGCGGAAGTCTCACTACGATAGTGATGAAGAATTTGGGCTGGCGGTGTATTAAATCCCCAACTAGAACATAGACTTCGTTTTTACATATTTCAAGTTCTAGAGTTTGGTTTGAAGTGAATCAAAAGACATTTGGCACATTGAAGCTCAGGGGTAAGATTTTAATCCTAATTTAGATGTTTCTTCATAAGTTCTTCTTTTTATTTGGGATTGAGTCCATGGTTCGGGTTTGAAAATTGGGGGTTTTAGCCCTGAATTGAAATTGAGTTTTCGTGAAATTGGAGGTCAATCCATGGTTAGTTTTGGATAATTTGTTGGGTTTATGCTATTTAGGTTATGAGTAACCTATTTCTAGAATAAAATTTCAGTTTTTCCCTTGGGGCTCGATGTCATGACCCAATTTCTAAAGCCATGAAGGCACCTAATTCCACCAAGTAGATAAGACATTCACAACCCATTTCTAACAAATTAATCAAGTTCACGTACGGAAAAATAAAACACGCCATTTTAAAGTCTTAAATAAGTCTCATAATAATAATACGAAATAAATACTACAAATCTCAAAAACTTAGTGTTACTAGTATAAGAGCAACTAGAATAGAGATACAAATCTGGGATAACACCCGAATATACTGTCTAGGATCAAGAAAGACAGAAATAAATATAGAAGATGAATCTGGCGCCAAAGATCAACTAGAAACTGACCCCTAATCCTCTAGAGCAACTCCTTACGGGCAGTGAAGTCACAAGCTCTGCTCATGTTAGGAGCCGAATCTGCACACAAAAAGGTGCAGCAAGTGTAGAGCGAGTATAGGAAATCAACGTTTACTCAGCAGCGTTGTCAACCGACCATAAATTAAAATGGAGATGAGGGTTGGTCTTTTGAATGCTTACTTCCACACTTTACCATGATTAGTCCGACATAAAAATATTAAGAAGTTACAAGCCTAAGCATGAGAATCCTCAAAGTTCATAAGTTAATCAAATATTCATTAAGTAGTATAAGTACATTTCAAACAACATTTCAAGTTATTCACCCAACCAAGAGTTCATAAAATTATATGATATGCAAATACAATGCATATAAGACCTTTCCATCACCAGTACACACACACTCCATAACATGGAATACGCGACCCATGGAGGATTCAGGAGGTCCATGCACCCTCGGAATCATTTACTATTAGGTTCTCATTCACTCTAGGCTTCTAATCTCATTACTCAGTCAATTAGGCTCACATTACCTCTCTTTAGCGAATTAGGCTCTTTACCATTCGCATCATTCCGTTCGGAAACGTTTCCCATCGGAAATCACATATGTTTCGTCAAGTGTAATATGCATGAGAGACCATATGAAATCATGGATATGACATTCACAACAACAAGCAACAAGACTATGTAATACAAGCCTGAATCTTAGCTCTTTTCCACTTTTAAACGAGTATTTAGAAGTGGTGATAATACCCAATCACAATTAAGACAGGCATATAGCTCAAAAACAATAAATATGGTATCTTGTGTCTCAGCCACAATTTACATAGAAATCTACGCTATGAGCCAATGGCCAAAGCATGGAATTTAGACTGGATTGTAAAACTCAATAGTACATAAATACCCATAACATGGCATCGGTACTCGATACAAGTGCTCGTCACCTCACAAGTACCGGGACCCCCATTAGTTACCCCATTACTCCTTTATTAGTCCGTTTTAACCAACCACGATGATTTAAATAGAGTAAAGTAATGTCTCAACTAGCCTGATTTGGAGTCTGAAGTTCACAACGGAGCCTTGCCCTTCCGTAGGGCCTTCGAAAGATCCCAATATGTTCAAATACAGATTCTACGTTAGAACACCGGTCCGTATACACCCACATTTCTATATTAAAGTTTCAAACCCAAAATGGCAATCCTGAGCCCTAACGGGAAAAAACTATATTTTTGCCCCATAATTAATCCACCCATGATTTATGAAGTCTAAATACCAAAAATGAACCGAATTCGACATCATTCAATAGTCAATTGAAAAAATCATTAGTTTCCTCCTAGGGTTCTTAAATCCCTATTTCTTATCCTAATCCACGATTTCAACGGTGAAATTCTGTAATAATCGAAGATAGAATGATAAAAGGAAGGTTAGAAACTTACCCACGTGAAGATATCTTGCAAACCCCTCCAAAATCTCTCCAAAATGAGGTCCCAAGCTCTAATTATGAGAATAAAATGCCTAAGTTTGAATTTCGGATCTTAGGTTTCTGCCCAGCTGTTCCCTTCTTTGCAACTGTAGGTCCCACCATCATTCTCGCGGTACCCCAGGAACATACCTCTCTCGATCGCGGGACACCGAGAACTTACCTCTTTTGATAGCAGCCCTAGGCATCATGATCGCGATGATCAAGAATGCAGCAGCTCGCGATCGCGATGAACAACTCCAACAACTGCACACTAGAATAATCGGGTGCGTTCCAAATATGGAATCGACCCTTGGAATTCATTCGGAACCTCCCGGACACAAACCAAATATGCATTTTAGTCATAAAATATTCAGTGAACCTACATGCATTAAAAAAGATCACACGGGGTCGTTTTGAATCGAGGATGACCGTTGTGAACTCCACATCATCCCAAAAGAAAAATTTGCAAGCAAAGTTCAAAAATACCCAAAGTACATCGAAAACTGAAAAAATGACTAAACTAAGTCATAAATGACATTCTGAACTTAAGGGAATCGATTAAATTTTAACAAATAATCATTTACCCTCGATGTTGACTGTCACACCCCCACGAGGGGCATGACGGGCACCCGACCCTAGTGGCCGAGTACCACTAGACGTGACATAATAAAACCTTAGTATAACTATTCTGCTTATAACTGTTGTAATTTAGGCATAAGAACACCTGCATACAGAAAATGCCCAACATATGGATAACATTTACGTCCTTGCGAAATGCTGTGTACATACACTAGCCGACAAGGCTGCAGCATGGACATCATAAAATATCATATAGTCGTCCGGGCTACAATTTATGCATCACAAGTATTCTGAAACCTTTCACGACTCTGTCACCCACTTTACTGTCTATGAGCCTCTAAGAGTACGTACATCTGTTATCTCCATAACTTGCAGACTCAGTAAATACCTAACTAGCAAGCCTGGCATAATGATACTTGTTGATGTCCCGCTGAAACTGGCGATCCTACTGAGAAGGCACTCCTGCTTGCCTATCAGGACCTGCAGCATGAAATGCAGGCACCCAAGAAGTGGGACGATCAGTACAGATGAAAGTACTGAGTATGTAAGGCAGGAAAGTAATAACCTCAGTGAAATATAAGTGTAAGTATGGGATAGTAGTAATAACCTGTAACCTGTAGCATCCGATGACACATACAATATGCAATGCATGAGAAAATATTTTTTCATATGCAATAAATATACATAATATATACATATATATAAATATAACATACCCGGCCCTAACGGGACTCTATGTGAAGTGTACCCGACCCGTATAAGACTTGGTGTGTGTAGCATCATCCTCATAACATCATCTTTCCCATGTCCTGGAAGACATCATCATCTCATAACATACCCGGCCCTAATGGGACTTGGTGTGAAATGTACCTGGCCCTTACGGGACTCGGTGTGAATACCCATCTGATCAGTGGTTACACATCTACGTGCCGTACCCGGCCGAATTTAGCGAGGCTAGGTGTAGTAAAATAGTGCATATATATATATATATATATATATATATATATATATATATATATATATATATATATATATATATAAATACATAAGGAGTCAAAGAAAATGACATCGGGCCGTTCGGAGTGACGTAAGGTCGTTATATCTCCGAATATCTTATGGGACTCGTATCGAGGTCAAAGAATGACTCAAATGATAATAATTATAGTAACATGATGGGAATCTTTCGGTAGGTAAACCGAAATTTCAGCTAGGAGTCAATAAACTTCGGGACAACGGACGTTTACTTAGTTTCGCAAGATGTCGGAAAAATCTGTAGAAATATGGCCTTTCATAAAATATAGATTTTTCATAAAATGTATATATTTCTCATAAAATATGAATTCTTCGTAAAATATACCATTCAATAAAAACATAGGAAATTCGAGTGAATTGATTATGCACACTAGTGGGCTCTAAGATTCATGCCAAGGAAATCGGTAGCGAAAACCTTACACACCTTTATCTTCCAAAAACGCAACCTGGAGGTATTCCTTATTCCAACATTGGTCCTTTCCCCGCACCTAATTACAGATTTAAGATCTAGGTTAACTCTTGTTTTGCTTGCATGCAAAATCTTAATTATTATATCTCAATTATTTCGGGGTTACAGAAAATTGGCCCGCATTTCCTTTGTTTTTGTGACATCCCAAGTGTCAACAACAGCACCAACAACAACAACAACATAACAATACCAATGTTAACCCATATCGATTTCCATGCGATTTTACCAATAATTTTCGTCACAGGATTAATTCCTCTAATTTTGCTAAAACGTTATAATTCACGAATTTATCCAAATTCAAATTCAATTTCCATACCATTTTGTCAAAATAACCATTGAAATTCATTAACAACAATCTCCATAGATTTGCTTTACATCTCCACCAATTCAAACTTTTACGAGCTAGATCTTAGCAAGATTTACTACGGATCTTTCTAAATTACGAGTAGACAGGGATGATTTTACCTTAGTTCAGCCTTGCATATGTCATATGGCACTTGAGTTGACATTTCCGCCCTTACTTGTGATGACCCAACCACGAAAATCGCAAGATATCAAGCAAGATGTACTCCCCGATCATTAATTTGGTGTTGGGATTAACTAAATTTGGCTAAGTGTTGGTGGATTGCATTTAGAGAAGTGTGTGGAGGTGTTAGGAGCTTTCTAGAGGGATGTGGAGTTGAGGAAAATGAATAAAATGAAGTGTAGAGGCACTTTTATAGGTGCCAAACTTGAGTTGGGCCGGGTCACCACATAAGTGGGCTTCTCGGATTTTTCGCACAGGTTCGCAGGCTTCTAGTAGTCCGTTTTAAAATGTCCATAACTCCCTACTTCGATGTCGTATTGACGAATGGTTTGTTGCTTGGAAACTAGACTCAATGAAATTCAATTTGGATAACTTATTCACGCCATAACTCCTCATATTCTAGGAGTTATACCCTGCTCAAGTTGAACCAGAAATCTCTTTCGAAATTTCGGCAAGTTTTCCCAAAGTTTCAACAACTTACTTCCTTCGACCCGCTCGACCCCGGAACCTTTATATACTTTCTTAATACTTACTTAAAGTCTTTCTTAGCTTTATAAGAGTTCCATGGCCCCTCCGGGCTCACATTAATTTTACTAATGGCACTAAAAATACGAAATTATTTTAAGGTGTAACACCCGTTCATCATGACTTATATCCCGCGTAAGCTCATGACGTTATCCTTCCACAAGCTCCTTCTCCGATAATACGTCATGAGTATGGAACGTTCTTAACTCCTGGGAGGGTAAGGTGTAACATTGACTTTAGTTAGCTATTCTCTTTTCTTAAGGATTTCAAAAAAGTCCATTTTCTTACCCAAAACTCACCTGTATGCCTTGGGTGTCATGCCACCCATCCCCGCAAGTCAAATATACCACAAATAAGCTAAGGGAAGAGTCATTTAGGGGAAAAGAGGTAAAAATCATAAAACGACCTAACAGGTTGTTACATTATCCGCCACTTAAATACACATTCATCCTCAAACATAAAGAGAAAGAAAGTAACTGAATCGATAAGATGGGGATATCTACTTCGCATTTCCTACTCGGTCTCTCAAGTAGCCTCCTCGACCGGACGATACTTCTAATGAACCTTCACTGAATCTGTCTCTTTTAATCTCAACTTCTGAATCTATCTATCTAAAATGGTAATAGGCTCTTCCTTAAAAGTCAAATTCTGATAAAGCAACCCGAAATCCCATAAGAATTATCAGAATGGTACTTCTTGAGCATCGAAATATGAAACACGGGGTCAACACTCAACAAACTAGGTAGCAATGCCAAATCATAGGCTACCTCACCAATACGCTGAACGATCTCAAAAGGACCAATATACCTCGGGCTCAACTTGCCCTTCTTTACAAACCTTATCACACCCTAAATGGGTGAAACCTTCAACAAAACCTGATCACCAATAATGAACTCCAAGTCAAGAACCCTTTGATCCGCATAACTATTTTGCCTAATCTGAGCTGTGATAATCCTCTCTTGAATCAACTTGCCCTTATCCAAAGAATCTCGCAACAAGTCTGTACCCCAAGGCGTAACCTCAAACGCATCGAACCAACCAACAAGAGAACAACACCCCCTTCCATAGAATGCTTCGAATGGTTCCATCTCAATGCTTGAGTGGTAACTACTGTTGTAAGTAAACTCTGCCAAAGGCACGAACTGATCCCAATGACCTTCAAAATCAATCACACAGGACTGTAACATATCCTTAAGGACCTAAATATTCCACTCGGACTGACCATCAATCTGAGGGTTAAATGTTGTACTAAGCTCCATCCGAGTACTCAATTCCTTCTGCAAAGATCACCATAAATGATACGTAAACTGAGTGCCTAGATCTAAAATGATAGAAACCGGTACCCCATGCAAATGAACTATTTCCCGGATGTAAACTCCGGCCAACTTCTCTAAATTTTAAGTAGTCTGAACCGGTACGAAATGAGCCGACATAGTCAAACGGTCCACTATGACCTAAATAGCATCAAATTTTCCCAAGGTCCATCGTAACCCTACCACGAAGTCCATAGCGATCCTCTCCCATTTCTACTCAGGTATTGTCATCCTCTAAGTAATTCGATCAAGCTTTTGGTGCTCATATTTCACTTGTTGACAATTCAAACACCGAGACACAAATGTTGCTATGTCCCTTTTGATACTACACGAATAATAATGCTGCTTCAAGTCTCGATACATCTTTGTAGCCCTTGGATGAGTAGAGTACCTCGAACTATAAGCCTCTTCTATTATTAATCTAGTCAAATCCCCTACTTGGGCAACACATATGCGAACTTTGATTCTTAAAACCCCTTCGTCATCAAGAATTGCCTCATTTGCCTTTCCCTTCAACTCTATGTCCCAAATCTCACACAACTTTTTACCATTAAACTGTTGAGCCCTAATCTGCTCCAATAAGGAAGACCATGCCTCCACACAGTCTAGAACCTTGCCAGGTTCCGAAATATCAAGTCTCACCATACTATTTGCCAAAGATTGAAAATCCATAGCTAAAGGTTGCTCCTCTACCTGTAACCACTCTAGGCTACCCATACTCACTACCTTTCGACTCAAGGCATCCACTACTACATGACCTTGTCGGGATGATAAAGAATAGTCATGTCATAATCCTTGAGCAACTGTAACCACCTCTGTTGCCTCAAATTGAGTTCCCTCTAAATGTGTTGAAGACTCCGATGATCAGTAAACACTTCATAATGCATCCAATAATGGTAATGCCTCCAAATCTTCAATGTAAAAACCACCGCCGCTATGTCCAAATCATGAGTGCGGTAATTCTTCTCGTGCACCTTTAACTGCCTCAAAGCATAGGCTATAACTTTCCCCTTTTGCATCAGAACACACCTAATATACGGTAAAGCCTTCTCCCACCATGGGAAGAGTCAAAATCAAGGTCGTAGTCAACTATGTCTTGAGCTTTTGGAAATTCACCGCGCACTAGTTCAACCACTGGAAAGGTACATTCTTTTCAGCAATTTGGTCAAGGGAGATGCAATTGATGAAAATCCCTCTACAAAACATCGATAGTAACTAGCGAGGCCAATGAAATTCCGACTCTCTGTAACCAAAGTATGTCTAACCCAATCAAGAATTGCTTCAATTTTCTTCGGGTCCCCTATAATACCATCCTTGGACACTACAAGTTCCAAAAATACCACAGAATTAAGCCAAAGCTCACATTTTGAAAACATAGCATAGAGTTGTTTTTCCTTCAGAATCCCAAGCACGATCCTCAAATGCTAATCGTGCTCCCCTCTACTACAAGAGTATATCAAAATATCGTTGATGAAGACAAACACAAAAGAATCCAAGTACGGTCTGAAGACACCATTCATTAAATCCCTAATTGCCACTAGGGCATTGGTCATCCAAAAAGACATAACTAGAAACTCATAATGACCATAACGGGTCCTAAAAGTTGTCTTAGGGGTATCCCCCACACTAATCCTCATCTGTAGAGAATCGAACCTCAAATCGATCTCAGAGAAGACTGATGCACCCTGAAGTTGATCTAATGAGTCATCAATGCAAGGAATGGAATACTTAATCTTGACTGTAACCTTGTTCAGCTGTTGATAGCCAATACATAAACTCATAGTTTCATCATTTCCCATGCCTTAAACCATGTCATGGGTGTAACACGACACCTGGTTCCTGTATTGCTGCACTGAGTAAACCATTCATGACTGAACTAAACTGCCAGAACATAATTATGCGGAATGCAACTTTTAAGTATACTGACCTACTGAAAGGTCTGACTAAATATCATAACTTTGAAATACCAAAATAAGTCTGAGAATATAAAGGTGTAGCTAACACGACTAACACAATATCTAAAAATACTGACTAATTGCTACTTTAGCCTATGAAGCCTCTGAAAATACTGACCCCCGGTGTTACACCTCAAAAAAATTTCCGTTGATGCGCAGTGAATAGACTAACGAAGTATACGATGTTTCGATAAGTGAGAAATAGCATTTGATGACCCTAATTAAGATTTCAAAGACATCCGAGGTAAGAGAAGAAAGTTCACCAAGAAAAGGCAAGGTATACGTTAGGTATCAAAAAGGATTTACGAGTAACATGTTAATGATGACTTAATGATGTTTTGGAGAAGAGTTATGTTACAGCTCGAAAAATTCTCCATTAACGTACAGTGAATAGACTAGCAAAAGACACGACGTATACGTTGTTTCGATAAGTAAGAAATAGCATTTGAGGATCCTAATCGAGATTCAAAGACATTTGACGTAAGGAAAGAAGGTTTGCCGAGAAAAGGTAAGGCATACGATGTGTAACGGAAAGAAATTACGAGTAACGAGTTAATGATAATTAAAAGGTGCTTTGGAGAGAGTTATAACATCCCTTAGATTGTTAGGGAAGTGATAAACAAGTCCTAAGAAGGTTCCCTAAGGATTGGAGATCGAATGAAGTGACAAGAAAAAGATCAGTGAAAGGATGAGTTATACGGTCGATTAAACGGTCCGTATAATGTTATACGGTCCGTATAATGGACCGTAGGATTGTCACAGAATGAAGTTGTGGAGGGGGTGATTTCACGGTCACTTATACGGACCGTATAATGTGCCGTGAAATCGACACAGAATGGGATGACTACTGGAGCAGTTTCACAGTCACTTATAAGGACCGTGTAAATTTATACGGACCGTATAAGTGTCCGTAGAATCTCGTCGGGAATGTTTTTAAAAGTTGATAGAAGGACTTCACCACATTAATTTCATTTCATTCTTCTTCTACACAACTCAAGAATTCTCTAGAACCTTCCACACACTCAATATACACGAATCTATGAGAAATTGATGATCAACTTCATCAAACCAACAAAAATAAGTGTGAGAAACACATCAAGTCCATCCAAGTCAAGAAATTCCATTGAAAGTGAAACTAAGGTTTTGCTCATGTGAAGTATTTCCACCCAAATCTTATTCCTACACCATATAAGGTAAGTTTTATGGTATTTACATGTTATTTAAGGTACTTGAAAAGTTGAAACACATGGATTGTAGAAGATATAGGAAATAGGTCATGAATGAGTGAATAGTGTCATTGTTTAGTAGTAAATTGGGGTGAATTATGAATATTGGTATGTTCTGATTGTAAGTATGTTGTGAACGACATTTAGAACATGGAATAAGAATTATATGTGAGAAAAATGCAATAATGAACTATGACCATGATTATGGAGGGATTGGAGAGAAATGGTGAAATGCGGATAATGTAGATGGATGATGATTGTTTTCTATTATATTGTGAATGTTGTTATGTGTTATATCCCGTGTTTTCGCATAATCGGAAATCGTGAAAATAATTAAGACTTGCATGTTATAAGGAAATAATTGATTTTAGTTAAAAATGTCTATGTTGTTTATGGAAATATTTGTGTGGAAATGTGAAGGAAGTCCAAGGGCAAAAATTAGAATTTCGAAAATTAGTTTCGGGAATTACAAAACGAGATTTTAACGAATTGGGCCAAGAAAAATTTGATGAAAAATTGGAGCCCAAGTTCTAGGGGTGGCCGGCCAAAGGCTTGGCCCAAGCCCCATTTTAAGTGGTCATGTGATTATCACATGACCCTTAATCTAGTATATATCCATATCCCCTTTAGAATTTTCAAGAAAAGCCAATCAAAACAAAAACAAATTGAAGAACACCTCAAGGGAGGCTCTCGGCCGAACCCTCTTCAAGCAAAAAATAAATAAATTCCCAAGCCTTTGTTTCTAATCTAAAAATCGTGCCCTTCTTGTAGTTGTAACAAGTACAAGACGCTCTCCGACGTGATACAATTTATTTGGCGAAAGGATCACGTTTGTGACAAGTCGAATTTTCAAGAAAAGGTAAGGATTTTGTCACTTTTTAGCTATGGAACTTGTATGAATGTGATAGTGATTAGAATTGCATGACGATTATGGGATTTTGGTGTGTATATGCATGGCGTGAGTGTGTGTGGAGTAGTGTTGGCCGTGAGCCATGTTAGTTTGGTAGGGAAAATGAATTGAATTCTATTTAGTTCGTTAGTTGCGTCGTTATGGCATTTATGGCGTAAATGAATGTTTAATGACTTGAATTCGCATTGAAAATGGTTGCGGGTTCTTATGGGAAATTATATGATTTTTGTATATTTTCATATAATTATGGAAGTGAGGCCTTAAATGTGGATTATGGTTGTTGTTAATGAATTTGGAATGAAACAAAGCGAGTTAGTATGTTCGTCGTAGTTGTTGTCATGGGCGGCTTTCCAGCCATGCCCCATGACCCCTTGGGCGCGCCCCATGGCGCCATGGCAAGCCTCTCAGCGCCTAGCGCCATGGACGGCCCCGTGGTCTCGGACGCCCCAAGTGATAAGGTCGCTTCTGCCTATGTCGCCCCATCATTGTCCCTCGCGCGCGCCCCTGTGCTGGCCGTGCCCCAACGCGTGCCCAGCGCCCAGTGTCAGTGCAGCCCAGCTACAGTGCCAGCATCCAGCGCCTAGCGCCCGCGCCCCAGTGCGCGCGCGCACCGTGCCTTGCGCGTATGACAGTGCCCCGACCGAGGGTGCACATGGACCTGCTCTAGTTAGGTCTCTTTTGTTATAATTATAGAGTAGTTTACTTTATGTATTTTTGGTTGTGTTTCTCTAGCAAAACCATGTCTAGTTCTATGACTTGGGTTTTTATTTTTAAAGCATTATTAGGGGGGATCAAGCAATCAAAACTTTCAAGCAAGCAATCAATTCTCTGTACTGGTGTCTCTCCCCCTCGACACTGCTTGCTCTCATTGTAATCAATTTTCATTAATGGAAACAAGCTCTCTTTCTTTCTCATTCTCAATTCACTTTTCTGTTCTCTCAATTGCTCTTGACATTGGTTTTCCCGCACGGCACTGACAGTCTCGTCTAGCGTGCGGACGGAACCCCGGTTGGCGGACAGCAACTTTGGAATCTTCGGTTGCTTAGCCTTACGTCGTCCTTCCAGGAAGTCTCAGGAAGGCGCCGCGTAACAGTTGGTATCAGAGCTTAGGCTCGACATCGGACGAGGGAACACGTTGCTATTGTCATCATGTTCTGACCATCGTGAACCATGGAGACCGCCTCTTGATTTTGGAAACGACGGTCAACAGATTTAGACCCGTGACTGAAAGGGTGGAGGACCTGGACCGCAGAATGCGGCAGGCCGAACAAGACATTGTAAACATTGCTACTGACACTGATGCCGCCGCACAGGCGGCCGCCACACAAAGAGATGAGGACCTAGCCCATAGGACTCAGGAGGCAGATAGACTGACTGCCATGCAAGTAACCATCGACAATTTGACTAATCAGCTCAATGTTGTCAATGCTGCCTTACAAGGCCTACTCCGAGGAGGGGGCAATCCCATCGGGGGCGCGGCAAACATTGCCCTGGCACCCCAGAAACTCAAGATTCCTGAACCAAAGCCCTACCAGGGTTCTCGAAATGCCAAAGAAGTGGAAAATTTTATCTTTGACATCGAGCAGTACTTTGACGCTGTGGGTGAACTGGAAGAGCCCAAGAAGGTCGCTACTGCTGCCATGTATCTACAAGGCGACGCCAAACTCTGGTGGCGTGTTAAATATGAAGCCATAAAAGCGGGCGAGGATGCTCTTGAGACATGGGAAGAACTAAAAGCAGCCATCCGCTTACAGTTCTTCCCCGAGAACATCGAGTATAATGCACGAAGGAAACTTCGGGAACTCAGGCAAACGAAGTCAGTCCGAGATTACGTCTGCGAGTTCTCTGCCCTCATGCTGAACATAAGGGACATGGGCGACAAGGACAAACTTTTCACGTTCATGGAAGGCTTGAAACCCTATGCCCGCATGGAAATACAAAGACAGAGGGTGGATACCTTGCCCAAGGCCATCCAAGCTGCGGAATGCCTCAGTGACTATCAAGTAGATGCTCGAAAGGATAAACCTCAACCACCAGCCCGTGGGGGATTCAAAGGGGGCCAATCCTACAATGCTGGCCCCAGCAGAAGTGGGGGAGATCGTAGTGCAACCAAATCAAAAGGTTCTTCCTCAGGCAGCAATAGTGCTGCATCTCATAACAATGATCGGGGGTGGAAGCCCCCCTCAGGATGTCGCCATTGCGGCGGACCACATTGGAACAATGAGTGCCCACAGGCACAGATGAACGCCCATCAAATTTTGGATGATGGGACGGATGATGATGAGGATGATGCGGATCAGACAGAACCAATAGGTGCCTTCAATGCACTTGTTTGTTCCATTTCCAACGCTGTAGAAGGCACCAGTGCTAGCATATGCAAAAAGAAAGACCCAAGCTCAACTGCCAAGAAGGGAAAGGCAAAGGCAGGCAACGGGCCTCCTCCCAGAAAGGAGAAGACCCTGATGTTTGTCGACTTGAGAGTAAATGGCAAGCCTATCAAGGCCATGATAGACACAGGTGCTACGCACAACTACTTGGCCACCACAGAAGTAGAACGCCTTGGCCTAGTTGTTGGAAAGGGTAAGGGTCGTGTCAAAGCTATCAACTCGCCACCCCAACTAGTGGGCGGAATAGCCAAAGGAGTGCTGGTAAAGATGGGTCCTTATGACGGCAAGTTCGACTTGCGAGTAGTGATCATTGATGATTTCGATTTGATAGTGTGGTTGGAATTCATGAGGCAGACTAACATCATCCCCATACCCTATGCGGACCTGCTTCTGATGATGGGAACAAACGGGGCCAAACCTTGCATGGTCCCGTGCACAACCATAAAGATGGCATCAGGAAATATCTCTACATTGCAACTGAAGAAGGGGGTCCATCGACAAGAACCCACGTTCCTGGCTACCCTTTGCATTGAAGAGATTGAGTCTTCTTCAGGCCCCATTCCAACGCCTGTGAAGGAGCTCATGAAGGAGTTTGACGATGTCATGCCACAAGACATGCCGAAGCGACTCTCGCCTAGGCGGATAGTCGATCATGAAATTGAATTGGTGCCCGGCGCGAAGCCACCTACCCGCGCACCCTACAGAATGTCACAACCCGAACTCACCGAGCCTATTTTTGCAAGTCATGTGTTATGCACATGACTTTAATTGGATATATATCAAGGTATTCTTCAGAAATTATCTAGAAAAATCAACACTTCAACTTTGAGCTCTAAAGAACCACTCGGCCGAACCTAGAAGAGAAAAGAAAAAAAAAATTCTCCAAGCTTTGATTCTAATCCAAATATCTTGTTCTCCCCATATTTGTGATGTACTCAAGACGCTCTTCAACGGGGTACAATTAGTTTGGTGAAAGGAGCGCGTTTGCGACAAGTCGGAACTTCAAGTAAAGGTAAGAATTTTGCCCTTTTAATGTTATGGAATTGGTATGAATATGTTAAGGATTGAGAATAGACGAGAATTTCGTAGTTTTGATGTGTGTATGGAACCGTGGGTGTGTGCATATATGGTGTTGTGGCCGTGCCTTATGTGGTTTGGAAAGGAAGGCGAATCGAATTCTATTTAGTTCGTTAGTTGCGTCGTTGTGACATTTATAATGTAAATGAATGTTTAATGAGTTGAATTGGTGTTGGAAAATGGTTACGGATTATTATGGGAAAGTATATGATTTTGGTATATTTGTGTATATCCTTGTATAATTATGATAGTAAGCCTTTAAATGTGACTTATGGTTGTTGTTAACGAATTTGGAATGAAGCAATGCGAGTTAGTATGTTCATCGTAATTGCTGACGATTCGGATGAAATATGGAAAGTGATGAATTTCTTGAACTTATGTATATTGTTTGGAACCTAATTGGGATGTGTTTGAATAACCTTGAATGGGAGAATTAATACAATAATGTGGACATTAGTTTGGTATTGTGAAGTTTGAATGAAAGTTGTCAACTTATGGAAAAAGGAAGAATATTGAAGTTAGAGTGATTTGGTTATGATTTATGTTGTTTGCGATGTTTGGGTTATTGTGTTGATGTTTATTGAGCCGAGCTAAGTCTCGGGGGTGCTATATATATAGGGGAAGTGCTACCGAAATTTCGGTAGACAAAAAATGAAGTTAAGGGAATTCTTAAGCCTTAGAATCTCTAATTGGTAACTTTGACCATTTGCAGATTTTGGACGAAACGGGATTTGAGTTTGGGGTGAGCATAAGACGTTTATAAGGTATGTAAACCTTCCCACTCCTTCGTTTGGCATGTCTTAGTATGTTAGGTTGATATCGGAACCCCCGGAGTAATTCTGCTCCTCGAAATCCGATCTATAGAACGGCTACTATTCATTCAATCTGATTGAAGCCCTATGACCTTATTTTTGCTAGAAAGCAACCTTTCGTCCGAAACCTATGGAAATGTGATCAGGTCACTTTGAAATCTTTATGTATGAACTTATAGCCCCTAAATGTCCATAAATTATGTTCGCCACCTCGAGTTGACCCGAGGTGGGCCCGCTATTCCCGAGATGCCTATTTGTCCTATTGGGCTCTCTTTTTGGATAAAGTTCGATATGGAATCTTCGATTTTGAAACTTTCCTCTATGAAATATGTTTTGATCACTTGGAGATGATAAGCTATGTTTTGGAACCATACGTACCACTTTGGGAAACATTTTGTGAAATGAACTTTTGTACTAGCTAATTTCCCGACTATTTTGGTTAATAAAATGACTTATGAAATCCTCAAACTTTGAAAGGCTATTTTGATATACAAAATTGCATTGTTTACTCACGACTCCGCTCGTGCCTTATTATGACTTCGTTCACCGGTTCCCAGGCCGGTTATCATTCGTGCGCCCTATGATGATTCGGCCGTATGCTGTGTTACGGTTCCCCGAGGCCTCGCCATAGGGCCGGGTTCCGTTTGGAGTTATGCTGTGATATGGCTGTGATGTGATACGCTCATGTGTGTGTGTTCGGGGATGTACGGAGATTTGAACCTTCTGGTGTTATGTTGTGTATGGCACCAGCGTCGGAGTGGTGACCACGTTCCTGAGCTTTGCAAGATTTTGTTTGCATTATGTATATATGATTTTGATAAACATTTTGATATATTGTTCGGCATTTCTCTCTTTTGAATTCTGTTTGCTTTCAGTTGTGGCCTATATTTTGTACTCCATGCTTTACATACTCAGTACATCGTTCGTACTGATCCCCTTTCTTCGGGGGCTGCGTTTCATGCCCGCAGGTACAGACGCTGGTGAACCACCACTGTAGGCTCCACTTCTGCTATTTCGGAGTACTCCCTTGATTCGGAGTCCACTTTTGGTATATATATCTTTCGCCATGTATATATTTCTGCATATCTGACTATTTGGGTACGGCGGGGCCCTGTCCCGTCATATGATTCTGTCGGTCAGTTTAGAGGTCTGTGGACATGTCTGTGGGTTATGGTCTGTCTGTATGCTTATGTGTATATGTTGTTTGGGCGATCCCATACGCCGAGGCAGCCGGTCCGCATATGTTTATACGTGGCCTTGTTAGCCCTGTGTGGCCTTTGCTGGGGTTTGCTGTGTGCAGGATTATTCTGGATAGTCCGAAAAACAAAGGAGACTCTGCCGAATTTTTTCTGGAAATTGTCTGAATTTGGAATATAGCCTTGTCGGCTTCTGCTATATATTTGAATACGTTTGATAGATGGGTTTGGGTGCCCAGATCGGGCACTAGTCAAGGCCTACGGGGATGGGTCGTGACAAAAGTGGTATCAGAGCAGTTTGTCCTCGGAATGTCTATAGGCCGTGTCTCGTAGAGTCTTGTTTATTGATGTGTCGTGCACCACATCTATAAACAGGAGGCTACAGGGCATTTAGGGTGTTACTTTTCTTTGGAATCTTAGATCGTGCGATAGAGCTGTGCTATTAGGACGATTCTGATCTGACCCGTTATTGTGTTTGCAGTGATGCCTCCGAAGACGGCAGCAGCGGCCCAGAAGGGCAAGGCGAGGATGGGAGAGACTAGTCAGGCACAGCGAGCTACCCGGGCTCGTGTTTATGATTTGCCTGAGGTTGTGCCTCATTCTGAGGGGTCCGCTACACCACCATTGTTACAGCCTGGAGCAGGTCCTTCAGCAGCTCCAGAGGCCCGAGTACCCGCTCCCGAGACTCCAGCTCCTCAGCTAGGGGCAGAGGACAGGACCCTGAGGGAGGTTGTACAGTTGCTGACCACATTGGTAGCGGGGCAGGCTCGCAGACGCGAGCGGAGGGACGATGATGATGATGACAGGCGTGACAGCCTGCGGGTTCGAGAGTTCTTATTATGTGGCGCTCCAGAGTTTTTCGGGTCTAAGCCCGATGAGGACCCCCATGACTTTATTCGAGGGATGCGGCGCTCACTAGACTTGGTCAGGGCTTCAGAGACCGAGTCGGTCGAGTTGGCCTCGCATAGACTTCGGGATGTTGCTGCTCACTGGTATGAGACCTGGGAGCTATCTAGGGGCGAGGGTGCTCCTCCAGTTACTTGGGACGAGTTTGTGACTGCTTTCACCCGCCATTTTCTGCCCCCAGAGTTGCGACGGGCGCGGGCTGATCAAATTTTACATCTGCAGCAGAGGGGTTGGAGCGTTCGTGAGTATAATCTGGAGTTTGATTCCCTGGCCCGGTATGCACCTGCCGTAGTAGCAGATATGTCCGATCGGATGCACAGATATGTTATGGGGTTGGATCGCTATTTGATCGACGGCTGTATGGCAGTGTCATTGCATACAGATATGGATATTGCCCGACTTCAGGCTTACGCGCTGGGTATGGAGGACCGTCACAGGTCTGATTATTCTAGCACAGATCGGGACAGGAGGCCGCCCAAGAGGGCTAGGTCCGCGGGATATTCTGGAGATTCTCGAGGCGGACAACCTCAGCAGCAACAGACAGGCAGACAGCTTCCTCTGTCCGGCCGGAGTACTCAGTCTGGCGACAGGAGGTTTGATAGTGCAGGACCGTCTGGGGCCGGTCAGGGCTCCAGGGCGGCAGGTTCACAGGGGTCTAGAGGCCCCAGCCAGGCCAGACCACCCAGACCCCGTTGTTCTCATTGCGGGAAGTCTTATCCTGGGGAGTGATATCGAGCTACTGGAGCTTGTTTTTCGTGCGGTGGTCAGGGCCATTTTATGCGAGATTGTCCGTTGGCTAGCGGTTCTGGTAGTGTGGCTCAGCCGACAGGGTCAGCCGCCGGTTCATCATCTGCTCCATCTGTTGCACGCCCTGCAGGGCGAGGTGCGCCGACACCGGCGGGACGCGGTCGAGGCCGCGGTGGTGTTTCAGGTTCTAGCGGTCCCTCGAACCGCATATACGCATTAGCCAGCCGCCAGGATCAGGAGGCTTCGCCGAATGTTGTCACAGGTACACTACTGATTTTCTCCAGATCTGTATATGCCCTGATTGATCCTGGTTCTACCTTATCATATATTTCCCCGCTTGTTGCTAGTGAAATTGGGATAGTGTCTGAGCCTATAGAGCCATTTGAGGTAGCTACGCCGGTTGAGGACTTTGTTATAGCGAGGCAGGTCTATAGGGATTGTTCGGTGACTATTTATGATCGTTGCACTAAAGCTGATTTGATAGAGTTAGACATGCTTGAGTTTGATGGCATTATGGGTATGGACTCGTTGTCTTCCTGTTATGCTAATGTTGACTTCCAGAAAAAGGTAGTCCGTTTTCAGTTTCCAGGGGAACCAGTTATAGAGTGGTTCGGATCTACAGCATCGTCGAGGGGTAAGTTTATTTCATACCTCAAGGCTAAGAAGATGATCCAGAAGGGTTATATCGATCATTTGGTTCGTGTGCACGATACTGCAGCTGAGACACCTACCCTTCAGTCTGTTCCGGTCGTTATTGAATTCCCAGATGTATTTCCTAACGAGCTTCCTGGCCTTCCGCCTGAGCGGGAGATTGATTTTACTGTAGAGTTGATGCCGGATACGCAGCCTATATCTATTCCTCCGTACAGAATGACACCGGCTGAATTGAAGGAGTTGAAGGAGCAGCTGAAAGATTTGTTAGATAAAGGCTTTATTAGACCCAGCACATCACCTTGGGGAGCGCCGGTATTATTTGTGAGAAAGAAAGATGGGTCACTGCGGATGTGTATTGACTATCGGCAACTGAATAAGGTGACGATAAAGAATAAATATCCCCTCCCCCGGATTGATGATTTGTTTGATCAGTTGCAGGGTGCTAAATATTTTTCGAAGATAGATCTGCGCTCAGGTTATCATCAGGTGCGAGTGCGAGAATCAGATATCCCGAAGACTGCTTTCAGGACCCGGTACGGGCATTATGAATTCAGAGTTATGTCTTTCGGGTTGACTAATGCTCCAGCGGTATTTATGGATCTCATGAATCGGGTATTTCGGCCTTTCTTGGATATGTTTGTTATTGTGTTCATCGACGATATTCTGATTTACTCGCGATCAGCCGAGGAGCATTCGGATCATTTGAGGGCGGTACTTGGTATTCTCCGTCAACAGAAATTGTATGCTAAGTTCTCCAAATGTGAATTCTGGTTAACTTCTGTGGCATTCTTGGGCCATATTGTCGGCGCAGACGGTATTCGGGTCGATACGCAGAAGATTGAGGCTGTACAGGATTGCCCCAGGCCTACTACACCGACAGAGGTGCGCAGTTTTCTGGGATTAGCCGGGTATTATCGCAGGTTCGTGGAGAATTTTTCTTCTATTGCAGTACCACTGACGAAGCTTACTCAGAAAGCAGCGAAAATTCTGTGGACCGATGCCTGCGAGCGCAGCTTCCAGATGTTGAAAGAAAAGTTAGTTTCAGCACCAGTTTTGACTCTTCCAGAGGGATCAGATGGGTAAGTTGTCTATTGTGACGCCTCTGCTATTGGGATAGGTTGTGTGTTGATGCAGCACGGTCGAGTCATAGCCTATGCTTCCCGGCAGCTCAAACCGCACGAGAAGAATTATCCCACTCATGATCTTGAGTTGGCCGCAGGGATTCATGCTTTGAAGATTTGGCGGCATTATTTATATGGGGTCCATGTCGATATTTATACGGACCATAAGAGTCTCCAGTATATTTTTAAGCAGAAAGAATTGAATTTGCGGCAGAGAAGATGGCTTGAGTTACTGAAGGATTATGATGTTGATATTCTGTACCATCCTGGGAGAGCCAATGTGGTAGCGGATGCACTTAGCCGCAAGTCTATGGGCACCTTGGCTGATGTACCATCTGGTAAGAAAGATGTGGTTCGTGATATTCATCAGCTGGCCAGCCTTGGAGTTCGTTTGGCAGATTCTGGAGATTCTGGGATTTCTGTTCGTGCAGTTGCTGAATCATCTATTATAGCAGAGGTAAAGCAGCGTCAGTTCGAAGATCCTATTCTGGTTCAGTACAGAGATGTGGCCCTTAATAAAGACAAGACTTCGTTTGAAATTTCACCTGAGGGGGTATTATTATATGAAGGCAGATTTGTGTTCCGGATGTTGCAGGCTTACGACGACAAATCATGGGCGAGGCGCATAATGCACGGTATTCTATGCATCCTGGTTTCACTAAAATGTATCATGATCTCAGGTGTTTGTATTGGTGGGACGGTATGAAGAAAGATATTGCCGAGTTCGTTAGTCGGTGCCCGAATTGTCAGCAAGTTAAAATTGAACACCAGAAGCCTGGTGGGTTATTACAGGAGATGGAAATTCCAGCCTGGAAATGGGAGATGATTAATATGGATTTCGTTGTTGGGTTACCGCGCACTCCACGCAGGTATGATTCTATTTGGGTTATTGTTGACAGAGTGATGAAATCAGCCCACTTTCTCCCAGTCCGGACTACTTATTCGGCTGAGGATTATGCTAGATTATATATCAGAGAGATAGTCAGACTTCACGGAGTCCCTGTGTCTATTATTACTGACCGAGGTGCCCAGTTTACGGCAAATTTCTGGAGGTCATTTCAGGAGGGATTAGGGACTCAGGTGAGCCTCAGTACAACTTTTCATCCTCAGTCCGACGGGCAGGCCGAGCGCACTATTCAGACGCTGGAGGATATGTTACGGGCCTGCGTTATTGATTTCAGGGGCAGCTGGGATGATCATTTGCCGCTTATTGAGTTTGCCTATAATAACAGTTATCACTCCAGCATTCAGATGGCTCCATACGAGGCTCTTTATGGCAGGAAATGCAGATCTCCTATTGGCTGGTTTGACGTGGGCGAGACTAAGCTGATTGGGCCAGATGTGATCCAGGAGGCTGTAGATAAGGTAAATCTTATTCGGGAATGATTATTGGCTGCTCAGAGTCGACAGAAAGCTTATGCAGATAGACGACGTCGACCGTTAGAGTTCCAGATTGGCGACTGGGTATTCCTGAAGGTGTCTCCCATGAAGGGTGTCATGAGATTCGGTAGAAAGGGTAAGTTGAGCCCCCGGTACATTGGGCCGTATCAGATCGTTCGAAAGATAGGCGAGGTCGCCTACGAGCTAGATTTACCATCCGACTTGGAGGCCGTACACCCGGTGTTTCATGTGTCTATGTTGCGGAAATGTATTGGTGATCCTTCCAGGATATTTCCAGTGGATGACATTCAGGTAACAGAGCAGTTGTCTTATGATGAGCAGCCTGTATCTATTCTGGATCGACAGGTGAGGAGACTACGCACTAAAGAAGTGCCCTCCGTTAAAGTCCTGTGGCGCAACAACAATCGGGAGTAGATGACTTGGGAAGCGGAGGACGAGATGAAGAAGAAATACCCCCATTTGTTCCCGACGTCCACAGGTAATCTAAACCATTCAGTTTGTTGTGTTGATTAATAAAATGAATTACGTATGTCATTGTTAAAAAAAAGGGACACCCCGCCATGATCATAAGACTTTATAAGATTAATTTAACATTCGGGGACGAATGTTGTTAAGGGGGGGAGAATGTTATGTCCCGTGTTTTCGCATAATTGGAAATCGCGAAATAATTAAGACTTGTGTGTTATAAGGAAATATTTTGATTCTAGTTGATATGACCATGTTGGTTGTGAAATCTTTGGTGCCAAGACATCGGGGAAGGCCGAGGGTAAATTTGGAATTTCGGAAATTAGTTTCGGCAATTACAGAACGGGACTTTTAATGAATTGGGCCAAAAATAAAATTGAACAAAATTTAGGCCCAAAGTCTATGGGGTGGCCGGCCATATGGCTAGGTCCAAGCCCATTTTTGCAAGTCATGTGTTATGCACATGACTTTAATTGGATATACATCAAGGTATTCTTTAGAAATTATCTAGAAAAATCAACACTTCAACTTTGAGCTCTAAAGAACCACTCGGCCGAACCTAGAAGAGAAAAGAAAAAACAAATTCTCCAAGCTTTGATTCTAATCATAATATCTTGTTCTCCTCATATTTGTGATGTACTCAAGACGCTCTTCAACGGGGTACAATTAGTTTGGTGAAAGGAGCGCGTTTGTGACAAGTCGGAACTTCAAGTAAAGGTAAGAATGTTTCCCTTTTAATGTTATGGAATTGGTATGAATATGTTAAGGATTGAGAATAGACGATAATTTCGTAGTTTTGATGTGTGTATGGAACCGTGGGTGTGTGCATATATGGTGTTGTGGCCGTGCCTTATGTGGTTTGGAAAGGAAGGCGAATCGAATTCTATTTAGTTCGTTAGTTGCGTCGTTGTGACATTTATAATGTAAATGAATGTTTAATGAGTTGAATTGGTGTTGGAAAATGGTTACCGATTATTATGGGAAAGTATATGATTTTGGTATATTTGTGTATATCCTTGTGACTTATGGTTGTTGTTAACGAATTTGGAATGAAGCAATGCGAGTTAGTATGTTCATCGTAATTGCTGACGATTCGGATGAAATATGGAAAGTGATGAATTTCTTGAACTTATGTATATTGTTTGGAACCTAATTGGGATGTGTTTGAATAACCTTGAATGAGAGAATTAATACAATAATGTGGACATTAGTTTGGTATTGTGAAGTTTGAATGAAAGTTGTCAACTTATGGAAAAAGGAAGAATATTGAAGTTAGAGTGATTTGGTTATGATTTATGTTGTTTGCGATGTTTGGTTTATTGTGTTGATGTTTATTGAGCCGAGCTAAGTCTCGGGGGTGCTATATATGTAGGGGAAGTGCTGCCGAAATTTTGGTAGACAAAAAATGAAGTTAGGGGAATTCTTAAGCCTTAGAATCTCTAATTGGTAACTTTGACCATTTGCAGATTTTGGACGAAACGGGATTTGAGTTTGGGGTGAGCATAAGACGTTTATAAGGTATGTAAAGCTTCCCACTCCTTCGTTTGGCATGTCTTAGTATGTTAGGTTGATATCGGAACCCCCGGAGTAATTCTGCTCCTCGAAATCCGATCTATAGAACGACTACTATTCATTCAATCTGATTGAAGCCCTATGACCTTATTTTGGCTAGAAAGCAACCTTTCATCCGAAACCTATGGAAATGTGATCGAGTCACTTTGAAATCTTTATGTATGAACTTATAGCCCCTAAATGTCCGTAAATTATGTTCGCCACCTCGAGTTGACCCGAGGTGGGCCCGCTATTCCCGAGATGCCTATTTGTCCTATTGGGCTCTCTTTTTGGATAAAGTTCGATATGGAATCTTCGATTTTGAAACTTTCCTGTATGAAATATGGTTTGATCACTTGGAGATGATAAGCTATGTTTTGGAACCATACGTACCACTTTGGGAAACAATTTGTGAAATGAACTTTTGTACTAGCTAATTTCCCGACTATTTTGGTTAATAAAATGACTTATGAAATCCTCAAACTTTGAAAGGCTATTTTGATATACAAAATTGCATTGTTTACTCACGACTCCGCTCGTGCCTTATTATGACTTCGTTCACCGGTTCCCGGGCCGGTTATCATTCGTGCGCCCTATGATAATTCGGTCGTATGCTGTGTTACGGTTCCCCGAGGCCTCGCCATAGGGCCGGGTTCCGTTTGGAGTTATGCTGTGATATGGCTGTGATGTGATACGCTCATGTGTGTGTGTTCGGGGATGTACGGAGATTTGAACCTTCTGGTGTTATGTTGTGTGTGGCACCAGCGTCGGAGTGGTGACCACGTTCCTGAGCTTTGCATGATTTTGTTTGCATTATGTATATATGATTTTGATAAACATTTTGAAATACTGTTCGGCATTTCTCTCTTTTGTATTCTGTTTGCTTTCAGTTGTGGCCTATATTTTGTACTCCATGCTTTACATACTCAGTACATCGTTCGTACTAACCCCCTTTCTTCGGGGGCTGCGTTTCATGCCCGCAGGTACAGACGCCGGTGATCCACCACTGTAGGCTCCACTTCTGCTATTTCGGAGTACTCCCTTGATTCGGAGTCCACTTTTGGTATATATATCTTTCGCCATGTATATATTTCTGCATATCTGACTATTTGGGTATGGCGGGGCCCTGTCCCGTCATATGATTCTGTCGGTCAGTTTAGAGGTCTGTGGACATGTCTGTGGGTTATGGTCTGTTTGTATGCATATGTGTATATGTTGTTTGGGCGATCCCATACGCCGAGGCGGCCGGTCCGCATATGTTTATACGTGGCCTTGTTAGCCGTGTGTGGCCTTTGCTGGGGTTTGCTGTGTGCAGGATTATTCTGGATAGTCCGAAAAACAAAGGAGACTCTGCCGAATTGTTTCTGGAAATTGTCTGAATTTGGAATATAGCCTTGTCAACTTCTGCTATATATTTGAATACGTTTGATAGATGGGTTTGGGTGCCCAGATCGGGCACTAGTCACGGCCTACGGGGATGGGTCATGACAGAGGCCATGGAACTCCTATTAGGTTAAGAAAGACTTTTAACAAATGTTAATCATGTACCATAAGGTTTCGGTGTTAAACGAATCAAAAGTGTTATAACCCGTACTTTCGGGGTTAAACTAGGAGTGCTTAATATGTTAAGGAGGTCATGTTTTAAGGTAATTGAATCATATAGTATTCGTATGTTAAGATTAAAGTCAAGCAAGTTGTAAGATAAAACTTGGCGAAAGTTATCGCATGTTACGTTCAAAATTTTGTTGAAATTTTAGTCTAATGTAACAGAGCTTTTCTCCCAATATACTTTGAGTTACATGGTCATCAACTCACCAAATTGAATTCCTACAAGTTTAGTTTCCAACGCATTAAACTATTCATCGACAAAACGTTACAGTAGAGAGTTATTCGCATTTTCGCGAGACAGCGCAGTCAGCTCCTTCGGAACCACTGGGAATTATATGGCCAAACATACTGGCCGTATAAATTATACGGTCCGTATGTTTGGGACCGTATAATCAGCCCAGAAAGGCAAAAGTTTCTGGACAAAATATACGGCCAGACATACGGTCCATATAAATTATACGGACCGTATGTTGGTCCGTATAAGTGGTCGGGCCAGATTTTTGGTGCATTAAATAAAGGGATCAAGGTTATTTCATTTCACTTCTATTTCACACCCGTTCTCTCTAAAACATCTCTCTACATATATTCAACAAGAATTCAAGGATATTTGGTGATCAACAACATAAACCAAGTGAATCAAGTTTAAGAAAACCATCAAAGATCATTCCAAGTCAAGAAAATCTCATGGAGATAAACTAGGGTTTTTGCTCAAGTGGAGTATTATCAACTAAGGCTTGTTCCTACAGCATCTAAGGTAAGATTTATGGTATTTCTACGTTGTTTAAGGTATTTAAGAGTTGAAATACTTGGATTGTAGAAAGGTATGGCAAAATGGGTCATGAATATGGAATAGTGTCATTTTGGGAAATAGTTTGAATTGAGTTGTGAATCTTGAAGTATTGTGATGCAAATGTGTTATAAATGATGTGGAGAACATGAGATGAGTAATGTACGTGAATGGACATAGTCATGTGTTATAGCCATAGATGTGAGTGATCGAAAGCAAATTGAGAAATGGGGATAATGTGGATGAATAATGATTAGTGTTATGGTATTGTGAATGTATCGTTGACGTTTGGGAGTTGACATACGTTATGGATGAATGTCGTATAAATAAAGGAAATGCTGTCCGATTTTCTCTAGCTTTAGTCATATATGCTAGCTATCGATTCTAATGATAGTATGACTTCAATGAAGGTAGAAACGCTAGCATTGGAGGCGAACGCGCAAGTGTAGAGTAGTTGAACGGAAAAGGTATGTAAGGCTAACCCTTCTTTCATAAGGCATGGTTCTTTGGCCAATCATCTAAATCTTCTACGAGCTTATGATGTTCTCCAAATGCTTCTATCTTCAAAGCTATTAAGCTTATGATTCTCGATATGCTACGATTGTACTAAGTTCCTCGTATGACGAGTAGGCCTATTAAGGTAAATGTGATCGGTGACGATAGTAGTAATAACGATGTTGATGACGATTGTGATAACGATGTAAATTAATGAAGATGCTTATGAGCTATTATGTATATGTGTCTATGTATGGCTATTATGGAACCCCGAGCTTATGAGGACGGGTAAGATATGTAAATAAGTATGTATATGATTACGTAACGCGTGAACCCCTCTGCAGATGGTATGGATAACCCTGACGCCTTAGTAGGGCAAGGTAGATACAACCCTGACGCCTTGGTAGGGCCAGGTAGATGTAACCCTGAAACCTTGGTAGGGCCAGGTATGAGTAACCTTGAGCCTTGGTTGGCCAAGTATGTATGAAACACCGATCCTACGTTGTCGGGTATGCTATGTAAATGCAATGTATATGATATGATTATGTATATGATATAAATACGAATATGATATGACTATGTATATGAATGTGAATAAGGGGCATGTATACGAATACAAGCACAAATATGGTACGGGTACTATTATGAATGCGGATAATGATGTACGTACACAAACACTTATTAGAAATGGAAAGTTCCTAAGAAAGGCAAGTAAGTGCATATGACGATGATATTGCCATTTCCCATTCTATGCTATTTCTTATGTTGCTATTTATGCTTCTATCTTGATATTGATCATGCTTTACAAACTCGGTACATTCTTCGTACTGACGTCCTTTTGTTTGTGGACACTGCATCATGCCCGCAGGTGCAAAGGGAGACAGGCTTGATCCTTAGCTGTTTTCATTCGGAGCCATAGCTTTTGGGTACTCATTCTTTAGTGTATATAATTATGGGCATAGCGGGGTCCTGTCCCGCTCATATGATATGTTATACTCTTCTTAGAGGCTCGTAGTCACGTATATATCGGTAGATATGTCTGGCCTTATCGGCCTATATTTTGTATTTCATTTTGATAGCTTTGTTGGCTCATGTACGTTGACGTGGCATAGGTGCCAATTATGATATAAAGGCATTGTCGTCCAATGGGACTAGCATGATGAATGAGTAGAATTATTTGTTTAATTATGTGGCTCACCTAGATGTAAGCTTAAGTGTAAGTTAAGCGGTGCCCGGGTGGGCTAGCACCGGGCGCTCGTCACGGCCCTCTAGACGGGTCGTGACAAAAGTGGTATCAGAGCAGTTCCATCCTAGGGTGTGTCTACGAGCCGTGTCTAGTAGAGTCTTGGTTATGGGTGTGTTGCGTGCCACACTTATAAACAAGAAGCTGCGGACATTATAGGAATGAATGACCTTCTTTCTTCATAAGAATCGTGCGATAGAGGTATGATATAAGAAATTCTTGTCCCTTAATCGTGTGTTGTGTATGTCAGAAATGCCTGTTTAGAGAAAGGCTACAGCAGCCCAAAAGGGCAAGACGGTGGCAGAAAAGCGGGCTGAAAGAGCACCGCCACCGGTAGTAGAGGAAAGTAAGTCCCAGAGTGAGGCTCAATCTCAGTCCTCCCGTTCAGTATCTATATTAGAGGAGGGCGAGAGAGCCCCAGCTCCAGCACCTCCAGCTCCTCCACCGGATGCTTCAGGCCAAGATGTGAAAGAGGCCATACATTTGCTTACCTAGTTGGTTGCTGCTCAGACTCAGAGGAAAAGTACAGGGCTGGGTGATAGGGCTGTTAGTGCAAGAGCCCGTGACTTTATTACTTTGAACCCTCCAGAATTCTTTGGATCAAAGCCGGAGGAGGACCCTCAGGATTTCATTGATGGTATGTTGAGGACGCTTCGATTGATACATGCTTCGGACACCGAGTCGGTGGAGTTAGCGTCGTATAGGTTGAGAGATGTCTCGATCCAATGGTACACAGTCTGGATGGCTTCACGGGGAGCCAATGCACCTCCCCCGGTATGGCAAGAGTTTGTTGATGCTTTTCTCCGACACTATATGCCTCCAGAAGTTCGGCGAGCTAGAGCCGATAAGTTCTTAAATATGAGGCAAGGTAGCATGAGTTCTCTAGAGTATAGTCTCCGCTTCAATTCCTTGGCTAGGTATGCTTCGGCCATGGTAGCGCATATGGGTGACCGGGTACACCGATTTGTGAAAGGCCTAGGGCCACATTTGATGGATAGATGCTTGACTGCGTCCCTTCAGGACAATATGGATATTGCACGCATTCAGGCTCATGCTCAGAACTTAGAAGAAAACCTACAGCAGCAGAGAAGTGAACGCGAGCAGGATAGGGGTCATGGTAAGAGGGCCAGATCTTCAGGTCCGATGAGTGAGTTTAGAGGTGGGCACAGACAGCAGATATCCAGGTACTCAGGCTATTCTATGACTAGTGTGCCTCCGCAGTTTTCAGGCCAGAGATTCGACAGATCTACTCGTTCCGGGCCGAGTCAGAGTTATTCAGGGTCTCAGTTCAGAGATGATTCGGGTCAGGCAAGGCTACCCGCACTATGATGTTCCCAGTATGGGAAGTTACATTAGGGTCGATGCCGATTGGATTCGAATGTTTGCTATTCGTGTGATCGACCAGGCCATATCATGCGTGATTGCCCCTCAGTTCATGGTAGAGGTAGGACCCAGCCTTCAGGGTCGATAGCCGAATCTTCAGCTTCTGTACGCCCTATGGGGCCAGGTTCACATGCGCCAGTCGGCCATGGTAGAGGCAGTGGGAGAGTTCCCAGTTCTAGCTATCCTCAGCACCGTGTTTATGTTTTGGCTGGACGCCAAGATCTTGAGTCTTCTCCTGATGTGGTTACAGGTTTATTATCGGTATTCTCTCATGATGTATATGCTTTGATTGATCCAGGCTCCACCTTGTCATATGTTACTCCGTATGTTGCGGGTCAATTTAGAGTCGAACCGGAGTCGATTAAACCTTTTGAGGTGTCTACACCCGTGGGTGAATCGGTAATAGCTAGCCGAGTATATAGAAATTGTGTAATTATGATTTGTGATCGTCGTACCATGATTGATTTGCATGAGCTAGAAATGGTGGATTTTGATGTTATTATGGGCATGGATTTGTTGGCTTCTTGTTATGCCAATGTTGATTGCCGAATGAAAATGGTTCGTTTCTAATTTCCGGGAGAACCAGTTTTAGAATGGAAAGGGAATACGGCGTCACCAAAAGGTAGGTTTATTCAAGGAAAATGATTACGAAAGGTTGCATTTATCATCTAGTTCGGGTTCAAGATGTAGAAGCTGAATCGCCGACTCTTTAGTCAGTTCCCGTAGTAAATGAATTTCCGGATGTGTTCTCGGAAGAGCTTCTAGGCCTTCCTCCCGAGCGAGAGATTGATTTTGCTATTGATGTGTTTCCAGGCCCTAAGCCGATATCTATTCCTCCTTATAGAATGGCTTCCGCAGAATTGAAAGAATTGAAGGAGCAATTGAAAGACTTGCTTGATAAAGGCTTCATTAGACCTAGTTCATCCCCGTGGGGAGCACCCGTACTGTTCGTCCGAAAGAAAGATGGCTCCTTGAGAATGTGCCTTGATTATCGGCAATTAAACAAGGTGACGATTAAGAATAAATATCCTCTTCCGTGGATTGATGATTTATTTGATCAATTGCAAGGCGCCAAATGGTTTTCAAAGATTGATTTGAGGTCTAGGTATCATCAAGTGAGAGTTAGGGAGAAAGATATCCCTAAGACAGCCTTCAGAACAAGATATGGTCATTTTGACTTCCGGGTAATGTCATTTGGGTTAACTAATACACCGGCAGTGTTTATGCATTTGATGAATAATGTGTTCAGGCCTTTCCTAGATCTATTTGTGATTGTATTCATTAACGATATCTTGGTGTATTCTAGTTCCGAGGCAGAACATGCGGATCATTTGCGTACTGTCCTCGGAGTTCTTCGAACTCGAGAGTTGTTTGTAAAGTTTTCCAAATGCGAGTTTTGGTTGAACTCAGTGGCATTTTTGGGGCATATTGTTGCAGCCGATGGTATTCGAGTGGATAGTCAAAAGATTGAGGCCGTGAAAACTTGGCCAAGGCCCACAACTCCTACGAAGGTTCGTAGCTTTCTGGGCTTAGCAGGTTATTGCAAGAGATTCATTGAAGGTTGTTCTTCTATTTCTGCACCGCTCACAAAGTTGACCCAGAAATCGGCAAAGTTTCAATGGACAGACGCTTGTGAACGTAGCTTCCAAGAGTTGAAAGGTAGATTGACTTCTGCCCCAGTTTTGACACTTCCAGAGGGTTTGGAAGGATATATTGTCTATTGTGATGCTTCAAGTGTTGGGCTAGGCTGTGTATTGATGCAACATGGTAAAGTAATTACATATGCTTCAAGGCAATTACAGAAACATGAGCGGAATTATCCAACCCATGATTTAGAATTGGCCGCAGTGGTTCATGCATTAAAGATATGGAGACATTATTTATATGGTGTCCATGTGGATATTTATACAGATCATAAGAGTCTACAGTATATCTTCAAGCAGAAAGAGTTGAATTTGCGGCATCAACGATGGTTAGAATTGCTAAAAGATTATGACGTTGATATCTTATATCACCCCGAAAAGGCAAATGTTGTAGCTGATGTTCTTAGCCGCAGATCGATGGGATGTTTATGTGATGTACAACTAGAGAAGAGGGAAATGGCCTGTGAGCTCTAGCAGTTAGCTAGCCTAGGAGTTCGAGTGGTGGACTCAGGTAGCAGGGGAGCTACTATTCAGAATTCAGCAGTCTCGTCGCTAGTAGCAGAAGTGAAAGAGCGACAATACGAAGATTCCATGCTAATGTAGTACAGAGATACACTCCCTCAGAAAGAGGAGTCACCATTTGATATTTCAGGAGACGGAGTTCTCCGATGTCGAGGCAGATTATGTGTTCCCAATGTGGCAGGTCTACGCCACCAGATATTGAGGGAAGCTCATTGTTCCCGTTATTCTGTTCACCCCGGTGCGACGAAAATGTATCATGACCTCAAGTCTATACATTGGTGGAATGGGATGAAGAAAGATATAGCGGAATTCGAAGCTCAATGTCCTAATTGTTAGCAAGTGAAAATCGAGCACCAAAAGCCGAGTGGATTGTTGCAAGCTATAGAAATCCCAACTTGGAAATGGGAAGTGATTAACATGGACTTCATTTCAGGCTTACCCCGTTCTCGACGTAAGTATGATTCCATATGGGTGATTGTGGATAGACTCACAAAGTCAGCTCATTTCTTACCGGTCAAAACGACCTATGTGGCAGAAGATTATGCAAAGCTTTACCTTAGAGAGATAGTGAGACTCCATGGTGTTCCGGTATCTATTATATCCGATAGAGGGACTCAGTTTACAGCTAACTTTTGGAAGTCTTTCCAACAAGGTCTAGGGACCCAAGTGAGCCTTAGCACGGCATTTCATCCACAGACGGATGGACAGGCTGAACGTACCATTCAGACTCTTGAAGATATGTTACGGGCATGTATGATAGATTTTGGAGGTAATTGGGATGATCATTTGCCACTCATTGAATTTGCTTACAATAACAGTTATCATTCTACCATTCAAATGGCACCGTATGAAGCTTTATATGGGCGAAAGTGTAGATCCCCGATTGGGTGGTTTGAAACCGGAGAGACTAAATTGATAGGGCCAGACTTGGTCCAGCAAGCCATAGAGAAGGTTAAGCTTATACAAGATAGGTTGTTAGCAGCCCAAAGTCGTCAAAAGTCCTATGCGGATAATCGCCGAAGAAACTTAGAGTTCCAAGTGAAAGATTGGGTATTCCTGAAAGTGTCACCAATGAAGGGCATCATGAGATTTGGTAAAAAGGGGAAGCTTAGCCCCCAATACATTGGGCCTTGTGAGATTGTGCGCAAAGTGGGCAAAGTGGCCTACGAATTAGATCTACCTCCGGATTTGGAGTTAGTCCATCCAGTTTTCCATGTCTCGATGCTTCGGAAATGTGTAGGATATCCTACTAAGATTGTGCTAATAAATGATGTACAAGTGACAGAGAAATTGACTTACGAAGAGGTACCCATTTCCATAGTAGATAGACAAGTACAGAGGCTTAGAAATAAATAAGTGGCCTCGGTTAAGGTTCTATGGAGAATTAGTAAACCAGAGGAAATGACATGGGAAGTGGAAGAGAGTATGCGATCCAGATACCCGCATTTATTTCAACCCTTGGAAGAAATCAAAGATGAGACGTCAAGATTATAAGGTATGTATGTTTTCCTTTTATGCGTTTTGGTCGTGTGTGGCCAAATTTTATTGCTATTATGTTGTGGCCCTATGAGGCATCGATATTATGGGTTGTTGTTACAGGATGGTAGTGCCATACTATAGGGGAAACTCTGGCGAAATTTTTATGGAATTCCCGAAGACTTTAACATTCGAGGACGAATGTTTTTAAGGGGGGAAGAATGTTACACCTCGGAAAATCTTTCGTTGGTACGCAAGTGAACGAACTAGTGAGGAGTACGAGTATACGATACTTCCATAAGTAAGAAATGACAATTGATGGCCTTAAGTGAGATTTCAAGGCATACGATGTTAGACGAGAAAGTTGGCTAAGCCAAGGCAGGGCTTACGATGTGTATCGGAAAGGAAATACGAGTAAAGAGTTAATGAGGACTTAATGATGTCTTGGTGAAGTGTGATAACGTCCCTTAGATTGGTATTGAAGTGTTGAACAAGTGTTAAGAAGGTTCCATAAGGATTGGAGATCGAACGAATCGACGAAATGAACTTCGGAACCACTGGGAGTTATACGGCCAAACATACTAGCCGTATAAATTATACGGTCCGTATGTTTGGGACTGTATAATCATCCCATAAAGGTAAAAGTTACTGGACCAAATATACTGCCAGATATACGGTCCATATAAATTATACGGACCGTATGTTGGTCCGTATAAGTGGTCGGGGCAGATTTTTGGTGCATTAAATAAAGGGACCAAGGTTATTTCAGTTCACATACCTTCTCTCTAAAACATATCTCTACATATATTCCACAAGAATTCAAGGATATTTGGTGATCAACAACATAAACCAAGTGAATCAAGTGTAAGAAAACCATCAAAGATCATAGCAAGTCAAGAAAATCTCATAGAGATAAACTAGGGTTTTTGCTCAAGTGGAGTATTATCAACTAAGGCTTGTTCCTACAACATATAAGGTAAGATTTATGGTATTTCAACGTTGTTTAAGGTATTTAAGAGTTGAAATACTCGGATTGTAGAAATGTATGGCAAAATGGGTTATGAATATGGAATAGTATCATTTTGGGAAATAGTTTGAATTAAGTTGTGAATCTTGAAGTATTGTGATGAAAATGTGTTATAAATGATGTGGAGAACATGAGATGAGTAATGTACGTGAATGGACATAGTCGTGTGTTATAGCCATAGATGTGAGTGATCGAAAGCAAATTGAGAAATGTGGATAATGCGGATGCATAATGATTAGTGTTATGGTATTGTGAATGTATCGTTGACGTTTGGAGTTGATATACGTTATGGAGGAATGTCGTATAAATAAAGAAGATGCTGTCCGATTTTCTCTAGCTTTAGTCATATATGCTAGCTATCGATTCTAAAGATAGTATGACTTCAATGAAGGTAGAAACGCTAGCATTGGAGGAGAACGCGCAAGTGTAGAGTAGTTGAACGAAAAAGGTATGTAAGGCTAACCCTTCTTTCATAAGGCATGGTTCTTTGGCCAATCATCTAAATCTTCTATGAGGTTATGATTTTCTCCAAATGCTTCTATCTTGAAAGCTACTAAGCTTATGATTCTCGATATGCTACGATTGTACTAAGTTCCTCGTATGACGAGTAGGCCTATTAAGGTAAATGTGATGGATGACGATAGTAGTAATAACGATGTAGATGACGATTGTGATAACGATGTAAATTAATGAAGATGCTTATGAGCTATTATGTATATGTGTCTATGTATGGCTATTGTGGAACCCCAAGCTTATGAGTCCGGGTAAGATATGTAAATAAGTATGTATATGATTACGTAACGCGCGCACACCTCTGCAGATTGTACGGATAACCATGACGCCTTGGTAGGGCCAGGTAGATAAACCCCGACGCCTTGGTAGGGCTAGGTAGATGTAACCCTGAAGCCTTGGTAGGGCCAGGTATGAGTAACCTTGAGCCTTGGTTGGCCAAGTATGTATGAAACACCGATCCTACGTGGTCGGGTATGCTATGTAAATGCTATGTATATGATATGATTATGTATATGATATGAATACGAATATGATATGACTATGTATATGAATGTGAATAAGGGGCATGTATAAGAATACGAGCACAAATATGGTACGGGTGATTTTATGAAAGCGGATAATGGTGTATCTACACAAACACGTATTAGAAATGGAAAGTTCCTAAGAAAGTCAAGTAAGTGCATATGACGATGATATTACCATCTCCCATTCTATGCTATTTCTTATGTTGCTATTTATGCTTCTATGTTGATATTGATCATGCTTTACATACTCAGTACATTCTTCGTACTGACGTCCTTTTGTTTGTGGACGCTGCGTCATGCCCGCAGGTGGACAGGCAGACAGGCTTGATCCGTAGCTGCTTTCTCAGAGATTACATAGCAGAGCTCCATTTCATTCAGAGCTATAGCTTTTCAGTACTCATTCTTTTGTGTATATAATTATGGGCATAGCGGGGTCCTGTCCTGCCCATGTGATATGTTATACTCTTCTTAGAGGCTCGTAGTCACGTGTATATGGGTAGATATGTTTGGCCTTGTCGGCCTATATTTTGTATGTCATTTTGATAGCCTTGTTGGCTCATGTACGTTGACGTGGCATCGGTGCCAGTTATGATATAAAGGCATTGTCGTCCAATGGGACTAGCATGATGAATGGGTAGAATTATGTGTTTAATTATGTGGCTCACCTAGATGTAAGCTTAAGTGTAAGTTAAGGGGTGCCCGGGTGGGCTAGCACCGGGCGCTCGTCGCGGCCCTCTAGACGGGTCATGACATTATCCTGATGTTAGTTAAGTAATATGGATGGATTAAACATGGACTAGTGAATAAAGTTACTAATTGAGAATTGATGGATTTGTGGATTGTTTTCTTGTTATAAATATATGGAATAAGGCTGGAATATTTGATGAATAACTTCATTATCATTTTAAGGATATTGTTGAGTTAAAGTAAGAAGTGTAGAAGGGGTGATATGGGGTATACGGGAAGTCTATAAGGGGTGATATGGGGTATACGGGTTCCAATCCGCGCTTGCTGCTGTTCGTGAAATAGTTATGATTTGTTGTTGCTATATGGTACTTGTTGTAGATGTTTATGCTTGCTGGATTTCCCTTGTTGTTGTTGTTGTTGGTATATGGTATTGGAGTAAGCCCTTGTTACAGGGGAGATGCTACCCGAATTTACATAAACGAACTACTAGTCTATATTACGGACTTAGCCTTTACTTATGTCATGACCCAATTCATGAATCGTGATGGCACCTACATTGTCCCCCCAAGTAGGCGAACCATTCCCAAATCATTTTAATCATTCATAAGAATTATGCGGAATCAAGTCATGTTATACAAATAACAAGTGCGGAAAATACTATAACCCCAAAATCTTGTCTGGACTAGTACAAGAGCTATTACCAAGACAATACAAAGTCTAATAAGAAATAGAATCTCACAATACAAATATTGTCTAAAGAATACAAAGTGGACAAATAAATATAGGAAGAGTCTTCGGGTTGCGGATTTAGCCAAAGCTCACCCTGGAATCTCGATCAAGTAGACTCGAATCACTGTCCACGACAGGAACTTGAACTTGTAACAGACTCTGCACTCAAAAGAAGAGTACAACAAGAGTAGTATCAGTACAAACAACACGTACTCAGTAAGCATCATAGGCCGACTAAGATTAGTTCACGCATATAAGTATAAAATCAACAAGGTAAGCAGATAGAAAAATAATTCTCAAATCAAGGTCACCGTATATCTCATAACTACATTACAGCCTAAGATGAAGCTGCTGAACCACAAGTCTGTCGAGTCTCAATACTATCTCCCGAAAATCACAAATCCAAGTTTTGATCCCAGATAAAGTCACTAATCTACAATTTCACTCCGTCAATAATCATATCTATACCACGCAACTGTTTCAACAAACCACGCCAAAATCAGAACTAAACGAGCCATATAATGATACAGAATAACATGTAATGATGCGCAATGCAAAATATAATGATGTGCAATGCAATGCACTGGCCAAATATCTCAAAACCTGTACACTCATGCTATGTGGTAATGTTTGCCCAATAGTCATGACCTGCAGGGGACCCATGGTGTCCATGTACCACTAGCTCCGGAATCTTACCTCGGATCACGAGCCCTTAACTAGGCCACATCATCACCCCTATCGAATGTTCCTTATGTATATATATATATATGTACAAAATGTACATCTTAGCGTATTTCAGTTTATCAGTATGTATAGACTATGAATAGTTAGCAATATCAATGTCAAATACAAGGCATCATGCCACAAGTATTTCATGAATCGTTTCTAAACCATTTCCATCATGTATGAGTGAATGAATGCAAAAATGCTAGATCAATGCCAACGAATATACTATGGAAGTCACAACACTATAAGACATATCAAGACTTATATAAATCAATGGAATGAACTATACACACCATCTCGATCAACATGAAGAGTCCATAACACATTTTTCCTTCCAATTAAACAAGTGCACTTCACAACTAAGTCTTGTGTCACCAAGTGCTCCATTTTCTCATGTATTATAAACATTACCAAGTCATAATTAAATATCAACATATGTATGAAATGAGAATGTATGCAATACATGTTATCATCATCAACAGTACATCATACTCCACGTTTTCATCTGTGTTATCATAAGTACATATCACGATTCAGGTTTACCCTCATTATCCTTCCTTTATCCGATGATATATGACACCATAAGGTAGAATTTAGTGCAGCATGTATCACAACATAACAATTCAGGTAACAGTTCTAATCACAATAACAGGGCAACAATGTTACACCTTGGAAATTTCATGTCGTTATGTAGTGAATAAATCAATGCAAGCTTAAGGGTAACATGAAGTTCTTAAGACTATAAGACGAATATTTAGTGGTATTAGACTGCGTACGTTAAGATCTTGAAGTTATAGGAATTGATGAAATAAGGATCGATGAGGACAAGTGGAGTATAAGTGCGGTTTAGGAAAGGTTTCGTAAATTATTGCATTAAGGATTGTTTGGTAAGGCCTTGAGGATGAGTATAGGGATGTTTAGATCATTGATGAAGTACTAAACAAGTGTTAAGAAGGTTGTATAAGGATTGGAGATCAAACAAAACGACGAGGACAACTTTCGAAAAAACTGTGAGTTACACGACCACATTATACGGCCCGTGGAATTTTATACGGACCGTATAAGGGTCCGTATAACACCCAACAGAAGTGGTATTTTGCCTGATGGTGAACCACGATCACTTATACGGATCGTGGAAATTTATATGGACCGTATAATGGTCCGTATAACCCAACAGAAACAATGTTTTCCATGGTCGTGAACCACGGACACTTATACTGACCGTATAAGTCCCGACGGACTGATTAAGTTGCAACTATAAATACATGTTCCCACTTTATTTCCTCATTCTTTTCCACTTCTCCACTTCTCTCCAAGCTTCTAGAATATTCCATACACATCTTCAACATGACAATCAAGGCAAACCAAAGATCAAACACCAATATTCAAGGGAAATCAAGTATATGGAAGCTTGCTAGGGTTGTGGAAGTTAGAAATGTTATATCCTGCATTTTCGAACGTCGAATTATTTGTACGCTGAGGTGGGGCCCACACGTCAAGATTTTTTTTGGGACATGTGACAAATTATATGAATCACATATGTGAAGTTAAACACAACTCAAGAAGGACCCTTGGGCCAAATCAAAGTGGAAGCCCTCCAAAAGGACAATTTAAGGAAGCATTTTCGGATGATCTGACTTCTAGGGGCAAAAACGGTATTATAAGTTTGAAATTTCGGAAAACGTCCAGAAATAAAAGTTTTAGATAATTGAATTATCTTTCCATCCATAGGTCGTAGGCCCTCATACGATATCGGGATCAAAAGTTATGACCGTTTTACTGAACGAACATCCAGTCAGAAATTTTAACCCTGCGCGAACGCGCCCAGAGGGGGCGCGAACGCGCAGAAGGAAATCATTTAACTCTACGCGATCGCGCCAGAAGGAAGCGCGATCGCGATGAGCACTTTTCCAGCTGCTTCTGGCAGCTTCCAAAACAATTATAAAGAGGGGGAGACCCCCTCATTTTCAGTCCAAAACCACGAACACCGCCCCAAAAATCCCAGAAAATTTCCCAACTTTCCACCACCAAATTTTAGCCCAAACCAGGTATAATTTCCCAATTTCAGTCCGGATAGCGTATAGTTTTCACTGCAGAATCGTATGGCAGTGCGTTGTGGCATAAAACTAAGGTGAAAAAGGGAAGATACAACAATATTAAAAGGAGAAAGGTATGGATCTCTTCCTATTTGTGTTAATACTAGTTTATTTACGAAGAAGACGCGATTAAATAATTGTATACTGAGTTAATTACTTATAAAAGTTGGAAAACAGCGTGTGGGCTGTTTTATGGAATATGTTGATATGAAAAAGGATATTATTGATGTTGGTATTGTTGTTGTGTTGTTGACTGCTGAATTAAAAATTCGGGCTAGGCATATAAACAGGGGAGATGCTGCCCAAATATCTGTAGACAAATAGTGAATTAAAGAATGGTAAAAGTCTTACTATTGACAATTGGTAAATGTGACCATTTGTAGATTTTGAGCGAAACGGGAATTGAATTTGGACAAGCGTAAGACGCAGCTAAGGTATGTAAAGTCTTTCCCTTCATTCTTAGGCATGTTCTGAACATAATAGGCTCGGCGGCGAGCCTTAAATACGACTCCGTTCCTCGGAATTCGATATGGAAATCTGCTCCAATTCCTTCAGTAAGATTGAAACTATGTCCTTATAAAATATCTTTAAAGTATGCTTTTGTACGAAACCTTCCTAAACGGAGTCGGAATACTTTCGAATGATTATGGATGACCTCATAAGGTCTTTTATCAGTAATTTATGTATCTTGCCTCGAGTTGGTCCGAGGTGGGCCCACGGAGCCCCGATACCCCGTGAATGATCTAAATTGCCTCATTTCCGTCCGTTTTTCACAGGCAACATCTGAACTATCATTTTGAACATAATATGACTGTTTTTATATAAATCTCACAATATGGTTTTGATATCTGAAAATCTAGTTCGGGTTATGATCTGTCGTGCCTCCCCAAGTGACGTGTAGGTGCGTAGTTTGAAAACTATCTGAATACTTTGATTCGATCTGCCAGTTGGCCTATTTCTGTTCCGTTGAATCTGTACGACGATCTGTACGTATGTGGTTTTTCATTAATCAGTTCGTGCATGTGTTATGATTCCTTTCACCGGATCCCGGGCCGGTATGTATATCGTGCGGATGGGCCGCCGAGCCCCATATGTGAATTCCGAAGTATGATGTGTCCGGTTTCGGAGTACTGTGGTATAGGTCCGTCCCCGATTACCGTGGATATATTATTAAGTATGATGTGTCCGGGCTCGGGGTGCTGTGTTATCTGTCCGCCCCCGGGTACCGTGGTTATGTTATGATGTATGACGGAGATCGGAGAAGAATTTCTGATATATGTTGTGTTATGGTGTCAATGGCAGGAGTGGCGACCACGTTCCTGTACCCTATATACGATTCTGTCTGTCCGTCTGGATTATCTGTCCGACCGGTTATGATTCTGTCTGTCCGTCTGGATTATCTGTCCGACCGGTTATGATTTTGTCTGTCCGTCTAGATTATCTGTCCGACCGGTTATGATTCTGTCTGTCCGTCTGGATTATCTGTCCGACAAGTTATGATTCTGTCTGTCCGTCTGGATTATCTGTCCGACCGGTTATGATTCTGTCTGTCCGTCTGGATTATCTGTCCAACCGGTTATGATTCTGTCTGTCCTTCTGGATTATCTGTCCGACTGGTTATGATTCTGTTTGTCCGTCTGGATTATCTGTCCGACTGGTTATGATACTGTCTGTCCGTCTGGATTATCTGTCCGACTGGTTATGATTCTGTCTGTCCATCTGGATTATCTGTCCGACTGGTTATGATTCTGTCTGTCCGTATGGGTTTGGATTCTGTATGTCCGTATGGATTTTGATTCTGTCTGTCTGGACCATGATTCTGTCCGTCTATCGGGACTATGGCTCTGTCCGTCCGGCGTATGATTCTGCCTATTATATTTCTGTGCTTCTAGTCCAGATCATGATTATGTTTGATATATTTCTGCTTTACATACTCGGTACATTTTTGTACTGACCCCCGGTTCTTCGGGGGCTGCGTTACATGCCCGCAGGTACAGACGCACCTGGAGATACGCCGCCAGTTTAGGGCATCGGTTCTGCAGTTTGGAAGAGCTCCCTTTGATCCGGAGTGTGTACTTTTGGTATATATCTTTTGTCTTCTGTATTTTCTGTATGTATGGTTACTCTCGGTACGGCGGGGCCCTGTCCCGTCATCTGATTCTGTATGTCTGTAGAGGCCTGTAGATAGATATGTGGGTTACGGGGTACATCTGTTCAGGTAGGTACGAACGATCTTGCGACTCCGTATGTATGTTAGCCTCATCGGCTTATCTGTGGATTTCAGTATGTTCAGGTTTGCACATGTGTACGCGTGTCGTATCTGTATTAGCTCGAATCTGTAAACACTTATTTTGAAAACAAAAATTTTTTGTATAATACGCCAATTCTGATAAGTAGGTACGCATGGGTATCCAGTTAGGATACCAATCGCGGCCCACGGGGTTGGGTCGTGACAAGAAATCCCTTGGAAGCTAAAGCTAGGGTTTTCTTCAAGTGAAGCATTGTCAACCAAAACCCGTTCCTACGCATTCAAAGGTGAGTTTCATGATTATTCCATGTTGTTTAAGTTATTGAAAAGTTGAAACACTTGGATTATGGAAAAAGATGGAAAATGGATTACAAAAGATGAGATTAATGGCAATTGTGAATAGTAGATTAATATGAATCTTTATTATTGATATGTTGTGATTGTAATTACGCTATGAACGATGTTAAGAGCATGAGAGAAACATTAGATGAGAATGAATTTAACGTTGTAGTATGATTATGATTATGGATGACCTTGAGAGGAAATTGTGGGTATTGTATAATGATGAATTTGGCTAAAGTCATTGATGATGATATTATGAATGTTATTATTGACATTTGGGAGTTGATATATGATACGGGGAAAGTAGTAGAAACAAAGGAGATGCTGCTCAATTTTCTATTGCTCTAGTACAAACACGCTTATGTTATCGATTATCTAATATGAATATAAACTCTCTTGAAGGTAGAAACGTGAATATTGGAGAGGAACGTTCAAGCAATAGAGTAGCTAAACGAAAAAGTATGTAAAGCTAATCCTTTCCTTTTAAGGCATGAATCTTCCTAATTTTCCATGATCTTCCTATATGATGGAAACTATGAGTCCATGAATATACAAAGCTACATACGCACATGATTAAGAAAGGAAATACGATACGAGCATGATAATGATGATTATGAATGTAAGTATGAAGAATCCTAGAGTAATATAAGATGTCCATGAAGCTAATGGTCCTAAGTATTGTTTCATTGATGATTTTCCTTGTGTACACTCACCTTAAAATGCTAGTTCCTCCAAGGTGAGACATGACGATTATGACTACTCCATGACGTAGTCGGGGGTTCACGACCTTATGTCACCTCGACATAGCCATAGTTGCCTTCAAGTTCTAATGTATGTTGTGATGATAAATGTATAATGATGCTAAGTCTTGATGTGTCTATGAGATGTGTAAAAATGTTAAGTTTATGATCGATTATATGACGATACGATTCCACCATGCCTAGTTGGCCGGGCATGTCACCGCGAAGGCGGGCTGCATACGATTCCACCATGCCTAAATGGCCGGGCATGTCACCGCTAAGGCGGGCTGCTATATTTATACCGAGCCTAGAGGGTCGGGCATTATCACCACTAGTGGGTGGCTTCTGATGGTTACCCGGACACGGGTTAGCGATGATGACTTATACGACACGAAGATGTATGCGCTATGATGATACATGTATTGTGATTGTGTATATGATGTATGTATGAAATTTATCCACCCTTAAGAGTTACGCAGGTTGTATCTTCACCTTATGACTTATGATTTCTCTATCATGTACTTTTCATTCCTAGCTTACATACTCAGTACAATATTCGTACTGACGTCCGTTTTCTTTGGACGCTGTGTTCATGCCCACAGGTAGACAGGGAGACGGTGCAGACCAATAGGAGCCACCGGCAGATTTACAGGAGCACTCAATTATTCCGGAGGTGCTATTTGGTTTATTCTTTTGTGTATATATATGTATATGTATTTTGGGCATGACGGGGTCTTGTCCCGTCCATATGTCTAGTACTCTAGTAGAAGCTCGTAGATATGTATGTGTGGGTAGTATGATCTCACGATGTTACTATTGTATATGTATATTTATTTTAATAGCCGAAAGACTTATGTATATAAAGGAATTATGTTTCCAAATGAAAAATGATTTTTTTATGATTTTGAGTATGATGTGTGATAGAATGAGTGGTGCTCGGTGGTTAGCCCCGGGTACCCGTCATGGCCCTTAGCCGGGTAGTGACAAACAAGCCACAATCAACAACACGAGTATATATTAACTCCTTCCTTCCCATATCACATATTTACACCTTCTATTCAATCCATAAAGTAATGGCGACAAGCCCACATAATCAGAAGTCATACCAACCTAGGTAATACCCAACAAAACACCATGTCCGAAGACCTACTTATGCTCTTTCCCGTCAATTCTACGAAACATAAACATTTCGCTAATCAAATTCTAACTAAAGTAAGTTGTAACCTACCTCGAATGCGGAACAGGGGCCACGAACTACTCCACACGAGCATTCTGTTGTCGAAGCGCCTCAGAAAGGTCACAGTCTAGAAATATAATGCTAAGTAAGCGATAGACCTTCTAATCAAACAAGAAAAATAATTGGGGAAGAAGACCCAATTACTTCTACCCTTTTCAATTGGGTGAAGTACCACTTAATGGTGAATTCCTTATAACTTCTATCGCTACAATCATACTATTCAAATTCATGGGTTTTCTAACAAATTTAACCCTTTCAATAGATTTTAGACCAAAGTTCCCAATTTTATTTGAACCCTAATTCTCAATACACAATTCTCATCATTAATAATCGAATTCTCATCTTAGGAAGTGATAATCTATACTCCTAGATGATTAGACAACAATAAAATAAACAACCCATCAATTATTTAAGGGTTTACTAATTCTAGGGTTCTAGGATTTTCATTTACCATTAGAGAACCTTAAACTAGCCATGCAACTTTAAGTAGAAAGGTAAAGGAGCAAATAAAGTTGGGGACTTACCCTCAAAGATGCTTTCACCAATGAATCGAATAAAATTTGCCTCTTTCTCTCTTGAAAACTGTGTTTGGGGTTTTGTGGGTAATGACTCGGAATAAGAATATAAAAATTGGGTTTCCACCCCCGTCGATAGCTGCAGCGGTCCCTAGCTTTGCTGCAGCAGTCTCTCTACCGCGGCCAGTAATTTCGCTGCAGCGGGTTCGCCCAACAGTCTCACTGCCGCGGTCACTAGTTTTACTGTAGCGGGTTCACTGCAGCAGTCAATAGCTTCGCTGCACCGGACCTCCTGGTACAGCAATCGCTGTCCGCACTAAAATATCCATAACTTCCTCATCCGAAAGCTAAATGCGACGTTTATTTTTGCTATAGCTGCGTAATTACGATACAGATCTAATGGTTGAATCAAAAATCGAATACAAGCGCGACACAACCCAAATCCATCAGAAACTCTTTGGAATCTCACCAAAACTTGTGGACAAGTCCAAAATAATCATATGAACTTATTGGAAATGTCAAAACATCGACATGGGATCATCTGATGTTGAACATGGTCAAATCTACCACTTTAACTTAACTAGTTCCTCCACCAATGATTCAAATCACACTCAACCCTTTCGGGAACCCAACCAATCACTTCACTAATCATAAATTATACCAACGGGACTCGAGGAAGGGTCAACAAGGGTAAATGAGTCAAAACACTGTAACGACCAAATGAGTCGTTACATCAGACACAAATTAAACAATCGTTCATCCTTGAACTAAGAAGGGGACTACGAAGGCTGATGGTAACCCAAGAACCTGTATTATAACCACCCGGAAGCCTTTACGGAAATAAGTGCGCCAAAACACTGCCCGTTCACCATATCACTCAATTATTTTTTTTAGTTCAAAGATCTAATTGTCCATATTCCCATACTCAATTTTTCTCACAGCTGACCTTCGAATACAAGAACCGTTTCTGCCAAAATTCTCTGTTTCAATATAGCCATACCTTTGAACGCGATCAATAGGTCCCATTATATTTCTTAACACAACACAAACCTTTAGATGTAGACACAATCATAGCCCACTCGAAACCGGTAAAATACTCTGATTTGGCTAACCTTTCCTTCACCCCTAGAGCCGTTCTTCATACCACGACTTCTTAGAAGCACATAAGCATGCACCACAAGCCCGAAACCATGACTTACTCTTGCCAGAAAAGAATCCTTGCTCCATCTGAGAGCTCTATGCAATTCCATCAAAACTGATCTTACTCGCAACCGACTTGGCTAGTTCTAAGTCTTCTTAAACCTTCAAATCACAATACAAGAAACATACCACTGAATACCTGGCTGAGCCAAGTCCGTAGGAAACCATCTGATCACTCCAAATACCTCTCGCAACTATAGAACCTCCTCAAATCATTGCCAAGTACCGACGTAAACCATTACATCTGTTTGAGTAGCTGCTCTCGGTAAAATATTATCAAGTCCACTCGAAACCCAGATAAAGCTCGGTAAATCGGTCATACCTCAAGCCTGAACTGCAACCCATCGAAGCCGTAAAGGTGATTTACTAGGAAACCCATAAGTCATTCTAGAGAATATATTCATAGTCCATTAATTTTAATTCGAACAATTCTGACCCTAAACGAATGCACAACCTTTAAACACCATTAATAGCCACTCGAACTGACTCCAAACTTTTCAAAACCAATCACAGTCCTATTACCCATCTTGGGCAACTAATTCTAGTCCTTTAATATTCTGAAAATTCTCACTCAAGCTATCCGATTTAGTAATACCCACAACATAACACGTTACCTCAAATACAGTCTCGTCTCGAAGATACAACTCTAACCTTCACGTTGTAGGGATTTTCAAAAACCCTCTCTTTTAACCCACACTAACTCATCCACTGTAGAGTATTAAGAAAATATCCAACTGCGTATCACACAAGCCACTTTCCACAAGCCTTAACATGCCGGTTACCTGAATTTTGCTTCTCGCTAATTGCTGATCAGGAGACCTCACGAAACTTTGTCATATCACTTATACAGTCCTACTGCTGCTGTGACTTATATCCACCAAGGTGCCATTGCTCAAATTCCCTCAACTCAAATTTCAAAATGTTCTCCACAACGCTAATTGATTTATCACTTTGAAAGTCCCAATTGTCGAGCCAGAACACCTCTAACCATTCGCATGATTATCCCTTTCATTTGATTAACTAAACCGAATAGTAATACCAGTAGTAGTAGTCGAACTTACATAATAGGTACAAGGCTCTCAAAATATCGCAATTATGCTTAGAGAATGATGAAGGGAAGTGACAAGGATTTAAGGGTTTAACTTAGGAAGTATGAAGAAAACAACCTGTTGTCCACTGCAATGGTCAAACCTCCGCCACCGCGGGTCCGCTGCAGCGGTAGAACCTCCACTATCGTGGTCCAGGTGCCGTTGCAGCTTGTACCAGACACCAAAATATTTCCTAGTTTTTGACATGCCTCAACCCGAAATCCATCTATCACTCAATAGTTCCTTGAGTACTGAAAACTTTATACTTAACCATCACTAAGTCATTTAAATAACCACTTACTGGCTCACGACATAACCAAACATAACAACTCAACATTGATCCCTTATGTCTATTCTACCTTGCATGACCTTAACATAACCCTTGAATTAACTAGCTATCTATTCCATGAGCCCTTATCATTCCTCCAAACATGAAGAAAGGCTGAACATACCCTTTACTGAGGGACTAGTACCACAACTGCCTAACACCTTTAGTCTCGATTCGTCACAAGTAACAGTGCTTCCCGATCCAAAACCGATGACCACCTTCCTGAAAGAACCCACGAAGCACTGCCATATAGTCATTTCGAAACCAAACATAACTTTTCTCACAACCTAATACACAATCCACTTTAGTACAACTTGCAACCTTAATTTGACGAGCATGTTAGATACCAATTGTTCCCTTCCTAATAGCGGAGATTAATCTATCAAAATCCTCTTTCTTACGCCTCCACCCCATTTACACGAAAGTACTCATACCAAAATACCATAAGAGATCCTACTTCACTACTTGTTTCCTACAAAACTCGTCCTTCGTTTTCTTATTCTCGACTTCTTCTCTTTATTACACGCTGTCACTATACCTTTGTCAAAACCAGCAATCCTTTCTGAGCATTTGTTTCCATGTAGTGACATCATTCAAAATAAATGTTGAACCATCCAACATGAGCAATACCCGAGCCCGGGGGAATTGGTCATATTTAAGCATGAAAATTAAGAGTCTAGTGTATAAAAGGATGAACTCCCGAAATGATTTAAGACGAAAAAGTATGACGACGATGATTGGGAATAATTTTTTATGTGTGGAAAACGAGGCTATGGACTAGTGCTATATCACATGATCATGATAATGAGTATACGAAGTGTGTCCCAAAATAATTATTATTTAAGTGGGCTGAGATAAAAAAAATTAATTACACGGCCAATTAGTCAAACATAGAGGTGTAATTAGTGGAAGACAAGTTACTTAATAGTGAATAATTGTGGATTCCATGTGGGGTTGCTAAAAATAGCAACAGACGACTCATTATAGATTGCATGTGTATGAATTGGTGTATTCTCCATAGCCAAGCCTTTCTTAATTAGTTAATGACTATGTGGGCTGTAAAACCCATTAAGTACAAGCAAAATATAACATTTCATATACAGCAAGCTAAGAACGTGAGATTTCATTTGAGTATATACCATTTCATATGAGAAGCAAATTAAAGTAGTACATTAGTGAAGGAGCAGCAAGGTAAATATGTTAGGGCTTCATTTGAGAATATAACACTGCTTCACAAAGTATGAGCAGCAAGCCAACAAAACGTTAGTGAAGGAGATTTCAATTTAGTGAATTTTTCACTCGTTGTAGAGGCAAAACTTTAAGGTGTACATCATTTTATTACCCATTTCAGCAAAAAAAGGTTGTTGGGTCTCTCCATCTCTCAAGATTTAGATAATATTTCATCCCTCCTACATGTTCTTGAGGTTTTTTGGTCTTTATACAACTTGTCGGATGTTGAATTTATGGAAAAAGAACTCAAGTTGTGTTAAAACTTGTGTTGATCTTATGGGTTGTCTTAAAATTTTTATTGTTGTGATATGAAGGTAGTTTTATTGTATATGGATAGTAGATGATGTTGTTGTGTTGGTATTGATATGCCTCTTTAAATTGCAAGAAAGAAGTCTATAAAGTAGCGTGTACGAAGTGCATATTGGGTTGTCTTGATGTATATCCTTGAATATGGATGATTTGAGTTCAAGGGGACTTAAATGAGGTTGTTGTTGTTGTTGTGGGCCACTGGTAGCATTATAATGATTAAAGAGTAGGGGAAATGTTGTCTGTTTCATTTTAGAATCAATTTATTGTTTGATATACACGATACACTAGTGTCGTCTAAGTTCATATACGCATTCCCTTATTATAGGATTGGCGTAAGCACTATGACGAGTTCTTTGTGGGTTCATATTGGCGACTTAAGGTACATAATGGTTATCCTTTCTTTTCTTGGCATGATCCATAGATAATAAGCGTTTATCGCGTCTTAAAGAAAGAGAACTATCGTTTGTCATAAAGGTGTAATGATTCTAGATGTGATATTGTATCTTCCGTGGGATTTCTATCCGCTCCTTAGTTCATTGTTAATATAAGAGTCAGAAAGAGACATGTTTGACATCTCCATATATTTAAGTTTTTACATGATATATATATATATATATATATATATATATATATATATATATATATATATATTTATATATATAACTTTTCTTAGCCTGGCCACTTGGTTAGTGAGACATTTTCTTTAGCCTAGACACTTGGTCAATGAGACAGCTTGCCTGGCCGATGGGTCAGTGAGACAGATTGCCTGGCCGGTGGGTCAGTGAGACAGATTACCTGGCCTTATGGTCGGTGAGATATGTATATATATTACAGTTGCCTGGCCACTTGGTCAGTGAGATATATGATACTATTAGATTGCGTTTCATATAAGATAGATCAGGTGAGATATTCAGGCATTCTTTGGCCTCTAGATTATATTATTTTTAGTTCAGTTTCAGTTATCTGTTGCCTTACATAATCGGTACATTATTTCGTACTGACGTCCCTTTTGTCAGGGGCGTTGTATATCTTTATTTTGGGCACTGTTGGTTTTGTATGGTCATAGCAGCCTCATTGACTTGCTCAGTTGTATATATATATGTTTTGTGTGTCTGTCCCATTCAGATGAGATAACCTGTCTTTATATAGATATTCAGAATGTGGCCTTGTCACCTTGTTGGTATTGTCTGTGTGCAGGTAGGCTTATTGGCCTAAGTTGAGGTTACCCCTTCAGAGTTGTTCGCTTGGGCTGTGTATGGCACCGGGTGCCGACCACGCCTCTCTGGAGTTAGGACGTGACAAACTTGGTGTTAGAGCAGGTCTGTCCTAAGGAGTCTACAAGCCGTGTTTTATAGATTCTTGTTTATAGATGTGTTTTGCACCACATCATATAAAAAGGAAGCTACAAGGCATTTAGGAGTTGGTTACCCTTCTTTCAGATCTAAATCGTGTTGTAGAGCCATGTCATAGGAGGTTTGAGTTAAACTTACCCTTTCATATTTGTATACAGCTATGCCGGTGAATAGGAAGACTGCAGCTAGCCGGAGAGTTGATACGACAGCTGGTGAGGGAAACAATAGGGCACACCCAGTAGCTGGGGCCCAGTCTGAGGGCCAGGGTGAGACCCTATCCCAGCTATCATTGACGACTCCACCACCTGAGAAGCTCCGAGGGAGGCAGCACCTCCAGTACCCCCTCCCACACTAACAGACCAGGATCTTAGGAATGCGGTGCACTTATTGACTCAGCTTGTAGCGACACAAAGACAGTTGAAAGCACCTGCTGGTACAGTAACCACTTCTGATCTAGCAGTTCGAGCGTTCGTGAGTTCCTAACGCTTGATCCCCCGGAGCACTCAGGGGTTAGTCGGAATGAGGATCCGCAGAACATCGTTGATAAGCGTCACCATATTTTTAGGGTCATGCATGCTACTGAGATTGAGGCGGCAGAGTTAGTGGCTTTCAGGCTTTGTGATATAGTCGTGTTATAGTATGAGGAGTGGGTGCATCCTAGAGGTCTTAAGGCACCTTCAGCGCGTTGGTCTTAGTTTTCAGAGGCCTTTCTTGACCACTATTTACCGTTGGAGATATGAGAGGCTAGAGTCGATCAGTTCTTGACTGTCCAGCAGGGTAGTTCCAGTGTTCGTCATTATTCCCTTCGATTTGATTCTTTGGCTAGATATGCTCCATTCTTCTTTGATTCATCGAGGACCAGGATTCACAGGTTTATAGCGGGGTTGCACCCCGGTTATATTGAGGGTTATACCACTGTAGCGGTGAATGATAATATGGACCTTGGTCGTATTCAGGGATTCACATAGAACTGCGAGGATCATAGACGTCAGCAGCGGGTGACTGAGAGGATAGAGAGGGAGCATCATAAGAGGGATAGGTCCGCTGGTCAGTAGGTGGTAGTTAGGGGAGTTTTAGAGCCCAGTATCAGGGTAGGCCATTTAGGATGTCACGACCCGGCTAGGGGTCGTGACGGGTACCCGGGGCTAACCGTCGAGTACCGCTCGTACTATTACTCCTTAGGCTTATTTAACAATCATTTATCAAATTCATGCTCGATTTATAAGAAAACCCGTTTTCCTTTAGAAACACAATGGTTTTATACACATGAGCCCTTAGGCTAGCAAAATAATATATATGTATATGTTTACACAATGACCACGCCGTGAAACCACATGACCCATATTGAGTATCTACGAGCCTCTATGAGATGACATCTACAATTGTACACAAAAGAATCATCATAGGCACCTCCAGGACAATGGGGTGCTTTCAGTCAACTAACAGCCTCTAAGAATCTGGAGCAAGATCTCCTCCCTGTCTACCTGTGGGCATGTACACAGCGTCCAAAGAAAACGGACGTCAGTACGAATATTGTACTGAGTATATAAGGCAGGAATGAAATAAACAAACATAATAGAAGGATCAGGAATCATGAGAGAAGGATATATAACCTGAATGTATATCATGGACAACATACTCTCTACATATATCGCATTTTACATATTCATAGTATACATGTTATCACATCCCATACATCCTCACATACATCACCATATACGTCATATACATCATCACATACATCCTCACATCGTAATCCGCATCGTTACCCGCGTCCAGGTAACCCTCATATGCCGCCCACTAGTGGTGATCATGCCCGACCCTCTAGGCTCGGTGTAGACATAGCAGCCCGCATTAACGTTGACATGCCCGGCCATATAGGCGTGGTGGAATCATATCATCACAAAATTAATCATAACCCATCACTATTCCACATCTCATGCCATAGCATCATGTTATCATTTCTTGGTATTCCATGCATCCCATAGTCGTATTACAAGTTAGCATTATTCATCATCTTATTGTCATAGCATACGTTAGCATTAAGAGCATACATTAGGCTTTAAGGCAACCACACTATGTCGGGGTGACGTAAGGTCATGAACGCCCGATTATATTATGGACATTTTATGAGTATCATGCCTCGCCTTGAAGGAAATAAAGCATAAGGCGAGTGTTAGCAATAATAACATCATTAGCATTGTAGGAACATCGTGCCACAATTTCTTGAATCTCTATACTCTAGCTCATTGTCATTATTATCATGCTTATAGGTGATTCGCTATATGGAAGGACTCATAAGCTTCATCTTATAGAAGGATTATGGAAAACTTGAAGGATTCATGCCTTTTGAAAGAAGAGTTGAGCCTCACATACCTTTCTCGTTAAGAAATCTAGCGTTCGCTTATTCTCCTTCAATGTCACGTCTCTACCTTCAAAAGAGGATTCGTACTAACATTAGTTAATCAACTATAAGAACCCACTACTATTTCTAGAGACAATTGGGAAACATTTCCTTGTGTATACTACTTTTCCCATATTCCATATCAACTCCCAACACTCACAACAACAATTACAATATAGCAATCAACAATCATCATTCATATACAATGACCATGATTCACCATTTCTCTTCATTTTCCCCACATTTAAGGTTTTGGGTTCGCTATCGTATTTTCTCATGTATCACACTTATCTCATGGTATACATGTCATTTATAACGTATTCATACTGACAACACACTAACATTCATGATTCATCTCAACTACCATTCACTCATGGCACTATTGACTCATTTATGACCCATTTGTTATGCTTTTCTACAATTCGGGTATCTTAACCTTCCAATACCTTAAACAATATGAAATGGTCATGAAACTTACCTTGGATGATGGTTGAACAAGTCTTGAGTGTAGTATCTCCTCTAGCACCAAAACCCTATCTCCTCTCTTTTGGTTTTCTTTGAGGAAGATGAACTTTACTTGGGTTTCATATACTTTGATTCATGGATTATGTGTTGTTGATCTTAGTTTCCCTTTGATTTATCTTGTAGTTGAATATTAGGGAGGGTTCTAGATGTTTCTTAAAGTGTAGAGTGAGAGTGGAATGAAAAATGAAATAAAAAAGGGGTCTTTATACTTAAACTTAAATCTGCCCGACCATATTATACGGACCCAACATACGGTCCGTACTATTTATACGAACCGTATGTGTGACCGTATGTTTCGTCCAGTAGCTGGTGGCCTTCTTGGCCAATTATACGGTCCAACATACGGCTGGTACAATTTATACGGTCCGTAGGTTGGGCAGTATAATGCCCAGTGATTTCGTTTTCGTTCTCGTTGTCTCATTTGATCTCTGATCCTTATCGAACCTTCTTGGAACTTGTTTAACATCTCAACATCAACCTTAGGGACATTATTACACTTCTCTAAGACATCATTATGCCATCATGGACTTGTTGCTCGAAATTCTTATCCGATACACAACATATGATTCACTTTCCTTAACAATTTTCTTTCCTTGCATTGTATGCCTTTAAAATCTCGTTGAAGGTCATCTAATACTCTTTCTTACTCGTCAAAACATCTCATATGCTATGTCCTATGATAGCCTGTTCCCTGTACATATACGGGGGATTTTTCCAAGGTGTAACATAGGCCACCACTACCTCAGTCTCAGGGATACAGATTAGGGTATTACTTTCCATCTGGACCAGGTGAGAGCTCTCGTGCATCAAGGTCACAACAACAGAGGAGTCCAGGGTTGACTAGATCACTACCACAGTAGTGTGGTAATTGTGGTAGAGCGCACTACGAGCGATGTCAGTAAGGGTCGAAGGCTTGTTATACTTGTGGCAGCCCCGATCACATTATAAGAGAGTGTCCCCGGGGTGGCAAGGTGGCATGGAACAGCCGACTGGTTCAATAGCTGGGTCGTCTGCATCAGTGAGTCCTTCAAGGTACGGGTTTCAGTAATCGACTGGTAGGGGCAGAGGCCGAGCTTTTAGTGTAGGCAGTGCTCAGAACCGCATCTATGTCTTGGTAGGTCGTTAGGAATTGAAGTCTTCACCAAATGTTGTGACAGGTACATTATGTTTATGCATTGATAGATCATGGGTCAAATTTATCGTATATCACCCCGTTTATCGAGGGGAAGTATGGTATAGTGCCAGATTCGTTGAGTGATCCATTTTCTGTGTCTACACCTATTGGTGAGCCTGTTATTGTGAAAAAGATTTATCGAGGTTGTTCAGCAGTTGTTTGTGGTCGTCAGACCCTAGAAGATCTTATAGATTTACAAATGGTCGATTTCAACGTTATTATGGGTATGGATTGGCTAGATTCTATCTATGCTAACGTTGGGTACTGGACAAAGATTGTTACATTCCACATCTCTGGAGAACCAATTTTTGAATTCAAAGGAAATACAGCTTCGCAGAGAGGTAGTTTTATTTCCTATCTCGTGGCTAGGAAGATGATTTCGAAGGGTTGTATCTATCATATAGTTCGAGTTAAGAATGCAAAAGTCGAATCATACACTCTTCAATTTGTTCCAGTGGTTAATGAATTCTTAGATGTGTTCCTATATGAGCTTCCAGGTATTCCACCAGAGCGGGAGATTGATTTCGCTATAAACGTGTTGTCGGATACTCAGCTGATATCCATCCTTCCTTGTAGGATGGCCCTTGCTGAGTTGAAGGAATTGAAAGAGAAGTTGAAGGATTTGCTCGAGAAGGACTTTATTAGACCTAGTACATCACCGTAGGGAGCCCCAGTATTGTTCGTGAGAAAGAAAGATGGTTCGCTGCAGATGTGCATCGACTATAGGCAGTTAAATAAGGTGACGATTAAGACAAAGTATCCACTTCCAAGGATAGATGATTTATTTGATCAGTTGCAGGGTGTGAGATGCTTCTTGATGATATACTTGACATCAGGTTATCATCAGGTCAGGGTTAGAGAGAAAGATATTTCAAAGAAGGCATTCCGAACCAAATATGGTCATTTTGAGTTTCTTGTTATGTCTTGCGGGTTGACAAATGCGCCAGCAGTGGTCATGGACTTTATGAATAATGTATTCAGACCTTTCTTAGACTTGTTCGTGATTATGTTTAGAGGTGACATTCTAGTCTATTTTCGATTAGAAGCCGAGCATGAAGATCATTTGCGTTCTATACTCAGAGTTCTTCAGGATCAGAAGTTGCATGTAAGGTTTTCCAAATGTGAGTTCTAGCTAAATTCGGTGGCTTTCCTAGGGCATATCGTATCAGATGAGGGCATCAGAGTCGATACTAAGAAGATTAAGGCCGTGAAGAATTGGCCTAGACCCACGACACCGATAGAGGTACATAGTTTTCTAGGTTTAACAGGGTATTATAGGAGATTTGTAGAGGGCTTCTCTTCTCTTTCAGCCCCATTGACAAAGCTGACTCAGAAGGCAGCTAAGTTCCAGTGGATAGACGCTTGCGAGCGAAGTTTTCAGGCGTTAAAGGACAGATTGACTTCAGCACCAGTCCTGACACTTCCCGAGGGTTCCGAGGGTTATGTTGTCTACTGTGGTGCTTCAGGTGTCGGATTAGGTTTCATATTGATGTAGCAATGTAAGGCGATTACTTATGCTTCTAGACAGCTCAGGAAGCTTAAAAAGAACCATCCGACCCACGACCTGGAGTTAGCAGTTGTGATTCATGCACTTAAGATCTGGAGATATTACTTATATGGTGTTTATGTTGACATCTATACAGACCGTAAGAGCCTTCAGTACATCGTCAAGCAGAAGGATTGAACTTGCGGTAGAGACGATGGTTAGAGTTACTAAAGGATTATGATGTTGATATTCTATACCATTCAGGGAAGGCAAATATAGTAGTAGATGCTCTCAGCCGCAGATCTATGGGCAGTTTGGCATACTTGCAGGCCAAAAAAAAAGAGTTGGCTCATGAGATTCATCAATTAGAAAATTTGGAGGTTAGACTGATAGACTTAGAGGATGTAGGAGTTACTCTTTAGGATACAACAGCATCATCCTTGGTAGCCGAGGTAAAGAAGCGTCAATACGAGGACCCTTTATTGATTCATTATAGGGATACTGCTCCACAAAAGAGGAAATCACCATTCGAGATTACTGGAGATGGAGTCCTCAGGTATCGAGGCAGGTTGTGTGTTCTCGACGTTACAGGGTTAGGTCAGCAGATTATGGCGGAGGCTTATTATTCCCGCTATTCTATCCATCTAGGGTCGCCGAAGATGTACCATGACATCATAGAGGTTTACTAGTGGAATGGTATGAAGAAGGAGATGGCTTAATTTATAGCTCAGTTTCCTAACTGTCAGGGAGTGAAGGTTAAGCACCAGAAGCCTGGTGAGTTATTGCAGGATATAGACATTTTGAATTGGAAATGGGAGGTGATAAATATGAATTTCATTACAGGTTTACGTCGATCTCAGCGTAAGTTTGACTCGATTTGGGTGATTGTTGACAGGCTGACGAAATCAGCATATTTCCAGTCAAGACTGCTTATAACGCTTAGGAATATGAGAGGTTATATATTTGAATGATAGTACACCTCCACCGTGTTCTAGTATCTATTATTTTGGATAGATGCGCGCAATTTACAGCTAACTTCTGGAAGTCCTTCCCAAAGGGATTGGGGACGCATGTGAACCTTAGTACAACTTTCCATCCCCAAACTGATGGACAGGCTGAGCGCACTATTCATACGCTCGAGGATATGCTACGAGCATGTGTGTTGGACTTCAAAAGTAGCTGGGATGATCATTTGCCGCTTATTGAGTTTGCATCTAATAACAACTACCATTCTAACATTCAGATGGCTCCGTATGAGGCCCTTTACAGGTGGAAGTGTAGATCTCCTATTGGATAGTTTGAGGTTGGAAATTCTAGACTATTACGGACTGACTTGGTCCGGTAGGCAGTTGAGAAAGTTAAGCTTTTTCAGGAGAGATTATGAGCGGGTCAAAGTTGTCAGAAGTAGTATGCCGATAATCGGCGATTAGATTTAGAGTTTCAACTAGATGACTGGTATTCTTGAAGGTGTCACTAATGAAAGGCGTCATGAGGTTTGGCAAGAAGGGTAAGATTAACCCTAGATACATCGGACCTTACCGGATTGTGCGTAGAATAGGCCAAGTAGCCTATGAGTTAGACTTACCTTCAGATTTAGAGTCTGTACATCTAGTCTTCCATGAATCAATGCTCTGTAAGTTTATTGGAGACGCTTCCAAAGTCATACTAGTAGATGATGTCCAAGTTACAGAGCAGTTATCATATGACCAAGTTCCTGTTGCTATTCTAGACCACCTGGTTTAGAGATTGCAGACCAAAGATGTAGCTTCAGTAAAAGCAATTTGGAAGAACCAGAACGTTGAGGAGATGACCTGGGAAGCGGAGGAAGAGATGACTTGGGAAGTGGAGGAAGACATGCAATCCAGATATCCCCACTTGTTTATGATCTTAGGGGAGATTTAGACCGAGACATCCCTACTCTCAGTGCATGGTATGTTACCAGTTACTATTGTTGGTCATGTAAAGCCATTGTTATTATTGAGTGTTGTAGCCTTGTGTGGCATTGTATTATGTTGTTAGGCTGTGTGGCAGGTTGGTAGTAGTACGATTACAGAGGAGACTTTGCCAAAATTCCTATAGACTTTTGAGAGTTTAACATTCGAGGACGAATGTTTTTGAGGGGGGAAGGATGTTACACCTCTTACATTCATACGTTGAGTTTCATCGTGAGTTAGTCGATATAGATTTGGAGAATGGGATTATCTTTGAGGTTTTATGGGACTAGGCATATTCATCTTGCACATACGACGGCTTACGTTCATGTTTAGTATGTGTTGAAAGGATTAGAAGTTAAATGAATTGAAGAAAATAATTTTCGTAGAGGTTCGACATTAATTTTGAATGAAATACAGTCCAAGTTATAATACCCCTCCATTTGCGCACTAGGAAATTGAACCATCCAACATAAGCTATACCCGAGACCAGAGGATTTGGTCATATTGAAGCATGAAAATTAAGAGTCCGGTGTATAAAAGGATGAAGTCCCAAAATGATTTAATACGGAAAAGTATGACGACGATGATTGGGAATAATATTTTATATGTGGCAAACGAAGCTATAGACTACTGCTATATCACATGATCATGATAATAAGTATACGAAGTGTGTCCCAAAATGATTATTATTTAAGTGGGCTGAGATAAAAATAATAATTATGTGGGCAATTAGTTAAACATAGAGGTGTAATTAGTGGAAGACAAGTTACTTAATAGTGAATAATTATTGATTCCATGTGGGGTTTGCCAAAAATAGCAACAGATGACTCATTATAGATTGTATGTGTATGAATTGGTGTATTCTCCATAGCCAAGCCTTTCTTAATTAGTTAATGACTATGTGGGCCGTAAAACCCTTTAAGTACAAACAAAATATAACATTTCATATATACATCAAGCTAAGAACGTGAGATTTCATTTGAGTATATACCATTTCATATGAGAAGCAAGTTAAAGTAGTACATTAGTGAAGGAGCAGCAAGCTAAATACGTTGGGATTTCATTTGAGAATATAACACCTCTTCATAAAGTATGAGCAGCAAGCTAACAAAGTGTTAGTAAAGGAGATTTCAATTTAGTGAATTTTTCACTCTTTGTAGAGGCAAAGCGTTAAGGTGTACATCATTTTATTACACATTTCAGCAAAAAAAGGTTGTTGGGTCTCTCCATCTCTCAAGATTAAGGTAAGATTTCATCCCTCCTACATGTTCTTGAGGTTTTTTAGTCTTTATACAACTTGTCAGATGTTGAATTTGTGGAAGAAGAACTAAAGTTGTGTTAAAACTTGTGTTGATCTTATGGGCTGTCTTAGAACATTTTATTGGTGTGATACGAATGTAGTTTTATTGTATATGGATAGTAGATGATGTTGTAGTGTTGTTATTGATAAGCCTCTTGAAATTGGAAGAAAGAAGTGCATAAAGTAGCGTGTAAGAAGCGTATATTGGGATGTTTTGATGTATATCCTTGAATATGGATGATTTGAGTTCAAGGGGACTTAAATGAGGTTGTTGCTGTTGTTGTTGTGGGCTGCTGGTATCATTGTAGTGATTAAAAAATAGGGGAAATGCTGTCCGTTTCACTTTAGAATCAATTTATCGTTTGATATACACGATACAGTAGCATCGTCTAATTTTATATACGTATTCCCTTATTATAGGATTGGCGTAAGCACTATGACTAGTTTGTTGTGGGTTCATATTGGCGACTTAAGGTATGTAATGGCTATCCTTTTTTTCTTTGCATGATCCGTAGATAATAAGCATTTATCGAATCTTAAAGAAAGAGAACTATTGTTTAGAGCTTTCATAGAGGTGTAACGATTCTTGAGGTGATATTGTATCTTCCGAGGGATTTCTATCCGCTCCTTAGTTCATTGTTAATAGAAGAGGCAGAAAAAGACATGTTTGACATCTCCATATATTTCAGTTTACACATGATATATACATATATATTTTTTCTTAGCCTGGCCACTTGGTCAGTGGGACATTTTCTTTAGCCTGGCCACTTGGTTAGTGAGCTAGATTGCTTGACCGACGAGTCAGTGAGATAGATTGTCTGGCCGATAGGTCAATAAAATAGATTACCTAGCCTTTATGGTCAGTGAGATATATATATATATATATATATATATATATATATATATATATATATATATATATATATTGTCACACCCTAACAGTGGTAGGGCAGGACGGGCACCCGACTCTCTTCAGAGTCGAGCGAACCTTTAGACATTCGCTTTATCAAATCCTATCATTTCAAAAACTTTTAAGAATATAAAACTTTTCCAAATAGAAATCATTATCTTTATAACGATTATGAAAACTTTCAATCAAATAAGTACTTTAAACCAATTGAAATCATCTAAAATACTTACTCTTTTAAAATCCACAAAGGACTCAACTGACATCACTTTGTCGACATCTCGACAAACATACCACAGGACACTGTCTGCAGAAGTCTCTAAGAAGTAAACTGAACATTATGAGTCAGGATAGGGCCCTGACATTCCCATAATAATACATATCGATACATGACTCAGCACAGCTCCAGAATGAGGTGGAACTTTCCAATCCCAGCTGACGTCCAAGCATCCTAGCTATACACTTAACCTGCAAAACAATCTGGGGCCGCGGGCATGAACGCAGCGTCCCCAGGCAAAAGGACGTCAGTACGGACAATGTACTGATTATGTAAGGTGGTAACAAGTCATAATCATAATTTGACTTAGGAGAGAAGAAATCGCAACCTAACTCAACACCTGCAGCCTTCGCTGGAAGAAACATAAATGTGCACACGAAGTCTCAAAACAATCTTTAAGTAAATAATGCAATCCAACACATATGTCCCTTCCGACATCATAACAGAATAGTCCCTTCGGACAGCCGCTTCCAGCTGGTATCACAATAGTCCCTTCGGACGACCGCTTCCGGCATAATAATGATGGCCCCTTTGGGTAGCCGCTTCCGGCTTAATAACGATGTCCCCTTCGGGCAGCCGCTTCCGGCTTAATATCAACTCAAACTCAATATACAAATATCAATTTCAATTCATATCATAAGTTACTAATCAAGTCATCACAATCCGGTTATTAGCCTTAGTCTTTCATAAGAAGTTATCAAATTTGTATCTCACTAGACTTAGGAGGACATACTTCCAGGTTTGAGGGTAGAATTGTTATGAAATTCTTACTACTTATATTCTACTCAATTTCATCTTATTGCCTTACCCAAAGAATAAATGATCATATCAATACAAATGGATGATACTATGGAATGTAGACATAAATCGTAAATGAAATAAAGTAGTAAAATCTCGCACCCCCTTCGGAGTGGTTTTGAAAATCAAACTTTGTGTTTCCTTTAGTATAAAACTAATATCCTCGAAATCATTAGTAAAAGCATATACACAACTCAACTTGGCACCTTATGGGTGTTCCGTTTAGAACAGAATAGGAGTACAATATCAACAAGCCATCATACGAAACATTTAGACCTTACTCGTCTAAGAATGGAATCATATAGAGTACATATAGAATGAATAACAGCAAGAATCATGCCAAAGGAAGAAAGGTTTGCCTTACATACCTTTGCCGCTTTCAAGCTAACCACAGCCCATCTTCGGGTCATGCTAATCTATCAACAATACCAATTTACCAACAATCAATCCAACATATATCCTTATAATCAATCCCTTAAACTTATCTTTATTTCTAACGGAATTTCGACAACATTTCCTTTATAAACTCGACAACCCCAAGAATCCAATTCAGCTAAATTAACAACAACAAGAAACATCTCATATTAGCCTTTTTAAACTCAAAGTATCAACTCCCAAGGATATACACCAACACGGCCCGGTATACGCTTTGTATACGATATCTTCATACACTTTATTCTCCCAAATTCAAGAACAGCAACTTATCAACAACAATATCAACAATTATTTTATATCAGTATCCAACTAATCCTATCAATTTAATCATACCAAAACAGCCCCCAAGTCATTTGATATCCAAAAATTTTAACCGAACTTTCAATGTCATTTTCTCTATTCTAACCCGTCAAATCTATCAATGATCAGGGTAAGAACATCATTAAAATCTTAAACATACCTTATATGAGCAGCCACCACGAAAAAAACATCCCCCAAGTTCAATTTTTAGCTTAAAACGACGGCAACAACTTGTACTACACTTTACTTTTCACGAGCCTCGGAATTCTGGACATCGAACATGATCAATTCTCCACTTTCTCTCTCTAACTCTCCTATCTCTCTATCTAAAATATTCTGGACCTCTGGTATGAAAATGAGGCAGATAAGGCTGAAAATTTCCCTTAAATAGCAGGGGAAGTGGGCCTGACCCGACTTGGAATTGGGTTGGGCCGAGCCCACTGCCCAACCTGACCTTTCTGCCTTAAAACGTCCATAACTTTTTATCCCTATGTCACATGCAGACCCACGGCCTATTATTGGTAAGGTATTTCCATTATCTACAACTTTCATTTTAGGAGTTTGCCCAAATTCCAAAATAATGATGGGGTTATGGCCTCCCGAAGTCAGATCACCCGAAAACGTAACTTAAAAACATCTTTTTGGAGGGCTTCTACTTTGATTTGGCTCAAGGGTCCTTCTTGAGTTGTGTTTAACTTCACATATATTATCCATATAACTTGTCATATGTCCTTTATAAAATATCGACATGTGGACGCCACCTCAGCTTACGATTACGAGGGCTACATATCTTTTAACGTATCATTCCAATCATATTGTACGAATTCCAAATATCATACTCATGCTATCCTCATGCTAATACAGTAGAATTTCATCCGTTATACTTGTAATATTTGCTCCTCCTTGAGCTCACATTAAGCCGTCTGTAGCCTTAGTAGCATGAAATTTTCTGGGGCGTAACATATATATATATATATATATTACAGTTGCCTAGCCACTTGGTCAGTGAGCTAGATTTCCTGGCCGACGGGTCAGTGAGACAGATTGCTTGGCTGACGGGTCAGTGAAATCGATTATGTGGCCGTATGGTCAGTGATATATATATATAGTTTCCTGGCCAATTGGTCAGTGAGATTACGATACTATTATATTGCATTTCATATGAGACAGATCAGGTGAGATATTCAGACATTCTTTGGCCTCCAGATTATATTATTTTCAATTCAGTTTTAGTTTCAGCTATCCGTTGCCTTACATAGGTCGGGGCCCTGTCCAACCATGATATAGTTATGCTTTCTCTAGAGGCTTGTAGATGAGTCTTGTATATAGTGTGCTAGTGTGATAGCCTTGTTGGCCTTATATTTCTCTATTTTGGGCACAGTTGGTTTTGTATGGTCATAGAAGCCTCATTGGCTTGCTCAGTTCTATATATATGTTTTGGGTGTGCGTGCCCCGTTCAGATGAGGTATATATATATATATATATATATATATATATATATATAGAATGTGGCCTTTTCGGCTTGTTGGTATTACCTGTGTGCAATTAGGCTTGTCGTCCTAAGTTGAGTTACACCTTTAGAGTTACAGATTCAGAGTGGTTCACTCAAGATGAGTGTGGCACCGGGTGCCAACCACGCCTCTCTAGATTTGGAGTATCAGAAAAATTGTGTTTGGGATTTTGTGCGTAATGACTCGGAATATCAATATAAAAAGTGGTTTCTACCCCTGTTGATCGCTGCAGTGGTCCCTAGCTTCGTTGGAGTGGTCTAGCTGCTGCGGTCAATAGTTTTGCTGCAGCAGGTTCGCTGCAACAGTCAATAGCTTCACTGCAGCGGAGCTCCCAGTACAGCAATCGCTGCCCGCACTAAAATGACCATAACTTCCTCATCCAAAGGCGAAATGCGACGATTCGTTTTGCTATACCTCGTAATTACGATACAGATCTAATGGTTCCATCAAAATACAAAAAAAGGTTGTTTGATCAATGTGGTTCCCTTTATCACAAAAGAACTGCGGCGAAACCATCGAATATGAGCGCGACACAACTCAAATCCATCTGAAACTCTTTGGAATCTCACCAAAACTTGTGGACAAGTCAAAAATCATCATATGTACTTATTGGAACTTTCAAAAAATCTACACGGAATCATCTTAACCCGATGTTGACTGTGGTTAACTCTACCTCCTTAACTTAACTAGTGCCTTCACCAATGACTCAAATCACACTCAACCCTTTCGAGAACCAAATCAATGATATCACTAAGTCATAAATCATACCAAAGAGACTCGGGGAAGGGTCAACAAGGGTAAATCTGTCAAAACACAATAATGACCAAACGGGTCGCTACAACATAGTATTGAGCATAGACCCCTTTATGTTATTGTAGATTGAGATTAAGTTGTTGGAAAATCAATTGAGGTTTATTGATGACTCAGCAGGATTAAGGTACGTTAAAGCTATTCCTTTCTCTTGGCATGATCAGAATGAAATGTACGTAATGAAAGATATTCATAACGACTCTATTCTTAGAAATGTTAGAGGCTCATGTTTCTTGTCTCTATGTTATGACATTTATTGATGTCTTATGCTTATGGATTCTTGGAAGCACGTATGTTGATGATGTTAGTTCCATAATGATAATCAGAGGTGAAACGACCTTACGTCACTCTAATAGATTCAGATTGTCTTCTTATTATTCATGCATTATATATATATGTACCTATTTTATGACACCGAGTCGCGCTATAGTAGGCCAGGTATGGCACCTATTGTGCACACCACTGTAGTTGGGTATGCTATGATGATGATGACCCCAAAGAGTGGCTGAATGATGATGATGCAGCCCCACAGTGTTGCTTAAATATATATGTATATGTTTTAAAAGAAAGCATGCATGCCATACTGCCTCAGAGGCATTCAGATGTACAGGTTGACTCTATTTTATCTCATGTTACCCTCACATCTTTATTATGTTGTTCTACATGCCTTACGTAGTCGGTACATTATTCATACTAACGTCCCTTTTATTTGGGGACGCTGCGTTTTATACTCTTAGCTCTTGAGATACACGTTAACGGCCGAATCAGTAGGATACCAACTCAGCAGACAGAGTTGTTGCACTCCAATTGTTCTGGAGTTCCCTTGTGAGTAGGAATAATTATATGTATGGGTATAGCGGGGCCCTATCCCGACCACGTTATGTCATGTCCTCCAATAGAGGCTTGTAGACAGTTATGTACAGTCATATGTTGTTTGGCCTTATCAGCTTATGTAATATTACATAGATGTATATGACAGCCTTGTCGGCTCGTCCAATATGTAGAGCTTGTTATGCAGTTATGTCCTTTCAGACTTATTTTATTTCAGTCTATTATATTTTATCAGTAAGCAGGTTATCGCATGGCAGCCCTAATCTCCCACCTATTCTTATGATTACATTACGGATGTATGTCTAGTGGTACTCGGCAAGTAAGGCCAGGTGCCCATCATGGTCCTCCAGTTTAGGTCTTGACAAAAGTGGTATCAGTCCAGTTCTGTCCTAGGATTGTTTACAAGCCATGTCTCGTAGAGTCTTGTTTAGGGGTGTGTTGCATGCAACACTTATAAACAGGAGTCTGCAGGGCATTCAGGATTATTATCTTCTTTCTTGTCCTATATCATACTATAGAGCCGAGTCATAGGAAATGAAATTCCTAACCCTGACCTTTGTTTGTTTTATAGTCAGGAGATAACTTTCACGGAAAAGACTACAGACGATCCGAGAGAGGGAGCAAATTACTTTATTGAGACAAACTCATCTGAGGTTATGTCTTCTATTGAGACCTATCTGAGACGATGTCTTTTGTCGAGATAGATCTGTCTGAGATGCGGCATGATTCGCCACGATGGGAGATTCTGACCCCGGTGGTATTAGAGGAGCCAGGACAAGGAAGTGCTCCAGTATCACCAGTCCCTTATGGACCCAGTTGAGCTAGAGGTAAGGGGGGCAGCGCAACTATTAACTAGATCGGTCGATCCTCGAACACCGTATTGTAATACAGCACCAGAGGGTGTAGGGGCTTCTGAGGAATTAAGAAGTACATGATCTTAGGAGTCAGTTAACCAGGACTCGCCAGCATCTACGGAACAAAAACTAGATGAGGATCGTGGTCAGACTATGAGAGTCAAAATAGTGGGTACCTTCGTAGGATTCTCGGCCGGTGATAGATAGCAAGTAAAAGGACAATAGGTTGGAGCACTTCTGCAGCCTATGTTAGATTGATTTTTGCCAGATCAGAGCTCCAGGTTAGGGGCACGGGAAGATTCACATGCATCGGGATCACAGGATTAGGGTGACTTATGATGGAAGGTATATTTACCGTCTTGATAAAGTATTTACATGAGTGTTGATTGCTATATTGTAATTGTTGCTGTGGGTGTTGGGAGTTGATATGGAATATGGGAAAAATAGTATAAACAAAGGAAGTGCTGCCCAATTGTCTCTAGGAATAGTAGTTCGTTCTTATAGTTGATTAACTAACGTTAGTACGAATCCTCTTTTGAAGGTAGAGACGTGACATTGAAGGAGAATAAGAGAACGCTAGATTGCTTAAACGAGAAAGGTATGTGAGGCTTAACTCTTCTTTCAAAAGGCATGAATCCTTCAAGTTTTCCATAATCCTTCTATAAGATGAAGCTTATGAGTCCTTCTGTATATCGAATCACCTATAAGCATGATAATAATGACAATGAGCTAGAGTATAGAGATTCAAGAAATTGTGGCACGATGTTCCTACAATGCTAATGATGTTATTATTGTTAACACACGCATTATGCTTTATTTCCTTCAAGGCAAGGATGTCACGACCCAACTAGGGCCGCGACGGGTACCCAATACTTGTACCGAGCACCCCCTATCTCGTATCGTATTCTTATCACTAAGTGGGCCGTATGCACTATACCATATCCTTTTTTTTGCTTAACATCAACATTAATAGCATAATTATAAACACGGGCTACTAAACTTTGCTAGTACATTATACAGCGACGAGGACCCTCAAGAGTACAAAACATCTAACTATACATATCTGTCTACGAGCCCCTAAACATAGTACACATATACATAAGAAGGGCCGAGTACTGGCGTGCCCGAATATATACACAAAATAGTACCAAGGAACTGAGGCTCCGAGACAACTGGAGCGCCGCTATAGTAATGCTGATGAAGCTCCTAGGAGTTAAGCCTGTCTACCTGCTGACCTGCGCGGCATGAAACGCAGCGTCCACAAGAAGGGACGTCAGTACGAATAGTGTACCGAGTATGTAAGGCATGGAAAAATAATGCAAGCCGAACCATAGAGCTTGAATAACAATATCATGGGATCATAGGGCATATAATGAAATAAGAAAGTAACCTGTACATAGGAATGCCCTTTCAGGCCAGATACCATGCATGCTTGTCTGTCTTTGGAAAACATTTCTTTTTCATAGACATAGAAAATAGAACTTATATTATGTCATGTCTTATCATATCATATCATATCGTATCAAATCATATAAGATCATGTCATATCATATCGTGTCATAGCATAGCAGGACATAGCATAGCACCGAACAATGTCGGCTCACCCACATAGCACCGAAATACATCGGCTCGCCCATATATCCCGCGTCCGGGCACCCCGCGTCCGGGATGATAAGCCAGCTGACCAAGTGGCAATGAAACATGTTTCCCTTCCCATCCCCCATGTACATATTCATATCTCACATACATATGTCATATAAGCATGCAGGAGAGCCCAAAGAAAATCATGTAACCATCAGAGTGACATAAGGTCGGTGACCTCCGATTACATTATGGAACAATCGTGATCGCCTTGTCTAACCTTGAAGGAACGAGTATTTTAAGGCGAGACTATAAACGGAGAATAGTGCTGAAAGAAACATAGAATGAAATCATGGACGTCATAGAAATCAATTCATCGACTTTGGAATCTTTAGAGGATGGTGTCATAACCAAGGAATAGAATTGAAATCAAGAACTATTTTGATACTTTCATATTCATATTGGGTCCTTAGCTTAAGACTCTTTGTCATGGAATTATTCTTGTCATACTTATCATAGACGTATTCCCTTCCTTAGAATCATCGTTATCATGGTCATCATAGACATATTTCCATTAAAAATAGTACAGTACTTATCGTTTGATAATTGGAACAAGGATCAAAAGCTTCCTTTGGATTCTACTCCAAAATGAGTCACACGGAGCAATAGGGAAAATCCGGGAACAATGGGCCCACCTCGGGCCGAATGAGGTAGCGTACACCATTTGCATATGTTAAATGTCATGGCGTTACTTGTGAGGGTTTCAAGGTAGTCGGGTCTTATTTATGCAAGTTCTAGAGGTTTAGGAAGTTTTTCCAACATTTCACACGATTTATAATTCAATTCTACTGAATGAAAAAGGGGAAACTTTAGGTACGGATTCCGGAGAATAGAGTTGTCCTCGAGGCTCGTATCCGACCTATTACGTCTAAGACATGCCGTAGAAGGAAGGGTGAAGCCTTACATACCTCTTTCCGCTCCTTATGCTATTCCAAATTCAAGTTGCAAATCCGCCAAAATCTACAAATTGGTCACATTTACCAAACTTGATTAGAGCATTTAGAATTGAAATCTTAAGATAATACTTGGCTACCGAAATTTCGGCAGCACTTCCCCTGTAAATACACCATCCCCAAAGTTCAACTCAGTCAATTTTTAATCAACAACAATCCAGGAATTCAACCCGGCCAAACTATCAACATAATATCAACAACCATACTAACAATTTCCATATTCAATCCAAGATACATTATAACAACTTAATCAATTTACTACTTCCTTCAAAACCTTCCAACTCCAATAAAACAATAACAACCTTATAATATACATTCCAACAACACCATATTAATATCATTACCTTCCATACATGTAAGAACATAATATTCAATTTACATAATCTTCCAAGACAAGCCTCCAACTACTAATACTTCACTAAGCTCATTAGGCTTTTGTTAGCAATATAGAATCCACACAACACCAATCAATATACTAAATAAAATTAACTCATCTTCCTCCACACCACACCACAACTACACGGCTAACATCATGCACACACAACTACAACCTCTCCAAAATCATTCAACTTCCATTATCAATATAGCATCCACAACAATAACAACCAAACACTAGATAGAATAATTAAAACATGATTCATACACACACATAGGCATGCACGGCCACACACCTATATTCTTGTTCTTCATGAATTTCACTCATTTTTACACACTACAACATGCACAACATCCATAACATATAAGAAAAGGATGAACCCTTACCTTCTTCTTTGATTCTCCAACTTGCTTGAATTTCCAACTTATGAATTTGTGTTTTTCTTGCTTCAATAACAAATCTACTTTGTTAAGGACCCTCCACTTGGTAGAAAATGATTTTTGAAGGAAGTTTTGTCAATTTTCTTGTTGGTTTTTGCACTTGGCCGAAATGGCCTTGGAGCTTTCTCTTGCTTTTCTTGTTCTTTTGTTTTCTTGAAATGTCTAGAAGGTGTTGGAAATAAGATGACTAAGTCATCTTTTTATTTATCCATTAAGATCCAAAGTGGTCTAAGCCCACTCCAAGTGGGAAGGCCAACATGGCCCAAAACATAAGCCCATTTTTTTTGTACTTCATGACAAATTTTAATTTTTCGAATTTCCAAATTTGCCCTTCGTCTTCCTCCATAATTCCACGAGTCATATTGCGAATTTCCCTTTATGCCCTTGACCTTTCTTAATATTCGCACTTCAAAATTTTCATAACAACTTGTATGCCAAACAAAATAAAAAAATAAGGCCTTGCTTGTCATCTCCCCGCAATTACCTTAAATTATCCAAATGCGCAAAATGCGGGATATAACATCCTCCCCCCCTTAAAACATTCGTCCTCCAATGTTAAACTAGGCTCATAGTGTATTACAATACTTCGGGGAGGTCTCTTTCGTAGACATCTCACATGTCGCTTAACATATCCATTTTAGAAGCTTAGGTTACCTTTATGTCGTAGGTCACTTGAGTTAGCTCCGAACGCTGGCCCTGCGTTAATAAGCCTCCTTTATTGGATCTTGAATCGTCATAGTCCATTTTAGGTCTAACATGCTCTCCCCCTTTTATTAAGAGGGTCTACACACGCCTATGCCCTTTAAATAATCGTCGCCTTCCGCGATCTTTTACAATTGTAATTCCTTCTTCGCGGAGTTTGTTGCGTTTATTCCCTGGCTAGATATGTTCTCGTATATCACTGCATTAGGGATTTCTAGCCTTAACTAGGGTGGGTTCGGCATCGGTCTTACCCTGTGACATCCGTACATATACCCTTCATCATGTCTTTTGAATTTCATCCAGCTAGCATATTCTATGTATCGCAACTTCATTTCTGGGACTTAACAGTCACAATTAATATATTACATAATATGGGGAAAGTTGGGGTCTTCACCATTTCCGGAACGCTCTCGTAACGCATCTTTTTCTTTTGACTACTATTTTAGCCTTCGTAACCTCCAGTATCCGCCCCTTACCTATGAGTACAACTACTCTTGTCCCAAATTTCCAAATTCTGAGTACGATCAGCAATACAAAGAACAGTATACGATAGAGTGGAATCTATATCTATTAGCACATACATATCATAGAAAAGTGCCGATAACGTACCCATGGCCGCGTCTACGGAAGGTTCAGAATCCTGCCGTCCTGCCAATGCATATATGCGGTGCGGAGGGCCGGCTGAACTGGGTCCCGCTCCTCCTCTGCCTCGGCCACGGCTTGCTGGAGCTTGGGAAGTCTGTCCAGGAGGGCGCACGGTCGACGATGAACCAACCGCTGATCCGACGGGCTGGGTTCTGCTTCCCTCATTCCTTAGCGGGCAATCACGCATCAAATGATCAGTCCGACCGCAGGAAAAACATGCACCAGTATCCCGGTAACACTGTCCAGAGTGTGGCCTGCCACACCGAGCACACCGTAGTAGGGGTTGCCCCGTCCTGTTAGATTCAGCTCTATACTGGGACCTCGAAGCTCTGGCACTCTGATATGGTCCTGAATAAGTAGAACGATCAAATCCCCTATCCGCAAATCGAGGAGGTGTACTGGCCGCTGATTGGCCTGAATACCTAGATTGTTCCCGTGCCTGTCCCCCTCTATACTCGCTTCTAGTCCTGGAGGATCTGCCCCTTTTTCTGGAACCCCTATCCGAATAGCACTCCTCTCTCCGTAACTGATATTGTTCCTCCAGGTTTTGGGCATGGGCCTGGATACGGGTAATAGTCATCCCGTCCTGGAGTGAAGCCGTCAAGCACTCTTTAACTAAATGTGGCCCCAGCCCACTCACAAACCTGTGCACGTGATCTCCCATATTAGCTATCATGGCTGGGGCATACCTGGCCAACGAGTTAAAACGAAGACTGTATTCTCGAACGCTCATATTTCCCTGTCTAAGGTTCAAGAACATATCGGCTCGAGCCCGTCGAACTTCCGGCGGTAAGAAATGTCGCAGAAATGCCTCAGTAAATTCCTGCCAAACCGGGGGAGGGGCATTTGCTCCCCTCGAAGATATCCAACTACTATACCACAGAACTGCTACATCCCGCAATCTGTATGAAGCCAATTCCACTGACTCTGTATCCGAAGCATGTATGATTCTCAGTGTCCTCAGCATCTCGTCTATAAAGCTCTGCGGGTCCTCCTCCGGTTTCGATCCGTAAAACTCCAGAGGTTTCAGGGTAATAAAGTCACGAGCCCTTGCACTCACCGACCTATCTCCCGGGTCTACATCTTGCCGCTGAACCTGTGCGGAAACTAGCTGAGTCAATAACTGGATGGCCTCTGTCATCTGCTGGCCCGGAGCTGCTGGCGGTGGAACTGGAGGTGCTGGGGCTGGAGCTGGAACTCTTTCCTGCTCGGCTGATACAGGGGAAACAGGAGGAGTCTGAGGGGGAGCTACATTATAGGACTCATCTTCTTCTGGCTCCCGTTCAACTCTGCTTCCAACCGCCAACTTGCCCTTCTGGGCCGCCGTAGTCTTCCTCTTCTTCGGCATTACTGAAACCGTAACATAGAATTAAGAAAAGAACAAGGAAGCCTGGTAACATAGCTCTATTGCACGATCTAGAGTACAAAGAAGGTCATATTTCCTAAACGCCCTGCAGCTTCTTGCTTATAAGTGTGGCGCGCTACACACCCATAAACAGGACTCTACTGGACACGGCTCGTAGACAAACCCCTAGGACGAACTGCTCTGATACCACTTCTGTCATGACCCAACTAGGGCCGCGACGGGTACCCAATACTTGTACCGAGCACCCCCTATCTCGTATCGTATTCTTATCACTAAGTGGGCCGTATGCACTATACCATATCCTTTTTTTTTGCTTAACATCAACATTAATAGCATAATTATAAACATGGACTAATAAACTTTGCTAGTACATTATACAACGACGAGGACCCTCAAGAGTACAAAACATCTAACTATACATATCTGTCTACGAGCCTCTAAACATAGTACACATATACATAAGAAGGGCCGAGTACTGCCGTGCCCGAATATATACACAAAATAGTACCAAGGAACTGAGGCTCCGAGACAACTGGAGCGCCGCTATAGTAATGCTGATGAAGCTCCTAGAAGTCAAGCCTGTCTACCTGCTGACCTGCGCGGCATGAAACACAACGTCCACAAGAAGGGACGTTAGTACGAATAGTGTACCGAGTATGTAAGGCATGGAAAAATAATGCAAGCCGAACCATAGAGCTTGAATAACAATATCATGGGATCATAGGACATATAATGAAATAAGAAAGTAACCTGTACATAGGAATGCCCTTTCAGGACAGATACCATGCATGCTTGTCTGTCTTTGGAAAAAATTTCTTTTTCATAGACATAAAAAATAGAACTTATATTATGTCATGTCTTATCATATCATATCATATCGTATCAAATCATATGAGATCATTTCATATCATATCGCGTAGCATAGCACCGAACAATGTCGGCTCGCCCACATAGCACCGAAATACATCAGCTCGCCCATATATCCCGCGTCCGGGATGATAAGCCAGTTGACCAGGTGGTAATGAAACATGTTTCCCTTCCCATCCCCATGTACATATTCATATTTGACATACATATGTCATATAAGCATGCAGGAGAGCCCAAAGAAAATCATGTAACCATCAGAGTGACATAAGGTCGGTGACCTCCGATTACATTATGGAACAATCGTGATCGCCTTGTCTAACCTTGAAGGAACGAGTATTTTAAGGCGAGACTATCAAAGGAGAATAGTGTTGAAAGAAACATAGAATGAAATCATAGACGTCATAGAAATCAATTCATCGGCTTTGGAATCTTTAGAGGATGGTGTCATAACCAAGGAATAGAATTGAAATCAAGAACTAGTTTGATACTTTCATATTCATATTGGGTCCTTAGCTTAAGACTCTTAGTCATGGAATCATTCTTGTAATACTTATCATAGACGTATTCTCTTCCTTAGCATCATCGTTATCATGGTCATCATAGACATATTTCCATTAAAAATAGTACAGTACTTATCGTTTGATAATTGGAACAAGGATCAAAAGCTTCCTTTGGATTTTACTCCAAAATGAGTCACACGGAGCAATAGGGAAAATTCGGGAACAATGGGCCCACCTCGGGCCGAATGAGGTAGCGTACACCATTTGCATATGTTACATGTCATGGCATTACTTGTGAGGGTTTCAAGGTAGTCTGGTCTTATTTATGCAAGTTCTAGAGGTTTAGGAAGTTTTTCCAACATTTCACACGATTTATAATTCAATTCTACTAAATGAAAAAGGGGAAACTTTAGGCACGAATTCCGGAGAATAGAGTTTTCCCCGAGGCTCGTATCCGACCTATTACGTCTAAGACATGCCGTAGAAGGAAGGGTGAAGCCTTACATACCACTTTCCGCTCCTTATGCTGTTCCAAATTCAAGTTGTAAATCCGCCAAAATCTACAAATTGGTCACATTTACCAAACTTGATTAGAGCATTTATAATTGAAATCTTAAGATAATACTTGGCTACCGAAATTTCGGCAGCACTTCCCCTGTAAATACACCATCCCCAAAGTTCAACTCAATCAATTTTTAATCAACAACAATCCAGGAATTCAACCCGGCCAAACTATCAACATAATATCAACAACCATACTAACAATTTCCATATTCAATCCAAGATACATTATAACAACTTAATCAATTTACTACTTCCTTCAAAACCTTCCAACTCCAATAAAACAATAACAACCTTATAATATACATTCCAACAACACCATATTAATATCATTACCTTCCATACATGTAAGAACATAATATTCAATTTACATAATCTTCCAAGACAAGCCTCCAACTACTAATACTTCACTAAGCTCATTAGGCTTTTATTAGCAATATAGAATCCACACAACAACAATCAATATACTAAATAAAATTAACTCATCTTCCTCCACACCACACCACAACTACACGGCTAACATCATGCACACACAACTACAACCTCTCCAAAATCATTCAACTTCCATTATCAACATAGCATCCACAACAATAACAACCAAACACTAGATAGAATAATTAAAACATGATTCATACACACACATAGGCATGCACGGCAACACACCTATATTCTTGTTCTTCATGAATTTCACTCATTTTTACACACTACAACATGCACAACATCCATAACATATAAGAAAAGGATGAACCCTTACCTTCTTCTTTGATTCTCCAACTTGCTTGAATTTCCAACTTATGAATTTGTGTTTTTCTTGCTTTAATAACAAATCTACTTTGTTAAGGACCCTCCACTTGGTAGAAAATGATTTTTGAAGGAAGTTTTGTCAATTTTCTTGTTGGTTTTTGCACTTGGCCGAAATGGCCTTGGAGCTTTCTCTTGCTTTTCTTGTTCTTTTGTTTTCTTGAAATGTCTAGAAGGTGTTGGAAATAAGATGACTAAGTCATCTTTTTATTTATCCATTAAAATCCAAAGTGGGCTAAGCCCACTCCAAGTGGGAAGGCCAACATGGCCCAAAACATAGGCCTATTTTTTTTTGTACTTCATGACAAATTTTAATTTTTCGAATTTCCAAATTTGCCCTTCGTCTTCCTCCATAATTCCACGAGTCATATTGCGAATTTCCCTTTATGCCCTTGACCTTTCTTAATATTCGCACTTCAAAATTTTCATAACAACTTGTATGCCAAACAAAATAAAAAAATAAGGCCTTGCTTGTCATCTCCCCGCAATTATCTTAAATTATCCAAGTGCGCAAAATGCGGGATATAACAAAGGCATGATACTCATGAAATGTCCATAATACACTCGGGGGTTCACGACCTTACACCACCCCGACATAGTGTGGTTGCCTTAAAGCCTAATGTATACTCCTAACGCTAATGTATGCTATGACACTAAGATGATAAATAATGCTAACTTGTAATACGACTATGGGATGCATGGAATACAAAGAAATGATAACATGATGCTTTGGTATGAGATATGTAATAGTGATGTGTTATGATTGATTTTGTGATGATATGATTCTACCGCACGTATAAGGTCGGGCATGTCACCGCTAATGCGGGCTGCGTATGATTCCACCGCGCATATATGGCCGGGCATGTCACCGCTAATGTAGGCAGCGTATGATTCCACCGCGCCTATATGGCCGGACATGTCACAGCTAATGCGGGCTGCTATGTTTACACCGAGCCTAGAGGGCCGGGTATGATCACCACTAGTGGGCGGCATATGAGGGTTACCCGGTCGCGTGTAACGATGCGGACTACGATGTGAGGATGTATGTGATGACGTATATGACGCATATGATGATGTATGGGAGGTGATAGCATGTATACTATGATTATGTAAAATGCAATATATGTAGAGGGTATGTTGTCCATGATATACACTCAGGTTGTATCCTTCTCTCATGATTCCTGATCCCTCTATTATGTTTGTTTATTTCATTCCTGCCTTACATACTCAGTACAATATTCGTACTGACGTCCGTTTTCTTTGGACGCTGTGTTCATGCCCACAGGTAGACAGGGAGGAGATCTTGCTCCAAATTCGTAGAGGCTGTTAGCTGACTGAAAGCACTCCATTGTCCTGGAGGTGCCTATGATGATTCTTTTGTGTACAATTGTAGATGTCATCTCATAGAGGCTCGTAGATACTCAATGTGGGTCATGTGGTCTCACGGCGTGGTCATTGTGAAAATATATACATATATATTATTTTGTTAGCCTAAGGGCTCATGTGTTTAAAAACATTATGTTTCTAAAGGAAAACGGGTTTTCTTATAAATCGAGCATGAATCTGATAAATGATTGTTAAATATGCCTAAGGAGTACTAATACGAGCGATGCTCGGCGGTTAGCCCGAGTACTCGTCGCGGCCCCTAGCCGGGTCGTGACAAAAGTGGTATCAGAGCAGTTCGGTCCTAGGAAGTGTCTATGAGTCGTGTCTAGTAGAGTCTTGTTTATGGTGTGTAGCGCGCCACATCAATAAACAAGAGGCTACAGGGCATTTAGGAAAAATGACCATCTTTCTTCTTACGAAATTGTGCGATAGAGCCATGTATTAGATTTTATCCTCCCTAATAATGCGTTATGATTTCAGAATGCCGCCAAAGGGGAAAGCCACAGCCGCCCAGAAGGGCAAGACTACGACAAAGAGGCGGGTAGAAAGAGAGCCTCCAATCAATATTGAAGAGGGTGAATCACACAACGATGCCTTGTCTAATACTTCTTCTACCCCGGCTAATGTGGAAGAGCAAGGAGGAGCCCAGCTCCAATTCCTCCGCCGGCTGCTTCGGGTCAACAGATGACCGAGGCCATCCAGTTATTGACACAATTGGTTGCTGCACAAGCACAACAGCAGAATGTGGGTTCAAGCGATCGGGAAGCAAGCACAAAGGCCCATGATTTTATGAGTCTAAATCCTCCGGAGTTCTTCGGGTCAAAGCCGGAGGAAGACCCACAAGGTTTCATTGATGAAATGTTGAGGACATTGACGATCGTCCATGCCTCCGAAACTGAATCCGTGGAGTTGGCATCCTATAGACTCCGGGATGTGGCGGTGTTAAGGTACAACAACTGGGTATTATCAAGAGGAGAGAATGCGCCTCCTCCGGTTTGGCAAGAGTTTGTAGATGCTTTTACTCGTCACTACTTGCCACCCGAGGTCCGCCGAGCTAGAGCGAATAGATTTCTGAATTTGATTCAAGGAAACATGAGTGCTCGGCAGTATAGCATGCGATTCAATTCTTTGGCTAGATATGCTCCGACTATGGTGGTCGACATGGGAGATCGGGTACATAGATTTGTGAGTGGTTTGGGGCCACAATTATTCAGAGATTGTCTAACGGCTTCCCTGCAAGACGGGATGGACATTTCCCGGATACAGGCCCATGCTCAGAATTTGGAGGGGCGACAACAACAACAAAGGGGTGATCACGACAGTGATAGAAGACAAAGTAAAAGGGCTAGATCTATGGGCACAGCCAGTGATTATAGAGGGGGATCGAGGCAGACCTATTCCTGACATTCAGGCCAGTCAGCGACTAGCGTACCTCCCAGATTTCCAGATAGAAGACTTGACCGCTCCTTTCCGGGAGATAACTTTCACGGAAAAGACTACAGACGATCCGAGAGAGGGGGCAAATTACTTTATTGAGACAAACTCATCTGAGGTTATGTCTTCTATTGAGACCTATCTGAGATGATGTCTTTTGTCGAGATAGATCTGTCTGAGATGCGGCATGATTCGCCACGATGGGAGATTCTGACCGCGGTGGTATTAGAGGAGCCAGGACAAGGAAGTGCTCCAGTATCACCAGTCCCTTATGGACCCAGTTGAGCTAGAGGTAAGGGGGCAGCGCAACTGTTAACTACATCGGTGGATCCTCGAACACCGTATTGTAATACAGCCCCAGAGGGTGTAGGGGCTTCTGACGAATTAAGAAGTACATGATCTCAGGAGTCAGTTAACCAGGACTCGCCAGCATCTACGGAACAAAAACCAGATGAGGATCGTGGTCAGACTATGAGAGTCAAAATGGTGGGTACCTTCATAGGATTCTCGGCCGGTGATAGATAGCAAGTAGAAGGACAATAGGTTGGAGGACTTCTGCAGCCTATGTTAGATTGATTTTTGCCAGATCAGGGCTCCAGGTTAGGGCCATGGGAAGATTCACATGCATCGGGATCACAGGATTAGGGTGACTTATGATGGAAGGTATATTTACCGTCTTGATAAAGTATTTACGTGAGTGTGATATTGAAATATCATATGTTACATTATAAAGGTAGCTTTTAAAGAATTTTAGATGAGGCCCAAAAGAGGGAAAGGAGTAAATCTAGAAAGAGAAACTTATGTGGCATTCTCGATCGGATAATAGTAAAAGAACGCGTTTATGTTTGGATTGGTTAGCAACCTTAGAGATGCTTGATTATAAGGCGACGGTGTGACTAGATGGAATTTATATTTCTTTATATGGAAGGCATAGGAAGGATACATATATGTTTTTGTATAATACTTCAGTTGCATTTATACGAATGGTCTACTAACAAAAAAGGTAAAACACAAAAGTTGGAATAGGAAAGGAGTGTGCATTATAAGGATTGCGATGCTTAATGTCCATGACAATACAATATGAAATTTCAAGATCCGTACAAAGATATTTTTATTGTTTGGGTGTCAATGGGATCATTAATGGTTAGAAAAGGTGGAAGGACGGTGTATGTTACTCAAAAAGTTATATATTGACTAAAGCTTTCTTACCCATAGTTCAATACCGGCAAATATGTCATGAAGTTACATAAGTATATGGATATTAAGATCATAAACTGTCATAGAGGAACGTATAAGGTGAAAGGTAGGACTGAGATGCGGAAAAACATCCTCTAGAAAGTTTTACGAATATAGGATCATCACGTAAGTAACGCAAATGATTAATTGAATGAGTTAATGAATAGAAGAAAGAAAATGATTAATTGAAAGAGGATCGAGGGAGATTCATAAAGGTCTCTTTGACGGAAGGCTAAGCCTGTGGGTATACCGTAAATATATAATCCTCTATGTACATGTACATCTCGATAAATTGTCTCAGAAGATGAAAGGTTACACTTAGATCAATCATGAGCGGCCAAGAACATGGACCTACGGAAAATAGAAAGACGAGTAAGTTTTAAACATAAGTATTGGGTCACTTGCCTAAGGGGGGAAGATAAGATGATAAAGTGTCAGGTCAGGACTGTACCTTATTTAACGACAAAAAGATAGAAAGATTGTGATAGAAGGAGATTAGCAACCACCTTAGAGCGTAATGCATAAAGATAATAATAAGGAAAAGGGACGAAATGACGACGGACACAGTCAAACACTTCATATATGGGAATGTTAAATGGAATGATGAGCAAAAGTTGGGAGGTATAGCTCCATTGGAAAACTCCGCTTGAGATTATAAGGTGAAGGCACAATGATAGGTAAACTACTGAAGAAATAGAGAAGGACTAAGCACGATAGCACTCAGAGTAAAAGGTGGATTATGATAATATCTGGATGGTATAGTTAGTCTGAATTAGTTGTACCGATACGAGGTCGCAATATCGAGGAATGGTCGGAATGGGAGCAATAACAGAGGGTAGTATAACTGTAAACCATTCGAGTTAATGAATACCAACGTCGACTTTGACAGTAAGACGTGAATGTGATGAAATGAGATGGACAGAATGAGAAAGAGGTGAAATAAAGGTAATTCAGTATTATATATGGGTAGTGGAGTCAATGTGTAGCCCGAGAAGAAAGAATTGATGAAGAAAATTCATCAACTGGCTAGCCAGTCGATAGATTCGGATGATGGAGCGTTGTGGTTCAAATTATTGCCGGATCATCTCTTATAGCGGGAGCGAAAGAGCAACAGTCTGAGGACCCCACTTTCGGGAGAATCAGAGAAGGCATCCAGAAGAGGAGCATCTCAGCCTTCGAACTTGATGATCAAGGGGTCTTGAGATATCAGGGTTGATGGTGTAATGGAATAATTATGATAAAATATGATAATATGTATGATAACACAAAGGATAAAGCCAATAGACAATGTCCAGAACTTCATGTACAAGGAATCCAGAATGTAAAGGAGTTGGGGTTGAATTCCGAGCGAAATGAAATAAGAGAAACAGATGGCTATTAACAGTAAATTCAAGGACGAAAACAAGTTACTTCGCATAAGATGGCTTGGTTAATGTAAGGTGAATTTGGATGGAGCTAATGTATATTTATTCGTGAAGCCACAAGCAATTAACAAGCAAGCAGCCAAATTTGTAAAAAGGTCGTTGGACAAGGCAGGACTTTGTATTGTAAAATAGTATGAATACATAAAGATCAAAATAAGTAGATGTATAACTGCAATGGTCAAAATACAATTGGGTGGAAGCGATAACAGCTAAAGCTTAGTATATGACGAGAAAGACAGGGAACAAGGACATAGTGGCCCAGAATACAACGGAGTTACTTCTATAGCTAAGAAGGCAAGGATATTGACTAGAAGGTCTCGTCTAACCTAAAGAAGTAGGTTGTAATGGGATTGAAGTTACTAGAAGGGTAATAGACATCAGGACGAAGGCGTGTTTCAAAGAGATGATATAAGAATAAGACTGAGGTCCATTGTCCACTCCATTTCGGAACATCAAAGATATACCATGATGACATCGACTTTGACAAGATGTCTTGGAGAAAGGAGTTATAAAATGTCAAGATTGTAGTGGGCTGAAACAGAATATAATGATTACGATATAAGCGCAGGGATTGATTGTTATGAATGTGGCAAGTCTGATTCTACCGCGGTGGTCATAAATATCTTGACAAAACCCGCTTACTTCACTGGATAAGTTACCAAAGGTTATACGAAACGATAAGATGCATAAAGCAGTCCGAATATATAATATATTGCCTTAATTATAACTACTAAAATTGTTCAGTTATGGAAACTTAGGTAGGCCATCCTCTTGAGAAAACTTGGATGCAACAAGTTACTTATGTCGCAGCCTTTCAGAGGGATGGTTAAGTGAGATGTGCATGGCAGATGATCAGTGAGAATCCCAGACCTCATGAGGTCATAAGAAGGATCTCTTCTATCAAGTTAGAACCATCTTATTATCGACACATGTGAAAAACTATGAGGATTATGGGATAGCATTATAAATGTGATACGAAAAGGAATGCAGGTTCATCATCCGATAGCTTAAAGGGATGAAATTATTCTACCGAACGGATTGTGAGTCTAAAGCAAATGAATTCATGAAGGAGTTAGAATGTGAAAGCAAGGTATTCTTAATAATCTTACGCATGAAGGACTCAGTGATATATCAAGACAAGAGGATTAGGGTATATAAGTCCACGCCAAACTGTAAGAGCCTAAATGAAAACCACCTCGGGAGTAGGATACGTTTATACAACAATGTTTCAATATTGAAAGAATGAGTTGAATTATATGCAAGTAATATAAAGATTGATCGTACGAGCAATTTCAGTGGCTATACATAAATCTACAAATCCATGATGCTATGGAAAAGTTTTATTTTACCGAGGATACGAAGCAGACTATATGAAAAACAAACGAGAAATGTGGGGTCAAATGTTCAAGAAAAATTGTAGCATTAATGTGTGAAAGCAACGGTATGATAGCATGATCTATCCAAGTGTAATAAGTTAAAGGTCTCAAGAATTTCAAGGATCAGAAGTTACCCCGATATGTCCCAATATTCGAGGACGAATGTTCCTAAAGGGGGGAAGGATGTTACACCTCATAAATTTTCGCATCGTTTGTGTCATAAGTAAACTAACGTAAGCTCAAAGAGGCCATAGAGCTCCTATAGGGTTTAGAAAGACTTTTAACAAATGTTAAGCATGTACCATAATGTTTTGGGGTTAAACGAATCGAAGGTGTTATAACCCGTACTTTTGGGGTTAAACGAATCGAAGGTGTTATAACCCGTACTTTTGGGGTTAAACTAGGAGTGCTTAATATTCTAAGGAGGTCATGTTTTAATACACTTGAATCATATAGTATTCGTATGTTAATATTTGAAGTCAAGAAAGTTGTAAAATAAAAGTAGGCGAAAGTTATCGCAAGTTACGTTCACAATTTTGCTGAAATTTGGGTCTAATGTCACTGAGCTTTTCTCCCAATATACTTGGAGTAACGGGGTCATCCACCCACCAAATTGAATTTCTACAAGTCTAATTTCCAACGCGTTAAACCTTTAATCGAAAAAACATCACAGTAGGGAGATATTCGCATTTTCGCACAATGCGTAGTCAGCTCCTTTGGGACCTACTTGAGGCGGTGAAAATATTCAGATATATATATCAAACGCCTACAGCTTGTTTCATTCATATTTTTCACTATTTACAGACCCAAAATATTCCCAAAGCCTCCGCTATGGTTTTCCTATCAAGTAGATCAAGATTTACGGGTTTATAACGCGGTTCTAGCTTCGGAAAGTTCATAGAATCCAAGTGGTCTTCCTCTCTCTTCTTGTCGATGTTTTGGAAGTTGTTCCAGTGGGATTCAAGGGATTTTTTGGGTTGTTTGAGGTACGAATCTCTCTCTACTTCATGTGTTTGGATTAGTAGATGTGATGGTTAGCTTATTTGGTTAAAAAATCGCAAGTAAAAGCCTGAAAATCGCAGTTATGTTGGTCATCGAATGTGGGACTATTTTGAGGGTTGTTGTAAGCTAAGTGAAGCTTTTATTTCGACTTGAATATACTGTAGGAGGTAAGTATATTTTTTTCTTACTTTTACTTGAGTTTATCTTGATGTTGGTTAAGTTAAATGGATTGATTAAACAAGGACTAGTGAATAAAGTTACTAATTAAGAATAGTTGGATTTGTGGACTGTTTACTTGTTATAAATATATGGTATAAGGCTTTAATCATTGATGAATAACTTCATTATCATATTAAGGATATTGTTGAGTTAATATAAGGGGAGATATGGGGTATACGGGTTCCAATCCGAGCATGCTGCTCGTCGTGAAATAGTTATGATTTGTTGCTACTATATGGTATCTTGTTGTTGATGTTTATGCTTGGTGGATTTCCCTGGTTGTTGTTGTTGTTGGTAAATGGTATTGGAGTAAGCCCTTGTTTCACGGGAGATGCTACTCGAATTTACGTAAACGAGTTGCTAGTCTAAGTTACGGACTTAGCCTTTACTTAATATTGATCATGGACCCCTTTATGTTATTGTAGGTTGAGATTGAGTTGTTGGAGAATCAATTGAGGGGTATTGACGACTCAGAGGGATTAAGGTATATTAAGGCTATTCCTTTCTCTTGACATGATCAGAATGAAACGAGTGTAATTGTCACGACCCGACTAGGGGGCCACGACGAGCACCCGGTGCTACCCCACCCGGGCACCCCGTTATCATGCATATCATAACATCTAGGTGAACCATAATTCATTTCATGCATTTTAAATCATTAATCAAGCTAGTCCCATTGGACGATCATCATCAATTAACATATCATGGGCATCTATGCCATGTCAAATATACAAGGCCGACGAGGCCAACAAAAGATATACAAAACATAGGCCGACATGGCCAAACATCTCTACCCACATACACATGACTACGAGCCTCTAAGAGTATGACATATCATGAGCGGGACAGGACCCCGCTATGCCCATAGTTATATACACAAAAGAATGAGTACCCAAAAGATATGGCTCCGAAGGAAATGGAGCTCTCTATGAAATCTTCAAATAGGCAGCTATGGGTCAAGTCTGTCTCCCTGTGCACCTGCGGGCATGACGCAGCGTCCACAAACAAAAGGACGTCAGTACGAAGAATGTACTGAGTATGTAAAGCATGATTAACATTGATATACAACATAATGAACAATATATGGAATAGCATAGGAGGGGAGACAATAATATCATCATCATCATGTCGCTTACTTACTCACATCGTCATTCGTATTCTTATACATAGTCTCATCACATTCTTTTACATAATATATATACATACATAATCATTTCGTATACATGGCATTTACATAGCGTACCCGACCTCATTGGATCAGTATTTCATATACATACTTGGACAACCAAGGCTCAATGTTACTCATACCTGGCCCTACCAAGGCTTCAGGGTTATCCGTACCATCTGCAGATGTGTGCGCGCGTTTCGAAATCGTATATATATTCTATACATATTCATACCCATATATTCTACCCGGCGTTATAAGCTCGGGGTTTCATTATAGCCCTTCAGGGGCACGTATGAGCATAACATCCCGTAGGCACTCTTAGCATCATTATTATCACCATCATCATTACTATCATTATCGTTATTGTTACTTCTATATCGTAGTCCTACTCGTCACCTGAGGTGCGTAGCGCATTCGTAGTACCAATCAAGGAAAGTGAGCTTATGAGCTCGGAATGTGAAACATTTGTAGTCAACATGCTCATATAGAGGGATTAGGAGTTTGGCCAAAGAACCATGCCTTATGAAAGAAGGGTTAGCCTTACATACCTCTTTGTCGAATTATTCTACACTTGCACGTACTCCTTCGATGCTCACGTTTTTACCTTCACTAAGGTCATACTATCATTAGTATCGATAACTAGTGCACATGGCTAGAACTAGAGAAAATTGGACAGCATCTCCTTTATCTATACAACATTTGTCCATATCATAATTCAACCCCAAACGTCAACAACACATTTATAATATCATTTCCATGGCCATTAATCATCTACATTATCCACATTCTCAATTCACTTCCATTTGTCCCTATTTAGGGTCACAACACCCAACTTCGTTCATCCATATACAATGTTTATTTCATGATCTTAACGGCATTTATAACACACTCATATCACAATACAACAACAATCATGATTCAATTCAAACTATGTCTCAAAAACGTCACTATTCATCATTCATGTCCTAGTGGACCATGTTTTCTACAATCCATGCATTTTAATTTTCCCATACCGTAAACATCATATAAAAATCATGAATCTTACCTTAGAAGTTGTAGGGACAAGCTTTTGTTGATAATACTCCACTTTGAGTAAAACCCTAGTCTTTCTCCATTTGGGTTTCTTGACTTTAGATGATCCTTGATGGGTTTCTACCTTGGATTTACTTGTTTAATGTGGTTGATGGATTAATACCCTTGAAAACTTGTACAAAAGTTGTAGAGAGATGTTTTAGAGAGAGAGAGGAAATGTGGAAATGATTTTCATGAACTTGGTCTTTATTTATTAAATCATCACCGAACTGCCGGGTTCCATTATACGGTCCATTATACGGTCCGTATAATGGTTATACGGTCCGTATAATAAACCGTGAAATGGGTCTACCCAGCACCCCTTCACTGTGACTACTTGACGGTCCGTTATACGGTCCGTAAAACAGTTTTACGGTCCGTATAACTGACCGTAAAACGTTACTAGTGAGCAACCTTTCACTGTGACCATTCGACGGTTCGTTATACGGTCCGTATAAATTTTATACGGTCCGTATAACTGACCGTAAAATTCCACCAGCAACCAACCTTCACTGTGATGGTTTTACGGTCCACTATACGGTCCGTATAACATTATACGGTCCGTATAATGAGCCGTAGAACTCATCAGTCACTGAACTTAGTTTCGCCACTTCGTTTGATCTCCGATCCTCATGGAACCTTCTTAACACTTGTTTAACACTTCAATACTAATCTAAGGGACGTTATAACTCTTTCCCAAAATGCCCTTAAGTCATCATTAACCCGATACTCGTATTTCGCTAGTTCATTCACTTGCGTACCAACGGAAGATTTTTCCGAGGTGTAACATTCTCCCCCCCTTAAGAACATTCGTCCTCGAATGTCGAGAACACCCGGGATTTTATAAAAATTTCGCCAGAGTTTCCCCTATAACATGGCACTAACAACCTGTCACAACAACCCATAATATCGATGCCACACAGGGCCACATCATAACATGAAAATTTTTGGCCACACACGACCCATAAGCATAAAAGGAAAACATCCATACCTTATGATTTTGACGTCTCATCTTGGACTTCTCCCAAGGGCTGAAATAAATGCGGGTACTTGGATTGCATATTTTCTTCCGCTTCCCATGTCATTTCCTCTCGATTATTATTTTTCCACAAAACTTTAACTGAGGCCACTTCTTTGTTTCTAAGCCTCCGTACTTGCCTATCTAATATGGCAATGGGTATTTCATCATAAGTTAACTTTTCTGTCACTTGAATATCATTCACTGGGACGACCCTCGTAGGATCTCCAACACACTTCCGAAGCATCGAGACATGGAAAACCGGGTGAACTGACTCCAAGTCTGGAGGTAAGTCTAATTCATAGGCCACTTTGCCTATCTTTCGCACAATTTCATAAGGCCCTATATACCGGGGACTAAGCTTCCCCTTTTTGCCAAATCTCATAACGCCCTTCATCGGCGACACTTTCAAAAACACCCAATCCTTAACTTGAAACTCTAAGTCCCTTCGACGATTATCTGCATAAGACTTTTGGCGACTTTGAGCCGCCAACAACCGATCTCGTATGAGCTTGACTTTCTCTATGGCTTGTTGGACCAAATCGGGCCCCATTAACTTGGCCTCTCCCGTTTCAAACCACCCAATCGGGGATCTACACTTTCGCCCATATAAAGCTTCATATGGTGCCATTAGGATGCTGGAGTGATAACTATTATTGTAAGCAAACTCAATGAGTGGCAAATGGTCATCCCAATTTCCCCCAAAATCTATCATGCATGCCCGTAACATATCTTCAAGAGTCTGGATGGTGCGTTCAGCTTGCCCATCGGTCTGTGGGTGAAATGCCGTGCTAAGGAGCACTTGGGTCCCTAGACCCCCTTCAAAGACTCCCAAAATTTGGCCGTAAACTGAGTTCCTCTATCGGAGATAATAGACACTGGGACACTATGGAGTCTCACTATTTCTTTAACATAAAGCCTTGTATAATCTTCTGCCACATAGGTCGTCCTGACCGGTAGGAAATGAGCTGATTTAGTGAGTCTATCCACAATCACCCATATGGAATCATACTTGCGTCGAGAACGAGGTAGCCCTGTAATGAAATCCATATTAATCACTTCCCACTTCCAAGTTGGGATTTCTATAGCTTGCAATAAGCCACCCGGCTTTTGGTGTTCTATTTTTACTTGTTGGCAATTGGAACATTGGGCTACAAACTCCGCTGCATCTTTCTTCATCCCATTCCACCAATATATAGACTTAAGATCATGATACATCTTCGTCGTTCCAGGGTGAACGGAGTAACGGGAACAATGAGCCTCTCTCAAAATCTGGTGGCGTAAGTCTGCCACATCGGGGACACATAGCTTGCCTCGGCATCGGAGGGCTCCGTCTCCCGAAATATCAAATGGTGACCCCTCTTTCTGAGCGAGCGTATCTCTGTACTGCATTAGCCTGGAATCCTCACCTTGCCGCTCTTTTACTTCCGCTACTAACGACGGAACTGCCGAATTCTGAATGGTAGCTCTGCTACTACCTGAGTCCACTACTCGGACCCCTAGGCTGGCTAGCTGCTGAAGCTCACGGGTCATTTCTCTCTTTTCTTGTCGCACATCGCATAAGCTTCCCATAGACCTGCGGCTAAGAGCATCAGCCACAACATTTGCCTTTCCGGGGTGGTATAGGATTTCGACGTCATAGTCTTTTAGCAACTCTAGCCATCGTCGTTGCCGCAAATTTAACTCTTTCTGCTTGAAGATGTACTGGAGACTCTTATGATCTGTATAAATATCCACGTGGACACCATATAAGTAATGTCTCCATATCTTTAAAGCATGGACCACCGCGGCCAATTCTAAGTCATGGGTAGGATAATTCTGTTCATGTTTCCGTAATTGTCTAGAAGCATACGCGATCACCTTACCATTTTCCATCAATACACAGCCTAGCCCGACGCCTGAAGCATCACAATAAACAACATATCGTTCCACTCCCTCTGGAAGTGTCAAGACTGGGGCAGAAGTCAATCTGTCTTTCAACTTTTGGAAATTACGTTCACAAGCATCTGTCCATTGAAACTTAGCTGACTTCTGAGTCAACTTTGTGAGCGGTGTAGAAATAGAAGAGAAACCCTCAACAAATCTTCTGTAATACCCGGCTAAGCCCAAAAAGCTACGAACCTCTGTAGGGGTTGTGGGCCTTGGCCAAGTTTTCACTGCCTCGATCTTTTGACTATCCACTCGAATACCATCAGCTGCAACAATATGGCCCAGGAATGATACCGAGTTCAACCAAAACTCACATTTGGAGAATTTTGCAAACAACTCTCGAGCTCGAAGAACTCCAAGGACGGTTCGCAAATGCTCCGCATGCTCAGCCTCGGATCTAGAGTACACTAGGATATCGTCGATGAATACAATCACGAATAGGTCCAGAAAAGGCCTGAATACATTGTTCATTAAGTCCATAAACACTGCCGGTGCATTAGTTAGCCCAAACGACATTACTCGGAACTCGAAATGGCCATATCTTGTTCTGAAAGCTGTCTTAGGGATATCTTTCTCCCTAACTCTTACTTGGTGATACCCGGACCTCAAATCAATCTTTGAAAACCATTTGGCACCATGCAATTGATCAAATAAATCATCAATCCTCGGGAGGGGATACTTGTTCTTAATTGTCACTTTATTCAATTGCCGATAATCAATGCACATTCTCAAGGAGCCATCCTTCTTCCGGACGAACAATACGGGTGCTCCCCACGGGGATGAACTAGGCCGAATGAAGCCTTTTTCAAGCAAGTCTTTCAATTGCTTCTTCAACTCTTTCAACTCTGCGGGTGCCATCCTATAGGGAGGAATAGATATGGGATTTGTGTCTGGCAACACATCAATCGCAAAATCTATCTCTCGCTCGGGAGGAAGGCCTGGAAGCTCTTCCGGGAACACATCCGGAAATTCGTTCACTACCGGAACTGATTGAAGAGTCGGCGACTCAACTTCTACATCTCGAACTCGCACTAGGTGATAAATACACCCTTTAGTGATCATCTTCCTCGCTTTTAGATAGGAAATAAGCCTACCCTTTGGTGACGCCGTATTCCCTTTCCATTCTAAGACTGGTTCGCCCGGGAACTAGAAACGAACCATCTTCGTTCTACAATCAACATTGGCGTAGCAAGAAGCCAACCAATCCATGCCTATAATAACATCAAAATCTACCATTTTTAGTTCATGCAAATCAGCTACTGTACGGCGGTCACATATCACCACTACGCAATCTCTATACACTCGGCTAGCTATCACCGATTCGCCAACGGGCGTAGACACCTCAAAAGGCTTAATAGACTCCGGCTCAATTATAAATCGACCCGCAATATATGGAGTAACATAAGACAATGTGGATCCCGGATCAATCAAAGCATATACATCATGAGAGAATACCGATAATATAACTGTGACCACATCAGGAGAAGACTCAAGATCTTGGCGTCCAGCCAAAGCATAAATACGGTGCTGAGGACCGCTAGAACTGGGAGCTCTGCCTCTACCTCTACCATGGCCAACCGGCGCATGTGAACCTGGCCCCATAGGGCGTGCAGATGCGGAAGACCCGGCTATCGACCCTGATGGCTGGGCCCTACCTCTACCCTGTACTGAGGGGCAATCACGCATAATGTGGCCTGGTCGACCACAAGAATAGCAAGCATCTGAACCTGATCGGCACTGACCCCAATGCAACTTCCCACACTGGGAACATCGTGGCACGGGTGGTCTAGACTGGCCTAAATCATCTCTATACTGAGGCCCTGAATAACTCGGGCTCGGCCCTGAATGAGCAGATCTATCCAATCTCTGGCCTGAAAACCGTGGGAGCGCACTGGTCATAGAGTAGCCTGCATGCCTAGGGGGCTGCTGCCGGTGCCCACCTCTGGACTCACTCATCGGCCCCGAAGATCTAGCCCTCTTGCTATGTCCCCTATCCTGTTCACGTTCATTCCTCCGCTGCTGTAGGTGTTCCTCCAATTCCTGAGCATGCGCCTCAATACGTGCAATATCCATGCCATCCTGAAGAGATGCAGTCAAGCATTTATCCATCAAATGTGGCCCTAGGCCCTTCACAAACCGGTGCACCCGATCGCCCATATCCGCTACCATGGCCGAAGCATACCTAGCCAAGGAATTGAAGCGGAGACTATACTCTGTAGCACTCATGCTACCTTGCCTCAGATTCAAGAATTTATCGGCCCTAGCTCGCCGAACTTCTGGAGGCATGTAGTGACGGAGAAAAGCATCGACAAACTCTTGCCATACCGGCGGAGGTGCATTGGCTCCCCGCGAAGCCATCCAAACCGTGTACCACTGGATTGAGACATCCCTCAATCTGTATGACGCTAGCTCCACCGATTCGGTGGCTGAAGCATGTATCAATCGGAGCGCCCTTAGCATACCATCAACAAAGTCCTGGGGATCCTCCTCCAGTTTCGACCCAAAGAATTCCGGGGGTTTCAAAGCAATGAAGTCACGAGCCCTTGCGCTAACAGTCCTGTCACCTTGCCTCGCGCTTGGCCTCTGAGTCTGGGCCGCAACCAACTGAATCAACAAATTAATGGCCTCTCTTACGTCTTGGCCTGAATCATTCGGCGGAGGAGCTGGAGCTGGGGCTGAGGCTCCCACGTGCTCCTCAGTAATAGGCACTGTCTGGGAGGACTGAGATTCAGCCGCACTATGGGACTCATCTTCCTCTACTACTGGTGGCGGTGCTCTTTCAGCCCGCTTTTCTGCCACCGTCTTGCCCCTTTGGGCTGCTGTAGCCTTTTTCTTTTTAGGCATCTCTGAAATACACAACACACGATTTAAGAACAAGAATTTCTTACATCATAGCTTTATCGCACGATTCTTATGAAGAAAGAAGGTCATATATTCCTAAGATGTCCGCAGCTTCTCGTTTATAAGTGTGGCGCGCAACACACCCATAACCAAGACTCTACTAGACACGGCTCGTAGACACATCCTAGGACTCAACTGCTCTGATTCCACTTTTGTCACGACCCGACTAGGGGGCCACGACGAGCACCCGGTGCTACCCCACCCGGGCACCCCGTTATCATGCATATCATAACATCTAGGTGAACCATAATTCATTTCATGCATTTTAAATCATTAATCAAGCTAGTCCCATTGGACGATCATCATCAATTAACATATCATGGGCATCTATGCCATGTCAAATATACAAGGCCGACGAGGCCAACAAAAGATATACAAAACATAGGCCGACATGGCCAAACATCTCTACCCACATACACATGACTACGAGCCTCTAAGAGTATGACATATCATGAGCAGGACAGGACCCCGCTATGCCCATAGTTATATACACAAAAGAATGAGTACCCAAAAGATATGGCTCCGAAGGAAATGGAGCTCTCTATGAAATCTTCAAATAGGCAGCTATGGGTCAAGTCTGTCTCCCTGTGCACCTGCGGGCATGACGCAGCGTCCACAAACAAAAGGACGTCAGTACGAAGAATGTACTGAGTATGTAAAGCATGATTAACATTGATATACAACATAATGAACAATATATGGAATAGCATAGGAGGGGAGACAATAATATCATCATCATCATGTCGCTTACTTACTCACATCGTCATTCGTATTCTTATACATAGTCTCATCACATTCTTTTACATAATATATATACATACATAATCATTTCGTATACATGGCATTTACATAGCGTACCCGACCTCATTGGATCAGTATTTCATATACATACTTGGCCAACCAAGGCTCAATGTTACTCATACCTGGCCCTACCAAGGCTTCAGGGTTATCCGTACCATCTGCAGATGTGTGCGCGCGTTTCGAAATCGTATACATATTCTATACATATTCATACCCATATATTCTACCCGGCGTTATAAGCTCGGGGTTTCATTATAGCCCTTCAGGGGCACGTATGAGCATAACAGCCCGTAGGCACTCTTAGCATCATTATTATCACCATCATCATTACTATCATTATCGTTATTGTTACTTCTATATCGTAGTCCTACTCGTCACCTGAGGTGCGTAGCGCATTCGTAGTACCAATCAAGGATAGTGAGCTTATGAGCTCGGAATGTGAAACATTTGTAGTCAACATGCTCATATAGAGGGACTAGGAGTTTGGCCAAAGAACCATGCCTTATGAAAGAAGGGTTAGCCTTACATACCTCTTTGTCGAATTATTCTACACTTGCACGTACTCCTTCGATGCTCACGTTTTTACCTTCATTAAGGCCATACTATCATTAGTATCGATAACTAGTGCACATGGCTAGAACTAGAGAAAATTGGACAGCATCTCCTTTATCTATACAACATTTGTCCATATCATAATTCAACCCCAAACGTCAACAACACATTTATAATATCATTTCCATGGCCATTAATCATCTACATTATCCACATTCTCAATTCACTTCCATTTGTCCCTATTTAGGGTCACAACACCCAACTTCGTTCATCCATATACAATGTTTATTTCATGATCTTAACGGCATTTATAACACACTCATATCACAATACAACAACAATCATGATTCAATTCAAACTATGTCTCAAAAACGTCACTATTCATCATTCATGTCCTAGTGGACCATGTTTTCTACAATCCATGCATTTTAATTCTCCCATACCGTAAACATCATATAAAAATCATGAATCTTACCTTAGAAGTTGTAGGGACAAGCTTTTGTTGATAATACTCCACTTTGAGTAAAACCCTAGTCTTTCTCCATTTGGGTTTCTTGACTTTAGATGATCCTTGATGGGTTTCTACCTTGGATTTACTTGTTTAATGTGGTTGATGGATTAATACCCTTGAAAACTTGTACAAAAGTTGTAGAGAGATGTTTTAGAGAGAGAGAGGAAATGTGGAAATGATTTTCATGAACTTGGTCTTTATTTATTAAATCATCACCGAACTGCCGGGTTCCATTATACGGTCCATTATACGGTCCGTATAATGGTTATACGGTCCGTATAATAGACCGTGAAATGGGTCTGCCCAGCACCCCTTCACTGTGACTACTTGACGGTCCGTTATACGGTCCGTAAAACAGTTTTACGGTCCGTATAACTGACCGTAAAACGTTACTAGTGAGCAACCTTTCACTGTGACCATTCGACGGTTCGTTATACGGTCCGTATAAATTTTATACGGTCCGTATAACTGACCGTAAAATTCCACCAGCAACCAACCTTCACTGTGATGGTTTTACGGTCCACTATACGGTCCGTATAACATTATACGGTCCGTATAATGAGCCGTAGAACTCATCAGTCACTGAACTTAGTTTCGCCACTTCGTTTGATCTCCGATCCTCATGGAACCTTCTTAACACTTGTTTAACACTTCAAAACTAATCTAAGGGACGTTATAACTCTTTCCCAAAATGCCCTTAAGTCATCATTAACCCGATACTCGTATTTCGCTAGTTCATTCACTTGCGTACCAACGGAAGATTTTTCCGAGGTGTAACAGTAATGAACGATCTTCATAACGATTCTATTCTTAGAAATGTTAGAGGCTCATGTTTCTTATCTCTATGTTATGATATTTATTGATGTCTTATGCTTGTTGATTCTTGGAAGCACGTATGTTGATGATGTTAGTTCCATAATGGTAATCATAGGTGCAACGACCTTAGCATGAATAACCGCGGCCAATTCAAGATCATGGGTCGGATAGTTCTTTCCATATTTCCGGAACTGCATTGAAGCATAGGCAATGACTTTACCGTGTTGCATCAACACACAGCCTAACCCAACACCAGAGGTATCACAATACACAACATAACCATCTGGTCTTTATGGAAGTGTCAGGACTGGGGCTGAAGTTAATTTATCCTTCAATTCTTGGAAACTGCGTTCACAAGCATCAGTCTATCGAAATTTTCCTGATTTCTGAGTTAGCTTTGTTTATGGTGCTGAAATAGAAGAGAATCCTTCCACAAATCTTCTGTAATAGCCTGCTAATCCAAAGAAGCTACGGACCTCTGTGGGTGTTGTAGGCCTTGGCCAAGTCTTCACAGCCTCAATTTTCTGAGTATCAACTCAAATGTCCTCAGCTGAAATGATATGGCCTAGAAAAGTTATAGAATTCAGCCAGAACTCACATTTTGAAAATTTAGCATACAACTCATGAGTCCATAGAATCCCAAGGACAATACGTAAATGATCTGCATGCTCTGCTTCTGTCCGAGAGTATGCTAGAATATCATGGATGAACACGATCACAAACAAATCTAAGAGAGGCCTGAATACATTATTCATTAGATTCATAAACACCGCCGGAGCATTAGTCAACCCAAATGACATTACCCGAAATTCATAGTGGCCATATCTCGTTCTGAAAGCTGTTTTGGGAATATCATCATATCTAACTCTCACTTGGTGATACCCTGATCTTAGACTAATTTTGGAAAACCATTTGGCACCCTGTAATTGGCCAAACAAATCATCGATTCTCGGAAACGGATATTTATTCTTTATCGTCACCTTGTTTAGCTGCCTATAATCAATGCACATCCATAGGGAACCATATTTATTTCTCACAAATAGGAAGGGTACTCCCCACAGTGGTGAACTAGGCCTAATGAATCCCTTCTCGAACAAATCTTTCAGTTGCGCCTTCAGCTCTTTCAACTCTGCAGGAGCCATTCGGTAAAGAGGAATAAATATAGTCTTGGTGTCCAGAAACACGTCGATAGTAAAATCAATCTCTCTTTCTGGAGGAAGGCCTGGAAGTTCATCTAGAAATACTTCCGGAAATTCATTCACTACCGGAACGGATTGAAAAGTCAGCGGCTTTGCTTCAGTGTCATGAACTCAGACTAGATGATAAATATAGCCTTTCACGATCGTCTTCCTCGCGTTGAGGTAGGAAATAAACCTATCTCTTGGGGATGCTATATTTGTTATGTCCCGTGTTTTCGTATAATCGGAAATCGAGAAATAATTTCGACTTGTGTGTTTTAAAGACATAACTTGATTTTAGTAAATATGACTAGGTTGGTTATGGAATCATTAATGTCAAGACCTCGGGGAAGGCCGATGGTAAATTTGGAATTTCGGAAATTAGTTTCGGGAATTACAAAACGGGACTTTTAATGAATCGGGCCAAGAAAATTGAATACAAAAAAATTGAGGCCCAAAGAGTGAAGTGGCCGGCCAAGGGAGCAAGTCCAAGCCCATTTCATTAAGGTCATGTGCTATGCACATGACCTATAAGTGGATATATATCATGTTGGTCCTTAGAATTATCAAGAACTTAATAAAAAATTCAAGAACAAAAGAGAAAGGGGGTTCGGCCGAATAGAGAAAAGGAGAAAGAAATAATTTTCCAAGCTTTGTTGTTAATCCAAAATTCTTAATTTCTACATAGTTGTGAAGTACTCAAGACGCTCTCCGACGTGATACAAGTAGTTTGGAGAAAGAGCGACGTTTGAGACAAGTCGGAAATTCAAGAAAAGGTATGAATTTTGTCCTCTTAATGTTATGAAATGGATATGTATGTGTTAGTGATTGGATTAGCATGAAGATTATGGGATGGGGTCGTGTTTGTGCATGGCGTGTGTGTGTGAAAAGGGTGTGTTTGGCCGTGTGCCTTAGATGGGAAAAACAAGTGTGAATTGATTTCGTTTAAGGTTGTTAGTTGTGTCGTCATGGCCTTTATAACGTAAATGAATGTTTGGAGAATTGATTTGGTGTTAGAAAAAGATTTCGGACGTTATCGGAAAGTGTATACCTTTGGTATATTTGTGTATATCATAGTATATTTATGATACTAAGGACTTTAAATATGACTTGTAGTCGATATTAATGAATTCGGAATGAAACGACGCAAGTTAGAATGTTCGTCGTAACTTTTGGTGTTTCGAATGAAATATGGAAAGTAATGAACTTTGGGGAAGTTTGTATGTGGTTTGGAAATTGTAGGTGGTGTGTTTGAATAATTGTGAATGAATAGACTAGTGTGGAAATAGATTTGGAATTTTGAAGTTTGAATATAGAATTACCAACTTATGTAATAAGGTGCAATTTTGAAGTTAGTGTGGTTGATTGTGGTTTGTATTGTGTAATGATGTTTGGGATTGTTGTTGTTGTTGTATTTTGAGCCGAGCCAAGTCTCGGGGATGTTAGATTTATAGGGGAAATGCTGCCAAAATTTCGGTAGCCAAGTATAGCCCCAAAGATGAAAATGCTAACTCTCATGAATAGTAACTGGTAAAAGTGACCATTTGCAGTTTTCGGATGAAACGGGAATCACGATTTGACGAGCGTAAGGCGCCAACCAGGTATGTAAAGCCTACCTATCCTTCTTTTGGCATGTCCTAGTCATACTAGGTTAATATCTGAATCTCGGGGGTAACTCTGCTCTTGGAAATTTAGGTTCAAGTTTGGGTACTATTCATCCAGCGCAATTGAACCCTTTTTGTTGCATTTTGTCCAAAGAATGTTCGAATCGTCATAACTTTTGTTGTTGTGTCCGAAACCCTCCGAAACTTTCGTAGATGGCTCTAGGGAGCCTAAGGTCTGCGATTTGCGTCCGCCGCCTCAATTTGACTCGAGGTGGGCCCACGAGCCCCGAGGCTCCCCTTATTCGGTTTGTTTGGTTCGTTTGCGTCCGCTATGACCAGTGATCGTTTGTTTATGACTCAATGGTGCGTTTGAAACTTCCTATGCCGTTAGTGAATGTTTTGTACTTTGAATAATGTGAGATTTTCGGAAAATGACCTATAAACAGTTTTTCTCCAAAGATTTGGCAGTTTGGAACTTCGTGACTTTTATACACAAATTTTGTTCAATCTGATTCTTACTCCGAGCCTTCTGGCGTCGGTATATACCTATATGTAAACTATATGTTGAGTCCGGTAAATTATTTTTGATATGCATATGGTTTCTGCACTACTCTGTTCGTGCTGTCTGCTATGATTTCGTTCGTCGGTACCCGGGCCGACTTTGTGATCGTGCGCGCTATAACATATTCGGGAGTCATGATGTGTTACGGTTTCCGAGGCCTCGCCATAGGGCCGGTTACCGTTTATGGAGTTATGATGTGATATGGCATTTGATATGTTCTGATGATCTGATGTGTGTGTGATATGATGTGTCTGGAGACTGTACGGAGATTTGAAAACTTCTGGAGTTATGATGTGTTGTGGCACCAGCGTCGAGGGGTGACCACGTTCCTAAACCCTATACATGATTTGATTGCATTTGTACGTTCGCCTCCCGCGCAGGTTTGCTTTGTTTACGTTGACGGTGTGTTTGTTCTTTCTGACTCCAGCTATGTTTGTGATTTCTGTACCTTCTACTTTGCATACTCAGTACTTCTCCCGTACTGACCCCCGTTTCTTCGGGGGCTGTGTTTCATGCCCGCAGGTACAGAAGCTCGTTTGGGTGGTCCTCCAGTTTAGGCTACTCATTCTGCTGTGTTGGAGAGCTCCCCTTGATCCGGAGCCTACTTTTGGTACATATCTTCTGTTGTATGTGTGTGTTCGGTACATTTGTAGATGTGTGGGTACGGCGGGGCCCTGTCCCGTCATATGTTCTGTTTTGTTTAGAGGCCTGTAGTCAGATTTGTGGGTCGTGGGTCCGGTGTGTTTGTATGTGAGTCTGTTTTGCGATCTTAAGCGGCCCGTACGCTACTATGGCCAAGTCGGCCTCTGAGTTTGTATATGTGTGTGTGTGCATTTGGGCGATGTACATTCCGCCCCCTTTCTGATGTGTGTGTGTGCATTTGGGCGACGTATATTCCGCCACCTTTCTGACTTTGATTTGACTAATCTGAACGGGCGACCGCTTAAGATAAGTGTCGATAAATGTTTGTGTCTGGCGTCTGTTGTTCATTTTCAGTTCGGATAACGAAATGCTGAGTTTGATTGAGTTTGAATACGATGATCGGGTTGTGAGTTTGTTTGGGGTGCCTAAGTAGGGCACCAGTCGCGGCCCACGGGGTTGGGTCGTGACAATATTAGCTTTCCATTCAAGCACCGGTTCTCCCGGGAGTTGGAATCAAACTATTTTCATTCTGGAATCGACATTAGCATAACAAGAGGCCAACCAATCCATGCCCATAATCACATCAAAATCTAACATTTCCAGCTCAACCAAATCGACTTTAGTCTGACGATCACATACCACAATCACGTAATTTTTATACACTTGTCTGGCTATTACTGGATCACCAACCGGAGTAGATACCTCGAAAGGTTTAATTGGCTCAGGTTTCACCCTAATTACGTCAGCAATATAAGGAGTAATATAAGACAGTGTAGAACCCGGATCAATCAATGCATAAACGTCATCAGAGAATATAGATAGTATACCTGTAACCACATTCGGGGAGGACTCAAGATCCTGACGTCCAACTAAAGCATAAATACGAGGTTAGGTACTACATAAACTGGATGCTCCCCCTCTGCCCCTACCGCAGCCTGCTGGGGTCTGGGGAGTCTGCCCTATCGGGAGCACAGACGAGGAAGAACCAGCTGCTAATCCTGTGGGCTGAGCCCCAACTCTACCACCCATCGATGGATAGTCACGCATCATATGCCCAACCTGACCACAGGCATAACAAGCATTTGAACCTCGACGACACTGACCGAAATGTAATTTACCACACAGGCTATATCGCGGCACCGGTGGTCTTCGGGGGATAGGATCACTTCCAAAATGAGGACCTGAGACTCTCAAACTGTTACCGGTCCGAATATCTGGAATACTATTGTCGCGGACTAGCCCGAATATCTGGAATACTGTTGCCGCTGACCCCCTCTATACTCATTACCAGCACCGACAGATCTGGCCCTCTTGCTCTGTCCTCTATCAATATCACGCTCACCCTTTTGCGGTTTTGCTGCTCTTCTAAATTCTGGGCGAGGGCCTGAATACGGGAGATTTCCATCCCCTCTTGCAATGAAGCTGTCAAGCAATCTTTGAACAAATGTGGCCCTAAGCCACTCACAAATCTATGTACTCCATCTTCCATATCGGCTACCATAGTTGGAGCATACCAGGCCAATGAATTGAAATAGAGACTATAGTAGTAGCACTCATATTCCTTTCTTTATATTAAGAAACCTGTCAGCTCGGGCCCTTCGAACCTCGGGTGGCAAATAGTGACGAAGGAAAGCATCTACGAATTCCATCCAAACTGGGGAAGGTGCATTTTCCTTCCTCGAAGATACCCAATCATTATACCATAGGACTGCTACATCTCGGAGTCTATAAGATTCCATATCCACTGACTCGGTATCCGAAGCATGGATGATCCTCAACGTCCTCAATATCTCATCTATAAAACCTTGCAGGTCTTCATCTGGCTTCGACCCGAAAAATTCTGGGGGATTTAAACTCATGAAATCATCGGCCCTTGCACTAGTGGCTCTATCGTCGAGACCCGCACTTTGTCGTTGAGCCTGAGCGACAACCAACTGGGTCAATAACTGAATGACCTCGGTAATCTGTTGACCCGAAGCACCCGGTGGAGAAACTGGAGTCATATGAGCTGGAGTAGAGACCCCTCCTTGTTTTTCTAGAATAGGCAGAGTGTGGAAGGTACGGGATGGAGCCTCATTATAGGATTCACCTTCTTCTACATTCATTGGCGGCTCCCTTTCCATCCGCCTTTCTGTCGTAGCCTTGCCCTTCTAGGCGACTATGGCTTTTCTCTTTACCGGCATCGCTGAAATCATAAAGCACAATTAAAGAAATGGAAATCTCAGAACATGGATCTATGGCATGATCTAATAAGAAGAAGGACGGTCATTTTTCCTAGATGCCTCGCAGCCTTCTGTTTATAAGTGTGGCACGCTTCACACCCATAAACAAGACTCTGCTGGACACGACTCGTAGACACACCCTAGGACGGAACTGCTCTGATACCACTTTTGTCACGACTAGACTAGGGGGCCATGACGGGTACCCGGAGCTGACTACCGAGCACCACTCATTATGCTAGTCATCATACTCATCTTGGACAAATATAATCTCCAAGGAAATACATAAATATACATAAGCCCTTAGGGCTGCAAAAATGATGTACAAGAATATACACCGATGTATCCATAAGATAACTACTACCCACGCACCCGCATCTACGAGCCTCTACTAGAGTAGTGAGACATAAGGACGGGACAGGACCCCGTCGTGCCCAAATATATACACAAAATAATGTATCAAAAATGGCACCTCCGGAATAGTGGAGTACTCCTGTAAATCTATTGAGTAGCTCCTAGGAATCTGGGCCACCTCTCTGTCTACCTGTGGGCATGAACACAGCGTCCAAAAAAAACAAAAAGTTAGTACGAACCATGTACTGAGTATGCAAGGCATGTACAATAACAACATGTGGAAGAGATAAGGGAACATTACGTAAGGAAACAACCTGCAACTGAACGTCACTTAAGATAGAACAATGCATGCTAACTTACATCATAAACAACATCATATCAGGTATGCATGTATAAGCTACCTGACCATATAGGTACGGTGTGATCATCATTAGCCCACGTCTAGGCCTCCCGCGTCCGGGGTAATCATCTCATGCCGCCCACTAGTGGTGTCTGCCCATGCCATCTAGACATGGTATGTATGCCGCCTGCCTTAGCGGTGTCTGCCCGACCATATAGGCACGGTGTAATCTTATTATTATATACTTATCATAAAGCATGCATAAGAACTCAAGGACAAGTTATAACTCGATCGGGGTGACATAAGGTCGAGAACCCCTAAATCCGTTATGGAGTAGTCATGATAATCATGCCTCACCTTGAAGGAACTATCATTATAAGGTGAGTCTAGCAACAACGAATAACATAAAGGAATCATTTGCTTCATAAGAATATCATATCATAAGCTTTGGAATCTCTAGACTTAGACTCATCATCATCATTGCCATACTCACAACGTATCTCTTATCTTTATTTCATGAGAAGCTCTTAATAATCATAGATTCATAGTTTTCTGAATATAAAAGAGTCATGGAAAGATAAAGGAAGTCATGTAGTAGGAATCATGCCTTAGAGAATAAAGGACTAGCCTTACATACTTCTTCGTATCCTTAACTCTATCGACTAAATGGTTCCCTTCGAAGCCGACGATTCTACTCAAGAGAATTCGTGCTAAGATTAGATAATCGATAATATACTTAAGCTTAAGCTAAAGCAACTAAAAGCTAATAAAAATTGGGCAGCACTTCCTTTGTTTCTATAACTTTCTCTATATAATATAACAACTCCAAAACATCAACAACACACCCACAATATCATAATCAATAAACTTTATTAAGTTAGTCGTTACTCAATTCTCAGAATCCCCTCTCAAAGTCATTCATAACCATAGCCATCATACAACACCACATTCATCCTCATATAATACTTTTGGAATATTCTTTATACCATTTATAATAAGATTATGATCATAACATGTCAAGAACAATGATTCAAGTCAAGTTACTATTAAAGAATACCATTATCTTCACATTTGAGCTTCCATATTCTACTTTCTTCCATAATCCAAGTCTTTCAACCATTCAATACTCTTAATAACATGAAATGAACATAAAACTCACCTTTTATTGTGAAGGAATGGACTTTGGATGAAAACACTTCACTTGGAGAAAACCCTAACATCAATTCCAAGGAAATTTCTAGCTTCCATGAACCCTTGTTAGCCTCCTTGCACTTAACTCAATTGATTATTGGTGTTTGATCTTGGGTTCACCTTGATTTTATGTTAATGAAATGTATGGAACCTTCTAGAGGTCTTGAGAAAAGTGGAGAAGTTGGAAAAATGAGAAATTAGAAGTGGGAACTTATATTTATAGTTGGAAAAAAAAATTGTCCCGATCATGTTATACAGACACTTATACGGTGCATATAAGTGACCGTATTTCACCATCAGGAAATTTCCCTTTTCTGTAAGGTTATACGGACCCTTATACGTACTGTACAAGTGGTCGTATAACTCCATTTTTCTGAAATTATTTCCGTCATTTCATTTGATCTCCAATCCTTATGGAACCTTCTTAACACTTGTCTAACACCTCATTCGCAATCTAAAGAACGTTATAACTTTTCCTCAAAACATTATTAAATCAACATTAGCTCAGTACTTTCCAAACCTTTCCAAAACATGACTTATACTTTACATTCCTCAACGAACTTTCTTCTCTTGTCTCAAATGTCTTTGGAATTTTAATTAGAAATGTTAAGTACCACTTCTTACTTGTAGGGAAATCATATACTTCTTACCCTGCATCAGTCTATCTACCACATGACGACATGAAATTTTTCGAGGTGTAACAACAACACGCCCATAAACAAGACTCTACTAGACACGGTCTGTAGACAACCCTAGGACGGAACTGCTCTGATACCACTTCTATCACGACCCAAACCGATGAGTCGTGATGAGTGTCTAACCTCTAGCGACCAAACACCCCTAGACGCACATCTGAACATCAAGGGCCCATAAATGGCATAAACTGATCTCATGAAAGGAAAACATCAAAAACTCTGTACAATCTGTATACACACATATATACTGAAGAACAGTGCAAGCCAGCTAGGCCGTTCAATATACTGTACACAAAAGAAAGGGATCTGACAAGGCTACATCATCTGAATAATATATACAATTGTCTACAAACCTCTACTGGAATGAAAGTTGTAGAAAGGACGGGACAGAACCCCGTTATACCCATATGCATATACATCTCAAAAGGGCTAGCATACAAAAATGGACTATAACTCCGGATCAATGGAGCACACTGACCACTGCTGGATAGAAGTCCAACCAAGCTGGACCACCTGTCGGTCTACCTGAACCTGCGGGCATGAACGCAGCCCCCCGCGCTGTTATATCCCGTGTCTTCACACCTTTGGAAAAATTAGAAATAATCTTGACTTGTATGAAATAAAGTCATAATTGATTGCATTTAGCACATGAGTTGTTTGTGAAAGAATATTAATGTGGAAGTGTCGAGGGAGACTAAGGGCAACTTTGGAATTTTGGAAATTAGTTTCGGGAATTACAAAATTTGATTCACAAGTCATTGGACTCAAAATGGGAAATGAAATGAGGCCCAAGAAGAGATGGGGTGGCCGGCCAACTATGGCCCAAACCCAAGGCCCAAATAAATTTTCCATCTGATAAATTAACTAAGGGGACCATATTATACTTATTATATATCATCTTCATCCTTTAGAAGATTTAAGAAAGAACAAAAAAAAAAACAAAGCAAAACAAGAGAAGAGGGTTTCGGGTTTGGTGTGGAAATTTCACCACCAAAAATCTTGCTCCTAAAAATTTTCTTTTGTGGTTTTCCTACTAAATTGAGTATCCTCTTTAACTTGGTGTAGTTGGTTTGGAGAAAGGAGGCCTTATTTCATCAAAGTGACCATACATTCAAGTGAAGAAGAGTGAGTAAAAAGGTAAGAATCTATCCCTTATTCTTGTGTTATGAAGTCTTGTTTGTGTTGTAGTATGTAGAAATGTGTTGATTGTATGAAGGAATAGAAGTTTGCAAAGTGGGTGTATGGTATATATGTATGGCCGTGTGTATGCTTACATGATATGCCAATGATGAATTGAAATTATGTTGTATTCTAATAGTGAATGTGATGGAATTCATATTGAGAATGAAAGTTGAATAAAATTGGATGAATTGGCAAAGAGAGTATTTGGCCGTGTGGTATGGAGTTGTATGGAATGAAATGGATCAAGTTTGTGTAATGTGTTAGTTGTGTTATTATGATTCTTGCAATGTAAATGAAAGTAAAACGATATGAGTTTGCTTTGAAATGGAATGTAGAAACTTATGTCGCTTAAGTATGATTTTACGACATTATGAAAATGAAGTTATTAGGTTGCAAATTATAATGGGTGTTGATGAATTTGGAAGATGGAAACATGTTATGAATATGTATGCCAAAGATTAGAAGTTTCTGACGAGTTAGGATTTTGGCGGAAAGTTTGTATATTATGTATATCGTGTGTATAATTTGAGGAAACGATATCAAACGCTTCTAAACTATGTTGTGATGATCTAGTTTGATAATGAATGTGAAATCATTGAGATTAGTTGGAAAGTTAAGGTTAAAGTGAAGGTTATGTCATTGTATTGAAAAGATGGCTAACTAAGTTATATTGCGTTTATAGTGATTGTTGTTGTTGTTGATGTTTGTTGTTGGGTTGTGGTTGATGGTTTTGAACCTAGTTGAATTCTCGGGGGTGCTATATGTATAGGGGAGGTGCTGCCGAAATTTCGGTAGACATATATGAGTTAAGTTGAATTCGTGGCATCAATAACTCACAATTGGTAAATGTGACCATTTGCAGATTTTCGACGAAACGGGGAGTGAGCTTGGATAGGCGTGCAAAGGTCAAAAAGGTATGTAAAGCTACCCGATCCTTCTTTTGGCATGCCTAAGGGTATTAGAATCGGATTCGGGCCTCGAAAGACTTTCTGCCCCTCGGAATCCGCAAGTGAAAATATCACTTTTTCTTTCAATAATATTAAACTCTTTTGGTACGCTTTCTTGGAAATTATGCAAACTTTCTGTAAACTACTTGGAAAGCTATAGAGCGTCCGTAGAACCTTTGTAGGCGACCCCATAAGTTTAAAATATGTAATTTAAGCCCACCGCCTTGCTTGTCCCGAGGTGGGCCCACTATTCTCGGTTTTGCCCTTATTGTACTTAAGTCCTATTTTCGAACGGTTTTTTGAAAGAAATATTTTGACTACCATCCTCATTACCTGACAAATATGGTTTTAAATACTCCATTAAGTCTGATAAATTGTTTTGACACTCGAAACTCATTTACTATGATCCCTTCCGACTTCATTGGATCGGTTTGTCTTTGATATGCTTCATCGAGTCTACGGAAACATTTATGATATTTTAATTGCATTAGTCTCTCACTACTCCATTCGTGGATGCCCCAATGTTTCCCACACTGAGCCCGGGCCAGGATATGTTGTCAAGCGTGATCCTTTGCATTGTTCGTCGTGCCTCGATGTGAGGGGGCAGGTATATGCGTACATGGGTTTGTGGAGTATGTTGTGCCATGTACGCTTGTTCTGATATGATTTGCTATGGCCATTTGATATGACATATTATGATACGGGGTTATGCCCCTTTTCTGATTCTTCTGTGTTGTGGCACCAGCGTCGGGAGGGTGGCCACGTTCTGTCTGCCGAGTCCCTTGGCAGGGGCCGGATTTGATATGACATATGTTTCTGTACCCACTCTGCATGTTTGAAAATATATATCTGATACTTTGGAGTTTCTGTTTACTTTCAACACGTCCTGTACCAGTTTTGAGTTTGTTTCTGTAATTCAGGCTTTACATATTCAGTACATATTTCGTACTGACCCCCTTTCCTCGGGGGCTGCGTTTTCATGCCGCGCAGGTACCGACGACAGGTTTGCCGATCCGTCTGTCTAGGATATCTTTTCTGCCATTTGGAGCGCTCTTTTATTCAGAGCCATCTTTTGGTACAGTCTGTCACTTCTATATATGTATATTCTCGTTCATGGGTACGGCGGGGCCCTGTCCCACCATATGATTCTGTTGGTCTGTTTAGAGGTCTGTAGACATGTTTGTGGGTTGGGGTCTTTCTGTACAGATGTGTGCTTATGTTGTGTTTGGGCGATCCCATTCGCCGCGGCGGCCGGTCCGCATATCTTTAACTGTTGCTTTGTTGGTTGCTTTGTTGGCCCTGTGTGGTCTTTGTTGGTATTTTCTGAGTGTAGGGTATATGGGATAGTCCGTAAAACAAAGGAAACTCTGCCGAAATTTTTCTGGAAATTATCCAAATTTGAAATAAAGCCTTGTCGGCTTCTGCCATGTACTAGAATGCATTTGAATGCCCAGATCGGGCGCTAGTCACGGCCTACGGGGTTGGGTCGTGACAAAAGTGGTATCAGAGCGGTTCGTCCTCGGAATGTCTACAGACCGTGTCTAGTAGAGTCTTGTTTATCGGTGTGTTGTGCACCACACCTATAAACAGGAGGCTACAGGGCATTTAGGATACTACCCTTCTTTCTGTCTTACATCGTGCGATAGAGCTGTGTTATCAGGATGACTCCTCCCTAACGAATTGTTACATTTGCAGTTATGCCTCCAAAAAAGGCAACAGCGGCCCAAAAGGCCAAGGCAGCGGCCGCGGGAGAGACTAGTCGGGCCCAGAGGGTTACCAGGGCCCATGCACATATTGCTCCTGATATTTTGCCCCCGGCAGAGGGCTCTTCCACACCGCCACACGTAGAGGAGATTGGAGCAGCAGCAGCTGTAGGTCGAGGGGCGGCTCCATCGCCAGCTCCCGAGATTCCAGTACCTGAGCCTCCAGCTCCACGGCCAGGGACTGAGGATCAGACTATGTAATAGCGACGGACTATACCAACATATAGGCTCTGGACAAAAGAGCACTCCCATCATAGCAGAATAGATGTCCTAGGTAGGCGGTCAGCAAATCTGTTTTCTGTACCTGCGCGGCATGAAAATGCAGCCCCCGAAGAAAGGGGGTCAGTACGAAATATGTACTGAGTATGTAAAGCACAGAACGTAGTAAACAAAGTCATAATCAGAACAGAAGGTACAGAAAATGGACAGAATATCCAGATTAGCAAAATATTGATCATAAAGCATAAATAGTATTTGTTGAAAACACATGTCGTACCTGGTCCCAATACGGAACAAGATCATAACCGAAACAGGACTTACAGAGAAGTGAGTGTGACCTCCGAAGTATCAAATGCATATTTTCAAAACATGAGGAGTGTGTTCAGAAACATATACCATATCATGTCCGGCCCCTGCCAAGGGCTCGGCGAAACAGAACACGGCCACCCCCCGACGCTGGTGCCACCATACATAAGGAACAGAGTAGGGGATAACCCCGTAACATAACATATCATATCATATCAGATGGCCATATCAGATCATATCATATCAAAATGTGTGTACATGGCACAGCATACTCCAAAACCCATGTACATATATACCTGCCCCCTCACATCGAGGCACGGCGAACAATGAAATGGAATACGCTTGACAACATATCCTGGCCCGGGCTCAGTGTGGGAAACATTGAGGCATCCACGAATGGAGTAGTGAGAGACTAAATGCAATAAAAATATCATAGATTTCCAGAGACTCAATGAGGAATATCGAATGACAAATCAAATCAATGAAGTCGGACGGAATCATAGCAAGTGTATGTCATTTGTCATAATGAGTTACGGGAGAATAGTCCTCCTGAAATCTTTTTCATATTCCAAAATGGCTTACCAAACTCGAGGGAGTCAGTGAAGGATTTTCCTTAGTAGTTGAAAGGATAGTTAAAACATTTTATTTTATATTGTTTGAAAATAAGGCAATAGTACGATAAGAGAGCAAAGCGAGAATAGTGGAGCTAAACGTAATACAAAATATCGTACCTTTACGGAGACTCAATATAGTATCCAGAATAAGTATCATTAGTAGTTGGAAAAGTAGTTAAGACGTTTTCTTAAAAATCGCTTGAAATCAAGTTACAAATCGTCATAAGGGTAAAATCAGAAATAGTGGGCCCGCCTCGGGACAAACAAGGCGGCGGGCTCAATTTGCGTATTTCAAACTTATGGGGTCACCTACAGAGGTCTTAGGGATGTTCCATAACTTTCTAGGCAGTTTGGAGAAGTTTTGCATAATTTTTCAATAAAGCATACTAAAGGGGTTCAATTGTATTGAACGAAAATGTGACAATTTCAGACGCAGATTCCGATGAGCAAAATATTCTCCGAGGCGTGAATCCGATCCTAGTACATCTAGGACATGCCAAAAGAAGAATCGGGGTAGCTTTACATACCTTTTACGCACTTTACGCCTTTCCAAGTTCACTTCCCGTTTCGTCCAAAATCTGCAAATGGTCACATTTACCAAATGTTAACCATAAGGCTTTAGGCTTAAATCTAAAGTCAACACTTTTCTACAGAAATTTGGGCAGCATTTCCCCTACATATAGCATCCCCGAGAATTCAACTCGGCCAAAATAATCAACAACAACCCAAGAGCAATACTAGGAACAACCATAATAACCACAAAACACAATATGGCACCACTATTCTTCTTTCCGACATAATACGATAACTTTCATTCCGACTTCACACTTCCAAACTAAGCTCAACATTTTCATCTTCATCACTACTCAAGATCACTACAATACAATTTAGAAGCATTTCATATCATTTCCACCAAATATTCATACGATATACAAAATATACAACTTTCCACCAAAGTCATAATTCATCCAAAGCTTCTAATCTTTGGCATACATATTCATAACATGTTTCCATCTTCCAAATCTATCAATGATCATCATAATTTGAAACCTAACAACTTCATTTTTCATAATGTCATAAAATCGTACTAAAACGACATAAGCTTCTACATTCCATTTCAATACAAACTTATATCATTTTATCTCCATATACATTGCAAGCATCACAACAACACAACTAACACATTAAACAAAATTAATTCATTTCCATTCCACCAACTTCATACCACACGGCCAAACACCACATTACTAACCCCAACTAAATTCATTCAACTTTCATTTCCAATGTGAATACCATCATCCACACAATTAGAATATAACATAAAATTCAACTCATATGTATACCACATATATACACTCACGGCCACCTACTACATTCCATACCCACTTTGAAATCTTCCATTTTTCCATACTTTCAACTCATTTCTATATACTACAACACAAACAAACCTTCATAACATAAATAAAAGGGATGGATTCTTACCTTATTCTCTAATCTTCTTCACTTGAGTATATGGTCACTTTGATGAAATAAGTGCTCTTTCTTCCCAAACAATTGCACCATGTTGTAGAGGACCCTTAATATAGTAGGAATACCACAAGAAAAATATTTTTGGAGGAAAATTCTTGAGAGGTGGAAGTGAAGAGCAAGGGCCGAATGTGCCCTTGAGTCTTGCTCTTCTTTGTGCTTGTTTTTCTTTTCTTTAATTCATGAAGCTTCTATGAGATAAGGACCAATATATACATTAATTATAGCACATGGAAAATTAATTAAATTCATGGGTTGGGCCATGCACATGGCCGGCCACCCCTTTGGTATTGGGCTTAAGTTTTCATCCATTTTTTTGAGCCCAATAACTTATAATTCTCGTTTTGAAATTCCCGAAACTAATTTTCAAAATTCCAATTTTTGCCCTTGGCCTTCCTCCGTGTTTCCACACCAATATTTTTCATGAACAACACACACATACATTAATCCAAATCAACATATGGCCTCATTCCTTACAAATCATAATTATTCCGAATTTTCCCGAATACGCGAAAATACGGGATATAACACTTCAGCACCAGCGGGTCGCGGCAGAGGCCGTGGTGGAGCTTCTGGTACTAGCGGTCCTTCGAACCGCATTTATGCTTTGTCCAGCCGCCAGGACCAGGACGCATCGCCTAATGTCGTTACAAGTACATTATTGGTCTTCTCTCGGTCTGTGTATGCATTGATTGATCCTGGTTCGACTTTGTCATATATTTCGCCCCTTGTTGCTAGTAAAATTGGTATAACGTCCGAGCCTATAGAGCCATTTGAGGTAGCTACACCAATCGGGGACTTTATTATAGCAAGACAGGTTTATAAAGACTGTTCTGTAATTATATGTGGCCGAGATACTAAGGCAGATCTGGTGGAGTTAGATATGATCGAGTTCGATGTTATTATGGGTATGGACTGGCTAGCTTCCTGTTATGCCAATGTTGACTGCCAAAATAAGGTTGTTCGTTTCCAGTTTCCCGGGGAGCCAGTTATAGGATGGGCAGGTAATACTGCATCGCCGAAAGGTAAGTTTATTTCATACCTTAAGGCGAAGAAAATGATCAGAAAGGGTTATTTTTATCATCTGGTTCGGGTACAAGACTTGACAGCAGAAATGCCGACTCTTCAGTCAGTTCCAGTGGTTAATGAATTCCCGGATGTATTCCCAGATGAACTTCCAGGTCTTCCTCTAGAGCGGGAGACATATTTTACTATTGATTTGCTTCCAGATACTCATCCTATATCTATTCCCCCGTACAGAATGGCACCAGCAGAATTGAAAGAACTGAAAGAGCAGTTGAAGGATCTGTTAGAAAAAGGCTTCATCAGGCCCAGTACTTCGCCTTGGGGAGCTCCGGTATTATTTGTGCGTAAGAAAGACGGGTCGCTGCGTATGTGTATTGATTATCGGCAGCTGAATAAGGTAACCATAAAGAATAAATATCCCCTCCCCAGAATTGACGATTTGTTTGATCAATTGCAGGGCGCCAAATATTTTTCGAAGATAGATCTTCGGTCTGGCTATCATCAGGTACGGGTACGAGAGGCCGATATTCCTAAGACAGCATTCCGGACCAGATATGGGCATTATGAATTCAGAGTTATGTCATTTGGGTTAACTAATGCTCCTGCGGTATTCATGGATCTAATGAACCGGGTATTCAGGCCATTCTTGGATATGTTCGTAATTGTATTTATCGATGACATTCTGGTCTATTCTCGGTCCGAGGCAGAGCACGCAGATCATATGAGAGCGGTATTAGGGGTACTTCGGCATCAGAAATTATATGCAAAATTTCTAAATGTGAATTCTGGCTGGCTTCAGTGGTATTCTTGGGACATATTATTGCAGCTGATGGTGTCCGGGTGGATACACAGAAGATTGAGGCCGTGAAGAATTGGCCCAGACCCACGACGCCCACGGAGGTACGTAGTTTTCTGGGGTTAGCAAGCTATTAAAGGAGATTTGTGGAAAAGTTTGCTTCGATTTCAACGCCTTTGACAAGGCTAACTCAGAAGGGAGCTAAGTTCCAGTGGACCGATGCATGTGAATGAAGCTTCCAGTTGCTGAAAGAGAAGTTGACTTCAGCTCCAGTTCTGACTCTTCCAGAGGGACCCGATGGATATGTTATTTATTGTGACGCTTCTGGCATGGGATTGGGCTGTGTATTGATGCAGCACGGCAGAGTTATAGCTTATGCTTCCCGACAGCTCAAAAAGCATGAAAAGAATTATCCTACCCACGATCTGGAGCTTGCAGCGGTGATTCATGATCTGAAGATATGGAGACATTATTTATATGGCGTTCATGTGGATATCTATACAGATCATAAGAGTCTCCAGTATATTTTTAAGCAGAAAGAGCTTAATTTGCGACAGCGGAGGTGGCTGGAGCTCCTCAAAGACTATGATGTGGATATTCTGTATCATCCGGGTAAGGCTAATGTCGTTGCAGATGCACTCAGCCGGAAATCTATGGGCAGTTTAGCAGATTTACAGCCAGACAGGAAAGAGATAGTACGTGATATTCATCAGTTGGCTAATCTTGGGATTCGTCTGGCCGATTCTGGCGGTACACGGATTTCTGTCCGAGGGGCTTCTGAATCATCTATTAAGGAAGATATCAGGCGGCATCAATATGAAGATCCTGTTTTAGCTCGATACAGAGACATAGCCTATGATAAGGAGAAGACTCCGTTCGAGTTTACACCAGACCGAACCTTACTATACAGAGGCAGGTTGTGTGTACCTGATATTGCAGGGCTGCGGCAGTAGGTTATGGGCGAGGTACACTATGCTTGCTATTCTGTTCATCCTGGGTCTACGAAGATGTACCATGATCTTAGATGCCTATAATGGTGGGATGGCATGAAACGGGATATCGCAGAGTTCGTCGCCCAGTGTACAAATAGTCAGCAGGTCAAAATTGAACATCAGAAACCGGGTGGACTGCTGCAAGAAATGGAAATTCCGACGTGGAAGTGGGAGATCATTAATATGGACTTCATTACAGGTTTGCCTCGCACTCCACGGAAGTATGATTCCATCTGGGTTATTGTTGATAGGCTGACAAAATCAGCCCATTTTCTCCCCGTCAGAACTACTTACTCCGCTGAGGATTATGCCAGGCTTTATATTAAATAAATTGTGCGACTTCATGGAGTTCCTATATCTATTATCACTGACAGAGGTGCTCGGTTCACAGCGAACTTCTGGAGATCTTTTCAGGAAGGATTAGGGACTCAGCTGAGCCTGAGCACAACTTTCCATCCTCAGAGTGACGGACAGGCCGAGCGCACTATCCAGACGCTTGAAGATATGTTGCGGGCCTGTGTTATTGATTTCAGAGGTAGCTGGGAGGATCACTTGCCATTGATTGAATTTTCTTATAATAACAGCTACCATTCCAGCATCCAGATGGCTCCGTACGAGGCTTTATATGGTAGGAAATGCAGGTCACCTATTGGCTGGTTTGATATTGGCGAGACAGAGTTAATTGGCCCAGATATGATCCAGCAGACCGTTGATAAGGTGAAACTTATCCGAGAGCGACTATTGGCAGCCCAGAGTCGACAGAAATCATACGCTGATAAACGGCGTCGTCCTTTGGAATTCCAGGTTGGTGATTGGGTATTTCTGAAGGTATCGCCTATGAAAGGCGTAATGCGGTTCGGCAGAAAGGGCAAACTTAGTCCGCGTTATATTGGGCCTTATCTGATTGTGCGAAAAATTGGAAATGTCGCCTATGAGTTAGATCTGCCATCTGATTTGGAAGCGGTACATCCGGTATTCCATGTGTCTATGCTCCGCAAATGCATTGGTGATCCCTCCAGAATATTTCCTGCGGAAGATATTCAGGTGACGGAGCAGTTATCTTATGAGGAGCAGCCCGTAGCTATTTTGGACCGCCAGGTAAGAAAGCTCCGGAACAAACATGTAGCCTCTGTTAAGGTGCTGTGGCGGAACGATAATAGGGAGGAAATGACCTGGGCGGCCGAAGAGGAGATGAAGAAGAAATACCCTCATTTGTTCCCTATGCCCTCTGGTAATCTCGAATCTTTGTTAAATTCTATTTCAATAACGAATGTGCTGTCTATAAACCGAAACTCCCCCGGAGCCTTTTCAAATCCTATAAGATTAATTTAACATTCTAGGACGAATGTTCTAAAGGGGGGGGGGGGGGGGGCGGATGTTATATCCCGTGTCTTCACACCTTTGGAAAAATTAGAAATAATCTTGACTTGTATGAAATAAAGTCATAATTGATTGCATTTAGCACATGAGTTATTTGTGAAAGAATATTAATGTGGAAGTGTCGAGGGAGACTAAGGGCAACTTTGGAATTTTGGAAATTAGTTTCGGGAATTACAAAATTTGATTCACAAGTCATTGGACTCAAAATGGGAAATGAAATGAGGCCCAAGAAGAGATGGGGTGGCCGGCCAACTATGGCCCAAACCCAAGGCCCAAATAAATTTTCCATGTGATAAATTAACTAAGGGGACCATAGTATACTTATTATATATCATCTTCATCCTTTAGAAGATTGAAGAAAGAACAAAAAAAAAACAAAGCAAAACAAGAGAAGAGGGTTTCGGGTTTGGTGTGGAAATTTCACCACCAAAATTCTTGCTCCTAAAAATTTTCTTTTGTGGTTTTCCTACTAAATTGAGTATCCTCTTTAACTTGGTGTAGTTGGTTTGGAGAAAGGAGGTCTTATTTCATCAAAGTGACCATACATTCAAGTGAAGAAGAGTGAGTAAAAAGGTAAGAATCTATCCCTTATTCTTGTGTTATGAAGTCTTGTTTGTGTTGTAGTATGTATAAATGTGTTGATTGTATGAAGGAATAGAAGTTTGCAAAGTGGGTGTATGGTATATATGTATGCCGTGTGTATGCTTGCATGATATGACAATGATGAATTGAAATTATGTTGTAATCTAATTGTGAATGTGATGGAATTCATATTGAGAATGAAAGTTGAATAAAATTGGATGAATTGGCAAAGAGAGTATTTGGCCGTGTGGTATGGATTTGTATGGAATGAAATGGATCAAGTTTGTGTAATGTGTTAGTTGTGTTATTATGATTCTTGCAATGTAAATGAAAGTAAAACGATATGAGTTTGCTTTGAAATGGAATGTAGAAACTTATGTCGCTTAAGTATGATTTTACGACATTATGAAAATGAAGTTATTAGGTTGCAAATTATGATGGGTGTTGATGAATTTGGAAGATGGAAACATGTTATGAATATGTATGCCAAAGATTAGAAGTTTCGGACGAGTTAGGATTTTGGCGGAAAGTTTGTATATTATGTATATCGTGTGTATAATTTGAGGAAACGATATCAAACGCTTCTAAACTATGTTGTGATGATCTAGTTTGATAATGAATGTGAAATCATTGAGATTAGTTGGAAAGTTAAGGTTAAAGTGAAGGTTATGTCATTGTATTGAAAAGATGGCTAACTAAGTTATATTGCGTTTATAGTGATTGTTGTTGTTGTTGATGTTTGTTGTTGGGTTGTGGTTGATGGTTTTGAACCGAGTTGAATTCTCGGGGGTGCTATATGTATAGGGGAGGTGCTGCCGAAATTTCGGTAGACATATATGAGTTAAGTTGAATTCGTGGCATCAATAACTCACAATTGGTAAATGTGACCATTTGCAGATTTTCGACGAAACGGGGAGTGAGCTTGGATAGGCGTGCAAAGGTCAAAAAGGTATGTAAAGCTACCCGATCCTTCTTTTGACATGCCTAAGGGTATTAGAATCAGATTCGGGCCTCGAAAGACTTTCTGCCCCTCGGAATCCGCAAGTGAAAATATCACTTTTTCTTTCAATAAGATTAAACTCTTTTGGTACGCTTTCTTGGAAATTATACAAACTTTCTCTAAACTACTTGGAAAGCTATAGAGCGTCGGTAGACCCTTTGTAGGCGACCCCATAAGTTTAAAATATGTAATTTGAGCCCACCGCCTTGCTTGTCCCGAGGTGGGCCCACTATTCCCGGTTTTGTCCTTATTGTACTTAAGTCCTATTTTCGAACGGTTTTTTGAAAGAAATGTTTTGACTACCATCCTCATTACCTGACAAACATGGTTTTAAATACTCCATTAAGTCTGATAAATTGTTTTGACACTCGAAACTCATTTACTATGATCCCTTCCGACTTCATTGGATCGGTTTGTCTTTGATATGCTTCATCGAGTCTATGGAAACATTTATGATATTTTAATTGCATTAGTCTCTCACTACTCCATTCGTGGATGCCCCAATGTTTCCCACACTGAGCCCGGGCCAGGATATGTTGTCAAGCGTGATCCTTTGCATTGTTCGCCGTGCCTCGATGTGAGGGGGCAGGTATACGCGTACATGGGTTTGTGGAGTATGCTGTGCCATGTACGTTTGTTCTGATATGATTTGCTATGGCCATTTGATATGACATATTATGATAAGGGGTTATGCCCCTTTTCTGATTCTTCTGTGTTGTGGCACCAGCGTCGGGAGGGTGGCCACGTTCTGTCTGCCGAGTCTCTTGGCAGGGGCCGGATTTGAAATGACATATGTTTCTGTACCCACTCTGCATGCTTGAAAATATATATCTGATACTTTGGATTTTCTATTTACTTTCTACACGTCCTGTACCAGTTATGAGTTTGTTTCTGTAATTCAGGCTTTACATATTCAGTACATATTTCGTACTGACCCCCTTTCCTCGGGGGCTGCGTTTTCATGCCGCACAGGTATCGACGACAGGTTTGCCGATCCGTCTGTCTAGGATATCTTTTCTGCCATTTGGAGCGCTCTTTTATTCAGAGCCATCTTTTGGTACAGTCTGTCACTTCTATATATGTACATTCTCGTTCATGGGTACGGCGGGGCCCTGTCCCGCTATATGATTCTGTTGGTCTGTTTAGAGGTCTGTAGACATGTTTGTGGGTTGGGGTCTTTCTGTACAGATGTGTGCTTATGTTGTGTTTGGGCGATCCCATTCGCCGCGGCGGCCAGTCCGCATATCTTTAACTGTTGCTTTGTTGGTTGCTTTGTTGGCCCTGTGTGGTCTTTGTTGGTATTTTCTGCGTGCAGGGTATATGGGATAGTCCGTAAAAAAAAAGAAACTCTGCCGAAATTTTTCTGGAAATTATCCAAATTTGAAATAAAGCCTTGTCAGCTTCTGCCATGTACTAGAATGCATTTGAATGCCCAAATCGGGCGCTAGTCACGGCCTACGGGGTTGGGTCGTGACACGAGCAACGGGGTGTCAGTACGGATAGTGTACTGAGTATGGAAGGTGTAAGAACAATCATGTATATATAAGAATCATGAATAAAATTTGAACTCATAAGCTGAAATAACTATCTGCATGTACTTGTATGGACTAGTTTCAACATGTATCTGCATAAATCTGTATAACTGACAATGCCTCTGTGGGTGCATAATATGCATGCTCTCAATGGTAATTATGCTCATATACATAAATGTAGGTCATAGTGCTGAGGAACATTCAACCCGATCCATATCCCATATAATACTATTGCCAAGGAACGTACGACCCGATCCATATATCATATAATAATAATGCTGAGGAGCGTACGGCCCGATCGATATATCATCATCAAGGTGCACCAGCTAATCAGGTGGTAATGCGCATATAATGCCTACCTATTTTCCATACCCCATATACATATAATACTTGCGTATATAACGCCTTCTGGTCACGGGTCAATATACATATATATGAATGAATATAATGCATGAATAACTGTATACATAAAACTGGACCCATGAACAGAAGGAACAATCATAAACGGGGTACATAAACCTCAAAGACTGAAGTACTCCTAATTCTTCTAAGAGTAGAGTAATATGGAAGCTTGCTTACTTATTTGTCGGTTCATATCGTAAGATCATGCCAAAAGAAGGAAATGATAGCCTTAACATACCTTGAAGTATACCCAATCGTCCAACTTCTACCTCTTGAACTTGTAAGTCTACAATCAAGATAATGTAGGCCTTAATCAGACTATTTACCTCGCTTACTAATCATTTTTAAATACATATACAGTTTAGTGAAGTGTAGACAATAATTTCCTTATAAGCTTATAACCCTTCGACTTCCCATTCAATCCAACATCAACCACAACAACAATAACAACACTTATATATAAATATATACTCAAATTCATCCCCAATCATCTCTTAAAACAACCTTAAACCACTACCTTAACCTTCATCAACTTCCCACTTCCACAAATACCCTCTCTTTGCTTAAAACCACTAAAACTCTAGGTAATCAACTTAAATACAAGGGTAGAAATTATTTACACACCTTGGAGGTCTAAGATTCCAAGAATCACTTCAACTCCAACTTCCTAAGCTTCACAACCTTGAAGAAACCCTAGAAGCAACCTTCTTCTTGACAAACACGGGTTAACGGGGCTCCGATCTTACCAAATCTCCACTAATAATGATGGAAAATTTTGGGGGGAAAATATTAGGGTTTCTCCGATTTGGAATGGAGAAAAAAAGAGAAATAAGGTCATGAACCACATATTTATACTTGGAATTAAAAGGCTCCAGTGGTGCGGTTTGACGGACGGGTTAATGACCCATCGACATGCCCGTCGACCTACTCTTGCAGATTTCCAAGCTACGGAACCCTATCGAAGACGTACAACGATGGTCCATCGACCATGTCGACGGCCCATCGACGGTGACTGGTGTCTGCAGATTTCTCAAATTCAGCTCAAATCGCCTGGATTCGATTCGTTTAACTTCTAACCCTGTAAATCACTCGGGATACCTGCTAGTACCTTTGTACATGGGGTAAGACACTTTCTATCTCTAAAACTCAGACACAAGCCTCAATTCCATGGGCATACCCGACTATGAAACCATAGGTTCCACGACGATGAGAACGAGAGGCGTAACACCTTGTCATTGTTATAGTTTAGCGTTGGTCAACGATGCTGCTAGGTACACGTGTGTCATGAAGCAACCAGAGGGCCACAACGGGCACCCGGAGCTAACCTACCGAGCACTACAGCACTTACATACATCTCATATCCATACATGATTAAGCCATAATGCTAACTCATAAATATCATAAACTGTACGGGAAACAAACCCAAAAGATAATATACATATATACGTCATCAAGCTGGTCTCAAGTACTCGAGCCGACAAGGCTACCAAAACAATGATACGACACAAGAGGGACCGAGATGGTCACAGAACAACTAACTGTACGCATCTATCTATGAGCCTCTACTAGAGTGTGTAACATAAAAGGATGGGACAGAACCCCGCCGTACCCATCTGTACACAAAAAGGATCTTACCAACTGGACTGCAGCTCTCGAACAAGTGGAGCGCTCCTGTACAACTGCTGACAAGACAGCCTATGAGTCTGAACCATCTCCCTGTCTACCTACAGGCATGAACACAACGTCCATAAGCAAAAGGATGTCACGACCCAACCGGAGGGCCATAACGGGCATCCGGAGCTAACCTACCGAGCACCACAACACGTACATACATCTCGTATCTATACCTGAGTGAGCCATCATGCTAACTCATAAATATCATAAACTGTATGGGAAACAAACCCAAAAGATAATATACATATATACGTCATCTAGCTGGTCTTAAGTACTCAAGCTGACAAGGCTACCAAAACAATGATGCAACACAAGAGGGACCGAGATACTCACAGAACAACTAACTGCACGTATCTGTCTACGAGCCTCTACTAGAGTGTGTAACATAAAAGGATGGGACAGGACCCCGCTGTACTCATCTGTACACAAAAACGATCATACCAACTGGACTGCAGCTCTAGAACAAGTGGAGTGCTCCTGTACAACCGCTGAGAAGGTAGCCTATGAGTCTGAACCATCTCCCTGTCTACCTGCGGGCATGAACACAGCATCAGTATGAACAATGTACCGAGTATGAAAGGCATGAGTAACAACATAACGAAAGTATGAAGATAACATAAGATAAAAGAGATCAACCTGTACTTTTGCATTCCTCTTAAGGCGGATGTCATCCAAGCTTAGCTTTTAAAAAAAAAACATTGTCATACATACACATATAATATAAGTGTTAGTGTTGTGAAATGTGCAACCCGATCCATATATAATGTTAATGTTGTGGAACGTGCAACCCGATACATATATCATGTTAGTGTTGCGAAACGTGCAACCCGATCCATATATCATATCATCCCGCGTCCGGGGTAACATCATAATCTGCCCACTGCAGTGGTGTGCACATCTACGTGCTTGCTCGGGTGACTATAGTGCGGCGAGGTGTGAGAAAATACATACATATATATAAAGCATGCATGAGAGCCCAAATAAAAGCTATGACTCTATCCGAGTGACGTAATGTCAGTAAACCTCCGATTATCATTATGGAACTATCATCATGAACACATCTCACCTTGAAAGAACAAAAATAATAAGATGAGATCAACATCAAAGAATAGATCAACAACCATAATATGAAATCAATAGTCATAAGATAAGATCAATAATCATGGGACAATTAACAACAATATCATGAGAGTCTCAAGAACCATAAGCTTTTAGCATTTCTACAAAAATAAGGACATTATGGATATCAAGTGAATGGGTTTGTATCAAAAAGATAATGTCGTAAGAAAGAAAGGGACAACCTTAACATACCTTGTCGTATCCTTAACTTACTTAACGCCTATCCTCCCGAACATGTAAATCTACATTGAAGATGATTCGAACTAAGGGTAAGCCATTGAAATGCTTATATGCTCAAACTAAATTAATAAATGAGCTAACGAAAATTGGGCAACATTTCCCTTTATATCTTTTATTTCCTCCAATCTTCAAAAAAACTCCCAAAATCACAATAATACATCAACAATTCCATAATCACAAGATTACATTCAAATTATACTCAATTAAATCCCAAAATTTCTTTCATAATCAATCCATAACAACTACTTCAACACAACCCCTTATACACTTGTATACGACTTCTTTAACATCATTATTATTCCTCATAATAAGATTATGCTCAAAACATGCTAATAATTATAGCTCAAGTTAATTCACAACTTAAAATATCATCAATTTCATAGTTGAACTTTTCCTTCAATTTCTTCTCCTCAAATCTTAATATAATTACCAAATAAACTCATAAGCATGAAACTAAGATGAAATCTTACCTCCAAATTCAAGAACAATTCAATTCCAAGGTTATTCCACCTTACAAACACTCACCCAATCATCTCCAAGAAGAGGAGACAAGGGTAAAGCTCACTTGGAAACCCTAAACACTTTAATCTTCACCTTGAGCTTTGATTTAGGCTTAGAAATATGTTTGAAGGTGTTTGGACAGGTTTCTAGGACGGGGTTATATCTAAAATGATTAAAATGAAGAGGGATCATTATACTTAAATTATGGAAATTTCCACCGACCTTTTATTATAAGGTTCTTATAACATTATATGGTTCGTATAACTTGGTCATATAATATTATACGGGCCGTAACTTTGGCGTCGAATCTCAAATTTGCAATCTGTCAGTTGCATTGGAAAGAAGACTTTTGTGTTTACATAGGTTATGCATTCTGTAACTCCTCATATGCTAAGAGATACGCCTCTCTCAAGTTGGACTAAAACTCCTGTCAAATTTCTTCCAAGTTTTCCTGAAATTTCGACAAACTTAATTTTTTCGATTCGCTTGATCCCGGAACCTTTAGATACTTTCTTAACACTTGTTAAAAGTATTCCTTAACTTAGAAAGGTTCTGTGGCCTCTCTGACTTACGCTAGTTTACCTCACAATCAACACAAAAATTTGCGAGGGGTAACATCATATATATATAAACGGTCCATATCCTTGGCCGTACAACATTATACGACCAACATCCTGGCCGTATAAAATTATATTGTCCGTATAGTTGGCCGTATAATACCACCTCCAGTACTGCCTTCTCTGGAAATTTTTAAAATCCTTAATACGGTCCATATCTCAAAATACGGACCATATCTCACTTATACGACCCATATACCATATTTTCCAAAAACAATTTTTGATGAACCTTCCCACTTCGATTCACTTATTCTCCAATTCTTCCGTAACTCACCAAACATGAATTTAAGCACTTATAAACACAAGTTAAGCATATCTAACCTCATATATCCTTGAAACAAATCCTGGTGTCCAAAACTAAGACACCAACGTTCTACAAATCTCAATGCACAAAACTACAATATGTAACATTCCTCTCCCGTTAGAAACATTCATCCTTGAATGTTAACTTCCCGAAATTCTACCAAAATTGTGGCGGAGTCTCTTCTGTAACTGTACCACTACCAACATGCCACACAACAACACAAGCTATACAATGCCACACAGGGCTACAACAAGTAGTAACAAAAATGGCCCCACACGACTAATAACAGTAACTAGCAACATATATGTACCTGAAGGTTGCGATGTTTCAGTCTGGGTCCCCTCTTTGCAAAGCACGCGCGGATGTCGGAATCTCCTTTCTTCCTCAACTTCTCAAATCATTTCAATTATAATCACATTCTTTCATATTACTTTTAACGAGGCTACCCCTTTGGTTCTCAAACTCCGAATCTGGAACTTGGTAATCTGATAGAGTAGAGAGCTTCTCGAGCGATAACTTTTCAGAAATCTGAAAATTATCAACTAACACAATTATGGAAGAACTTTCAACACATTTACAAGGCATGGATATATGAAAGACTGGACGTACAGTTTCCTAATCTGAATTTTGCTCATCCTGAGTATAATCTCATGAAGTCTAAAGTATTAGGGGTAACTTGTCTTCCTTATCAAATTTCGCAAATCTCTTTAGAATGAAGTTCCAACTATCAAACCATTTGATACTCTTCCGTTCATATAGGGTTTCATACAGGTCATCTGAATATTGGAATGGTGACTAGAACACACTAACTGGTCATCCAAACTTCCTTAAAGATCTAGCATACCTGTTCAATATATATACCGAGATGTCTAAAAAGCGCTCTACTTATCCACTTATCTTAAGGTGGAAGACAATACTGGGGTAATCTATGTTTTCCAGGTTTCTCTGAATGTACTGATCCTCAAGCGCTAGTAGAGAATTGGATATCTTAATCGGATAATAAAAGATGCTAAGTAATCAAATAATTCCACATATAGCTCCCATAATTTCTTATAGTTATAAAATCCATACTGAGTATTCCTTCATTTCTCAACGACATATCCATATGTTTCCTCGGTCTTTCAGGCTTCTGTTTGTTTATTAGCGGACTATGAACTCTGTAATATCCTCTTTTTATCGATCCAACAAGGTCATGATGCATCTTTGTTGCCTCTGAATGGATCATCTGCCTTTGCTACACTTAATATAGAGTCGGTTTTGATATCTTAGAAATCCACCTTACTGAGATTCTTTTTCCTAAATACCCTTTCAAGCTTTGGTTTATGAGACATACCATATTTAGGATACTATATCTTTACTCAAGTTTTTCGAATTATATCCATTGTTTTCCATTACTATCCTCGACTACGCTACGCTTCACCAGTTGAAATTTTATAGTGATCTTGACAAACTTCTCATATACTTATATCATCTCTGTTCTATATATTTCTATACCCTTCTTCTACTTTCCAAAGTGAACGTATCCATTTTGGTGCTAGATCCATCCTTAGTCATCTTAATGCAATGAAGTTGTCTTACACAAACTTACTTCCCATTATCCTCTTCACTACGGCAAATAGCCTTTTGTTCCTCATTCAAGCCCATCTTATTTCATTTACTTATAACGTGACTTTAATTACTTTACGTTATGAATTTTTCTATACCTGAAATTTTCGTATCATCTAGAAACTTTTGCTTCCACGTTATCATACCCAATCCTTTTTTGTTTCTTCCTTACTGGGCCTTTCATAACATCTTTGTCTAGTAACTTCAAGTAGAACCTTCCTTGGAGTCCTATCTTCCAACCTTATCCTTTTGAGGTGGTTCCCGATTCCTTTTTGTTGCTATCCTTCCATTTTCTGAAAAAGAATACTCCATATCCAATACTTGTTGTCTCATCTTTCCCCCTTAGGGTGTTAGACCACTATTCTATACTTAACATCTCATTTAAATCTCCTTTTTATTGCAAGTACTTACTTCCAGTAATTTCTGCGACTAATCTTACCTGTAATTGTCCATTCGGTCACACATTCTCATAGACCAACTGGCCTTGGATGGGTCCAATCTTTCATCAAAAATATCTTCCTAATTTCCTTACCGTTCTTTTAAAATCACTTGTTTCCTATTTTTCGCTTTTCCCATTTCATCACCTTAATGGTGTTTAGCACATATTCTATTCTCAAAATCTATCTTGATTGTTAATATTCCTCCTTTCCTTTGCTACATAAACACTCGATATTTAGACAAACCTCTTTTAGACTACAAATTCATCTCATTAATGAAGGGCACATCTTATATCAACTCGCGACTTCAAACTCATTCATCTTCCATTATAGAATTTAATTCCTTCAAAGCATCATTCACGTCCTTCGTTATCTATTCAGCCTTGTTTTACTAACTCAATAATTCCTGCGGTACGAGAACTTCTGGAGAAAAATTATTCCATACCTTGGTCCTACCTTTGTCTTGTACATTCCTGTGAATCAACTTATGTTTCATATATTCGTATACTCATATCTCTATACAACATCCTTGCCAATATACTTTATACGATAAGAAGGCCCTCGTCAATATCTAGCTCATTTAGTAACGTACATCGTTCTTTTACCTCTTCTAACCAATGATATCTTTTATTTCACATTCAAATAATAACTATCCTTGGCGAATCTTGCATTCCGTATCCTATCCCCTTGACACATTAAGCATCATCATCCTTATAACTGATACTCTTTCGGTTTCCATAATTCCTGCTTAACCCCTTTCTACTCATAAATTATTGGCATATTCATACCCAAGGGTTATATTTAAACACATACATATCCTTTCAACGCGTTACCTCAAGGGAAAGTTACAACTCCTATCTAGTCATATCGATGTCCCATTAATGAAACACTTCTAAGGTTTCTAACCACTTACAGTATAACCACATTCATTTGCTTTCGCCCAACTGAAAATCCAATCAAACTTCTCTTCTTTTTAAGTCTCCTCTGTAATTCTCCAAAAGTTATCTTAACAGAACTAGATATAATATATCAACACCATCCTCAAGGATGTATAAACATTATTACAACATTAATTATACCTGGCTTCACCACTCATCCCCTCACACTGTACTATCTCCTCTTACTTACAAGTCATTCATATCTTACTGATTCCTCTTAACCACCATTATTCGAGATTCTGTAGATTTAATTTCTTTATCAAACCATGTTCCCCACATATACCTTTTCTGTTTTACTATACCATTGCCTTATTACTACAACATATCTTCTTCCACCGTTCTATCAACACATTAACAATTTAAACCCATCGTCTAACCACAGATTTCACTTAAGGTTCCTCTTTAATATTGCTCTTTCTCCTTTCTTTAATATAATCATTGGGGCTCTATGACTTACCGTTGTTGCATAACATATAACATATCAAAATCATACTTGCTTAATTTTAACACCTTACTTGGGTCCTCCTCTAAAGAGTAACTTATTCTTCCCCTGTCATCATTATAATTTTCAAATCACCCGTAGTCCTTTTTGAAGGAGTCGTCGCCAAACAGCAAAACAACAGAGGTCAGGGTTGAAGATTTACACCCTATGACTCAACTCTATACATACAACAGAGGTCATTCTAAATCTCCTGTAGCCTCCTGTTTATAAGTGTGGCGCGCTTCACACCCATAAACAAGACTCTACTGGATGCGGCTCGTAGACAAACCGTAGGACGAACTGCTCTGATACCACTTTTGTCACGACCCAACCGAAGGGCCAAGACGGGTACCCAGAGCTAACCTACCGAGCACCACAACACGTACATACATCACATATCCATATCTTTTTTGGGCCATCATGATAACTCATAAATATCATAAATTGTATGGGAAACAAACCCAAAAGAAAATATACATATATACGTAATGAAGCTAGTCTCAAGTACTCGAGCTGACAAGGCAACCAAAACAATGATAAAATACAAGAGGGACCGAGAAGGTCACAGAACAACTAACTGCACGCATCTGTCTGCGAGCCTCTACTCGAGTTCGTAACATAAAAGGATGGGATAGGACCCCACCGTACCTGTCTCTCTGTCTACCTGCGGGCTTGAACGCATCGTCCACAAGTAAAAGGACGTCAGTACAAATAATGTACCGAGTATGTAAGACATGAGTAACAACATAATGAAAGTATCAAGATAACATAAGATAAAAAAGATCAACCTGTATGTGACACCTCGAATTTTTTTTCCGTGAGCATACAATGAATAGACCAACGAAGAGTATGAGTGTACGATGTTTTACTAAGAAGGGAATGACTACCCTTGAGTTTTGAAAACGCGAAGGTTGAAGATTTGCATTGCGACCCAGTGGTCGTAAAACACAATACGGCCCGTAAAGTGATTTACGGACCGTAAAGTGCCATCATCTTCCAACTATCAAAACTTCAACTTTCTGTCAAATGTAGAAATGGTTAAATACGACTCAGAATAGGGACCGTGAATCGAAATACGGACCGTAAATCAAAATACGGCCCGTAAACTGTGACCGTAAACCACTATGGCCTACAGCAAACCTTTCTGTTTCTGACATGCTTAAATACGGTCATGGCGGACGAACCGTAAACTAGAATACGGCCCATAAAATGGGTTTACGGCCACTGTGCATCCCGACTACTCTTCACAATTTTTTTTAAGTTAAGTATAAGGGACCCCAAGCTCATTTTATTTCATTTCTCATCTTCACAATTCAAGAACTCTCTAGAATACTCCAAAACACTTCATCCACAAGAATTCAAGAGAATCAAGGGAAAATCAAGATCAACAATGCCAAATTCATGAAAACAAGGGTGTGAAACCTAGCTCAAGTTCATCTTCCTCAAAGAAACCTAAAAGAGGTGAAGTAGGGTTTTGGTGCTAGAGTAGAAACTCCACTCAAGGCTTGTTCCACTACCATCCAAGGTAAGTTTCATGACCATTTCATATTGCTTAAGGTATTCGAAGGTTAAGATACCCGAATTGTAGAAAAGCATAGTAAATGGGTCATAAATGAGTGAATAGTGCCATGAGTGAATGGTAGTTGAATTGAATCATGAATGTTAGTGTGTTGTGAGTATGAATGCGTTTTAAACGACATGTAGACCAGGAGATAAAGTGTGATACATGAGAAAATTCGATAGCGGACCCAAAACCATAAATGTGGGAAATGAAAAGAAATGGTGGATCATGGTCATTGTATATGAATGATGATTGTTGATTGCTATATTGTAATTATTGCTGTGGGTGTTGGGAGTTGATATGGAATATGGGAAAAATAGTATAAACAAAGGAAGTGCTGCCCAATTGTCTCTAGGAATAGTAGTGCGTTCTTATAGTTGATTAACTAACGTTAGTACGAATCCTCTTTTGAAGGTAGAGACGTGACATTAAAGGAGAATAAGCGAACGCTAGATTGCTTAAACGAGAAAGGTATGTGAGGCTTAACTCTTCTTTCAAAAGGCATGAATCCTTCAAGTTTTCCATAATCCTTCTATAAGATGAAACTTATGAGTCCTTCTATATATCGAATCACCTATAAGCATGATAATAATGACAATGAGCTAGAGTATAGAGATTCAAGAAATTGTGGCACGATGTTCCTACAATGCTAATGATGTTATTATTGTTAACACTCGCACTATGCTTTATTTCCTTCAAGGCAAGGCATGATACTCATGAAATGTCCATAATACACTCGGGGGTTCACGACCTTACGTCACCCCGACATAGTGTGGTTGCCTTAAAGCCAAATGTATGCTCCTAACGCTAATGTATGCTATGACAATAAGATGATAAATAATGCTAACTTGTAATACGACTATGGGATGCATGGAATACAAAGAAATGATAACATGATGCTATGGTATGAGATGTGTAATAGTGATGTGTTATGATTGATTTTGTGATGATATGATTCCACCGCACCTATAAGGCCAGGCATGTCACCGCTAATGCGGGCTGCGTATGATTCCACCGCGCATATATGGCCGGGCATGACACCGCTAACGTGGGCAGCGTATGATTCCACCGCGCCTATATGGCCGGGCATGTCAGCGCTAATGCGGGCTGCTATGTTTACACCGAGCCCAGAGGGCCGGGTATGATTACCACTAGTGGGCGGCATATGAGGGTTACCCGGACGCGGGTAACAATGTGGACTATGATGTGAGGATGTATGTGATGACGTATATGACGCATATGATGATGTATGTGATGATGTATGGGAGGTGATAGCATGTATACTATGATTATATAAAATGCAATATATGTAGAGGGTATGTTGTCCATGATATACACTCAGGTTGTATCCTTCTCTCATGATTCCTGATCCTCTATTATGTTTGTTTATTTCATTCCTGCCTTACATACTCAGTACAATATTCGTACTGACATCCGTTTTCTTTGGACGCTGTGTTCATGCCCACAGGTAGACAGGGAGGAGATCTTGCTCCAGATTCTTAGAGGTTGTTAGCTGACTGAAAGCACTCCATTGTCCTGGAGGTTCCTATGATGATTCTTTTGTGTACAATTGTAGATGTCATATCATAGAGGCTCGTAGATACTCAATGTGGGTCATGTGGTCTCACGGCGTGGTCATTGTGAAAATATATACATATATATTATTTTGTTTGCCTAAGGGCTCATGTGTATAAAAACATTATGTTTCTAAAGGAAAACGGGTTTTCTTATAAATCGAGCATGAATTTGATAAATGATTGTTAAATAATCCTAAGGAGTACTAATACGAGCGGTGCTCGGCGGTTATCCCGAGTACCCGTCGCGGCCCCTAGCCAGGTCATGACAAAAGTGGTATCAGAGCAGTTCGGTCCTAGGAAGAGTCTACGAGACGTGTCTAGTAGAGTCTTGTTTATGGTGTGTAGCGCGCCACATCAATAAACAAGAGGCTACAGGGCATTTAGGAAAAATGACCATCTTTCTTCTTACGAAATCGTGCGATAGAGCCATGTATGAGATTTTATCGTCCCAAATAATGCGTTATGATTTCAGAATGCCGCCAAAGGGGAAAGCCACAGCCGCCCAGAAGGGCAAGACTACGACAAAGAGGAGGGTAGAAAGAGAGCCTCCAATGAATATTGAAGAGGGTGAATCACACAATGAGGCCTTCTCTAATACTTCTTCTACCCCGCCTAATGTGGAAGAGCAAGGAGGAGCCCTAGCTCAAATTCCTCCGCCGGCTGCTTCGGGTCAACAGATGACCGAGGCCATCTAGTTATTGACACAATTGGTTGCTGCACAAGCACAACGACAGAATGTGGGTTCAAGCGATCGGGTAGCAAGCACAAAGGCCCATGATTTTATGAGTCTAAATCCTCCGGAGTTCTTCAGGTCAAATCCGGAGGAAGACCCACAGTGTTTGATTGATGAAATGTTGAGGACATTGACGATCATCCATGCCTCCGAAACTGAATCCGTGGATTTGGCATCCTATAGACTCCGGGATGTGTCGGTGTTATGGTACAACAACTGGGTATTATCAAGAGGACATAATGCGCCTCCTACGGTTTGGCAAGAGTTTGTAGATGCTTTTACTCGTCACTACTTGCCACCCGAGGTCCGCCGAGCTAGAGCGGATAGATTTCTGAATTTGAGGCAAGGAAACATGAGTGCCCGGGAGTATAGCATGCGATTCAATTCTTTGGCTAGATATGCTCCTACTATGGTGGCCGACATGGGAGATCGGGTACATAGATTTGTGAGTGGTTTGGGGCCACATTTATTCAGAGATTGTCTGACGGCTTCCCTGCAAGACGGGATGGACATTTCCCGGATACAGGCCCATGCTCAGAATTTGGAGGGGCGACAACAACAACAAAGGGGTGATCACGACAGTGATAGAAGACAAAGTAAAAGGGCTAGATCTATGGGCACAGTTAGTGATTATAGAAGGGGATCGAGGCAGACTTATTCCCGACATTCAAGCCAGTCAGCGACTAGCGCACCTCCCAGATTTCCAGATAGAAGACTTGACCACTCCTTTCCAGGAGATAACTTTCACGGAAAAGGCTACAGACGATCCGAGAGAGGGAGCAAATTACTTTATTGAGACAAACTCATCTGAGGTTATGTCTTCTATTGAGACCTATCTGAGATGATGTCTTTTGTCGAGATAGATCTGTCTGAGATGCGGCATGATTCGCCATGATGGGAGATTCTGACCCCGGTGGTATTAGAGGAGCCAGGACAAGGAAGTGCTCCAGTATCACCAGTCCTTTATGGACCCAGTTGAGCTAGAGGTAAGGGGCGCAGCGCAACTGTTAACTAGATCGGTCGATCCTCGAACACTGTATTGTAATACAGCACCAGAGGGTGTAGGGGCTTCTGAGGAATTAAGAAGTACATGATCTCAGGAGTCAGTTAACCAGGACTCGCCAGCATCTACGGAACAAAAACCAGATGAGGATCGTGGTCAGACTATGAGAGTCAAAATGGTGGGTACCTTCGTAGGATTCTTGGCCGGTGATAGATAGCAAGTAGAAGGACAATAGGTTGGAGGACTTCTGCAGCCTATGTTAGATTGATTTTTTCCAGATCAGGGCTCCAGGTTAGGGCCATGGCAAGATTCACATGCATCGGGATCACAGGATTAGGGTGACTTATGATGGAAGGTATATTTACCGTCTCGATAAAGTATTTACATGAGTGTGATATTGAAATATCATATGTTACATTATAAAGGTCGCTTTTAAAGAATTTTAGATGAGGCCCAAAAGAGGGAAAAGAGTAAATCTAGAAAGAGAAACTTATGTGGCATTCTCGATCGGATAATAGTAAAAGACCACGTTTATGTTTGGATTGGTTAGCAACCTTAGAGATGCTTGATTATAAGGCGATGGTGTGACTAGATGGAATTTATATTTCTTTATATGGAAGGCATAGGAAGGATACGTATATGTTTTTGTATAATACTTCAGTTGCATTTATACGAATGGTCTACTAACAAAAAAGGTAAAACACAAAAGTTGGAATAGGACAGGAGTGTGAATTATAAGGATTGCGATGCTTAATGTCCATGACAATACAATATGAAATTTCAAGATCCGTACAAAGATATTTTTATTGTTTGGGCGTCAATGGGATCATTAATGGTTAGAAAAGGTGGAAGGACGGTGTATGTTACTCAAAAAGTTATATATTGACTAAAGCTTTCTTACCCATAGTTCAATACCGGCAAATATGTCATGAAGTTACATAAGTATATGGATATTAAGATCATAAACTGTCATAGAGGAACGTATAAGGTGAAAGGTAGGACTGAGATGCGGAAAAACATCCTCTAGAAAGTTTTACGACTATAGGATCATCATGTAAGTAACGCAAATGATTAATTGAATGAGTTAATGAATAGAAGAAAGAAAGTGATTAATTGAAAGAGGATCGAGGGAGATTCATAAAGGTCTCTTTGACGGAAGGCTAAGCCTGTGGGTATGCCGTAAGGATATATAATCCTCTATGTACATGTACATCTCGATAAATTGTCTCAGAAGATGAAAGGTTACACTTAGATCAATCATGAGAGGCCAAGAACATGGACCTACGGAAAATAGAAAGACGAGTAAGTTTTAAACATAAGTATTGGGTCACTTCCCTAAGGGGGGAAGATAAGATGATAAAGTGTCAGGTCAGGATTGTACCTTGTTTAACGACAAAAAGATAGAAAGATTGTGATAGAAGGAGATTAGCAACCACGTTAGAGCGTAATGCATAAAGATAATGATAAGGAAAAGGGGCGAAATGACGACAGACACAGTCAGACACTTTATATATGGGAATGTTAAATGGAATGATGAGCAAAAGTTGGGAGGTATAGCTCCATTGGAAAAATCCGCTTGAGATTAAAAGGTGAAGGCACAATGATAGGTAAACTAATGAAGAAATAGAGAAGGACTAAGCACGATAGCACTCAGAGTAAAAGGTGGATTATGATAATATCTGGATTGTATAGTTAGTCTGAATTAGTTGTACCGATACAAGGTCACAATATCGAGGAATGGTCGGAATGGGAGCAATAACAGAGGGTAGTATAACTGTAAACCATTCGAGTTAATGAATACCAACGTCGACTTTGACAGTAAGACGTGAATGTGATGAAATGAGATGGACAGAATGAGAAAGAGGTGAAATAAAGGTAAGTCAGTATTATATATGGGTAGTGGAGTCAATGTGTAGCCCGAGAAGAAAGAATTGATGAAGAAAATTCATCAACTGGCTAGCCAGTCGATAGATTCGGATGATTGAGGCGTTGTGGTTAAAATTATTGCCGGATCATCTCTTATAGCGGAAGCGAAAGAGCAGCAGTCTGAGGACCCCATTTTCGGGAGATTCGGAGAAGGCATCCAGAAGAGGAGCATCTCAGCCTTCGAACTTGATGATCAAGGGGTCTTGAGATATCAGGGCTGATTGTGTAATGGAATAATTACGATAAAATATGATACTATGTATGATAACACAGAGGATAAAGCCAATAGACAATGTTCAGAACTTCATGTACAAGGAATCCAGAATGTAAAGGAATTGGGGTTGAATTCCGAGCGAAATGAAATAAGAGAAATAGATGGCTATTAACAGTAAAGTCAAGGATGAAAACAAGTTACTTCGCATAAGATGGCTTGGTTAATGTAAGTTAAATTCGGATGGAGCTAATGTATATTCATTCATGAAGCCACAAGCAATTAACAAGCAAGCAGCCAAATTTTGTAAAAAGGTCGTTGGAGAAGGCAGGACTTTGTATTGCAAAATAGTATGAATACATAAAGATCAAAATAAGTAGATGTATAACTGCAATGGTCAAAATACAATTGGGCGGAAGCGATAACAGCTAAAGCATAGTATATGACGAGAAAGATAGGGAACAAGGACATAGTGGCCCAGAATACAACTGAGTTACTTCTAGAGCTAAGAAGGCAAGGATATTGACTAGAAGGTCTCGTCTAACCTAAAGAAGTAGGTTGTAATGGGATTGAAGTTACTAGAAGGGTAATAGACATTAGGACGAAGGCGTGTTTCAAAGAGATGATATAAGAATAAAACTGAGGTCCATTGTCCACTCCATTTCGGAACATCAAAGATATACCATGATGACATCGACTTTGACAAGATGACTTGGAGAAAGGAGTTATAAAATGTCAAGATTGTAGTGGGCTGAAACATAATATAATGATTACGATATAAGAGCAGGGATCGATTGTTATGAATGTGGCAAGTCTGATTCTACCGCGGTGGTCATAAATATCTTGACAAGAACCGCTTACGTCACTGGATAAGTTACCAAAGGTTATACGAAACGATAAGATGCATAAAGCAGTCCGAATATATAATATATTGCCTTAGTTATAACTACTAAAAGTGTTCAGTTATGGAAACTTAGGTAGGCCATCCTCTTGAGAAAACATGGATGCAACAAGTTACTTATGTGGCAGCCTTTCAGAGGGATGGTTAAGTGAGATGTGCATGGCAGATGATCAGTGAGAATCCCAGACCTCATGAGGTCATAAGAAGGATCTCTTCAATCAAGTTAGAACCATCTTATTATCTACACATGTGAAACACTATGAGGATTATGGGATAGCATTATAAATGTGATACGAAAAGGAATGCAGGTTCATCATCCGATAGCTTAAAGGGATGAAATTGTTCTACCGAACGGATTGTGAGTTTAAAGCTAATGAATTCATGAAGGAGTTAGAATGTGAAAGCAAGGTATTCTTAATAATCTTACGCGTGAAGGACTCAGTGATATATCAAGACAAGAGGATTAGGGTATATAAGTCCACGCCAAACTGTAAGAGCCTAAATGAAAACCACCTCGGTAGTAGGATACGTTTATACAACAATGTTTCAATATTGAAAGAATGAGTTGAATTATATGCAAGTAATATAAATATTGATCGTACGAGCAATTTCAGTGGCTATACATAAATCTACAAATCCATGATGCTATGGAAATGTTTTATGTTACCGAGGATACGAAGGAGACTATATGAAAAACAAACGAGAAATGAGGGGTCAAATGTTCAAGTAAAATTGTAGCATTAATGTGTGAAAGAAACGGTATGATAGCATGATCTATCCAAGCGTAATAAGTTAAAGGTCTCAAGAATTTCAAGGATCAGAAGTTACCCCGATATGTCCCAATATTCGAGGACGAATGTTCCTAAGGGGAGAAGGATGTTACACCTCATAAATTTTCGCATCGTTTGTGTCATAAGTAAACTAACATAAGCTAAAAGATGCCATAGAACTCCTATGGGGTTAAGAAAGACCTTTAACAAATGTTAAGCATGTACCATAATGTTTTGGGGTTAAACGAATCGAAGGTGTTATAAACCGTACTTTTGGGGTTAAACTATGAGTGCTTAATATTCTAAGGAGGTCATGTTTTAATATACTTGAATCATATAGTTTTCGTATTTTAATATTTGAAGTCAAGAATGTTTTAAAATAAAAGTGGGCGAAAGTTATCGCAAGTTACGTTCACAATTTTGCGGAAATTTGGGTCTAATGTCACTGAGCTTTTCTCCCAATATACTTTGAGTAACGGGGTCATCCACCCACCAAATTGAATTTCTAAAAGTCTAATTTCCAACGCGTTAAACCTTTAATCGACAAAACATCAGAGTAGGGAGATATTCGCATTTTCGCACAATGCGTAGTCAGCTCCTTTGGGACCTACTTGAGGCGGTGAAAATATTCAGATATATATATCAAACGCCTATAGCTTGTTTTCATTCATATTTTTCACTATTTACAGACCCAAAATACTCCCAAATCCTCCCCTAAGGTTCTCCTATCAAGTAGATCAAGATTTACGGGTTTATAACGCGGTTCTAGCTTCGGAAAGTTCATAGAATCCAAGTGCTCTTCCTCTCTCTTCTTGTCGATGTTTTGGAAGTTGTTCCAGTGGGATTCAAGGGATTTTTTGGGTTGTTTGAGGTAATAATCTCTCTCTACTTCATGTGTTGGGATTAGTAGATGTGATGGTTAGCTTATTTGGTTAAAAATCCACAAGTAAAAGCCTGAAAATCGCAGTTATGTTGGTCATCGAATGTGGGACTATTTTGAGGGTTGTTGTAAGCTAAGTGAAGCTTGTATTTCGACTTTAATATACTGTAGGAGGTAAGTATATTTTTTTCTTAATTTTACTTGAGTTTATCTTGATGTTGGTTAAGTTAAATGGATTGATTAAACAAGGACTAGTGAATAAAGTTACTAATTAAGAATAGTTGGATTTGTGGATTGTTTACTTGTTATAAATATATGGTATAAGGCTTGAATCATTGATGAATAACTTCATTATCATATTAAGGATATTTTTTAGTTAAAGTAAGAAGTCTATAAGGGGTGATATGGGGTATACGGGTTCCAATCCGAGCTTGCTGCTCGTCGTGAAATAGTTATGATTTGTTGCTACTATATGATATCTTGTTGTTGATGTTTATGCTTGCTGGATTTCCCTGGTTGTTGTTGTTATTGGTAAATGGTATTGGAGTAAGCCCTTGTTTCACGGGAGATGCTGCTCGAATTTACGTAAACGTGTTGCTAGTCTAAGTTACGGACTTAGCCTTTACTTAGTATTGATCATGGACCCCTTTATGTTATTGTAGGTTGAGATTGAGTTGTTGGAGAATCGTTTGAGGGGTATTGACGACTCAGAGGGATTAAGGTATGTTAAGGCTATTCCTTTCACTTGACATGATCAGAATGAAACGAGCATAATGAACGATCTTCATAACGATTCTATTCTTAGAAATGTTAGAGGCTCAAGTTTCTTATCTCTATGTTATGATATTTATTGATGTCTTATCCTTGTTGATTCTTGGAAGCATGTATGTTGATGATGTTAGTTCCATAATGGTAATCAGAGGTGCAATAACCTTAGCATGAATAACCGCGGCCAATTCAAGATCATGGGTCGGATAGTTCTTTCCATATTTCCGGAACTGCCTTGAAGCATAGGCAATGACTTTATCGTGTTGCATCAACACACAACCTAACCCAACACCAGAGGTATCACAATACACAACATAACCATCTAGTCCTTATGGAAATGTCAGGACTGGGGCTGAAGTTAATTTATCCTTCAATTCCTGGAAACTGCGTTCACAAGCATCAGTCTATCGAAATTTTCCTGATTTCTGAGTTAGCTTCGTTTATGGTGCTGAAATAGAAGAGAATCCTTCCACAAATCTTCTATAATAGCCTGCTAATCCAAAGAAGCTACGGACCTCTGTGGGTGTTGTAGGCCTTGGCCAAGTCTTCACAACCTCAATTTTCTGAGTATCAACTCGAATGCCGTCAGCTGAAATGATATGGCCTAGAAAAGTTATAGAATTCAGCCAGAACTCACATTTCGAAAATTTAGCATACAACTCATGAGTCCATAGAATCCCAAGGACAATACGTAAATGATCTGCATGCTCTGCTTCTGTCCGAGAGTATGCTAGAATATCATGGATGAACACGATCACAAACAAATCTAAGAGAGGCCTGAATACATTATTCATTAGATTCATAAACACCGCCGGAGCATTAGTCAACCCAAATGACATCACCCGAAATTCATAGTGGCCATATCACGTTCTGAAAGCTGTTTTGGGAATATCATCATATCTAACTCTCACTTGGTGACACCCTGATCTTAGATAAATTTTGGAAAACCATTTGGCACCCTGTAATTGGCCAAACAAATCATCGATTCTTGGAAACGGATATTTATTCTTTATCATCGCCTTGTTTAGCTGCCTATAATCAATGCACATCCATAGGGAACCATCTTTCTTTCTCACAAATAGGAAGGGTACTCCCCACAGTGATGAACTGGGCCTAATGAATCCCTTCTCGAGCAAATCTTTCAGTTGCGCCTTCAGTTCTTTTAACTCTGCAGGAGCCATTCGGTAAGGAGGAATAGATATATGCTAGGTGTCCAGAAACACGTCGATAGTAAAATCATTCTCTCTTTCTGGAGGAAGGCCTGGAAGTTCATCTAGAAATACTTCCGGAAATTCATTCACTACTGGAACGGATTGAAAAGTCGGCGACTTTGCTTCAGTGTCATGAACTCGGACTAGATGATAAATATAGCCTTTCACGATCATCTTCCTCGCGTTGAGGTACGAAATAAACCTATCTCTTGGGGACGCTATATTACCTTTCCATTCAAGCACGGGTTCTCCCGGGAGTTAGAATCAAACTATTTTCATTCTGCAATCGACATTAGCATAACAAGAGGCCAACCAATCCATGCCCATAGTCACATAAAAATCTAACATTTCCAGCTCAACCAAATCGACTTTAGTCTGACGATCACATACCACAATCACGTAATTTTTATACACTTGTCTGGCTATTACTGGATCAACAACCGGAGTAGATACCTCGAGAGGTTTAATTGGCTCGGGTTTCACCCTAATTCAGTCAGAAATATAAGGAGTAATATAAGACAGTGTAGAACCCGGATCAATCAATGCATAAACGTCATCAGAGAATATAGATAGTATACCTGTAACGACATTCGGGGAGGACTCAAGATCCTGACGTCCAGCTAAAGCATAAATACGAGGCTGGGTACCACCTGAACTGGATGCTCCCCCTCTGCCCCTACCGCAGCCTGCTGAGGTCTGGGGAGTCTGCCTTATCGGGCGCACAGATGAGGAAGAACCAGTTGCTGATCCTGTGGGCTGAGCCTCAACTCTACCACCCATCGATGGATAGTCACACATCATATGCCCAACTTGACCACAGGCATAACAAGCATTTGAACCTCGTCGACACTGACCGAAATGTAATTTACCACACAGGCTATATCGCGGCACCGGTGGTCTTCGGTGGCTAGGATCACCTCCAAAATGAGGACCTGAGACTCTTAAACTCTGACCCGGACAAGAATAAATAGGGCGATCAAATCTCCTTCCTGCAAATCGAGGAGTTACACTCGTCGCGAACTGGCCCGAATATCTTGAATACTGTTGCCGCTGACCCCCTCTATACTCATTACCAGCACCGACAGATCTGGCCCTCTTGCTCTGTCCTTTATCAATATCACGCTCACCCTTTTGCGGTTGTTGCTGCTCTTCTAAATTCTGGGCATGGGCCTGAAAACGGGAGATGTCCATCCCCTCTTGTAATGAAGCTGTCAAGCAATCTTTGAACAAATGTGGCCCTAAGCCACTCACAAATCTGTGTACTCCATCTTCCATATCGGCTACCATAGTTGGAGCATACCGGGCCAATGAATTGAAATAGAGACTATACTCCCGAGCACACATATTCCTTTCTTTATATTCAGAAACCTATCAGCTCGGGCCCTTCGAACCTCGGGTGGCAAATAGTGACGAAGGAAAGCATTTACGAATTCCTTCCAAACCGGGGAAGGTGCATTTTCCTTCCTCGAAGATACCCAATTATTATACAACAGGACTGCTACATCTCGGAGCCTATAAGATGCCGTATCCACTGACTCGGTATCCGAAGCATGGATGATCCTCAACGTCCTCAATATCTCATCTATAAAACCTTGCAGGTCTTCATCTGGCTTCGACCCGAAAAATTCTAGGGGATTTAAACTCATAAAATCATCGGCCCTTGCACTAGTGGCTCTATCACCAGGACTCGCACTTTGTCGTTGAGCCTGACCGACAACCAACTGGGTCAATACCTGAATGACCTCGGTCATCTGTTGACCCGAAGCACCCGGTGGAGAAACTGGAGTCATATGAGCTGGAGTAGAGACCCCTCCTTGTTCTTCTAGAATAGGCAGAGTGTGGGAGGTATGGGATGGAGCCCCATTATAGGATTCACCTTCTTCTACATTCATTGGCGGCTCCCTTTCCGTCCGCCTTTCTGTCGTAGCCTTGCCCTTCTAGGCGACTATGGCTTTTCTCTTTACCGGCATCGCTGAAATCATAAAGCACAATTAAAGAAATAGAAATCTCATAACATGGATATATGGCACGATCTAATAAGAAGAAGGACGGTCATTTTTCCTAGATGCCTCGCAGCCTTCTGTTTATAAGTGTGGCACGCTTCACACCCATAAACAAGACTCTGCTGGAAACGATTCGTAGACACACCCTAGGACGGAACTGCTCTGATACCACTTTTGTCACGACCAGACTAGGGGGCCATGACGGGTACCCAGAGCTGACTACCGAGCACCACTCATTATGCTAGTCATCATACTCATCTTGGACAAATATAATCTCCAAGGCAATACATAAATATACATAAGCCCTCAGGGCTGCAAAAATGATGTACAAGAATATACACCGATGTATCCATAAGATAACTACTACCCACGCACCCGCATCTACGAGCCTCTACTAGAGTAGTGAGACATAAGGACGGGACAGGACCCCGTCGTGCCCAAATATATACACATAATAATGTATCAAAAATGGCACCTCCGAAATAGTGGAGTACTCCTGTAAATCTATTGAGTAGCTCCTAGGAATCTGGGCCACCTCCCTATCTACCTGTGGGCATGAACACAGCGTCCAAAAAAAACAAAAAGTTAGTACGAACCATGTACTGAGTATGCAAGGCATGTACAATAACAACATGTGGAAGAGATAAGGGAACATTAAGTAAGGAAACAACCTGCAACTGAATGTCACTTAAGACAAAACAATGCATGCTAACTTACATCATAAACAACATCATATCAAGTATGCATGTATAAGCTACCCGACCATATAGGTACGGTGTGATCATCATTAGCCCACGTCCAGGCCTCCCGCGTCCGGGGTAACCATCTCATGCCGCCCACTAGCGGTGTCTGCCCATGCCATATAGACATGGTGTGTGTGCCGCCTGCCTTAGCGGTGTCTGCCCGACCATATAGGCACGGTGTAATCTTATTATTATATACTTATCATAAAGCATGCATAAGAACTCAAGGACAAGTTATAACTCTATCGGGGTGACATAAGGTCGAGAACCCCTAAATCCATTATGGAGTAGTCATGATCATCATGCCTCACCTTGAAGGAACTAGCATTATAAGGTGAGTCTAGCAACAATGAATAACGTAAAGGAATCATTTGCTTCATAAGAATATCATATCATAAGCTTTGGAATCTCTAGACTTAGACTCATCATCATCATTGCCATACTCACAATGCATCTCTTATCTTTATTTCATGAGAAGCTCATAATAATCATAGATTCATAGTTTTCGGAATATAAGAGAGTCATGGAAAGATAAAGGAAGTCATGTAGTAGGAATCATGCCTTAGAGAAGAAGGGACTAGCCTTACATACTTCTTCGTCTCCTTACCTCTATCGACTAAATGGTTCCCTTCGAAGCCGACGATTCTACTCAAGAGAATTCGTGCTAAGATTAGATAATCGATAATATACTTAAGCTTAAGCTAAAGCAACTAATAGCTAATAAAAATTGGGCAGCACTTCCTTTGTTTCTATAACTTTCTCTATATAATATAACAACTCCCAAACATCAACAACACACTCATAATATCATAATCAATATACTTTATTAAGTTAGTCATTACTCAATTCTCAGAATCCCCTCTCAAAGTCATTCATAACCATAGCCATAATACAACACCACATTCATCCTCATATAATACTTCTGCAATATTCTTTATACCATTTATAATAAGATTATGATCATAACATGTCAAGAACTATGATTCAAGTCAAGTTACTATTCAAGAATACCATTATCTTCACATTTGAGCTTCCATATTCTACTTTCTTCCATTATCCAAGTCTTTCAACCATTCAATACTCTTAATAACATGAAATGAACATAAAACTTACCTTTGATTGTGAAGGAATGGGCTTTGGATGAAAACACTTCACTTGGAGAAAACCCTAACATCAATTCCAAGGAAATTTCTAGCTTCCATGAACCTTTGTTAGCCTCCTTGCACTTGACTCAATTGATTATTGGTGTTTGATCTTGGGTTCACCTTGATTTTATGTTAATGAAATGTATGGAACCTTCTAGAGGACTTGAGAGAAGTGGAGAAGTTGGAAAAATGAGAAATTAGAAGTGGGAACTTATATTTATACTTGGAAAAAAAAAACTGTCTCGATCATGTTATACAGACACTTATACGGTGCGTATAAGTGACCGTATTTCACCATCAGGAAATTTCCCTTTTCTGTAAGGTTATACGGAACCTTATACGGACTGTACAAGTGGTCGTATAACTCCATTTTTATGAAATTATTTCCGTCGTTTCATTTGATCTCCAATCCTTATGGAACCTTCTTAACACTTGTCTAACACCTCATTAACAATCTAAAGAGCGTTATAACTTTTCCTCAAAACATTAGCTCAGTACTTTCCAAACCTTTCCAAAACATGACTTATACTTTACATTCCTCAATGAACTTTTTTCTCTTGTCTCAAATGTCTTTGGAATTTTAATTAGAAATGTTAAGTACCACTTCTTACTTGTAGGGACATCATATACTTCTTACCCTGCTTCAGTCTATCTACCACATGACGACATGAATGTTTTCGAGGTGTAACAACAGCACGCCCATAAACAAGACTCTACTAGACATGGTCTGTAGACAACCCTAGGACGGAACTGCTCTGATACCACTTCTGTCACGACCCAAACCGATGAGTCGTGATGAGTGTCTAACCTCTAGCGACCAAACACCCCTAGACGCACATCTGAACATCAAGGGCCCATAAATGGCATAAACTGATCTCATGAAAGGAAAACATCAAAAACTCTGTACAATCTGTATACACATACATACTGAAGAACAGTGCAAGCCAGCTAGGCCGTTCAATATACTGTACACAAAAGAAAGGGATCCGACAAGGCTACATCATCTGAATAATACATACAACTGTCTACAAACCTCTACTGGAATGAAAGAAGTAGAAAGGACGGGACAGAACCCCGTTATACCCATATGCATATACATCTCAAAAGGTCTAGCATACAAAAATGGACTATAACTCTGGATCAATGGAGCGCACTGACCACTGCTGGATAGAAGTCCTACCAAGCTGGACCACCTGTTGGTCTACCTGAACCTGCGGGCATGAACGCAGCCCCCCGAGCAACGGGGAGTCAGTACGGATGGCGTACTGAGTATGAAAGGTGTAAGAACAATCATGCATATATAAGAATCATGAATAAAATTTGAACTCATAAGCTGAAATAACTATCTGCATGTACTTGTATGGACTAGTATCTACATGTATCTGCATAAATCTGTATAACTGACAATGCCTCTGTGGGTGCATAATATGCATGCTCTCAATGGTAATTATGCTCATATACATAAATGTAGGTCATAGTCCTGAGGAACGTTCAGCCCGATCCATATCCCATATAATAGTAATGCCAAGGAACGTACGACCCGATCCATATATCATATAATAATAATGCTGAGGAGCGTACGGCCCGATCGATATATCATCATCAAGGTGCACCAGCTAATCAGGTGGTAATGCTCATATAACGCCTACCTATTTTCCATACCCCATATACATATAATACTTACGTATATAACGCCTTCTGGTCACGGGTCAATAGACATATATATGAATGAATGTAATGCATGAATAACTGTATACATAAAACTGGACCCATGAACAGATGGAACAATCATAAACGGGGTACATAAACCTTAAAGACTGAAGTACTCCTATTTCTTCTAAGAGTAGAGTAATATGGAAGCTTGCTTGTTTATTTGTCGGTTCATATCGTAAGATCATGCCAAAAGAAGGAAAGGATAGCCTTAACATACCTTAAAGTATACCCAATCGTCCAACTTCTACCTCTCGAACTTGTAAGTCTACAATCAAGATAATGTAGGCCTTAATCAGACTATTTACCTCGCTTACTAATCATTTTTAAATACATATACAGTTTAATGAAGTGTAGACAATAATTTCCTTGTAAGCTTATAACCCTTCGACTTCCCATTCAATCCAACATCAACCACAACAACAATACCAACACTTATATATAAATATATACTCAAATTCATCCCCAATCATCTCTTAAAACAACCTCAAATCACTACCTTAACCTTCATCAACTTCCCACTTCCACAAATACCCTCTCTTCGCTTAAAACCACTAAACCTCTAGGTAATCAGCTTAAATACAAGGGTAGAAATTATTTACACACCTTGGAGGTCTATGATTCCAAGAATCACTTCAACTCCAACTTCCCAAGCTTCACAACCTTGAAGAAACCCTAGAAGCAACCTTCTTCTTGACAAACACGGGTTCATGGGGCTCCGGTCTTACCAAATCTCCACTAATAATGATGGAAAATGATGGGGGGGGGGGAATATTAGGGTTTCTCCAATTTGGAATGGAGAAAAAAAGAGAAATAAGGTCATGAACCACATATTAATACTTGGAAATAAAAAGCTCCAGTGGTGCGGTTTGACGGACGGGTTAATGACCCGTTGACATGCCCGTCGACCTACTCTTGCAGATTTCCAAGCTACGGAACCCTGACGAAGCCGTACAACGATGGTCCATCGACGGTGACTGGTGTCTGCAGATTTCTCAAATTCAGCTCAAATCGCCTCGATTCGATTCATTTAACTTCTAACCCTATAAATCACTCGGGATACCTGCTAGTACCTTTGTACATGGGGTAAGACACTTTCTATCTCTAAAACTCGGACACAAGTCTCAATTCCAAGGGCATACCCGACTATAAAACCATAGGTTCTACGACGACGAGCACGAGAGGCGTAACACCTTGTCATTGCTATAGTTTAGCGTTGGTCAACGATGCTGCTGGGTACACGTGTGTCATGAAACAACCGGAGGGCCACAACGGGCACCCGGAGCTAACCTACCAAACACCACAGCACTTACATACATCTCATATCCATACATGAGTGAGCCATCATGCTAACTCATAAAAATCATAAACTGTAAGGGAAACAAACCCAAAAGATAATATACATATATACGTCATCAAGCTGGTCTCAAGTACTCGAGCCGACAAGGCTACCAAAACAATGATACGACACAAGAGGGACCGAGATGGTCACAGAACAACTAACTGTACGCATCTATCTATGAGCCTCTACTAGAGTGTGTAACATAAAAGGATGGGATAGAACCCCGTCGTACCCATCTGTACACAAAAAGGATCTTACCAACTGGACTGCAGCTCCGGAACAAGTGGAGCGCTCCTGTACAACTACTGCGAAGAGACCCTATGAGTCTGAACCATCTCCCTGTCTACCTACAGGCATGAACACAACGTCCACAAGCAAAAGGATGTCACGACCCAACCGGAGGTCCATGACGGGCATCTGGAGCTAACCTACCGAGCACCACAACACGTACATACATCTCGTATCTATACCTGAGTGATTCATCATGCTAACTCATAAATATCATAAACTTAATGGGAAACAAACCCAAAAGATAATATACATATATACGTCATCTAGCTGGTCTTAAGTACTCAAGCTGACAAGGCTACCAAAACAATGATGCAACACAAGAGGGACCGAGATACTCATAGAACAACTAACTGCACGTATCTGTCTACGAGCCTCTACTAGAGTGTGTAACATAAAATGATGGGACAGGACCCCGCTATACGCATCTGTACACAAAAAGGATCATACCAACTGGACTGCAGCTCCAGAACAAGTGGAGTGCTCCTGTACAACCGCTGAGAAGGTAGCCTATGAGTCTGAACAATCTCCTTGTCTACCTGCAGGCATGAACACAGCATCAGTATGAACAATGTACCGAGTATGAAAGGCATGAGTAACAACATAATGAAAGTATGAAGATAACATAATATAAAAGAGATCAACCTGTACTTTTGAATTCCTCTTAGGGCGGATGTCATCCAAGCTTAGCTTTTTAAAAAAAAACATTGTCATACATACACATATAATATAAATGTTAGTGTTGTGAAATGTGCAACCCGATCCATATATAATGTTAATGTTGTGGAACGTGCAACCCGATCCATATATCATGTTAGTGTTGCGGAACGTGCAACCCGATCCATATATCATATCATCCCGCATCCGGGGTAACATCATAATCTGCCCACTGCAGTGGTGTGCACATCTACGTGCTTGCTCGGGTGACTATAGTGCAGCGAGGTGTGAGAAAATACACACATATATATAATGCATGCATGAGAGCCCAAATAAAAGCTATGACTCTATCGGAGTGACGTAATGTCAGTAAACCTCCGATTATCATTATGGAACTATTATCATGAACACATCTCACCGTGAAAGAACAAAAATAATAAGATGAGATCAACATCAAAGAATAGATCAACAACCATAATATGAAATCAATAGTCATAAGATAAGATCAATAATCATGGGACAATTAACAACAATATCATGAGAGTCTCAAGAACCATAAGCTTTTAGCATTTCTACAAAAATAAGGACATTATGGATATCAAGTGAATGGGTTTGTATCAAAAAGATCATGTCGTAAGAAAGAAAGGGACAGCCTTAACATACCTTGTCGTATCCTTAACTTACTTAACGCCTATCCTCCCGAACATGGAAATCTACATTCAAGATCATTCGAACTAAGGGTAAGTCATTGAAATGCTTATATGCTCAAACTAAATTAATAAATGAGCTAACGAAAATTGGGCAACATTTCCCCGTATATCTTTTATTTCCTCCAATCTTCAAAACAACTCTCAAAATCACAATAATACATCAACAATTCCATAATCACAAGATTCAATTCAAATTATACTCAATTAAATCCCAAAATTTCTTTCATAATCAATCCATAACAACTACATCAACACAACCCCTTATACACTTGTATACGACTTCTTTAACATCATTATTATTTCTCATAATAAGATTATGCTCAAAACATGCTAATAATTATAGCTCAAGTTAATTCACAACTTAAAATATCATCAATTTCATATTTGAACTTTTCCTTCAATTTCTTCTCCTCAAATCTTAATATAATTACCAAATAAACTCATAAGCATGAAACTAAGATGAAATCTTACCTCCAAATTCAAGAACAGTTCAATTCCAAGGTTATTCCACCTTACAAACACTCACCCAATCATCTCCAAGAAGAGGAGACAAGGGTAAAGCTCACTTGGAAACACTAAACACTTTAATCTTCACCTTGAGCTTTGATTTAGGCTTAGAAATATGTTTGAAGGTGTTTGGACAGGTTTCTAGGACTTGGGGTTATATCTAAAATGATTAAAATGAAGAGGGATCATTATACTTAAATTCTAGAAATTTCCACCGACTTTTTATTATACGGTTCTTATAACATTACATGGTTCGTATAACTTGGTCATATAATATTATACGGGCCGTTACTTTGGCCTCGAATCTCAAATTTGCAATCTGTCAGTTGCATTGGAAAGAAGACTTTTGTGTTTACATAGGTTATGCATTCTGTAACTCCTCATATGCTAAAGAGATACGCCTCTCTCAAGTTGGACTAAAAATCCTGTCAAATTTCTTCCAAGTTTTCCTGAAATTTCGACAAACTTAATTTTTTCGATTCGCTTGATCCCGGAACCTTTAGATACTTTCTTAACATTTGTTAAAAGTATTCCTTAACCTTAGAAAGGTTTTGTGGCCTCTCCCGCTTACGCTAGTTTACCTCACAATCAACACAAAAATTTGTGAGGTGTAACATCATATATATATATATATATATATATATATATATATATATATATATACGGTCCATATCCTTGGCCATACAACATTATACGACCAACATCCTGGCCGTATAAAATTATATTGTCCGTATAGTTGGCTGTATAATACCACCTCCAGTACTGCCTTCTCTGGAAATTTTTAAAATCCTTAATACGGTCCATATCTCAAAATACGGATCATATCTCACTTATACGACCCATATACCATATTTTCCAAAAACAACTTTTGATGAACCTTCCCACTTCGATTCACTTATTCTCCAATCCTTTCGTAACTCACCAAACATGAATTTAAGCACTTATAAACACAAGTTAAGCATGTCCAACCTCATATATCCTTGAAACAAATCCTGGTGTCCAAAACTAAGACACCAACATTCTACAAATCTCAATGCACAAAACTACAATATGTAACATTCCTCGCCCATTAGAAACATTCGTCCTCGAATGTTAACTTCCAGAAATTCTACCAACATTTTGGCGGAGTCTCTCCTGTAACTGTACCACTACCAACCTGCCACACAACAACCCAAGCTATACAATGCCACACAGGGCTACAACAAGTAGTAACAAAAATGGCCCCACACGACTAATAACAGTAACTAGCAACATATACGTACTTGAAGGTTGTGATGTTTCAGTCTGGGTCCCCTCTTTGCAAAGCAAGCGCGGATGTCGGAATCTCCTTTCTTCCTCAACTTCTCAAATCATTTCAATTATAATCACATTCTTTCATATTACTTTTAACGAGGCTACCCCTTTTGTTCTCAAACTCCGAATCTGGAACTTGGTGATCTGATAGGTTAGTAGAGAGCTTCTCGAGCGATAACTTTTCTGAAATCTGAAAATTATCAACTAACGCAATTATGGAAGAACTTTCAACACATTTACAAGGCATGGATATCTGAAAGACTGGATGTACAGATTCCTAATATGAATTTTGCTCATCCAGAGTATAATCTCATGAAGTCTAAAGTATCAAGGGTAAGTTGTCTTCCTTATCAAATTTCGCAAATCTCTACTGAATGAAGTTCCAACTATCAAACCATTTGATACTCTTCCGTTCATATAGGGTTTCATACAGGTCATCTGAATATTGGAATGGTGACTAGAACACACTAACTGGTCATCCCAACTTCCTTAAAGATCTAGCATACCTGTTCAATATATATATACCGAGATGTCTGAAAAGCGCTCTACTTATCCACTTATCTCAAGGTGGAAGACAATACCGGGGTAATCTATGTTTTCCAGGTTTCTCTGAATGTACTGATCCTCAAGCGCTAGTAGAGAACTGGATATCTTAACCGGATAATCAAAGATGCTAAGTAATCAAATAATTCCACATATAGCTCCCATAATTTCTTATAGTTATAAAATCCATACTGAGTATTCCTTCATTTCTCAACGACATATCCATATGTTTCCTCGGTCTTTCAGGCTTCTGTTTATTTATTAGCGGACTATGAACTCTGTAATATTCTCTTTTTATCGATCCAACAAGGTCATGATGCATCTTTGTTGCCTCTGAATGGATCATCTGCCTTTGCTACACTTAATATAGAGTCGGTTTTATCTTAGAAATCCACCTTACTGAGATTCTTTTTCCTAAATACCCTTTCAAGCTTTGGTTTATGAGACATACCATATTTAGGATACTATATCTTTACTCAAGTTTTTCGAATTATATCCATTGTTTTCCATTACTATCCTTGACTACGCTACGCTTCACCAGTTGAAATTTTATAGTGATCTTGACAAACTTCTCATATACTTATATCATCTCTGTTGTATATATTTCTATACCCTTCTTCTACTTTCCAAAGTGAACGTATCCATTTTGGTGCTAGATCCATCCTTATTCATCTTAATGCAATGAAGTTGTCTTACACAAACTTACTTCCCATTATCCTCTTCACTACGGCCAATAGCTTTTTGTTCCTCATTCAAGCCCATCTTATTTCATTTACTTATAACGTGACTTTAATTCCTTTACGTTATGAACTTTTCTGTACCTGAAATTTTCGTATCATCTAGAAACTTTTGCTTCCATGTTATCATACCCAATCCTTTTTTGTTTCTTCCTTACTGGGCCTTTCATAACATCTTTGTCTAGTAACTTCAAGTAGAACCTTCCTTGGAGTCCTATCTTCCAACCTTATCCTTTTGAGGTGGTTCCCGATTCCCTTTTGTTGCTATCCTTCCATTTTCTGAAAAAGCATACTCCATATCCAATACTTGTTGTCTCATCATTCCCCCTTAGGGTGTTAGACCACTATTTTATACTTAACATCCCATTTAAATCTCCTTTTTATTGCAAGTACTTACTTCCAGTAATTTATGCAACTAATCTTAGCTGTAATTGTCCATTGGGTCACATATTCTCATAGACCAACTGGCCTTGGATGGGTCCAATCTTTCATCAACAATATCTTCCTAATTTCCTTACCGTTCTTTCAAAATCACCTGTTTCCTATTTTTCGCTTTTCCCATTTCATCACCTTAATGGTGTTTAGCTCATATTCTATTCTCATAATCTATCTTGATTGTTAATATTCCTCCTTTCCTTTGCTACATAAAAACTCGATATTTAGACAAACCTCTTTTAGACTACAAATTCATCTCATTAATGAAGGGCACATCTTATATCAACTCGCGACTTCAAACTCATTCATCTTCCATAATAGAATTTAATTCCTTCAAAGCATCATTCACGTCCTTCGTTATCTATTCAGCCTTGTTTTACTAACTCAATAATTCCTGCGGTACGAGAACTTCTGGAGAAAAATTATTCCATACCTTGGTCCTACATTTGTCTTGTACATTCCTGTGAATCAACTTATGTTTCATATTTTCGTATACTCATATCTCTGTACAACATCCTTGCCAATATACTTTATACGATAAGAAGGCCCTCGTCAATATGTAGCTCATTTAGTAACGTACATCGTTCTTTTACCTCTTCTAACCAATCATATATTTTATTTCACATTCAAATAATAAATATCCTTGGCGAATCTTGCATTCCATATCCTATCCCCTTGACACATTAAGCATCATCATCCTTATAACTGATACTCTTTCAGTTTCCATAATTCCTGCTTAACCTCTTTCTACTCATAAATCATTGGCATATTAATACCCAAGGGTTATATTTAAACACATACATATCCTTTCCACGCGTTACCTCAAGGGAAAGTTACAACTCCTATCTAGTCATATCGATGTCCCATTAATGAAACACTTCTAAGGTTTCTAACCACTTACAGTATAACCACATTCATTTGCTTTCGCCCAACTGAAAATCCAATCAAACTTCTCTTCTTTTTAAGTCTCATCTGTAATTCTCCAAAAGTTATCTTAACAGAACTAGATATAATATATCAACACCATCCTCAAGGATGTATAAACATTATTACAACATTAATTATACCTGGCTTCACCACTCATCCCCTCACACTGTACTATCTCCTCTTACTTACAAGTCATTCATATCTTACTGATTCCTCTTAACCACCATTATTCGAGATTCTGTAGATTTAATTTCTTTATCAAACCATGTTCCCCACATATACCTTTCCTGTTTTACTATACCATTGCCTTATTACTACAACATATCTTCTTCCACCGTTCTATCAACACATTCACAATTTTAACCCATCGTCTAACCACAGATTTCACTTAAGGTTCCTCTTTAATATTGCTCTTTCTCCTTTCTTTAATCTAATCATTGGGGCTCTATGACTTACCGTTGTTGCATAACATATAACATATCAAAATCATACTTGCTTAATTTTAACACCTTATCAAAGCGAAAAATATACCTTCCATTATTAACTGCTCTGGTCCTGAAACTCCGACGGGATGTGAGACTTCCTATGGCCCCACTCCAAAACCCTGATCTGGCACGAATCGCTCTAACATGGGATAGGTGAATTCTTCTTCATGCTGTCTCTTTATTGGTCGTTCACCGCCACCCGAAACTTCTATAAATATACCAACTATACTAACCTGTCTGGTCTGACCACCACCTTTATTTGAACCTTGCCCCGAAGATATCGTCAAGTCCTGGTTAATAGGGTCCTCAGGCTGCAAACTCTTCGATTTCCTGGAATGCCCTGCACTTTCCGCTGGTCTACCATGATATGAAGCTTGGGGATCAAATCCTAGCATTGGTCTTTCCCATCCTTGTCCTGCTATGGCCAAAGGTGAAACTGGCAACACCAAAGATTTTCCTAGCTCCTCTACTCTTATCAAAGTCGATGATATCTGTAACACTAATTCATCCTGAACGTCCGACGGGTCAATTTACATAGAAGACACGACCTCAAATGGGTCTATTTCAATGGAGGATACATCCTTACTTGGGTCCTCCTCTAAAGAGTAACTTATTCTTCCCCCTGTCATCATTATAATTTTCAAATCACCCGTAGTCCTTTTTGAATGAGTCGTCGCCAAATAGCAAAACAACAGAGGTCAGGGTTGAAGATTTACACCCTATGACTCAACTCTATAGCACGATCTATGATACAAAGAAGGGAAACCATTCTAAATCTCCTGTAGCCTCCTGTTTATAAGTGTGGCGCGCTTCACACCCATAAACAAGACTCTACTGGATGCGGCTCGTAGACAAACCCTAGGACGAACTGCTCTGATACCACTTTTGTCACGACCCAACCGAAGGGCCAAGACGGGTACCAAGAGCACCGAGCACCACAACACGTACATACATCACATATCCATATCTTTTTGGGCCATCATGCTAACTCATAAATATCATAAATTGTATGGGAAACAAACACAAAAGATAATATCCATATATACGTAATGAAGCTAGTCTCAAGTACTCGAGCTGACAAGGCAACCAAAACAATGATAAATCACAAGAGGGACCGAGAAGGTCATAGAACAACTAACTGTACGCATCTGTCTGCGAGCCTCTACTGGAGTTCGTAACATAAAAGGACGGGATAGGACCCCGCCGTACCCATCTGTAAACAAAAAACATACCAACTGTACTGCAGCTCCGAAACAAGTGGAGTGCTCCTGTACAATCCTGAGAAGACAGCATATGAGTTTGAACCGTCTCCCTGTCTACCTGCGGGCTTGAACGCATCATCCACAAGAAAAAGGACGTCAGTACAAATAATGTACCGAGTATGTAAGACATGAGTAACAACATAATAAAAGTATCAAGATAACATAAGATAAAAAAGATCAACCTGTATATGACACCACGAAATTTTTTTCCGTGAGCATACAATGAATGGAACAACGAAGAGTATGAGTGTACGATGATTTACTAAGAAGGGAATGACTACCCTTGAGTTTTGAAAACGCAAAGGTTGCAGATTTGCATTGCGACCTAGTGGTCGTAAAACACAATACGGCCCGTAAAGTGATTTACGGACCGTAAAGTGACATCGTCTTCCAACTATCAAAACTTTAACTTTCTGTCAAATGTAGAAATGGTTAAATACGACTCAGAATAGGGACCGTAAATCGAAATACGGACCGTAAACTGTGATCGTAAACCACTATGGCCTACAGCAAACCTTTCTGTTTCTGATATGCTTAAATACGGTCATGGAGGACGGACCGTAAACCAGAATACGTCCCGTAAACTAGGTTTACGACCACTGTGCATCCCGACTAGTGTTCATAATTTTTTTTTTTAAGTTAAGTATAAGGGACCCCAAGCTCATTTTATTTTATTTCTCATCTTCACAATTCATGAACTCTCTAGATTACTCCAAAACCCTTCATCCACAAGAATTCAAGAGAATTAAGGGAAAATCAAGATCAACAATGCCAAATTCATGAAAACAAGGGTGTGAAACCTAGCTCAAGTTCATCTTCCTCAAAGAAACCTAAAAGAGGTGAAGTAGGGTTTTGGTGCTAGAGTAGAAACTCCACTCAACGCTTGTTCCACTACCATCCAAGGTAAGTTTCATGACCATTTCATATTGCTTAAGGTATTCGAAGGTTAAGATACCCGAATTGTAGAAAAGCATAGTAAATGGGTCATAAATGAGTGAATAGTGCCATGAGTGAATGGTAGTTGAATTGTATCATGAATGTTAGTGTGTTGTGAGTATGAATGCGTTTTAAACGACATGTAGACCAGGAGATAAAGTGTGATACATGAGAAAATTCGATAGCGGACCCAAAACCATAAATGTGGGAAATGAAAAGAAATGGTGGATCATGGTCATTGTATATGAATGATGATTGTTGATTGCTATATTGTAATTATTACTGTGGGTGTTGGGAGTTGATATGGAATATGGGAAAAATAATATAAACAAAGGAAGTGCTGCCCAATTGTCTCTAGGAATAGTAGTGCGTTCTTATAGTTGATTAACTAACGTTAGTACGAATCCTCTTTTGAAGGTAGAGACGTGACATTGAAAGAGAATAAGCGAACGCTAGATTGCTTAAACGAGAAAGGTATGTGAGGCTTAACTCTTCTTTCAAAAGGCATGAATCCTTCAAGTTTTCCATAATCCTTCTATAAGATGAAGCTTATGTGTCCTTCTATATATCGAATCACCTATAAGCATGATAATAATGACAATGAGCTAGAGTATAGAGATTCAAGAAATTGTGGCACGATGTTCCTACAATGCTAATGATGTTATTATTGTTAACACTCGCATTATGCTTTATTTCCTTCAAGGCAAGGCACGATACTCATGAAATGTCCATAATACACTAGGGGGTTCACGACCTTACGTCACCCCGACATAGTGTGGTTGCCTTAAAGCCTAATGTATGCTCCTAACGCTAATGTATGCTATGACAATAAGATGATAAATAATACTAACTTGTAATACGACTATGGGATGCATGGAATACAAAGAAATGATAACACGATGCTATGGTATGAGATGTGTAATAGTGATGTGTTATGATTGATTTTGTGATGATATGATTCCACCGCACCTATAAGGCCGGGCATGTCACCGCTAATGCGGGCTGCGTATGATTCCACTGCGCATATATGGCCTGGCATGTCATCGCTAATGTGGGCAGCGTATGATTCCACCGCGCCTATATGGCCGAGCATGTCACCGCTAATGCTGGCTGCTATGTTTACACCGAGCCCAGAGGGCCGAGTATGATCACCACTAGTGGGCGGCATATGAGCGTTACCCAGACGCGGGTAACGATGCGGACTACGATGTGAGGATGTATGTGATGACGTATATGACGCATATGATGATGTATGGGAGGTGATAGCATGTATACTATGATTATGTAAAATGCAATATATGTATAGGGTATGTTGTCCATGATATACACTCAGGTTGTATCTTTCTCTCACGATTCCTGATCCCTCTATTATGTTTATTTATTTCATTCCTGCCTTACATACTTAGTACAATATTCGTACTGACGTCCGTTTTCTTTCGATGCTGTGTTCATGCCCACAGGTAGACAGGGAGGAGATCTTGCTCCAGATTCTTAGAGGCTGTTAGCTGACTGAAATCACTCCATTGTCCTGGAGGTTCCTATGATGATTCTTTTGTGTACAATTGTAGATGTCATCTCATAGAGGCTCGTAGATACTCAATGTGGGTCATGTGGTCTCACGGCGTGGTCATTGTGAAAATATATACATATATATTATTTTGTTAGCCTAAGGGCTCATGTGTATAAAAATATTATGTTTCTAAAGGAAAACGGGTTTTCTTATAAATCAAGCATGAATCTGATAAATGATTGTTAAATAAGCCTAAGGAGTACTAATACGAGCTGTGCTCGGCGGTTAGCCCGAGTACCCGTCGCGGCCCCTAGGCGGGTCGTGACAAAAGTGGTATCAGAGCAGTTCAGTCCTAGGAAGAGTCTACGAGCCGTGTCTAGTAGAGTCTTGTTTATGGTTTGTAGCGCGCCACATCAATAAACAAGAGGATACAGGGCATTTAGAAAAAATGACCATCTTTCTTCTTACGAAATCGTGCGATAGAGCCATGTATGAGATTTTATCCTCCCTAATAATGTGTTATGATTTCAGAATGCCGCCAAAGGGGAAAGCCACAGCCGCCCAGAAGGGCAAGACTACGACAAAGAGGCGGGTAGAAAGAGAGCCTCCAATGAATATTGAAGAGGGTGAATCACACAACGAGGCCTTGTCTAATACTTCTTCTACCCCGCCTAATGTGGAAGAGCAAGGAGGAGCCCCAGCTCCAATTCCTCCGCCGGCTGCTTCGGGTCAACAGATGACCGAGGCCATCCAGTTATTGACACAATTGGTTGCTGCACAAGCACAATGACAGAATGTGGGTTCAAGCGATCGGGTAGAAAGCACAAAGGCCCATGATTTTATGAGTCTAAATCCTCCGGAGTTCTTCGGGTCTAAGCCGGAGGAAGACCCACAAGGTTTCATTGATGAAATGTTAAGGACATTGACGATCGTCCAAGCCACCGAAACTGAATCCGTGGAGTTGGCATCCTATATACTCCGGGATGTGGCGGTGTTATGCTACAACAACTGGGTATTATCAAGAGGAGAGAATGCGCCTCCTCCGATTTGGAAAGAGTTTGTAGATGCTTTTACTCATCACTACTTGCCACCCGAGGTCCGTCGAGCAAGAGCGGATAGATTTCTAAATTTGAGGCAAGGAAATATGAGTGCTCGGGAGTATAGCATACGATTCAATTCTTTGGCTAGATATGCTCCGACTATGGTGGCCGACATGGGAGATCGGGTACATAGATTTGTGAGTGGTTTGGGGCCACATTTATTCGGAGATTGTCTGACGGCTTCCCTGCAAGACGGGATGGACATTTCCCAGATACAGGCCCATGCTCAGAATTTGGAGGGACGACAACAACAACAAAAGGGTGATCACGACAGTGATAGAAGACAATGTAAAAGGGCTAGATCTATGGGCACAACCAGTGATTATAGAGGGGGATCGAGGTAGACTTATTCCTGACATTCAGGCCAGTCAGTGACTAGCACACCTCCCAGATTTCCAGATAGAAGACTTGACCGCTCCTTTCGCCCGGGACAGGGTCAGAGTTTGAGGGCTTCAGGTTCCCAGTTTGAGGGTGATTATAGTCAGGGGAGACCCCCAGTTCCACGATGTAGTCGGTGCTGCAAATTACACTCAGGGCCATATCGTCAGGACACTGATTCTTGTTATATTTGTGGGAAGACCGGACATTTGATGCGAGATTGTCCCTCGCGATATGGCAGAGGTGGGGTTCAGCCCATAGGATTAGCAGTGGGTTCCTCATCAGCACGCCCAGCGGGGCAGACTCCCTAGATGACAGCAGGCCGAGGGGCAGCATCTACTCCAGGTGCCACTCAGCCCCGTGTATATGCTTTAGCCGGACGGCAGGATCTTGAGTCCTCTCCGGATGCAGTCACAGGTATACTGTCTATACTCTCCCGTGATGTGTATGCGTTGATAGATCCGGGTTCTACATTCTCTTATATTACTCCGTATGTTGCTGGTTGTATTGGGGTGAAACCCCATTCAATCAAACCCTTTGAGGTACTTACCCCGGTTGGTGATCCCGTGATAGCAAGACAAATGTGATATGTGATCGACAAACCAAGACTGATTTGATTGAGCTGGAAATGGTAGATTTCGATGTAATCATGGGTATGGATCGGTTGGCTTCGTGTTATGCAAATGTTGATTGTCGCACAAAAGTGGTCCGATTCCAATTTCCAGGAGAGCCCGTGCTTGAATGGAAAGGTAATGCAGCATCGCCAAAGGGTAGGTTTATTTCCTATCTTAAGGCAAGGAAGATAATAGCCAAGGGTTATATTTATCACTTAGTTCGGGTTCATGAAACCGAGGAAAAGCCGCTAACTTTGCAGTCAGTTACGGTAGTGAATGAATTCCCAGATGTGTTTCCAGACGAACTTCCAGGACCTCCGCCAGAAAGAGAGATTGACTTCGCCATTGATGTATTGCCGGACACCAAGCCTATTTCTATTCCTCCTTATCGAATGGCCCTGGCAGAATTAAAGGAGCTAAAGGTGCAGCTGAAGGACTTGCTCGAGAAAGGATTCATTAGACCTAGTTCATTGTCACGACCCAACCCCGTGGGTCGTGACTAGTGCCCTAGCTGGACACCCATACACACTCATTTACCAAATCGACATATCAAGGACTTATCCGTATTCAGCATACATTAAGTTATACAGATACTGAAATCACATGTCGTCTTAAGCGGTCACATATAGCAAAGTATCATACAGAAGCCGGCAAGGCTAGCGGAAAACACATCGCCCAAATATATACATCCATACACATACATATGGGCCGTCTCGGCCATCACAACACACGGGACCGCTTAAGACACAAATCACAGACATAACCAAACAATCACGAACCATGACCCACATATATGTCTACCGGCCTCTACAAACAACAACAGAAACATATGATGGGACAGGGCCCCGCCATACCCCAAATAGTCATATATATACATACAGAAACATGTACAACGAAAGATCTGTACCAAAAGTATGGGCTCCGGATCAAAGGAGCACTCCAAAGTAGCAGAATATGTATCCTACACTGGCGGGTCACCAGAACGAACGTCTGCAGCTGCAGGCATGAAACGCAGCCCCCGAAGAAAGGGGGTCAGTACGAAATAGGTACTGAGTATATAAAGCATGAAATACACTATCCAGAATCATAACGGAAGTACAAAGTATGGAAAATGAGTATTAAAATCAATATACCAAGAAGCTTGTTTTAAAACACAAATGATGCATATATAAGAGTCATGCATAGGGCTCAGGAACGTGGTCGCCACTCCGACGCTGGCGCCACAACACATCATACTCCAAAAGGTTTCGAATCTCCGTACAATCCCGAACATATCGTATCATCATAACATATCACAACATCATAACACATCATATGCCATAACACATCATAACACCGTATATAGGCGGTACCGGCCCTATGGCGAGGGACTCAGGAACCGTAACACATCATACTGCCGAATATAACATAGTGCGCACGATGACAAAATCAGCCTGGGACCCGGCGAACGATATAATAGTAGTATGCACGAGCAGAGTAGTGAGAAACCATATGCACATAAATCAAGACTAGATTGATATGTATACTCACCGACCCCTGAAGTCTCAGAAACAAGTTTCGGGTCAATCCGACTTTGTATGAGAAAGTTATGAGCGTTTGAAGTACAGAACGCTCTAGAGCCGTTTCAGAAGCCTTTTTTGGAAAATCAAATTCATACTCATGTCAAGTATCTTTCGGATATCGTTATGGATCAAATCAAATAGAACTTTTGGAATCATATGTACGTATCAAAGTATGTCAAAGACTCGATGGAATAATCGATCGTGCTAGCATTTGAAAGTTCAAGACTTTAATCAAATCATTCATTTCTCGAATGTCATTCGGAAACATATTGGCCAAACTTCAGACATTATAGACACGCATTGAAACCATACGAAACAGCTTATAGAAATCAAGAACGTTAGCCATCCTAGTGGCTCTAAGAATAAGAATCTTTCTGAAATCATACATATACATCATATACTTATTTCATAAGGATCATGCCAAAGAAGGAAGGGTTAGGCTTTACATACCTCGCTCGCCTCCTAAGCTAACCCCAACTCAAGTCTTGGGCTCCCCAAGATCTACAATAACGTCATTAATTACCAAACGTTAGCTACAAGTACTTAGAAGTTCAATTCTAACTAGCACTTGTCTACAGAAATTTCGGCAGCATCTCCCCTTTAAATACAACAACCCCGAGAATTCAACTCGGCCAAATTTATCAACAACCATACCAACGATCTTTTCAACAATACCAACAATCAATTCGGAACATATTCTAACATTAGTAACCCGCACAACATTCAAAACAATCCAACCAAACTCTATTCCACCCGAAACTCTACAAATGCAACAAAAGCTACAACAACACATTTCCTTCTTTCAAATTCATAAGCTACAACAGCAATTCATACTTTAGTAACTTCATTCTCATAACTACATAAAACCATATTAAAATCACATTAATTCCTACAATGACCCACAACCAATTTCAATGCCGACTTGAACCATTAAACCTTCATTTGCATCATAAAGTCCACAACAACACAACTAACATTCTAAGTAAAATTAATTCATCTCTTCTCCGCCCTACAACAACCACACGGCCACACACAACACACATTATTTCCATGATTTTCATTCATTTCTACATACCACAACATACATAAACCTTGCATAACACATAAAAGAGAATTAATTCTTACCTTTTTCCTTAACTTTCCACTTGACTAGAATTTTGGACTTGCAACAAAGAGTAGTTTTCTTGCTCCAACAATTATACCACGTTAAAGAGGACCTTTGAATTAATAGGAATACAAGGAGAATATATTTTTTGGATCAGGATTGATGGCTTCAAATTTTTTTCTTTCTTTTTTTCTCTTGACCGAAATGGCCTTCTCTCTTTCTCTCAAGGTTTCTTTCTTGAATGTTCTTGAATAGATGACAAATAATAGTGGCCCTCTCTCTTTTTATTTACTTAATTTAGCCTTCACATGGGCCTTGGCCCATGCCCCCTTTGGCCGGCCACCTTGGGCCTTTATTTTTCTTTTCTTTTGGTTTTTCCAAGCCCAATTATTTCATGACTAATTTTTGTAATTCATGAAACTATTTTCCAAATTTCCAATTTTTCCCTTAGCCTTCCTCAATATTTCCATGAACAACTTATGTATTAAATTAGATAAAAAAATATTTCCTTATCTCTTACTAGTCACAATTATCTCAGATTATCCGAATGTGCAAAATACGGGATATAACATCCTCCCCCCCCCCCCCCTTTAGAACATTCGTCCTCGAATGTTAAACTAGTCTTATGGGGTCTTGCAAGCATTTCGGGGGAGTTTCTTTTTATGGAAAGCACATATAATTCATTCACCAATCAATAATATAACCAATTAAGGAATTTAGATTACCTGTAGGCATAGGAAACAAGTGAGGATACTTCTTCTTCATTTCTACTTCAGCTTCCCACGTCATTTCCTCTCGGTTATTGTTCTGCCATAAGACCTTAACAGAAGGCACATCTTTGGTACGCAGTCTTCTCACCTGACGATCCAGGATAGCTATTGGTTGTTCTTCGTAGGACAGCTCCTCTGTCACCTGGATATCTTCTATGGCAAATATTCTGGAAGGATCACCAATACATTTGCGGAGCATTGATACATGAAATACCGGATGTACTGCTTCCAGATCGGATGGTAAGTCTAACTCGTAGGCGACCTTGCCTATCTTTCGAACAATCTGATAAGGCCCAACATATCTCGGACTGAGCTTTCCTTTTCTAACGAATCTCATAACACCCTTCATAGGTGATACCTTTAGAAATACCCAGTCACCAATCTGGAACTCCAAGTGTCGACGTCGATTATCTGCATATGATTTATGTTGACTCTGGGCTGCTAATAACCGTTCCCGAATGAGTTTCACCTTATCGACTGCTTGCTGGATCATATCTGGACCAATTAATTTAGTTTCACCCACATCGAACCAACCAATCGGAGATCTGCATTTTCTACCATATAGGGCTTCATACGGTGCCATCTGGATACTGGAATGATAACTATTATTATAAGCGAACTCAATAAGCGGCAAATGATCATCCCAGCTACCTCTGAAATCAATAGCACAGGCCCGTAGCATATCTTCTAGTGTCTGAATAGTACGCTCGGCCTGTCCGTCGGACTGAGGATGGAATGCTGTGCTAAGACTTACCTGAGTCCCTAATCCTTCCTGAAACGACCTCCAGAAGTTAGCTATAAACTGTGCACCTCTGTCGGATATAATAGACGTAGGAACTCCGTGAAGCCTTACTATCTCTTTAATATACAACCCGGAATAATCCTCAGTCGAATAGGTGGTCCTGACCAGAAGAAAATGGGCTGATTTTGTCAGCCTATCAACAATAACCCATATAGAATCATACCTTCGTGGAGTGCGTGGTAAACCAATAATTATTTCCCATTTCCAAGCTGGAATTTCCATTTCCTGTAACAACACTCCAGGCTTCTGATGCTCGATCTTAACTTGTTGACAATTTGGGCACTGAGCAACGAACTCTGCAATGTCTCTTTTCAAACCATCCCACCAATATAAATATTTGAGATCACGGTACATTTTTGTAGACCCGGGATGAACAGAATACCGAGCATAATGTGCCTCTCCCATAATCTGTCGCCGCAGCCCTGCAACGTCAGGTACACATAACCTGCCTCTATATAATAATACTCCGTCAGGTGTAATCTCAAACGGAGCCTTCTCCTTATAAAGGGCTGTGTCTCTGTACTGTACCAGAACAGGATCCTCGTACTGACGTCGTTTTACTTCTTCCGTAATAGATGATTCAGCAACTTCTCGAACAGAAACCCCAATATTTCCAGAATCGGCCAAACGGACTCCAAGACTGGCTAGTTGATGAATTTCACGAACTAATTCTTTCCTTTCTGGCTGTACGTCGATCAAGTTGCCCATAGACTTGCGGCTAAGTGCATCTACTACAACATTGGCTTTTCCCAGATGATATAAAATGTCAACGTCATAATCTTTCAACAACTCGAGCCATCTTCTTTGCCGCAAATTCAGCTCCTTTTTCTTAAAAATGTACTGAAGGCTTCTGTGGTCTGTATAAATATCAACATGAACCCCATATAAATAGTGCTGCCATATCTTCAGAGCATGAATTACCGCTGCTAATTCCAGGTCATGAGTAGGATAATTTCTTTCGTGCGGTCTGAGCTGCCGGGAGGCATAGGCTATAACTCGACCATGTTGCATTAATACGCAACCTATCCCAACACCGGAAGCATCACAAAAAATAACATACCCGTCTGACCCCTCGGCAAGAGTTAGAACCAGAGCTATAATCAACTTTTCCTTCAGCAACTGGAAGCTGCGTTCACAAGCATCGGTCCATTGGATCTTTGCTGCCTTCTGCGTTAGCTTCATTCATGGTGCTGCAATTGAAGAAATATTCTCCACCAATCTCCTGTAATATCCTGCTAGCCCCAAAAAACTACGTACCTCAGTCGGCGTCGTAGGCCTAGGCCAATTCTTTACAGTTTTGATCTTCTGTGTATCAACTCAAATACCATTAGCTCCGACAATATGCCCCAAAAATGCCACTAAAGTTAACCAGAATTCACACTTGGAGAACTTAGCATATAATTTCTGTTGCCGGAGCGTCCCGAGTACTGTCCTCAGATGATCTGAATGTTCTTCCTCTGATCGCGAATAAACCAGAATGTCATCAATAAATACAATCACGAACATGTCTAAAAACGGCCTGAATATCCAATTCATCAAATCCATAAACACTGTTGGAGCATTAGTTAGCCCAAAATACATTACCCTGAACGCATAATGTCCATATCGGGTCCTGAAAGCAGTCTTTGGAATATCTACCTCTCGTACCCGCACCTGATGATAGCCGAGCGCAAATCTATCTTCGAAAAATATTTAGCACCCTGCAACTGGTCAAATAAATTATCAATTTGGGGGAGGGGATATTTATTCTTTATAGTCACCTTATTCAGTTGTCTGTAATCAATGCACATCTGCAGTGACCCGTCTTTCTTTCTTACAAACAATACCGGTGCTCCCCAAGGTGACGTACTGGGTCTGATGGAGCCTTTTTCTAATAAATCCCTCAGCTCCTCCTTCAATTCCTTCAGTTCTGCAGGTGTCATTCTGTAAGGAGGAATAGATATAGGCTGAGTATATGGCAGCACATCTATCGTGAATTCTATCTCCCGTTCAGGTGGAAGACCTGGAAGCTCGTCCGGAAATACATCTGGAAATTCATTAACAACCGGGACTGACTAGAGAGTAGGTGTTCCTGCTTTAGTATCATGCACGCGAACCAGATGATAAATATACCGTTTTTGAATCATCTTCCTGGCCTTGAGGTATGAAATAAACTTACCCCTCGGCGATGCTGTATTTCCTGCCCATTCTATAACCGGTTCCCCTGGAAATTGGAAGCGAACTACCTTTTACTGGCAGTCAACGTTAGCATAACAAGAGGCTAACCAATCCATACCCATAATAACATCGAATTCTATCATATCTAATTCTACCAAATCGGCCTTGGTGCAATGGCCAAATATAGCTACAGAACAATCTTTATATACCTGCCTCGCTATAATAAAATCCCCGACCGGTGTAGCTACCTCGAACGGTTCTATCGGTTCAGGTGTTATCCCAATTTTACTAGCGACAAGGGGAGAAATATATGATAAAGTAGAACTGGGTCTATCAATGCATATACAGCTCGAGCGAAGACCAATAATGTATCTGTGACTACATTTGGCGACGCCTCCTGATCCTGTCTGCTAGCCAAGGCATATATGCGGTTCGAGGGACCGCTAGAATCAGAAACTCCGCTACGGCCTCTACCACAGCCCGCGGGTGCTGGTATACCCCACCTCATAGGGTGCATAGCTACAGAAGTGGAGGATGAACCAGCAGCTGATCCCGTCGGTTGAGCTGCACTACTAGAACCACCCGCCAACGGACAATCTCTCATAATATGGCCCTGGCGGCCACAAGAAAAATAGGCACCCGTAGCTCGATAACACTCTACTGGGTGCGACCTCCCACAATAAGAACATCGAGGCATAGGTGGCCTCGCCTGGCTGGAACCTCTGGTCACCTGCGAACCCGAGCCTCTGGAACTCTGGCCTGTTCCTGAGTGCCCTGCACCATCGAAACGTCTGCCTGTAGACTGTGGATGTGTACTCTGACCTAGCTGAGGAGGATATCTGCTATACTGCTGCTGAGGCTGCCCGCCTCGGAACTCTCCAGAATATCCAGCTAATCTAGCCCTCTTGGGCAGCCTCCTATCACGATCTCTATCGGGCTGGCCCCCTCTATACCGGTCCTCCATTCCTTGCGCATATGCCTGTAACCGGGCAATGTCTATATCAGTCTGCGATGCCATCGCCATACAGCTATCCACTAAATAACGATCCAGCCCTATCACGTACCGATGCATCCTGTCAGCCATATTAGCTATAATAGTAGGTGCATATCTAGCCAGGGAGTCAAACTCTAGACTGTACTCCCGAACACTCCTGCCCCTCTGTCTCAGCTGCAAAAATCTATCAACCCTCGCTCGCCGCATCTCGGGAGGCAGAAAATGGCCGAGAAAGAGGGCTGTAAACTCGTCCCACACAACTGGAGGAGCATCCTCGCCTCTGGACCGCTCCCAGGACTCGTACCAATTAATCGCTACATCCCGCAGTCTATGTGAAGCCAGCTCGACAGACTCAGTCTCAGAAGCCCTGACTAGTCTCAGCGTACGCTGCATCTGTCGAATGAAATCCTGGGGATCCTCCTCGGGCTTAGACCCGTAGAACTATGGGGGATTACAGGTCAAGAAATCACGAACCCTCAAACTGTCACGTCTATCCACATCATCACACCCTATCCCGCGTCTGCGAGCCTGTCCTGCTACTATTTTCTTCAATAACTACACCACATCTCTCATCGCCCTGTCCTCCGCCCCTGGCTGAGGAGCTTGAGGCTCGGGCGCTGGGGGCTCCGGAGCTAATGGTGGAGCCGCCCCCTGATCCATGGTGGCAGCGGCTGCTGCTCAAGGCTCCTCTAATGGTGGGGGTGTAGCAGACCCCGCTGACTGGGGTGCAATATCGGGCATAGTCTGAACACGAGCCCGAGTGACTCTCTGTATCTGACTGGTCTCTCCTGTGGTCTTGCCCTTCTGGGCCACCGTCGCCTTCTTTGGAGGCATTACTGTAAACATAACAATCGGTCAGAAAGAAATCATCCTAATAGTACAGCTCTATCGCACGATCTAAGATCGAAAGAAAGGTAACACCCTAAATGTCCTGTAGCCTCCTGTTTATAGATGTGGTGCACAACACACCGATAAACAAGACTCTACTAGACACGGCCTGTAGACATTCCGAGGACAAACAACTCTGATACCACGTTTGTCACGACCCAACCCCGTGGGCCATGACTAGTGCCCTAGCTGGACACCCATACACACTAATTTACCAAATCGACATATCAAGGACTTATCCGTATTCAGCATACATTAAGTTATACAGATACTGAAATCAAATGTCGTCTTAAGCGGTCACATATAGCAAAGTATCATACAGAAGCCGGCAAGGGTGGCGGAAAACATATCGCCCAAATATATACATCCATACACATACATATGGGCCGTTTCGGCCATCACAACACACGGGACTGTTTAAGACACAAATCACAAACATAACCAAAAAATCACGACCCATGACTCACATATATGTCTACATGCATCTACAAACAATAACCGAAACATATGACGGGACAGGGCCCCGCCGTACCCCAAATAGTCATATATATACATACAGAAACATGTACAACGAAAGATCTGTACCAAAAGTATGGGCTCCGGATCAAAGGAGCACTCCAAAGTAGCAGAATATGTATCCTACACTGGCGGGTCACCAGAACGAACGTCTGCACCTGCAGGCATGAAACGCAGCCCCCGAAGAAAGGGGTCAGTACGAAATAGGTACTGAGTATGTAAAGCATGAAATACACTATCCAGAATCATAACGTAAGTACAAAGTATGGAAAATGAGTATAAATATCAATATACCAAGAAGCTTGTTTTAAAACACAAATGATGCATATATAAGAGTCATGCATAGGGCTCAGGAATGTGGTCGCCACTCCGACGCTGGCGCCACAACACATCATATTCCAGAAGTTTTCAAATCTCCGTACACTCCCGAACAGATCGTATCATCATTACATATCACAACATCATAACACATCATATGCCATAACACATCATAACACCGTATATAGGCGGTACCTGGCCCTATGGCGAGCGACTCGGGAACCGTAACACATCATACTGCCGAATATAACATAGTGCGCACGATGACAAAACCGGCCCGGTACCCGGCGAACGATATAATAGTAGTATGCATGAGCAGAGTAGTGAGAAACCATATGCACAAAAATCAAGACTAGATGGATATGTATACTCACCGACCCCTGAAGTCTCAGAAACAAGTTTCGGGTCAATCCGACTTAGTATGAGAAAGTTATGAGCGTTTGAAGTACAGAACGCTCTAGAGGCGTGTCACGACTCAACCCCGTGGGCCGCGACTGGTATCCTAACTGGATACCCATACGTACCTTCCTGACAGAATCGGCGTACCAGACAGAATATTTCAAATAGGTGTTTACAGATTCAAGCCAATACAGATACATATACATGTGCATACTGAAACTTTTGCATAAGCCGATGAGGCTAACATAACAGACAGAGTCACAAAATCGTACGCACCTACCTGAACAGATGTAACCCGTAACCCACATACATATCTACAGGCCTCTAACAGACATACAGACTCATATGACGGGACAGGGCCCCGCCGTACCCAGAATTACCATACGTACAGAATATACAGATGTCAGAAGATATATACCAAAAGTACACGCTCTGGACCAAAGGAGCTCTCCAAAATAGCAGAATCGGTGCCCTAGACTGGCGGCGTATCACCGGGTGCGTCTGTACCTGCGGGCATGTAACGCAGCCCCCGAAGAACCGGGGGTCAGTACGAAAAATGTACCGAGTATGTAAAGCGAACATATCACAGCATAATCATAGTCTGAATCAGAAGCACAGAAATATAGCGAACGAAATCATAATCCAACAGACAGACAGAGGTATACCGGACAGAGTCATAATTCAGACAGACAGACGGAAGTATACCGGACAGAATCATAATCCGAACGGATAAACAGAATCATAAGTCATACAGAAAGAAAGAATCAGAATCCATACGGACAGACAGAATCAGAATCCAGACGGACAAACAGAATCATACATAGGGTACAGAAACGTGGTCGCCACTCCTGCCTTTGGCGCCACAGCACATCGTATTTCAGAAGATTTCATATCTTCGAACATCTCCAACACATAACACATCATATCATAACCACGGTAACCCCGGGGACAGATCACACGCCGGGAAACCGGACACATCATACTTCGTAATTCATATACACGGTAACCGGGGATGGACATATACCACAGTACCCCGGAACCGGACACATCATACTTCGGGATTCATACATGGGACCCGGCCCCCGACAAAGGGACTCGGCGGCCCATCCGCACGATATAAACCGGCCCGGGATCCGGTGAAAGGAAGCTTTGAGACATCCACGAACAGAATAATGAGAAACCACATATATACGGATCGTTATACCGACTCAATCGAACAGAAGTAGGCCAAATGGCAAGTCAAATCAGAGTATTCGGATAGCGTTCATAATACGCGTCTATATCCTACTTGGGAAGGCATGACAGATTATAACCAGAATCAGATTTTCAGATGTCAAAACCATTTTGCAAGATTTATATAAAAAGTAGTCATATCGTGATCAGAATAATAGTTCAGATGTTGTTTGTGAAAAACGGACAGAAATAAGATAATTTAGGTCATACATTAGGTATCGGGGCTCCGTGGGCCCACCTCGGACCAACTCGAGGCGACATGCGTAAATTACTGATAATAGACCTTATGAGGTCATCCATAGTCATTTGGAAGTATTCCGACTCCGTTTGGGAAGATTGCATACAAAAGTTCACTTTGGGGACAAGTTATAAGGAAAGTGATTCAATCTTACTGAAGGAATTGGAGCGGATTTCCATTTCGAATTCCGAAGAACGGAGTCGTATTTAAGGCTCGCGGCCGAGCCTATTATGTTCAGAACATGCCTAAGAATAAAGGGGAAGGCTTTACATACCTCAATTGCGCCTTATGCTCGCTTAGCTTCACTTCCAATTTCGTCCAAAATCTACAAATGGTCAAGTTTACCAATTGTCAATTGAAGCCTTTAGACACCAAACTTAAGCACATATTTGCCTACCGAAATTTCGGCAGCGTTTCCCTTATACATATAACATCCCCGAGACTTAGCTCGGCTTAATATGTCAACACAGCAACCCAGCAACAACATCAATAACAACAACAAGTATTACAGAATATGCAATATGGCATTACTAGCCATCTTTCCGACATAACACAATATCTTTCATTCCGACCTTACACTTCCACACCAATCTTACCATTTTCATATTCATGACTTATCAAGGTCACTGCGACATAATTCGGAGGCATATCATATCATTTTCACCAAATATACATAAGGTATACACAATATACGAGTTTCCTACCAAAGGCATAATTCACCCACAACTTCCAATCTTTTAGCAAACATGTTCATGACTTATTTCTATCTTCCAACCTCATCAATGACGATCACAATTTACCTCTTACTAATTTCATTTCCATATTTACATAAGTTACAATAAAGTTACATAATTTCCAACAACATCTTAACAACGATTCTTCAATAACAACAAAACCCATTATTCTTCCATTCACTTCACAATAACACAATTAACATACTAAAGAAAATTTAATTCGCTTTCCATAATCCACATCACACCACACGGCCACACACTATGTTTTCCAACTTCCACAAATTCATTCAACTTTCATTTCAAATGCAAATTCCACCATAACCACAACTAGATTACCACATAAAACTCAATTCATATTATTTATATTTCAACACATACTCATGGCCAACATGCACATACCCTTAATACACAAAATTTTCATGCTTTTTAATCATTTCCACACGCTACAACATGCACACATCTCCCACAACATAACAAAGGCATAAAATTCTTACCTTTCCTCCAAGTTCTTCACTTGCCACTAGAGTTGTCCTCTTGCCAAGATAATTATACCAAGTTGTAGAGAATCTTGCACTTAGTAATAATCCCACAAGAAATGAATTTTGAACCAAGGATTTGAGCTCCAAAAATTTTTCTTTCTTTTTCTCTTTCTCTTTCTCTTTGGCCGTAGCCCCTCTTTCTTTTTCTCTTTCTTTTCTTTTGTTCTTTCTCCTTATTTCTTGAAGCTTCTATAGGATAAGATGACTTATATAATTATTCATCACATGGAAATTAACTAACTTTGGTGGATTGGGCCATGTATGGCCGGTTGGGCTCCCTTTGGTTGGGCCTTATTAAAAAACATTTTTTGAGCCCAATTGTTGGCTAAATAATTGTAATTCATAGAACAAATTTCCAAAATTCCAATTTTGTCCTTGGCCTCCTTTCGTAATTCCACATCAATGTATTCTTAGTCGACACATTCATACCAAGTTATCTCAATTTTTTTTTGAACATGCAAAAATGCCAGATGTAACAAGGTGTTTCAGAAGCCATTTTTGGAAAATCATAGTCGTACTCATGTCAAGTATCTTTCAGATATCGTTATGGATCAAATCAAATAGAACTTTTGGAATCATATGTACGTATCAAAGTATGTCAAAGACTCGATGAAATAATCGATCGTGCTAGCATTTGAAAGTTCAAGACTTTAATCAAATCATTCATTTCTCGAATGTAATTCGGAAACATATTGGCCAAACTTCAGACATTATAGACATGCATTGAAACCATACGAAACAGCTTATGGAAATCAAGAATTTTAGCCATCCTAGCGGCTCTAAGAATAAGAATCTTTCTGAAATCATACATATACATCATATACTTATTTCATAAGGATCATGCCAAAGAAGGAAGGGTTAGGCTAAATACCTCGCTCGCCTCCTAAGCTAACCCAACTCAAGTCTCGGGCTCCCCAAGATCTACAATAACGTCATTAATTACCAAACGTTAGCTACAAGTACTTAGAAGTTCAATTCTAACTAGCACTTGTCTACATAAATTTCGGCAGCATCTCCCCTGTAAATACAACAACCCCGAGAATTCAACTCGGCCAAATTTATCAACAACCATACCAACAATCTTTTCAACAATACCAACAATCAATTTGGAACATATTCTAACATTAGTAACCCGCACAACATTCAAAACAATCCAACCAAACTCTATTCCACCCGAAACTCTACAAATGCAACAAAAGCTACAACAACACATTTCCTTCTTTCAAATTCATAAGCTACAACAACACTTCATACTTTAGTAACTTCATTCTCATAACTACATAAAACTATATTAAAATCACATTAATTCCTACAACGACCCACAACCAATTTCAATGCCGACTTGAACCATTAAACCTTCATTTGCATCATAAAGTCCACAACTACACAACTAACATACTAAGTAAAATGAATTCATCTCTTCTCCGCCCTACAACAACCACACGGCCACAATTCTACACACACACCCACACGGCCACACACAACACACATTATTTCCATGATTTTCATTCATTTCTACATACCACAACATACATAAACCTTGCATAACATATAAAAGAGAATTAATTCTTACCTTTTTCCTTAACTTTCCACTTGACTAGAATTTTGGACTTGCAACAAAGAGTAGTTTTCTTGCTCCAACAATTATACCACGTTAAAGACGACCTTTGAATTAGTAGGAATACAAGGAGAATATATATTTTTTGGATCAAGATTGATGGCTTCAATTTTTTTTCTTTCTTTTTTTCTCTTGGCTGAAATGGCCTTCTCTCTTTCTCTCAAGGTTTCTTTCTTGAATGTTCTTGAATAGATGACAAATAATAGTGGCCCTCTCTCTTTTTATTTACTTAATTTAGCCTTCACATGGGCCTTGGCCCACGCCCCCTTTGGCCGGCCACCTTGGGCCTTTTTTTTCTTTTTTTTTCCAAGCCCAATTATTTCATGACTAATTTTTGTAATTCATGAAACTATTTTCCAAATTTCCAATTTTGCCCTTAGCCTTCCTCAATATTTCCGCATCAATATTTTCATGAACAACTTATGTATTAAATTAGATCAAAAATATTGCCTTATCTCTTACTAGTCACAATTATCTCAGATTATCCGAATGTGCAAAATACGGGATATAACATTCATCACCGTGGGGAGCACCAGTCTTGTTTGTGAGAAAGAAAGACGGTTCCCTGCTAACGTGCATCGACTATAGGCAATTGAACAAGGTGACGATAAAGAACAAATATCCTCTTCCAGGGATCGATGATTTATTCGATCAATTGTAAGGTGCTAAGTGGTTTTCTAAAATAGATTAGAGGTCGGGTTACCATCAGGTAAGAGTTAGAGAAGCGGATATCCCCAAGACAGCTTTCAGAACGAGATACGACCACTATGAATTCCTAGTGATGTCGTTTGGGTTGACTAACGCCCCAGCCATGTTCATGAACTTGATGAATAATGTATTCAGGCCACTCTTGGATCTATTTGTGATAGTATTTATTGATGATATTCTGGTTTATTCTCGCACAGAATCGGAACATGCAGATCATCTGAGAATTGTTCTTGGTATTCTTCGAGCCCAAGAATTGTATGAAAAAATTTCAAAGTGTGAGTTCTGGCTGAATTCTGTGACATTTCTGGGCCATGCCATTTCAAACGATGGTATTCGAGTCGACACTCAGAAAATTGAAGCTGTAAAGACTTGGCCAAGGCCTACGACGCCCACAGAAGTTCGTAGTTTTCTAGGTTTGGCAGGTTATTATAGGAGATTCGTAGAGGGATTCTCATCAATTTCAGCCCCATTGACGAAGCTAACCCAGAAGTCAGCTAAGTTTCAATGGAACGATGCTTGTGAGCGCAGTTTCCAAGAGTTAAAAAATAGGTTGACCTCAGCCCCGGTTCTAACACTTCCAGAAGGGCCAGATGGCTATGTGGTGTATTGTCACACTTCCGGTGTCGGATTGGGATGTGTATTGATGCAGCATGGAAAGGTTATTGCATATGCTTCGAGACAGTTGCGGAAGCATGAAAAGAATTACCCAACTCATGATCTCGAACTAGCTACAGTCATTCATGCCTTAAAAATGTGGAGGCATTATTTGTACGGTGTGCACGTTGATATCTATACAGATCACAAAAGCCTTCAGTACATCTTCAAGCAAAAGGAGTTGAGCTTGCGACAGAGGCGGTGGTTAGAATTATTAAAAGATTATGATGTTAACATTTTATACCACCCCGGGAAGGCGAATGTAGTAGCCGACGCACTTAGTCGCCGATCAATGGGCAGTTTATGTGAAGTCCCTCCGGAAAGGAAAGAGATGGTTCAAGAACTTCATCGATTGGCTAATCTTGGAGTGCGTGTAATTGATTCGGGAGATGTCGGGATTAGTATAAATGATTCCATGATTTCGTCCTTGGATATGGAAGTGAAAGAACGGCAGTGCGAAGATCCGCAGTTATGTCGTTATAGAGACACATCTCATGGGAGTGAAAAGTCTCCGTTTGAAGTTTCCATGGATGGGATTCTTAGGTACCGAGGTAGGTTATGTGTGTCGAATGTGGCGGAATTGCGCCGACGAATTTTAGAAGAAGCACATTGCTCTCGATATTCTATTCACCCACGTGCAACCAAAATGTATCATGATCTTAAGATGATGTACTGGTGGGATGGCATGAAGAGAGACATAGCAGAATTTGTAGCACAATGTCCAAAATGCCAGCAGGTAAAGGCTGAACACCAGAAGCCGAGAGGCTTGTTGCAAGCAATGGGAATCCCTACTTGTAAATGGGAAGTGATCAACATGGATTTCATCATGGGATTACCCCGTTCCCGTGGCAGGTATTACTCTATATGGGTGATCGTGGATCGGCTGACGAAAGCAGCCCATTTTCTTCCAGTTAGGACCACGTACCCAGCAGAACACTATGCAAGGTTGTATCTCAAGGAAATTGTGCGACTCCATGGAATCCCATTATCTATTATCACAAATAGAGGAACACAGTTTACAGCTAAGTTCTGGAAGTCTTTTCAAGAAGGTTTGGGCACGCAAGTGAAGTTTAGCACGGCATTTCATCCGCAAACTGATGGGCAGGCCGAGCGTACCATTAAAACCTTAGAAGACATGCTACGGGCGTGTGTGTTGGATTTCGGTGGTAGCTGGGATGACCACTTACCCCTTATTGAGTTCGCATACAACAACAGCTATCATTCTAGTATACAAATGGCTCCATATGAAGCTCTATATGGAAGGAAGTGTAGGTCTCCAATTGGATGGTGTGAAACTGGGGAAGTACAATTAATAGGCCCCGAATTGATTCAACAAGCAGTAGAAAAGGTCAAGGTGATCCGAGATCGGTTGCTGACAGCTCAAAGTCGCCAAAAGTCTTATGCGGACAACCGCTGGCGAGACATGGAATTTCAAGTTAATGATTGGGTATTTCTGAAAGTGTCACCAATGAAAGGGGTGATGAGATTTGGTAAGAAAGGGAAGCTAAGTCCCAGATACTGGACCCTACAAAATCATCCGCAAGGTAGGTCAGGTAGCCTATGAATTGGATTTGCCTTTGGAGCTTGAATCAGTCCACCCATTCTTTTATGTTTCGATGCTCCTCAAGTGTGTTGGAGATCCCACAAATATTGTCCCGATAGATGATGAGCAAGTAACGGAAAGGCTAACCTATGAACAGGTGCCTATTGCCATCCTAGATCGGCAAGTGCGAAAGCTTCGAAATAAAAAAGTAGCGTCAGTCAAAGTATTGTGGCGAAACAACAATCGCGAAGAAATAACTTGGGAAGCAGAAGAGAGTATGGAGTCCAAGTAACCACACTTATTCCAACCCCCAGGATAGATCCAAGATGAAACACCAACAATATAAGGTATGTATCCTTTATCTTTATGCTTTTGGTCGCGTGTGGCCATAGATATGTCGATGTTGTGATGTAGCCCTGTGAGGCAGTGATGTGATATTATGGGATGTTGTGGCAGGATGGTAGTACCATATTATAAAGGAAACTTTGGCAAATTTTTTCTAGAATCCCCGATGATCTAACATTCGAGGACGAATGTTTCCAAAACGGGGGAAGAATGTAACACCTCGAAAAACATTTCCGTGAGCATACAATGAATAGACCAACGAAGAGTATGAGTGTACGATGTTTTACTAAGAAGGGAATGACTACCCATGAGTTTTGAAAACGTGAAGGTTGCAGATTTGCATTGCGACCTAGTGGTCGTAAAACACAATACGGCCCGTAAAGTGATTTACGGACCATAAAGTGCCATCTTCTTCAAACTATCAAAACTTCAACTTTCTGTCAAATGTCGAAATGGTTAAATACGACTCGTAAACTGTGACCCTAAACCACCATGGCCTACAGCAAACCTTTCTGTTTCTGATATGCTTAAATACGGTCATGGAGGACGGACTGTAAACCAGAATACGGCCCGTAAACTGGGTTTACGGCCACTGTGCATCCCGACTACTGTTCACAAAAATCAGATTTTTAAGTTAAGAATAAGGGACCCCAAGCTCATTTTATTTCATTTCTCATCTTCACAATTCCAGAACTCTCTAGAATACTCCAAAACACTTCATCCACAAAAATTCAAGAGAATCAAGGGAATCAAGATCAACAATGCCAAATTCATGAAAACAAAGGTGTGAAACCTAGCTCAAGTTCATCTTCCTCAAAGAAAACTAAAAGAGGTGAAGTAAGGTTTTGGTGCTAGAGTAGAAACTGCACTCAAGGCTTGTTCCACCACCATCCAAGGTAAGTTTCATGACTATTTCATACTGTTTAAGGTATTGGAAGGTTAAGATACCCGAATTGTAGAAAAGCATAGTAAATGGGTCATAAATGAGTGAATAATGCCATGAGTGAATGGTAGTTGAATTGAATCATGAATGTTAGTGTGTTGTGAGTATGAATGTGTTATAAACGACATGTAGACCAGGAGATAAAGTGTGATACATGAGAAGATACGATAGCTGACCCAAAACCATAAAAGTGGGAAATGAAGAGAAATGGTAGATCATGGTCATTGTATGTGAATGATGATTCTTGATTGCTATATTGTAATTGTTGCTGTAGGTGTTGGGATTTGATATGGAATATGGGATAAATAGTATAAACAAAGGAAGTGCTGCCCAATTGTCTCTAGGAATAGTAGTGCGTTCTTATAGCTGATTAACTAACGTTAGTACGAATCCTCTTTTGAAGGTAGAGACATGACGTTGAAGGAGAATAAGCGAACGCTAGATTGCTTAAACGAGAAAGGTATGTGAGGCTTACCTCTTCTTTCAAAAGGCATGAATCCTTCAAGTTTTCCATAATCCTTCTATAAGATGAAGCTTATGAGTCCTTCTATATATCGAATCACCTATAAGCATGAAAATAATGACAATGAGCTAGAGTATAGAGATTCAAGAAATTGTGGCACGATGTTCCTACAATGCTAATGATGTTATTATTGTTAACACTCGCCTTATGCATTATTTCCTTCAAGCCGAGGCATGATACTCATGAAATGTCCATAATACACTCGGGGGTTCACGACCTTACGTCACCCCGACATAGTGTGGTTGCCTTAAAGCCTAATGTATGCTTCTAACGCTAATATATGCTATGACCATAAGATCATAAATAATGCTAACTTGTAATACGACTATGGGATGCATGGAATACCAAGAAATGATAACATGATGCTATGGTATGAGATATGTAATAGTGATGTGTTATGATTGATTTTGTGATGATATGATTCCACCGCACCTATTAGGCCGGGCATGTCACCGCTAATGCGGGCTGCATATGATTCCACCGCGCCTATATGGCCGGGCATGTCACCGCTAATGCGGGCTGCGTATGATTCCACCGCGCATATATGGCCGGGCATGTCACCGCTAATGCGGGCTGTTGTGTTTACACCGAGCCCAGAGGGCCGGGCATGATCACCACTAGTGGGCGGCATATGAGGGTTACCCGGACGCGGGTAAAGATGTGGACTACGAAGTGAGGATGTATGTGATGACGTATATGACGTATATGATGATGTATGTGATGATGTATGGGATGTGATAGCATGTATACTATGATTATGTAAAATGCAATATATGTAGAGGGTATGTTGTCCATGATATACACTCAGGTTGTATCCTTCTCTCATGATTCCTGATCCCTCTATTATGTTTGTTTATTTCATTCCTGCCTTACATACTCAGTACAATATTTGTACTGACGTTCGTTTTCTTTGGACGCTGTGTTCATGCCCACAGGTAGACAGGGAGGCGATCTTGCTCCAGATTCTTAGAGGTTGTTAGCTGACTGAAAGCACCCCATTGTCCTGGAGGTGCTTATGATTATTCTTTTGTGTACAATTGTAGATGTCATCTCATAGAGGCTCGTAGATACTCAATGTGGGTCATGTGGTCTCACGGCGTGGTCATTGTGAAAATATATACATATATATTATTTTGTTAGCCCAAGGGCTCATGTGTATAAAAACATTATGTTTCTAAAGGAAAACGGGTTTTCTTATAAATCGAGCATGAATCTGATAAATGATTGTTAAATAAGCCTAAGGAGTACTAATACGAGCGGTGCTCAGCGGTTAGCCCGGGTACCCGTCGCGGCCCCTAGCCAGTTCGTGACACTGTACCTCTGAATGCCTCTTAAGGTGGATGTCATGCATGCTTAGCTTTATAAAAATATATTTTCATACATAGATGTATAATATAAGTGTTAGTGTTGCGGAACGTGCAACCTGATCCATATATAATGTTAGTTTTACAGAAAGTCCAACCCGATCAATATATCATGTTAGTGTTGCAGAACATGCAACCCGATCCATATATCATATCATCCCGCGACCGGCCCATCCCGCCTCCGGGGCATCCTGCGTTCGGGGTAACATCATAATCTGCCCACTGCAGTGGTGTGCACATCTATGTGAGAAAATACATACATATATATAAAGCATGCATGAGAGCCCAAATAAAAGCTATGACTCTATCGGAGTGACGTAAGGCCGATAAACCTCCGATTATCATTATGAAGCTATCATCATGAACATATCTCACCTTGAAAGAACAAAAATCATAAGATGAGATCAACATCAAAGAATAACATCAACAACCATAATATGAAATCAATAGTCATACGATAAGATCAATAATCATAGGACAATTATCAACAATATCATGAGAGTCTCAAGAACCATAAGCTTTTAGCATTTCTACAAAAATAAAGACATTATGGATATCATATGAATGGGATTGTATCAAAAAGATCATGCCGTAAGAAAGAAAGGGAAAGCCTTGGCATACCTTGTCATCTCCTTAACTTACTTAACGCCTATCCTCGCCAGCTTGTAAATCTACATTCAAGATGATTCGTACTAAGGGTAAGTCATTGAAATGCTTGTATGGTCAAACTAAATTAATAAATGAGCTAACGAAAATTGGGCAGCATTTCCCCTTATATCTTTTATTTTCTCCAATCTTCAAAACGACTCCCAAAACCACAATAATACATCAACAATTCCATAATCACAAGATTACATTCAAATTATACTCAATTCAATCCCAAAACTTCTTTTCCTAATCAATCCATAACAACTTCAACACAACCCTTTATACACTTGTATACGACACTTCTTTAACATCATTATTATCCCTCATAACAAGATTATTCTCAAACCATGTTAATAATTATAGCTCAACTTAATTCACAACTCAAAATATCATCAATTTCATATTTGAACTTTTCCTTTAATTTATTCTCCTCAAATCTTAATATAATTACTAAATAAACTAATAAGCATGAAAATTAGATGAAATCTTACCTCAAAATTCAAGAACACTACAATTCCAAAGTTATTCCATCTTACAAACACTCACCCAAGCATCTCCAAGAAGAGGAGACAAGCGTAAAGCTCACTTGGAAACCCGAAACACTTTAATCTTCACCTTGATCTTTGATTTGGGCTTAGAAATATGTTTGAAGGTGTTTAGAGAGGTTTCTAGGACTTGGGGTTATATCTAAAATGATTAAAATGAAGCGGGGTCATCATACTTAAATTCTGGAAATTTCCACCTACTTTTTATTATACGGTTCGTATAACATTATATGGCTTGTATAACTTTGTCGTATAATATTATACGGGCCGTAACTTTGGCCTAGAATCTAAGATTGGCAATCTGTCAGTTGCATTGGAAGAAAGACTTTCTGAACTTGAGTTTACATAGGTTATGCATTCTGTAACTCGTCATATGCTAAGAGATATACCTCCCTCGAGTTGGACTAAAAATCCTGTCCAAATTTCTGCCAAGTTATCCCAAAATTTCGACAAACTTAATTTCTTCGATTCGCTTGATCCCGGAATCTTTAGATACTTTCTTACACTTGTTAAAAGTAATCTTTAACCTTAGAAAGGTTCCATGGCCTCTCCAGCTTATGCTAGTTTACCTCACAATCGACGTGAAAATTTTCGAGGTGTAACACACACATACATATATATAGTCTATATCCTTGGCCGTATAACATTATACGACCAACATCCTGGCCGTATAAAATTATACGGTCTGTATAGTTGGCCGTATAATACCACTTCCAAAACTTCCTTCTCTGGAAATTTTTAAAATCCTTAAATACGGTCCATATTTCAATATACGGACTATATCTCACTTATATGACCCATATACCATATTTTCCAAAAACAACTTTTGACGAACCTTCCCACTTCGATTCACTTATTCTCTAATCCTTTCATAACTCACCAAACATTAATTTAAACACTTATAAACACAAGTTAAGTATTTCGAACCTCATAAATCCTTGAAACAAATCCCGGTGTCCAAAACTAAGACACCAACATTCTAGAAATCTCAATGCACAAAACTACAAGGTGTAACAATGTGTTTCCTTTTATGTACTAGTTCAGATTCGAGCACGAGTGGAGATTGAGGCTTGTAGATCCTTTGGAGCCTTTTTATTTTATTTTGGGTTAGTTAATGATGGTTCCACGGCACCAGACTCCCTCATATCTGTACTTCCTATCTTTCATTACTTTAAACAATATTTATGTATTCTTCAGACCTGTATTCAGATTAGTAGCTATATACTTGTGACTTCAAGGTTTTAGGGAGTGTTTTAGACTTAGATATATTTTGATTGAGTTAATTAAGAATACTAAGCACCTTGGGTTGTAATTCTTTACATTCCGCATTTTCTTTACGCTTACTTGGATTTGTATTTTTATGGATTTCATCTAATGGCTGGGTTAGGTTCCCTCACAGCACAAATGGGATTTCTGGTCGTGAAATTTTTGTATTAGGGCCCTAGGTTCAATCGCTCCTATACTAGGTTCAATGGCCCTAGTACAAGAGCAATGTCTAGCAGAGTCGTGCGGATCGGTACGATGACATCTGTATCTATCTTCGAGAGGCTATAAGGCATTTAGGAAATTTCACTTCTTTCATTCTTATCGTTCGGTCTTGACTTTACGAATATTGCGATTCCTGTTTCACTCTTTCTCACAGATGGTGAGGACTAAATCAACCGCTGTTGGGGAGCAGGAGCCTGCCCCTAGACCTGCACAAGAGCATGTTGCTAGGGTAGTTATTTAGGGCATGGGTAGAGGGCGGGACAGAGGTAGAGTTCAAGTAGCAGCACCAGCCCGAGGTCAAGCACAAGTTGCACCTCAGGGTAGTGCTATTGTAGCATCTCTTGAGCCGGATGTGATTGAGGGGGATGAACCAGTTCAAGCTGAGGAGGTTGGACCAGGATAACCACCTCCGAGTTTTATTGCTACGCCTGTGGTTCAGGACATATTAGTTGGCATGTTGGGTTTTCTTGAGAGTATGACTCAGGCGGGTATTCTACCGGCTACTTCTGATGGCTCATAGACTAGGGTAGCAAGACTGACTCTGATCATATCACTGCTTTCAATTTTTAGAGTCCAGGGTCTAGGCCAACAACTGCTGTGACTCCCCGATTTTTAGGTGCGCCAGTGCCAGGCCATGATTCACCCTCAACCACTCAGTGCATGATATCTGTGAAAGAGCGAAAGATGTTTGAGCGCTTAAGGAAGATAGATAATCCCAAGTATAATGGAGACCCCGAGGATGATGCTTATGAATTGCTAATCAGTTGTCATGAGAAGTTGCACAATCTCGGGTTAGTGGAGACTTTTTTTTTTTAAAATAAAGGCCACCATGAAGGTGGAATTTTATTAATAAAGAAAATATATACACATCAATCCAGAAGAGATTGATCCAGCTGAAAACAAAGAACAAAAAATAAAAAAGATCAATCCAACAAGATTGATCCTAAAATGAAACAAAACAAAGTAAATCTAGTGACTTATGGCCAGTAGAAGTAGACATGAACAGATTACACCAACTAGAATCCAAGAGCCTTGGCTTGATAACTTCTATCACACCTCAAAGTCTCACAGTTGGAAAGCTTCAAGTCATCTGAATCATTCTTCAGGCAAGCTTGAAAGTAGTTGTATATTGCTGTGTATATCACCATCTGCATGAAAACCAGGTCACTATGTAGCTTAATCCATAACTAGTACAATCTACTACTTAGATCATGAGCATCACGCCATTTATATTAAGGAATGAGCATGACAAGCACACTGATACCACCCTAATACATATGCTGCAATAACGCATAAATTGTTGAAAACCTGTACTCAGCAATGGTTTAAAGTTCTGGTGTCAAAGACTAATCTGGTGCTTTGTCTTGAAGAGTTCTTATTCTCAAGTTAGGAATTCCTCTTTTTTCCAAATTCAGAATCCTCTTAGCTTGACTTGGTTAGTGGAGTCTCGTGGTGTAGACTACACCACTTTTCAGATAGTTAGCCCCGCCAAGCAATGGTGAAGGTCGATGTTGAGATTAGACCAGTAGGGTCCCCTCCTTTCACTTGGGCTTCATTCACTCAGGCATTCTTCAAGAAGTTTGTACCTTGTTGTGTGAGGGAGAGGAGGAGGGCTCAGTTTAAGGGGTTCTGTCTGGGGAGTATGACTGTGACAGATTATGAGACCCAGTTCCACCCATTATCTCGCCATGCCTTGATTATTCTTCATGATGAGGCTGCGAGGGTGAGGAGGTTCACCAATGGGTTGATTTGTCCACTTCATTTGATCGCGGCACATATGGCTACCATAAGGTCTTCCTTCCAGTAAATTGTGGATGCGGTTCGAGAGGCCAAGTTTATCAAGCGAGAGGACTATGAGGAGCAGGTGATCAAGAGGACCCGCTTTGCCCCTAATATTGGTACCTCATCAGGAGGTAGGTGGCATCATGGTGGTAGTCATTTCCGTCTGCCAGGAGGCCAATTTATGCAGGTATGCCAGTATTTGAGGGAGGACAATCTACACGTACTTCTCATGGTTCAGGATAGTTTAATCTGAGTTATTATAGACCATCTGGTGGTGGTGGACATTCGGGTGCCAATTCTTCCTCTCAGCGATCCACAGTTCCTACAGAGTGTTTTGAGTGTAGTGACCTCGGACATTTCAAAAAGGATTGTCCCATACATAGATGTAGTGGTGAAAATTAGAGTTCTCAGGCTTTCGTACCTAGGATAGCGCTGCAGTCGGCTAGAGGTGGTTCTTATGGTAGTAGAGGTGATTCTCAGGCAGATAGGGGTGGTACTCACCCTAATCAAGGTGGTGGTCATGGAACTACTCAGACTTCGAGTGATCGTGCTCATTTCTATGCTTTTTTGGGCATACTTGAGGCAGAGGCCTCCGATGCTGTCATTATAGGTACTATTTCGGTTTGCCATTGTCCTGCTATGCTATTATTTGATTCATGCTCTACCTATTCTTATGTGTCTACATATTTTTCCTTGAGTTTGGGTTTGATATGTGATTCCCTAGACTTGCTTATTCATGTTTCTACACCTATTGGGGATTCTGTAGTGGTAGACCACGTATATAGATGTTGTGTAGTTACTTTGATGGGTTATGAAACCCAGGTAGATCTGAAAGTCTTGGATATGGTAGATTTTGACACCACTATTCTTGGGATGGATTACTTATCTCCGTATCACGCGATCTTGGATTTTCATGCCAAGACAGTTACTTTAGCCATACCCGGTATTCCTGGATTAGAGTGGAAGGGTGCTTATAGTCACTATCTGAAGAGGTGGCAACATTCTTAAGGCTCAAAGGATGGTGGAGGAAGGGTGTCTCTCCTACTTGGCGTATGTTTGAGATACTAGATCGGAGACGACTTTATTAGAGTTGGTTCTGGTAGTGAGATAGTTTCTCGAGGTATTTCCAACGGATCTTCCAAGTGTTCCACCCGATCGCGATTCGATTTCTGTATGACTTGGAGCTAGGCACTCAACCCATTTCTATTCCACCGTATCCGATGGCACTGGCCGAGTTTAAAGAGTTAAAGGAACAATTTCAAGATGAGAAAATGGTTTATTCAGCCTAGTGTTTAACTGTAGGGTGTTCCCGTGTTGTTTGTGAAGAAGAAGAATGGATCTATGTGTATGTACATTGCTATCGGCAGTTAAATAAAGTGACTATAAAGAATAAGTATTTGATTCCTCGCATTGATGACTTGTTCGACTAGCTTGGGGTGTTTTTGTCTTTTCCAGGATTGATTTGAGATCCGATTATCACCAGTTGAAATTTAAGGCCGAGGATGTTCCTAAAACATATTTCTAAACGCGTTATGGGCATTATGAGTTCTTGGTGATGTCATTTGGGTTGACTAATGCTCCCGCAACTTTCATGGATTTGATGAATGGGGTATTCAGACCATTTTGGATTCCTTTATGATCGACGATATCTTGATATATTCTTGCAGTAGAGAGGAGCATGAGCAACCCTTAAGGATCGTGCTTGGGATTCTGAAGGAAAAGAAGCTTTATGCTAAGTTTTCGAAGTGCAAGGTTTGGCTTAGTACGGTGGCATTCTTGGGGCATGTGGTGACTAATGATGGTATTATAGTAGATCTTAAGAAGATTGAGGCATTTCAAGATTGGATTAGACCAGCTTCGGTCACCGAGGTTCAGAGTTTCATAGGTCTTGCAGGTTATTATCGGCATTTTGTGGAGAGGTTTTTATCGATTGCATCCCCATTGACAAAATTGACAAAGAAGGAGGTAGAATTTCATTAGTCCGATGAGTGTGAGGAGAGCTTTCATAAGCTAAAGACTTTGTTGACTACCGCATCGATTTTGACCTTACCTATTGAGAGAGAGAGTTTATGGTCTATTGTGATGCTTCTGGAGTTGTTCTTGGGTGTGTGTTGATGCAAAAAGGGAAGGTGATAGCGTATGCTTCAGGGCTGTTGAAGGTGCATGAGAAGAGCTACCTTACTCACGACTTGGAGTTGGCGGCTGTTGTGTTCATTTTGAGGCATTATCTCGATGGAGTGCATTGTGATGTATTCACGGATCATCATAGCCTTTAGTACATATTCAATCAGAAGGACCTCAATTTGAGATAGCTTTGGTGGTTGGAGTTTCTCAAGGATTATGAGATGACTATTCTTTACCATCCGAACAAGGCCAATGTGGTGGCGGATGACGTAAGTAGGAAGGCGGTGAGTATGGGTAGCTTAGTACTGTTGCATGTGGGAGAGTGTCCTTTGGCTATGGATGTTCAGTCTTTAGCTAATTGTGTCACGAACCAACCCCGTGGGCCGTGACTAGTACCCGATCTGGGCACCCAAACACATATATCCAATGCTATCTCAACTGTTATCAAACGCATTCAAGTATAAAGCAGAAGCCGTCAAGGCTATATTTCAAATTTAGATAATTTCCAGAAAAATTTTGGCAGAGTTTCCTTTGTTTTACAGACTATCCAAAATAACCCTGCGCACAGAAAATACCAACAAAGGCCACACCGGCCAACAAAGCAACATATAAACATATGCGGAACGGCCGCCGCGGCCAATGGGGTCGCCCCAAACACAACATATACACACATCCGTACAGAAAGACCCTAACCCACAAACATATCTACAGGCCTCTAACAGACTTACAGAGTCATATGACGGGACAGGGCCCCGCCGTACCCGGAGTTGCCATACATACAGAATATACAGAAGACAGAAGGTATATACCAAAAGTACACGCTCCGGACCAAAGGAGCTCTTCAAAATTGCAGTATTTGAGCCCTAGACTGGCGGCGCATCTTCAGGTGCGTCTGTACCTGCGGGCATGTAGCGCAGCCCCCGAAGAACCGGGGGTCAGTACGAAAACTGTACCGAGTATGTAAAGCAGAAACATAACAAACATAATCATAGCATGAACCGGAAGCACAAAAGTATAACGGACAGAACCATAAATCAAACGGACGGACAGAATTATGGTCCAGACGGACGGGCAAAATCACAATCCATACGGACAGGCGGAATCACAATCCATATCAGACAGACAAAATCAGAATCAAATCAGACAGACAAAATCATAATAGGGCACAGGAACGTGGTCGCCACTCCTTCCTCTGGCGCCACAACATATCATATTTCAAAAGATTTCATATCTTCGAACATCTCCGTCACATAACACATCATATCATAACCACGGTAACCCCGGGGACAGATCACACGCTGGGAAACCGGACACATCATACTTCGTAACATATACACGGTAACCGGGAACGACATATACCACAGTACCCCAGAATCGGACACATCATACTTCGGAATTCATACATGGGACCCGGCCCCCGACAAGGGACTCGGCGGCCCATCCGCACGATATAAACCGGCCCGGGATCCGGTGAAAAGAAGCATTGAGACATCCACGAACAGATTAATGATAATACACATACATACAGATCGTTATACCGACTCAATCAAACTGAAGTAGGCCAAATGGCGAGTCAAATCAGGGTATTCGGATAGCGTTCATAATATGCGCCTATATCCTGCTTGGGAAGGCACGACGGATTATTACCAGAATCAGATTTTCAGATGTCAAAGCCATTTTGTAAAATTTATATAAAAAGTAGTCATATCATGATCAGAATAATAGTCCAGATGTTGTCTGAGAAAGTCGGACAGAAACAAAGTAGTTAAAGTTATACAGAAAGTATCGGGCCTTGAGGGCCCACCTCGGGCCAACCCGAGGAGACGTACGTAAATTACAGATAGTAGACCTTATGAGGTCGTCCATAATCATTTCGAAGTATTACGACTACGTTTAGGAAGGTTGCATACTTAAAGCTCACTTTGAAGACAAGTTATAAGGAAAATGATTCAATCTCACTGAAGGAATTGGGGCGGATTTCCATCTCGAATTCCGAGGAACGGAGTCGTATCTAAGGCTCGCGGCCGAGCCTATTATGTTCAAAACATGCCTAAGAATGAAGGGGTAAGCTTTACATACCTCGATTGCGCCTTATGCTTGCTTTGCTTCACTTCCAATTTCGTCCAAAATTTACAAATGGTCATGTTTACCAATTGTCAAATTCAAGCCTTTAAGAATCCAAATTTTATTACTTACCTACCGAAATTTCGGCAGCATTTCCCCTATACATATAGCCTCCCCGAGATTCAACTCGGCTCAACACAACCAACAACAACCCAACAACAACATCAACAACATCAACAATTTTCATAATTCACAATATACGCAATTAGTCTACTTTACGACATAATGCAATAATCCTCATTTCGACTTTACACTTCCAAATCAATACCAACATAAGCCGTAAAACAGCCCGCACATTATTTTCCAAATTTTCCCAACCAACCAATTCGCGATATAACTATTTAATAATTTCGCAAAGAGGTCAAAATTAACACTAACAACATCAATAACAACATCCTCCACATTCTACAAGTTAAATACATTTATTTTCATCCAAAACTTTCTTCAAACCCCATTCTACAATTCAGCCATACCAACAAACGAATTTATCACGTTATTTCTTCGTTCTAAGCCGTTAAAACTCTAAATAAACTTGTTAACAATAAAAAAAAAAGCCTTATTCATACCTTAAGTGCACAGCCACCACGTCCACCCCCTTATTTTTAGTTGATTTTTAGCTCAAATCGAAGGCAATGCGACGTAGAACACTTTTCTCTTCATAGGCTTCGGGATTCGGGGCTCCGATTTTGGTCATAAATTGATTTTTTTCTCTAGGCTCTCCTATCTCTTTTTCTCTAGGGTTTTCCAGGTTTCTTGATCTGAAAATGAGGGAGAGAAACTGATTTGTTTCTATTAAAAGCGTGGGTAATGGGCCTGACCCGAATTGGAATCGGGTTGGGCCTATTTCACTGCCCAGCTTGACCTTTCGACTTTAAAACGTCCATATCTCCTTGTACCGACGTCTCCTGGGAGCCAACGACCTACCGTTGGAAAGCTATTTCAATTATCTACAACTTTTATTGCTGCGCGTTTTCCCAAATTCCAAACTTATAATGCCGTTTTTGCCCCTCCAAGTCAGGTCATCCGAAAACGTTTTCTTAAAAATATTCGTTTGGAGGGCTTCCACTTTGATTTGGCCCCAGGGCCCTTCACGGGTTGCGTTTAACTTTACATATACGATTCATATAACTTTTCACATGTCCTAAAAAAATCTTGATGTGTGGGCCCCACCTCAGCTTACAAATAATTCGACGTTCGAAAATGCAGGATATAACATTCTCCCCCCCCCCCCCCCCTTTAGAACATTCGTCCTCGAATGTTCGATTGACCTTAGGGGGTCTCGGGACACTTCGGGGAGGTTCGTTTCTTTCCTTCAAAATTCCTTTCAACGTTACGATTGCCATCAACATCTTTCACCTCTTGTCACACTTCTCGGTTCCTTACAACGTTATCATAATTTCACGTTACATCAAACAGGTTCATAACTAGAGCCAGACGCACAAAAGCATATCGGACAGATCCATAATCAGAGACAGATGTACTGCACTATGTCGGACAGATTCGTAGTCGGGGCCAGACGTATAGAATTATATCAGACAGATCCACGATCAGAGTTAGACGTACAGAGATGTACCAGACAGATTCATAATCAGAATCAAACGTACAAAGGTGCATCAGACAGATTCGTATCCAGAGTCAATCATACAGAGGCATATCAGACAGAAGCGTAATCGGATCTAGAAGTACAGAGGCGTAATAGGCAGAACCTCATCAAAGTCAGAGGTGCAAAAGTATAACAGATAGAGTTTTGATTAAAATCAGATCACTCCTATTAAGGCTCTAGTGAATTACGAAAATTTCCCTTTTGTCGACATTTCATTGTTCACCCTGACAATTATACCACGGATTATCTCGTCGAAATCTATTCACTCATTCACAAACTTGTTCGTCAGATTGTCGTACAAGTCGGCTTACGTGTCGCTTATCGATTCTTTCGAACGTTTTGCTTAATCACATCTCTTATCCTTCATCTTTCCTACTAGCCATGCTCATTTTCTTGTTCAGATATCGTCGCACTAGACTAAGTTGTAAGGTAATTGGGGTTTTTCTATTCTTTGACAACATTCGTGTCCTCACCTCCGCTTCGTTTCGCATATTCGATTTAGTAAAACCTTTCGTCTATCACAACATCAGTTGCCGGGACTCGGCTCTTGATCCATATGATCACCAAATGAAAATCATACACATACCTATACATTTACTAATATCTTATTTGCGAACGTCTCCGACCGTTATTCAAATTCGCACAATTTCCCGAGCGGTATTACGCTTCTTCCTTTCGCCCATTCAGTCTGCCTCGGTCTTCGCGACTCCTGTAAGGGCACTAGCCATTCCACACCTTCTCTTTTCCTTTAGGTTACCCCAAATTTACATTTATATACCATACTTATACTTGTGAATTTTTTTTTTTGTATCCTTCCCAGGGGGTCACCCATCCCAGAATTGCTATGGCCTTAGCACGCTTAACCTCAAAACTTTCATGCGTTCTGATGCGTTAGGGCTAGTATAATTGCGTCGACAACCCCCGCACGACCTTTGTCACATAATTCAGGGCAGATCGGGGTCTTAATAAATTTTCGGAAAATTCTCAGAGTGGGTCCCACCCCGGGCTAAACCATACAATTACCATATCGCCCTTCCGAATTTTCAATGTCTATCAGGTTAACAATTACCTTGCTCTTATTAATACCCAGAAGAAGAAAATCACGTAATATGATAAAGTATAGACCCATTCATACACATATCCCTCAAGAAAAGATCACTAACATACCTGGGTGTGCGCTTGAAGACGCTCCTGGGTCCTGCCGGCCGGTCAAAGCAAATACGCGGTTCGAAGGACCGCTGTAACCAGAAGCTGCGCCTCGACCTCGGCCACGACTCGCTGGTACTGGCGCTGAAGCTGGTGCTCCCCGCCCTGTGGGGCGTATGGCTGCCGAAGGAGAAGACGAGCCAGCAACTGACCCGGTAAGCTGGGCTGAACCACCTGGACCACCCTTATATGGACACTCTCTCATCGTATGGCCTTGTTGGCCACAAGAAAAGCAGGCACCAGTGGCACGATAACACTCACCAGGGTGACGCCTCCTTCAATAAGGGCACCGAGGTATGGATGCCCCATCTGACTGAAACTCCTATTTACTTGCGAACTCGAAGCCATGGAGTTCTGTCCCGAGAACTGTGGGGGCGTACTGTATGCTGGCTGGGACGAATACCTGTTACCCTGCCGCTGAGAAAACTCACTCTGAAATCCCCCTGAGTACCCGGCCGATCTGGCTCTCTTAGGCCGGCTCCCGTCATGGCCCCTATCAGGCCGACGTTCCTTACGCCGGTCCTCCATGCCCTGGGCGTGCGCCTGCACCCGGGCAATATGCATCCCTGGCTGAGAAGCCACCGCCAGGCAACCATCGATCAAATAAGGGTCTAGCCCCATCACATACCGGTGCACCCTATCGGCCATCTCGGCTACTATAGCGGGTGCATACCTAGCCAACGAGTCGAACTCTAGGCTATACTCTCGAACACTACTACCGTTCTGTTTCAGATGCAAGAATCGATCAACCCTGGCTCTCCGTAGCTCTGGAGGTAGAAAATGATCAAGAAAGGCCTTAGTAAACTCGGCCCATACTGCTGGGGCAGCATCGTCACCCCTGGATAGCTGCCAGGACTCATACCAGTTCGCCGCTACCTCATATCACCGATACGAGGCCAATTCAACGGACTCAGTCGGCGACGCCTTAATCAACCGTATCGTGCTCTCCATCTTTTTAACAAACTCCTGGGGGTCCTCTTCGGGTTTTGTCCCGGAGAATTCTGGAGCATTACATGTCAAGAACTCACGAGCCCTGGAGCTTTCGTATCTGTCCACACGACCACCCCCAAACCCATGCCTGTGAACCTGCTCTGTCATCAGTGTGGTCAATAACTGATCCGAATCTCGCATGGCCCTGTCCTCCGCCCCTGACTGGGGGGCTGGAGGTACAGGTACTGGTGCTGCTGGAGCTGGCGGTGGAGCCACCCCCTGTGCTGCAGCTGTGGCTGCTCCAAATCCCTCCGGTACTGGTGGCGTAACAGAACTAGCCGTCGAAGGCACAACATTTGGCTCAATCTGGGCACGAGCCCTAGTAGTCACCTGAGCTCGGTTGGCCTCACCTGCCGCTGTAGACTTGCCCTCTGGGCGGCTGTTGCCTTTTTCGGAGGCATCGCTGAAAACATAACAAATCGTCAGGAGAGGATCATCCTACTAATACAGTTCTATCGCACGATCTAAGATCCAAAGAAGGGTAACATCCTAGATGTCCTGTAGCCTCCTGTTTATAGATGTGGTGCACAACACACGGATAAACAAGACTCTACTAGACATGGCCTTTAGACATTCCGAGGACTAACCGCTCTGATACCACTTCTGTCACGACCCAACCCCGTGGGCCGTGACTAGTACCCGATCTGGGCACCCAAACACATATATCCAATGCTATCTTAACTGTTATCAAACGCATTCAAGTATAAAGCAGAAGCCGTCAAGGCTATATTTCAAATTTAGATAATTTGCAGAAAAATTTTGGCAGAGTTTCCTTTGTTTTACAGACTATCCAAAATAACCCTGCGCACAGAAAATACCAACAAAAGCCACACCGGCCAACAAAGCAACATATAAACATATGCGGACCGGCCGCCGCGGCGAATGGGGTCGCCCCAAACACAACATATACACACATCCGTACAGAAAGACCCTAACCCACAAACATATCTACAGGCCTCTAACAGACTTACAGAGTCATATGACGGGACAGGGCCCCGCCGTACCCGGAGTTGCCATACATACAGAATATACAGAAGACAGAAGGTATATACCAAAAGTACACGCTCCGGACCAAAGGAGCTCTTCGAAATTTTAGTATCTGAGCCCTAGACTGGCGGCGTATCTTCAGGTGCGTCTGTACCTGCGGGCATGTAGCGCAGCCCCCCGAAGAACCGGGGGTCAGTACGAAAAATTTACCGAGTATGTAAAGCAGAAACATAACAAACATAATCATAACATGAACCGGAAGCACAAAAGTATAACGGACAGAACCATAAATCAAACGGACGGACAGAATTATGGTCCAGACGGACGGGCAGAATCACAATCCATATGGACAGGCGGAATCACAATCCATATCAGACAGACAAAATCAGAATCTAATCAGACAGACAGAATCATAATAGGGCACAGGAACGTGGTCGCCACTCCTGCCTCTGGCGCCACAACATATCATATTTCAGAAGATTTCATATCTTCGAACATCTCCGTCACATAACACATCATATCATAACCACGGTAACCCCGGGGACAGATCACACGCCGGGAAACCGGACACATCATACTTCGTAACATATACACGGTAACCGGGAACGACATATACCACAGTACCCCGGAACCGGACACATCATACTTCGGAATTCATACATGGGACCCGGCCCCCGACAAGGGACTCGGCGGCCCATCCGCAAGATATAAACCGGCCCGGGATCCGGTGAAAAGAAGCATTGAGACATCCACGAACAGATTAATGAGAATCCACATACATACAAATCGTTATACCGACTCAATCAAACTGAAGTAGGCCAAATGGCGAGTCAAATCAGGGTATTCGGATAGCGTTCATAATATGCGCCTATATCCTGCTTGGGAAGGCACGACGAATTATTACCAGAATCAGATTTTCAGATGTCAAAGCCATTTTGTAAAATTTATATAAAAAGTAGTCATATCATGATCAGAATAATAGTCCAGATGTTGTCTGAGAAAGTCGGACAGAAACAAAGTAGTTAAGGTTATACAGAAAGTATCGGGCCTTGAGGGCCCACCTCGGGCCAACCCGAGGACACGTACGTAAATTACAGATAGTAGACCTTATGAGGTCGTCCATAATCATTTGGAAGTATTCCGACTCCGTTTAGGAAGGTTGCATACTTAAAGCTCACTTTGAAGACAAGTTATAAGGAAAATGATTCAATCTCACTGAAGGAATTGGGACGGATTTCCATCTCGAATTCCGAGGAACGGAGTCGTATCTAAGGCTCGCGGCCGAGCCTATTATGTTCAAAACATGCCTAAGAATGAAGGGGTAAGCTTTACATACCTCGATTGCGCCTTATGCTCGCTTAGCTTCACTTCCAATTTCGTCCAAAATCTACAAATGGTCAAGTTTACCAATTGTCAAATTCAAGCCTTTAAGAATTCAAATTTTATTACTTGCCTACCGAAATTTCGGCAGCATTTCCCCTATACATATAGCCTCCCCGAGATTCAACTCGGCTCAACACAACCAACAACAACCCAACAACAACATCAACAATTTTCGTAATTCACAATATACGCAATTAGTCTACTTTACGACATAATGCAATAATCCTCATTTCGACTTTACACTTCCAAATCAATACCAACATATGCCGTAAAACAGCCCGCACATTATTTTCCAAATTTTCCCAACCAACCAATTCGCGATATAACTATTTAATAATTTCGCAAAGAGGTCAAAATTAACACTAACAACATCAATAACAACATCCTCCACATTCTACAAGTTAAATACATTTGTTTTCATCCAAAATTTTCTTCAAACCCCATTCTACAATTCAGCCATACCAACAAACGAATTTATCACGTTATTTCTTCGTTCTAATCCGTTAAAACTCTAAATAACCTTGTTAACAATAAAAAAAAAGCCTTATCCGTACCTTAAGTGCACAGCCACCACGTCCACCCTCTTATTTTTAGTTGATTTTTAGCTCAAATCGAAGGCAACGCGACATAGGACACTTTTCTCTTCATGGGCTTCTGGATTCGGGGCTCCGATTTTGGTCAAAAATTGATTTTTTTTCTCTAGGCTCTCCTATCTCTTTTTCTCTTGAGTTTTCCAGGTTTCTTGATCTGAAAATGAGGGAGAGAAACTGATTTTTGTTCTATTAAAAGCGTGGGTAATGGGCCTGACCCGAATTGGAATCGGGTTGGGCCCATTTCACTGCCCAGCTTGACCTTTCGACCTTAAAACGTCCATATCTCCTTGTACCGACGTCTCCTGGGATCCCACGACCTACCGTTGGAAAGATATTTCAATTCTACAAATTTTATTGCTGGCGTTTTCTCAAATTCCAAACTTATAATGCCGTTTTTTCCCCTCCAAGTCAGGTCACCCGAAAACGTTTTCTTAAAAATATTCGTTTGGAGGGCTTCCACATTGATTTGGCCCCAGGGCCCTTCACGTGTTGTGTTTAACTTTACATATACGATTCATATAACTTTTGACATGTCCTAAAAAAATCTTGATGTGTGGGCCCCACCTCAGCTTACAAATAATTCGTCGTTCGAAAATGCAGGATATAACAAATTGCTTCGTGAGACTTGATATTTTGGAGCCTGGTATAGTTCCAACTTGTATTGAGGCACGGTCTTCTTTATTGGAGCGAATTCGAGCTCAGCAGATTGATGATGAGAAATTGTGTAAGACTCGGGACAAAGTGTTACAAGAGGAGGCTAAGGACGCGATTATTGATAGTGATGGAGTTTTCATTATCAAGGTTCGAATTTGTGTTCCTAGAGTGGGAGATTTGACTCGGTTGATCATGGAGGAGGCTCATTCTTCAGAGTAGAGAAAATAGCCAAATGAGCCCCAATGTTTGGCCGAAATCCCAAATGCACACCAAACCTTTGCGGGGGTGCTATTACCCCTCTGAACTGTTTTGAAACAAAATTATTACCTCCCTAAATGCTTACGTGGCAAAGTGAGTGTATTACACTCTCCTTGAGAGAGTGAGCACCTACAACAAATATTAAAATTTTATTTTTAATATTTTTTCTTAAATATATATATATATTTATTTTTTCCTTATTTTTTTCTAAAAAGACCATCTCCGCCACCACTACCCTTTTACTCTTTCCTCCCTTTTTCCATCACCATTAGCCCTGCTAACGATTTGGCTCTGCAAAAGGGAATTTGGGAATTTGAGAATGAGTACCCTTTTGGGAATGTGAGAATGAGTATGGTTCACAATTGGAGATATTATCTCAGACTTCACTGTTATCCTCTTGAGAAATATGCTCCTGAATAGCCTTCTAATCCTTCCTCTTTCAGGTAAACACCAATTAATTACACTCTAAATTTTTCTTCTAATTGTGTTAATATGGCTTAATTGTTAATTCATTAGTTTCGATTTCTGCACAAAATTTCCGCCCATCACCTCCATTACTGTGATCCAAAGTCCAAACACCATCAGGGACGAAGCTAGCCGAAAAATGCAGGGTGACCGAAAAAAATAAAAAGGATGCAGAACACCCCGGGAAGACACAAAATATGGCCAGATATGACCCCTCTTAGGTGAGTTCCTGCAAAAGACAAAACAAAGAGGCAAAGTCGTTGTTGCGACGCCGGATTCCTGCCAGATTTCGCCGGAACAACAATAGAGATGAAAATAAATAGTAAACAAAAAGAAGGGGAAAGGAGCACAGGACCTTGGTGGTGCCGTTTGGGGTCGTGGCTAGTGGAATTGGGAGGGTAGTCGTCGACATTCTCCCGTGGGTGTGGTCCGGTTAGTCGAAGAAGAGACAAAGAGAGCCAACAATGATATTTAGGAAAGAGACGAGAGAGGAATAAAAAAAATTATAAATTAGAATTATAAATCAAAAAATTAATAAAAATTAAATAATTACATGTGTCAAGCGCGTGTGGTTCACTCCAAATACATATTTGGGTGTGGATTTTTAGGGACATAATAATTCTGCTTTTAAAATGTCTAGAGGGTGATAGGACCCCTGCAAAGGTTTGGTGTGCACTTGGGATTTCGGCCCAACGTTGGGGGTTCATTTGGCTATTTTCTGTTCGAAGTATTCAATTCACCTAGGAGCTAAAAAAATGTATCGTGACTTGAAGCAATATTATTGGTGGTGTCGAATGAAGTGGGACAAAGTGAAGTTTGTGTCTCAGTGTTTGAACTACAACAAGTGAAATATGAGCACCAGAAGCCTGGTAGAGTTATTTAGAGGATGCTCATACCCGAGTGGAAGTGGTAGAGGATTGCTATGGACTTTATGGTAGGATTTCCACTTACTTTGGCCAAATTTTATGCTACTTAGGTCATTGTGGATAGGTCTTACACCCGTATATTCATATGTTAAGTTGTGTCGTAAGCTAGTCGACGTAAGCTCGGGGAACAAGATTATCTTTGATGTTATAATGCTTAAAGCATATTTAACAAGTGATAAGCAAGTGTTGGAAAGGTTAGAGGTTAAAAAAATTGAACTGAATGAATTTCCGCGAAATTTCCAACTTATTGAGTGACATACGAACCATACATTAGGGGTACGGGTCTATGCCATAACCCATACTTTTGGGGTAATACTAGGAGTTCTCAATATGCTAATAAGGTCGTGTTATGAGGTATCTGAATCGTATGATATTCATATGTTAAAGTTTTGAAGTCAGGCAAGTTGTAAAACAAAAGTCGGAAAAAGTTATCGCAAGTTACGTTCATAATTTTACTAAATTTTTGGTCAAATGTCACTGAACGTTTCGCTCAGTATACTAGGATTTATGGGCTGATCCACCCACCAAATTTAAGGTCTATGAGTCTAGTTTCTAACGCATTAAACCGTTCATCAATATGACGTCGGACTAGAGAGATATTAGCGTTTTCGCGAGATAGTGCGGCAGCCAATTTAGGACCCACTAGAGGCGGTGGAATTTTCTATTTAAGTGCTGAAGCGGTGGAAATCATTTCCTCACTTTATTTTCGACCAAAACTGAACCCTAAGCTCTATAAACACTCGCAAGATAGTTCTCTACCATATAGTTCTCTACCATATAGTTCTCTACCATTCAAGTGAAGTTCTCCAAGGTTTTGAAGTGATTCTTCCATTAAAAGTACTTGTGATGCTTGTTTAAGCTTGTTCTTCCTATTGTGTTGAGCGTATTAGGTTTCTTCAAGTTGAAGAAAGGTGGTAGTGTGTCACGATCCAACTGGAGGTCCTTGATGGGCACCCGGATCTAACCTACCGAGCACCACAATATGTCCATGAATCTCATATCCATACCTGAGTGGGCCATTTTGCTAACTCATAAATATCATAAACCGTAAGGGCCACAAGCCCGAAAGATATGTGTATACATGCACAATGGTACTGAACTACGATAAACAAAGCCCGCCAAGGCTATCTCATGCATTTAACTGTACATACTGTCTATAAGCCTCTACTGGAGAACATAACATAATGCGACAGGGACAGGGCCCTGCCATACCCATGCAAATGCATATGCAACCATCCATACTGACTCACTGAGCAACTCCAGAGCAAGTGGAGTGCCACAACACTATCTGTCGAGCTGATATCCTACTGGAAGGTCCGTCAAAATGTATATCAAAACTTGCAGCCATGAAACGCAGCGCCTCTAGCAAAGGGACGTCAGTACGAATAATGTACCGAGTATGTAAGGAGGAAATATAACATAATAAACATATACTGTAAAGAAGAAGGATAAGAATGAACCTGGCATTTCTGACTTACCAATGAGAATCTAGCATTTATATCTATCTATACTCTCATGTGCTTAACTACATCTATGTACAATACTGTGGCTCTGACCTAGTTATCATCCTAGTGCTATCTGCCCAACTGATCAGTGGTACCTGCCCGACCGGCGATAGCACGGTGGTAACTGCCCATCCGATTATCACCCGATGGTAGGGCGCATCTGCCTGACTGATCAGTGGTAACTGTTCTGTTACACCTCGGAAATTTCTCCGTACTTGTATGATGAGTGGAATGATGAAAAGTTGAGTGAATGATGTCTTATTAAGTCGGGAATGGCTAATTAAGAATTTTTGGAAAATAAGAAAGTCGCGGAAAATTTTCTGTCCAGTGGTCGTATATGGCACTATACGGCCCGTAAAGTGATTTACGGACCGTATAGGGCAATCGTCCTACAGCTTGTCAAAAATCCCAACTTTCTGTAAATGTTGAATATGGTTAAATACAACCCAGTTTACGGCACGTAAACTGGTTTACGGACCGTAAACCACGTCGTAAACTACCATGTCCATCAGCCAAAACTTTCTGTCTTTGAAATGGTTAAAAACGACCACAGTAGACGGACCGTAAATCAAGATACGGTCCGTATATGGTGGTTTACGACCACTGTTCATCCCGACAAGTATTCATTAAAGATCAGATTTTGTGATTTTTAAAAGGGACTTAAGCCTCATTACACTTCATTTTTCATCCATACACCTCAAGAGACATTCTAGAACTCTCCAAATAATTCCTCCACAAGAATTCAAGAGAATTAAAGGGAATATCAAGACCAACAACACTAATTTCATGGAATCAAGTGTAAGAACACAATAAGGGATCATCTAAGTGAAGAAATTTCAAAGAAGGTGGAACTAGGATTTTGGCTAATTGAGGTATTTCAACTTAAGGATTGTTCAACCATAATCCAAGATAAGTTTCATGATTGTTCCATGTTGTTTGAAGCATTGGAAAGCTTAGACACTTGAAATGTAGAAGAACATAGAAATGGGTCATTATTGAATGAATAGTGGCATAAATGAATGATAATGGAATTGAACTATGAATATTGAAGTGTTGTGAATACAAATACGTTATAAATGATGTTTATATCATGAAACAAGCATTAAATGCATGAAAACACAAGGATAAGCTAGAAGTAGAAATAAGGGAAAATTGGAGGAAAATGGTGGATTTTGCTAAATGTATGTAAATGACGATTGTTGATTATGATATTGCGAATGATACTATGAATGTTGGGAGTTAATGTAAAACATGAGAAAATTGGTATGAGCGAAGGAAGCGTTGTTCGACTTCTCCTAGAATTAGCGACACGTTCTTATAGTCAGTTACTAATGTTGATACGAATTCTCTTATGAAGGTAGCGACGTGATATCGACGGAGAACGAGTGAGCGATATCTTAGTTAAACGACCAAGGTATGTGAGGCTAGTCATTCTTTCTAATGGCATGAATCTTTTAACTTGAATCCCTATTCCTTTCATGAATTCTTGCATTCTAAGAATTTAAAAGCTTATACCTATGAATGTCTATATGCGTTAAGTTATACGATATGATGACACTAGAATGATGATGATGTTATTCCTTGCCTACACTCACCTTATGTACTAGTCCTTTCAAGGTGAGGCAGGATGTCCATGATGGTTCCATAATGTAATCGGGGGATCACGACCTTACGTCACCCCGATAGAGTAAAGTTGATCATGAGTCATGTATACGCATTATGATAAGATAAACATTTTATGATAAGCATATTACTATGAGCATTTACATTGAGCATGTCATGAGCATTTCACACTGGGCCTAGTTGGCCGGGCAGACACCGCTTCGGCGGGCGGCGATACGGATACACCACGACCTACGGGCGTGGGCAGACACCACTAGTGGGCGGCATGAGATGGTACCCCGGACGCTGGAGGCCTGGACGCGGGCTAATATTATTGATTATCACACCGTTCCGACATGGACGGGCAGCTTGCATATGATGCATACATGTTATGATGATGAGTATGAGTAAGACAACATATATTACTTCATTTATGATTATCAGTCAGATTCAGTTGTCTCATGTTGATGTTATTCCCCTATTATTGATGTCTTCTTTCATTATGTATGATCTCATACTCGGTACAATATTCGTACTGACGTCCTTTCTTCGGACGCTGTGTTCATACCCACAGGTAGACAGGGAGGAGAGCTTGGCCCAGGTCCTCAGTAGCTGTCAGCTGGTAGATAGCACTCCATTGTTCGGAGGTTCTTATGGCTACCCTTTTGATGTACATTCATATATGCATATTTTGAGCATGACGGAGTCCTGTTCCGTCCATGTATTCATTATGTTAGTAGAGGCTCGTAGATACGCAGTTTGGGTTAGATGGTCTCACAAGATGTTTTCATATGTATGTATATTATTTTGATGGCCAAGAGGAAAATGTATATAAAGTATTTATATTTTAATTAAATATGATTTTTCTACAATTGATAAAAGAGTATAATATGAGCAAGATAAGTAGTAGAGTGAGCGGTGCTCGGTAACTAGCTCCGGGTACCCATCGTGGCCCCTAGCTGGGTCGTGACAGAAGTGGTATCAGAGCAGTTCATCCTAGGAAGTGTCTACGAGCCGTGTCTAGTAGAGTCTTGTTTATGGTGTGTTGCGCGCCACGCTAATAAACAAGAGGCTACAGGGGATTTAGGAAAATGACCATCTTTCTTCTCATGAGATCGTGCGATAGAGACTTGTCTAGGATTATATCATTCCTAAAAGTGCGTTATGGTTTCAGAAAATGCCACCGAAAGGAAAAGCTACAGCTGTCCAGAAAGGCAAAGCTTCGACAAAGAGGCAGGCGGAAAGAGAGCCTCCGGCAAATGTAGAGGAAAGTGAATCGCAAAGTGAGGTCGTGCCCAATGTAGAAGAGCAGGGAGGAGCCTCAGCTCCGATTCCTCCACCGGGTGCTTCGGGTCAACAAGTGTCCGAGGCCATACATTTATTGACACAGTTGGTTGCCGCTCAGGCACAACGACGGAATGCGGGCCCAAGTGATCGTTCAGCTAGTACAAGAACCCGTGATTTCCTTACTCTAAATCCTCCAGAATTTTTCGGGTCGAAGCCGGATGAGGACCCACAAGGTTATATCGATGAAATGCTGAGGACGTTAACACTTATGCATGCTTCTGAGACTGAATCTGTAGAGTTGGCCCCATATAGACTTTGAGACGTGGCGGTACTATGGTCTAAGAATTGGGTGATAACAAGAGGGGAGAATGCACCACCTCCCGTGTGGCAAGAGTTTGTAGATGCCTTTATTCATCACTACTTGCCACCTGAAGTCCGCCGAGCTCGAGCGGACAGGTTCTTGAATTTGAAACAAGGAAGCATGAGTTCTCGAGAGTATAGTATGCAATTCAACTCATTGGCCCGGTATGCTCCGACTATGGTGGCTGACATGGGAGACCGAGTCTATAGATTTGTGAGTGGTTTAGGATCACACTTGTTCAGAGATTTCCTGACAGCCTCTTTGCAAGACGGGATGGATATTTCCCGGATACAGGCTCATGCTCAGAACCTCGAGGAACGACAACGACAGCAGAGAAGTGATCGTGTGGGTGACAGAAGACAAGGTAAGAGGGCTAGATCTATGGGGGAGAGCAGTGAGTACCGAGGGGGACCGAGACAGACATATTCTAGGCACTCAGGTCAGTCAGTGACTAGTGCACCTCCTAGATTCTCAGATAGGAGGGTTGACCGTTCTTTTAAGTCAGGCCAGGGGCAGAGTTCGTGGGCCTCAGATTCGCAGTCTAGGGGAGACTTTAGCTAGAGGAGACCTCCAGTACCGCGGTGTAGCCAGTGTGGCAAATTACATTCCGGACAGTGTCGTCAGGGTTCGGATGCTTGTTATGCTTGCGGGCAGGTTGGTCATATGATGAGAGATTGCCCTTCAGCGAGAGATAGAGTGGGGACTCAGCCTACAGGTTCAGCAGCGGGTTCTTCTTCAGCACGCCTGACAGCACAGACTCCTCAGACTATAGCAGGTAGGGGCAGAGGTAGAGGGGGAGCATCCACTTCTGGTGCTGTTCAGCCCCGTGTGTATGCTTTAGCTGGGCGACAGGATCTTGAGTCTTCCCCAGATGTTGGCACAGGTACCTTGACTATATTTTTACGTGACGTATATGCTCTGATTGATCCAGGTTCTACCTTCTCATATATTACTCCGTTTATCGCTGATTGTGTTGGGGTAAGACCTGAGCCAATTAAACCTTTCGAGGTATTCAATCCGGTTGGTGATCCTGTAATATCGAGGCAAGTATATCAGAACTGTGTAGTCATTATAGGTGATCGTCAGACAAGGGCTGATCTAATTGAACTTGAGATGATAGATTTTGACGTAATTATGGGTATGGACTGGTTGGCATCATGCTATGCTAATGTTTGTTGCCGGACAAAGGTAGTTCGATTCCAATTTCTGGGAGAGGCTATACTTGAGTGGAAGGGTAATACAGCTTCCCCAAAGGGTAGGTTTATTTCCTACCTTAAGGAGAGAAAGATGATAGCCAAAGGTTATATTTGTCATCTAGTTCGGGTTCATGACACGGAAGTGGAAGTGCCAACGTTCCAGTCTGTCCCGGTAGTGAATGAATTCCTAGATGTGTTTCCCGACGAGTTAACAGGCCTTCCACCAGAAGGGAGATCGACTTTGCTATTAATGTACTACCAAACACCGAGCCTATTTCTATTCCTCCATATCAAATGGCTCCAACAGAACTGAAAGAGCTAAATGCACAGCTAAAAGATTTACTTGAGAAGGGGTTTATAAGGCCTAGTTCCTCGCCATGGGGAGCACCAGTCCTGTTCGTAAGGAAGAAAGACGGATCTCTACGAATGTGCATCGACTACGGACAGTTGAACAAGGTGACAATAAAGAATAAATACCCTCTTCCTAGAATTGACGACTTGTTCGATCAATTACAAGGTGCTAAATGGTTCTCCAAGATAGATCTGAGATCGGGTTATCATCAGGTGAGAATTAGGGAATCAGATATTCCCAAGACCGCCTTCAGGACAAGATATGGTCACTATGAGTTTCGAGTAATGTCGTTCGGGTTGACGAATGCCCCAGCGGTGTTCATGAATTTAATGAATAATGTGTTCAGGCCGTTTTTGGATCTCTTTGTGATAGTGTTCATCGACGATATTTTGGTGTACTCTCGCACAGAGTCAGAACATGCAGATCATCTAAGAATTGTTCTTGGCGTTCTTCGAGATCAGGAATTGTATGCAAAGTTTTCGAAATGCGAGTTTTGGCTAAACTCAGTGGCATTTCTAGGCCATGTTATTTCAAATGATGGTATCCGAGTCGACACTCAGAAAATAAAAGCTGTGAAGACTTGGCCCAGACCTACGACTCCTACAGAAGTTCGTAGTTTCATTGGGTTAGCAGGATACTATAGAAGATTTGTAGAGGGCTTCTCATCTATTTCAGCCCCATTGACAAAGTTAACCCAGAAGTCGGCTAAATTCCAGTGGAGTGATGCCTGTGAGCATAGCTTCCAAGAGCTGAAAAAAAGGTTGACCTCAGCGCCAGTGCTAACACTTCCAGAAGGATTAGAGGGCTATGTAGTGTATTGTGACGCCTCCGGTGTGGGATTAGGATGTGTATTGATGCAGAATGGGAAAGTTATTGCATATGCTTCGAGACAGTTACGAAAACATGAACCGAATTATCCCACTCATGATCTTGAGCTAGCTGCGGTCATTCATGCATTGAAAATATGGAGACACTACTTATATGGTGTGCACGTGGACATCTGTACGGATCAAAAAAGCCTTCAATATATTTTCAAACAGAAGGAGTTGAACCTGCGGCAAAGGAGATGGTTAGAATTACTGAAGGATTATGATGTGAACATTCTATATCATCCAGGGAAGGCGAATGTAGTAGCAGATGCACTTAGCCGCCGATCGATGGGTAGTTTATGTGGAGTTCCTTCGGAAAATCGAGAAATGGTTCGTAAAGTCCATCGGTTAGCTAGTCGCGGCGTACGGCCCATTGATTCAGGAGATGCAAGTGTTAGCATCCATGACCCCACAGTTTCATCATTAAATCTGGAAGTGAAGGAACGGCAATATGAAGATCCTCAGTTACGCCACTATCGAGATCTATCTCAGGAAAAGGAAAAGTCTCCATTCGAAGTTTCCATAGAAGGGGTTCTTAGATATCGAGGCCGGCTATGTGTACCGAATGTGACAAGCATGCGCCAACGGAATTTAGAGGAAGCACATTTTTCCCGGTATTCTATTCACCCAGGTGTAACCAAGATGTACCACGATCTCAAATTGATATGTTGGTGGGATGGCATGAAGCGAGACATAGCAGAATTTGTAGCACAGTGCCCAAATTGCCAGCAAGTGAAGGCCGAGCATCAAAACCCAGGAGGCTTATTGCAAGCAATAGAAATTCCTACGTGGAAATGGGAAGAAATTAACATGGATTTTGTGGTAGGATTACCCCGTACGCGAGGGAAGTATGATTCTATATGGGTGATCGTGGATAGACTCACGAAAGCAGCTCATTTTCTCCCCGTTAGAACCACATATTCAGCGGAAGATTGTGCTAATTTGTATCTCAAGGAGATTGTACGACTTCACAGTATTCCTTTGGCCATTATCACAGACAGAGGGGAACAGTTCACAGCCAAGTTCTGGAAGTCCTTTCAAGAAGGTCTAGGTACCCAAGTTAAGCTCAGCACGGCGTTCCATCAGCAGACTGACGGACAAGCCGAGCGCACTATTCAGATCTTAGAGGATATGCTACGGGCATGTGTATTGGACTTTGGCGGTAGTTGGGTACCTAGACCTTCTTGAAAGGACTTCCAGAACTATCATTCCAGCATTCAAATGGCCCCGTATTAAGCCTTATATGGAAGAAAATGCAGATCTCCAATTGGATGGTTTGAAACCGGAGAAGTGCAATTGATAGGCCCCGACTTGATCCAACAAGCAGTTGAAAAGGTTAAAGTGATTCGAGACCGACTGTTAACAGCTCAAAGTCGCCAAAAGTCTTATGCAGACAACCGCCGACGGGATTTAGAATTTCAGGAAAATGACTGGGTATTTCTGAAGGTATCGCCAATGAAAGGGGTGATGAGATTTGGCAAAAGAGGGAAATTGAGTCCAAGATACATCGGACCTTATAAAATTGTCTGTAAGGTGGGACAGGTAGCATATGAATTGGATTTACCTTCGGAGTTTGAATCAGTTCATCCAGTATTCCATGTTTTGATGCTCCGCAAGTGTATCGGAGACCCAACAAGAATAGTTCCGGTTGATGATGTGCAAGTAACAGAGAAGCTAACATACGAGGAAATGCCCATTTCCATTTTGGATAGACAAGTGCGAAGGCTTCAGAATAAAGATGTTGCTTCAGTTAAAGTTCTATGGCGGAACAATAATCGGGAAGAAATGACTTGGGAAGCGGAGGAGAAGAAGAAATATATGTACCCTCATTTGTTCCAACCCCCAAAAGAGATTCAAGATGAGACGTCGATGGTGTAAGGTATGTATGTTTTAGTTTTATGTTTTTGGTCGTGTGTGGACATAAATGTGTTGATATTGTGATATAGCCCTGTGAGGCAAAGATATTGTGGGTTGTTGTAATGGAAAGGTAGTATCCAATTTACAAAGGAAACTCTGGCAAAATTTTTCTAGAATCCCCAAGTGTCGAACATTTGAGGGCGAATGTTCCAAAAGGGGGGAAGAATGTTACACCTCGGAAATTTCTCCGTACTTGTATGATGAGTGGAATGATGAAAAGTTGAGTGAATGATGTTTTATTAAGTCGGGAATGGCTAATTAAGAATTTCTAGAAAATAAGAAAGTCGCGGAAAATTTTCTGTCCAGTGGTCGTATATGGCACTATACGGCCCGTGACCGTATAGTGCAATCGTCCTCTAGCTTGTCAAAAATCCCAACTTTCTGTAAATGTTGAATATGGTTAAATACGACCAAGTTTACGGCCCGTAAACTGGTTTACGGACAGTAAACCAGGTCGTAAACTACCATGTCCATCAGCCAAAACTTTATGTCTTTGAAATGGTTAAACACGACCATAGTGGACGGACCGTAAATCAAAATACGGTCCGTATATGGTGGTTTATGACCACTGTTCATCCCGACAAGTATTCATTGAAGATCAGATTTTGTGATTTTTAAAAGGGACTTAAGCCTCATTTCACTTCATTTTTCATCCATACACCTCAAGAGACATTCTAGAACTCTCCAAATAATTCCTCCACAATAATTCAAGAGAATTAAATGGAATATCAAGACCAACAACACTAATTTCATGGAATCAAGTGTAAGAACACAATAAGGGATCATCTAAGTGAAGAAATTTCAAAGAAGGTGGAACTAGGGTTTTGGCTAATTGAGGTATTTCAACTTAAGGATTGTTCAACCATCATCCAAGGTAAGTTTCATGATTGTTCCATGTTGTTTGAAGCATTGGAAAGCTTAGAAACTTGAAATGTAGAAGAACATAGAAATGGGTCATTATTGAATGAATAGTGGCATAAATGAATGATAGTGTAATTGAACTATGAATATTGAAGTGTTGTGAATACAAATACGTTATAAATGATGTTTATATCATGAAACAAGCATTAAATGCATGAAAACGCAACGATAAGCTAGAAGTAGAAATAAGGGAAAATTGGAGGAAAATGGTGGATTTTGCCAAATGTATGTAAATGACGATTGTTGATTATGATATTGTGAATGATACTATGAATGTTGGGAGTTAATGTAAAACATGAGAAAAGTGGTATGAGCGAAGGAAGCGTTGTCCGACTTCTCCTAGAACTAGCGACACGTTCTTATAGTCAGTTACTAATGTTGATATGAATTCTCTTATGAAGGTAGCGACGTGATATCGACGGAGAACGAGTGAGCGATATCTTAGTTAAACGACCAAGGTATGTGAGGCTAGTCCTTCTTTCTAATGGCATGAATCTTTTAACTTGAATCCCTATTCCTTTCATGAATTCTTGCAATCTAAGAAGTTTAAAGCTTATACCTATGAATGTCTATATGAGATAAGTTATACGATATGATGACACTAGAATGATGATGATGTTATTCCTTGCCTACACTCACCTTATGTACTAGTCCTTTCAAGGTGAGGCAGGATGTCCATGATGGTTCGATAATGTAATCGGGGGATCACGACCTTACGTCACCCCGATAGAGTAAAGTTGATCATGAGTCATGTATACGCATTATGATAAGATAAATATTTTATGATAAACATATTACTATGAGAATTTACATTGAGAATGTCATAAGCATTTCACACCGGGCCTAGTTGGCCGGGCAGACACCGCTTCGGCGGGCGGCGATACGCAGACACCACTAGTGGACGGCATGAGATGGTACCCCGGACGCGGGAGGCCTGGACGCGGGCTAATATTATTGATTATCACACCGTTCCAACATGGACGGGCAGCTTGCATATGATGCATACATGTTATGATGATGAGTATGAGTAAGACAGCATGTATTACTTTATTTATGATTATCAGTCAGATTCAGTTGTCTCGTGTTGATGTTATTCCGCTATTATTGATGTCTTCTTTCATTATGTATGCCTCTCATACTCGGTACAATACGCTGTGTTCATGCCCACAGGTGGACAGGTAGGAGAGCTTGGCCCAGGTCCTCAGTAGCTGTCAACTGGTAGATAGCACTCCATTGTTCGGAGGTGCTTATGGCTACCCTTTTGATGTACATTCATATATGCATATTTTGGGCATGACGGAGTCTTGTTCCGTCCATGTATTCATTATATTAGTAGAGGCTCGTAGATACACAGTTTGGGTTAGATGGTCTCACAAGATGTTTTCATATGTATGTATATTATTTTGATGGCCAAGAGGCAAATGTATATAAAGTATTTATATTTTTATTAAATATGATTTTCTTACAATTGATAAAAGAGTATTAAGTGAGCAAGATAAGTAGTAGAGTGAGCGGTGCTCGGTAACTAGCTCCGGGTACCCGTCGTGGCCCCTAGCTGGGTCGTGACATGTTCAACCGATTGTATTTCGGTGGTAATAACTGCCCAACAAGCCGTGCATGGTGGAAAATACATGTCTACCCAACTGATCATAGACCAGTGGTATAACTGCCCAACTAGCCGTAGCATGGTTGTAAATACATGCCTGCCCAACTGGCTGTAGACCAGTGGTAAATATAATCAACATCATAACCAGGCTTCTGTAGGTAATTTCTATGCACTTCTCATAATCATCGCTTATCCGTTAAATCCTACATGATCACATTAGACTTATAAGCACATTTCTGGACCATTAAGACTTCTCCTCGATTAACTAAACCTTAGTCAATTCCTGGATACATCATAAGCCTCTCTTCTAGCATTAATACCTCATTAGGGATCTTCTAACTAGCATACTATTCATGTCTTACAAAACATTCCTTGAGAACACATATTTTAATTCATCGGAGTGACGTAATGTCGTTATACCTCCGATTACCATTATGGATCTAATATCATCAGCATATCTCACCTTGAAGGAACAAAAATCATAAGATGATAAGGACATCAATAATATCATAAGAACATCAAGAACCATGGGTTTCTATTATTTCTAGGAATAGGAACATTATGGATATCATGTGAATGGGTTTGTATCAATAAGATCATGGCATAAGAAAGAAAGGGATAGCCTTACATACCTCAAGTCATACAAGCAGTCCAGCAATCGAACTAATCACAACTAGCACGCCAATCCTATAACAAGGAATATATATGCAAACTAAGATGGCGCTAGTATATCATGTATATCAACGATAACTTGATTCTAAAGTAAAACGGGCAGCATTTCCTCTTACTCTCCAATCACCTCAACATATGCAACAACCCACAATAACAACAACAAGCTTACAAAAGTCCTTAAATACTCCTTTCACTGCCCATACAAAGAATATAAACCAAACAACCCAAAGCATACCAATATACAACAATAATATACACTTCATTTCTTCTCAATCAAAGAGCATAATCTCATCAACACACCAACAACATTAGATACCATCCATCTACATGGAAATTAGCTCAACAACACAACCACAACATGCTCAAACAGTTCATGAACTCAACAACTACAACACAACACTTTATGACCTTTCCTCCATTACTATTTTCACTTTAAGACTGGCTAAACCTTCAGATCAACTCAACATAAAAGATAAGATGAACAACATACCTTATACTTGAAGAACTTCAACTCACACAACTTGCTTCAAGACCAAAATTACCACAATATCAAATAGAAGCAAGAACTATCACTTTTCATGAACTAGTTGAGGATTTCATGGCTTGATCTTCTCTTTATTTGATTTGGAATGGTTTGGAGTGTTTTGAGAGAGCTTATAGGGTCTAGAAGGATCTATTTTTGGTGATAAAATGAACCCAATGTCGTGCCCCTGTTATTTGTAATCAAGGAACAAGTCTCCACCGCCTCAATTCGATGGAAACCTCGACGGTACCGTCGTTATTTGATGGTCTGTCGACTTGCAACCGTCGAGTTGCACGGCTCGAAAAGTCTGTATTGCAATCCCCATAACTTCCTACTCCAATGTCATATCAATGAACGGTTTGTTGATTTGAAAACTAGACTCAATGAACTTCAATTTACATAGGTTATTCATTCCATAACTCCTCATATGCTAAGAGATATAACTCCCTCAAGTTGGACCAGAATTGTCGTCCAAAATTCTGCCAAGTTTTTCCAAAATTTTGACAAATTTAATTTCTTTGATTCGCTTGTTGTCCAATCCTTACATAACTTACTAAACATGAACTTAAACACTTATAAGCATAAGTTAAGCATGTCCAACCTCGTATAACGTCGAAGAAAAATCTCGGTGTCCAAAATTAGGACAACTAACGTACGACGAATCTTAATGTATAAAGCTATAAGGTGTTACATAGTGGACTGATTTCGTGCATTTAAGGTAAGATCATCTTCCTTCTTCATGTACTTGAGCTTTGTGGAGCATTAATTATGTTTTCTTGTTGAAGAAATTGAGAGAAAACGGCTGGAAGTCGTTATGGATTGTGTGGTTGTTCTTATGGCATGTTAAAATTGTTTTTATGATGTTGTTGTGGCTGGAGTTTTGGTGAATGGTGTGTGGGTGTGGGTGTGTGTATATGTTGTTGTTAATATGTAACTTGAAGAGACGAAGAAGAAGTATAGAAGAGTGTGGTGTTGGTAGTTAAGGATCGAGCTTGTCGCTCGATTTATCGTATGCTACCAATTCCTTAGCTTGACCGTGGCCCTATTTTTGTCGTATTAATTTATTATGGGTTGTTCTTGTGTGGTTGAGGTGCTGGATATATGGACTAATGGTGGCATGTTATTGTAGATGTTATGACCTTGAGGGAGCCGAAAGAAACAGGGAAGATGCTACCTGATTTATTGTAGATCGAACTTGTCGCTCGATATATTAGTGTTGTATCATTTGTATCATAACGCTAGTATTATTATTTTTCATTGTAGACTGAAGCGTAGAGGAGATTGTCCCCGAAAATAGTAAGATCTTGGTGCTAAGTTATGTAAAGGCTATTCCTTCCTTTCATTGGCATGATCCTATAATCAGAAAGACTCGAACGAATGTATAAGAAAAGAGTATATAATAAGAGTTCTCATGTTGTGTTGTCACCATCCTTCTCATGTTTTAGTTATCCCTTGTCGGGAATCCATATTCGATTCATATTGTTCCACCATAATAGAAAGAGCAGAGAGTATACATATATACATATACAACTATGCAGTACTATTATTATATACCTATGTACCTAGGCTTATGGCTAGTGATATATGCCCGACTTATTAGCTGGTGAGCTATGCCTGGCCTTACAGTTGGTGAGATATGCCCGACTTATTAACTGTTGAGATATGCCTAGCTTTACGGCTGGTGAGATGTGCCCGGCTTATTAGCTGGTGAGATATGCCCGACTTATTAGCTGGTGAGATATGCCTGGCCTTACTGCTAGTGAGATATGCCTAGCCTATTTGTTAGCGAGATATGATCAGCTTTTACATTAAGAGCCCTAAGTGTGAATATCTCGCACACTCATGCGGGTAAGAGGCTACGATAGCATCAGACGGTAAAGGTACGAGTTTTAGAAGGTAAAGTGAAGAAGGTACGAGGTACCTAAGTTGAGAAGATTGTAAATAATTAAAGTTTAGAGGAGGAACACAAGGGTCATGATTCCATTTGCAAGCAGTGATAGAGGTACAATTAGTCGCACCCATTTTAGCTTCCAACTTATAGGTATCGACAAATATTGTCTAGTGAAGGAAGGAAATTCAGAGTCTAATAAGGGTTGCAGTAATCCTTGGCAATAGATAGATTGTTAGAACTAGAAGACTTTTTCTGAATATGTATTACCAATATAGGTGGTGTGCCCTAAAATTATACAATCAGATATGACTTCTCGAATGTTTAGAAGATTTTGAGGTTAGGTATTAGAATACTTGTATGCGGGGTAAGTATTCACCTCAGTGTGGTCCATGTTCCCAGTAAATAAAGGGTATTAACGACCAAAGCATAAGGTCAGATGAAGCGGGGGAGGCTAAGAGCGAAAGAGTGCCACGTTGGGGTTTTTTAGAATAAGATAAGAGATGGTAATGTTAGCGAAAGATTGGTAGAAGGCTAAGTAAAGCGTTATGAGTAGATATGAGTAATCATTAGAGGACATAAGCTAAGGTATGGTAGGATGATAAGGTTCGTAGTCTAGTAGAAGAAGAGATAAGAGAAAGCATGTTTTGAGATTATAAAGAGATGTAAGCCATTAGATTATGTTTCATTACCAGAAGTGAATGGTGACCTCAACGAGAATTATACGAAGTCTGATTTAGCCCCTGGACTTAAAGATACCAGTATTAGGGAGTAACATAAAATAAACTAATATCGAGATAGAGACTCGAAGGATTTTTGCAGTAGTTGAACGACAGAAGAACAACCTTGAGGGTCATTAAGAAGAGACATGAGAAAAGTTAAGTTGATCAAGATCAAATATAGTAGTATAAATATGTAGCACTCTGTGTATATAAGTAATTCCAGCTGCCCCTATTAAGGAAGATTATTCTAAGGCAAATTATAAGTCACCAGGAGTGCGAAGAATTACAAAAGCTGAAGAGGTAACAATTTGACCTCTATAAGAGCGGAATCCTAAAGCATAGGGGGTTAGTCATTCTCCTAAGAGGGAGAGAAGGTGTGGTGAAGTATTGAGGTAGAAATGTGTTGCTCTTAATGATAGAAAGATAGAAGTATTACAACAAAAGGTTAGAAGCGAATGAGTTTTTATTAATCAGACTCTACAAATGTGTAACGAATCTACAATAATGCATAAGTAAAAATGATAGAGAGGAGACATTAATGAATTTATGGTTAGAGGTGCCAATTGATGGTAAACATAACCAGAAATTGATATTCAGGAAACTAGTGTGACGGTTCAATTAGGGCAAAAGACATAGCCCCAAGAGGAGTTATTTAATGTTACACCTGGGAAATTTCACGTCATTTGCATTATAAGTAAGCTAACTTAAATCCCAAAGCATACATGAAGCTCTTGTAGGGTTAATGAGGGTATTTAATAATCGTAAGTACGTACCTTAAGGTTTCAGAGTTAAATGAATTGGTGGAAGTAAGTTCGTTGATGGATTGGAAACTTGAGTGATGTTTTGGGAAGATTTCATGTTATTTGAGTTATAAATTGCTTAAAATTACCTTGAGGGGGATTTATAAGGCTCCTTATATGGTTAATGAAGTTTTATATAAGTGCCAAGAAGGTTGCATAAGGATTCGAGGTCAAATGAATCGAAAAGAGCACATTTTCACAAAATCGGAGTTTGTGGACCAGTTTGATATGCAGCAAACTGGCCGTGAACTCACCAAAATGGCTGGCCTCACTGCCCAACCTCCTCCCAAGGAGAGGAGGGGAGATGCAGCTGCATATACGTTATGTTGAGCCGCATCTCCACCTCAAATTGTAGTGGGGGGGACGATTTTAAGACCCAAAAGATCCCATTTTCATACCCCCCCGCCCTCCTATACTTATTTCCCCACATTATTAGAGAGTTATTGAAGGTACCACAATACGCCAAAACTTTCCACACCATCAAAAGAGAAGATCAAACATCAAAAACTCCAAGATAATCCGTGGAAGATGATTGTTCTTGCTTCTCTTCGATGTTGTGATGATCTTGATCTTGGAAGGATTTGAGTGAGGTGAAGTTCTTCAATTATAAGGTATGTTCTCCATCTTATGTATATGATTGAGTTGATTTAAAGTTTTAGCAAGTGTTGGAGAGGAAAGAATCATAGAAGAGAGGTCATAAAGTGTTGAATTGAAGTTGATGACTATGAGGTTTACTTGAATGGGGATTTTGGATTAATTTAAGATAACATTGAATATAATTCCTTGATTATGGTATTGCTGATGTTATTATGGTTGTTTGGGAGTTGTTTTGGAGTTTTGTGGAAGTAGACAATATAGGGGAAGTGCCGCCCAAATTCCGTTAGCTCGCTAATTACTCTAGTTTGAAATTAAGAGTGTTTTCAAGACTTAACCTTAGTATGAATCCTCTTGAATGTATATTTGCGGGCTTAGGAATAGAGCGTTAAGTAATTAAAGAGACGTAAAGGTATGTTAAGGCTAACCCTTTCTTCCTAAAGGCATGATTACATTGTCGCGAACATATACATGATATTCATAATGTCTTCCATGATGATTCCCTTCCTAGAAGTGCTAAAGCTTATAATTCTTGATGCTCTTATGATATTATCGATCTTGTTCCTTGTTGTTGATCCCATAGTATGATAGTTGGCCGTAATGAGAAGATATAGTGGTAATGATGATTCCATAATGGTAATCGAAGGTTCACCGACCTTGTGTCACTCCGATGGAGTGACAATGTTTCCTTTGGACTCTCATTCATGCTTATAAATATATATATATATATATATATATATATATATATATATATATATATATATATATATATATATATATATATGTGTGTGTGTGTGTGTGTGTGTGTATGTATGTATGTATTAATGTATTTCCTCACACTGATCCGCGCTATAATCAGCGGGGTACGGTAACTATTGCGCACACCACTGCAGTTGTGTACGGATAACACCGAGCCTTGTTATGGCCGGGTACGGGGGAACACTGAGCTTTGTTATTGCTGGGTACGAGGGACACCGAGCCTACATGGCTGGGTATGGTACCTATTGCGCACACCACTGTAGTTGTGTACGGATAACACCGAGCCTTGTTATGGCCGAGTACGGGGGAACACCGAGCCTTGTTATTGCCGGGTATGAGGGATACCGAGCCTACATGGCCGGGTACGGTATTATTATGTATGTATGTATGATAACGTGTTCTTTAGAGAACGGTTAAGTATGTACAACAACCGCCTTCTAAGGTATAACATGATCTCTTCATCTTATGTTATTCACATTCTTGTATTATGTTGTTATTTATGCCTTACTGACGTCCTTTTTATTTGTGGATACTGCGTTTAGCCCGCAGGTAGATAGGATAACGGACCAGACCCCTAGGCTGCTTCATCAGCGATTGCATAGAAGTGCTCCATTTGATCCGGAGTTGTAGTTTAGTTGGTACTATTCTTTTGTGTACATACATGGGCATGGCGGGGTCCTGTCCCATCTTTATAATGTTATGCATTCCTTGTAGAGGCTCGTAGACAGATGTATATAGTTAGACGCTCTATAACCTTACTAGTTCATATTTTTGTATATTAGTTTTGGCAGCCTTGTCGGCTTGTACATATGGGCATAGTTGATGATGTTTATATAGACGTGCATATGTTCGATGGAACTTATGTCTTTTCAGTTTGTGGCACTTGTAAGTTAGCCATGTGGCTCACCTAGATGTGATTGTGATAAGTATGTTAAGAGGTGCTCTGTAGGTTAGCTCCGGATGCCCGTCATGGCACTCTGATTGGGTAGTGACAAAAGTGGTATCAGAGCAGTTCGTCCTACGGTGTGTCTACGAGCCATGTCCAATAGAGTCTTGTTTATGGGTGTGAAGCGCGCCACACTTATAAACAGGAGGCTGCGGGCATTTAGGAATGATTTACCTTCCTTTCTCATCTTAGATCATGCGATAGAGCCATGTTATAAGGACTCTTCTTCCCTGATTGTGTGTTATGATTTCAGTGATGCCTGTGAAGAGAAAAGAAATAGCAGCCCAGAAGGGCAAGCCAGCAGCAGATAGAAGGACTGAGCGGGTACCGCCTACAGATATAGAGGAGGACGATCCCAGAATGAGGTTCCATCTCGATCCTCTCACACTCTGCCTACCTCAGAGGAGCATGGAGGAGCCTTCACTCCAGCTCCAGCACCCCCAGTTCCTCTATTAGATGCCCCAACCAAGAGATGAGAGAAGTTATTCAGTTACTGACCCAGTTAGTAGCCGCTCAGCCACAACGGCAAGGTACGGGTCATGGAGATAGATTTGTTAGTGCTAGAGTCCATGATTTTATTAATTTGGACCCTCCAGAATTCTTTGGGTCCAAACCAGATGAGGACCCGCAGAATTTCATAGATGAGATGTTGAGGACATTGTCGGTGATGCATGCTTCAGATGTTGAGTCAGTAGAGTTGGCCTCTTATAGGTTAAGCGATGTATGTGTACATTGGTATGCTATCTAGATGTCTTCTAGAAGGGTTAACGTGCCTCCACATGTATGGCAAGAGTTTTTGGATGCTTTCATTAGGCATTATTTTCCGCTAAAGGTTCGATGGGCCAGAGCTGATAGGTTCCTGAACCTCAGACAAGGGAACCTGAGTGCTCAAGAGTATAGCCTTCATTTCAATTCTTTGGCTCGGTATGCTCCAGCTATGGTTGCTGATATGGTAGGTCGAGTTCACCGATTTGTGAATAGTTTGGGGCCACATTTGATTGATGATTATTTGACAGCCTTACATAAAGAAGGTATGGATATTTCTTGTATTCAGGCCTGCGCCTAGAATCTTGAAGAGCGGCAACAGCAGCGGAGGAGTGAGCGTGAGCATGATAAAAGTTATAGTAAGAGGGACAGATCCTCCGACTCTGTTAGTGAATTCAGAGGGGGTCAGAGGAAACATTTTCTAAGCACTCAAGCTATTCAGCGATTAGCGCACCTCCACAATTTGCAGGTCAAAGATTTGAGCGACCTATTCATTCCGGATCGAGTCAGAGTTTCAGAGTTTCAGGTTCTCAATATAGGGGTGATTTTGGCAAGATGAGGCTGCCTTTACCACGATGTACTCGGTGTGGTAAGATACATTGGGGACAGTGTTGATTAGGTTCAGATGTTTGTTATACATGCAGTCAGCCAAGTCATATTATGCGTGACTATCCATCGAGAGGTGATAGAGGTATGGTCCAGCCTATAGGATCAACAGTTGGTTCTTCATCATCTGTACGCACTTCGGTCCAAGGCTCACGGATGCCAGTAGGCCGAGTTAGTGGTAAAGAAGAAACATCTAGTACGAGTGGTCCTCAGCACCGTATCAATGCACTGGCTGGACGAAAGGATCTTGAGTCATATCCTGATGTGGTTATAGGTATATTATCTGTATTCTCTCATAATGTATATGCATTGATTGATCCAGGTTCTACGTATCATATGTTACTCCTTATATTGCCGGTTGGTTTGGGGTGAAACTTGAGTCGATTAAACCTTTCGAAGTGTCTACACCTGTTGGTGACCCGATCATAGTTAGACAGGTATATAGAAATTGTGTGGTTATAGTTTGCGACTGTCATACTATGGATGATTTGATTGAGTTAAATATGGCAAATTTTAATGTTATTATGGGTTTGGATTGGTTGGCCTCTTGTTATGCCAATGTTGATTGTAGAACTAAAATGGTTCGTTTTTAATTCCTGGGAGAACCAGTTTTAGAGTGGAAGGGTAACACAGCGTCTCCGAAAGGTAGGTTTATTTCCTATCTCAAGGCAAGAAAGATGATTGCTAAAGGTTATATTTATCATTTAGTCCGGTTCCAAGATATAGAAGCAAAGTCACAGACTCTTCAGTCTGTCCCAGTAGTGAATGAGTTTCCTGATGTATTCCCGGATGAGCTTTTAGGTCTTCACCAGAATGGGAGATTGATTTTTCCATTGATGTGTTACTAGATACCAAACCAATATCTATTCCTCCTTATAGAATGGCTCCTACAGAATTGAAAGAATTAAAGGAGCAACTGAAGGATTTGATCTAGAAAGGCTTTATCAGGCCTAGCTCGTCACCATGGGGATCACCTGTGTTGTTTGTAAGAAAGAAAGATGGCTCCTTGCGAATGTGTATTGATTATAGACAACTAAATAAGGTGAAAATAAAGAATAAATATCCGTTCCCAAGAATTGATGATTTATTTGATCAGCTACAAAGTGCCAAATGGTTCTCAAAAATAGATTTAAGATCTGGGTATCACCAGGTGAGAGTTAGAGAGAAGGACATTTTGAAGACAACCTTCAGAGGTAGATATGGTCATTTCGAATTTGGAGTACTGTCGTTCGGGTTGACTAATGCACTGGTGGCATTCATGGATTTGATGAATAGTGTATTCAGGCCTTTCCTAGATTCATTTGTGATTGTGTTTATCGATGATATTATGGTATATTCTCGAACTAAGACAGAGCATGTAGATCATTTACGTGCTGTCCTTAGAATTCTTCACGCTCGGAAGTTATATGCAAAATTTTCTAAATGTGAGTTCTGGTAATTTTTGTGACTTTTCTAGGGCACATTATTTCAGCTGATGGTATTCGGGTGGATACCCAGAACATTGAAGTTGTAAAGACCTGGCCAAGGCCTACAACACCTACTGAAGTTCGTAGTTTTCTGGGTCTGGCAGGTTATTACAGATGATTCGTAGAAGGATTTTCTTCTATTTCAGCACCACTGACGAAGCTGACTCAGAAAGAAGCTAAGGTTCAATGGACGGATATTTGTGAGCGTAGTTTTTAGGAGCTGAAGAACAAATTGACTTCGTCCCCGGTTCTGACACTTCCAGAAGGATCGGAAGGTTATGTTATCTATTGCAATGCTTCGGGTGTTGGATTAGGGTGCGTATTGATGCATCACGGTAAAGCTATTTCTTATGCTTCGAGGAAGTTGTGAAAACGTGAGCAGAATTATCCAACCCATGATCTAGAGTTGGATGCGGTAATTCATGCATTGAAGATGTGGAGGCATTATTGTATGGTGTTCATGTTAATATCTATACAGACCACAAGAGCCTCCAGTAAATTTTCAAGTAGAAGGAGTTGATTTGCAGCAAAAGAGATGGTTGGAGCTATTGAAAGATTATGATGTTAGCATTATGTATCATCCAGGGAAAGCGAACGTCGTAGCCGATGCTCTCAGCCGTAGATCCACGGGTAGCTTATGTGATGTCCAACCGGAGAAGAGCGCCAGTATGAGGATCCAGAATTCAGCTGTTTCGTCTTTAATAGGGGAGGTGAAAGAGTGCCAATATGATTATCCCATATTAATTCATTACAGAGACACACTTCCCCAGAAGAAAAAGTCACCATTTGAGATTTCTGTAGATGGGGTCTTTAGATATCGAGTATGTGTTCCTGATGTTGCAAGTTTACGTCACCATATTTTGGAAGAGGGCCATTGTTCCGGTTATTCTGTTCATCTGGGAGCAACGAAGATGCATCATGATATTAAGTTAATTTATTTGTGGGATGGAATGAAAAAGCGGAGTTCGTAGCTCAATGTCCTAATTGTCAATAGGTAAAAACTGAACATCAGAAGCCCATTGGATTGTTGCAAGTTATGGAAATTTCGGCTTGGAAATGGGAAGTAATTAATGTGGATTTCATTACAGGCTTTCCTCGTTCTCTGTGTAAGTATGATTCTATATGGGTAATTATGGATAGACTCACAAAGTCAGCACATTTTCTGCCTGTCAGAACTACATACTCAGCTGAAGGTTATGCGAAGTTTTATATCAAAGAGATAGTACAACTCCATGGTGTTCCAATATCCATTATCTCTGATAGAGGCGCACAGTTTACAGCTAATTTCTGAAAGTCTTTCCAAAATGGTTTGGGGACTCAGGTTAGTCTTATCACCACATTTCATCCCCAGACTGATGGACAAGCTGAGCGTACCATTAAAACCTTCGAAGATATGTTAAGGGCATGTGTATTAGACTTCGGAGGCAGCTGGGAAAATCATTTGCCACTCATTGAGTTTGCATACTACAATAGTCATCAGTCCAGTATTCAATGGCCCCGTAAGAGGCTTTATACCGACGAAAGTATAGATCACCGATTGAATGGTTCGAAGTGGGAGAGACTCAGTTAATAGGGCCATATTTGATCCAGCAAGCAGTGAAAAGGTCAAGCTTATTCAGGATCGATTATTGGCAACCCAAAGTCGACAAAAGTCTTATGCAGATAATCGCCAGCGAGACTTAGAATTCCAAGTTGATGACTGGGTATTCTTGAAGGTGTCACCTATGAAAGGTGCGATGAGATTTGGCAAGAAGTGTAAGCTTAGTCCTCGCTATGTTGGGCCTTACAAGATTGTACGCAAGGTAGGCCAGGTGGGTTATGAGCTAGATCTACCTTCACACTTGGAGTCAGTTCATCCGATTTTCCATGTATCAATGCTTCGTAAGTGTATTGGAGACCCTTCCAGCATTGTACATATGGATGATTTCCAGGTCACCGAGCAATTATCCTATGAAAGAGTTCCCATTGCAATCCTAGATAGACAAGTTCGGAGGCTAAGAACTAAAGATGTAGCTTCAGTTAAAGTTCTATGGAGAAACAATAATAGGGAAGAAATGACTTGGGAAACAGAGGAAGATATGAAGTCTAGGTATCCACATTTGTTTCCACTCCCAGAGAAGGTTCAGAAAGAGACACCATTGCCTTCAGGTGCGTAATGTTTTCTTTTTATGATTTATTTGTCGTGTAGGGCCATTATTTTTGTTGTTATTGTAGCCTTGTGAAGCATTGCATAGTTTTGGTTGTTTTGGTAGGTTGGTAATAGTATGGTTATAGGGGAAATTCTGGAAAATGTTTTATAGAATCCTTAAGAGTCTAACATTCGAGGACGAATGTACTTAAGGGGGGAAGAATGTTACACCTTGGAAATTTCGCGTCGTTTGCATTATAAGTAAACTATCGCAAGCCCAAAGTGGACATAATCCCTTTCAAGGTTAATGAGGGTATTTACTAATTGTAAGTATGTACCTTAAGGTTTCGAAGTTAAATGAATTGGTGCAAGCAAGTTCGTTGATGGATTGAAAACTTGACTGAAGTTTTGGGAAGATTTTGTGTTATTTGAGTTATAAATTTCTTAGTATTACCTTTAGGGGTAATTAGAGGGCTCCTGAGATAGGTAATGAAATTTTATATAAGTCCCAAGAAGGTTCCATAAGGATTGGAGGTCAAACGAATCGAAAAGAGCGCATTTTCACAAAATTGGAGTTTGTGGCCGCAAACTCACCAAAAAGGCTGGCCTCAATGAGAACCTCCTCCCCAAGGAGAGGAGGGGAAGCCACATATCCATAATGCTGAGCCTCATCTCCACCGTAAATTGTGGCGGGGGGACGATTTTAAGACCTTTTTAAGTCCCAAAAGATCCCATTTTCATATCCACCCCCCACACTTATTTCCCCACATTATTAGAGAATTCTTGAGAGTTCTTAAAGATTCCACAATACTCCAAAACTTTCCACACCAACAAAAGAGAATATCAAAGATCAAAAACAACAAGATAATCCATGGAAGATGACTATTCTTGCTTCTCTTAAATGTTGTGATGAACTTGATCTTTGAAGTAGTTGAGTAATGTGAATTTATTCCATTATAAGGTATGTTCTCCATCTTATTTATATGATTGAGTTTATTTAAAGGTTTAGCAAGTCTTGGAGAGGAAAGAATCGTAGAAGAGAGGTTATAAAGTGTTGAATTGAAGTTGATGACTATAAGGTGAACCTAAAAGGGGATTTTTGATTAATTTAAGATAACATTGAATATAATTCCTTGATTATGGTATTGTTGATGTTATTATGGTTGTTTGGGAGTTTTTTGGGAGTTTGGTGGAAGTAGAAATATAAGGCGCCCAAATTCCGTTAGCTAGCTAATTACTTTAGTTTGAACTTAAGAGAGTTTTCAAGACATAACCTTAGCATGAATCCTCTTGAATATAGATTTGCAGGCTTGGGAGGAGAGCGTTAAATAATTAAGAGACGTAAAGGTACGTTAAGGCTAACCCTTTCTTCCCTAAGGCACGATTCCATTGTCGCGAACTTATACATGATATTCATAATGTCATCCATGATGACTCCCTTCCTAGAAGTGCTAAAGCTTATAATTATTGTAGATGTTGTGACCTTAAGGGAGCTGAAAACAATAGGGGAGATGCTACCCGATTTATTGTAGATCGAACTTGTCGCTCGATATTTAGTGTTGCATCATTTGTACCTGAACGCTAGTGTTATTATTTTCATTGTAGACTGAAGCGTAGAGGAGATTGTCCCCGAAAATTGTAAGATCATTGTGCTAAGGTATGTAAAGGCTATTCATTCATTTCATTGGCATGATCCTATAATTAGAAAGAGTCGAACGAACATATAAGAAAAGAGTATATCATAAGAGTTTTCATGTTATGTTTTCACCATCCTTCTCATGTTTTAGTTATCCCTTGTCGGGAATCCATAGATTCATATTGTTCCACACGAATGGAAAGAGCAGAGAGTATACATATATACATATATAGCTATAAAGAACTATTATCATATACAGATATGCCTAGCCTTACGGCTGGTGATATATGCTCGGCTTATTAGCTGGTGAGATATAAGTCTAGCCTTACGGCTAGTGAGATATGCCCGGCTTATTAGCCGGTGAGATATGACTGGCCTTACGGATGGTGAGATATGCCCGACTAATTAGCTGGCGAGATATGCCTGGCCTTACGGCTGGTGAGATATGCCTGACTAATTAGCTGGTGAGATATGTCTGGCTTATTAGCTGGTGAGTTATGCCCGATTTATTATCTTGTGAGATGTGTTTGGCCTTATGGCTGGTGAGATATACACCAAGCCCTATATGTGGCCAGCTAGATATACTATTATATTCGTACGAGTAGATTCAGAGTAGGTAACTGTATCCCAGAATATGTTTGATTCTCAGTTATTTACGTATATCAGTTCAGTTTCAATTTCAGTTATTCAGTTTCCTTACATACTCAGTACACTATTTCGTACTAACGACCCTTTTACCGGGGACACTGCATTTCATGCCTGCAAGTCCTGAATAACAGATAGACAGACCTCCACGATAGACGGTGCCGAGTATTAGCTAGACTAGTAAACTCCATTTCATCCGGAGTTACCAGATCTAGAGTTGGAGTCATTTTGCATATATAGACATGATGGGTAGGCCAAGTCCCTATCCCAACTACAGTACAATTATGTTTTTCTTAGACACTTGTAGACTTGTCTTGTACATATAGTATGTCAGCATGGTGGCCTTGTTGGCCTTGTATACATTTGTTTTGGGTTTTGTTATTTATAAATATGCATGGTGGCCTTGTCTGTCCGCATAGGTGCTTATATATATGTTGGAGAGATCTCATTTTGAGTGAGATAGTTGCCATCTACAGATTATTCAGATTACAGCCTTGTCAGCCTAGGATAGAATACTTGTGTTATAGATTGGCCTTGTTAGCCCATATTGTTGTGTATGTTCAAGGTATATGAGTTACAGTTGGTATGCTCGGGGTCAAGTAGGGCACCGGGTGCCGGCCACGCCTCATCCGGCTTGGGGCATGACAATAGGTTGACAAAATCTTCCCATTTCATTCCGGTTCAGACTATCTACAATTCAGATAAGTTGGCCAAGATCTACATTCGAGACATAGTTCAATTCCATGGGGTGCCCATTTCTATCATTTTAGATCAGGGTACTCAGTTTACATCGCATTTCTGGTAGTCTATGCAGAAAAAGTGGGGCACTAATGGGGCTTAGCATAGCATTTCACCCTCAGACTGATGGCCACTCCGAGCGAACTATTCAGGTTCTCGAGGACATGTTTTGAGCCTATGTGATTGAATTTGGTGGTCATTAGGATCAATTTCTACCTTTGGTGAAGTTTTCTTACAACAGCAATTATCATTCGAGTATTGAGGTGTCCCCATTTGAGGCATTGTATGGTAGGAGGTTTCGTTCTTTGATTGGTTCTTGATGTTTTCAAGGTTAGGCTTTGGGGTACGAATTTGTTGAGGGATTCCTTGGATAAGGTTAAGTTGATCCAGGATAGACTTCTCATGGCTTAGAGTAAGCACAAGACCTATGCGGACCAGAAGGTTTGTGATTTGGAGTTCATGGTTAGGGAGCGAGTTATGTAGAAGGTGAAACCCAAGAAGGGTGTGATGAGGTTTTGAAAGAAAGGGAAATTAAGTCCAAGGTTTATAGGATCGTTTGAGATTATTAAGCATATTGGGGAGATAACTTATGTGTTGGATTTGCCTCCGGGTTTGTTATAGAGCTGGTTTGCTTTATATGGCATTGTTTATGCTTAAACTGATGTCGAAACCAAATACAAACACCATATAACTGAAAATCATTCGAAACTCATCGAAATATAACCACAATTCGCGGACAAGTTCAAAATCATCATACGGATTTGCTAGAACTTTCAAAATACTGATCTGGGATAGTCTTGACCCGATGTTGATCGTAATCAACTCTAACCTTAAAACTAAGCTAGTTTCTAACCCAAGGTTCAAAACACACCTAAGCCCCTCGACATCTAAATCAACTACTCGACCAAATAATAAATAGTGTTCCAGACCTGATAGAATCGACGAACCTCTGATACGGACCCATTTACCCCCAATGTTGACTTTGGTCAACTTCCCCATTTCCTCAACTTAAGACTTTCAAATTTAGATTTTCTTATCCATTACTCACCTGATTCATCATGAACCGCGCCAACCATCCCCACAAGTCATTAATACCATTTTAAAGCTACGAGAAAGGTATTTTTGGGAAAAGAGTCCAAAAGCTCAAAACGACCTAGTGAGCCGTTACATTACTGGAAAACATTCCTAAGATAAACACATTAGAACAGAATGAGTTGATTAATGAACTACCATAATAGCAGGAAGTGAAGAATGTAGTGTTTGTGTTGAATTAAGATAGTGCAGGTGGACCTGGTGGTTTCACTTGGAAATTTTTCCAATAATGTTGGGATATAATTGCTAAGGACATGGTTAAAATGGTGAGGTCTATGTTGTGGACATGAATTTCCTATATACATCACTTGCACAAACCTAGTTCTTACTCCAAAGAAGAAAGAGATTAGTACCTTTTCGGATACGAGACCAATCAGTCCCAGTAGCTTTACTAGTAAGGTTTTCTCCAAAATACTTCATGAAAGGTTAGTTCATCTTTTGCTAGAGATAATTTCCCCTCAAAAGTTTATTTTGTAAAAGAAAGGATAATTGAAGAAAATATCCTACTTGTTTAGGAAACTGTGCATGATATGAGACCAAAGGGGAGGCCTGCCAATGTAGTAATCACATTAGTTATGACAAAGGCTTATGGTAGGTTGTACCTAACTAAAGTTCTGAGGAGGATGGGATTTGCGGAGATACTCATTGACATGGTTTTCAAAATTGTCTCTAATAATTGGTACTCAGTCCTGATTAAGAGGCAACCATGTGGATTTCTCAAATAATATAGGGGGTAAAGCAGGTGAACCCTTGTCACCAAATTTATTCATATTGTTGACAATATGAAGTTTTGATGGTTGACAAAGGGAATTAAGTGCCCAGCCACTAGGAATTTTCAATGTACAATATGAAGAATGATTGACTGAATAAAACAACTGAACAAGGCAGCAAAGGGAGATAAGTTGAGAAGACATATGACTCAGTCACAAAGAAGTTCATTGAAGGAATAGAACAAGTGTGCAAACATGTTCTATACCAAAGAGTCATCATATGCAGAAGAGGGATGATCACAGGTCATCAAGTGCAATAGATGAATGACCTAGCAGTGATCAATGGTGAAGAAGTGGAGAAGACCAGCTGCAGACACAGAGCTTATAGTTATGCAGGTCTGTCAACATGTTCCAGCCAGGATCTCCGAAGCAATTCAACAACAGATGCAGAAGAAAGAGATTGGTGAAACAGATACATCAACAATTTCCAGTACAAATGTGCAGATATTCAGAGATGGACGAATCAGGTAAATGAAACAACTTCGTTCACATGTTCCAAACAAATCTTGCAGCAACATGTAACGACCCGTTTCGTCATTATAGTCCTTTCTGCATTTTCACCCTTTCCGAGCATTGATTAGCTCATTTTTTACCTGAGGGGACCATTGGCACGCTTCCTGAGGTGTCTAGATCGGATTCGGGCAACTTTTATGAAATATACGATAAAAGTGAAAAATGGTTGACCCAAAGTAGACTTTTGGGTAGACGGACCTTTTTAAAAATTATATCGATTTCGAGAGGTTCGGATGGTCATTTAGAACTTGTGTGTGTATTTGGTTTGATTCCCAATGCACTCGGATGCATTTTGAACTTGGGTTGGGAAATGGAATTAAGCCATCGAAGGTTGAATCGATCAACGAGACCGCCGTTGGGAATCCTGAGGCCACGGGCACGTTCGTAATGTGTTTTTATATGTGTCTATGTGTATGGTATGTGAGCAGATGGCCTCGGAAACTAGTTGGAAATTCGGATCAATTGGTGAAACTTGGGGAGTTTTCTGGTGTCTGGTGCCTGCTTTGGTGGTACCGCTGGAGCACTAGCCCTGCCACTGGAGCGGTCCAATGGCTTTTGCCTTGACTGCTGAAGCGATCAAGTGACCACTGAAGCGGCACCGCTGGGGCGGTCCCACTGCCTCTAAAGCGGGTGATAGACAGTTTGTAAAATTAAGTAAGTGTTCAATGCCCTTAAACCCTCATTATTTCCCATTTTGAAATTAGAGCTTTGGGGAACAGTTCTTGGAGATATTTTGGAGATATTCTTGGAGGTAAATCTTGTTTGTTACTTTACACTTCCTTTAATCATAATCATCTTAGATTCCCCCCTTCCCTTTAATAATCCCGTAGTAATGGAAGTTGAAAGAGGGTTTTGATGAACATTTTCCCTAGGCTTATTAATGATAAATTGATGGGGTTTATGTTAGATTTTGATGAATCGAAGCTTGTTAATCATATAGCTTCCATTTCTAGTGTTGAATTTCGGAATCAAAGAGTTAGGGTTTATACCCATTTTGGGGGTTTTGCTTGAAATCAGAAATTAGGCTAATTCTTGAGTGAAATCAACAATTAGTTGTTGGGTTGTGATCTCCTAGTACTGAATTTGGAATTTTGCTCTTGAATTTCCCGTTTTGCGCTTGTGGGCCCGTTTCCCTAATTTCTAGGGTTAGAATTGCCCTAAATTGAATAGTAGCAATATTAGTATCATTCTTCATGATTTCTAATCTAGAATTCAATTATGCTTAGACTACTTTAGTTCTGAGGTTCAGTGGAAAGGCAAGGCAAAGTACTGAATTATTGGTATTGCGGTTCGGCCATCCAGGTAGGTTATGGCTTACCTTAGTGAGGCTTCGTATAGCGAAGCACATATTTAGATTATATTGTTGGAGATAGCATGTGAACCTTCGGGTATGAAATCGGGTTAGATATTACCTTAGGTTGGGCCCTGTTGTGTGTTAGCGCTAGCCATCCCGTTGTGATTGATTTGATTGTTATATTATGTTGGCTTGATACCATGAGTTGTTGATAGATATTGAATTCTGTTTTTATCATCTTGATTATGATATAGTTGGCATACCCACTATTGGTATTTGTACTCTGATATATTGTTGGCGTACCCACTGTTGGTACTTGTGATTCGATTATATTGTTGGCGTACCCACTGTTGGTACTTGTGATTTAGATATATTGTTGGCGTACCTGCTGTTGGTACTTGTGATTTAGATATATTGTTGGCGTACCCACTGTTGGTACTTGTGATATTGAGCATGATTATTGATGTTGATTTACGCATTGCACTCACTCTTATTTTCACGATACACTGTTATGATATTGTTGATACTTGATAAAACTCTTTTACTTGAGTGACGTGAGATGGTCGATGTCCGATGTTAGTTCCGAAATCGTTGATGGAGTGAAATTGATACTTGATAAAACTCTTTTGCTTAAGTGATGTGAGATGGCCGATGTCCGATGATTAATTCTGGAATCGTTGATTGCATGGCCGATATCCGATATTAGTTCCGGAATCGTTGATAGTTCATGGACCCACGGGTCCCCGAGAGTGGTGCCAGTGAGAACCCCCTGTGGGCATATATTCGGGGTCCCGTCTATCTGTTGAGCAAAGATCTGGGATGGGCGGCGCTTAGACTTCGCGAAGTCTACTATGTTACCCATCGATTCCGTGGCAATGCAAGGGCATGGTGGAGAGACTACCTTGCTAGAAAACTAGGGGTGCGCGTCCACTTATTTGGAGGCAGTTTTATGGGGTGTTCCTGGAGAGGTACGTGCCTCGTTCGTGGAGTGACGAGCATCGAGATCAATTTCTCAATCTCCGTTAGGAGGGCATGCCGGTTGCTACCTATGCATTAATTCTCCTACCTAGCCAATTACTCCTACCCCTTGATTTCAACGGAGACCGGCAGGATCCAGTGGTTTATTAGTTGACTGGATGGTCCTATCCAGCTACCCTATGTCCAGCTTGAGGCCAAGGGTGCTTCATTCCTGGCCATTGTTGACTGTACAGCGAGAGTTGAGTGGAGATCCTTGATGCAGCGACAACATGTATTATTTCTGTTCGGGGTGCTATTGTATTGCGCGATCCCGGGCATACCTATTGGTATGTATCTGCATTTCATGCCATTGATTGGGATATGACTTGTGATAGCAAAGATATACCTGTTCATATGTCTACTCCAGTCGGAGATTCCGTGATTGTTGATCGATTTTATCGGTCTTGTTTGGTTACTTTTATGGGGTATGACACTTGGGTAGATTTGATGATTCTTGATATGGTGGACTTTGATATTATATTGGGGATGTCTTGGCTTTCTCCTTATCATGCGATCTTAGACTATCACGCCATGACAGTCACCTTAGCCATGCCGGGCATCCCTAGGCTTGAGTGGAGAGGTACTCCTAGTCCCGCTCCGACGAAGATCATTTCCTTCCTTCCGGCGAAGAAATTAGTAAGTAAGGGGTATCTAGCTTATTTGTCTTATGTTCGTGATACGATTGTTGCATCTCCACCCCTTGAGTATATCCCTATTGTGATCGAGTTTGCGAAGGTATTCTCATCAGATCTGCTGGGTATGCCACCCGATCGCGACATTGATTTTTGTATTGACTTGGATCCGAGCACTCGTCCTATCTCTATTCCGCCATATCGGTTGGCACCTGCTGAGTTGAGAGAGCTTAAGGAGTAATTATAGGATTTATTGAGCAAGGGGTTCATTAGATCGAGTGTCTCCCCTTAGAGTGCTCCTGTGTTATTTGTGAAAAAGAAAGATGGGACCATGAGGATGTGTATTGATTATCGCCAGTAGAACAAGGTCACTATTCAGAACAATTGTCGTATGCCTCGTATTGATGATCCGTTTGACATGCTTTAGCGTGCTTCGGTGTATTTAAAGATTTATTTGCATTTCGGCTGTCACCAGCTAAAGATCAGGGCGAAAGATATTCCAAAGACAGCATTTCAGACAAGATATGGTCACTATGAGTTTCTGGTGATGTCTTTTGGGCTTACCAATGCCCCGACTGCATTTATGACCTTGATGAATGGCATTTTTAGGCCATTCCTTGATTCCTTTGTGATTGTGCTTATTGATGATATCTTTGTGTATTCTAAGAGTAGAGAGAAGCATGAGAGCCATCTTCGTTCTGTTCTTGGTTTTGGTAAAGAAACATAGCTTGATTGCTAAGTTTTCTAAGTGTGAGTTTTGGTTCGAGTCTGTAGCATTCTTGGGCTAGGTTGTGTCTAAGGATGGGATTATGGTTGATCCACAGAAGATTGAGGCTATGAGGGGTTGGGCGAGACCCACTACTATTACTGAGATTCGTAGTTTTGTGGGTTCGGCTAGTTATTACCGTCACTTTGTGAAGGGTTTTGCTGCTATTGCTTCGTTCTTGACCAGATTGACTCAGAAGGATGTTCCCATCCAGTGGACAGATGATCGTGAAGAGTGCTTTCAAAAGCTCAAGCTTCTTTTGACTACAGCCCCGATCTTAGCATTACCTATGGAGGTTAAGGATTTCACTGTCTATTGTGATGCCTCCCGTATGGGTTTGGGTATGGTGTTGATGCAGGAGGGTAGAGTGATAGTTTATGCTTCCCGTTAGTTAAAGGTTCATGAGAAGAATTACCCTACCCATGATTTGGAGTAGTCGGTCGTGGTCTTCGCTTTGAAGATTTGGAGGCATTATTTGTACGGTGTTCATTGTGAGGTTTTCACCGATCACCGCAGTCTTCAGCATGTGTTTATCTAGTGATATCTTAATTCCAGGAAGCTTCGATGGATAGAGGTCCTGAAGGACTATGACTTCTCTATTCTGTACCATCCGGGGAAAGCCAATGTGATAGCTGATGCCTTGAGTCGCAACACAGTGAGTATGGGGTGTTTACCTCGATTGATTGTTTTCGAGTTTTCGTTGGCCATGGAGGTTTAGAGTCTAGCCAACAATTTTGTTTGTTTAGATATTTCAGCCCCGGGCAGGGTGTGGGCTTGTATAGAGGCGAGGTCGTCTTTGTTGGATCAGATCAGGACTCATCAGTTTGAGAATGCTCAGTTGAGCAAGATTCGAGATAGAGTTTGGGGAGGTGAGGCCAAAGAGGTCGTGATTGATTCTGAGGGCATTCTGAGGATTAAATGACGCATGTCCGTTCCTCATGTTGGTGATTTGATTCAGTTGATCTTATCTGAGGCTCATCGCTCTCGCTATTCCATTCATCCGGGGGTGACTAAGATGCACCCTGATTTAAGACAGCACTATTGGTGGCATCGGTTGAAGAGAGATATAGTTGATTATGTGCCTAAGTGTGGCAATTGTAAGCAGGTAAAGCATGAGCACCAGCTACCCGGTGGGGTGCTTCAAAGGATGCCCATTCCCGAGTGGAAGTGGGAGAGGATTACCATGGATTTTGTCACGGGTCTTCCGAACACCATTTGCAAGTTTGATTTTATTTGGGTGATAGTTGATCGGTTGACTAAGTCCGCTCAATTTGTTCCAGTTCAGGTTCCCTATACCGCAGAGAAGTTAGCTAAGATGTACATTCGGGATATTGTGAGATTGCATGGGGCCCCTATTTCTGTCGTATCTTATCTGGGTATTATATTCACTTCTCGTTTCTGGAGGGCATTTCATGAGAAGTTGGGTACCCGATTAGATCTTAGTATAGCCTTTCAACCCCAGACCGAGGGCCAGTCTGAGCTGACCATGCAAGTGCTCGAGGACATGTTGAGAGTGTGCGTTATTGATTTTAGCGGTCATTGGGATCATCACTTGCCCTTGGTAGAGTTTGCGTACAATAACAGTTATTATTCGAGTATTGGTATGGCGCCTTTGAGGCTTTGTATTGTAGGAGATGTAGATCTCCGATTGGTTGGTTTGATGGGTTCGAGGCTTGGCCATGGAGTACAGATTTGTTAAGAGAGTCCCTTGATAGAGTGTGAGTTATTAAGGCCAAGCTTTTAGTAGCTCAGAGTCGGCAAAAGATGTATGCGGACTGGAAGGTCCGAGATTTGGAGTTTGCTATTGGTGACCAGGTCCTATTGAAGGTTTCAGCCATGAAAAGTGTTATGAGGTTTGGTAAGAGGGGCAAGTTAAGCCCCAGGTGTATTGGCCCGTTTGAGATTGTTGACCGTATGGGTGATATAGCTTATAAGTTGGCAGTGCCACCAGGCTTGGCAGGAGTTCATCCTGTTTTTCATGTTTCGATGCTGAAGAAGTACCATGCCGACGGTACCTACATTGTTCGTTGGGATTCTATATTGCTTGATGAGAATTTGACTTACGAGGAGGAGTCTATCGCGATCTTGGATAGACAGGTTAGAAAGTTGAGATCAAAAGAGATTGCCTCTGTGATGGTGCAATAGAAGCACCGTCCTATTGAGGAGGCTACTTGGGAGACCGAGTCCAACATGCGTAGCCGATATTCTCAGTTATTTACTGATTCAGGTATTTTACCAGTTTCTTTTCTTTTCTTCGCTCGAGAACGAGTGACGGACTAATTGGTATCTGATGGAACGACCCGTTTCAACGTTATAGTCCTTTCAGCATTTTTGCCCTTTCCCGAGTATTTAATAGCTCATTTTTACCCGAAGGGACCGTTGGCACGCTTCTCGAGCTGTCTGGACCGGATTTGGGTAACTTTTGTGAAATATAGGCTCAAAGTGAAAAATAATTGACCCAACGTTGACTTTTGGGTAAACGGACCTTTTTAGAATTCTGTTGATTCCGAGAGGTCCGGATGGTCGTTTAGAACTTGTGTGTGTATTTGGTTCGGTTCCTAATGCACTCGGATGTATAGTGGGACTTGAATTGGGAATTGGAATTAAGGCATCGTAGGTTGACTCGGTCAATGAGACCTCCGTTGGGAATTCCGAGGCCACGGGAGCGTTCGTAGCGTGTTTTTATGTGTGTCTATGTGTATGGTATGTGAGCAGATGGGCTCGGAAACTAGTTGAAAAATTGGATCAATTTGTGAAACTTGGGGAGTTTTCTGGTGTTTGGTGCCCGCTTAGGCGACACCAGCACAGCGGTAGAGGTACCGCTGGAGCGGTAGCCCTGCCACTAGAGCGGTCCAATGGATTTTACCTTGACCGCTGAAGCGGTCAAGTGACCACTTGTTACACCTCGGAAATTTTTTTGTTGATGCACAGTGGATAGACTAATGAGGGGAACGAAGTATGCGATGTTTCGAAAAGTAATAAGTAGCATTGGATGATCCTAATTGAGATTTCGAAGGTATTCAAGGTAATAGAAGAAAGTTTTCCAAGAAAGGCAAGGTATACGTTATGTATCGGAAAGGATTTATGAGTAACGAAATAAGGATGACTTAATGATGTTTTGGAGAAGAGCTATAACGTCCCCTAGATTGTTAATGAGGTGTTAAACAAGTGTTAAGAAGGTTTCATAAGAAGTGGAGATCAAACGAGTCGACGAGAACAAACTTCGGAAAAACTGGGCATTATACGGCCAAACATACTGGCCGTATAAAACATACGGGCCGTATGTTCAACCGTATAATCAGCCTAGATTAGCACCTCTCTCTGGACCAAATCTACGGCCAGACATACGGTCAGTATAAATTATACAGACCGTATCTTGGTCCGTAGAATCTGGTCGGGACAGATTTTAAGTTCATATAAGGACCTCTCTCTCCCTTTAATTCATTTCATTTTCCACTCTCCACACTTCAAGAACACTCTAGAATTATCTCCACTTTTCAACCACAAGAAACCAAGAGAAATCTATTATCAACTTCATCAAACCCACAAAATCAAGTGTATGACTTATCAAAGCTCATCTAAGCCAACAAATCCCTAGGGAAATGAACTAGGGTTTTTGTGCAAGAAGAGAATTTCCACTCGAGGCTTATTCTTCCATTATCTAAGGTGAGTTTTATGATCATTATATGTTGTTTAAGGTGTTGAAAATTTAAAACACTTGGATTGTAGAAAGATATAAAAAATGGGTCATGAATGTGTGAATAGTGTCATTGTTGAGTAGTAGTTTGGGGTGAATTATGAATATTGGTATTTTGTGATTATAAGTCCTCTATAAATGACATTTAGAAAATGGAGTAAGTATTATATGTGAAAGAACACGGTAGTGAACTATAACCACTATCATGGAGAAATTGGAGTGAAATTGCGAAATGCGGATAATGTAGATAAATGATGATTGTTGCCTATTATGTTGTAAATGTTGTTATGGATGTTTGGGAGTTGATATATGATATGGAGGAAGTAGTAGAAACAAAGGAAATGCTGCCCAATTTTCCCTAGAAATAGTAACACGTTCTTATAATCGATTAACTAATGTTGATGCGAATCCTCTTGAAGGTAGAAACGCAAGCATCGAAGGAGAACGATCAAGCGATAAAACTGTTAAACGAAAGAGGTATGTAAGGCTAGTCCCTTATTTCTAAGGCATGACTCCTATGATATGAATCTTCTAAATTTTCCATAATATTCCTAAATAAAGGAACTATGAGTCCATGACTGTAATGGGCTATATATGTATGAAATAAAGAAAAGAGATACGACGAGCAAGATAATGATGATGATAAGTTTAAGTAAAAGGAATCCTAGAGTAAAGTAAGATGTCCATGAAGCTAATGATTCTAAGTATGGTTCCATTGATGCTTTCTCCTTATGTACACTCACATTAAAATTCTAGTTCATTCAAGGTGAGATATGATGTTGATGATTACTCCATAATATAATCGGGGGTTCACGACCTTATGTCACCCCGACATAGCCACAGTTGCCTTCAAATTCTAATGCATGTGTTGATGATAAATGTATAATGATGCTAAGTCATGATATGTCTATAAGATGTACAATAATGTAAGTTTATAATACGCCTATGCCATGTATGAAAATGTTGAGTTACGATGGGTATATGACGTTATGATATCACCGTGCCCAAAAGGCCGGACATATCACCGCTAAGGCGGGCTGCTTATGATTCCACCGTGCGTAAATGGCCGGACATGTCACCGCTAAGGTGGGATGCTTATGATTCCACCGCGCCTAGAAGGCCGGACATGATCACCACTGGTGGACGACATATGATGGTTACCCGGACGCGGGTTAACGATGATGATTATGATGTGATGATATATGCGCTATGATGACACATGCACTATGATTATATATGTATATATGATATATGTATGTAATGTATTCACCCATAAAACTCACGCAGGTTATATCTTCATCCTATGTCTTATGATTCTTCCATTATGTTCATTTCATTCATGTCTTACATACTCAGTACAATGTTCATACTGACGTCCGTTTTCTTTGGACGCTCTGTTCATGCCCACAGGTAGACAGGGAGGTGATCCAGACTCGTAGAAGTTTTCAGCAGATTTACAGGAGCACTCCATTACTCCGGAGGTGCTATTTGGTTTATTCCTTTGTGTATATATATGTATATTTATTTTGGGCTCGACGCGATCTTGTCCCATCCATATGGCTAGTACTCTAGTAGAGGCTCGTAGATACGTATGTGTGGGTAGTATGGTCTCACGGGTTTCTCCTCGTATATATATATTTTTGATAGCCGAAGGGCTTATGTATATTAAAGTAATTATGTTTCCAAATGAAAAATGGTTTTCCTATGATTTGAGTATTACATTAATGAATGTACGCTTAGTGAGGATGATAAGTAATAGAATGAGTGGTGCTCGGTGGTTAGGCCCGGGTACCCGTAATGGCCCCTAGTCGGGTCGTGACAGAAGTGGTATCAGAGCAGTTCAGTGCTATAGTCTTGTTTATGGTGTGTTGCGCGCCACACTAATAAAAAGGAGGCTGCAAGGCATTTAGGAAAAATGACCATCTTTCATATTAAGAGATCGTGCGATAGAGCCGTATTATAAGATTATCCCCTCCCTAATTGTGCGTTATAATTTCAGCAAAGCTGATGAAAGGAAAAGCTACGGTAGCCCAGAATGGCAAGTTAGTGGTTGAAGAAGGGCTTGAACAGGAGCCGTCTATAGATATGGAGGAGAGCGAACCCCAGAATAAAGCCCTATCTCGGTTTTCCCATACTTCGCCCACTTTAAAGGATCAAAGGGGAGCCTTAACTTTAGCTCCAGTACCCCCCGTTCCTCCACCAGATGCCTCGGGCCAAGAGATGAAACTGGCCATTCTTCTACTGACTCAATTGGTAGCTGCTCAAGCTCAGCGGCAGGATGTGGCCCACGATAATAGGTGTTGGAGAAAGAGAGTTAGTTCTTCATGGTTTGATCATGAGTTTTGGGGTTCTCCGAGGTGACAATTCTCTAGGCCCTCAGTCTGTTCAACTGGTAGTGCTCCTCCACAGTTTCCTAGACCCAGGTTTGATAGATCTACTTATTCTAGGCCACCCCAAAGTCTCAGAGTTTCAAGTTCTCGGATTCAGAGCGGTTCTAGTCAGACGAGATCCTCGGTACCACGATGTACTCAGTGTTCTAGCTTAGATTGGGGACCGTGCTGCTTGGGCTCGGATGTTTGTTATGCCTGTGCTCGGCCAGGCCATTTAAAGCGCGACTGCCCATCGCTACATGGTAAAGGTAAGGTTCGGACTACGAGAGTGGTAGCTGGCTCTTCATCGTTGGTACACCCTCCAAGGCCAAGGCCACAGATGTTAGTAGGCGGTGATAGAGACCGAGGAGGAATGCCCAATCCAAGTGGATCCCAGCATCATATCCATGCGTTAGCTGAGCGACAGGATCTTGAGTCTCCCCCCAGTATTGTCCCAGGTATATTGCTAGTATCCTCTTATGATATGTGTGCATAGATTGATTCGGATCCTATGCTATCATGTATCACCACCGTTGTGATGATTGCGTTGAGGTGAAAAATCTGAGCCAATCCGACAATTTGAGATGAATATATTTGTTAGTGACCTAGTGATAGCCAGGATCGCGATTTACGAGTAAGTTGATTGACAGTGAGTGAATATAAATAATATGTGTATGTATATATATGTATTGGAATCCTAGACCGAGTGTGCTGGCACAACTTATGAGACAAGCTCTATTATTTATATCCTTTAATGGTAAATGATCTTGTGTTGCAGAGTTGTGTATTATGTGTGTCCCGGTATATGTCCTATTGAGACATCAGACGTGTTTTCTGGGCTATGAGCAGGTTTGGGATTGTTATGCTTACAAGAGAAACTCTGCCGATTTTTTCCTAGAATCTAAAAGAGATAAGATAGAAGCTTGTAATATGTCCTAACGGGAAGATATGTTGTGCAAGGTAAAAAGTAATGGCAAGACGAGATTAAGTTAGGAGTATCGTTAACAACTACACGAGGTGTTACACCTCTGAAAATCTTCCGTTGTTGCACAAATGAATGAACTAGTGAAGAGTACGAGTATACGATATTTTCAAAAGTAAGAAATGACAATTAATGACCCTAAGTGAGATCTCAAAGGCATCCGATGTTAGACGAGAAAGTTGGCCAAGAGAAGGCAAGACATACGATAGGTATCGGGAAGGAAGTAAGAGTAACGAGTTAACGAGGACTTAATGATGTCTTGGAGGGGAGTGATAACGTCCCTTAGATTAGTATTGAAGTGTTGAACAAGTGTTAAGAAGGTTCCATAAGGATTGGAGATCAAATGAATCGACGAAACGAACAACGGTCGGGCAGATTTTGGCTCAATAAATTAAGGGACCAAGGTTTATTTCATTTCACTTCTACATGACACCCCTTCTCTCTAAAACAACTCTCTACATTTATTCCACAAGAATTCAAGGATTATTAGTGATCAACAACATAAACCAAGCGAATCAAGTGTAAGAAAACCCATCAAAGATCATTTAAGTCAAGAAATCCCAATGAAGATGAACCAGGGTGTTGCTCAAGTTGAGTATTATCAACCAAGGCTTGTTCATACGATATCTAAGGTAAAATTCATGGTATTTCTATGTTTTTTAAGGTATTTGAGAGCTAAAATACTTGGTTTGTAGAAGGGTATAGAAAAATGGGTCATGAATATGGAATAGTGTCATTTTAAGAAATAGTTTGAATTGGGTTACGACTCTTGATGTATTGTGATGTAAATATGTTATAAATGATGTTGAGAACATGAGATGAGCAATGCACGTGAATGGACATAGTCGTGTGTTATAGCCATGAATATGAGTAATTGAAAGCAAATTGAAAAATGTGGATAATGTGGATGAATTGATACACCTCGGAAATTTTTCGTGAGCCAACAATGAATAGGCCAAAGAAGGGCATGAGTGTGTGATGTTTTTCTAAGTAGGGAATGACTATTTATGAACTTTGGACATAAGAAAGTTGCAGAATTTCATTTCAGCCCAGTGGTCGTAAAATGGAATACGACCCGTAAAGTGATTTACGGACCGTAAAGTGCCATCGTCCTTCAACATTCCAAAATTTCAAATTTCTGTCACATGCATCAAATGGTTAAACACGACTTGGAATACGGACCGTAAATTGAAATATGGACCGTAAATTGAAATACGGCTCGTAAATTGAGTCGTAAACGGCCATGATCATCAGCCTACCTTTCTGGTTTTGATATGCTTAAATACGGTCGTAGAGGACGGACCGTAAACCAGTATACGGCCCGTAAAGTGGGGTTTACGACGACAGTACACCCCGACTGTTGTTCATTAAAAATCTAATTTTGAGTTATTAAAAAGGGACTCTAAACTCATTTTATTTCATTTCTCACCTACACGGTTCTAGAACTCTCTAGAGTGATCCAAAACACTTCATCCACAAGAATTTAAGAGGTGAAGTTCATCTAACCAAGAAGTTCCAAAAAGAGGTGAAGTAGGGTTTTAGTGCTAAAGGAAGAATTCCACTCTAGGCTTGTTCCACCACCATCCAAGATAATTTTCATGACTTTATCATGTTGTTTAAGGTATTGAATAGCCAAGATGCTGGAATTGTAGAAAGACATGGAAAATGGGTCTGAAATGGGAGAATAGTGCCATAATTGAATGGTAGTTGAATGGAATCATAAATGTTTATGTGCCATGATTATTAATATGTTGTAAATGATGTTTACACCAGGAAGTGAGAATTATACATGAGAAAACGCGATAACGAACTATAACCATACATGTGGAGAAAATGGAGAAAATGGTGGATTTTGCTCAACGTATATGAATGACGATTGTTGATACGATATTGTGAAGTGTTGTTGTAAATGTTTAGGAGTTGAAATAGAATGTGGGAAAAGTAGTAGAAACAAAGGAAATGCTGCCCCATTTTTCCTAGAAATAACGATACGTTCTCATAACCGATTAACTAACGTTAATGCGAATTCTCTCGTGAAGGTAGCGACGTGATATTGGAAGAGAACACGTGAACGATAGCTCAGTTAAACGCCAAAGGTATGTGAGGCTAGTCCTTTCTTTCTATGGCATGAATCCCATGATATGATTCTTCTTCCTCTCCATGATCCTCCTATATTCCGGAAAGTCAAGAGCCTAAGATCATGAATGGCTACATGAGAAAAGAGATATGATATGAAGTTCTTATAAAGTAAATGATGTCGTTCCTTGTATACACTCACCTTATGTACAAATCCCTTCAAGGTGAGGCGGAATGTTCATAAAATGTTCATAATGGAATCGAGAGTTCACGACCTTACGTCACCTCGATAAAATAATTTACTCTAGAGGCCTTATGCATGTACGATGATAAGCATATTTTGATAAGCAAATTATTATAAGTATTTTATGATGAGCATGTTATAATCATATTACACCGGGCTTAGTTGGCCGGGCAGTCACCGCGAAAGCGGACAGCTTATACAATACACCATAGCTAGTTGGCATGGGCAGACACCACTAGTGGGCGGCATGAGATGGTACCCCGGACGCGGGAGGCCTGGACGCGGGCTAATGTTACTGATTATCACACCGTACCTATATGGTCGGGCAGTTTATATATATATATATGATATGCATACACGAGATGATGATGAGTTTAAAAGTAAGTCAACATGCATTACTTTTCATGAAATTCCCAGTCAGGTACAGTTGCTCCATACTTGATGCCTCCCTTATTTCCTTGATGTATTATTCTTGTTCATGCCTCTCATACTCAGTACAATATTCGTACTGACGTCTGTTTTCTTTGGACGCTGTGGTCATGCCCACAGGTAGACAAGGAGGTGAGCTCGATCCAGATTCTTAGTAGATGCCAGCTGATTGCGAGCACTCCATTGTCCGGAGGTGCTCATGATTATTCTCTTCGTATATGTATATTTTGGGCATGGTGGAGTCTTGTTCCACCTATATGTATAGTATGTCAGTAGAGGCTGGTAGAGGCTGGTAGATGCGCAGTGTGGGTAGATGGTCTCACGAGAGGCTTTTATGTATATGTATATATTAATTTGATGGCCGTGAGGCTTATGTATATAAAAGTATTTTTATGTTCTCAAATGAAAAGATGATTTTCTTATGTCCTAAGCATGAGTTGATAAAAGAGCATTAAATGGGTAAGGTGAGTAGCAGGACGAGTGGTGCTCGGTGGCTAGCCCCGGGTAACCGTCACGGCCCCTAGCTGGGTCGTGACAAAAGTTGTATCAGAGCAGTTCGTCCTAGGAAGTGTCTACGAGCCGTGTCTAGTAGAGTCTGGTTTATGGTGTGTAGCGCGCCACATCAATAAACAAGAGGCTACAGGGCATTTAGGAAAATGACTGTCTTTCTTCTTATGAGATCGTGCGACAAAGCTATGTATAAGATTTTATCCTCGCTAAAAGTGTGTTGTGATTTCAGAATGCCACCAAAGGGAAAAGTTACAGCCGCCCAGAAGGGCAAAGCCACGACGAAAAGACGGGCAGAGAGAGAGCCTCTGATGAATGTAGAAGAGGGCGAATCACAAAATGAGGCCTCACCCAACATAGAAGAGCAAGGAGGAGCCTCCGCTCCAATTCCTCCACCAGTCGCTTCGGGTCAGCAGGTGACTGAAGCTATTCATCTACTGACGCAATTGGTAGCCGCACAGGCATAACGACAGAATGTGAGCCCGAGTGATCGTTCAGCTAGTACCAGAGCCCGTGATTTTATGACGCTAAATCCCTCGGAATTTTTCGGGTCAAAGTCGGATGAAGACCCGCAAAACTTCATTGATGAAATGTTGAGGACCATAAAGATTATTCATGCCTCCGAGACCGGGTCCGTGTAGTTGGCCTCTTATAGACTCCGCGATGTGGCGGTATTATGGTACAATAATTGGATAGCATCGAGGACAGCAAATGCACCTCCTTCCATTTGGCAAGAATTTGTTGACGCTTTTATTCGCCATTCTTTGCCACCCGAGGTCCGTCGAGCGAGAGCGGACAGGTTCCTAAATCTAAAGTAAGGAAGCATGAGTGCTCGGGAATATAGCTTGCAATTTAAATCTCTGGCCAGGTATGCCCCGACTATGGTGGCCGACATGGGGGATTGAGTGCACAGGTTTGTGAGTGGTTTAGGACCACATCTGTTCAAAGATTGTTTGACAGCTTCATTGCAAGATGGGATGCACATTTCCCGCATACAGGCCCATACTGAGAATCTTGAGGAACGACAACAGCCGCCGAGGAGTGATCGTAATATTAACCGAAGGCAAGGTAAGAGAACTAGGTCTATGGGAGCAAGCAGAGAGTATGGAGGGGGGTCGAGACAGATGTATTCTAAGCACTCGGGACAATCAGTGACTAGTGCGCCTCCCAGATTTTCAGACAGAGGGTTTGATCGTTCTTCCCGGTCAGGACAGGGCCAGAGTTCGAAGGCCTCAGATTCTCAGTTTAGGGGGCATTTTAGTCAAAGGAGACCTCCAGTACCGCGGTGCAGCCAGTGTGGTAGATTACATTCCGGACGATGTTATCGGGGTACGGATGCTTGCTATGCTTGCGGTCAGACTGGGCACATGATGAAGGATTGCCCGTCGGTGAGAGATAGGGTTGGGGCTCAGCCCACAGGTTCAGCAGCGGGATCTTCTTCAGTACGCCCGACAACACAGACTCCTCAGACGCCGGCAGGTAGAGGCAGAGGCAGAGGGGGAGCATCTACTTCAGGTGCTGTTCAGCCCCGCGTATATGCTTTGGTTGGGCGATACGATCTTGAGTCCTCCCCAGATGTTGTCACAGGTACATTGACTATATTTTCCCATGATGTGTATGCTTTGATCGATCCGGGTTCTACTTTCTCGTATGTTACTCCATATGTTGCTGATTATAATGGGGTGAAACTCGAGCCAATTAAACCTTTCGAGGTATTCACTCCAGTTGGTGATTCCGTGATAGCTAGAAAAGTGTATAAGAGTTGTGTCGTTGTGATATGTGATCGCCAGACCAAAGCCGATTTGATTGAGCTTGAAATGGTAGATTTCGATATAATCATTGCCATGGATTGGCTGGCTTCATGCTATGGAAATGTTGATTGCTGATTGAAGGTGGTTCGATTCCAATTTCCGGGAGAGCCCATACTTCAATGGAAGGGGAATACGGCATCCCCAAAGGGTAGGGTTATTTCATACCTCAAGGCAAGAAAGATGATAGCCAAGGGTTATATTTATCATTTAGTTCGAGTTCAGGATACAGAAGTAGAACCGCCAGCTTTCCAATCTGTTCCGGTAGTGAATGAATTTCCGGATGTATTTCCAGACGAACTCCTAGGTCATCCACCAGAAAGAGAGATTTATTTTGCTATTGATGTATTACCGGACACCGAGCCAATTTCTATTCCTCCATACCGAATGGATCCGGCAGAATTGAAAGAGCTAAAGGCACAGTTGAAAGATTTGCTTGAAAAGGGGTTTATAAGGCCCAGTTCATCACCGTGGGGAGCACCAGTTTTGTTCGTGAGAAAGAAAGATGGTTCCCTACGGATGTGCATTGACTACAGACAATTGAACAAAGTGACGATAAAGAACAGATATCCTCTTCCAAGGATTGATGATTTATTCAATCAGCTGCAAGGTCCTAAGTGGTTTTCTAAAATAGATTTGAGGTCAGGTTATCATCAAGTGAGAGTTAGAGAAGCAGATATTCCCAAAACAACTTTCCGAACGAGATATGACCACTATGAATTCCGAGTAATGTCATTCGGGTTGACTAATGCTCCGGCTGTATTTATGAATTTAATGAACAACATATTAAGGTCTCTCTTGGATCTATTTGTGACAGTATTTATCGATGATATTCTGGTGTATTCTCGCACAGAATCAGAACATGCAGACCATTTGAGAATTGTACTTGGCATTCTTCGAGCCCGAGAATTGTATGCAAAATTTTCAAAGTGTGAGTTCTGGCTGAATTCTGTAACATTCTTGGGCCATATTATTTCAGATGATGGTATCCGAGTCGACGCTCAGAAAATTGAAGCGGTGAAGATTTGGCCAAGGCCTACGACGCTCACAGAAGTCCATAGTTTTCTGGGTTTGGCAGGTTATTATCAAAGGTTCGTAGAGGTCCTAAGTGTGGGTTGAAGAGAGATATAGTCGATTATGTGCCTAAGTGTGGCAATTGTAAGCAGGTAAAGCATGAGCACCAGCGACCCGGTGGGGTGCTTCAAAGGATGCCCATTCCTGAGTGGAAGTGGGAGAGGATTACCATGGATTTTGTCACGGGTCTTCCGAAGACCATTTGCAAGTTTGATTTTATTTGGGTGATAGTTGATCGGTTGACTAAGTCCGCTCAATTTGTTCCAGTTCAGGTTCCCTATACCGCAGAGAAGTTAGCTAAGATTTACATTCGGGATATTGTGAGATTGCATGGGGTCCCTATTTCTGTCGTATCTGATCGGGGTATTATATTCACTTCTCGTTTCTGGAGGGCATTTCATGAGAAGTTGGGTACCCGATTAGATCTTAGTATAGCCTTTCAACCCCAGACCGAAGGCCAGTCTGAGCTGACCATGCAGGTGCTCGAGGACATGTTGAGAGTGTGCGTTATTGATTTTAGCGGTCATTGGGATCATCACTTGCCCTTGGTAGAGTTTGCGTACAATAACAGTTTTTATTCGAGTATTGGTATGGCGCCTTTGAGGCTTTGTATTGTAGGAGATGTAGATCTCTGATTGGTTGGTTTGATGGGTTCGAGGCTTGGCCATGGAGTACAGATTTGTTAAGAGAGTCCCTGGATAGAGTGTGAGTTATTAAGGCCAAGCTTTTAGTAGCTCAGAGTCGGCAAAAGATGTATGCGGACTGGAAGGTCCAAGATTTGGAGTTTGCTATTGGTGACCAGGTCCTATTGAAGGTTTCAGCCATGAAAAGTGTTATGAGGTTTGGTAAAAGGGGCAAGTTAAGCCCCAGGTGTATTGGCCCGTTTGAGATTGTTGATCGTATGGGTGATATAGCTTATAAGTTGGCAGTGCCACCAGGCTTGGCAGGAGTTCATCCTGTTTTTCATGTTTCGATACTGAAGAAGTACCATGCCGACGGTACCTACATTGTTCGTTGGGATTCTATATTGCTTGATGAGAATTTGACTTACGAGGAGGAGTCTATCGCGATCTTGGATAGACAGGTTAGAAAGTTGAGATCAAAAGAGATTGCCTCTGTGATGGTGCAATAGAAGCACCGTCCTATTGAGGAGGATACTTGGGAGACCGAGTCCAACATGCGTAGCCGATATTCTCAGTTATTTACTGATTCAGGTATTTTACCACTTTCTTTTCTTTTCTTCGCTCGAGAACGAGTGACGGACTAATTGGTATCTGATGGAACGACCCGTTTCAACGTTATAGTCCTTTCAGCATTTTTGCCCTTTCCCGAGTATTTAATAGCTCATTTTTACCCGAAGGGACCGTTGGCACGCTACTCGAGGTGTCTGGACCGGATTTGGGTAACTTTTGTGAAATATAGGCTCAAAGTGAAAAATAATTGACCCAACGTTGACTTTTGGGTAAACGGACCTTTTTAGAATTCCGTCAATTCCGAGATGTCCGGATGGTCGTTTAGAACTTGTGTGTGTATTTGGTTCGGTTCCCAATGCACTCGGATGTATTTTGGGACTTGAATTGGGAATTGGAATTAAGGCATCGGAGGTTGACTCGGTCAATGGGACCTCCGTTGAAATTCCGAGGCCACGGGAGCATTCGTAGCGTGTTTTTATGTGTGTCTATGTGTATGGTATGTGAGCAGATGGTCTCGGAAACTAGTTGAAAAATTGGATCAATTTGTGAAACTTGGGGAGTTTTCTGGTGTTGGGTGCCCGCTTTGGTGACACCAGCACCGCGGTAGAGGTACCGCTGGAGCGGTAGCCCTGCCACTAGAGCGGTCAAGTGACCGCTTGTTACACCTCGGAAAATTTTTTGTTGATGCACAGTGGATAGACTAATGAGGGGAACGAAGTATGCGATGTTTCTATAAGTAAGAAGTAGCATTGGATGATCCTAATTGAGATTTCGAAGGTATTCAAGGTAATAGAAGAAAGTTTGCCAAGAAAGGCAAGGTATACGTTATGTATCGGAAAGGATTTATGAGTAACGAAATAAGGATGACTTAATGATGTTTTGCAGAAGAGCTATAACGTCCCCTAGATTGTTAATGAGGTGTTAAACAAGTGTTAAGAAGGTTTCATAAGAAGTGGAGATCAAACGAGTCGACGAGAACGAACTTCGGAAAAACTGGGCATTATACGGCCAGACATACTGGCCCTATAAAACATACGGGTCGTATGTTCAACTGTATAATCAGCCCAGATTAGCACCTCTCTCTGGACCAAATCTACGGCCAGACATACGGTCAGTATAAATTATACAGACCGTATCTTGGTCCGTAGAATCTGGTCGGGACAGATTTTAAGTTGATATAAGGACCTCTCTCTCTCTTTAATTCATTTCATTTTCCACTCTCCACACTTCAAGAACACTCTAGAATTATCTCCACTCTTCAACCACAAGAAACCAAGAGAAATCTATGATCAACTTCATCAAACCCACAAAATCAAGTGTATGACTTATCAAAGCTCATCTAAGCCAAGAAATCCCAAGGGAAATGAACAAGGGTTTTTGTGCAAGAAGAGAATTTCCACTCGAGGCTTATTCTTCCATTATCTAAGGTGAGTTTTATGATCATTCTATGTTGTTTAAGGTGTTGAAAATTTAAAACACTTGGATTGTAGAAAGATATAAAAAATGGGTCATGAATGTGTGAATAGTGTCATTGTTGAGTAGTAGTTTGGGGTGAATTATGAATATTGGTATTTTGTGATTATAAGTCCTCTATAAATGACATTTAGAAAATGGAGTAAGTATTATATGTGAAAGAACACGGTAGTGAACTATAACCACTATCATGGAGAAATTGGAGTGAAATTGCGAAATGCGGATAATGTAGATAAATGATGATTGTTGCCTATTATGTTGTAAATGTTGTTATGGATGTTTGGGAGTTGATATATGATATGGAGGAAGTAGTAGAAACAAAGGAAATGCTGCCCAATTTTCCCTAGAAATAGTAACACGTTCTTATAATCGATTAACTAATGTTGATGCGAATCCTCTTGAAGGTAGAAACGCAAGCATCGAAGGAGAACGATCAAGCGATAAAACTGTTAAACGAAAGAGGTATGTAAGGCTAGTCCCTTATTTCTAAGGCATGACTCCTATGATATGAATCTTCTAAATTTTCCATAATATTCCTAAATAAAGGAACTATGAGTCCATGACTGTAATGGGCTATATATGTATGAAATAAAGAAAAGAGATACGACGAGCAAGATAATGATGATGATAAGTTTAAGTAAAAGGAATCCTAGAGTAAAGTAAGATGTCCATGAAGCTAATGATTCTAAGTATGGTTCCATTGATGCTTTCTCCTTATGTACACTCACATTAAAATTCTAGTTCCTTCAAGGTGAGATATGATGTTGATGATTACTCCATAATATAATCTGGGGTTCACGACCTTATGTCACCCCGACATAGCCACAGTTGCCTTCAAATTCTAATGTATGTGTTGATGATAAATGTATAATGATGCTAAGTCATGATATGTCTATAAGATGTACAATAATGTAAGTTTATAATATGCCTATGCCATGTATGAAAATGTTGAGTTACGATGGGTATATGACGTTATGATATAACCGTGCCCAAAAGGCCGGACATATCACCGCTAAGGCGGGCTGCTTATGATTTCACCATGCATAAATGGCCGGACATGGCACCGCTAAGGCGGGCTGCTTATGATTCCACCGCGCCTAGAAGGCCGGACATGATCACCATTGGTGGGAGGCATATGATGGTTACCCGGACGCGGGTTAACGATGATGATTATGATGCGATGATATATGCGCTATGATGACACATGTACTATGATTATATATGTATATATGATATATGTATGTAATGTATTCACCCATAAAACTCACGCAGGTTATATCTTCATCCTATGTCTTATGATTCTTCCATTATGTTCATTTCATTCATGTCTTACATACTCAGTACAATGTTCATACTGACGTCCGTTTTCTTCGGACGCTGTGTTCATGCCCACAGGTAGACAGGGAGGTGATCCAGACTCGTAGAAGTTTTCAGCAGATTTACAGGAGCACTCCATTACTCCGGAGGTGCTATTTGGTTTATTCCTTTGTGTATATATATGTATATTTATTTTGGGCTCGACGGGATCTTGTCCCATCCATATGTCTAGTACTCTAGTAGAGGCTCGTAGATACGTATGTGTGGGTAGTATTGTCTCACGGGTTTCTCCTCGTATATATATATTTTTGATAACCGAAGGGCTTATGTATATTAAAGTAATTATGTTTCCAAATGAAAAATGCTTTTCCTATGATTTAAGTATTACATTAATGAATGTACGCTTAGTGAGGATGATAAGTAATAGAATGAGTGGTGCTCGGTGGTTAGGCCCGGGTACCCGTCATGGCCCCTAGTCGGGTCGTGACAGAAGTGGTATCAGAGCAGTTCAGTCCTAGGAAGTATCTACGAGCCGTGTCTAGTAGAGTCTTGTTTATGGTGTGTTGCGCGCCACACTAATAAACAGGAGGCTGCAAGGCATTTAGGAAAAATGACCATCTTTCATATTAAGAGATCGTGCGATAGAGACGTATTATAAGATTACCCCCTCCTTAATTGTGCGTTATAATTTCAGCAAAGCTGATGAAAGGAAAAGCTACGGCAGCCCAGAAGGGCAAGATAGTGGTTGAAGAAGGGCTTGAACAGGAGCCGTCTATAGATATGGAGGAGAGCGAACCCCAGAATAAAGCCCTATCTCGGTTTTCCCATACTTCGCCCACTTTAAAGGATCAAAGGGGAGCCTTAACTTTAGCTCCAGTACCCCCCGTTCCTCCACAAGATGCCTCGGGCCAAGAGATGAGACTGGCCATTCTTCTACTGACTCAATTGGTAGCAGCTCAAGCTCAGCGGCAGGATGTGGCCCACGATAAAAGGAGTTGGAGAAAGAGAGTTAGTTCTTCATGGTTTGATCATGAGTTTAGGGGTTCTCCGAGGCGACAATTCTCTAGGCCCTCAGTCCGTTCAACAGGTAGTGCTCCTCCACAGTTTCCTAGACCCAGGTTTGATAGATCTACTTATTCTAGGCCATCCCAAAGTCTCAGAGTTTCCAGTTCTCGGATTCGGAGCGGTTCTAGTCAGACGAGATCCTCGGTACCACGATGTACTCAGTGTTCTAGCTTAGATTGGGGACCGTGCCGCTTGGGCTCGGATGTTTGTTATGCCTGTGCTCGGCCAGGCCATTTAAAGTGCGACTGCCCATCGCTACGTGGTAAAGGTAAGGTTCGGACTACGGGAGTGGTAGCTGGCTCTTCATCGTCGGTACGCCCTCCAAGGACAAGGCCACAGATGTTAGTAGGTGGTGATAGAGACCGAAGAGGAATGCCCAATCCAAGTGGATCCCAGCATCATATCCATGCGTTAGCTGAGCGACAGGATCTTGAGTCTCCCCCCAGTATTGTCCCAGGTATATTGCTAGTATCCTCTTATGATATGTGTGCATACATTGATTCGGATCCTATGCTATCATGTATCCCCACCATTGTAATGATTGCGTTGAGCTGAAAAATCTGAGTCAATCCGACAATTTGAGATGATTATATTTGTTAGTGACCTAGTGATAGCCAGGATCGCGATTTACGAGTAAGTTGATTGACAGTGAGTGAATATAAATAATATGTGTATGTATATATATGTATTGAAATCCTAGACCGAGTGTGCTGGCACAACTTATGAGACAAGCTCTATTATTTATATTCTTTAATGATAAGTGATATTGTGTTGCAGAGTTGTGTATTATGTGTGTCCCGGTATATGTCCTATTGAGACATCGGACGTGTTTTCTGGGCTATGAGCAGGTTTGGGATTGTTATGCTTACAAAAGAAACTCTGCCGATTTTTTCCTAGAATCTAAAAGAGATAAGATAGAATCTTGTAATATGTCCTAACGGGAAGATATGTTGTGCAAGGTAAAAAGTAATGGCAGGACGAGATTAAGTTAGGAGTATCGTTAACAACTACACGAGGTGTTACACCTCTGAAAATATTCCGTTGTTGCACAAATGAATGAACTAGTGAAGAGTACGAGTATACGATATTTTCAAAAGTAATAAATGACAATTGATGACCCTAAGTGAGATCTCAAAGGCATCCGATGTTAGACGAGAAAGTTGGCCAAGAGAAGGCAAGACATACGATAGGTATCGGGAAGGAAGTAAGAGTAACGAGTTAACGAGGACTTAATGATGTCTTGGAGGGGAGTAATAACGTCCCTTAGTTAGTATTGAAGTGTTGAACAAGTGTTAAGAAGGTTCCATAAGGATTGGAGATCAAATGAATCGACGAAACGAACAACGGTCGGGCAGATTTTGGCTCAATAAATTAAGGGACCAAGGTTTATTTCATTTCACTTCTACATGACACCCGTTCTCTCTAAAACATCTCTCTACATTTATTCCATAAGAATTCAAGGATTATTAGTGATCAACAACATAAACCAAGCGAATCAAGTGAAAGAAAACCCATCAAAGATCATTCAAGTCAAGAAATCCCAATGAAGATGAACCAGGGTGTTGCTCAAGTTGAGTATTATCAACCAAGGCTTGTTCCTACGACATCTAAGGTAAAATTCATGGTATTTCTATGTTTTTTAAGGTATTTGAGAGCTAAAATACTTGGTTTGTAGAAGGGTATAGAAAAATGGGTCATGAATATGGAATAGTGTCATTTTAAGAAATTGTTTGAATTGGGTTACGACTCTTGATGTATTGTGATGTAAATATGTTATAAATGATGTTGAGAACATGAGATGAGCAAAGCACGTGAATGGACATAGTCGTGTGTTATAGCCATGAATATGAGTAATTGAATGCAAATTGAGAAATGTGGATAATGTGGATGAATTGTTACACCTCGGAAATTTTTCGTGAGCCAACAATGAATAGACCAACGAAGGGCATGAGTGTGTGATGTTTTGCTAAGTAGGGAATGACTATTTATGAACTTTGGAAATAAGAAAATTGCAGAATTTCATTTCAGCCCAGTGGTCGTAAAATGGAATACGACCCGTAAAGTGATTTACGGACCGTAAAGTGCCATCGTCCTTCAACATTCTAAAATTTCAAATTTCTGTCAAATGCATCAAATGGTTAAACACGACTTGGAATACGGACCGTAAATTGAAATACGACCCGTAAACTGAGTCGTAAACTGCCATGATCTTCAGCCTACCTTTCTGGTTTTGATATGCTTAAATACGGTCGTAGAGGACGGACCGTAAACCAGTATACGGCCCGTAAAGTGGGGTTTACGACCACAGTACACCCCGACTGTTGTTCATTAAAAATAAAATTTTGAGTTATTAAAAAGGGACCCTAAGCTCATTTTATTTCATTTCTCACCTACACAGTTCAAGAACTCTCTAGAGTGATCCAAAACACTTCATCCACAAGAATTTAAGAGGTGAAGTTCATCCAACCAAGAAGTTCCAAAAAGAGATGAAGTAGGGTTTTAGTGCTAAAGGAAGAACTCCACTCTAGGCTTGTTCCACCACCATCCAAGGTAACTTTCATGACTTTATCATGTTGTTTAAGGTATTGGAAAGCCAAGATGCTTGAATTGTAGAAAGACATGGAAAATGGGTCTTAAATGGGAGAATAGTGCCATAATTGAATGGTAGTTGAATGGAATCATAAATGTTTATGTTCCATGATTATGAATATGTTGTAAACGATGTTTAGACCAGGAAGTGAGAATTATACATGAGAAAACGTGATAACGAAATATAACCATACATGTGGAGAAAATGGAGAAAATGGTGGATTTTGCTCAACGTATATGAATGACGATTGTTGATACGATATTGTGAAGTGTTGTTGTAAATGTTTAGGAGTTGAAATAGAATGTGGCAAAAGTAGTAGAAACAAAGGAAATGCTGCCCAATTTTTCCTAGAAATAATGATACGTTCTCATAACCGATTAACTAACGTAAATGCGAATTCTCTCGTGAAGGTAGCGACGTGATATTGGAAGAGAACACGTGAACGATAGCTCAATTAAACGACAAAGGTATGTGAGGCTAGTCCTTTCTTTCTATGGCATGAATCCCATGATATGATTCTTCTTCCTCTCCATGATCCTCCTATATTCTGGAAATTCAAGAGCCTAAGATCATGAATAGCTACATGAGAAAAGAGATATGATATGACGTTCTTATAAAGTAAATGATATCATTCCTTGTATACACTCACCTTATGTACAAATCCCTTCAAGGTGAGGCGGAATGTTCATAAAATGTTCATAATGGAATCGAGAGTTCACGACCTTACGTCACCTCGATAAAATATTGTTACTCTAGAGGCCTTATGCTTGTACGATGATAAGCATATTTTGATAAGCATATTATGATAAGTATTTTATGATGAGCATGTTATAATCATATTACACCGGGCCTAGTTGGCCGGGAAGTCACCGCGAAAGCGGGCAGCTTATACAATACACCATAGCCAGACACCACTAGTGGGCGGCATGAGATGGTACCCCGGACGCGGGAGGCTTGGACGCGGGCTAATGTTACTGATAATCACACCGTACCTATATGGTCGGGCAGTTTATATATATATATATATAAATACATGAGATGATGATAAGCTTAATAGTAAGTCAACATGCATTACTTTTCATGAAATTCCCAGTCAGGTACAGTTGCTCCATACTTGATGCCTCCCTTATTTCCTTGATGTATTATTATTTTTCATGCCTCTCATACTCAATACAATATTCGTACTGACGTCTGTTTTCTTTGGACGCTGTGTTCATGCCCGCAGGTAGATAGGGAGGTGAGCTCGATCCATATTCTTAGTAGCTGCCAGCTGATTGCGAGCACTCCATTGTCCGGAGGTGCTCATGATTATTCTCTTGGTATATGTATATTTTGGGCATGGTGGAGTCTTGTTCCACCTATATGTATAGTATGTCAATAGAGGCTGGTAGATGGGCAGTGTGGGTAGATGGTCTCACGAGAGGCTTTTATGTATATGTATATATTAATTTGATGGCCGTGAGGCTTATGTATATAAAAGTATTTTTATGTTCTCAAATGAAAAGATGATTTTCTTATGTCCTAAGCATGAGTTGATAAAAGAGCATTAAATGGGTAAGGTGAGTAGCAGGACGAGTGGTGCTCGGTGGCTAGCCCCGGGTTACCGTCACGGCCCCTAGCTGGGTCGTGACAAAAGTTGTATCAGAGCAGTTCGTCCTAGGAAGTGTCTACGAGCCGTGTATAGTAGAGTCTATTTTATGGTGTGTAGCGCGCCACATCAATAAACAAGAGGCTACAGCGCATTTAGGAAAATGACCGTCTTTCTTCTTATGAGATCGTGCGACAAAGCTATATATAAGATTTTATCCTCCCTAAAAGTGTGTTGTGATTTCAGAATGTCACCAAAGGGAAAAGTTACAGCCGCCCAGAAGGGCAAAGCCACGATGAAAAGACGGGCAGAAAGAGAGCCTCTGATGAATGTAGAAGAGGGCGAATCACAAAATGAGGCCTCGCCCAACATAGAAGAGCAAGGAGGAGCCTCCGCTCCAATTCCTCCACCAGTCGCTTCGGGTTAGCAGGTGACTGAAGCTATTCATCTACTGACGCAATTGGTAGCCGCACAGGCACAACGACAGAATGTGAGCCCGAGTGATCGTTCAGCTAGTACAAGAGCCCGTGATTTTATGACACTAAATCCCTCGGAATTTTTCGAGTCGAAGTCGGATGAAGACCCGTAAAACTTCATTGATGAAATGTTGAGGACCTTAAAGATTATTCATGCCTCCGAGACCGAGTCCGTGGAGTTGGCCTCTTATAGACTCCGCGATGTGGCGGTATTATGGTACAATAGTTGGATAGCATCGAGGACAGAAAATTCACCTCCTCCCATTTGGCAAGAATTTGTTGACGCTTTTATTCGCCATTGTTTGCCACCCGAGGTCCGCCGAGCTAGAGAGGGCAGGTTCCTAAATCTAAAGCAAGGAAGCATGAGTGCTCGGGAATATAGCTTGCAATTTAATTCTCTGGCCAGGTATGCCCCGACTATGGTGGTCGACATGGGGGATTGAGTGCACAGGTTTGTGAGTGGTTTAGGACCACATCTGTTCAAAGATTGTTTGACAGCTTCATTGCAAGATGGGATGGACATTTCCCGCATACAGGACCATGCTCAGAATGTTGAGGAACGACAACAGCCGCCGAGGAGTGATCGTGATATTAACCGAAGGCAAGGTAAGAGGACTAGGTCTATGGGAGCAAGCAGAGAGTATGGAGGGGGGTCGAGACAGATGTATTCTAAGCACTCGGGACAATCAGTGACTAGTGCGCCTCCCAGATTTTCAGACAGAGAGTTTGATCGTTCTTCCCGGTCAGGACAGGGCCAGAGTTCGAAGGCCTCGGATTCTCAGTTTAGGGGAGATTTTAGTCAAAGGAGACCTCCGGTACCGCGGTGCAGCCAGTGTGGTAGATTACATTCCGGACGATGTTATCGGGGTACGGATGCTTGCTATGCTTGCGGTCAGACTGGGCACATGATGAGGGATTGCCCGTCGGGTGAGAGATAGGGTTGGGGCTCAGCCCACAGGTTCAGCAGCGGGATCTTCTTCAGTACGCCCTACAGCACAGACTCCTCAGACGCCGGCAGGTAGAGGCAGAGGCAGAGGGGGAGCATCTACTTCAGGTGCTGTTCAGCCCCGCGTATATGCTTTGGCTGGGTGATAGGATCTTGAGTCCTCCCCAGATGTTGTCACAGGTACATTGACTATATTTTCCCATGATGTGTATGCTTTGATCGATCCGGGTTCTACTTTCTCGTATGTTACTCCATATGTTGCTGATTGTATTGGGGTAAAACCCGAGCCAATTAAACCTTTCGAGGTATTCACTCCGGTTGGTGATTCCGTGATAGCGAAAAAAGTGTATAAGAGTTGTGTCGTTGTGATATGTGATCGCCAGACCAAAGCCGATTTGATTGAGCTTGAAATGGTAGATTTCGATGTACTCATTGGCATGGATTGGCTGGCTTCATGCTATGCAAATGTTGATTGCCGATTGAAGGTGGTTCGATTCCAATTTCCGGGAGAGCCCATACTTGAATTGAAGGGGAATACGGCATCCCCAAAGGGTAGGTTTATTTCATACCTCAAGGCAAGGAAGATGATAGCCAAGGGCTATATTTATCATTTAGTTCGAGTTCAGGATACAGAAGCAGAACCGCTAGCTTTCCAATCTGTTCCGGTAGTGAATGAATTTCCAGATGTATTTCCAGACGAACTCCTAGGTCTTCGACCAGAAAGAGAGATTGATTTCGCTATCGATGTATTACCGGACATCGAGCCAATTTCTCTTCCTCCATAGCGAATGGCTCCGGCAGAATTGAAAGTGCTAAAGGCACAGTTGAAAGATTTGCTTGAAAAGGGGTTTATAAGGGCCAGTTAATCACCGTGGGGAGCACCAGTTTTGTTCGTGAGAAAGAAAGATGGTTCCCTACGGATGTGCATTGACTACAGACAATTGAACAATGTGACGATAAAGAAAAAATATCCTCTTCCAACGATTGATGAATTATTCAATCACCTGCAAGGTCCTAAGTGGTTTTCTAAAATAGATTTGAGGTCAGGTTATTATCAACTGAGAGTTAGAGAAGCAGATATTCCCAAAACAACTTTCTGAACGAGATATGGCCACTATGAATTCCGAGTAATGTCATTCGGGTTGACTAATGCTCCTGCTGTATTTATGAATTTAATGAACAACATATTCAGGCCTCTCTTGGATCTATTTGTGACAGTATTTATCGATGATATTCTGGTGTATTCTCGCACAGAATCAGAACATGCAGACCATTTGAGAATTGTACTTGGCATTCTTCGAGCCCGAGAATTGTATGCAAAATTTTCAAAGTGTGAGTTCTGGCTGAATTCTGTAACATTCTTGGGCCATATTATTTCAGATGATGGTATCCGAGTCGACGCTCAGAAAATTGAAGCGGTGAAGATTTGTCCAAGGCCTACGACGCTCACAGAAGTCCATAGTTTTCTGGGTTTGGCAGGTTATTATTGAAGGTTCGTAGAGGGCTTTTCATCTATTTCGGCCCCATTGACGGAGCTAACCCAGAAGTCGGTAAAGATTCAATGGGATGATGCATGTGAGCGCAGTTTCTGAGAGTTGTAAGACAGGTTGACCTCAGCTCCGATCTTAACACTCCCAGAAGGGTCAGATGGCTACGTGGTATACTGTGATGCTTCCGGTGTTGGACTAGGATGCGTATTGATGCAACACGGGAAAGTTATTGCATATGCTTCGAGGCAATTGCGGAAACATGAGAAGAATAATCCAACTCATGATCTCGAACTAGCTGCGGTCATTCATGCCTTAAAAATGTGGAGACATTATTTGTACGGTGTGCACGTTGATATCTATACAGATCACAAAAGTCTTCAGTACATTTTCAAGAAAAAATAGTTTAACCTGCGGCAGAGGCGGTGGTTAGAATTATTAAAAGATTATGATGTTAACATTTTATACCACCCCGGGAAGGCGAATGTAGTAGCTGATGCAGTAGGCCGCCGATCAATGGGAAACTTGTGTGGAATCCCTCTGGAAAGAAAAGAGATGGTTCAAGAACTTCACCAATTAGCAACTTTGGGAGTGCGTATAATTGATTCGAGCGATGCCGGGATTAGTATAAATGATTCCACAATTTCGTCCTTGGATATGGAAGTGAAAGAACAGCAATGTGAAGATCCGCAGTTGTGTCGTTATAGAGACACATCTCATGGGGAAGAAAAGTCTCCGTTTGAAGTTTCTATGGATGGAATTCTTAGGTACCGAGGCAGGTTATATGTGCCGAATGTGGCGGATTTCCGCCGACGAATTCTAGAAGAAGCACATTGCTCTCGGTACTCTATTCACCCAGGTGCAACCAAAATGTATCGTGATCTCAAGACGATGCATTCGTGGGATGGCATGAAGAGAGACATAGCCGAGTTTGTGGCACAGTGTCCAAATTGCCAACAAGTAAAAGCTGAACATCAGAAGCCAGGGGGCTTGTTACAGGCAATAGAAATCCCTAACTGGAAATGGGAAGTGATCAACATGGATTTCGTCGTGGGATTACCCCGTTCCCGTGGCAGGTATGACTCTATATGGGTGATCGTGGATAGGCTGACGAAAGCAGCCCATTTTCTTCCAGTCAAGACCACGTACTCAGCAGAAGACTATGCACGGTTGTATGTCAAAGAAATTGTGCGACTCCATGGTATCCCATTATCCATTATCACAGATAGAGGAGCAGAGTTTACAGCTAAGTTCAGGAAGTCTTTTCAAGAAGGTTTGGGCACGCAAGTGAAGCTTAGCACGGCATTTCATCCGCAAACTGATGGGCTGGCCGAGCGTACCATTCAAACCTTGGAAGATATGTTACGAGCATGTGTGCTCGATTTTGGTGGAAATTGGGACGCTCATTTACCCCTTATTGAATTTGCATATAACAACAGCTATCATTCCAGTATTCAAATGGATCCATATGAAGCTTTATATGGGAGGAAATGTAGATCTCCAATTGGATGGTTCGAAATAAGAGAAGCACAATTAGTGGGCCCTGAATTGGTCCAACAAGCAATAGAAAAAGTCAAGGTGATCCAAGATCGGTTGTTGACAGCCCAAAGTCGCCAAAAGTCCTATGCGGACAACCGCCGACGAAACTTGGAATTTCAAGCCGATGATTGGGTGTTCTTGAAAGTGTCGCCAATGAAAGGGGTGATGAGATTTGGTAAGAAAGGGAAGCTAAGTCCCAAATACATTGGACCCTACAAAATCATCCGCAAGGTGGGTCAGGTAGCCTATGAATTGGATTTGCCTTTTGAGCTTGAATCAGTCCACCCAGTTTTCCACGTTTCGATGCTCCGCAAGTGTATTGGAGACCCCACCAGGATTTTCCCAATAGATGATGTGCAAGTGACAGAACGACTTACCTATGAAGAGGTGCCTATTGCTATTTTAGATAGGCAGGTGTGGAGACTTCGAAATAAAGAGGTAGTCTCAGTTAAAGTCTTATGGCGGAGTAGAAATCGGGAAGAAATGACTTGGGAAGCAGAAGAGAGCATGAAGTCCAAGTACCCACACTTATTCCAACCCCCGGGAGAGATCCAATATGAAACGCCGACGATATGAGGTATCTGCGCTTCATTTTTATGCTTTTGGTCGTATGTGGCCATGGATATGTTGATATTGAGATGTAGCACTGTGAGGCGATGATATTATGGGTTGTTATGACAGGCTGGTAGTGTCAAATTACAGGGGAAACTCTGTCGAAATTTTCGTAGAATTCCGAGTGTTTAACATTCGAGGACGAATGTTCCCAAAAGGGGGGAAGAGTGTTACACCTTGGAAATTTTTTGTGAGCCAACAATGAATAGACCAACGAAGGGCATGAGTGTGTGATGTTTTGCTAAGTAGGGAATGACTATTTATGAACTTTGGAAATAAGAAAGTTGCAGAATTTCATTTCAGCCCAGTGGTCGTAAAATGGAATACGACCCGTAAAGTGATTTACGGACCGTAAAGTGCCATCGTCCTTCAACATTCAAAAATTTCAACTTTCTGTCAAATGCATCAAATGGTTAAACACGACTTGGAATACGGCCCGTAAACTGAAATACGGCCCGTAAACTGAGTCGTAAACTGCCATGATCTTCAGCCAACCTTTCTGGTTTTGATATGCTTAAATACGGTCGTGGAGGACGGACCGTAAACCAGTATACGGCCCGTAAAGTGGGGTTTACGACCACTGTACACACCGACTGTTGTTCATTAAAAATCAGATTTTGAGTTATTAAAAAGGGACCCTAAGCTCATTTTATTTCATTTCTCACCTACACGGTTCAAGAACTCTCTAGAGTGATCCAAAACACTTCATCCACAAGAATTTAAGTAATCAAAGGGAGATCAAGATCAACCACATTAATTCCATGAAACAAAGTGTGTGAAACACAAGTGAAGTTCATGCAACCAAGAAGTTCCAAAAAGAGGTGAAGTAGGGTTTTAATGCTAAAGGAAGAACTCCACTCTAGGCTTGTTCCACCACCATCCAAGGTAAGTTTCATGACTTTATCATGTTGTTTAAGGTATTGGAAAGCCAAGATGCTTGAATTGTAGAAAGACATGGAAAATGGGTCTTAAATGGCAGAATAATACCATAATTGAATGGTAGTTGAATGGAATCATAAATGTTGATGTGCCATGATTATGAATATGTTGTAAACGATGTTTAGACCATGAACTGAGAATTATATATGAGAAAACGCGATAACGAACTATAACCATAAATGTGGAGAAAATGGAGAAAAATGGTGGATTTTGCTCAACGTATATGAATGACGATTGTTGATACGATATTGTGAAGTGTTGTTGTAAATGTTTAGGAGTTGAAATAGAACGTGGGAAAGTAGTAGAAACAAAGGAAATGCTGCCCAATGTTTCCTAGAAATAACGATACATTCTCATAACCAATTAACTAACGTTAATGCGAATTCTTTCGTGAAGGCAGCGACGTGATATTGGAGGAGAACACGTGAACGATAGCTCAGTTAAATGCCAAAGGTATGTGAGGCTATTCCTTTTTTTCTATGGCATGAATCCCATGATATGATTCTTCTTCCTCTCCATGATCCTCCTATATTCCGGAAAGTTAAGAGCCTAAGATCATGAATAGCTACATGAGTCAAGAGATATGATATGACGTTCTTATAAAGTAAATGATGCCGTTCCTTGTATACACTCACCTTTTGTACAAATCCCTTCAAGGTGAGGCGGAATGTTCATAAAATGTTCATAATGGAATCGAGGGTTCACGACCTTACGTCACCTCGATAAAATATAGTTACTATAGAGGCCTTATGCATGTACGGTGATAAGCATATTTTGATAAGCATATTATTATAAGTATTTTATGATGAGCATGTTATAATCATATTACACCGGGCCTAGTTGGCCGGGCAGTCACCGCGAAAGCGGGCAGCTTATACGATACACCATAGCCAGTTGGCATGGGCAGACACCACTAGTGGGCGGCATGAGATGGTACCCCGGACGCGAGAGGCCAGGACGCGGGCTAATGTTACTGATTGTCACACCGCACCTATATGGTCGGGCAGTTTATATTTATATATATATATATGATATGCATACATGAGATGATGATAAGCTTAAAAGTAAGTCAGCATGCATTACTTTTCATGAAATTCCCAGTCAGGTACAATTGCTCCAAACTTGATGCCTCCCTTATTTCCTTGATGTATTATTATTGTTCATGCCTCTCATACTCAGTACAATATTCGTACTGACGTCCGTTTTCTTTGGACGTTGTGTTCATGCCCACAGGTAGACAGGGAGGTGAGCTCGATCCAGATTCTTAGTAGCTGCCAGCTGATTGCGAGCACTCCATTGTCCGGAGGTGCTCATGATTATTCTCTTGGTATATGTATATTTTGGGCATGGTGGAGTCTTGTTCCACCTATATGTATAGTATGTCAGTAGAGGCTCGTAGATGCGCAGTGTGGGTAGATGGTCTCACGAGAGGCTTTTATGTATATGTATATATTAATTTGATGGCCGCGAGGCTTATGTATATTAAAGTATTTTTATGTTCTCAAATGAAAAGATGATTTTCTTATGTCCTTAGCATGAGTTGATAAAAGAGCATTAAATGGGTAAGGTGAGTAGCAGGACGAGTGGTGCTCGGTGGCTAGTCCCGGGTAGCCGTCACGGCCCCTAGCTGGGTCGTGACATGAATAATGACTATTGTCATGGTATTGTGAATGTATTATTGACGTTTGGGAGTTGATATATGTTATGGAGAAACGTCGTATGAATAAAGGAGATGCTGTCCGATTTTATCTAGCTTTAGTCGTGTATGCTAGCTATCGATTCTAATGATAGTATGACTTTAATGAAGGTAGAAACGCGATCGTTGAAGGAGAACGTGCAAGTGTAGAATAGTTGAACGGAAAGGTATATAAGGCTAACCCTTCTTTCATAAGGTATGGTCCTTTGACCAATTATCTAAATCTTCCATAAGTCTATGATGTCTCATAAATGCTTCGATCGTTCGAGCTATTAAGCTCACGATTCTTGATATGTTACGATTGTACTAAGTTCCCCGTATGACGAGTAAGCCTATAAAGATAGATGTGATGAATGACGATAATAGTGACAATGATATTGATGACGACTATAATGGTAATAGTGATGATGATAACGATGACGATGACGATAGTAATGATAATAGTAAAGATGCTTATGAGCTATTATGTATAAGTATCTATGTATGATTATTATGGAACCCCGAGCTTATGAGGACGGGTAGGATATGTAAATGAGTATGTATATAATTATGTAACGCGCGCACACCTCTGCAGATGGTACGGATAACCCTGACGCCTTGGTAGGGTCAGGTAGATGTAACCCTGAAGCCTCGGTAGGGCCAGGTATGAGTAACCTTGAGCCTTGGTTGGCCAAGTATGTATGAAACACCGATCCTGCATGGTCAGGTATGCTATGTAAATGCTATGTATATGATATAATTATGTATGTGATATGGCTGCGAGTATGAATACGAACATGATACGATATGAATGTGAATAAGGGTATGTATACGAATACGAGTACATATATGGAATGGATACGGTTACGGACACGGATATGGATGTATGTACATAAATACGTATTAGAAATGGAAAGATACTATGTAAGGCAAGTAAGTGCCTATGACGATGATATTATGCTTCTATATTGATATTGATTATGCTTTACATACTCAGTACATTTTTCGTACTGACGTCCTTTTGTTTGTGGACGCTACGTCATGCCCGCAGGTGCACAGGGAGACAGGTTGGATCCATAGTCACATTCTCAGAGACTACATAGCAGAGCTCCATTTCATTCAGATCCATAGATTTTGAGTACTTATTCTTTTGTGTACATAATTATGGGCATAGCGGGGTCCTGTCCCGCTCATGTGATATGTTATACTCTTCTTAGAGGCTCGTAGACATGTGTATATGGTTAGATATGTCTGACCTTGTCGTCCTATATTTTGTATATCATTTTGATAGCCTTGTCGGCTCATGTACATTGGTGTGGCATAGATGCCAATGATAATGTAAAGGCATTGTTGTCCAATAGGACTAGTATGATGAATGAATATAATTCTGCGTTTAATTATGTGGCTCACCTAGACGTAAGTATAAGTGTAAGCCAAGGAGCGCCCGAGTGGGATAGCACCTGGTGCTCGTCGCGGCCCCTCCAGTCCGGTCGTGACAAAAGTGGTATGAGAGCAGTTCAGTCCTAGGGTGTGTCTACAAGCCGTGTCTAGTAGAGTCTTGGTTATGGGTGTGTTGCGCGCCACACTTATAAACAAGAAGCTGCGGACATTTTAGGAATAAATGACCTTCTTTCTTCGCAAGAATCGTGCGATAGAGCTATGATATAAGAAATTCTTCTTCCTTAACCGTGTGTTGTGTATTTCAAAAATGCCTGTAAAGAGAAAGGCTACAGCGGCCCAAAAGGGCAAGATGGTGGTAGAAAAGCGGGCTGAAAGAGCACCACCACCGGTAGTAGAGGAAAGTGAGTCCTAGAGTGTGGCTCAATCTCAGTCCTCTCGTTCAGTACCTATATTCGAGGAGCGTGAGGGAGCCTCAGTCCCACCTCCAGCACCTCCAGCTCCTCCACCGGATGCTTCAGGACAAGATGTGAAATAGCCCATACATTTGCTTACTCAGTTGGTTGCTTACTCAGTTGGTTGCTGCTCAGACTCAGCGGCAAAGTATAGGGCAAGGTGACAGGGCTGTTAGTGCAAGAGCCCATGACTTTATTACCTTGAACCCTCCGGAATTCTTTGGATCAGAGCTAGAGGAGGACCCTCAGGACTTCATTAATGGTATGTTGAGGACGCTTCGACTGATACACGCTTTGGACACCGAATCGGTGGAGTTAGTGTCGTATAGATTGAGAGATGTCTCGATCCAATGGTACATGGTTTGGATGGCTTCACGGGGAGCCAATGCACCTCTCCCGGTATGGGAAGAGTTTTTTGATGCCTTCCTCCGACATTATATACCTCCAGAAGTTCGGCGAGTTAGAGCCGATAACTTCTTAAATTTGAGGCAAGGTAGCATGAGTGCTCTAGAGTATAGTCTCTGCTTTAATTCTTTGGCTAGGTATGCTTCGTCCATGGTAGCGGATATGGGTGACTGGGTACACCGATTTGTGAAAGGCCTAGGGCCGCATTTGATGGACAGGTGTTTGACTGCGTCCCTTCAGGACAATATGGACATTGTACGCATTCAGGCTCATGCTCAGAACTTAGAAGAAAGCCTGCAACAACAAAGAAGTGAACGCGAGTAGGATAGGGGTCATGGCAAGAGGGCCAGATCTTCAGGTCCAATGAGTGAGTTCATAGGTGGGCACAGACAGCAGATTTCTACGAACTCGGGCTATTCTATGACTAGTGCTCCTCCACGGTTTTCCGGCCAGAAATTCGATAGATCAACTAGTTCCGGGCAGAGTCAGAGTTATTCGGGGTCTCAGTTCAGAGATGATTTCAGCCAGTCAAGGCCACCCGTACCACGATGTTCCTAGTGTGGGAAGTTGCATTGGGGTCGATGTCGATTGGGTTCAGATGTTTGCTATTCATGTGGTCGACCAGGCCATATCATGCGTGATTACCCCTCAGTTCATGGTAGAGGTAGGACCCAGCCTTCAGGGTCGGTAGCCGGATCTTCAGCGTCTGTACGCCCTATGGGGCCAGGTTCACATGCGCCAGTCGGCCATGGTAGAGGCAGAGGGAGAGTTCCCAGTTCTAGCGGTCCTCAGCACCGTGTTTATGCTTTGGCTGGACGCCAAGATCTCGAGTCTTCCCTTGATGTGGTCACAGGTATATTATCGGTATTTTCTCATGATGTATATGCTTTGATTGATCTGGGCTCCACATTGTCATATGTTACTCCATATATTGTGGGTCGATTAAGAGTCAAGCCGGAGTCGATTAAACCTTTTTAGGTGTCTACACTCGTGGGCGAATCGGTAATAGCTAGCCAAGTATATAAAAATTTTATAATTGTGATTTGTGATCGTCGTACCATGATTGATTGGCACGAGTTAGAAATGGTGGATTTTGATGTTATTATGGGCATGGATTGGTTGGCTTCTTGTTATGCCAATGTTGATTGTAGAATGAAAATGGTTCGTTTCCAATTTTCGGGAGAACAAGTGTTAGAATGGAAAGGGTACACGGCATCACCAAAAGGTAGGTTTATTTCCTATCTAAAGGCAAGGAAAAAGATCACAAAGGGGTGTATCTACTATCTAGTTCGGGTTCAAGATGTAGAAGTTGAATCGCCGACTCTTCAGTCAGTTCCCGTAGTGAATGAATTTCCAGATGTTTTCCCGGAAGAACTTCCAGGCCTTCCTCCTGAGCAGGAGATTGATTTTGCTATTGATGTGTTGCCAGGCACTAAGCCTATATCTATTCCTCCTTATAGAATGGCACCCGCAGAATTGAAAGAGTTGAAGGAGCAGTTGAAAGACTTGCTTGAGAAAGGCTTTATTAGGCCTAGTTCATCCCCATGGGGAGCACCCGTATTGTTCGTCCGAAAGAAAGATGGCTCCTTGATAATGTGCATTGATTATCGGCAATTGAATAAGGTGACGATTAAGAACAAATATCCCCTTCTCAGGATCGATGACTTATTTGACCAACTATAAGGTGCCAAATGGTTTTCAAAGATTGATTTGAGGTACGGGTATCATCAAGTGAGAGTTAGGGAGAAAGATATCCCTAAGACAGCCTTCAGAACGAGATATGGTCATTTTGAGTTTCGGGTAATGTCATTTGGGCTAACTAATACACCGGAAGTATTTATGGATTTAATGAACAATGTGTTCAGGCCCTTATTAGATCTGTTTGTGATTGTATTTATCGACGATATCTTGGTGTATTCTAGATCCGAGGCAGAACATAAGGATCATTTGCGTACTATCCTCGGAGTTCTTCGAACTCGAGAGTTGTTTGCAAAGTTTTTCAAATGTGTATTTTGGTTGAACTCATTGACATTTCTGGGGCATATTGTTGCAGGCGATGGTATTCGGGTAGATGGTCAAAAGATTGAGGCCGTGAAGACTTGGCCAAGGCCCACAACTCCTATGGAAGTTCGTAGCTTTCTGGGCTTAGCAGGTTATTACAGGAGATTCGTTGAGAGCTTTTCTTCTATTTCTGCACCACTCATAAAGTTGACCCAGAAGTCGGCAAAGTTTCAATAAACAGATGCTTGTGAACGTAGCTTCCCAGAGTTGAAAAGTAGATTGACTTCCGCCCCAGTCTTGACACTTCCAAAGGGATTGGAAGGATATGTTGTTTATTATGATACTTCAGGCATTGGGATAGGTTGTGTATTCATGCAACGTGGTAAAGTGATTGCGTATGCTTCAAGGCAATTACGCAAACATGAGTAGAATTATCCAACCCATGATTTAGAATTGGCCCCGGTGGTTCATGCATTAAAGATATGGAGACATTATTTATATAGCGTCCATGTGGATATTTATATGGATCATAAGAGCCTTCAGTATATCTTCAAGCAGAAAGAGTTGAATTTACGGCAACGACGATGGTTGGAATTGCTAAACGATTATGATGTTGATATCTTATATAACCCCGGAAAGGCAAATGTTGTGGCTGATGCTCTTAGCCGTAGATCTATGGGAAGTTTGTGTGATGTACGACCCGAGAAGAGAGAAATATCCCGTGAGCTTCAGCAACTAGCTAGTCTAGGAGTCCAAGTAGTGGACTCAAGTAGCCAGGGAGCTACTATCCAGAATTCAGCAGTCTCATCGCTAGTAGCAGTAGTGAAAGAGCGACAATACGAAGATTCCATACTAATGCATTACAGAGATGCACTCCCTCAGAAAGAGGAGTCATCATTTGATATCTTAAGAGATGGAGTTCTACGATATCGAGGCAGTTTATGTGTTCCCGATGTGGCAGGTTTACGCCACCAGATATTGAGAGAAGCTCATTGTTCCTGTAATTCTGTTCACCCCGGTGCGACAAAAATGTATCATGACCTTAAGTCTATATATTGGTGGAATGGAATGAAGAAAGATATAGCGGAATTCGTAGCTCAATGTCCCAATTGTCAACAAGTGAAAATCGAGCATCAAAAGCCGGGTGGATTATTGCAAGCTATAGAAATCCCAACTTGGAAGTGGGAAGTAATTAACATGGATTTCATTTCAGGTTTACCCCGTTCTCGACGCAAGTATGATTCTATATGGGAGATTGTAGATAGGTTCACAAAGTCAGCTCATTTCTTACCGGTCAGGACGACCTATGTGGCAGAAGATTATGCAAAGCTTTATCTTAAAGAGATAGTGAGACTCCATGGTGTTCCAGCATCTATTATCTCTGATAGAGGGACTCAGTTTACAGCCAATTTTTGGAAGTCTTTCCAAGAGGGTTTAGGGACCCAAGTGAGCCTTAGCACGGCATTTCACCCGCAGACCGATGGGCAAGCTGAACGCACCATTCAGACTCTTGAAGATATGTTGCGGGCATGTATGATAGATTTTTGAGGTAATTGGGATAACCATTTGCCACTCATTGAATTTTCTTATAATAACAGTTATCATTCTAGCATTCAAATGGCACCGTATGAAGTTTTATATGGGCGAAAGTGTAGATCCCCAATTGGGTGGTTTGAAACAGGAGAGACTAAGTTGATAGGGCCAGACTTGGTCCAGCAAGCCATCGACAAAGTCAAGCTCATACAAGATTGGTTGTTAACAGTCCAAAGTCGTCAGAAGTCCTACGCGGATAACCGTCGAAGAGACTTAGAGTTCCAAGTGAAAGATTGGGTATTCTTGAAAGTGTCGCCAATGAAGGGCGTTATGAGATTTGGCAAAAAAGGGGAAGCTTAGTCCCCGATACATTGGACCTTATGAGATTGTGCGAAAGATAAGCAAAGTGGCCTATGAGTTAGATCTACCTCCGGATTTGGAGTCATTCCATCCAGTTTTCCATGTCTCGATGCTTTGAAAATGTGTTGGAAATCCGACCACGATCGTGCCAATAAGTGATGTGCAAGTGACATAAAAGTTGACTTATGAAGAGGTACCCATTGCCATACTAGATAGGCAAGTACAGAGGCTTAGAAACAAAGAGGTGGCCTCAGTTATGGTTCTATGGAGAAGCAGTAAGCGAGAGGAAATGACATGGGAAGCGGAATAAATTATACGATCCAGATACTCGCATTTATTTCAGCCCTTAGAAGAGATCCAAGATGAGACGTCAAGCTTGTAAGGTATGTATGTTTTCCTTTTATGCTTTTGGGTCGTGTGTGGCCGAATTCTATTGCTATTATGTTGTGGCCCTGTGAGGCATTGTTATTATGGGTTGTTGTGACAGGATGGTAGTGCCATATTATAGGGGAGACTCTGGCGAAATTTTTATAGAATCCCCGAGGACCTTAACATTCAAGGACGAATGTTCTTAAGGGGGGAAGAATGTTACACCTCGGAAAATCTTTTGTTGTTGTACAAATGAATGAACTAGTGAAGAGTACGAGTATACGATATTTTCATAAGTAAGAAATGACAATTGATGACCCTAAGTGAGATCTCAAAGGCATCCGATGTTAGACGAGAAAGTTGGCCAAGAGAAGGCAAGCCATACGATAGGTATCGGGAAGGAAGTAAGAGTAACGAGTTAACAAGGACTTGATGATGTCTTGGAGGGGAGTGATAACGTCGCTTAGATTTGTATTGAAGTGTTGAAAAAGTGTTAAGAAGGTTCCATAAGGATTGGACATCAAACGAATCGACGAAACGAACTTCGGAACCCCTGGGAGTTATACGGCCAAGCATACTGGCCGTATAAATTATACGGTCCGTATGTTTGGGACCGTATAACCAGCCCAGAAAGGCAAAAGTTTCTGGACCAAATATACGGCCAAACATATGGTCCATATAAATTATACAGACCGTATGTTGGTCCGTATATACGGTCGAGCAGATTTTGGCTCAATAAATTAAGGGACCAAGGTTTATTTCATTTCACTTCTACATGACACCCCTTCTCTCTAAAACGTCTCTCTACATTTATTCCACAAGAATTCAAGGATTATTAGTGATCAACAATATAAACCAAGCGAATCATGTGTAAGAAAACCCATCAAAGATCATTCAAGTCAAGAAATCCCAATGAAGATGAACTAGGGTTTTGCTCAAGTGGAGTATTATCAACCAAGGCTTGTTCATACGACATCTAAGGTAAGATTCATGGTATTTCTATGTTGTTTAAGGTATTTGAGAGTTAAAATACTTGATTTGTAGAAGGGTGTAGAAAAATGGGCCATGAATATGGAATAGTGTCATTTTGAGAAATAGTTTGAATTGGGTTACGACTCTTGATGTATTGTGATGTAAATATGTTATAAATGATGTTGAGAACATGAGATGAGCAATGCACGTGAATGGACATAGTCGTGTGTTATAGCCATGAATATGAGTAATTGAAAGCAAATTGAGAAATGTGGTAATGTGGAAGAATAATGACTATTGTCATGGTATTGTGAATGTATTATTGACGTTTGGGAGTTCATATACGTTATGGACGAACGTCGTAAGAATAAAGGAGATGCTATCCGATTTTCTCTAGTTTAAGTCATATATGCTAGCTATCCATTCTAATGATAGTATGACTTTAATGAAGGTAGAAAAGCGATCGTTGAAGGAGAACGTGTGTCACACCCCGACCTTACTAGGGTGTGATGGGCACCCGACCCTTACTTAGGGCCGAGCGAACCCTCAGACTCTTGCTGCACATAAAGTTACGTCAAACGTTTAAATCAAATCAGATAAAATACATAGTAATTTTTTTTTCTTTCTTTCAGAAATGTTCTTTCTCGAAGCTTCCAAGCGAACAAATCTATAGTCATACAAAATTCAATGCATAACACAGACCAACATATCGGCTGACGGAGCCGCTTACAGACTGACATACTATAACCATGACGCTGTCTGCAAAGTCTCTAACACCATACAGAAACCGTAACACATATACCATACACTGACTTGGCAGTCCTCCAGGAGCAAATGGAGTTCGCCACCACTGCTGAAATATCTTTTATAGCGTCCTTGTCTCGTTTGGGAGTACCTGCGCGGCATGAAACGCAGCCCCCAAAGAACCGGGGGTCAGTACGGAATATGTACTGAGTATGTAAGACTTAGAATACAGAAGCAGAACCATAATCGAAACAAACGGTACCAAGGGTGAGCATATTATCCAGATTGCCGAATTACATACTTCTCAGACACAGATCATGCAGACCAATACCGACCATACAGACCGACACAGACCATACCGACCAATACAGATCATACAGACCGTACAAATCATACAGAGCATAACAAAATCATACAGAGCATACAGAATGTCGACATACTTACTTTCCAGACACAGATCGCGCATACCTATACCAGATGTCAGAAGGAGTGTGGCACGTACAGAACGCACAGATAAGGTCATACGTCAGACGGAGTACAGAACGTACTGAATACTCAGATGATATCATATATCGGACGGTATAGAGAACGTACATATTACTCAGATGATGTCATATATCGGACGGAATACAGAACGTACAGATTATGTCATATATCTCACGGAATGCAGAATATACAGAATACTCAGATGATGTCATATATCGGACGGAATACTCAGATTCGTATGTCACATTGCGTATAACAGAACCCGGCCATGTGATAAGGGATGCGGTAAACAGAATCATCATATATCAAATTCATGTATCATATATGCATATATCAGAACCCGACCCTCCAGTGAGGGGTGCGGTAACAGAGCCCGGCCCTCTAGTACGGGACGCGGTGAACAGACAGATCATATGCCATCCTGGCCACCACCCCATATCATTATATCATCATACCATATAACAGAGCCCGGCCCGCCTATGAGGGATGCGGTGAACAATGCAGGGGACTACGCACGAAAACAGAACCTCGCCCGGGACGCAGTGAATCATATCGTAGCGGACACACGAGGACATAACAGAACCTGGCCCGGGTCGCAGTGAAAGATACATTGAGTCATGCACGAGCAGAGTCGTGAGAAACCACATGCATAGACATCAAAACTCAACAGACCAGTGTACTTACCGATACCTGGAGGCTCGGAACAGATTTCAGGTCAATCCGGCGTAGTATGAGGAAGTTACGAGCGTTTGAAGTACAGAGCGCTTTATAAGCATTTCAGAAGTCTTTTTCGGAGAATCAGAGTCATAGTCATATCAGGCACCTTCGGATGTCCTTACGAATCAGATCAAATAGAGATGTTGGAACCATACTTACGTATAAGAAAATTATGGACGTCTTGATACAAAAACCTCTTCGAACATTTCAGAGCAATCCGAGATCGTATACGGAAGTTACGGACATTAAATCTTACAGAAGTTCTCGAACCAGAATAAACGTATCAGAATGCTCATATCAGGATACTGATTTCGGAATTCTCATATCAGGATACTTATATCGGAATACTTATATCAGCATACTTACATCAGAATACTTATATCAAAATACTCATATTGAAACACTTATATCAAAAGACTGATATCAAAATGCTTATCTCAAGACACTTATATCAAAATACTTATATCATAATACTTATATCAAAATACGTATATTAGAATACTTGTGCCAAAATACTTATATCAAAATACTTATATCAAATACTTATATCAAGGGATGAACTAGGATCACAAACTCAGGTCAAGAAGTGAATTAGAATCATAATCAGACTCAGAATCACAGAACAGAGTTACCCCAAGGCGGCATATCACATTATACCTTACTTGGCTCTAGGACATGCCAAAGAAAGAAAGGACCTGTGCTGCGACCAACTAGTTACGCTTGTGCATCCCACTTGTTTGTCTACATGCAAGAAAGTTCATCCCTTCATTAGTTCCATTATCATATACTTGCTTTAACCTTTCAAACACATTCACTTATATTCTGCCGGAATTTCGGCAGTATCTCCCCTGTAAATATACCAACCCCGAGAATATGGCTCGGCCCAACTCAACAACAACCCAACCAACAACCAAGCTACAACATCAATAAGAGGTTCAAAACACATTCTAACATTAGTGACTCTTTTCTATACAATTCGACGGCATTCCACTTTCATTCAAATCAACCGCATGCAATCAAACCAACATCCATCTTCATGCATTCAAGTACTAATCCAAACTATTTAAACAAGATTCAAGGACGCCTCGGACAAATCACAAAATATTCAAACAACCCAACAATGCACCATGGAACCCGAAATCTTCCAACTTCCATAGGAACCATCACAACACATTTCTTTCTTCAAACTTCACAAACTACACCAACAAACCACACTTTAACAACATTATTATCATAATTACAAGAAACTACATTTGATTCAAATTGGCTTCCAAAAACAGCCCGCAACAATTACGACACCAACTTGGATCATTAAACTCTCATTTATATCACATAATCCACAACACAACAACCCAAACATACTAAATAAAATTAGTTCATTCTTGGACATGCAAAACAGTCCATTTTCGCCCAGCCCTTCAACACACAAATTCCATGATTTTCATCCATTTTCCACACGTTACTACAACACACAAGCATGTTGAATACAAACTAATTCATCACCCCAACACAACTCTACATACACATTGTTAATCACACACATATCATACACGGCCATACTCAAACACACATACTTCCATATATTTCATCCATTTCTCCACTCTACACACAACAACTATCAAACTACTACATGAATTCAATACATTGTTTTCCACACACATCACCCATTCGGCTATACCACATACATACATATTTCATGAGTTTCATTCATTTCTACATATCACAACATGCACAACCATCCATAATACATATAAGAAGGTTGAATTCTTACCTTTTCTCTTCAATTCTTCAACTTAGCCAAGGTTGCCAACTTGCAACAAAGAGGAATATTTTTGCTTCAACAACTAGACCATGTTAAAGAGAGCCTTAAAATTAGTAGGAATGCATAAAGAAATAAATTTTTGGAATACAATTTCCATGGCCTAATTTTCATTGGCCATGGCCGAAACCCTCATCTTTCCCTCTCTTCATCCTTTTTTTTTTTTTCTTTGGTCTTGTTTTCTTTGTCTTAAATGGAGAGTAGACTCATATATATATATATAAATGCATGTGAGGGGCACATGCTCCTCTCTAGAAATTTCTTGAAATTAAAAGAAGACTAATGTCTTCTTAAACAAGCTTGGGTCCATATTGTATTTTTATAATTTACAAATAGCCCCCATTAATTCAAATAAGAGCATATAGTGCACGGCCAACATGGCCCCTTCATGAATTTTCCTGGACTTTTGTAAAATTACCATTTTGCCCCTAATCTTCCACATTATTTCCATTGGTCATTTTGCGAATCTCTCTTTTTGCCCTTGGACTTCTTCAACATTTCCATACCAATAATACTCATGATTAATATCCTTAACAACTTGTACGTTAGAATATTTTTAAAAGAATGCTCTTGCCTTAACTTATCACGACGATGTCGAAATATCCAAACGTGTAAAATGCGGGCTATAACATCCTCCCCCCCTTTAGAACATTCGTCCTCGAATGTTCAACTGACCTTATGGGGACTCGTAGCACTTCGGGAGGGGGTTTCTTTCATAGTTGCCCGTTTCTCCATGCCCGTTCCACATAATCGAGCCTTTCCGCCCTCATATGGGTCCTTATTCTGTCTCATGGTTTTCCTAAGTGCTGGGCCAACTTGTCTTCCTTGAATCATCTCCTTTCTATTACTATTTTGTAACCATATCTCAACAAAAGCCATACCTTTAGATCTTTACCACAACTCCTCCTTAATCTTTCCTCTCGTATCTCTCGATACAGGCATACTTGTTTTTGACCTCATGTGTTGATGCTCATTTTGTTCCTCATTCTTCCTTTTAAGCCCAATATGGCCTCCCCCCCTTTAAGGGGGTTCCTTATACGTCATGATCTTCGAGTACTCTTATCTTTAATTATTCTTCATCCCTCGTCTCTGCGTCTTCTTATGGTCTCCAACCACCCCATACACCGTAGTCTCGCTCAGGTTACTCTAGTTTTCCATTTGTTCCCTTAAATTTTTATTTCGCAAAATTTTCCTAATTACTTCCCAGGGGGGTCACCCATCCTGAAATTGCTCCCACCTGAGCACGCTTAACCTCGAATCTTTAGTGGAATCCGACGCCTTAATGCTGATATTTTCGGGTCCACTTTCTCGCATGACCTTTACTACATGATTCGGGACTAATCGAGGTCTCACAGATCCCGGGACACCCTCGTGGTCGTCTTTTCTTCCATGATTACCATCTTACCCTTTTCGGCCCTCAGGGCTCACCTTTCACTTTCTTACTTAACTGCATTTCATTCTGGGTTCCCAGACTCCTGCTGATAACAGATACACCTTCGTTGTCATTATTTTATGGATGCCCCGATATCAGTCCGTTCGAACTTCTTACTTACCGCTTTTACATAGTAACCTATGGCAAAATTAATTGTCGACTTTCTGAATCCTCCATCCGACCTTGTTTTTCTTATACTATCTTCCTGTACACAGCAAATACCAATAACACCTTACAGAACATACAGCTATACCACATTCTGGCCATCCGGGACTGCCAATTCCAGGTAACAAATCGAATACACCGATACTTACCCCTGCGACTTTCCATGTCATCACTCACCTTTCCGTCGTACGTAAGGCTTACATAAGAAATCTCATTTCCTATAGCTTGGCTCTATCGCACGATCTATGACAGAAAGAAGGTCAACAATCCCTAAATGGCCCGTAGCCTCCTGTTTATAAATGTGGCGCGCTTCACACCATAAACAGGACTCTACCGGACACGACTTTGCAGACAACCCCTAGGACAGACCTGCTCTGATACCACTTTGTCACACCCCGACCTTACTAGAGTGTGATGGGCACCCGACCCTTACTTAGGGCCGAGCGAACCCTCAGACTCTTGCTGCACATAAAGTTACGTCAAACTTTTAAATCAAATCAAATAAAATACATAGTAATTTTTTTTTCTTTCTTTCAGAAATGTTCTTTCTCGAAGCTTCCAAGCGAACAAATCTATAGTCATACAAAATTAAATGCATAACACAGACCGACATATCGGCTGACGGAGCCGCTTACAGACTAACATACTATAACCACAACGCTGTCTGCAAAGTCTCTAACACCATACAGAAACCATAACACATATACCATACACTGACTTGGCAGTCCTCCAGGAGCAAATGGAGTTCGCCACCACTGCTGAAATATCTTTTATAGCGTCCTTGTCTCGTCTGGGAGTACCTGCGCGGCATGAAACGCAGCCCCCAAAGAACCGGGGGTCAGTACGGAATATGTACTGAGTATGTAAGACATAGAATACAGAAGCCGAACCATAATCGAAACAAACGGTACCAATGGTGAGCATATTATCCAGATTGCCGAATTACTTACTTTTCAGACACAGATCATGCAGACCAATACCGACCATACAGACCGACACAGACCATACCGACCAATACAGATCATACAGACCGTACAAATCATACAGAGCATAACAAAATCATACAGAGCATACAGAATGCCGACATACTTACTTTCCAGACACAGATCGCACATACCGATACCAGATGTCAGAAGAAGTGTGGCACGTACAGAACGCACAGGTAAGGTCATACGTTAGACGGAGTATAGAACGTACTGAATACTCAGATGATATCATATATCGGACGGTATAGAGAACGTACAGATTACTCAGATGATGTCATATATCGGACGGAATACAGAACGTACAGATTATGTCATATATCTGACGGAATGCAGAATATACAGAATACTCAGATGATGTCATATATCGGACGGAATACTCAGATTCGTATATCACATTGCGTATAACAGAACCCGGACCTGTGATAAGGGACGCGGTAAACAGAATCATCATATATCAAATTCATGTATCATATATGCATATATCAGAACCCGACCCTCCAGTGAGGGGTGCGGTAACAGAGCCCGACCCTCTAGTACGGGACACGGTGAACAGACAGATCATATGCCATCCTGGCCACCACCCCATATCATTATATCATCATACCATATAACAGAGCCCGGCCCGCCTATGAGGGACGCGGTGAACAATGCAGGGGAATGCGCACGATAACAAAACCTGGCCCGGGACGCAGTGAATCATATCGTAGCGGACACACGAGGACATAACAGAACCTGGCCCGGGTCGCAGTGAATGATACATTGAGTCATGCCCGAGCAGAGTCGTGAGAAACCACATGCATAGACATCAAAACTCAACAGACCAGTGTACTTACCGATACCTGGAGGCTCGGAACAGATTTCAGGTCAATCCGGCGTAGTATGAGGAAGTTACGAGCGTTTGAAGTACAGAGCGCTTTATAAGCATTTCAGAAGTCTTTTTCGGAGAATCAGAGTCATAGTCATATCAGGCACCTTCGGATGTCCTTACGAATCAGATCAAATAGAGATTTTGGAACCATACTTACTTATAAGAAAATTATGGACGTCTTGATACAAAAACCTCTTCGAACATTTCAGAGCAATCCGAGATCGTATACGGAAGTTACGGACATTAAATCTTACAGAAGTTCTCGAACCAGAATAAACGTATCAGAATGCTCATATCAGGATACTGATTTCGGAATTCTCATATCAGGATACTTATATCGGAATACTTATATCAGCATACTTACATCAGAATACTTATATCCAAATACTCATATCGAAACACTTATATCAGAAGACTGATATCAAAATGCTTATCTCAAGACACTTATATCAAAATACTTATATCATAATACTTATATCAAAATACGTATATCAGAATACTTGTGCCAAAATACCTATATCAAAATACTTATATCAAATACTTATATCAAGGGATGAACTAGGATCACAAACTCAGGTCAAGAAGTGAATTAGAATCATAATCAGACTCAGAATCACAGAACAGAGTTACCCCAAGGCGGCATATCACATTATACCTTACTTGGCTCTAGGACATGCCAAAGAAAGAAAGGACCTGTGCTGCGACCAACTAGTTACGCTTGTGCATCCCACTTGTTTGTCTACATGCAAGAAAGTTCATCCCTTCATTAGTTCCATTATCATATACTTGCTTTAACCTTTCAAACACATTCACTTATATTCTGCCGGAATTTCGGCAGCATCTCCCCTGTAAATATACCAACCCCGAGAATATGGCTCGGCCCAACTCAACAACAACCCAACCAACAACCAAGCTACAACATCAATAAGAGGTTCAAAACACATTCTAACATTAGTGACTCTTTTCTATACAATTCGACGGCATTCCACTTTCATTCAAATCAACCGCATGCAATCAAACCAACATCCATCTTCATGCATTCAAGTACTAATCCAAACTATTTAAACAAGATTCAAGGACGCCTCGGACAAATCACAAAATATTCAAACAACCCAACAATGCACCATGGAACCCGAAATCTTCCAACTTCCATAGGAACCATCACAACACATTTCTTTCTTCAAACTTCACAAACTACACCAACAAACCACACTTTAACAACATTATTATCATAATTACAAGAAACTACATTTGATTCAAATTGGCTTCCAAAAACAGCCCGCAACAATTACGACACCAACTTGGATCATTAAACTCTCATTTATATCACATAATCCACAACACAACAACCCAAACATACTAAATAAAATTAGTTCATTCTTGGACATGCAAAACAGTCCATTTTCGCCCAGCCCTTCAACACACAAATTCCATGATTTTCATCCATTTTCCACACGTTACTACAACACACAAGCATGTTGAATACAAACTAATTCATCACCCCAACACAACTCTACATACACATTGTTAATCACACACATATCATACACGGCCATACTCAAACACACATACTTCCATATATTTCATCCATTTCTCCACTCTACACACAACAACAATCAAACTACTACATGAATTCAATCCATTATTTTCCACACACATCACCCATTCGGCTATACCACATACATACATATTTCATAAGTTCCATTCATTTCTACATATCACAACATGCACAACCATCCATAATACATATAAGAAGGTTGAATTCTTACCTTTTCTCTTCAATTCTTCAACTTACAAGGTTGCCAACTTGCAACAAAGAGGAATATTTTTGCTTCAACAACTAGACCATGTTAAAGAGAGCCTTAAAATTAGTAGGAATGCATAAAGAAATAAATTTTTGGAATACAATTTCCATGGCCTAATTTTCTTTGGCCATGGCTGAAACCCTCATCTTTCCCTCTCTTCATCCCTTTTTTTTTTTTGTTCTTGTTTTCTTTGTCTTAAATGGAGAGTAGACTCATATATATATATATATATATAAATGCATGTGAGGGGCACATGCCCGTCTCTAGAAATTTCTTGAAATTAAAAGAAGACTAATGTCTTCTTAAACAAGTGTCACGACCCAACCCCGTGGGCCGCGACTGGTGCCCTACAGGGACACCCCAAACAAACTCACACCCATATCATCGTAATCAGACTCGTCCAACCACAACATACGATATTCAGACTCAACATCGTAATCAGACATCTACCGAATACTGATCCTAAGAAGTCGCCCGTACAGATCAAACAAATCGCAAATCAGAAAAGAGGCGGAATGTACTTCGCCAAATTTTCACACACACACATCCGAAGGGTGGCGGAATGTACATCGCCCCCAAAAGCATACACATACATACAAAATCAGAGGCCGACTTGGCCATAGTAGTGTACGGGCCGCTTAAGAACACAAAGCAGACTCACATACGAACACACCGGACCCACGACCCACAAATCTGACTACAGGCCTCTAGACAAAACAGAACATAAGACATATGAACATTGGACGGGACAGGGCCCCGCCGTACCCACTCATCCAAGTATACAGAATACAGACACAACAAAAGATATGTACCAAAAGTAGGCTCCGGATCAAGGGGAGCTCTCCAACACAGCAGACTGAGTAGCCTAAATCGGAGGACCACCCAGACGAGCTTCTGTACCTGCGGGCATGAAACACAGCCCCCGAAGAAACGGGGGTCAGTACGGGAGAAGTACTGAGTATGTAAAGCAGAGGGTACAGAAATCACAAACACAGCGGGAGTCAGAAGGAACAAACACACCGTTATCGCAAACAAAGCAAACCTGTGCGGGAGGCGAACGTACAAATGCAAATCAAATCATGTATAGGGTTTAGGAACGTGGTCACCCCCCGACGCTGGTGCCACAACACATCATAGCTCCGGAAGTTTTCAAATCTCCGTACAATCTCCGGACACATCATATCACACACACATAATATCATCAGAACATATCAAATGCCATATCACATCATAACTCCATAAACGGTAACCGGCCCTATGGCGAGGCCTCGGAAACCGTAACACATCATAACTCCCGAATATAACATAGTGCGCACGATCACAAAGTCGGCCCGGGTACCGACGAACGAAATCATAGCAGACAGCACGAACAGAGTAGTGCAGAAACCATATGCATATCAAACATAATTTACCGAACTCAACATATAATTTACATATAAGTATACACTGACACCAAGAGGCTCGAAGTAGGAATCGGATTGATAAAAGTAGGCATATAGAGGTTACGAAGTTCCGAGCTGTCAAATTCGTAAGAAAACTGTTCATGAGTCACTCTTTCGGAATTCTCACATCATCCAAAGTACAGAACGTGCATTAATGGCACAGGAAGTTTCCAACGCATCCTTGGGTCATAAACAAACAGTCGCAGATTAAAACAGACACAAACGAATCAAACAAACCGAATAAGGGGAGCCTCGGGGCTCGCGGGCCCACCTCGGGGCAAATTGAGGCGGCGGACACAAGTCGCAGGTTTTTGGCTTCATATAGTCATTTACAAAAGTTTCGAAGAGTTTCGGACTCAACAGCACAAGTTATGGAGGTACGAGTGTTCTTTTACCCAAATGGGACCAAAAGGTTTCAATCGCGCTGAATGAATAGTGCTCGAACTTGAACCTCGATTTCCGAGAGCAGAGTTATTCCCGAGATTCCGAAATTTACCTAGTAGGTCTAGGACATGCCAAAAGAATAAGAGGTAGGCTTTACATACCTGGTTGGCGCCTTACGCTCCTCAAATCGCAGTTCCCGTTTCGTCCAGAAACTGCAAATGGTCACTTTTTACCAGTTACTATTCATGAGAATTAACATATTCATCTTTGGGGCTAAACTTGGCTACCGAAATTTCGGCAGCACTTCCCCTATAAATCAAACACCCCCGAGACTTAGCTCGGCTCAAAATACAACAACAACAACAACCCAAACATCATTACACAATACGAATCACAATCAAACACACTAACTTCCCAATTGCACCTTATTTCATAAGTTGGTAATCCTATTTCCAAACTTCACAATTTCAACTTATATCCACATTATTGTATTCATTCATTCAAGATTATTCCATTACATAACAAACAAGTTCCAAACCGCATACAAGCATCCCCAAAGTTCACTACTTTCCAATTTTCATTCAAACGCCAAAAGTTACGACGAACGTTCTAATTTGCGTCGTTTCATTCCAAACTCATTTTCATCAACCATGAATCATATTCAAAGTCTTTAGTATCATAAATATACTATGATATACACAAATATACCAAGGGTATACACTTTCCGATAACGTCAAAAATTATTTTCTAATACCAACTCAATTCCTTAATCAATCCTTTACAACATAATGACCACAACAACACATTATTCAAACTAAACAAGCTCAAATTCTTAGGCCTTTCACCTCCCTCACTTTCGGCCAAACACACCCTTTATACACACACACACCATGCACAAACACAACCCCATTCCAAAATCTTCACACTAATTCAATCAACAACACATATACATCCATTTCATATCATTAAAACATAAAAATCTTACCTTTTTCTTGAGTTTCCGACTTGCCGCAAACGTCGCTCTTTCTCCGAACTAATTGTATCACGTCGGAGAGCGTCTTGAGCACTTCACCACTATGTAAAACTCAAGATTTTTGAAACAACAACCAAGGTTGGAAATTTTTCCTTCTTTTTCTCTCTAGTGGCCGAAACCCCCTAACTTTGTGTTCTTTGATTTTTTTCTTGTTATGGTCTTGATAAGGCCAAGCCTAAATCATATATATCCACTTATAGGTCATGTGCATAGCACATGACCTTAATGAAATGGACTTGGGTTTTCTCCTTTGGGCCGGCCAATTCACTCAATTGGGCCTCAATTTTTGTATTGCATTTTTCTTGGCCCAATTCACTAAACGCCTCGTTTTGCAATTCCCGAAACTAATTTCCGAAATTCCAAATTTACCCTCGGCCTTCCCCGAGGTCTTAACATTTATGACTCCATAACCAACATGTTCATATTCACCAAAATCAAAATATTTCCTCCACGCACACAAGTCTTCTTTATTTCTCGATTTCCCGTTATACGAAAATACGGGACATAACAACAAGCTTGGGTCCATATTGTATTTTTATAATTTACAAATAGCCCCCATTAATTAAAATAAGAGCATATAGTGCACGGCCAACATGGCCCCTTCATGAAATTTCCTGGACTTTTGTAAAATTACCATTTTGCCCCTAATCTTCCACATTATTTCCATTGGTCATTTTGCGAATCTCTCTTTTTGCCCTTGGACTTCTTCAACATTTCCATACCAATAATACTCATGATTAATATCCTTAACAACTTGTACGTTAGAATATTTTTAAAAGAATGGTCTTGCCTTAACTTATCACGACGATGTCGAAATATCCAAACGTGTAAAATGCGGGCTATAACAACGTGCAAGTGTAGAATAGTTGAACTGAAAGGTATGTAAGGCTAACCCTTATTTCATAAGGCATGGTCTTTTGGCCAATTATCTAAATCTTCCATAAGTCTATGATGTCTCACAAATGCTTCGATCTTTCGAGATATTAAGCTCACGATTCTTGATATGATACGATTGTACTAAGTTACTCGTATGACGAGTGAGCCTATAAAGATAGATAAGATGAATGACGATAATAGTGACAATGATATTGATGACGACTATAATGGTAATAGCGATGATGATAACGATGAGGATGATGATAGTAATGATAATAGTAAAGATGCTTATGAGCTATTATGTATATGTATCTATGTATGATTATTATGGAACCCCGAGCTTATGAGGCCGGGTAGGATATGTAAATGAGTATGTATATGATTATGTAACGCGCGCACACTTCTGCAGATGGTACGGATAACCCTGATGCCTTGGTAAGGCTAGGTAGATGTAACCCTGAAGCCTCGGTAGGGCCAGGTATGAGTAACCTTGAGCCTTGGTTGGCCAAGTATATATATGAAACACCGATCCTGCATGGTCGGGTATTCTATGTAAATGCTATGTATATGATATGATTATGTATATGATATGGTGTCACGACCCGGCTAGGGGGCCGCGACGAGCACCCGGTGCTACCCCACCCGAGCACCCCCTTATCGTACATAACATAACATCTAGGTGAACCATAAGTCAATTCGTGCTTTTCTTATCGTTAATCATATTGATCCCATTAGACGACCATCATCATTTAACATATCATAGGCATCTATGCCACATCATAAGTACAAGGCCGACGTGGCTAACAAAAGATATACAAAATATGGGCCGACATGGCCGAACATCTCTACCCACATACACATGACTACGAGCCTCTAAGAGTATGACATATTGTATGAGCGGGACAGGACCCCGCTATGCCCATAATTATATACATAAAAGAATAAGTACCCAAAAGCTACAGCTCCGAAAGAAATGGAGCTCTGCTATGCAATCTCTGAATAAGCAGCTATGGATCAAGTCTGTCTCCCTGTGCACCTGCGGGCATGACGCAGCGTCCACAAACAAAAGGACGTCAGTACGAAGAATGTACTGAGTATGTAAAACATGATCAACATCAATATAGAAGCATAATAGTTATCATATGAAAATAGCATAGGAGGGGAGACAATAATATCATCATCATCATGTCGCTTACTTGCAAACATCGTCGTTCGTATCCCATAATAATACTCGTACCATACCTGTGCTCATATTCGTATACATGTCCTTATTCGTATTCTTATACATAGTCTTATCACATTCATATTCATATTATATACATAGTCATTTCATATACATAGCATTTACATAGCATACCCGACCTCATAGGATCGGTGTCTTATACATGCTTGGCCAACCAAGGCTCAAGGTCATACATACCTGGCCCTACCGAGGCATCAGGGTTATCTGTACCATCTGTAGAGGTGTGCGCGCGTTTCGTAATCGTATACATACATTATACATAGTCATATACATATAGTCTTACCCGGCATCATAAGCTCGGGGTCTTATCATAGCCCTTCATAGGCATACATATACATATATCGTAGCTCGTAAGCATCTCTAGTCTCATTTTACTCACATCATCATTACTATCCTCATCATTATCGTTACATTCACATTATAGACTTACTCGTCATACGAGGAACATAGTATAATCATAGTACTTATCAAGGATCGTGAGCTTATGAGCTCGGAATGTCAACCATGCGAAGACAACATACTCATATAGAGGAATGTAGGAATTTGGCCAAGAACCATGCCTTATGAAAGAAGGGTTAGCCTTACATACCTTTCCGTCGAACTATTTTACACTTGCACGTTCCCTTCCAATGCTAGCGTTTATACCTTCATTAATATCATAACAATGGCCATTAGTCATTCACATTATCCGCATTATCAAGATTCCTCAATTTGCCTCTAATTCATCCACATTCATGGTCATAACACCCATCTTCGTCCATTCATCTAAAGTGTTTAGTTCATGATCTTAATACCATTTATAACACATTCATATCACAACACAACAACATTCATAACTCAATTCAAACTATTTCTCAAAATGTCACTATTCTTCATTCATGACCTAGTTGACCATATTTTCTACAATCCATGTACTTTAATTCTCCAATACCTTAAACATCATGTAAAAATCATGAATCTTACCTTAGAAGTTGTAGGAACAAGCTTTGGTTGATAATACTCTTCTTTGAGCAAAACCCTAGTTTTTCTCCATTTGGATTTCTTGACTTGGTTGGTCCTTGATGATTCGCTTATCCTTGATTCACTTGTCTTAATGTTATTGATGGCTTATAATCCTTGAAAACTCATATAATAAATGTAGAGAGAAGTTATATAGAGAAGTGGTGTAATGTTGTAATGAAATAAAATAAGTCTTGATCCTCATATTTAATGAATTGGAAAATCTGTGCTGGGTGAACAGTGGTCATCCATGGAGGTTTACGGACCGTATTCCACTATATGGCTCGTCCTCCATGGGCGTATTTAGCCATTTCAAGAACCAGAAGCTGGGCTGCCTTCATGGTGGTTTACGACCATGGTTTACGGGTCGTAAATCACTTTACGGTCCGTCCACCAGGTCGTATTTAACCATTTCTTCGGCTGGCAGAAAGTTGAAGTTTGGCATGCCAGTTTACGACCTGGCAGTTTACGGACCGTATACCAGTTTACAGTCCGTATTTGCACTTTACGACCACTGGCGGAAGGCTGAAGATTTTGCATGGCAGTTTACGACTGTCAGTTTACGAACCGTGTTGCACTTTACGGTCCGTATTTTGCAATATACGACCACTGGGCAGTTTTGCCAACTTTCAATTTTTCTCATTTCTCGACTTTTCATTCTAATCATCCACATCCCTTCACATGCATTTCCCATGAAACATTATGCACTCGCACTCCTCGCACACATCATTAGTTCATTTACTTGCGTACCAACGGGAAATTTTCCGAGGTTTAACATTCTACCCCCCTTAGGAACATTCGTCCTCGAATGTTAAAGGGCTTGGGGGATTCTATCAAAATTTCGCCAGAGTTTCCTCTGTAATGTGGCACTACCACCCTGTTACAACAACCCACAATAACAATGCCTCACAGGGCAATAATACAACAACACTAGAAATTTGGCCACACACGACCTGAATGTATAAAAGGGAAAACATGCATACCTTATGATTTTGACGTCTCATCTTGGATTTCTTCCAAGGGCTGAAATAAATGTGGGTATTTGGATCGCATATTCTCTTCCGCTTCCCATGTCATTTCCTCTCGATTGTTATTTCTCCACAGAACTTTAATACAGGCCACTTCTTTGTTTCTAAGCCTCCGTACTTGCCTATCTAATATGGCAATGGGTATTTCATCATAAGTTAACTTTTCTGTCACTTGAATATCATTCACTGGGACGATCCTCGTAGGATCTCCAACACACTTCCGAAGCATCGAGACATGGAATACTGGATGGACTGACTCCAAATCTGGAGGTAGAACTAGCTCATAGGCCACTTTGCCTATTTTGCGCACAATTTCGTATGGCCCAATATATCGGGGACTGAGCTTCCCCTTTTTGCCAAATCTCATCATGCCCTTCATCGGTGACACTTTCAAGAATACGCAATCTTTCACTTCGAACTCTAAATCTCTTCGACGATTATCCGCATAGGACTTCTGACGACTTGAGCCGCTAGCAACCGATCTTGTATGAACTTAACTTTCTCTATTGCTTGCTGGACCAAGTATGGCCCTATCAACTTAGCTTCTCCGGTTTCAAACCACCCAATTGGGGATCTACACTTTTGCCCATATAGAGCTTCATACGGTGCCATTTGAATGCTAGAATGGTAACTGTTATTGCAAACAAACTCAATGAGTGGTAAATGGTCATCCCAATTTCCTCTAAAATCTATCATACATGCCCGTAACATATCTTCAAGAGTCTGAATAGTACGTTCAGCTTGCCCATCGGTCTGTGGGTGAAATGTCGTGCTTAGGCGCACTTGGGTCCCTAAACCTTCTTGGAAAGACCCCCAAAACTTGGCTGTAAACTGAGTTTCTCTATCGGAGATAATGGATACCGGAACGCCATGGAGTCTCACTATCTCTTTAAGATAAAGCTTGGCATAATCTTCTGCCATATAGGTCGTTCTGACCGATAAGAAATGCGCTGACTTTGTGAGTCTATCCACGATGACCCATATAGAATCATATTTACGTCGAGAACGGGGTAACCCTGTAATGAAATCCATATTAATCACTTCCCACTTCCAAGTTGGGATTTCTATAGCTTGCAATAAGCCACCCGGCTTTTGGTGCTCTATCTTCACTTGTTGGCAATTAGGACACTGAGCTACGAATTCCGCTACGTCTTTCTTCATCCCATTCCACCAATATATAGTCTTAAGATCATGGTACATTTTTGTCGCTCCGGGGTGAACGGAGTAACGGGAACAATGATCTTCTCTCAAAATCTGATGGCGTAGACCTGCCATATCGGGAACACATAACCTGCCTCGACATCGGAGAACTCCGCCTTCCGAAATGTCAAATGATGACCCCTCCTTCTGAGGGAGTGTATCTCTGTACTGCATTAGCATGGGATCCTCATATTGTCGCTCTTTTACTTCCGCTACTAACGATGAAACTGCTGAATTCTGAATAGTAGCTCCGCTGCTACCTGAGCCCACCACTCGGACTCCTAGGCTAGCTAACTGCTGAAGATCACGGGCCATCTCTTTCTTTTCTGGTCGTACATCACTTAGACTTCCTATCAACCTACGGCTAAGAGCATCAGCCACAACATTTGCCTTTCCGGGGTGGTACGGGATTTCAACATCATAGTCTTTTAGCAACTCTAGCCATCGTCGTTGCCGCAAATTCAACTCTTTCTGCTTGAAGATGTACTGGAGACTCTTATGATCTGTATAAATATCCACGTGGAGACCATACAAGTAATGTCTCCATATCTTTAAAGCATGGACCATCGCGGCCAATTCTAAGTCATAGGTAGGATAATTCTGCTCATGCTTCCGTAATTGTCTAGAAGCATACGCAATCACCTTACCATTTTGCATCAATACACATCCTAGCCCGACGCCTGAAGCATCACAATAAATAACATATCCTTCCAATCCCTCTGGAAATGTCAAGACTGGGGCTGAAGTCTGTCGGTCTTTCAACTCTTGGAAACTACGCTCGCAAGCATCTGTCCATTGAAACTTAGCTGACTTCTGATTCAACTTGGTGAGCGGTGCAGAAATAGAAGAGAAACCCTCAACAAATCTTCTGTAATAACCTGCTAAGCCTAAAAAGCTACGAACCTCCGTAGGGGTCGTGGGCCTTGGCCAAGTCTTCACTGCCTCAATCTTTTGGCTATCCACTCGAATACCGTCAGCTGCAACAATGTGGCCCAGAAATGCCACTGAGTTCAACCAAAACTCGCATTTGGAAAATTTCGCGAATAACTCTCGAGTTCGAAGAACTCCAAGGATAATACGCAAGTGATCCGCATGTTCTGCCTCGGATCTAGAATACACTAGGATATCATCGATGAATACAATCACGAATAAATCCAGAAAAGGCCTGAATACATTGTTCATTAAGTCCATAAACACTGCCGGTGCATTAGTTAGCCCAAACGACATTACTCGAAACTCGAAATGGCCATATCTTGTTCTGAGAGCTGTCTTAGGGATATCTTTCTCCTTGACTCTTACTTGGTGATACCCGGACCTCAAATCAATCTTTGAAAACCACTTGGCACCTTGAAATTGGTCGAATAAATCATCAATCCTCGGGAGGGGATACTTGTTCTTAATCGTCACTTTATTCAATTGCCGATAATCGATGTACATTCTCAAGGAGCCATCCTTCTTCCGGACGAACAATACGGGTGCTCCCCACGGGGATGAACTAGGCCTAATGAAGCCTTTTTCAAGCAAGTCTTTCAATTGCTCCTTCAAGTCTTTCAATTGCTCCTTCAACTCTTTCAACTCTGCGGGTGCCATCCTATAGGGAGGAATAGATATGGGTTTAGTGTCTGGCAACACATCAATCGCAAAATCAATCTCTCGTTCGGGAGGAAGGCCTGGAAGCTCTTCCGGGGACACATCCGGAAATTCGTTCACTACCGGAACTGACTGAAGCGTCGGCGACTCAGCTTCTACATCTTGAACTCGCACTAGGTGATAAATACACCCTTTCGTGATCATCTTTCTTTCCTTTAGATAGGAGATAAACCTACCTTTTGGTGATGCCTAATTTTCTTTCCATTCTAAGACTGGTTCTCCCGGAAATTGAAAACGAACCATCTTCATTCTACAATCAACATTGGCGTAGCAAGAAGCCAACCAATCCATGCCCATAATGACATGAAAATCTACTATCTTTAGTTCATGCAAGTCAGCTATAGTACGGTGGTCACATATCACGACTTCACAATCTCTATACACTCGGCTAGCTATCACCGATTCACCCACGGGTGTAAACACCTCAAAAGGCTTGATAGACTCCGGCTCAATTATAAATTGACCCGCAATATATGGAGTAACATATGATAATGTGGAGCCCGGATCAATCAAAGCATATACATCATGAGAGAATACCGATAATATATCTGTGACCACGTCAGGAGAAGACTCAAGATCTTGGCGTCCAGCCAAAGCATAAATACGGTGCTGAGAACCGCTAGTACTGGGAGCTCTCCCTCTGCCTCTACCATGGCCAGCTGGCGCATGTGAACCTGGCCCCGTAGGGCGTACAGATGCCGAAGATCCGGCTACCGACCCTGATGGCTGGGTCCTACCTCTACCATGTACTGAGGGGCAATCACGCATAATATGGCCTGGCCGACCACATGAATAGCAATCATCTGAACCAAATCGGCATCGACCCCAATGCATCTTCCCACACTGGGAACACGGTGGTACGGGTGGCCTTGACTGGCCCAAATCACCTCTGAACTGAGGTCCTGTATAACTCAGACTCGGCCCTGAACGAGTAGATCTATCAAGGCCCTGGCCTGAAAACCATGGAGGTGGACTGGTCATAGAATAGCCTGAATGGCTGGGAAGCTGCTGTCTGTGTCCACCCCTGGACTCGCTCCTCGAACCTGAAGGTCTAGCTCTCTTGCTATGTCCCCTATCTTGCTCACGTTCATTTCTCTGCTGCTGTAGGTGTTCCTCTAATTCCTGAGCATGTGCCTGAATGCGTGCAATATCCATGCCATCCTGAAGGGACGCAGTTAAGCATTTATCCATCAAGTGTGGCCCTAGGCCTTTCACAAACCAGTGCACCCGACCGCCTGTCACGACCCCACCCCGTAGGCCGTGACTAGTGCCCGATCTGGGCATCCAAACCCATCTATCATATGCATTCAAGTATATAGCAGAAGCCGTCAAGGCTATATTATAAATTTAGATAATTTCCAGAATAATTTCGGCAGAGTTTCCTTTGTTTAACAGACTATCCAAAATAACCCTGCGCACAGAAAATACCAACAAAGGCCACACCGGCCAACAAGGCAACATGTAAACATATGCGGACCGGCCGCCGCAGCGAATGGGATCGACCAAACACATCATATACACACATCCGTACAGAAAGACCCAACCCACAAACATGTCCTGTTATAGCCCGTGTTTTGAACGCTTGGAAATTTCAAAGCCGTCGTGGAAAGTTAGGGGCGAGATCATTTTCAAAAATTATTTTAACATACGAGTTGTTGAAAATATTATTCATGGTTATTACTAGTATGGAAAGATTGAGAGAGGTTAAGGGCGAAAGGAGAAATTCGCAAAATGATCAATAGAAATAATGTGGGAACTTAGGGGCAAAATGGTAATTTCACAAGGCATTCAAAAAAAGCCATATTGGCCGAAAATAGAAGGGGCAAATATGCATGTGGACAAGCTTGCATGGCAAGGATAATTAAGTCATCTTTTTAAATTTTCAAGAAAAGTCTAGAAAAAGAAAGGTGAAAAAGAAAAGAAAAATCTAGAGAGGGGCATGTGCCCCTCACATGGCATTATAACTATATATATATATGTATAAGTCTTGAAAGAACAAGACAATTCATCATTTTAAGGTCTAGAAAATTCAAGAGAGAGGGAGAGAAAAAGGAGAAGAAGGGCACGGCCATAGGGGCTGGCCGAACCAGCCCCATGAGTTGATCATGGAAAAAAAATTCTTTCTTCATGCTTCCATACTAATTGGAAGGTCCTCGTCGACGTGGAGTAGTTGTTGGAACAAAAAGATCGTTCGTTGTTGCCATATGTACTTCTAGCCGAGAAGAGGAAGTGGAGAAGATGAATGGAAAGGTATGGTTCAATCCTCTCTTGCATGTTTTATAGATGTGTTGGATGTATTATGGTACATGAAAATGGATGAAAACCATGAAAGGGTGTGTGTTGTAGTTGAGCCGTGTGTATGGGCTGTTTTGAGTAGAAAGAATGAACAAATTTTACTTAGTCTTATGATTGTTATTGGTATGGATGATTCATGCACGTTGTAGTATGTGGAATTGGAAGAAATTCATGAAATATGGACTTGTTGGTGTTGGCCGTGTACATGTAGTATTGGCCGTATGGTCCCCTTTTGTGTAGTTGGGAATGAATAAATCGTCGTTACTATTTTGCGTGGTCGTCGTTGTGAGTTCTATGATGGAAAATGAAGTTTTAATAATCCAAGTTAAGATTATAATTGTGTGGGCTGATTTGTAGGCTAATATGACAGTAATGTAGTCTTGATGTGGTTTCTTGAATTTATGAAATGAAGTTGTAAATGTATGTATTGTGACATAATGTGTGAATTTGGAAGGAAAGAATGTGTTTGGTGTTGTTCTCGGGCTTGGGGACAATTTCGGGTGAGTTGGAGCCTTGCTTGGGTCGTTTCGAAAAATTTTGTGGATTGTTGGAAATGTTATGGAATCATGTTCGTATGGTTTTGAATTGATTAAATATGTGGATTAAGTTGTTGGAAGATTATGAGAATTGAATTGAATTGAATTGAAGTGAATTTGATTTAATTGATTATTGAATTGTTGCTAGTATTGTTGTTGGTTTGGCCGGGTCAAATTCCCGGATTGTTGCTGTTGATTTGGAGCCGAGCCGTATTCTCGGGGTTGGTATATTTACAGGGGAGGTGCTGCCGAAATTCCGGCAGGATATAAGTGGAGGTGCTTGAAGGGTTAAGCAAGTGTTTGATAATGAAACTAATGAATGAACTCTCTTGAATGTAGATTAACAAGTTGGAGGCACAAGCGTAACTAGTTGGTTGCGGCGCAGGTATGTAAGGCTTACCCTTCCTTTCTTTTGGCATGTCCTAGTTGTAATAGGCTATGATACGAGCCTCGAGGGAATCTCTATTCCTAGAAATCCGAGCTTGATTTTGACCCCTATTCATTCAGTGAAATTGAACTAAGAACCTTATGCTTTGATGGAAACATAGTTTGAACGTCCGTAACTTCTACAAATGAAACCGGATTGCCCTGAAACCTTCATGGATGACTCTATAAGGCTAAATGCTCATAGTTTATATACGCCACCTCGACTTAATCCGAGGTGGGCCCATAATTCCCGAACCCCATTTGTATTGCTCTATTGGACTCATTTCCGCATAGTAATTAAGAGAAACTTGGGCTATTGTTCTGGATTTGTTATGAACTGTATGTACTCTCTGATATAAGTATCTGGAAATTCTGATATGAGTATTCCTATATAGGTATTTGGATACAAGTATTTTGGATATGGATATTTTGACAAAAGTATTTTGACATAAGTACTCCGATACAAGAAATTTGACGTAAACATTTTGATAGAAGTATTCGGATATAAGTATTTTGGATATGAGAATCCTGACATACGTATTCTGTTATAACTAATCTGATATAAGTATTTTGATATAAGTATTCTGACCTAAGCATTCTGACATAAGTATTCTGATATGAGTACCCCGACATAAGTATTTTAATATAAGCATTCTGATATGGGTAACCTGCTATGATTATTCTGATGGCACGTTCGATCATACTATCGAGTCTCGATTTATGTGCATTTAGTTGCTCACTACTCTGCTCGTGCATGTGCTACGATCCCTTTCACCGGATCCCGGGCCGGTATGTATCGTGCGGATGGTTCGCCGAGTCCTCTGTTGAGGGCCGGGTTCCATATATGAATTCCGAAGAATGATGTGTCCGGTTTCGGGGTGCTGTGTTATATGTCCGTCCCCGATTACCGAGGATATATTATGAAGTATGATGTGTCTGGGCTCGGGGTGCCGTGTTATCTGTCCGCCCCCAGGTACCGTGGTTATGTTATGATGTGTGACGGAGATCGGAGCAAAGTTTCTGAAATATGATGTGTTGTGGCGCCAACGGTAGGAGTGGCGACCACGTTCCTATGTTATCGTGCACATCCCTTGGCATTGTTCACCGGTTCCTCGGCGTGTTACCTGTCCCCGAGGTTACCATGTATATGATAGGATATGACCGGTCCCTCGGCGTGTTATTTGTCCCCGAGGTTACCGTATGTATGATATGGTATTTGTCCCGGCGTGGTATATGTCCCCGGGGTTACCGCGTATGTGATATGATATCCGATTCCGATATGCATGACTTGTGTTGGAGAGTAAGCATTCTGACCTTCCGTATATTCTGTATTCCGTTTGCTATATGACATCATTTGGGTAATTTGTACGTTCTGTAATCCGTCTGGCATACGAGATGAGTAAGTATGATTCGTGTCTGGAAAAGAAAAATAATAAGTGTTTGGTATTCTGGATAGGCTATTTGTATGTTGTTCTATCTGTCTCAGTCATGGTTTCGTTTTCTGTACTCATGCCTTACATACTCAGTACATATTCCGTACTGACCCCCTGTTCTTCGGGGGCTGCGTTTCATGCCGCGCAGGTACCCACAAATGGATAGACGAGATTAGCTCAAGATGATCCAGTGGATTGGCGGGCTCCATTTCCTCCAGGAGTGCTGCCGAGTCAGAGTATGTATGATGTGATGTCTGATCAGTATTAGAGACTTTGCAGACAGCGTCGTGGGTAATCATAGTCAGTCTGTAAGTGGCTCCATCGGCCGATATGTCGGTCTGTGTTATGTATTGAATTTTGTATGACTATAGATTTGTTCATTTGGAAGCTTCGAGAAAGAACATTTCTGAAAGAAAGAAAAAAAAATTACTATATATTTTATCTGATCTGATTTAAAAGTTTGACGAAATTTTATGTGCGGCAAGAGTCTGAGGGTTCGCTCGGCCCTAATTAAGGGTCGGGTGCCCATCACACCCCAGTAAGGTCGGGGCATGACATGTCCACAGACCTCTAAACAGACCGACAGAATCATATGACGGGATAGGGCCCCGCCGTACCCAAATAGTCAGATATACAGAAATATATACATAACAAAAGATGTATGTACCAAAAGTGGACTCCGGATCAAAAGGGAGTACTCCGAAATAGCAGAAAGTGGAGCCTACAGTGATGGATCACCTGTGTGTGTACCTGCGGGCATGAAACGCAGCCCCCGAAGAAAGGGGGTCAGTATGAAAGATGTACTGAGTATGTAAAGCATAGAGTACAGAAATATATAGGCCACAATTGAAAGCAAACAAGATACAAAGAAGAGTACTGAATGATATATCAAAATTTGTATCAAACATATATATATATATATAATGCAATTAAAATCATGCAAAGCTCAGGAACGTGGTCACCACTCCGACGCTGGTGCCACACACAGCATAACACCGGAAGGTTCAAATCTCCGTACATCCCCGAGCACACATATCAGCATAGCATATCACCAGCCATATCACAGCATAACTCCAAACGGAACCCGGCCCTATGGCGAGGTCTCGGGAACCGTAACACAGCATACGGCCGAATGTATCATAGCGCGCACGAATCATAACCGGCCCGGGAACAGGTGAACGAAGTCATAATAAGGGCACGAGCGGAGTCGTGAGCAAACAATGCAACTTATAAGTCAAAACACCTTTTGAAACTTAATAATATCATATGCTAACTCATTAATCAAATAGTTCGAATAACTAGTCAATACGGGGTTCGTTTCACAAAAGTATTTCCAACATAGTATTTATGGTTCAAAATATAGTTTAGAATATCGTGGCAGTCAAAACATTATTTTATGATAGCCAAATTCATAACCAAAAGTGTTTTGCCGACATTATACAAGAATGGGCATAATAGAGCAAACAAAGAAGTCTTGATGCTAGCGGGCCCACCGCGGGTCAAGTCGAGGTGGCGGACATGAATCACAGACATTTGGGGTCTATGGAATCATACATGGAAGTCTCGAGGCAACTTGATTACGTTTACAAAAGTTTCGGACATTAGATCACTTTTCAATATAATATGAGTTTTATAATTCAATTCAATTGAATGAATAACACTAAATTCCCAATTCGGATTCCTAGGAATAGAATTGCCCTCGGGGCTCCAATATCGACCTAGTATACCTAAGACATGCCAAAAGAAGGAATGGGTAGCCTTACATACCTTATATGCGTCTTACGCTCGCCCAAAACTCAAGTCCCGTTTCGCTCAGAATCTGCAAATGATCAAAGTTGCCAATTAGGGATTTCAAGGCTTAAGAATTCACTTAACCTCAATTTTGTCTACCGAAATTTCGGCAGCATTTCCCCTATATATATAACACCCCGAGACTTAGCTCGGCTCCATATACAACAACAACAACAACAACCCACAATATCACAAACATCACAAGTCATAACAAAATCACTCTAACGTCAATATTCTTTCTTTCTACATAATTCAACAACTTTCATCCAAACTTCACAACATTAAACCAATATCAACATTATCATATTCTTTTACTCATTCAAAGTTATTCAAACACATTCCAATAATATCCCAAGCGATATACATGAATTTAAGCAATCCGCTACTTTCCATATTCTATTCAAAATGTCCACAACTACGACGAACATACTAACTCGCATTATTTCCTTCCAAATTTATTAACAACAACCATAATCCGCATTTTAAGTCTTGCTTCCACAATTATATAAGAATATACAAAAATCATATAATTTCCCATAAAAACCCGCAACCATCTTCAATGCCAATTCGACTCGCTAAACGTTGATTTACGTCATAAATGCCACAACGACGCAACTAACAAACTAAACAAAATCAAGTTCACCTCCCCTTCCACACCACATGGCTCACGGCCAAACACACCCTTCATACACACACACGGACATGCTCAACACAACACAATCCCATAATCTTCATGCAACTCTAATCACTATAACATATATATCCATTCCATAACATAAAAACATAGAAATCTTACCTATTTCTTAAATTCAGACTTGCCGCAAACATCGCTCTCTCGCTAAACTAATTGTATCCCGTCGGAGAGCATCTTGAACTTACTACAATTACAAGAAGAACAATATTTTTAGGATCAAAGAAAGGCTAGAGAATTTTTATTTTTTTTGTTTTGGAGGGTTCGGCTGAGAGCCTCTTTTGAGGTGTTCTTCAATTTTTTTTTTGTTTGTTTGGTTTTCTAGAAAATTCTAAAAGATGAGCATGAATATATCTTGCTCATATGGTCACATGGAACTCACATGACCACTTAAAGTGGGGCTTGGGCCTTGGCTCCTTGGCCGGCCACCCTTAGCATTTGGGCTTCAATTTTCTTCCAATTTTTCTTGGCCCAATTCGTTAGAGATTTCATTTGTAATTTCCGAAATTCTAAATTTTTGCCCTCGGCCTTCCCCGACGTCTTTGCACCAATACTTTCAAAAACGACATAGGCATATTAACTAAAATCAAAGATATGGCCTTATAACATACAAGTCTTAATTATTTTCAAGATTTCAAATTATGCGAAAACACGGGACATAACACCGCCCATATCTGCTACCATGGCCGAAGCATACCTAGCCAAGGAATTGAAACGAAGACTATACTCTTGGGCGCTTATACTGCCTTGCCTCAAATTTAAGAATTTATCGGCCCTAGCTCGCCGAACCTCTGGGGCATATAATGATGGAGAAAAGCATCAACAAACTCTTGCCATACCGGTGGAGGTGCATTGGCTCCCCGCGAAGCCATCCAAACCATATACCACTGGATGGAGACATCCCTCAAGCTATATGACGCTAGCTCCACCGATTCGGTCTCTGAAGCATGTATCAACCGGAGCGTCCTAAGCATACCATCAATAAAGCCCTGGGGATTCTCCTCCAGTTTCGACCCAAAGAATTCCGGGGGTTTCAAAGCAATGAAGTCACGGGCCTTTGCACTAACAGCCCTGTCACCTTGTCCTGTGCTTGGCCTCTGAGTCTGGGCCGCAACCAATTGAGTCAACAAATTAATAGCCTCTCTCACGTCTTGGCCCGAAACATTCGGTGGAGGAGCTGGAGCTGGGGCTGAGGCTCCCACGTGCTCCTTGGTAATAGGCACTGTCTGGGAGGACTGAGATTAAGCCACACACTAGGACTCATCTTCCTCTACTACCGGTGGCGGTGCTCTTTCAGCCCGCTTTTCTGCCACCGTCTTGCCCTTTTGGGATGCTGTAGCCTTTTTCTTTTTAGGCATCTCTGAAATACACAACACACGATTTAGGAACAAGAATTTCTTACATCATAGCTCTAGCGCACGATTCTTACGAAGAAAGAAGGTCATATATTCCTAAAATGTCCGCAGCTTCCTGTTTATAAGTGTGGCGCGCAACACACCCATAACCAAGACTCTACTAGACACGGCTCGTAGACACATCCTAGGACTGAACTGCTTTGATACCACTTTTGTCACGACCCGGCTAGGGGGCTGCGATGAGCACCCGGTGCTACCCCACCCGAGCACCCCCTTATCGTACATAACATAACATCTAGGTGAACCATAAGTCAATTCGTGCTTTTCTTATCGTTAATCATATTGATCCCATTAGACGACCATCATCATTTAACATATCATAGGCATCTATGCCACATCATAAGTACAAGGCCGACGTGGCTAACAAAAGATATACAAAACATGGGCCGACATGGCCGAACATCTCTACCCACATACACATGACTACGAGCCTCTAAGTGTATGACATATTGTATGAGTGGGACAGGACCCCGCTATGCCCATAATTATATACATAAAATAATAAGTACCCAAAAGCTACAACTCCGAATGAAATGGAGCTCTGCTATGCAATCTCTGAATAAGCAGCTATGAATCAAGTCTGTCTCCCTGTGCACCTGTGGGCATGATGCAGCGTCCACAAACAAAAGGACGTCAGTACGAAGAATGTACTGAGTATGTAAAGCATGATCAACATCAATATAGAAGCATAATAATATCATATGAAAATAGCATAGGAGGGGAGACAATAATATTATCATCATCATATCGCTTACTTCATACATCGTCGTTCGTATCCCATAATAATACTCGTACCATACCTGTGCTCATATTCGTATACATGTCCTTATTCATATTCTTATACATAGTCTTATCACATTCATATTCATATTATATACATAATCATTTCATATACATAGCGTTTACATAGCATACCCGACCTCATAGGATCGGTGTATTATACATGCTTGGCCAACCAAGGCTCAAGGTCATACATACCAGGCCCTACCAAGGCATCAGGGTTATCCGTACCATCTGCAGAGGTGTGCGCGTGTTTTGTAATCTTATAAATACATTATACATAGTCATATACATATAGTCTTACCCGGCATCATAAGCTCGGGGTCTTATCATAGCCCTTCATAGGCATACATATACATATATCGTATCTCGTAAGCATCTCTAGTCTCATTTTACTCTCATCATCATTACTATCCTCATCATTATCGTTACATTCACATTATAGACTTACTCGTCATACGAGGAACATAGTATAATCATAGTACATATCAAGGGTTGTGAGCTTATGAGCTCGGAATGTCAACCATGCGAAGACAACATACTCATATAGAGGAATTTAGGGATTTGGCCAAGAACCATGCCTTATGAACGAAGGGTTAGCCTTACATACCTTTCCGTCGAACTATTTTACACTTGCACGTTCCCTTCCAATGCTAGCGTTTATACCTTCATTAATATCATAACAATGGCCATTAGTCATTCACATTATCCACATTATCTAGATTCCTCAATTTTCCTCTAATTCATCCACATTCATGGTCATAACACCCATCTTCGTCCATTCGTCGAAAGTGTTTAGTTCATGACCTTAATACCATTTATAACACAGTCATATCACAACATAACAACATTCATAACTCAATTCAAACTATTTCTCAAAATGTCACTATTCATCATTCATGACCTAGTTGACCATATTTTCTACAATCCATGTACTTTAATTCTCCAATACCTTAAACATCATGTAAAAATCATGAATCTTACCTTAGAAGTTGTAGGAACAAGCTTTGGTTGATAATACTCTTCTTTGAGCAAAACCCTAGTTTTTCTCCATTTGGATTTCTTGACTTGGATGGTCCTTGATGATTCCCTTATCCTTGATTCACTTGTCTTAATGTTATTGATGGCTTATAATCCTTGAAAACTCATATAATAAATGTAGAGAGAAGTTATAGAGAGAAGTGGTGTAATGTTGTAATGAATTGGAAAATCTGTGCTGGGTGAACAGTGGTCGTCCATGGAGGTTTACGGACCGTATTCCACTATACGGCTCGTCCTCCATGGGCGTATTTAGCCATTTCAAGAACCAGAAGCTGGGCTGCCTTCATGGTGGTTTACGACCATGGTTTACGGGCCGTAAATCACTTTACGGTCCGTCCACCAGGTCGTATTTAACCATTTCCTCGGCTAGCAGAAAGTTGAAGTTTGGCATGCCAGTTTACGACTTGGCAGTTTACGGTCCGTATTTGCACTTTACGACCACTGGCGGAAGGCTGACGCTTTTGCATGGCAGTTTACGACTGCCAATTTACGGACCGTGTTGCACTTTACTGTCCGTATTTTGCAATATACGACCACTGGGCAGTTTTTCCAACTTTCAATTTTGCTCATTTCTCGACTTTTCATTCTAATCATCCACATCCCTTCACATGCATTTCCCATGAAATATTATACACTCGCACTCCTCGCACACATGATTAGTTCATTTACTTGCATACCAACGGGAAATTTTCTGAGGTGTAACATATGGATACGAGTATGAATACGAACATGATACGATATGAATGTGAATAAGGGTATGTATACGAATACGAGTACAAATATGGAACGGATACGGTTACGGATACAGATATGGATGTATGTACGTAAATACGCATTAGAAATGGAAAGATCCTATGTAAGGCAAGTAAGTGCCTATGGCGATGACATTACCACCTCCCATATTGTGCTATTTCTCATGTCGTTCATTTTTATTCTATATTGTTATTGATTATGCTTTACATACTCAGTATATTCTTCGTACTAACGCCCTTTTGTTTGTGGATGCTGCGTCATGCCTGCAGGTGCACAGGGAGAGAGGCTTGATCTATAGTCACATTCTTAGAGACTACATAGCAGAGTTCCATTTCATTCGGAGCCTTAGATTTTGAGTACTTATTCTTTTGTGTACATAATTATGGGCATAGCGGGGTCCTATCCCGCTCATGTGATATGTTATACTCTTCTTAGAGGCTCGTAGACATGTGGATATGGTTAGATATATCTGGCCTTGTCGGCCTATATTTTGTATATCATTTTGGATAGCCTTGTGAGCTCATGGTCATTGGTGTGGCATAGATGCCAATGATAATGTAAAGGCATTGTTGTCTAATGGGACTAGTATGATGAATGAATAGAATTGTGCGTTTAATTATGTGGCTCACCTAGACGTAAGTTTAAGTGTAAGCCAAGAAGCGCCCGGGTGGGCTAGCACCGGGTGCTCGTCGCGGCCCCTCTAGTAGGGTCGTGACATGAGGTGAGTTAAACACTTTTGAATTAGTAGTAATGGCAGTTATAAGAGCAACATTGATACGGTAAAGAGAAATGCTAGAGTAAATTAGGAAGACTGGTAGTGCTAAAGCACGACATACGAGAGAAAGGGTAACTCCAATAGAGTGTGATACTGAAGTATTGATTGGATGGATAAGCACGAGTAATATACGATAAGAACTATTAGCAAAATGAAGTAACAACATGACTGAGGCAGGGGTATGACGAATGTGAATCCATTAGTAAAATAATTTATTTGGTAAGTGTAATAGGGCTGACTAGAAAGAGTAATAGGTCGAGTATGCTTACTTCGCAAGGTTTATTCTACTTTACGAGCAGGCTTGCGAATAAGGTAAAGAAGTGGCACTCTATAGCGTCGATTATGATCAAGATATAATGAGAGCATGGCAAGAACTGTAATACAAAGTATAGCGAGAAAACGACTAAAGATGTGCAATGTTCTACGTGAATAAAGAGTGAACACAAGTGTGAAATCAACAAGCGAGCCATGGGGCTGCAGATGAGAAATATTATAAGACTTTGTTAAGGGAAAGTCCAGCATAGGGGTTCCTCAATGACAGAAATGATAGCAAGAAAAAAGAGGGAAGTCAACTTGAAAAAGAAATCAGAGAAAAGTGATATGGCAAAGTAGTAGTTTGTAATTTGCATAATCGAAAGTATGGATGATATTTTGAGCTGGATGTAAAAGACCAAGACTACGGAAAGATGAATAACGAAAGGATCAACACAATAAGGATGAGAGGGGATGATCAGAATGAACAGAATAAGTTTTTGAAGCAAAGAATGGATCGTACAAAGGTAGTATATTCTAAAGGACAAGGCGGTACTAAGTTAAGAATAGGGTTCCTCGTGCGAAAAATAAAGGATCGATTATAAAACGGAAGGAAATAAGATAAATCGAGGAGGAAGGAATGTAAAGGAATAAGAATGGGAATAGGAAGAGAAGGAAATGCGTCGCAAAGTACGCGCACTTGAGAAGTAGTCGTGTTATCATTAAAAGAAGATGCATTTCCTACGAATATCCTATACCAAGTTAGAACGAGTAAAGTATATGAAGTAATGAGTTGAAAAGAAAAAGATGACCCTGAGTTATGAGTTTACCGTATGACGATAAAGCGATAGAGTAAAGCTATCATCAACGACAAATACAATATGATTATGATTGGTTTTGAAATCAATGTTGAGTGCAACACAAGAGTAGAAGAGTATGAGGAATGAGGGGTATTAGTGGCGCATGAGACTTAGGCCCTAGAAAATGAAGATGACGTTACAAGTGAACTTTGAGCACCGAAGAAGAGAGAAAGTGACATTGCATGGATGGTATGGATAACTAGGCATACTACTATGGTGAGCATCCCTATAGGACAAAAGTTGCTAATGGGAGCGAATTCAGACATTGACTCACAATTACCAGATGAGCTAAGTAAAATACATCCTTGTTCGGATTGCTGTGTCGGTTGTATTACTTGATTACAAAACTGCAAGAGTATGTTAACACTTTACACATGAATTATCGTAGCTATAGATTATGGGAAACAGTAAGAATAAGATGTAGAATAGTACGGGATATGTGTATTCAAGATTTGAAAGTGAGGCAATAGATTTAAGAATGGTCCAAGTAAAACCCTTAAAGGGGGGAAGTGAGTCAAGAGAACACAAGTGTAGAGATTGAAACAATGGACCCTAAGATGTGCTAGATATAGACTCTAGAACAAAGAGTGAGAGTTATGCAGAAATGAGTTTAATAACTAGTAAATAAACGAACACGAATTGAGCAGGCATCTGAGACTGTATGGGAAATCATTCGCGAAGACCTTGAACCACGTGACATTGGGAGCGAATAACTCAAGGGGGATTGTAAAGGATGGCGATGTTATACTAGAATAGAGGCAAAGGCACTAACGGTAAAGTCGTAATTAATGATATTGCGAATTATAAAAGACAATTAAGAAAGGGACCTAAGGTTTTCTACAGTAGAACATAAGATATGATAATCAAGGGAAAAATAAAGGAAGGAAGATAGCATGACGAGATAAGTTACTACAGATAGACAAAAGACTTTTGGTATGAATGACACCGAGCCTGGTCGTGGCCGGATATGCAAAAACCACCGAACCTTCAAAGTCGGGTGTGCTATGGATATGAATATGGACACGAATAAGTACACGGATATGGATACATGTATACGTATAGATGTGTATGTACACGAACTACGTAAGAATTACTATGTAACTTACAAGTATTTATACCTCACTAATGAAACCAAGTGGGTACTTAAAAAGAGGAGTAGGAGGTAAACAAGGATAGTGTAGTCATGATACTCCAAGTCAGTTGAAGGAAAATATATGGTAAATTGAGTTGAAATGTTGAGTTGGGATTATCGTTAGGGATAAGTAGGACAATTACTTGAAATATGACATAAGTACATGCTATACGCTTCCTACGGTAGCCTTGGGGTGTGACAACTTACGAATGCAATAAGATCACTGAATGAAGGGGGAGCTTAGTCCCCGATACATTAGGCCTTATGAGATTGTGCGCAAAATAGGCAAGGTGGCTTATGAATTAGATCGACCTTCTGATTTGGAGTCAGTTCACCCAGTTTTCCATGTCTCGATGCTTCGTAAATATGTTGAAAATCCTACTAGGATCGTGCCAGTAAATGATGTTCAAGTGACAGAAAAATTGATTTATGAAGAGGTACTCATTTCCATGTTAGATAGGCAAGTACGGACACTTCGAAATAGAGAAGTGGCCTCAGTTAAGGTCTTATGGCAAAGTAACAACCGAGAAGAATTACTCGGGAAGCGGAAAAAAATATGGAATCCAAGTGTCGGCACTTATTTCAGCCCCGTAAGACATTCAAGATGAAACATCAAGATTATGAGGTATGTATGATTTCTTTTTATGCATATGGGTCATGTGTGGCCAATTTATATGGCTATTGTGTTGTGGCCCTGTGCGGCAATATTATTGTGGGCTGTTGTGACAGGATGATAATGCCATATTACAGGGGAAACTCTGGCGAAATATTCATAGAATTCCCGAGTGCTTAACATTCGAGGACGAATGTTCCAAAAAGGGGGAAGAATGTTACAGCTCAGAAATTTTTTTGTTGATGCACAGTGGATAGACTAACGAGGGGAACAAAGTATGCGATGTTTCAATAAGTAAGAAATAGAATTGGATGATCCTAATTGAGATTTCGAAGGCATTCGAGATAATAGAAGAAATTTTGCCAAGAAAGGCAAGATATACGTTATGTATCGGAAAGGATTTATAAGTAACAAAATAAGGATGACTTAATGATGTTTTGGAGAAGAGCTATATCGTCCCCTAGATTGTTAATGATGTGTTAAACATTTTACACCTCGGAAAATCCTCCGTTGATGCATAAGTGAATGGGCCAGTGAGGAGTACGAGTATACGATGTTTCCATGAGTAAGGAATGACAATTGATGACCCTAAGTGAGATTTCAAAGGCATCCGATGTTAGGCGAGAAAGTTGGCCAAGAGAAGGCAAGCCATACGATAGGTATCGGGAAGGAAATACGAGTAACGAGTTAACAAGGACTTACTGATGTCTTGGAGAAGAGAGGTAACGTCCCTTAGATTGGTATTGAAGTGTTGAACAAGTGTTAAGAAGGTTCCATAAGGATTGGAGATCAAACGAATCGACGAAACGAACATCGGAACCACTGGGGATTATACAGCCAAACATACTGGCCGTATAATCAGCCCAGAAAGGAAAAAGTTTCTGGATCAAATATAAGGCCAGACATACGGCCCGTATAAATTATACGGACCATATGTTGGTCCGTATATACGGTCGGGCAAATTTTGGCTTAATAAATTAAGGGACCAAGTCTTATTTCATTTCACTTCTACATGACACCCCTTCTCTCTAAAACATCTCTCTACATATATTCCACAAGAATTCAAAGATATTTGGTGATCAACAACATAAATCAAGTGAATCAAGTGTAAGGAAACCCATTAAAGATCATTCAAGTCAAGAAATCCCAATGGAGATGAACTAGGGTTTTGCTCAAGTGGAGGATTATCAACCAAGGCTTGTTCATACGACATCTAAGGTACGATTTATGATATTTCTATGTTGTTTTAGGTATTTAAGAGTTGAAATACTTGGATTGTAGAAAGGTATGGAAAAATGGGTAATAAATGTGGAATAGTGCCATTTTGAGAAATAGTTTGAATTGAGTTATGAGTCTTGATGTGTTGTGATGTAAATGTGTTATAGATGATGTTGAGAACATGAGATGAGCAATGTACGTGAATGGACATAGTCATTTGTTATATCCATGGATATGGATAATTTAAAGTAAGTCTAGAAATGTGGATAATGTGGATGAATAATGATTATTGTTATGGTATTGTGAACGTATTATTGACATTTGGGAATTGATATACGTTATGGAGGAACGTCGTATGTATAAAGGAAATGCTGTCCGATTTTCTCTAGTTTCAGTCATGTATGCTAGCTATCGATTCTAATATGAGTATGCACGTCAATGAAGGCAGAACGTGAGCCTTGAAGGAGAACGTACAAGTGATAGAATAGTTGCACAGAAAAGGTATGTAAGGCTAACCCTTCTTTCAAAAGGCATGGTTCTTTGGCCAAAAGTCTAAATCTTCTATGAGACTATGATATCCTTCAGATGATGTGATCTTCTGAGCTAGTAAGCTCACGATTCTTGATACGCCACAATTGAACTAAGTTCCTCGTATGACGAGTAGGCCTATTGAGGTAGATGAGATGAATGACGATAATAGTGATAATGATATTGATGACGACTATAATGGTAATAATGATGAAGATTATGATAATGATGCAAATACTAAAGATGCTTATGAGCTATTATGTGTATGTATCTATGTATGAATATTATGGAACCCTGAGCTATGAGGTTGGGTAAGATATGTAAATAAGTATGTATATGATTACGTAACGCGCGCACACCTCTACAGATGGTTCGGATAACCCTGACGCCTTGGTAGGGCCAGGTAGATGTAACCCTAAAGCCTTGGTAGGGCCAGGTATGAGTAACCTTGAGCCTTGGTTGGCCAAGTATGTATGAAACACCGATCCTGTATATGATATGGATACGAGTATGAATACAAATATGATACGATATGAATATGAATAAGGGTATGTATACGAATACGAGTAGATCTATGGAACAGATACGATTTGGATGTAAGTACACAAATACGCATCAGAAATGGAAAGTCCTATGAAAGGCAAGTAAGTGCCTATGACGATGATATTACAATCTTCCATCTTGTGCTAATTCTCATGTTGATCATTATGCTTCTATATTAATGTTGATTATGCTTTACATACTCAGTACATTCTTCGTACTGATGTCCTTTTATTTGTGGACGTTGCGTCATGCCCACAGGTGCACAAGGAGACAGGCTCGATCCATAGTCACATTCTCAGAGACTACATAGCAGAACTCCATTTCGTTCGGAGCCATAGCTTTTGGGTACTTATTCTTTTTTGTACATAATTATGGGCATAGCGGGGTCCTATCCCGCTTATGTGATATGTTATACTCTCCTTAGAGGATCGTAGACATGTGTATATGGTTAGATATGTCTGGCCTTGTCTACCTATATTTTGTATATCATTTTGATAGCCTTGTCGGCTCATGTACATTGATGTGGCATAAATGCCAATGATGATATAAAGGCATTGTTGTCTAATGGGACTAGTATGATGAATGAATAGAATTATATGTTTAATTATGTGGCTCACCTAGATGTAAGCATAAGAGTAAGCCAAGGGGGTGCTCGGGTGGGCTAGGACTGGGCGCTCGTCGTGGCCCCCAGATGGGTCGTGACAAAAGTGGTATCAGAGCAGTTCAGTCCTAGGGTGTGTCTACGAACCGTGTCTAGTAGAGTCTTGGTTATGGGTGTGTTGCGCGCCACACTTATAAACAAGAAGCTGCGGACATTTTAGGAATAAATGACCTTCTTTCTTCATAAGAATCGTGCGATAGAATTCTTCATAAGAATCGTGCGATAGAGCTATGATATAAGAAATTCTTTTCCCTTAATTGTGTGTTGTGTATTTCAGAAATGCCTATAAAGAGAAAGGCTACAGCAGCTCAAAAGGGCAAGACGGTGGGAGAAAAGCGGGCTGAAAGAGCACCGCCACCGGTAGTAGAGGAAAGTGAGTCCCATAGTGCGGCTCAATCTCAGTCCTCAAATTCAGTAACTATATTAGAGGAGCGTGAGGGAGCCTCAGCCCCAACTCCAGCACCTCCAGCTCCTTCACCAAATGCTTCAGGCCAAGATGTAAAAGAGGCCATACATTTGCTTACTTAGTTGGTTGCTGCTCAGACTCAGCGGCAAAGTACAGGGCAAGGTGATAGGGCTGTTAGTGTAAGAGCCCGTGACTTCATTACTTTAAACCCTCCAAAATTCTTTGGATCAAATCCGGAGGAGGACCCTCAGGATTTTATTGATGGTATATTGAGGACGCTTCGATTAATACATGCTTCGGACACCGAATCGGTGGAGTTAGCATCGTATAGGCTGAGAGATGTCCCGATCCAGTGGTACACGGTTTGGATCGCTTCATGTGGGGCCAATGCACCTCCCCCGGTATGGCAAGAGTTTGTTGATGCTTTCCTCCGACATTATATGCCTCTAGAAGTTCGGCGAGCTAGGGCCGATAAGTTCTTAAATTTGAGGCAAGGTAGCATGAGTGCTATAGGGTATAGTCTCCGCTTCAATTATTTGGCTAGGTATGCTTCGGCCATGGTAGCGGATATGAGCGACCGGGTACACCGATTTGTGAAAGGCCTAGGGCTGCATTTGATGGATAGGTGTTTGACTGCGTCCCTTTAGGACAATATGGACATTGCACGCATTCAGGCTCATGCTCAGAACTTAGAAGAAAGTTTACAACAGCAGAGAAGGGAACGCGAGCAGGATAGGGGTCATAGTAAGAGGGCCAGATTTTCGGGTCCGGTGAGTGAGTTTAGAGGCGGGCACATACAGCAGATGTCCAGGCACTCAGGCTATTCTATGACTAGTGCACCTCCACGGTTTTCAGGCCAAATATTCGATAGATCCACTCGTTCCGGGCCGAGTCAGCGTTATTCGGGGTCTCAGTTTAGAGATGATTCAGGTCAGGCAAGGCCACTCGCACTAAGATGTTCCTAGTGTGGGAAGTTGCATTGGGGTCGATGCCGATTGGGTTCAGATGTTTGTTATTCATGTGGTCGACCAGGCCATATCATGCGTGATTGCCCCTCAGTTCATGGTAGAGGTAGGACCCATCCTTCAGGGTCGGTATCCGGATCTTCAGCGTCTGTACGCCCTATGGGGCTAGGTTCACATGCGCCAGCCGGCCATGGTAGAGGTAGAGGGAGAGTTCCCTGTTCTAGCGGTCCTCAGCACCATGTTTTTGCTTTAGCTGGACGCCAAGATCTCGAGTCTTCTCCTGACGTGGTTACAGGTATATTATCGGTATTTTCTCATGATGTATATGCTTTGATGTACATTATCGGTATTTTCTCATGACGTATGTTGCGGGTCGATTTAGAGTCGAGCCGGAGTCGATTAACCCTTTTGAGGTGTCGATTCCCGAGGGTGAATCAGTAATAGCTAGCCGAGTATATAGAAATTGTGTGATTGTTATTTGTGATCTTCGTAGTATGATCGACTTGCATGAGTTAGAAATGGTGGTTTTTGATGTTATTATGGGCATGGATTGGTTGGCTTCTTGTTATGCCAATGTTGATTGTAGAATGAAAATGGTTCGTTTCCAATTCTCGGGAGAACCAGTTTTAGAATGGAAAGGGAACACGGCATCACCAAAGGGTAGGTTTATTTCCTATCTAAAGGCAAGAAAAATGATCACGAAAGGTTGCATTTATCATCTAGTTCGGGTTCAAGATGTAGAAGCTGAATCGCCGACTCTTCAGTCAGTCCCTGTGGTGAATGAATTTTCGGATGTGTTCTCGGAAGAGGTTCCAGGTCTTCCTCCCGAGCGGGAGATTGATTTTGCCATTGATGTGTTACCAGGCACTAAGCCTATATCTATTCCTCCCTATAGAATGGCACCCGCAGATTGAAAGAGTTGAAGGAGCAGTTGAAAGACTTGCTTGAGAAAGGCTTTATTAGGTCTAGTTCATCCCCGTGGGGAGCACCCGTATTGTTCGTCCGAAAGAAAGATGGCTCTTTGAGAATGTGCATTCATTATCGGCAATTGAATAAGGTGACGATTAAGAACAAGTATCCTCTTCCGAGGATTGATGACTTATTTGATCAATTGCAAGGCGCCAAATGGTTTTCAAAGATTGATTTGAGGTCCGGGTATCACCAAGTGAGAGTTAGGGAGAAAGATATCCCTATGACAGCTTTCAGAACAAGATATGGTCCTTTTGTGTTCCGGGTAATGTCGTTTGGGCTAACTAATGCACCGGCAGTATTTATGGATTTGATGAACAATGTGTTCAGGCCCTTCCTGGATTTATTTGTGATTGTATTCATCGATGATATCATGGGATATTCTGGATCCGAGGCAGAACATGCGGATCATTTACGTATTGTCCTTGGAGTTCTTCGAACTCAAGAGTTGTTTGCAAAATTCTCCAAGTGTGAGTTTTGCTTGAACTCAGTGGCCATTCTGGGACATATGGTGGCAGCCGATGGTATTCGAGTGGATAGTCAAAAGATTGAGGCCATGAAGACTTGGCCAAGGCCCACAACTCCTACGGAGGTTCGTAGCTTTCTGGGCTTAGCAGGTTATTACAGGAGATTCATTGAAGGTTTTTCTTCTATTTCTGCACCACTCACAAAGTTGAACCAGAAATCAGCAAAGTTTCAATGGACAGATGCTTGTGAACGTAGCTTCCAAGAGTTGAAAGATAGATTGACCTCCGCCCAATCTTGACACTTCCAGAGGGATTAGAAGGATATGTTGTTTATTGTGATGCTTCAGGCATTGGGCTAGGTTGTGTATTGATGCAACATGGTAAAGTGATTGCGTATGCTTCAAGGCAATTACGGAAACATGAGCAGAATTATCCGACCCACGATCTAGAACTGGCTGCAGTGGTTCATGCATTAAAGATATGGAGACATTATTTATATGGTGTCTATGTGGATATTTATACAGATCATAAGAGTCTTCAGCATATCTTCAAGCAGAAAGAGTTGAATTTACGGCAACGACGATGGTTGGAGTTGCTAAAAGATTACGATGTTCAAATCTTATATCACCCCGGAAAAGAAAACGTTGTAGCTGATGCTCTTAGCCGCAGATCTATGGGAAGTTTATGTGATGTACGACCAGAGAAAAGAGAAATGTCTCGTGAGCTCCAACAATTAGCTAGCCTAGGATTTCGAGTAGTGGACTCCGGTAGCAAGGGAGCTACTATCCAGAATTCAGCAGTGTCGTCGCTAGTAGCAGAAGTGAAAGATTGACAATACGAAGATTCCATGCTAAGGCATTACAGAGATACACTTCCTCAGAAAGAGGAGTCATCATTTGATATTTCAGGAGACGGAGTTCTCCGATGCCGAGGCAGATTATGTGTTCCCAATGTGGCAGGTCTACGCCACCAGATATTGAGAGAAGCTCATTGTTCCCGTTATTCTGTTCACCCCGGTGCGACAAACATGTATCATGACCTTAAGTCTATATATTGGTGGAATGGAATGAAGAAAGATATAGGGGAATTCGTAGCTCAATGTCCCAATTGTCAACAAGTGAAAATCGAGCATCAAAAGTCGGGTGGATTATTGTAAGCTATAGAAATCCCAACTTGGATGTGGGAAGTGATTGACATGGATTTCATTACGGTGTTACCCCGTTCTCGACGTAAGTATGATTCTATATGGGTGATTGTGGATAGACTCACAAAGTCAGCTCATTTCTTACCGGTCAGGATGACCTATGTGGCAGAAGATTATGCAAAGCATTATCTTTAAGAGATAGTGAGACTCCATGGTGTTCCAGTATCTATTATCTCAGACAGGGGAACTCAGTTTACAGCCAATTTTTGGAAGTCTTTCCAAAAGGGTCTAGGGACCCAAGTGAGCCTTAGCACGACTTTTCACTCGTAGACCGATGGGCAAGATGAACGCACCATTCAGACTCTTAAGGATATGTTACGGGCATGTATGATAGATTTTGGAGGTAATTAGGATGACCATCTGCCACTCATTGAGTTTGCTTACAATAACCGTTGTCATTCTTGCATTCAAATGGCACCGTATGAAGCTTTATATGGGCGAAAGTGTAGATCCCCAATTGGGTGGTTTGAAACAGGAGAGACTAAGTTGATAGGGCCAGACTTGGTCCAGCAAGCCATAGAGAAGGTTAAGCTCATACAAGATCGGTTGTTAGCATCCCAAAGTCATCAAAAGTCCTATGCGGATAATCGTCAAAGAGACTTAGAGTTTCGAGTGAAAGATTGGGTGTTCTTGAAGTGTCACCAATGAAGGGCGTTATGAGATTTGGAAAAAAGGGGAAGCTTAGTCCCTGGTATATTAGGCCTTATGATATTGTGCGCAAAGTAGGCAAAGTGGCTTATGAATTAGATCTACCTCCGGATTAGGAGTCAGTCCATCCAGTTTTCCATGTCTCGATGCTTCGAAAATGAGTTGGAGATCCTCCTAAGATCGTGCCAATAAGCGATGTGCAAGTGACAGAAAAGTTGACTTATGAAGAAGTGCCCATTGCCATACTACATAGGCAAGTACGGAGGCTTAGAAACAAAGAGGTGGCCTCAGTTAAGGTTCTATGGAGAGGCAGTAAATGAGAAGAGATGACATGGGAAGCGGATGAAATTATGCGATCCAGATACTCGCATTTATTTCAGCCCTTGGAAGAGATCCAAGATGAGACGTCAAGATTATAAGGTATGTATGTTTTCCTTTTATGCTTTTGGGTCGTGTGTGGCCAAATTCTATTGCTATTATGTTGTGGCCCTGTGAGGCATTCATAATATGGGTTGTTGTGATAGGATGGTAGTTCCATATTATAGGGGAGACTCTGGCGAAATTTTTATAGAATCCCCGAAGACTTTAACATTCGAGGACGAATGTTCTTAAGGGGGGGAGAATATTACATCTCGAAAAATATTCCGTTGATGCATAAGTGAATGGGATAGTGAGGAGTACGAGTATAGGATATTTCCATGATTAAGGAATGACAATTTAATGACCCTAAGTGAGATTTCAAAGGCATCCGATGTTAGGCGAGAAAGTTGGCCAAGAGAAGGCAAGCCATACGATAGGTATCGGGAAGGAAATACGAGTAACGAGTTAACAAGGACTTAATTATGTCTTGGAGAAGAGAGGTAACGTCCCTTATATTGGTATTGAATTGTTGAACAAGTGTTAAGAAGGTTCCATTAGGATTGGAGATCAAACGAATCGACGAAACGAACTTCGGAACCACTGGGGGTTATACGGCCAAACATACTGGCCGTATAAATTATACGGTCCGTATATTTGGGACCGTATATTCAGCCCCGAAAGGCAAAAGTTTCTGGACCAAATATACGGCCAGACATACGGCATGTATAAATTATACGGGCCGTATGTCGGTCCGTATATACGGTCGGGCAGATTTTGGCTCAATAAATTAAGGGACCAAGTCTTATTTCATTTAAATTCTATATGACACCCCTTCTCTCTAAAACATCTCTCTACATGTATTCCACAAGAATTCAAAGATATTTTGTGATCAACAACATAAATCAAGTGAATCAAGTGTAAGGAAACCCATTAAAGATCATTCAAGTCAAGAAATCCCAATGGAGATGAACTAGGGTTCTGCTCAAGTGGAGTATTATCAACCAAGGCTTGTTCATACGACATCTAAGGTAAGATTTATGATATTTCTATGTTGTTTAAGGTATTTAAGAGTTGAAATACTTGGATTGTAGAAAGGTATGGAAAAATGGGTCATGAATGTGGAATAGTGTCATTTTGTGAAATAGTTTGAATTGAGTTATGAGTCTTGATGTATTGTGATGTAAATGTGTTATAGATGATGTTGAGAACATGAGATGAGCAATGTACTTGAATGTACATAGTTGTGTGTTATATCCATGGATATGGATAATTGAAAGTAAGTCTAGAAATGTGGATAATGTGGATGAATAATGATTATTGTTATGGTATTGTGAATGTATTATTGGCGTTTGGGAGTTGATATACGTTATGGAGGAACGTCGTATGAATAAAGGAGATGCTGTCCGATTTTCTCTAGTTTCAGTCATGTATGCTAGCTATCGATTCTAATGTGAGTATGCACGTCAATGAAGGCAGAACGTGAGCCTTGAAGGAGAACGTACAAGTGATAGAATAGTTGCACGGAAAAGGTATGTAAGGCTAACCCTTCTTTCATATGGCATGGTTCTTTGGACAAACGTCTAAATCTTCTATGAGACTATGATATCCTTCAGATGATTTGATCTTTCGACCTAGTAAACTCACGATTCTTGATACGCCACGATTGTACTAAGTTCCTCGTATGACGAGTAGGCCTATTGAGATAGATGAGATGAATGACGATAATAGTGATAATGATATTGATGACGACTATCATGGTAATAATGATGACGATAACGATGACGGTTTTGGTAATGATGCAAATAGTAAAGATTCTTATGAGCTATTATGTGTATGTATCTATGTATGACTATTATGGAACGCCGAGCTTATGAGGCCGGGTAAGATATGTAAATTAGTATGTATATGATTACGTAACGCGCGCACACCTCTGCAGATGGTACGGATAACCCTGATGCCTTGGTAGGGCCGGGTAGATGTAACCCTGAAGCCTTAGTAGGGCCAGGTATGAGTAACCTTGAGCCTTGGTTGGCAAAGTATGTATGAAACACCGATCCTGCATGGTCGGGTATGGTATGTAAATGCTATACACATGATATGAATATGTATATGATACGGATACGAGTATGAATACGAATATGATACGATATGAATGTGAATAAGGGTATGTATACTAATACGAGTACAAATATGAAACGGATACGATTTGGATGAAAGTACACAAATACGCATTAGAAATGGAAAGTCCTATGAAAGGCAAGTAAGTGCCTATGACGAAGATATTACCATCATCCATCTTGTGCTCTTTCTCATGTTGATCATTATGCTTCTATATTGATGTTGATTATGCTTTACATACTCAGTACATTATTCGTACTGATGTCCTTTTGTTTGTGGACGCTGCGTCATGCCCGCAGGTGCACAGGGAGATAGGCTCGATCCATAGTCACATTCTCAGAGACTACATAGCAGAGCTCCATTTCGTTCGGAGCCATAGCTTTTGGGTACTTATTCTTTTGTGTACATAATTATGGGCATAGCGGGGTCCTGTCCCGCTTATGTGATATGTTATACTCTTCTTAGAGGCTCGTAGAAATGTGTATATGGTTAGATATATCTGGCCTTGTCGGCCTATATTTTGTATATCATTTTGATAGCCTTGTCGCCTCATGTACATTGATGTGGCATAGATGCCAATGATGATATAAAGGCATTGTTGTCCAATGGGATTAGGATGATGAATGAATAGAATTATGCATTTAATTATGTGGCTCACCTAGATGTGAGCATAAGAGTAAGCCAAGGGGGTGCTCGGGTGGGCTAGCACCGGGCGCTCATCGTGGCCCCTTAGACGGGTCGTGACAAAACAAGTGTTAAGGGTTTCATAAGGAGTGGAGATCAAACGAGTCGACGAGAATGAACTTCAAAAAAACTGGGCATTACACGGCCAAACATACTGGCCATATAAAACATATGAGTCATATGTTCAACCGTATAATTAGCCCAGATTAGCACCTCTCTCTGGGCCAAATCTACGGCCAGACATACAGTCAGTATAAATTATACGGACCGTATGTTGGTCCGTAGAATCTGGTCGGGATAGATTTTAATTTGATATAAGGACCTCTCTCTCTCTTTAATTCATTTCATTTTCCACTCTACACACTTCAAGAACACTCTAGAATTCTCTCCACTCTTCAACCACAAGAAACAAACATAAATCTATGATCAACTTCATCAGACCCACAAAATCAAGTGTATGAAACTTATCAAAGCTCATCTAAGCCAAGAAATCCCAAGGGAAGTGAACTAGGGTTTTTGTGCAAGGAGAGAATTTCCACTCAAGGCTTATTCTTCCATTATCTAAGGTGAGTTTTATGATCATTCTATGTTGTTTAAGGTGTTGAAAAGTTAAAACACTTGGATTGTAGAAAGATATAAAAAATGGGTCATGAATGTGTGAATACTGTCATTGTTGAGTGGTAGTTTGGGGTGAATTATGAATATTGGTATGTTGTGATTATAAGTCCTCTATAAATGAAATTTAGAACATGGAGTAAGTATTATATGTGAGAAAACGCAGTAGTGAACTATAACCACTATTATGGAGAAATTGGAGTGAAATTGCGAAATGCGGATAATATAGATGAATGATGATTGTTGCCTATTATGTTGTAAATGTTGTTATGGATATTTGGGATTGATATATGATATGGAGGAAGTATTAGAAACAAAGGAAATGCTGCCCAATTTTCCTTAGAAATAGTAACACGTTCTTATAATCGATTAACTAATGTTGATGCGAATCCTCTTGAAGGTAGAAACGCGAGCATCGAAGGAGAAAGATCAAGTGATAAAACTGTTAAACGAAAGAGGTATGTAAGGCTAGTCCCTTCATTCTAAGGCATGACTCCTATGATATGAATCTTCTAAATTTTCCAGAATCTTCCTAAATAAAGGAACTATGAGTCCATGACTGTAATGAGCTATATATGTATGAAATAAAAAAAAAGCGATACGATGAGCAAGATAATGATGATGAGGAGTTTAAATATAAGGAATCCTAGAGTAAAGTAAGATGTCCATAAAGCTAATGATTCTAAGTATGGTTCCATTGATGCTTTCTCCTTGTGTACACTCCCCTTAAAATGCTAGTTCCTTCAAGGTGAGATATGATGTTGATGATTACTCCATAATATAATCGGGGGTTCAGGACCTTATGTCACCCGACATAGCCACAGTTGCCTTCAAGTTCTAATGTATGTGTTGATGATAAATGTATAATGATGATAAGTCATGATAGGTCTATATATATACAATAATGTAAGTTTATAATATGCCTATGCCATGTATGAAAATGTTGAGTTACGATGGGTATATGACGATACGATTCCACCGTGCCCAAAAGACCGGAAATGTCACCGCTAAGGCGGGCTGCTTATGATTCCACCGTGCCTAAATGACCGGACATGTCACCGCTAAGGCGGACTGCTTATGATTCCACCGCGCCTAGAAGGCTGGACATGATCACCACTGGTGGGCGGCATATGATGGTTACCCAGACGTGGGTTAACGATGATGATTATGATGCGATGATATATGCGCTATGATGACACATGTACTATGATTATTTATGTATATATGATATATGTATGAAATGTATTCACCCATAAAACTCACGCAAGTTATATCTTCATCCTATGTCTTATGATTCTTCCATTATGTTCATTTCATTCATGTGTTACATACTCAGTACAATGTTCGTACTGGCGTCCGTTTTCTTTGGACGTTGTGTTCATGCCCACAGGTAGATAGGGAGGTGATCCAGACTCATAGAAGTTTTCAGCAGATTTACAGGAGCACTCTATTACTCCGAAGGTGCTATTTGGTTTATTCTTTTGTGTTTATATATATGTATATGTATTTTTGGCACGACGGGGTCTTGTCCTGTGTGGGTAGTATGGTCTCACGGGTTTCTCCTCGTATATATATATATATATATATTTGATAGCCGAAGGGCTTATGTATATTAAAGTAATTATGTTTCCAAATGAAAAATGGTTTTCCTATGATTTGAGTATTATATTAATGAATGTACGCTTAGTGAGAATGATAAGTAATAGAATGAGTACTGCTCGGTGGTTAGCCCCGGGTACCCGTCATGGCCCCTAGTCGGGTCGTGACACCGCTGAAGTGGCACCGCTGGGGCGGTCCCAGTGCCGCTAAAGTTGGTGATGGGCAGTTTGAAAAATTATTGAAGTGTTAAAAGCCCTTAGACCCTCATTATTTCCCATTTCGAAATCAAAGCTCTGGGGAACAATTCTTGGAGATATTTTGAAGATATTCTTGGAGTTAAATCTTGCTTGTTCCTTTACACTTCCTTTAATCATAATCATCTTAGATTCCCCCCCCCCCCCCCCCCCCCCCCCGCCCTTCCCTTTAATAATCCCTTAGCGATGGAAGTTGAAAAAGGGTTTTGATAAACATTTTCATTAGGCTTATTAGTGATAAATTGATGGGGTTTATGTTAGATTTTGATGAATCTAAGCTTGTTAATCATGTAACTTCCATTTCTAGTGTTGAATTTTTGAATCAAAGAGTTAGGGTTTATACCCATTTTAGGGGTTTCGCTTGAAATCTTAAATTAGGCTAATCCTTGAGTTAAATCAGCAATTAGTTGTTCGGTTATGATCATCCAGTATTTAATTTGGCATTTTCCTTCTGAATTTCCTGTTTTGCCGTTGTGGGCCAGTATCCCCAATTTCTAAGGTTAGAATTGCCCTGAATTGAATAGTATCCATATTAGTATCATTCTTCATGATTTCTAATCTAGAATTCGATTATGCTTAGACTACTTTGGTTCTGAGGTTCAGCGGAAAGGCAAGGCAAAAGAGTGAGTTATTGGTGTTGCGGTTCGGCCATCCAGGTAGGTTATGGCTTACCTTGGTGAGACTTCGTATAGCGAAGCACATATTTAGATTATATTATTGGAGATAGCGTGTGAACCTTCGAGTATGCAGTGGGGTTGGATATTACCTTAGGTTGGGCCCTGTTGTGTGTTGGGGTTAGCCACCCCATTGTGATTAATTTGATGGTTTTATTATGTTGGCTTGATGCCATGAGTTGTTGATAGATATTGGAATCTGTTTTATCATCTTGATTGTGATATAGTTGGCATACCCACTATTGGTATTTATACTCAGATATATTATTAGTTCACCCACTGTTGGTACTTGTGATTCGGTTATATTATTGGTGTACCCACTGTAGGTACTTGTGATTCAGATATATTGTTGGCGTACACACTTTTGTTACTTATGATATTGAGCATGATTATTGATGTTGATTCATGCATTGCACGCACTCTCATTTTCATGATACATTGTTGTGATACTGTTGTTACTTGATAAAACTCTTTTACTTAAGTGACATGAGATGGATGATGTCCGATGTTAGTTCCGAAATCGTTGATGGAGTGAAATTGATACTTGATAAAACTCTTTAACTTGAGTGACGTGAGATGGCCGATGTCCGATGATTAATTTCGGAATCGTTGATTGCATGGCCAATATCCGATGTTAGTTCCGGAATCGTTGAAAGTGCATGGACTCCGTGTGTCCCCCAGAGTGGTACCGGTGAGAACCCTCCGTGGGCAAAGATCTGGGGTCTCGGCTATCTGTTGGGCAAGGATCCGAGACTGGTGGCTCTTAGACTTCGCGAGTCACACTGGGTTGTGCTATCGAGATGTCAATATTTCCATCCAGAGTATATGTGTACACAACATTTGCATGGCATTGTATTGCACTCACACATTATTGCATTGCATTGCATTATGGATTAATGCTGAGATGTTTGATGTTATATTTGTGATGTTGGATTCGGACTTGATATATTCAGAATTTGCACATTTGGGGTTAGAAGCTTTACTTAGGCGATGGCGTGTACTTGAATTCGATTACTTGTGACTTATACTTGGTGGTTTATCTACTTATCTGCTTTATCATCTGGATTGTGTTAGCTATACTTAGTCAGCCGATGATGCTTACCAGTACTGTTGTTTCGTACTGACCTGTACTTGTTGCATTCTTTTATGAATGCAGATTATCAGGTCGGATCCACTTCCGTGACGCGTGGCTGATAGTCGCTTCAGCTTTCTCTTTGAGTTTCTAGGGTGAGCATGGCCGTCCGCTGCCTTGAAGACTTTTCTATCTTTATGTCTTATTGTATTCAGAGACATAGACACTTTATGTAGTAGTATTCCGGATTTGTATTATTCTCCTTGTAGATGCTCTTGCGTTATTCAGACTACACCCCAGGGGTGTTATTATTATTACGCACTATTCTACTACTTATATATATATATATATATTGTAAGACTTACGTATTTATTCTATCCTGTTGCTTAATTTCATTTTTTTATGTATTTATTTATTGTTGGGTTGAGGGTTCGCTTACCAAGGTAGGAAGGTAAGTGGCCGCACGGCTTAAGCAAAATAAGTCGTGACACAACAAGGATTTGTAGAAGAATTATGGTAAAGACTTGGTGGTCAAGTATGAAAGATTCTTTGCCATATTTGTTGAGATTAGTAAGCCTTCTACAAGGAAAATTAGTCGACTCAACGAGGAAGAATCCAAGTAAAACACAAAGCTTATGCGTGTCATTCACCGACTAGGAAAGGGTTTTGTGTTCACTGACCTGCGAAGCATAATGTTATAAATACCCAGGTCTTTCCAAGAAGAAGTTTGCGCACCCACAAAGAGAGAATTCAAAATATTGAGCGAGGAGAGGATTTATCCATCATATTCTAGAATCTTGGGTTGCGTCCCTAGTGCAAGAAGACGACTGAAGAAGCTGTAAAATTGAGTTTATGTTTAAAGTTGTTGAGTCTAGAATACTTTTATTAGGTTTGGGGTTATTGAGTTGTATCTAATCCTCTTAGGTAGAAGAATAAAAAGTAAATACAAAAATGGTAACTTCAAGTAGGAGTTTACTACTTGAAGAGCGGCTTGTCAGTCAGAGTTTATCACCGCAAGGTAGTTGTAGTTGTAACTTAATTTGCAGTTGGCTCAGTTGTAGTGGAATTGAAGTAAATCCTGCATGTTCGTAGGTCGTGGTTTTTATCACCTTTAAGCCGGGTGGTTTCCACTTAAAAATCTTGTGTCCTTTACCTTCCTATTTGTTTTATTCCGCAAACACGATTATAGAACAGGTTAGGTAACGTGCTCTATCCATAATCAATAAATAGGTACACATCAGAACAAACATTTAGGTCGTGCAAAGCTAACAAGTGGTATCAGACCAAGGTTCTCTTCTCAAAGGTTAACACCTTAGAGGAGATCATAATGAACGCCGTACCACCAATAGGACACAGTCAAGGGATATCAGCTCACCGACAACCCCTGTTTAATGGAAAATATTATGCTAGGTGGAAAGCTAGAATGGAAGACCATCTACAAGCTGAGGACTACAAACTATGGGATAGAATCATTGATGGACGCAAGTATCCTACCAAGAAGGAACCTGATGGAGTTGATATTGAAAAGGAAAGGAGTGAATATATCGAGAATGATTACAAGATATTGAGAAGAACGCAAAGGCCAAAAATATGTTGATTTGTGGCATAGGACCAGATGAGTACAACAGGATGCACAACAGCAAAACAAATATAGGATGCACTGGCCAATGCTCATAAAGGTCCAGGTCAGGTGAAGAAATTTAGAAAGGTTACGCTTTCTACTAACTACGAAAATTTTAGAATGAAGCCAGGAGAAACGGTCTTTGAGTTGTTCACCAGGACACATCCCTTGTAAACGAGTTGACTTCACTTGGAAAGACTGTCACAACAAAAGATTCTGTGGATAAAGTTCTGAGAACCTTGCACAAGTCGTTTAAAATGAAAGTGACGGCGATCAGGGAGGCCAAGGATATTGAGAGTATGTCACTTGACGAGCTGGTAGGAAATCTTAAGACATATGAGATGGAGTTGCACAACTCCTTAGAGAAGGAGATAAGTGGAAAAAAAAACCTTGACTTTCAAGGCAACTGAAGATGATATTTCTGAAATAGATAAAGAAGAAGTGGCACTGGTTGTTAGAAAGTTTAGAAATTTCTTAGAAAGGGAAGAAACAACAAAACAGTATGGCTGATATTGTAATTTTGGAAAATCAGATCATCTAATTAGGGGCTGCCCCCATGGGAAGAAGAATGGAGAATGAACAAGTAGATGGAACAGGTCTCTGAAAAGAAAAGTAAAGAAACTGTAAAATGCCTTAATGGCAACATGGGACTCAGAAGAGGAAAGGGATTACTCAGCACTCATGGCCATCAAAGACTCAAAATCCGATATAGAAAAGGAAATCAAAGCAAAGGTGAAAGGAAGAAGACAAAACTGGTACATGGACAGTTCTTGCTCAAGACACGTGACAAGGGACAAAGATAGCTTTTGTTCTCTCTCAGCATTAGAAGGGAGCAATGCAGCTTTTGGCAGAGGAAAGAATGGAAAAGTTAAAGGCATATAGAAGATAGGTAGATCAGAAGATCACGCAATCGACAATGTCAACCATGTAGATGGACTGCAGCATAACTTGCTGAGTATTTCTCAACTATGTGACAAAGGAAATGTGGTAGTTTTTACCTCTGCCAGTGGGTATGTAGCTGACCTCAAAATAGGTAACACTATTCTAACAACATTAATACACAAAAATGTATACAAAGTAGATATCATAGCAATTCCAAGCGATGACCTCAAGTGCCTAAGAGTAATAGATTGTGATCCCCTTCTATGGCACAAGAGGTTAGGCCATGCTAACCTTGGTAAATAAAAAAAATTGTGTCTCAAGACCTAGTAGTTGGGTTGCCAAACATAAAGTTCAAATATGAAAAGGTCTGTTGTGCATGAGCCAGAGGGAAACAGGTCAAGTCATTTTTCAAAGCAAAAAAGGTAATTAGCACAAGCAGGCCATTGGAATATGTCCATATTGATCTTTGTGGGCCTATGAGAATAATGAGTAGAAGAGGAAAGATGTACATGTTAGTAATCATTGATGACTATACAAGATTTACTTGGACCTTGTTCCTGGCTTCTAAGGATGAATCATATGATGAGTTCACAGTACTGATAAGAAGGTTGGCAAAAAACAATTGGAAATAAGCTAGCTTCAATCAGGTCAGACCAATGTACAGAATTTTAAAATGCAAAATTTCAAGAGTACTGCACAACAAAGGGGATCGACCACAACTCTCAGCACCCATGACTCCACAGCAAAACAGGGTGATTAAAAGGAAGAATAGGACCTTGGAAGAAATGGCTAGAACTATGATGTTGGCTAGTGAAAGTGCAAGAAACTTTTGGACGGAAGCTTTAACACTGCATGCTACATCCTCAACAAAAGCATGACCACCTCACTGCTGAAAAAGACACCTTATGAATTGCTCGGAAGGAAGCCAAACATCTCTCACCTAAGAACTTTTGGTTGTCGCTGCTTCGTTCACAAAAATGGTACATAATCTCTTGGTAAGTTTGATGCCAGGATTGATTAGGGAATATTCGTAGCATATCCACATAATAGTAAGGCATACGGAGTCTTTAATATAAGAATCATGTTGGTAGAAGAAAGTGTGCATGTGGTCTTTGATAAAGCCAGGGTTATATATGAAAAATAAGTCCAAGATGATAATGAAGATCCCATATTCAATCATACTACTAGAGCAAGCAGCATGCAAGAAGATGGAAATGAAATAGGAGACCACTGGATGAAACAGGTACATCTATCAGTGGAGAATAGGTCACACAGACAGAGGGAACCACCGAGGAAACTCTTGATGAACCAGGTTCCCCACAAGAGGCGTATGAAGAAAATACTAGTACCTCTCAGGGGTCAGCCTTAAGAGGATTCAAATATCAGAAGTCTCATCTTATAGAAAACGTACTGTCTGATCTTAATTCCGAAGTACCAACAAGATCGAAGTTAAAGAATTTATATGCCTTCAACGCATTCCTGTTAGTTATAGAGCCAAAAAAGGTTAGTGAAGCTCTGCACGATGCAGATTGGATTATTGCTATGCAAGAGGAGTTAAATCAGTTTGAAAGAAACAAAGTCTGGCATCTTGAGCCCAAACCAAAAGATAGAACTATAATCAGCAAAAATTGGGTGTTTCGAAAAAAGGTGGATGAGGGGATTGTTATGAGAAACAAGGCAAGGTTGGTGGTCCAAGGGTACAATAAAGAAGAAGGGATAGATTATGATAAAACCTTTGCTACTGTGGCCAGACTAGAAGTGATAAGGCTTATCATAGCCTTTGCCTCCGTTGGCATCAGCCAGCCTAATGCATATATCAATTTTGATGATTGACAAATGGGCAAACAATGATTGACAAAATATCACATTGATTGGTACCATGAAGAAGCAAACCATATCTAAATATATGTGATATTCGAATAAAGCTAGACATCTGGATAAATGAAGCAGAAGTTCCAAACATAAGAGATTATTTTTCTGAATGAGCAAGAATACATTGCACATTGAACAAGTCGAAAGACATGATCATAGATGTTCAGTTGCAAATAATGCACATGAATCAGGTTCACAGCCATGTTCCATCAGATACAAACAAGCAGACAAGAACAGAGAAAGAAGTGAACCAGCCTACAGAGATGTTCAATATGCAACATAAATGATTCAATGAATACAACAACTGAACAAGGCAGCAAGAGGGAGAGACACGGAGGGGGATATATGACTCAGTGAAGAAGCAGTTCAGTGAAGAAGTAGAACAAGTGTGCAAGCATGTTCTATACCAAAGAGTCATCATATGCAGAAGAGGGATGATCACAGGTCATCAGGTGCAATGGATGAAAGACCTAGTAGTGATAAGTAGTGAAGGAGAAAAGAAGATCAGTTGCAGACACAGAGCTTAGAGTTATATGAAAAAGGTCTGTCGACAGGTTCCAGCCAAGATCTCAGAAGCAGTTCAACGGCAGATGAAGAATTAAAAAGATTGGTGGAATAGGTACATAAACATGTTCCAGCTCAACAATGCAGAGATTCAGAGGCAGACAAACCAGGTGGATGATACAGCTTCGTGAACATGTTCCAGGGCAAGTCCTACAACAACTAGGATTTACAGAATTATGGAAAGAACTTGGCAGTCAAGTATGAAAGATTCATTGTCATATTTGTAGGGATTAGTAAGCCTTCTACACGTATTAAAAGTCTACGTGCGTGTCATTGACCGACTAGGAAAGGGATTGTGTTCACCGACCAACAGAGCATAATGTTATAAATACCCAGGTCTTTTTAAGAAGAAGTTTGCACACCTATAAAGAGAGAATTCAGAATATTGAGCGAGGAGAGGACTTATCTATCATATTCAAGAATCCAGGGTTGCGTCCCTAGTACAAGAAGACAGATTGAATGAGTTGTTCTACAGAATAATGTTTTCCAGTTCTTAAGTCTAGAATCTTGTATTAGGTTTGTGCCATCAAGTTGTATCTTTATCCGATTACATAAAAGCATACAAGTAGATACAAACAGTTGTTGTAATTTTAACTTCATGTAGGAGTTTACTACTTGAAGGCTCCTTTCTAGTTAGAGTGTGATTAGTGAGATAGGAATTAGAGTGTAGTTCGTAGGTTAAAGTTCTGTAACTTGAATTTGCATTTGGCTCATTGTACAAGTGGAGTTGAAGTAAATCCTGCAGATCTGTAGGTCGTGGTTTTTATCACCTTTGAGCCAGGTAGTTTCCACATTAAAATCGTATGTCTTTTACCTTCTTGTTTATTTTTATTTCACAAAGACATTTATAGAACTGGTTAGGTAACATGTTCTGTCCATAAGCAAAAAGTAGGTACACATTGGGACAGACACTTAGGTTATGCAAAGCATACATAGCATTCAATATATATCAAATGGACGTGAAAAGTGCCTGTTTGAATGGTTATTTGAAAGAGGAAGTATATGTCAAGCAGCCTCCAGGATTTGAAGATGTGAAACACCTAGAATATGTTTACAAGCTTTATAAAATCTCTCTATAGATTAAAACAAGCGCCAAGAGCATAGTGTGAGAGGCTATCAAAATTTCTCTTAGCATTTGGTCACACCAGAGGAAACACAGACAATAATTAGTTCTTAAAATTAAAAGGAAGAAACCTGCTAGTTGTGCAAGTCTATATAGGTTACATCATTTTTTGATCTATAAATGAATCAATGTCAAAGGAGTTCGGTGCACTAATGGGAAGTAAGTTTGAGATGAGTATGATGGGAGAATCAAATTTCTTCTTGGGATTGCAAATCAAATAAATGGCAACAGTCACAATGATCCATCAAGAAAGATATGTCAAGGAGCTATTAAAGCGATTTAAAATGGAAGACTCCAAGGCAATTGATACTCTTATTCCAACAAATCTCACCCTAGATGAATCAGGTACACCGGCTGAGCAGAAACTTTATAGAGGCATGATTGGCTCTCTCTTATATCTCACATCTAGTAGACCTGACATAGTATTCAGTGTGGGATTGTGTGCAAGATTTCAGTCTAATCCTAAGGATTCCCATTTAAAAGCAATTTTTTTAAATACTTAAAAGGAGTGAGCGAACTAGGACCATGGTACCTAAGAGGCAGCAATTTCGACCTGGTAGGATATGTTGATGCTGACTATGCCAGGTATATGGTGGATAGAAAAAGCACTATAGGAATGGCACAATTTCTGGGGTCATGTTTGATCTTATGGGCAACAAAGAAACAAAACTCTGTGGCATTGTCCACTGCTGAGGCCAAATATGTTGTTGTTGCTTTATGATGTGCTCAATTGCTATGGATCAAGCAACAGTTAAAGGATTTTGGTATGGAAATTGGGTGTGTACATATATTTTGTGATAATACCAGTGCAATAAATCGCAAAGAATCCAGTCCGATATAAGAGAACCAATCACATTAATATACGACATCACTTCCTGAGGGATAATGTTGAAAAGGGTCTGATCTCTTTTCAGTTCTGCGACACTAAAAAACAAATTGCAGACATTTTCATGAAGGCCTTGGGAAGAGATCAATTTGAGAAGAATAGGTTGGAGCTGGGGATGATTAAGGTCAATTAATAATTCCTCCAAGGTTGAGTAGAATAGTTACTTCTTGCGCTGAAACTGAAAGATATTCTACTCAATCCAAATAGTCTTCCCCTATGTTATATGATTACTTTTTAATAGTGACAAAAGGGGGAAGAGTGAAAAAGGTCAAACTGGTTCAATTCATTCAATTCACAGTAGAGTTTGTCATCATCAAAAAGGGGGAAATTGTTGATAATATGAAGTTTTAATGATTGACAAAGGGAATAAAGTGCCCGCCACCAGGAATGTTCAGTGTGCAGCATGAAGAATGATTGACTGAATAGAACAACTGAAAAAGTTAGCAAAGGGAGAGAAGTTCAGAAGACAAATGACTCAGTCACAAAGCAATTCATTGAAGAAATAGAACAAGTGTGCAAACATGTTCTATACCAAAGAGTCATCATATGTAGAAGAGGGATGATCACAGGTCATCAGATGCAATTGACAAATGACCTAGCAGTGATCAGTGGTGAAAAAATGGAGAAGAGTAGTTGTAGACACAAAGCTTACAGTTATATGAAATAGATCTATCAACATGTTCCAGTAAGGATCTCAGAAGCAGTTCAAGGCAGATGCAGAAGAAAGAGATTGGTGGAACAGGTACATGAACATGCTCCAGCTCAACAGTGCAGATATTTAGAGATGAACAAATCAGGCAGATAAAATAGGTTCGTGCACATGTTCCAAAAAATCCTGTAGCAACAAGATTTGTAAAAGAATTATGGTAAAGACTTGGCAGTCAAGTATGAAAGATTTCTTTCCATATTTGTCGATATTTGTAAGCCTTCTAGAAGGAAAAGAAGCCGACTCAACCAGGAAGGAAACTAAGTACAACACAAAACCTTATGTGTATCATTGACCGACTAGGAAAGGGTTTTATGTTCACTGACCTGCGGAGCATAGTGTTACAAGTACCCAGGTCTTTCTAAGAAGAAGTTTGTGCACCCACAAAGAGAGAATTTAGAATATTGAGCTAGGAGAGGATTTATCCATCATATTCTAGAATCTGGGGTTGTGTCCCAAGTGCAAGAAGACTACTGCAGAAGCTGTAGAATTGAGTTTATGTTTACAGTTATTGAGTCTAGAATACTTGTATTAGGTTTAGGGTTATCAAGTGGTATCTAATCCGCTTAGTTAGAAGCATAAAAAGTAGATGCAAAAATTGTAACTTCAAGTAGGAGTTTACTACTTGAAGAGTAGCTTGCCAAATAGAGTTTATGACCGCAAGGTAGTTTTAGTTGGGATTAAGTTGCAGAGTTTGTAACTTAATTTGCAGTTAGCTCCGTTGTAGTGGAGTTGATGTAAATCCCGTAGGTCTATAGGTCGTGGTTCTTATCACCTTTACCTTCCTATTTGTTTTATTCCGCAAACACGTTTATAGAATAGGTTAAGTAACGTGCTTTGTCTATAGGCAAAAAACTGGTACACATTGGGATAGACATTTAAGTCGTGCAAATCTAACTCATATTGACTTCTGAGTGTATGTCAGGGGCACTAAATTCTTTTGTCACGACCCAACCCCGTAGGCCGTGACTAGTGCCCGATCTGCGCACCCAAACACATTTATCAAAAGCTATCTCGAATTTTATCAACACGCATTCAAGTATATAGCAGACGCCGACAAGGCTGTATTTCGAAGTTAGATAATTTCCAGAAAAATTTTGGCAGAGTTTCCTTTGTTTTACAGACTATCCAAAATAACCCTGCGCACAGAAAATACCAACAGAAGACCACACAGGGCCAACGAAGCAACATTTAAGCATATGCGGACCGGCCGCCGCGGCGAATGGGATCGCCCAAACACAACATAAGCACACATCTGTACAGAAAGACCCCAACCCACAAACATGTCCACAGACCTCTAAACAGACCAACAGAATCATATGATGGGACAGGGCCCTGCCGTACCCATGAACGAGAATATACATATACAGTAATGACAGACTGTACCAAAAGATGGGCTCTGAATAAAAGAGCGCCCCAAAATAGCAGAATAAGATCCTAAGCGGGCGGATCTGCAAACCTGTCGTCGGTACCTGCGCGGCATGAAAACGCAGCCCCCGAAGAAAGGGGGTCAGTACGAAATATGTACTGAATATGTAAAGCCTGAATTACAGAGACAAAATCATAACTGGTACAGAACGTACAGAAAGTAAACAGAAAATCCAAAGTATCAGATACATATTTTCAAAACATGCAGAGTGTGTACAGAAACATATGTCATATCAAATTCGGCCCCTACCAAGGGACTCGGCAGACAGAACGTGGCCACCCTCCCTGTTACATCCGGCATTTTTGTGTATTCGAAAATTTTGAGATAACTTGACTTGTAATGAAAAAGGCCATATTTGGACCTTACTTGGTGTGAATGTGTCGGATTATTACCAAGCTCAATATTCTCTACAACTTGATATAATTATCTTGGCAAGAGGACAACTCTAGTGGCAAGTGAGGAACTTGAAGGAAAGGTAAGAATTTTATGCTTTTGTTATGTTATGGGAGGTGTATGTATGATGTAGTAAGTGAAAATGAATGAAAAGCATGAAAATTTTGTGTGTTGGGATTGTATGCATGTTGGCCGTGAGTATGCATATATATTGAATGCCTATGATGACTTGAATTCATGTTGGAATCTTGTTGTAGTTATAGTAGAAAGTGTATTGGAAGTGAAAGTTGAATGAATTAGTGAAAGTTGGAAAAGAATAGTATGTGGCCATGAGATGTAAGGAGTGAAATGGAAGTGAATTAAGTTTTGTTAGTATGTTAAGTGTGTTATGGTGAAGTAAATGAAAAGATAATAGGCTTTGTTGTCATGGAAAAATGGTTGCTATGTTGTTATAAGAAATTATGCAAAGTTATTGTAACTTCTGTAAATATGGAAATGAAAGTAGTAAGAGGCAAATTAGGATTGTCATTGATGAAGTTGGAAGATATGAATATGTCATGAACATGCTTGCTAAAAGATTGGTTTGGAAATGTAAGGTCGGAATGAAAGATGTGATGTTATGTCGGAAAGATGGCTAGTATGCCATATTAGGTGTTTTGTGATACTTGTTGTTGTTGGGTTGCTGTGTTGATATATTAAGCCGAGCTAAGTCTCGGGAATGTTATATATATAGGGGAAGTGCTGCCGAAATTTCGGTAGGCAAATATATAATAAACATGGAGTCTTAAGGTTTGAATTTGACAATTGGTAAACTTGACCATTTGTAGATTCTGGACGAAATTGGAATTGAAGCCAAGCGACCGTAAGACGCAATCGAGGTATGTAAATCCTTCCCCTTCGTTCTTAGGCATGTTCTGAATATAATAGGCTCGGCCGCGAGCCTTAAATACGACTCCGTTCCACGAAATTCGAGATGGAAATCCGCTCCAATTCCTTCAGTAAGATTGAATTACTTTTCTTATAACTTGTCCCTAAAGAGAACTTTTGTATGAAACTTTCCTAAATGGAGTCGGAATACTTCCAAATGATTATGGAGGACCTCATAAGGTCTATTATCAGTAATTTACATATGTCGCCTCGAGTTGGTCCGAGGTGGGCCCACGGAGCCCATATACCTATTGTATGACCTAAATTGTCTTATTTCTGTCCGTTCTTCACCAGCAACATCTGGACTATTATTCTGATCATGATATGACTACTTTTTATATAAATCTTACAAAATGGTTTTGACATCTGGAGATCTGATTCTGGTTATAATCTGTCGTGCCTTCCCGAGTAGGATATAGGCGCGCATTATGCACACTATTCGGATACTTTGATTTGACTCGCCGCTTGGCATACTTCAGTTTGATTGAGTCTGTATAATGATCTGTATGTCTGTGGTTTCTCACTAATTTGTTCGTGGATGTCTCAATGCTTCCTTTCACCGGATCCCGGGCCGGTTTATATCGTGCGGATGGGCCGCCGAGTCCCTTGTCGAGGGTCGAGTCCCATGTATGAATTCCGAAGTATGATGTGTCCGGTTCCGGGGTACTGTGGTATATGTCCGTCCCCGGTTACCGTGTATATGTTACTAAGTATGATGTGTCCGGTTTCCCGGCGTGTGATCTGTCCCCGGGGTTACCGTGGTTATGATATGATGTGGTATGTGACGGAAATGTTCGAAGATATGAAATCTTCTGAAATATGATATGTTGTGGCGCCAAAGGCAGGAGTGGCGACCACGTTCCTGTGCCCTATTATGATTCTGTCTGTCTGATTGGATTCCGATTCTGTCTGTCCGTATGGATTCTGATTCTGTCTGTCCGTATGGATTATCATTCTGTCTGTCCGTATGGATTATGATTCCGTCTGTCCGTATGGATTGTGATTCTGTCCGTCCGTCTGGACCATAATTCTGTCCGTCCGTTTGATTTATGGTTCTGTCCGCTATATTTCTGTGCTTCCGGTTCAGGCTATGATTATGTTTGTTATGTTTCTGCTTTACATACTCGGTACATTTTTCGTATTGACCCCCGGTTCTTCGGGGGCTGCGTTACATGCCCGCAGATACAGACGCACCTGGAGATACGCCGCCAGTCTAGGGCTCAGATTCTGCTATTTTGAAGAGCTCCTTGATCCGGAGCGTGCTCTTTTGGTATATATCTTCTGTCTTCTGTATATTCTGTATGTATGGTAACTCCGGGTACGGCGGGGCCCTGTCCCGTCATATGACTCTGTATGTCTGTTAGAGGCCTGTAGATATGTATGTGGGTTACGGGTTGCTACTCTTCAGGTAGGTACGTACGATTTTGTGACTCCGTCTGTTATGTTAGCCTCATCAGCTTATGTATAAGTTTCACTATGTTTATGTATGTATATATTCTCGCGCGCGCCGTAATTGTATTGGCTTGAATATGTGAACACCTATTATGAATTTTCTATCTGGTTCGCCAACTCTGTTAGGTAGGTACGTATGGTTACCCAGTTAGGGTACCAGTCGTGGCCCACGGGGCTGGATCGTGACAGAAGTGGTATCAGAGCGGTTAGTCCTCGGAATGTCTACAGGCCGTGTCTGGTAGAGTCTTGTTTATCTGTGTGTTGTACACCACATCTATAAACAGGAGGCTACCGGGCATCTAGGATGTTACCCTTCTTTGAATCTTCGATCGTGCGATAGAACTGTATTAGTAGGATGATCCCCTCCTGACGATTTGTTATGTTTTCAGCGATGCCTCCGAAGAAGGCAACAGCTGCCCAAAAGGGCAAAGCGGGGGTGGAGGTAGGAGAGACCAGCCGGGCCCAGAGAGTTACCAGGGCCAGTGCGCGGCTAGCGCTTGAGGATGAACCCCCGTCAGCCGGATCTGTTACACCCCCCTTACCGGAGGAGATCGGAGCAGCAGAAGCTGCTGATCAGGGGACGGCTCCACCGCGAGCTCCCGGGGTTTCAGTGCCCGAGCCTCCAGCTCCACAGCCAGGGGCGGAGGATAGTGCCATGCGAGATGCGGTTCAGTTATTGACCACACTGATGACAGAACAGGTTCGCAGGCATGGATTTGGGGATGGTCGTGCGGACAGGTATGAAAGCTCCAGGGCTCGTGAGTTCTTGACATGTAATCCTCCAGAGTTCTCTGGGACAAAACCCGAAGAGGACCCCCAGGAGTTTATTAGAAAGATGGAGAGCACGATACGGTTGATTAAGGCTTCGCCGAATGAGTCCGTTGAATTGGCCTCGTATCGGTTATATGAGGTAGCGGCGAACTGGTATGAGTCCTGGCAGCTATCCAGGGGTGACGAGGCTGCCCCAGTGGTATGGGCTGAGTTTACTAAGTCTTTTCTTTATCATTTTCTACCTCCAGAGCTACGGAGAGCTAGGGTTGATCGATTCTTGCACCTGAGACAGAACGGTAGGAGTGCTCGAGAGTACAGCCTAGATTTTGACTCACTGGCTAGGTATGCACCCGCTATAGTAGCGGATATGGCCGATAGGGTGCACCGATATGTGATGGGGCTGGATGACTATCTGATCGATAGCTGCCTGGCGGTGGCTTCTCAGCCAGGGATGCATATTGCCCGGGTGTAGGCGCACGCCCAGGGCATGGAGGACCGATGTAGGGAACGTCAGCCTGATAGGGGCCACGACAGGGGCCGGCCTAAGAGAGCCAGATCGGCCGGGTATTCAGGGGGATTTCAGAGTGAGTTTTCTCAGCGGCAGGGTAACAGGTATTCGTCCCAGCCAGCACACAGTACGCCCCCACAGTTTTCGGGACAGAACTCCATGGCTTCGAGTTCGCGAGTAAATGGGAGTTTCAGTCAGATGGGGTCATCCATACCTCGGTATCCTTATTGCAGGAGGCACCACCTGGGTAAGTGTTATGGTGCCACTGGTGCCTGCTTTTCTTGTGGCCGACAACGTCATACGATGAGAGAGTGTCCGTATAGGGGTGGTTCAGCCTAGCTTACCGGGTCAGTTGCTGGCTCACCTTCTCCTTCGGCAGCCATACGCCCTACAGGGCGAGGAGCACCAGCACCAGCGCCAGCGAGCCGTGGCAGAGGTCGAGGTGCAGCTTCTGGTTACAGCGGTCCTACGAACCGCGTATTTGCTTTGACCGGCCGGCAGGACCCAGGAGCGTCTTCAAGTGCACACCCAGGTATGTTAGTGATCCTTTCTTTAGGGATATGTGTATGAATGGGTCTATACTTTATCATATTATGTGATTTTCTTCTTCTGGGTATTAATAATAGCAAGGTAAATGTTAACCTGATAGACATTGAGAATTCGGAAGGGCGATATGGTAATTGTATGGTTTAGCCCGGGATGGGACCCACTATGAGAATTTTCCGAAAATTTATTTAGTTCCCGATCTTCCCTAAATTATGTGACAAAGGTCGTGCGGGGCTGTCGACGAAATTATACCAGCCCTAACGCATCAAAATGCATGAAAGTTTCGAGGTTAAGCGTGCTAAGGCCAGGGCAATTCTGGGATGGGTGACCCCCTGGGAAGTAATACAAAATTTTTCACAAGTGTAAGTATGATATATGTAAATGGAAATTTGGGGTAACCTAAAAGGAAAAGAGAATATGTGGAGTAACTAGTACCCTTACGGGAGTCGCGTAGGCCGAGACAGAGTAAATGGGCGAAAAGAAAAAGTGTGATATCGCTCGAGAATTTGGGCCAAGTTGAATAACGGTCGAAGACGTTCGCAAATAAGATATTAGTAAATGTATATGTATGTGTATGATTTTCGTCTGGTGATCATATGGATCAAGAGCCGAGCCTCGGCGACTAATGTTGTGATAAACGAAAGGTTTTACTAAACCGAATACATGAAACGAAGTGGAGACGAGGATACGAATGTTGCCAAAAATATATATAATAGATAAACTTCGGTTACGTTACCACTTAGTCTAGTGCGACGATATTTCGAAAATAAAATGAGTATGGGTAGTAGGAAAGATGAAGGATAAGAAATGTGAATAAGCAGAATCTGTGAAAGAGCTGACAAGCGACACGTAAGACGATTTGAATGACAATTTGACGAACAAGTTTATGAATGAGTGAAAAGGTTTCGATGAGATAATCTGTGATACAATGGTCGGGGTGAATAACGAGATGTCGACAAAGGGAAATTTTCGTAAATCACTGGAGCCTTAATAGGAGTGGTCCGATTCTAATCAAAACTCTATCTGTTATACTTTTTCACCTCTGATTCTGATAAGGCTTTGTCTATTACGCCTCTGTACTTCTGAATCCGATTACGTTTCTGTCTGATACACCTCTGTCCGATTGACTCTGGATATGAATCTGTCTGATATAACTCTGTATGTCTGACACTGATTACGAATCTGTCTGATACATCTCTGTACGTCTGACTCTGATCTCGGATCTATCTGATACCCTCCCATACATCTGACTTTGACTACGAATCCGTCCGCCATAATTTAGTACGTGTGCCTCCGATTACGAATCTGCCCGATATGCTCCTGTGCGTCCGATCCCAGTTGTGAATCTGTTTGGTATGACGTGGAATCATGATGATGCGGTAAGGAACCGAAGAGTATGAGAAGAATTGATAGTAAGAATAATGTCTGAAAAGCCTTGAAGGAAAGGGAGAAGGGACACAATGTCCGTGAAAGAGCGAAAAGCATTCATCTGTTACTAGAATATGGTTCAAGGCCCAGTGATTATGCGGGATATGAGAAAATACGTTATGAAAGCACATGAGTTAGTAATGTGAAAAATTACTCCATCCTAATGGTAAAGAATCCATATTGGAAAGTCAACAAAGGACAAAAATAGAAAGAACCCTCCCGAAGAAGTATGACGCCCCATGAGGTCAATTTAACATTTGAGGACGAATGTTTTAAAGGGGGGGAGGATGTTACATCCGGCATTTTTGTGTATTCGAAAATTTTGAGATAACTTGACTTGTAATGAAAAAGGCCATATTTGGACCTTACTTGGTGTGAATGTGTCGGTTATGAATACGTTGGTGTGGAATTACGAAAGGAGGCCAAGGGCAAAAATCGGAATTTTGGAAACTTGTTCCATGAATTACAATTATTTAGCCAACAATTGGACTCAAAAAAAAAATAAGAAAGTGAGGCCCAAATCTAAGGGCCCAACCAGCCACAACATGGCCCAAGTCCATGGATTCATTAATTTCCATGTGACAATTATAATATGGACTATATTATATATGTCCTTATCATGTAGAAGCTTCAAGTGAAATCAAGAAAAAAAAGCAAGAAAAAAAAAAGGTTTCGGGTAAGAGAAAGAGAGAAGAGAAAAAGAAAGAAAAACATTCTTGGAGCCAATTCCTTTGGTTCAAAAATTCATTCCTTGTGGGATTATTACCAAGCTCAAGATTCTCTACAACTTGATATAATTATCTTGGCAAGAGGACAACTCTAGTGGCAAGTGAGGAACTTGAAGGAAAGGTAAGAATTTTATGCTTTTGTTATGTTATGGGAGGTGTATGTATGATGTAGTAAGTGGAAATGAATGCAAAGCATGAAAATTTTGTGTGTTGGGATTGTATGCATGTTGGCCGTGAGTATGCATATATATTGCATGCCTATGATGACTTGAATTCATGTTGGAATCTTGTTGTAGTTATAGTAGAAAGTGTATTGGAAGTGAAAGTTGAATGAATTAGTGAAAGTTGGAAAAAAATAGTATGTGGCCGTGAGATGTAAGGAGTGAAATGGAAGTGAATTAAGTTTTGTTAGTATGTTAAGTGTGTTATGGTGAAGTAAATGAAAAGATAATAGTTCTTGTTGTCATGGAAAAATGGTTGCTATGTTGTTATAAGAAATTATGCAAATTTATTGTAACTTATGTAAATATGGAAATGAAAGTAGTAAGAGGAAAATTAGGATTGTCATTGATGAAGTTGGAAGATATGAATATGTCATGAACATGCTTGCTAAAAGATTGGTTTGGAAATGTAAGGTCGGAATGAAAGATGTGATGTTATGTCGGAAAGATGGCTAGTATGCCATATTAGGTGTTTTGTGATACTTGTTGTTGTTATTGATGTTGTTGTTGGGTAGCTGTGTTGATATATTAAGCCGAGCTAAGTCTCGGGGATGTTATATATATAGGGGAAGTGCTACCGAAATTTCGGTAGGCAAATATATAATAAACTTGGAGTCTTAAGGTTTGAATTTGACAATTGGTAAACTTGACCATTTGTAGATTCTGGACGAAATTGGAATCGAAGCCAAGCGAGTGTAAGACGCAATCGAGGTATGTAAAGCCTTCCCCTTCGTTCTTAGGCATGTTCTGAACATAATAGGCTCGGCCGCGAGCCATAAATACGACTCCGTTCCTCGAAATTCGACATGGAAATCCGCTCCAATTCCTTCAGTAAGATTGAATTACTTTTCTTATAACTTGTCCCTAAAGTGAACTTTTGTATGAAACTTTCCTAAACGGAGTCGGAATACTTTCAAATGATTATGGAGGACCTCATAAGGTCTATTATCAGTAATTTACGTATGTCGCCTCGAGTTGGTCCGAGGTGGGCCCACGGAGCCCCTATACCTATTGTATGACCTAAATTGTCTTATTTCTGTCCGTTCTTCACCAGCAACATCTGGACTATTATTCTGATCATGATATGACTACTTTTTATATAAATCTTACAAAATGGTTTTGACATCTGGAGATCTGATTCTGGTTATAATCTGTCGTGCCTTCCCGAGTAGGATATAGGCGCGTATTATGCACACTATTCGGATACTTTGATTTGACTCGCCGCTTGGCATACTTCAGTTTGATTGAGTCTGTATAATGATCTGTATGTCTGTGGTTTCTCACTAATCTGTTCGTGGATGTCTCAATGCTTTCTTTCACCGGATCCCGGGCCGGTTTATATCGTGCGGATGGGCCGCCGAGTCCCTTGTCGGGGGCCGGGTCCCATGTATGAATTCCGAAGTATGATGTGTCCGATTCCGGGGTACTGTGGTATATGTCCGTCTCCGGTTACCGTGTATATGTTACGAAGTATGATGTGTCCGGTTTCCCGCCGTGTGATCTGTCCCCGGGGTTACCGTGGTTATGATATGATGTGGTATGTGACGGAAATGTTCGAAGATATGAAATCTTCTGAAATTTGATATGTTGTGGCGCCAAAGGCAGGAGTGGCGACCACGTTCCTGTGCCCTATTATGATTCTGTCTGTCTGATTGGATTCAGATTTTGTCTGTCCGTATGGATTTTGATTCTGTCTGTCCGTATGGATTATCATTCTGTCTGTCCGTATAGATTATGATTCCGTCTGTCCGTATGGATTGCGATTCTGCCCGTCCGTTTGGACCATAATTCTGTCCGTCCGTTTGATTTATGGTTCTGTCCGCTATATTTCTGTGCTTCCTGTTCAGGCTATGATTATGTTTGTTATGTTTCTGCTTTACATACTCGGTACATTTTTCATACTGACCCCCGGTTCTTCGGGGGCTGCGTTACATGCCCGCAGGTACAGACGCACTTGGAGATACGCCGCCAGTCTAGGGCTCAGATTCTGCTATTTTGAAGAGCTCCTTGATCCGGAGCGTGTACTTTTGGTATATATCTTCTGTCTTCTGTATATTCTGTATGTATGGTAACTCCGGGTACGGCGGGGCCCTGTCCCGTCATATGACTCTGTATGTCTGTTAGAGGCCTGTAGATATGTATGTGGGTTACGGGTTGCTACTGTTCAGGTAGGTACGTACGATTTTGTGACTCCGTCCGTTATGTTAGCCTCATCGGCTTATGTATAAGTTTCACTATGTTTATGTATGTATATATTCTCGCGCGCGCCGTAATTGTATTGGCTTGAATACGTGAAAACCTATTGTGAATTTTCTGTCTGGTTCGCCAACTCTGTTAGGTAGGTACGTATGGGTACCCAGTTAGGGTACTAGTCGTGGCCCACGGGGTTGGGTCGTGACACTCCCGACGCTGGTGTCACAACACAGAAGAATCAGAATAGGGGCATAACCCCGAACATAATATGTCATATCAAATGGCCATAGCAAATCATATCAGAACAAGCGGACATGGCACATCATACTCCACAAACCCATGTACGCGTATACCTGCCCCCTCACATCGAGGCACGGCGAACAATGCAGAGGATCACGTTTGACAACATATCCTGGCCCGGGCTCAGTGTGGGAAACATTGCGGCATATCAAAGACAAACCGATCCAATGAAGCCGGAAGGGATCATAGTAAACGAGTTTCGAATATCATGATGAATTACAGAATATAACCTTTCTGAAGTCGTTTCGAGTGTCAAAACAATTTATCAGAGTTAATGGAATATTTAAAACAATGTTTGTTAGGTAATTAGAATGGTAGTCAAAACATTTCTTTCAAAAACCGCTCGAAAATAAGACTTAAGTACAATAAGGGCAAAACCGGGAATAGCGGGCCCACCTCGGGACAAGCAAGGCGGTGGGCTCAAATTACATGTTTTAAGCTTATGGGGTCACCTACAGAGGTTCTACGGACGTTCTATAGCTTTCCAAGTAGTTTAGGGAAAGTTTGCATGATTTTCAAGAATACAAACCAAAAGGGCTCAATCTTACTGAAGGAAAAAGCGAGATTTTCAATTGCGGATTCCGATGGGCAGAAAGTCTTTCGAGGCCCGAATTCGATTCTAATACACTTTGGCATGCCAAAAGAAGGATCGGGGTAGCTTTACATACCTTTTGAGATTTTTAAGCCTATCCAAGCTCACTCCCCGTTTCGTAGAAAATCTGTAAATGGTCACATTTACCAATTGTAAGTTATAGATGCTACGAATTCAATTCAACTCATATTTGTCTACCGAAATTTCGGCAGCACTTCCCTATACATATAGAACCCCCGAGAATTCAACTCTGCTCAAAATCATCAACAATAACCCAAACAACAACATCAACATCAACAACAAACATTAGAAACACAATATGACACAACTAGTTCTTCTTGCCAACATAATGCCATAACCTTCATTTCAACTTCAATTCCCAAACCAATTTCAATGATTTCGCATTCATTATCAAACTAGATCATCACAACATAGTTTAGAAGCATTTCATATCGTTTCCTCAAATTATACATACGATATACATAATATACAAACCTTCCGCCAAAGTCCTAACTCGTCCAAAACTTCTAATCTTTGGCATACATATTCATAACCTGTTTCCATCTTCCAAATCCATCAATGATCATCAAAACTTATACCCTAACATCTTCCTTTTCACAACGTCGTAAAATCGTACTAAAGCGACATAAGTTTCTACATTTCATTTCAAAGCAAACTCATATCATTTTACTTTCATTCACATTGCTAGAATCACAATAACACAACTAACACACTAAACAAACGTAATCCATTTCATTCCATGCAACTCCATACCACACGGCCAAATACTCTTTTTGCCAATTCATCTAATTTTATTCAACTTTCATTCTCAATATGAATTCCATCACATTCACAATTAGAATACAACATAATTTCAATTCTTCATTGGTGTACAATGCATGCATACACACGGCTACACATATATACCACACACCCACTTTGCAAACTTCTATTTCTTCATACAATCAACACATTTCCACATACTACAACACAAACAAAACTTCATAACACAAGAATAAGGGGTGAATTCTTACCTTTTTACTCCCTCTTCTTCACTTGAATGAATGGTCACCTTGAAGAATTGAGTGCTTCTCTCTCCAAACCAACTATACCAAGTTGTAAAGGGACTTTGAATTAGTGAAAATCCAAGAGAATAATTTTTAAGGCAAGATTTTTGGTGGTGAAATTTCCAAGCAAAACCCGAACCCTTCTTCTTCTTGCTCTCTCTTGTTTTGTTTTCTTGTCTTCTAATGTTCTTGAACTTTCTAAGGGATAAGATGATATATATAACATGGTCCCTTAAGTTAATTAATCACATGGAGAAATTAAATAAAACATGGGTTTGGGCCATTGGCTTGGCCGGCCACCCCTAGAAACTTTGGGCCTCATTTTTTTCCCATTATTCTTGGCCCAATGACTTATAGTCCACGTTTTGTAATTCCCGAAATTAATTTTCAAAATTCCAAATTTGCCCTTGGCCTTATTCGACACTTCCACATTAATATTCTTTCATACACAACTCCTATGTCAAATAAAAATTAATTATGACCTTATTTCTTACAAGTCAAGAATATTTCCAAATTTTTCCAACGTGTGAAAACACGGGATATAACATCTTTACATGCAGATGAGAGATTTAATGTGTTTGGAATGCCAAAATGGAGTTCAAACATAAACCATCTGGCTTATGCAGATGACACCATCATTTTTACTTCTTTTAAGGAAGAGTATTTAAGATTAATCATGGATACTCTACCTGCCTATGAAAAAGTGAGCGGTAGAAAATAAACAAAGGAGATTACTAACAAGACGTTTTACAATGTGAATTAGGAGGTGGACTCTCACAATATGACTTAGAGGGTGGAAGCTCAGGTGTTTGACATTACTAACATCCCCAGAAAAGAATTTCCTTTTACATACGTAGTTGTACTTATCTACAATGGGAGGAGATTGGCTAGAAAATTATAAGGAGATTACTGACGAGATCTTTAACATGCTTAATTCATGGACAGGGATGCTGCTATCTATTGGGGGAAGGGTTACACTCATTAAACATGTCCTACAAATCATGCTTATTCATGTATTGTCTGCTTGTGACCCACCAGCGGGTGTACTAGCTCAAATACACATAATGTTTGCTAAATTCTTTTGGCATAATTATTTAGGGAACTCTATCAAATTTTGTGTATCCTGGACAACCTTATGTTATCCTCAGAAGGAGGGAGGGATGGGTTTTAGATGTTCACAAAATGTACCAAAGGCACTCTTTTCCAAACTGTGGTGGAATTTCAGGACTAAGCAATCTTTATGGAGAATGTACATAAGCAATAAATACCTAAAGAAGGACCATGTTGTAACAGATCAATGGAAAAGAGGGACCTGTATCTAGAAGAAGATGCTACAATGCAGGAATTTAGTGGACCCAAAAATATGGTGGCAAATTAAATAGGAAAATTCATATTTCTGGCTAGATAACTAGACGGGATTGGGATCTTTGTATCAAATCATTCCTCCTAATTTTAACATGGACTGAACTATAGTTTTGGTAAACGAAATGGAGAAAGAAGGAAGATGGGATGAAGAAAGACTTCTAGAAGTTTTACCTGGAAATATTGCAGACTATATCATTCAATGTATCAAGCCACCAACTAATAATGAAGTAGAGGACAAGCCTTACTGGAAGTTGAAAGCAAGACAAAAGTTTACAGTGAGAACAACTTTCAACCTTATCAAACAAAGATTGGAAACCAGCATTTTGTACAAAGAGAATCTGGATCAAGGTGTTTCCAATGAATATCTCATTTTTCCTATGGAGATTGTGAAAAGCTAAGGTTGTCACGACCCAGCTAGGGGCCGCGACGGGTACCCGGGGATAACCACCGAGCACCGCTCGTGCTATCATTTCCATAACCCATTTAACAATCATTCATCGATTCCCTGTTAACTGTAAAAAAAGGATCTGGTTTTCATTACAAAATATAATTCTCTAACACAAGAACATATTTCCATATACTCATACACATACGTACTATCCACGTCATGGAACCACATAACCCACATCGAGTATCTACGAGCCTCTATTGGATGACATATACCAATATACACAAAAGGATCAACCGAATAGCACCTCCGGAATAGTGGAGTGCTCCTGTAAATCTGTAGATGGCTCCTACAGATCTGCAGCGTCTCCCTGTCTACCTATGGGCATGAGCACAATATCCAAAGAAAAAAGGATGTCAGTACGAACATTGTACTGAGTATGTAAGGCATATATCAAGAAATAAAGGAGAGAATAAGAAGATAAAGTAAGAGCAAGAAGATAACCAGTAACTGCGTGCCTCTTAAGGCGGATTCATACATGCATACTCATAAAACATCGTATCATATATTGCTGCGAAACGTGCAGCCCGATCCATATCTCATCATATATCAATATAATGTCGTGGAACGTACGGCCCGATCCATCACCCATATATCCCGCGTCCGGGATGAGATCATAATATGCCAGCTGACCAGGTGGCTATGCGTCTATAGCGCCTCACCTTTCCCCATATCCCCTGAATACATATACATATCATATACTTATATAATATACATAGCATGCATGACAGTCCAAGAAAAAATCTATGGCTCTATCGGACTGACGTATGGTCGGTAGCCTCCGACTATATTATGGGTTAATCATGATCGTCATGTCTCTCCTTGAAGGAACAATTATTATAAGGTGGGACTATCAATGAAGAATACAGATACGAATAATAACATCAAGAGGAAACATAAGATAGGGTCATAATCTTATAAGAAGTCAATCCATATGTTTTTGGAATCTTAGAGAAAATGTAGTCATCATTCATGAATAAAATCGAGAAGTCAATAGATGGCTCAACATTCTCATGTCATCGTTGAAATCGTAACATTGGAACAACTATACTTTATCGAGGTGACAGAAGGTCGTGAACCCTCGATTCCATTATGAACATTTATAACCATTCTGCCTCACCTCGAAGGGATTAATGTATAAGGTGAGTATAAGCAAGGAATGACATCATATCACCACTAAACTCATAACATTGCTCTTATCTCGTATAATTATTCATGATCTTAGACTCTTAGCCTTTAGGAATGTAGGAGAATCATGAGGATGAAAGAAGAATCATGTCCTAGGATTCATGCCATGGAAGAAAAGGACTAGCCTCACATACCTTGGAATTTTACCATTCTTATCGCTTGGTCGCTTCCCTTATGATGCACTCGTATATACCTTCAAGAGAGTTCATGCCGTCATTAGTTAAGCAATTTTAGAAATGGGCTTCTATTTCTAGGGAAAATTGGGTAGCATCTCCTTTGTTTCTATTACGTTTCTCACATTCTATTTCAGTCCCCAAACATTCACAACAATAATCACAATATAGAAACCAACGATCATCGCTTATATACATTTAGCAAAATCCACAAATTTCCTCCAATTCCTCCACATTTAGTGGTTTTAGCCTATCATCACATCTCCTCATACGTCACACTTATCCCATGGTCTAAACGTTACCTATAATTTATTCATGATCACAACATATCAACATTCATGATTTCGATCCAACTACCATTCAATTGTGACACTACTCATCCTTTTAAAAACTCATTTTCCATGTTTTTCTACAATCCAAGCATCTTAGCCTTCCAATACCTTAAGCAACATAGTAAAATCATGAAACGTACCTTAGATGATGGTGGAACAAGCTTTGAATGGAATTCTTCCTCTTGCACCAAAGTTTCACTTCGCCTCCTTAGGGTTTTCTTGAAGAAGATGAATCCTATTTGAGTTTCATATGCTTTGCTCCATGGTTTTTATGTTGTTGATCTTCAATTTCCCTTGAATTTTCTTATGGATGAATGTTAGAGTATTCTCTAGAGGGTTCTTGAAGTGAAGAGTGGAAATGAAATGAAAATAAAATGGAAGGGGTCCCTTATATTTAAAATTGAAATCTGGCCGACCTACTTTATACGGACCAACATACGGTCTGTATAATTTTTACTGACCGTATGTTGGACCGTATGTTTGGTCCAGTGAGCTATATTGTGCTGGGCAAAATCCACGGTTGGACATACGGTCCGTGGATTTTATAAGGCTAGTATGTCTGGCCGTATGTTTGCCCAGTTTTTCGAGACTTGTTCTCGTCGACTCGTTTGATCTCCGATCCTTATGTAACCTTCTTAGTACTTGCTCAACACCTCAATACCAATCTTAGGGATGTTATAACATGTCTCTAACCATCATTATTCCATCACAGACTCGTTACCCATTATTTTCATCTGATACACAACATATGGTTTGCTTTTCCTTACTAACATTCTTTCCTCACCTCGGATGTCTTAAGAATCTTAATTAGGGCCATTTATATCATTCCTTGCTCGTCAAAACATCACATATGTTATGTCCTTCGCTCACCCATTCACTGTACAGGTACGGAGAATTTCCAAGGTGTAACATTTTTCCCCCCTTTTGGAACATTCGTCCTCGAATGTTAAAATACTCGGGAATTCTAGAAACATTTTGCCAGAGTTTCCCCTGCAATCTGGCACTACCAACCTGTCACAACAACCCACAATATTACTACCTCACAGGGCTGCAGCACAGCATAAACATATCTATGGCCACACACGTCCAAAAAGTAAAAAGTAAGCACACATACCTTAAGGCCTTGGCGTATCATCATGAACTTCTCCTGGAGATTCGAATAGGTGCGGGTGTTTGGCTATCTATATTCTCTTCTGCTCTCCAAGTCGTTTCTTCCCGGTCTGTGTTTTTCTACCAAACTTGTCTCAAAGTACCTCCTTATTCCGAAGTCTTCGCACTTGCCTATCTAATGTGGTAATGAGTATCTTTTCATAGATCAACCTCCTTTCCTTTTGAGCATCATTAGATTGACATGCTCCTAGTGAAAGTTCTAGCATATTTGTAAGCTACCTTGCCTATTGCATACGATCTCATAGGATCTAATGCATCAGGGACTAAACCTCCTCTTCATCCCATGATCTTATTGCTTCCGTAAGTGGTCATATCCCAGGGCTACTGTAGTATGTGTATAACATGTACTTATGTCTTGTTCCAAGCAATTATTCTATTTGTCCCTCACGACAATCCCAACTCGACATTTTAGCTCAGTTTACCATATATCCTTCTTCAACCTACCCCGAGCATCATGACTCCCTCATCCTAATTTTACCTTTCCCACTTTGTTCCATTGACAACGCATACGTATCTACAAATTACATAATCTTTCTTGTGTGATTCGCATTCATCCACATCTATCCTTGTACATGTGTCTATATCCGTATTCGTATTCGTAACCGTACGTACTAGCATATTGTATCCACGGTTATGTTCATATACATATCAATACCATTCACAATGACTTTCCCGCCAATGTCTTTGTCTCGGGAACGAAGTAACCCCACAATAAAACCCATGTTAACATCATGAATTATTCTGTGTCTCAGGCCTGCATGCCTTCTTCTTGTGACAACCATCCCCCACTATTTTTACAACATTCTTCGGTGTCATATCTTCATTTGGGCTAGAAAAGTGTTTAATCCTGGAAGCAATTAAATCAAATATGAGGACAGAGAAATGAGAGTTTCCATTTTACTAAAAGAGTAAAAAGTAACCACAACCAATTGAATAGTACTCCTTAAACTGATTCCAACTCTTCTTCAACCAGGTCACACAATTAGAGTTTTACAGTTTTACTCCCCATTTGGCGCGACCTAAGACCTTAAGGGACACAACTGTTATATCCCGTATTTTGTACATTCGGATAATTCAAGGTAATGGCGGGAAGTTAAGGACAAGGTTATATTTTAATTTTTGTTTAGCACACAAGTTGCTTATGGAAATTTTGATGTGAAAATATTAAGAAAGGCCAGGGGTAAGAAGGGAAATTCGCAAGATGACTCATAGAGATATGGAGGAAGGCTAAGGGCAAATTCAGAATTTGGAAAATAGTTTTTCATGAATTTCAAGACAAAAAAAAAGTGGGCTTGGAAATTAAAGGGGCCATGTGGCCGTCCACCTTAATGGGCCAAGGCCTATATTGGAGTTTAATATATGTAAAGAAAGATGACAAATTCATCTTCAACATAAGAAAGTTCAAGAAACTTTGAGAGAGAAAAAAAGGGGGCCTATTCGGCCAAGGAGAGGAAAAACATTGGAGCCTTCAATTTGATCCAAAAAAATATTTCTTCTAGTATTCCTACTAATTCAAGGGTCCTCTTCAACGTGGCATAATTGTTAGAGCAAGAAGACCTCTCTTTGTTGCAAGTTTATAATCATAGCTAAGTGAGAAGTGAAGGAGAAAAGGTAAGAATCAATCTTCTTTTATATGTTATGGATGGTTGTGTATGTTGTAGTGTGTAGAAATGGGTGAAATTCATGAAAAATATGGATTATGTGTTGTGGCCGTGTGGTTGTGGTATGGTATGGAAGAGAATGAATCAATTTTTCTTAAGTATTTTGGTTGTTGTTGTAATGGAATCTATGATGGAAATGAAAGTTTAATGATTCTAGTTGATGTTGTAAGTGTTGGAGAGTTGTTTTAGAAGCTAATGTGATTTTAATGTCACTTTTTGTAGTTATGGAAGGTAATGTTGTTAATGTGTGAATTGTTAGTATAATTCATGAATTTGAAAGGAGAAAATGTGTTGTTGTTGTTGTTATTGCATTTGGGAAGTTTCGGGTGAAATGGCATATTGGTTGGATTATTTTGAATATAGTACGGATTGTTTGAAGTATTCTTGAATATTGTTTGAATGGTCTCGGATTAATACATGAATATGTGAGCAATTATGAATTGAACGTAAATGGAAAGTCGTCAAAGTTTGTAGAAAGAAGTTGCTAATGTTTGCATGCGTTTTGAATCGACTGTGGATATTGCTAGAATAATTGTTGGTATTGTTGTTGATATTTTGGCCGAGTTAAATTCTCGGATTTGTTGTTGTATTTTTGGCCAAGTTGGATTCTCGGGGTTGTTGTATTTACAGGGGAAATGCTACCGAAATTTTGGTAAATAAAGTGTTGGTTAGAATGGGACTCTTAAGTGTTATGGCTAATGTTTGGTATGTATGAATATTGTTGTAGATCTTGCGAAGCCAAAGACTTAAGTTCGGATTAGCGTAGAAAGCGGGCAAGGTATGTAAGGCTTACCCTTTCTTTCTTTTGGCATGTCTTAGAACCAAATAAGGTATGATATGCATCTTGGACTACTCTATTCTGTGATTTCGAGTTTTTTTATGATTTGTATCCACCTTTTTGATATGTATCTATGATTTCCGAAGCTCTATTTGATATGTTTCCGAGTCTGTCTATGATTCTTATTCACTCCTAACATGAGTACGTTCGATATAGTTGAACTTATTGTATGTTTGAATAACGAGATGAGGGTAAAGAGTTTTGTTCCTAAAAGAGTTCTGTAAGTTTTAATGTCCCTATCTTTCGAAAAAGATCTCGGATTTTCTTTGAAAGGTTTGTAAAGGTTCTGTATGTTTCAGAATGACATTCGAATGAAAATTGATATGACTAAAGTGTTGATTTTTAAATGATAGTACGTTTGATTATCCCATCGAGTCTTTGATACATTTTGATACGCACATATGGTTCCAGAAGCTCTATCTGAGTTGATCCATAACGATATTCGGAAGGTGCTTAACATGATTGTTGCTTTGATTTTCCAAAATGGCTTCTGAAATATACGTAGAAGGTTCTGTACTTCAAACGTTCGTAACTTTCCTATACTAAGTCAGATTGACCCAAAACTTGTTTCTGAGCCTTCAGATGTCAGTAAGTGTACGCATTTATCCAGTCTGGATTTGTGTGCATATGGTTTCGCACTACTCTGATCGTGCAAGCCTCAGTAGGTACTTCACTGCGCCCCGGGCCAGGTTCTGTTATCGTGCGTCTTCCTCTCCATTGTTCACCGCGTCCCTCTCCCTTGCGAGCCGGGTTCTGTTATATGCACATCTGTTATGATGATATGGAGATGGCGGCCAGGATGGCACGTGATGATTCTGTTCACCGAGTCCCGTAATAGAGGGCCGGGATCTGTTATATGCATATACGATATGTGATTTTGACATGCATTGATGATTCTGTTCACCGCGTCCCTCACTAAAGGGCCGGGACCTGTTATGTGCATTTATGATATATGATGTCTGCATATATGATGACTCCGTTCACCGCGTCCCTCACTAAAGGGCCGGGTTCTGTTATATGTATATGTATATGATGACATATGAGGTCAGCACGCATGATCTTTATTTGGAAAGTAAGTGCTCTGATACTCTGGACGATCTACTCATTTTTCTGTACTTCTTCTGACATATGACATCGATATGTATGATTCACGCTCGGGAAATAAGCGCTTTGGTATTCCGGCTAATGTACTTAATTTTGTACCGTTGTTCCGGTTATGTTTCTATTTTCTGTATTTCATGCCTTACATACTTAGTACATATTCCGTACTAACCCCCTTTCTTCGGGGGTTGCGTTTCATGCCGCGCAGGTACACCCAGATGTGTTGAAGCTATTATAGAAGATGTTCCAGCGGAGTTGGCAGGTTCCACTTGTTCCTGGAGTGCTGTCGAGTCAGAGTATATGTTCTATGATGTCTGATTAATGTTAGAGACTTTGCAGAAAGAGTCGTGGGTATTGGTTGTCAGTTCTGTAAGTGGCTCCATCAGCCAATGTGTCATTTTGTGTTATGATATAAGTTCTATATGATTACAGATTTTGTTTGACTTGAAAGCAACGAAAAAGAATATTTTTGAAAGTTGTACCATGCATTTCATCTTTATTTGGGTTAAAAAGTCCAAAAGATTATGTGTGCACTAAGGGTCAGAGGGTCCGCTCGGCCCTAAGTAAGGGTCGGGTGCCCATCACACCCTAGGTAGATTAGGGTGTGACAACAACGTCTCACAGATCGGCCCCATACTTCCCTAAAAATTCATCTAGGATTTGTAATTTAGAGGGACGAGGAGGTAATATAATCTTGAAGAACTGTGGGTCCACCCCTACCTGTCGTCGATGCTTTACCATCTTTGCCGACTCACGACCCTTCTTCTTCTTGCTTGCTTTTGGGTGTCACCTTATTCTACTGCCTTTAGTCAATACACTCCCGTAGGGTTCATTATTTCAACCTTCACACCGGTATCCTCTCTATTCACTTCCCCCTTTTAAGGGTTTTACTCGTGCCTGTAAATCTTGAGTTCACGTACTCCTGACTACAATACGTCTTACTCATACCGTTCCCCACAATCTATGGCTATAACAGTTCATGTGTGAAGGCTTAGCGTACTCACCTTATAATATTGTAACCAAATAATGCACCCGTTATAGTAATCCGAACAAACATGTATTTTACTTGGCTCATCCAGTAATCATGAGTCAATATCTAAATCCGCTCCAATTAGCAACCTCCTGCCCCATAGGGATGCTTACATTAGTAGTAGGTCTAACTATCCATGCCACCCATCTAATGTCACTTGCCCTCTTCTTTGGCGCTCAAAATTTGCTTGTAACGCCATCTTCGTTTCTCTAGGGCTTAGGTCTCTTACGCTGCTAATGCGCCCCATGCCTCCTTATTCTTTTTCTCCGATTTACTCTTGACACCGATTTCATAACCATGTTGTACCACTATCGTTATTAATTATGACTCTGCTCTATTGATTCATCGGCATACAGTAAACTCATAACTAATGATCATCTTTCCTCTTCAACTCTTTATTTCATATACTTCACTCGTTCTAACTCGATATAGGACCTTCGTAGGAAATACTTTCTCCTTTGACTACCACACAACTATTCCTTAGGTACGCATACTTCGTATATTTCCTTTCTGCTATATTTTTGCCCTTATTCCTTCCTGCTCGACTTATCTCATTTCCACCCGTCTTATATTCGATCCTCGACTCTTCGTATGAGGAACCATATTCTTAACTTAGTACCGCTTTGTCCATCAGGATATACCACCTTTGTCAATCCATCCCTTGCTGCCAAAACTGACTCTGTTCGTTCTGATCATCCCCTCTCACTCCTATCACGTTGAACCTCCTCCTACTAACTGTCCTACCTTCATTATTTAACCTTACCGTAGTCTTGATCTCTTGCACCCAACTAAAGATATCATCCATACTTTTTCAGGTTGACTTCCAACTTCTTGCTGGCTATTAACTCGGTCGTTGAGAAATTCCTGCACCGAACTTTCCCCAACAAGGTCCTTCAAGCTTTTTCATCTACTGCTCCCGGTTCGCTCGCTGGTTTCACTCTTGTATTCATATAAAGCTTAACATTCCCTTAGGCGTCTCCTCTCTATACTTTACATTACAATTCTTGTTACGGGCTCGTTGTACCCAGATCATAATCTACCCTATAGAGTGACACTTCTTGATCTCGTTTGCAAACCTTCTTATAACATAGTATAGCCTCATGAAGCAGGCGTACTCAACCTGTTATCCTTTTTAGTCAGTCACATTACATTTACCATATGGATTATTTACCTACGTATTCGCATTAATCATAAAAGGGTGCTAACAATATACCTGGAGTAATATCAGGGGAAGAATCAGGATCCGGTCATTCGACTAATGCCTGGATGTTATGCTGGGATCCACTTGGACTGGGCGTTCTTCGGTCTCTACCATTGCTTACCCGCATCTGTGGCCCTAGCCTTGGAGAACGTGCCGATGATGAAGAGCCAGTCACCACTCCCGTAGTCCGAACCTCACCCTTACCACGTATAGATGGACCATTACGCATTAAATGGCCTGGCCGAGCACAGGCATAACAAACATCCGTACCCCAGCGACACGGTCCCCGATGTAACCTGCGACACTGAGTACATCACGGCACCGAGGATCTCTTCTGGCCAGAACCACTCCGAATCCGAGGACTAGAAACTCTGAGACTCTGGGGTGACCTTGAATAAGTGGGTCCATCAAATCTGGGTCTAAGAAACTACAGAGGAACACCTCTAAACTCGTGATCAGACCCTAAAGATTTAACTCCCTTCCTCCAACCTCTGTTACCGTAGTCCGCATCCTACCGCTGAGCCTGAGCGGCTACTAACTGAGTCAATAAAAGAATAGCCTGTCTCATCTCTTGGCCCGCGGTATCTTGCGAAGGGACGGGTGGTGCTGGAGCTAAGGTCGAGGCTCCCCTCCGATCCTCAAAAGTGGGCGGAGTATGGGAAAACCGAGGTGGGGCCTTATCCTGGGGTTCGCCCTCCTCCATATCTATAGACGGCTCTCAATCATACCCTTCTTCAACCGCCATCTTGCCCTTTCGGGCCGCTGCAACTTTTCCTTTCATCAGGTTTGCTGAAATTATAACGCACCGTTAGAGAAGGAATAATCTTACAACACAGCTCTATCGCACAATCTATTAAGAAGAAAGATGGTTATCTTTCCTAAATGCCCGGTATCCTCCTGTTTATAGATATGGTGCACAGCACACCGATAAACAAGACTCTACTAGACACGGCTCGTAGACACTTCCTAGGACGAACTGCTCTGATACCACTTCTGTCACGACCTAGCCGGGGGCCGCGACGGGTACCCGGGGCTAACCACTGAGCACCGCTCGTGCTATCATTTCCTTAACCCATTTAACAATCATTCATCGATTCCCTGTTAACTTTAAAAAAAGGATCTGGTTTTCATTACAAAATATAATGCTCTAACACAAGAACATATTTCCATATACTCATACATATACGTACTATCCACGTCATGGAACGACATAACCCACATCGAGTATCTACGAGCCTCTATTGGATGACATATACCAATATACACAAAAGGATCAACCGAATAGCACCTCCGGAATAGTGGAGTGTAGATGGCTTCTACGGATCTGCAGCGTCTCCCTGTTTACCTGTGGGCATCAGCACAGCATCCAAAGAGAAAAGGATGTCAGTACGAACATTGTACTGAGTATGTAAGGCATATATCAAGAAATAAAGGAGAGAATAAGAAGATAAAGTAAGTGCAAAAAGATAACCAGTAACTCCTTGCCTCTTAAGGCGGATTCATGCATGCATACTCATAAAACATCGTATCATATATTGCTGCGGAACGTGCAGCCCGATCCATATATCATCATATATCAATATAATGTCGTGGAACGTACGGCCCGATCCATCACCCATATATCCCGCGTTCGGGCATCCCGCGTCCGGGATGAGATCATAATATGCCAGCTGACCAGGTGGCTATGCGTCTATAGCACCTCACCTTTCCCCATATCCCCTGAATACATATACATATCATATACTTATAAAATATACATAGCATGCATGAGAGCCCAAGAAAAAAGCTATGGCTCTATCGGAGTAACGTAAGGTCGGTAGCCTCCGACTATATTATGGGTTAATCATGATCGTCATGTCTCACCTTGAAGGAACAATTATTATAAGGTGGGACTATCAATAAAGAGTACAGATACGAATAATAACATCAAGAGGAAACATAAGATAGGGTCATAATCTTATAAGAAGTCAATCCATATGTTTTTGGAATTTTAGAGAAAATGTAGTCATCATTCATGAATAAAATCGAGAAGTCAATAGATGGCTCAACATTCTCATGCTGTCTTTGAAATCATAACATTGGAACCTTTAAACATAAAATCATTCTCGTCATAACATGCTCATCATATATGCTCATCGTAATATGCTCATCATAGTATATACATGAAGACTCTAGAACAACTATACTTTATCGAGGTGACAGAAGGTCGTGAACCCTCGATTTCATTATGAACATTTATAACCATTCTGCCTCACCTCGAAGGGATTAATGTATGAGGTGAGTATAAGCAAGGAATGACATCATATCACCACTAAACTCATAACATTGCTCTTATCTCGTATAATTATTCATGATCTTAGACTCTTAGCCTTTAGGAATGTAGGAGAATCATGAGGATGAAATAAGAATCATGTCCTAGGATTCATGCCATGGAAGAAAAGGACTAGCCTCACATACCTTGGACGTTTACCATTCTTATTACTTGCTCGCTTCCCTTATGATGCACTCGTATATACCTTCAAGAGAGTTCATGCCGTCGTTAGTTAAGCAATTATAGAAACGGGCTTCTATTTCTAGGGTAAATTGGGTAGCATCTCCTTTGTTTCTATTACGTTTCTCACATTCTATTTCAGTCCCTAAACATTCACAACAATAATCACAATATAGAAACCAACGATCATCGCTTATATACATTTAGCAAAATCCACAAATTTTCTCCAATTCCTCCACATTTAGTGGTTTTAGCCTATCATCACATCTCCTCATACGTCACACTTATCCCATGGTATAAACGTTACTTATAATGTATTCATGATCACAACATATCAACATTCATGATTTCCATCCAACTACCATTCAATTGTGACACTACTCATCCTTTTAAAAACTCATTTTCCATGTTTTTCTACAATCCAAGCATCTTAGCCTTCCAATACCTTAAGCAACATATTAAAATCATGAAACGTACCTTAGATGATGGTGGAACAAGCTTTGAATGGAATTCTTCCTCTTGCACCAAAGTTTCACTTCGCCTCCTTAGGGTTTTCTTGAAGAAGATGAATCCTATTTGAGTTTCATATGCTTTGCTCCATGGATTTTATGTTGTTGATCTTCAATTTCCCTTGAATTTTCTTATGGATGAATGTTAGAGTATTCTCTAGAGGGTTCTTGAAGTGAAGAGTGGAAATGAAATGAAAATAAAATGGAAGGGGTCCCTTATATTTAAAATTGAAATCTGGCCGACCTACTTTATACGGACCAACATACGGTCCGTATAATTTTTACTGACCGTATGTTGGACCGTATGTTTGGTCCAGTGAGCTATATTGTGCTGGGCAAAATCCACGGTTGGACATACGGTCCGTGGATTTTATACGGCCAGTATGTCTGGCCGTATGTTTGCCCAGTTTTTCGAGACTTGTTCTCGTCGACTCGTTTGATCTCCGATCCTTATGGAACCTTCTTAGTACTTTCTTAACACCTCAATACCAATCTTAGGGACATTATAACATGTCTCGAACCATCATTATGCCATCACATACTCGTTACCCACTATTTCCATCTGATACACAACATATGCTTTGCGTTTCCTTACTAACTTTCTTTCCTCACCTCGGCTGTCGTAAGAATCTTAATTAGGGCCATTTATATCATTCCTTTCTCGTTAAAACATCGCATATGTTATGTCCTTCGCTCACCCATTCACTGTACAGGTACGGAGAATTTCCAAGGAGTCACAAAGGTGCCTCTAGATGATATAGAAAAGGGGTGGGGTTTTCAATTTCCATCTAGGTGCTTTTATTGTGATGATTGTTGAAACCTAATTTTTGCCCTATAAATTTTATTTAATTATTTAAAGTTTTTGATTCACACACGGAGTGAAATATACATTTTAACAGTTAAAAATGATTTTACAATTTGATTTGGCAAAATATCATCAAGTATATAATAGTATATCATCTTGCATGATTTGTATATTTTCAAGGATTTTTAAACATACTTATCAAATTTAAATGCAAAAGAGTGGAAATAATTTATTTAATTAGTTGTTTGAACTATTAATAATCAATTGATAAATGTTTTACTCTGTTAAATCGAGAAATTTGATTAATTGAATGACTGATCAATTATGTTTCAATTTTTATAATTTTATTTTACTTTAATTGCAATTGCTATTTAAAACAGTTATAATCGAAAATGTCAATTTGTTTATGGTCACTTTTGAAATGAGCAATTTATCTCTACACTTTAAATTGGGCTATGATTGAAATGACTAATTGTTTTCTTAAATGGCCTTAATTGAAATGTTGTGTCCAGTTTCATTTTTAAAATTGTAATCATATTTGCACGCTTTAGCCATTCTTTTTCTTTAATTTGGTTGATTCATGAAAATGGGTCAGGTCTACCTCAGGCACCGGGCCCACCTTCACCTATTCAACCAAACAACACCCCCAAACACACCTTCATTTCATCCTCTGATATAAAGGGTTAAAAAATCCCTAGCCGCCTGCGCACAAATCTCTTTTTCTTCGTCATCGATACCAGAAATGGTATGGATACAGTGTATGGTTGCTTTCTCTATTGTTGCGTGTCTATTTCAGGCAAGAGCAATCAATGCTCTTGCCCTCTTTCACTGTCACCATCGCATCTCAGCTGAGCAAGAGGTAAACTCCACCCTCTCTCTATCTTTTTCTACAAATCCTTAATGGATTTTGTCTTTTTCCTTGCCAAAAGCCTCGATTTCTCATGAGCTTATTATCCTAGGTCGTAACAAGTTGATAGGACCCCTTTTTTTACGTCCCCATGTTTCCCCCGTGTGGTGACATGGGGGCAAAAAAAGGAAAGAGACGTATGGGCTTTCTCTCGCTTTTGGAATAGCGGGACCCCAGTGTTTGTTGAAACATGTGGACTCAAGATGAATCCCCTCAAAAACCATTTAGTCCCACATAAAATTGAAAGAAAAAATCTGAGGGTTCGGGGTTCTATATAAAGAACCCCACTCTTCATTGTTACACACACACAAGCATTTTCTTAAGTGCAAAAACCCAAACTTTAGAGTTTTAGCCAAATGGGATTGAACTAGAATTGAAATCCTAGTCTATTTCTACTAAGAATTTGGGATTAGTCTAAAATTTTATTTTTCTTTTATGGATGGGTTCGTGTGGTTGAGGAGCTGAAGTTTTCCCCAATTCCATTCTCGATCAAGGTTGCACAAAGAAGAGGTAATTCCCTTTCCTTTTATTTATTTTAAGCAATTTCTGTAATTCCCTGTTTGTATGGCTTGTCTTTGTGTGTTTGTTTAGTTTAGTATTAGCTAGTAAGTGTGTGTTTTATGTATTAGTTAGTTTAGTTTAATTATAATTAGCATGTAGCAGATTTAGTATGTGCCTGCTTAACTTAGTTTTAGTTTTATGTGTTCATGTATATTGAAGTGTCTTGTATTAGTTAGATTAGCTTAAATTATGTTAAACATATGGTCATGTGTTCGGTGCTGGTTAAAATGGTTCAATTATGCTAGTATATGTTCCTGCATTAGTTTAACCTAATACTAGTTGGATTATGACATTTGTAGTAAGTCTATGATTGGTATATTTACTTGAGTTATAAAGAGCAAAGTTAAATCTGTGTACTCTCAGTTTAGTTTGTGTACTCAGTTGGTTACATAATCAAGTCTAGATATTCTGTATTAATGGATATTGTTTAAGTTCATAATTTTGTTTAAGTAGATGGTAGTGTGATTGTATTGTTGGCATGAACTAGATATGATCATTATTCTCTTGTGTTATGATTGACATATGAAGAACTTGCTAATAAGAGTTGTTCTTGGATAATAAAACTTGTTGAAGTTGTGACTAGTTTAATTGAGCTTAAAACGTGTTTTGTTTATAGTTAGTATAGACAAGTGACCCTGTTTTGTACACTCTATGTGAATACCACATGTATGTAATTTATCATTGACATTAACTTGGTTTCAATCATGCATCTATTAAATGATTATGTTGAGAAAGTCTTACAGACTGCTTCAATGTTGGGGCCTGTTTCACTTTTGCTTAAGTAATCTAACAATAGTTTAGGTCTAAAGAAATAAGGATACAAAGTGGGGCACATCTTCAGTTTTCTTCATGTAAATTTAACCACAGTAAGCCACAGGGTTTAAAATGAACTGTTCATGTCCATCTTAAGTATAAGGTGATCTGGGAGGTTGTCACTTGGCTTATGAAGAGGTGGAGAGTGATGTCTGAGGGTTAAGGGTGCAGGAAAGGCTTTGAGTACCCACTCATCCTATTACTAACTACCCTAGACTACTGGGGTTCCTCCCCATTACATCACAAGACCATGGGACCCTTCAAGGTCATAGTAGTTAGATAAAATGAAAGCTATGAATGGTTTCCATGCTAAAAAATAAATTTTGAATCTATAGATGAGTTAAGAAGTGCTTTTCTGTTCATTTGACTTCTCTTTAAAAAGGAATATGAGGATCTCCCATTGTATTTGGTATTAGTACATCCTTGATTTTTGCATTATGCTATGTGTATAAGGAATTGGCAATGTTATTTCCCCTTTGGTATAGTTCAGATCATAAACTTGCCTCATTAACTGTCCATCTGCATATGCTTAGAATACTTATGGCCTGTGTGTGAGTTTGTATGTGAACTTTGTACTAGTCTGATGTTAAAGATAGTACTGTGGACTTGGAAAAGAGAGGTATGATTCATTATAAGTTCAAACTCTATGTCTTTAAGTCTGAAGAAATGCTGTCATCTTGATTACTTCAAAACAATCCCAGAAGTTGATAAAAAGAACATGATCAGGAGTCCAAAGGATAAAGAAGATTGAGGGCCATTTTAGTTATTTTTATCTCATAAAAGTGAGCATGCAATTTGTAAAACCACTTGTGTAGTTTTCCCTTCATCTGAGTTGCAGACTTGAGTCAAAATGTGGGAGTAAGCTTAAATGTATAGGTTAATCATGCAAGAGATGTTTGATTGATGCCATGATTTATCCTTACACCTCTTCCCCGTTTAGCCTTGTCAGTGCTGTCTATTTTGATGCTGTGGAACAAAAGCAATGTACATTTGTCCATGTTATTTCTTGTTCAATCATTCTCATAAAATTGAGTCATGGTAGGAGTTGGGGTTAAGTGAGTTCTTTATTGCTATTGAAATAAAGAATCTTGTTTAAGAATGTAAAGAAGCTTTACCATATTGTTTGGGTCTGAACTGTTCTCATTTATCACCTATATGGCCTGTATACTTTTTGGACATGAAACTATCATGGGTTCAGTATCACTGGTGATTGAAACCTTTTTTTTTAAGCAAATTTACTCTAACAGGCTATTGGTGCCTGTTAGAGTTTTTCTTTATTAATAAAAATAGCAAAGTAAAATAGTATCCTTATAAAATGATGTCTATAATTTGAACTAGCTATAATGAGAAAATTTCACTATGTATACAGCTCAACTGCTCTAAAAACAACTAAGCTATTCTTCCAGTTGCCTAATTCTTGAGTACCTAATGCAGTGTCCTCCAGTAAACTGCATATTAGTTGCAGAAGTAGCATGATCATCAGCTGCATATTTGATTTATCTTCCTTCTTTTGATCCTCAGTTGAGGGATATGATACTTGTCCATGTTGATGATCTTTCTTCCTGCTCTAGGCATATCAGCAAAACTATACAGTTCCAAATCTTCATTGTGCAAAGCCTGATTTGCAAAGAAATCTGCTAGTGTGTTGCCTTCCCTGAAAGTGTGCATGATTTGACCTTGAATGAGTCTCAGATATTATTTAATATCCTCCACAGTGTCCTTTAACTCCCATGGTGTGATCCATCCATCTTGTAGGATTTTGAGAAGTACTAGAGAGTCTGTTTCTACTTGTATGTGCAGTAGACTCTTTTCCTTGCAGTATTTCAAAGCTTGTTTGATTGCCTCAGTTTCTGCTTTTGTGTTTGTTCTGATTCTAATGTGCTTAGCTTGAGCATACACCATGTTATCTCTTATGTAGAAACCATATGAACTTCTGCCAGGATTACCTCTACTTGCTCTATTTGTATTGCATTTCAACCTTTCTGATGGTGGCGTTCTCCACAACACCTTAGCATAATACATTTTTGGTCTATATATGCTAAGTTGCTGATATATTAACTCCCATTCATATGATAAATGCATCCATGGAAATCTCAGCTTCCCTAAATGGTGTAAGTTTTGTTGAACTTGTTGAATCATCCTGTGCAGTGTGACAGTTCTGTTATATCCCGCGCTTTTGTACAGTCGGATAATTTAAGGCAATTGCGGGAAGATGACAAACAAGGCCTTACTTTTATCTTTCTAAGTACATGAGTTGCGTATGAAGAATTTGGAAGTGAAAATATTAAGAAAGGTCAAGGGCGAAAAGGTAAATTTGCAATACGACTCAAAGAGACATGGAGGAAGGCGAAGGGTAAATTTGGAATTTGGGAAATAATTTTTCGTGAATTGTAGGACTCAAAAAAAAAAGAGGTGGGCTTGGTGTTGGGCCTCCTTGGCCATCCACTCTCCTTGTTGGGCCAAGCCCATATGGAGTCAAAATTTAAGGGGATAAAAGAAGACCAAGTCTTCTAAAAATCCCCATAAACTTCTAGACATTTCAATAGGGATGGAGAAAAGAAGAGAAGGAGAGAACTCAAGGGCCTTCGGCCATAGTGAAAAATTCCAAGAAAAATTCCAAAAGTTTCTTCAAAAATCACTTCCTACCAATTCAAGGATTCCTAGCAAAGTAGAGTGGTTTTTGAAGCAAGGAAAATCCATATTCATACAAGTAGTAAATTCTACTCAAGTGAAGAAACAAGGAAAAAAAGGTAAGGTTAATCTCCTCTTATGTATTATGAATGATTATGTATGTTGTAGTATGAGAAAATGGATGAAATTCATGTGATGGAAGTGTGTATGTGTGTGGCCGTGGCTTGCATAGTCAAGCCATGTGTGTGTTGTGTTGTGTTATGTTGTGTGTTGGGTATTGTTGTAAAGTATAGAAAATATGGAAATTCATGAAAATAGGTGTATGGGGTGTGTTGGCCGAATTGTGTAGGGTGGTGAAATTAATTTTTACTTAGCATTGTAGTTGTTGTTATGGTAAGTTCTATGATGTAAAATAAGGATTTAATGGTTAAGGAGTGAAATTGTGTTGGTTGTGGATTATGGGAAGAGTTGGTATAATGCTAGCATGGTCTTTGTATTGTGGAGATAATATTGCTAAGTGTATGTGTTATTGTTGTTTCATTGAAGTTAAAAGGTTTTGGGTAAGAAGTATGTTGCTTAAGTTGTTGGAGTATCATATGAATTTAATTGAGTTGCATTGAATTGAGTTGCCTTGAAATGAATAAATGGCTTATTGATTTTGTGGTCAAGATTTTTGGTATTGATGTTGTTGGAATATATATATTATAAGGTTGTTGTTGTTTTATTGGAATTAGAAAGTCTTGAAGGAAGTAGAATGCTACTTTGAAGTGTAGGGATATATCTTGAATTGAATATGTGAATCGCTAGTGTGGTTGTTGAGTTTATGTTGATAGTTTGGCCGGGTTTGAATTCCCGGATTGTGATTGATTGGAATTTGACTAAGTTGAATGTTGAGGATGGTATATTTACAGAGGAAGTGCTGCCGAAATTTCGGTAGCCAAGTGTTACCTTAAGATTCCAACTTTAAGTACCCTAATGAAAGTTTGGGTAAATGTGACCAAATTGCAGATTTTGGCGGATTTGCTACGTGAATTCGGGATAGCATACGGAGCGGCAAGAGGTATGTAAGGCTTTATCCTTCCTTCTATGGCATGTCTTAGACGTAATAAGTCGGGTACGAGCCTCGGGGACAACCCTATTCTCCGGAATCCGCACCTAAAGTTTTCCCTTTTTCCTTCAGTAGAATTGAACTTTAAATTGTGCAAAATGTTGAAAAACCTTTCTAACCCTCTAGAACTCGCATAAATAGGACCCGACTATCCTTAAAACCCTCATAAGTAACGCCATGACACATAACATATGTAGATGGTGTACGCTATCTCATTCGGCCCGAGGTGGGCCCATTGTTCCCGAATGTTTCCTATCGCTTCGTTTGACTTGTTTTGGAGTAGAATCCTAAGGAAACTTTTGATCCTTGTTCTGATTATCAAACGATAAATACAACACCATCCTAATGTAAATATGTCTATGATGACCGTGATAATGATGGAGTCAAAGATGAGAAAATGCCTACGATAGATATGTTGACGATATGTTCTGCTATAAAAATGGAAATATGGAAATGTTAAACTATTTCTTGATATCTCAACTCTATTACCGATAACGACTGCTCTAAAGGTTCTAAGTAGATGAAACTATACCTTATGACCCTATTTGATGTTTTTCTCATAATGACACTTTTCATTGGTAGTCTTGCCTTATAATACTCGTCCCTTCAAGGTGAGACAAAGCGACTATAGCCGTTCCATAATGTAATCGGAGGTTACCGACCTTATGTCACTCCGATGGATATGTATCTTTCTTTGGGCTCCCATGCATGCTGTTTATATGATACATGTATGTGTGTATGGATATGTATATGTATATGTAAATGTATACGGGAAAAGGGAAAGGGCAACTGTTTTACCACCACCTGATTCAGCTGGATTCCGTCCCGGACGCGGGATGCCCGGACGCAGGATATGGGAGAGCCGTACGCGGCGTCTGTATATGTGATTCATGATATATATACGATATGATATGTGGGGACACCGTTAGGGAGGGGGGTGGGAGAGTCGATGTATTCAGCGTCTGTAAATGTGAGTAAAAGATACCGTTTCCTGAAATGTACTGTTTTATGTGTACGAGAATAAGAAACACCGTGTTCTGAAAAATGGGCTAAGCTTGCATGGTATCCACCTACTAGGCATACATATGTACAGGTTACTTCTACTCCAGGATGAGCTCTATATGTCTATTATGTTATTATTTATACTCTATATGCAGTTACTATGTTATCATTCATGCCTTACATACTCGGTACACTATTCGTACTGACGTCCCTTCTTGTGGACGTTGTGTTTCATGCCGCGCAGGTCAGCAGGTAGACGGACCTGATTTCTAGAAGTTTTATCAGCAGTTATCGGCAGCGCTCCAGTTCTCCCGGAGCCTCAGTTCTTGGTACTATTTTGTGTATATATGTTCGGGCACGGCAGTACTCGGCCCTTCCTATGTATATGTATACAATGTTTAGAGGCTCGTAGACAGATATGTACAGTTAGATGTCTTGTACTTTTGCTGGTCCTCGTTGTTGTATAAAGTGCAAACCGAGTTTGTTAGCCTATGTTTATAACTATGCTACTAGTGTTAATGGTAAGTAGAACAGAAAAAAGAAATATGGTGCAGTTCATACGGCCCACTTAGTAACAAGAATACGATACGAGATAGGGGGTGCTCGGTACAAGTATCGGGTACTCGTCACGGCCCCTATCTCGTATTATCATGTTAGCATTCTATATCATCCCAGGAAGGCGAACGTCGTAGCTGATGCCCTTAGCCGTAGATATATGGGTAGCTTATGTGATGTTCAGCCAGGGAAAAGAGAGTTAGCTCGTGAGCTTCAGCAGTTAGCTAGCCTAGGAGTTCGGGTAATGGACTCGGACAATATGGGAGCTACCATTCAGAATTCAGCTGTCTCGTCTCTAGTAGTTGAAGTGAAGGAACGCTAGTATAAGGATCCCATACTATTTCATTACAGAAATACACTTCCTCGGAAGAAAAAGTCATCCTTTGAGATTTCTGCAGATGGAGTTTTTCGATGTCGAGGCAGGTTGTGTGTTCCTGATGTTGCAGGATTACGTCATCAGATTTTGGAAGAAGCCCATTGTTCCCATTATTCTGTTCATCCTGGAGCGACAAAAATGTATCATGATCTTAAATCCATGTATTGGTGGAACGGAAAGAAGAAAGACATAGCAGAATTCAGAGCTTAATGTCTTAACTATCAGCGGGTGAAGATTGAGCATCAAAAGGCCGGTGGATTGTTGTAAGCTATGGACATTCCGACTTGGAAATAGGAAGTGATTAATATGGATTTCATCACAAGCTTACCCCGTTCTCAGCGTAAGTATGATTCTATATGGGTAATTGTGGATAGACTTACGAAATCAGCTCATTTCCTACCAGTTAGAACTACATACGCAAGTGATGATTATGCAAAGCTTTATGTCAAAGAGATAGTATGGCTTCCTGGTATTCCAGTATCTATTATTTCTGATAGAGGGACACCTTTTACAGCTAACTTCTGGAAGTCCTTCCGAGAAGGTTTGGGAACTCAAGTGAGCCTCAGTACAATATTTCATCCACAGACTGATGGACAAGCTGAGCGTACCATCCAAACTCCGGAGGATATGTTACGGGCATGTGTGTTAGATTTTGGAGGTATTTTGGATGATCACTTACCGCTTATTGAGTTTGCTTATAACAATAGTTACCATTCCAGTATCCAAATGGCCCTATATGAGGCTTTATATGGGTGCAAATGCAGATCACCAATTGGGTGGTTCGAAGTGGGAGAGACTAAACTAATAGGTCCAGACTTGATCTAGCAAGCCATAGAGAAGGTGAAGCTTATCCAGGATCAGTTATTAACAGCTCAGAGTCGTCAGAAATCTTATGCAGATAATCGTCGATGAGACTTAGAGTTTCAAGTGAATGACTGCGTATTCGTGAAGGTGTTGCCAATGAAAGGCGTTATGGAGATTTGCAAAAAGGGCAAGCTTAGCCCTCAATATATTGGGCCTTACAATATTGTACGCAAGATAGGCTAGGTGGCTTATGAGTTAGATCTGCCTTCGGATTTGGAGTCAGTCCATCCGGTTTTCTATGTATTGATGCTTCGCAAGTGCATTGGAGATCCTTCCAGAATTGTACCTGTAGATGATGTCCAAGTCACCGAGCAACTGTCCTATGAAAAATTTCCCATTACTATTCTTGATGGACAAGTTCGGAGGCTCAAAACCAAAGATGTAGCTTCAGTTAAAGTTTATGGAGAAACAATAATAGAGAGGAAATGACTTGGGAAGCTGAGGAAGATATGAAGTTCAGGTATCCATATTTATTCCCACCCCCAGAGGAGACTCAAATAGAGGCGCCATTGTCATCAGGTATGTAATGCTTTCTTTCAATGATTTCTTGGTCGTGTGTGGCCATTATTATTGTTATTGTATCCTTGTGAGGCGATATATATTTTGGGTGGCTGTGATAGGATGGTAGTGGCATATTACAGGGGAAACTATGGCGAAATTTTTATAGAATCCCTAAGGGTCTAACATTCGAGGACGAATGTTCCTAAGGGGGGAGGAATGTTACATCTTGGAAATTTCGAGTCGTTTGCCTTATGAATAGACTAATGCAACCCTAAAGTGGACATGAAGTCCTTACAAGGTTAAGGAGAGTATTTGGTAACTTTAAGTGCGTACTTTAAGGTGTTGGAGTCATATGAATCGGTGGAAGGAAGTTCATCGAAGGAAGTGGAATTTGAGTCATGTTGTGGGAAGATTCCGCATTAATTGAGCTATACCTTGTTTATTAATGTCTTGGAGGGGAGCAATAGGGGCCCTTAGACGGTTAACGAAGTGTTACACAAGTGCCAAGAAGGTTCCATAAGGATTGGAAGTCAAGCGAATCAAAGAGAACAACTTATCGGAAAGGGGCAGTTTGACGGACTGTTTGATGGACCGTAGGGTGTTTCACGGCCCGTCAAATGGTGGAGCCACCATCATGAAACAGTCACAGAGAGCCATGTTTGGCTGGGCTATTTGACAGTCCATTTTGCGGACCGCAGGACGTTTAACGGTCTGTCAAAGTGGACGTCAAAATGGCCGATGGGATTTTAAGTGATGCTTTATATATTTCTTTTTACCTCATTGATGTACCGGGAATTTTGGCACATCTAATGCTTTTTAACTCTATGTTTTACTCGTTTTCGAGCAAGTTTGTGTTAGTTTGATGTGTTTTGTGCGTTGTGCAGGTATTTTGAAGTTAGAATGCTAGGAAAGCCAAAAAATGAGGAAATGAGAAATCTGTTCTGATAAGCATAAGAACGGACCGTCAACATGCTCGACGGTCCGTCAAATTTTCCTCTTCAATAAGTTCCTGCGAAGTAACATATCATCAGAGCATCATCAGATCGTGGACCTGCACCGTCGACATGATCGACGGTCCGTCGAAGTGCTTCGACGGTGGATTTCTTGCAGAGTGAAAAAAGCATACTCAGATCGTCGATATGGTCATCGAGCATGTCGACGACCGTCGAAGTGCAAAGACGACCCGTCGAAGTGCAAGCCAAGCTGGAACAGGACTGAGATTGATTATTCTAAGTTTGACTTGTATAAATACCTGTTTAGGTTTTATTTTTCAGACATCTAGAGTTTTAGACTTGTAGTAATTACTTTTGAGTTGTTATTGCTTTTGAAGATATCCAGACAATTACATTCATTACTCTCAAGTTTTATTCGTAAGTTCAATACAATAATTCAATTACGCAATCTTCAATCTTTTATTGTTTTCTTATTGCCATGAGTAGCTAAACACCTTTAATAAGGTTGTGAACTCAAGGATGGGTGTGTTGTGATTGGGGATCGTGAAAGATATACGCATAATGAATTGTTATGGTTCATTTGTTCTTTGTTTTCATCATATAGTTAGTGGTTGCAAACATTAGCTAACACCATAAACTTTAGTTTATTTGGGAAAATAGCTAGGGTTAGGTAAGAACAAATAACAAGAACTTAGGGCTTTAAACTTTGTTTAATAAATTCACTTAGGAATAAGAGGAATTTACTTGGCATAATTAACCGTTCTTCAAGCACACTTTCTTATCTTTGGATAAAGAATAGAAAGAAATAATATTTTCTTATTGGGAAATAGTTCAGATTTACATAGAGGTTAAGTGCATCCATACAAACAGTCCATTAGAAGTATATCAAGATCGATACCTATGATCATACACTTTATCTGACGGGGACACAACCTTGGTTCTTTTTACCCATATATTTACAACTTTAAATTTCCAGTCACTTTAAATTCGTCCACAAATCAAATCAACTATAAAACCCTTTTCTGGATTACACCATGACCACAAGATTAGTATAATACTTTTTTAGTAAACTTTTCACACCATATTCTCTGAGGGATTCGACCCAACCTCGTTAGGTTACTATATTTGACAACGTTCGCGTTATATCATTAATAGGTGTAATTTGAGAGTATCACTCATTTGGGTTTATTATTTCCCCAATTCAGACCCTAGAGCTCTTAAAAACCCTCTCTGCAGGTCTATAAACTAATCCATGCTAAATCCAAGAGAATCAAGAGACTCAAGTGCTAAAAAGCTTGCTAGGGTTTGTGAAGCTCACGTTTTGCTTTGGTGTTGTTGGAGACTTCACTCTACGGGAGTAAGTTGATCCAAGGCTTGTTCTTGTGTGATTAAGGTAAGTTTTTACATCTCTTGCATATAGTAAGGGTTGTTTGATTGTTGTACCATTTGGTTGAAGAAAGAAAAATGAAAGGAGAGTTCAAGTATGAATTTGAAAATATTATGAGCTATAAATTAAATTGAGTTATAATTTTTGGCATGTTATGAGTATAATCTTGTTGTGGGTGTTAATAATGAGGTTAAGGAAGTGTTGTATATAAGTGTATATGGGGTTGTGTTGAAATTATTGTTATGAGTGATTATGAAAAGGAGTTTTGGGCATTTAATGGAGCATAACTCGAATGAAGTCTCTTAATTATGCTATTGTTGATAATGCCATTAAGGATTGGGAGTTGTTTGGAAATTTGGTAGAAGTAGATGAAATAGGGGAAATGCTGCCCAATTTTCGCTAGCTTACGAATTATAATAGTTTGAACGTAAGAATGTCTTTGAGACCTAACCTTGGCATGAAACCTCTTGAATGTAGATCTCTCGGGCTTTAGATGAGAACATTAAGTAGTTAAGAAGACATAAGGGTATGTAAGGCTAACCCTTATTTCTTAAGGCATGATTCCACTGTTGTGTACCTATACATGAAATTCGTAATGTCTTCCATGATGACTCCATTCCTAGAAGGACCAAAGATCATAGTTCTTGATACTCTCATGATATCATTGATCTCATTCTAATGATAGGCTATCCTCTAAGGAAAGATATAGTGATAATGATAATGATGATGATGTTGCTTTTACTTGTTTAATCATATATAGATATATAAAGCTATGTTGTGACACCGAGCCTATATGGCCAGGTATGATATCAATTGCGCGTACACCACTAATCAGTTGGGTATGGACAACACCGAGCCTTGTTATGGCCGGGTATGGATGACACTGAACCTACACGGTTGGGTATGGTATTACTATATGTATATGTATATGTATAGAAGGTCTTCTTTAGAGAAAGGGCAAGTAAGTATGATGTAATGTCTCAAGACGTATAAATGGCTCTTCTATCTTATGTTATCCTTCATGTTTTTATCATGTTACTACTTATGCCTTACATACTCAGCACATTGTTTGTATTGACGTCCTTTTGTTTGTGAATGTTGCGTTCATGCTCGCAGGTCGACAGGGAGACAGACTTGACCCTTAGGCTGCTTCATCAGAGATCATTTAGAGGAGCTCTATTTGATTCGGAGCTGCAACCGTTGGTACTCTTTTTTTGTGTATTTATATGGGCATGACGGGGACCTGTCTCGTATTTATAGTATCACATACTCTTTGTAGAGGCTTGTAGACAGTTGTGTATAGCTAGATATCTCTTAGCCTTGTCGGCTATTATTTTTTATATCATTTTGATAGTCTTGTCGGCTTATGTATATATATGGGCATAGTTGATGATGTTGATATAAAAGCACCTTAGTTTGATGGAATTTGAATTATCGATGCATAGGAATTATGAGTAAGCCATGTGGCTCACCTAGATATGCTTGTGAAAGTACGATGAGAGGTGCTCGGCCGGTTAGCTCTGAGTGCCCATCATGGCCCTCCGATTTAGTCGTGACAACACTCTCCACATAAAGAAGCTGATCTTGATAGGAATCCCTTTCTCTCATATATTGCAATAATTGTATACCTTGCTCTCCATTTTCCTTAGGAAATCCTATGCAGATTTAACTGTGAACTGACCACTAGGTGTTAACATCCAACATGGATCATCATCCTTTCCCTCTTTAGCAATTCTTATTGTGTCTTCAATGTTCTGAGCCAGTTCTTGATTCAGAGTATTTTGAAGCAAAGCAAAATTCCATTCTCCTTCATGCACAAAATGGTTTACTTCTATCTATTCCTCCTCAGTTGCTTCTGGTATGATATAATATAATGCACCAAGTCCAGTCCAGTTCTCATACCAAAAACTAGAAGTGCCATTATTCACATGCCAAAGAATCTTTGGTTCAACAGCTTCCCTTAGCCTCACCATTTTCTTCCATGTATGAGAACCTCCTCTATCATAGGCTAATATGGGATGCCACTTTTTACAATATTTATTCAACATATAACTACTCTAAAGACTCCTTCGATATCTGAAATTCCACCATAATTTAGCAAATAAGGCATCTGATATGTCAAATAAGGATCTAAAACCTATACCTCCTTCAGCTTTTGGTAGACACAGCCTATCCCAAGCCACTTAATGTTTACTTTTAACTCCCACAGTATTACACCAAAAGAATTTAGGAAAAATATTGTGTAATTGTTTGATCACTCCAACAGGAGGATTCAAGGCAGATAATAAGTAGACAAGCATGGTTTGAAGGACATGATTTATCAAAATATATCTTCTACCAAAGGATAGAATCCTATTCTGCCAGGAGAATATCCTCTTCATCACCTTTTTTAGTATATCTTCATAGTATATCAGTTTTCTCCTTCCGTTGAAACTGCAATTTGTTATCTGGAAAATCTTTGGTTTGTTAAGTGATATATGTAGGATGAAATGCCCTGGGTTTGATAGTCTTTGTATGCCTTTCTAAAGGATCAAATGGGTGTGGTATAAATTGAAGATATACATAGCCTAAGCATGAGTGTGTAGGTCCTATATATTCCGAATATATAAGGCGCATATCCTTGTATATCTTGAGTATATTTGATATATACCAGACTGGTTTGGCATGGACAAATAGGGTATGTGACCAAACTTCTCCTTCTTCCCTTTGCTTGAACTGATGTGCTATGGTATATCATTAAGTATACAGAGTATACACCCACCTGTATTCTTTGGTATACAAGAGGGTGTATATAATGTATACACAAGGTATATCATATAAGCTATTTGTGTTTTGTAGTTATTGGGCTGAGGCCATATTTTCAGTTGTTCTTCTCCGAGTAAGTGAACTGGGCTTGTAGCCCATGACACTTGTTTCCTCGTTTATCCCCTTCAGAAATAATTGGGCCTGTTGTGGTCATGTGTTGTTAATGTTTGATCCCAACTATTATTTGTGAATTCTGCGTATAAGATTAAATATATAGTAGTATATTCTCTGTCTCTTAACGTGTTTAAGTGATGTACTTCTGTTAGACTTTGTTATTTAATAGATTATTGAATGTAGATTCCTTCTAACCGTAACTTTCCTTTTTCCCTCTTATCTTTGCATGAACTTACCCGCACGGGCCCAATTGGGCCAAACCTGCATGACCATCGCCTCGTTGGGCCAAAGGCCCAACATTTGCTTCGTCGAGTCTGGCCATAGATTTTGAAGGCCTAACCATGGGTGAAAATGGTTAATATATTAGGGGGTTGGTATACCCACCAGCCCGTTATTCTAGTTTTATCATTTTCTTATTTGTATGCATGCAATGCTTGTAAATATTGTACATAAAATTCTTTCCAAATGGAAATCATTATCTCTATAACGATTATGAAAACTTTCAATCAATAAGTACTTTATACCAATCTAAATCATCTGAAATACATACTCTTTTAAAATCCATAAATGACTCAACTGATATCACTTTGCCGACATCTCGACAAACATACCACAGGACACTGTCTGCAGAAGTCTCTAAGAAGTGAACTGGACACTATGAGTCAGGACAGGGCCTTGACATACCCATAATCATACATATCTATAAATGACTCAGCACAGCTCCAGAATGAGGTGGAACTTGCCAATCCCAGCAGACGTCCGAGCATCCTAGCTGTATACTTAACCTGTCAAACAATCTGGGGCTGCGGGCATGAACGCAGCGTCCCCAGGCAAAAGGACGACAGTACGGACAATGTACTGAGTATGTAAGGTGGTAATAAATCATAACCATAACTTTATTTAGGAGAGAAGAAATCACAATCTAACTCAATACCTGCAGCCTTCGCTGGAAGAAACATAAATGTATACACGAGGTCTCAAAACAATCTTTAAGTAAATAATGCAATCAAACAAACATTCTTTAAGTAAATAATGCAATCTAACACACGTTCTTTAAGTAAATAATGCAATCTAACACACGTGCCGCTTCCGACATGTTAACAAAATGGTCCCTTCGGACAGCCGCTTCCGGCTAGTATCACCATAGTCCCTTCGGACGGCCGCTTCCGGCATAGTAATGATGGCCCCTTCAGGCAGCCGCTTCCAGCTTAATAATAATGGCCCCTTCGGGCAACCACTTCCGTATCAATAGTAATGATGGCCCCTTCGGGCAGCCGCTTCCGGCTTAATAATGATGGCCCCTTCGGGCAGCCGCTTCCGGCTCAATAATAATGGTGGCCCCTTCGGGCAACCGCTTCCGGCTTAATATCACAATCATGTCAACACAAACTTAATCCACAAATATTAATACAAAGAGATGATGCTATGGAATGTAAACATAAGTCGTAAATGAAATGAAATAGTAAAACCTCGCACCCCCTTCGGAGTGGTTTTGAAAATCTAACTTTATGTTTCCTTTAGTATAAAACTAATTTCGTCGAAATCATTAGTAAAACCATATACACAACTCAACTGGCACCTTATGGGTGTTCCCTTCGGAACAGAATAGGAGTACAATATCAATAAACCATCACAAGGAACATTTAGACCTTACTCGTCTAAGAATGGAATCATATGGAGTACATATAGAATGAATAGCACAAGAATCATGAATCACATTCGGAACCTATGAATAGAGTTACCCCAAAGTTCATAGCATTCATCACTTACATCTAAGACATGCCAAAAGAAAGAAGGGTTAGCCATACATACCTGTTAGCAACTATTCACAAACCTTTTCGCCTAGTCGCTCTTTTAGCCAATTTAACATAAGAGTAACGTTATCGTCAGTAACTATATTTTCTAGTTCGTAAATCTGTAGCCCATTTCTTTATAGAACTTATCCTTTAGCTTATACATTCTTGTTTAAGGTTTTCTAGCTACAGACTTAACGAAAATCGGGCAGCACTTCCCCTATATATTCGCCTAACCCGAATTTCTAATTGTCCTCCTGTCAACACAGAAATACCAATAACAACAATATATATAATAAATTCTCCCAATTCAGCCCATAACAATTCTAACAACCCAACAACTTTTCTTAATACATTTCAACCCGCAATTTCTTATAACATCAATTTCATGCATTTTCTAAATTCCAATTTCGTCCAATCCAATTTTAATCCTTCCATTACAACACCATTAACATAATTACACCACAAGACAAGAAAATCTTACCTTAATTTTCTTGAAGGAATTTCTACTCTTAATTGCCCAATTTCGCAATTTCTTCTTTCCCGATTCAATATCCAACATTGCTATCACCACCGCGAACTTGCAAATCACTTGAAAATTAAACCAAAGCAAAAAGGCAATATAATTTCCTTGGCCATGGCTGGCCGTGAGCAGCAGCCATGGCCATGCTCTCTCCTTTCCTCTTTTTTTCTTTTAATTCTTAAAAATGAAACAAAATGCATAGTTGAATTTTTCCATCAACTTACATATATATGCCCCTCCTTAATATTGACACATTTGGGACACTAACCTTGACCAATTGCTGCCATGTGACAGCCTACTTGGTTGCCACGTGGCAGCTTCGGGTGGGGCCCACTAGTGCCTTAATTAAATTAATTAATCACTAATCCCTAATTAATAATTTAATCATAGTTAATTATTTGCTAATCTCCAATAATATTTTTACAGTAAATAAAATTTATAAACAATTTATGTTCTAATAAAAATTGAAAATTAAAGATTTCTATTTCGTGTCCGGAAATGATTCTGCTTTTAATCTGGGTCGATTTGCTTGCGAATAATTCGACGTATAAATATACGAGGTATAACATCCTTCCCCCATTTAGAACATTCGTCCTCGAATGTTGGACTGACTCTGAATTCCCAATACTTTCTCAAGTGTTCTCTTAGTTAACTACGCCCTTCATATACCGCTTTCGTTGGTCGATTTGCTTTAATTCATTATAACGCATTCTTGTAATCCTTCCTCTTTTTGTTGATTTTTGAGGTAATTATTCCACGTCGTTATCTTTTCTCTTCTCCTTATTTCGTAGGTTGCATAACTATTCCTGTACCATTCGTACAAGGTGCATCCAATCTTAGTCGTAATCTTTCCTTCTCCTGGTATATTCCGCTCTACATATATTATTGTACTAAAATTCCCTTGCTGTCTATTTTTCCATACTCTTTCCCCTTCCTCTATTGGCCATTTGGTTTTCTTATATCCTACTATAAGATGGATTCTCTATCCCTTCACTTTTACTACTTATACGTCACAATATCATTAGCCAATAACTCCGTTGTCAACATCTTAACTTCTAATCCAGTATAGCATTGCTATCCTTCAGAACATCTCTTAAGTTATCCGTTACCATTCTCTTGTCGTATTCTTTCCTTTTTATAAGTATCCACCTTCTGATGTCAAATTATCTAAGGTCTTTGCCAATAATTCTCAGCACTGTCTCAAATACCATCTTGGTTTCTATCTGTTTATTGCTGGCTTTACTCATTTCTATGGAAATCCTTATGGTGTTCACATTACCGCCTGTTCGTAATTCATCCGATAACGTAACACTTCTTAATCTTATTCACGATTCTTACTCTCTTTTAATTACACTCTGTGGACTAGGCGTACTTAACCCGTCACCCTTCCTGATCGATCTTACCCTTAGTATCTCACAAGTTGTCTTACTAATACCTTCATAACTTGTCATAATTCTTCTTTCTCTGTACTTTTATCTCAGTCATACTACTACTTCTTTTTCTATTTCTGGGAAAATTTTGGCAGAGTTTCCTCTGTACTTCTTACTATCCCAGAACCTGCACGCAGGAAATACCAATAATGCCTCACAGGGCTAACTTATATACTCATATATCATATCGTATCATAGCCAAACAGGGCTCCCAATTTCCAGAAAAAGTATAATGGTGTGAGGACTTACCTCACATATCGCACCTCGAGACGTACCTGATCCGTTAACGATCTGTTCTGTTATACTTTCCTATACACCTTCTCTTTCATCCTCCAACTTTACATTTCAATCGTATTTCAATATTCTTACCTTATCCAACATGCCTCTTCCGTACCGTTACTTACCTCTGTACTTTGTAACTGCTAATATCATCGGTCGCTTTCTTCTGTCGATGTCGTTCTTTAGCTGAAATCAAAGGTTAGTACAAGGGACTTCATTTCCTATGACTGAGCTCTATCGCACGATCTTAGATATGAAAGAAAGAATGACACCCTATTAATGTCTCGTAGCCTCCTGTTTATAGATGTGGTGCACAACACACCGATAACCAAGACTCTACTAGACACGACTTTGCAGACAACCCCTAGGACGAACTGCTCTGATACCACTTTGTCACACCCTGGCAATGGTAGGGCATGACAGGCACCCGACTCTCATCAGAGTCAAGCGAACCCTTAGATATTCGCTCTATTAAAACCTGTCATTTCAAAAACTTTTAAGAACATAAAATTCTTTCCAAATGGAAATCATTATCTCTATAACGATTATGAAAACTTTCAATCAATAAGTACTTTAGACCAATCTAAATCATCTGAAATACATACTCTTTTAAAATCCATAAATGACTTAAATGATATCACTTTGTCGACATCTCGACAAACATACCACAGGACACTATCTGCAGAAGTCTCTAAGAAGTGAACTGGACACTATGAGTCAGGACAGGGCCCTGACATACCCATAATCATACATATCTATACATGACTCAGCACAGCTCCAGAATGAGGTGGAACTTGCCAATCCCAGCAGACGTCAGAGTATCCTAGCTGTATACTTAACCTGTCAAACAACCTGGGGCTGCGAGCATGAACGCAGCGTCCCCAGGCAAAAGGACGTCAGTACGGACAATGTACTGAGTATGTAAGGTGGTAACAAATCATAAGCATAACTTGATTTAGGAGAGAAGAAATCACAATCTAACTCAATACCTGCAGCCTTCGCTGGAAGAAACATAAATGTATACACGAGGTCTCAAAACATTCTTTAAGTAAATAATGCAATCCAACAAACATTCTTTAAGTAAATAATGCAATCTAACACACGTTGTTTAAGTAAATAATGCAATCTAACACACGTGCCCCACCGAATTCTTTAATAAAAAAAATAAAAAACTAAAAATATAATAAAATGATGATTCACTATGGTGGACACGTGTAGGGTTATTAGGATGCCTATAAATATCATTTTGATTACTAAGTTTAGTCATCCATTACATTTCATCTTCCACAAAAATTAATTTAGAAAGAGAGGCAAGGATTAGCTAGAGAGAGAGAGGGTTCGTCCATGGCAGCCCGTTAGCCGAGCTTGAGGATTAAAGGGGAGAAAAATTAAATTTCTAAGGTGTTGTAAACATCCAAGTGATTAGCACCGTTAAGGAGCCAAGCTTGTTAAGGTAAGATTTAATTCTCTCTAACATGTTTTAGAGGTGGTTTGGACTTTGTATAAATTGGTAAATGTGGAATTGGATGTAAAGAATTGTGTGTGATGATGCTAAGTTGTTGTTTGGGCCGTGTGTGGGGGCTGTTCTAACTTAAAAATGATGAATTAATTTTGATGTTGTTGTCGTTATGGTTGTCATTGATCGTGTGATGAAAGTGAATGAATTTGATGCTTAAGGTTATAATTGTATTGTATTCGAGAATGATTTGGTTGTGTGGAAAGGAATGGAAATATAGTTATAAGTAGGTATATGTGTTGTTGTTCTTGTGAAATTGGAGGACTAAGTGTAGTTAAGGCTCGTATTGTGTTGTTATAATTGATGGGCTACTTTAGGACTTATTAATGTTAAGATAATTTTCTTGCATATAGGAGTTGAGGCCGTTGCTGTGTTGTTGCTAATGTGAATCACTAATTTGATAAGAAAGGAATGTATAAAATATCGTATGTGAAGCGTGCGAAGCGTATGTGGCTTGTTGGGTGCATATTTTAGATGTTTGAGGTGTATCGGGCATTATTATGTTATGTGGGCTGTTTTGGAGTACCCTCGGATCTTGTTTCGACTAGTTCTTAATGCGATAACTTAGACGTGTTTTGATTGTTGCTATGTTGGTTGTTGTATGGTTGAACAATATAGGGGAAGTGCTGCCCAATTGTCTTGAAATAAGCTACTAACATTGAAGTACATTTTGTGCCTTTTCGTAGCTTAACCATAGTTTTGGCGTCTTAATATAGGTTGAGATATTTTGGGCAACGTATACATATCGAGTCACGGATTAAGAGCCAAAGGTATGTAAAGTTATCCCTTCCTTCTTTTGGCATGATCTTTATGAAACAAACGGATGACATATATATGACTCCAAAGAAACTCCTATTCTTAGAACCACTAGGATGGCTAATGTCCTTGATTTCCAGAGCTTACTTTATTATGTCTTGATACGTATCTATGATTTCTGAAGTTCTATTTGATATGCTCCATAGTGACATTCGAAGGGTACTTGATATGACTATTGTCTTGATTTCCAAATGATAGTTCATTTGAATATTCTATTGAGTCTCAAATATAATATAGTTTGCATATGGTTGCTCACTACTCTGCTCGTGCATGCCTCAATATATCTTTCACCGAGTCCCGGGCCGGGTATGTTTTCGGGCACAGTTTCACTGCATTGTTCACCGAGTCCCTCACTAGAGGGTCGGGTACGATATATATATATATGATGATGTGATGATATGATGATATGATGATGTGATTATGGCGCCAAGGATGGCATGTGATGACTTTATTCACCGAGTCCCATAATGGGCCGGGTATGATATATGATATTGATATGCATGATTTACATTTCATAAGGAAAGTGTATTGGTATTTTGAATGTCATACTAGTCTCCTGTGATCCCCATTTCAGTCATGATCCTCTTTATTGTATTTCATGCTTTATATACTCAGTACATATCTCGTACTGACCCCCTTTCTTCGGGGGGCTGCGTTTCATGCCCGCAGGTACAGATACTCGATTTGGCGATCCTCCAGCTTAGGACTTCTACTCAGCTGTCTTGGAGAACTCCATTGTTTCGGAGCCAAGACTTTTGGTACAGATCCTTTTTTATGTATATATATGTTTACCCAGGGGTACGGCGGGGCCTTATCCCGTCATATTTCACTATCGATACTCTTAGAGGTCTGTAGACATATATGTGGGTTGTGTATAAGTTTTGTTCAGCTGTGTCTGTACGATGTGCTATGGATATGTTCGTCTGTTGTGGCAGCCTTATCAGCTTGCGTATGGTATTGATATGTAGTGGCAGCCTTGTCAGCTTGCGTATCACATTGACACGTAGTGGAAGCCTTGTCGGCTTGCGTATCACATTGACACGTAGTGGCAGCCTTGTCGGCTTGCGTACCATATTATGTTTTGATTAGTTGTGACTCCTCAGGAGACAGGTTATCTGGATATATATATATATATATATATATACATAATGAACCTTTAGAATTCTTTTGCGAGTTTCCATATTGTTCTTAGATTCAGTTTGACTATATCTAATAGGTACGTACACGAGTGTCCAGCTCGGGCACTAGTCATGGCTCACAGGGCTGGGTCGTGACAAAAGTGATATCAGAGCAGTTCATCCTCGGAATGTCTACAGTCCGTGTCTAGTAGAGTCTTGTTTATCGGTGTGTTGTGCACCACATCTATAAACAGGAAGCTACATGACATTTAGGATATTATCTTTCCTTCTTATCTTAGATCGTGCGATAGAGCTTTATTATTAGGATAATCCCTCCCTAACAGATTATTATGTTTACAGCTATGCCTCCAAAGAAAGCGACAGCTGCCCAGAAGGGTAAACCGGTAGCAGGAGATACTAGCAAGACCCGGAGAGTTACTAGGGCCCGTGCCCAGCTTACTCCTGAAATTGTGCTTCAGTCGGCGAGTTCTGCTACTCCGCCACTGTCGGAGGAACTTAGAGCAGCAGCAGCTTCAGATCAGGGGGCGGCTCCACCGCCAGCCCCTGAGGCCCCAGTACCTGAGCCTCCAGCTCCTCAGCTAGGGGCGGAGGATAGGGCCATGAGAGATGCAGTTCAGCTGCTGACCAGATTAGTGGCAGGGCAGGCTCGCAGGCATGGACTAGGAGTCGACCATGCAGATAGACATGACAGTTTGAGGGCTTGTGACTTCCTAAGTTGTAATCCTCCAGAGTTGTTTGGGTCAAAGCCAGAGGATGATCTGCAGGAGTTTGTTCGGCAGATGCAGCGTACCTTGAGGATAATCAAGGCTTCTGAGACTGAGTTTGTTGAGTTGGCTTCGTATAGGTTGTGTGATGTAGCTGTTAATTGGTATGAGTCGTGGGAGTTATCTAGGGGCGAGGATGCCCCTCCAGCAGTATGGGATGAGTTTGTGGAGGCCTTCCTTGGCCACTTTCTGCCCCCAGAGATGAGACAAGCTAGAGTTGTTAGATTCTTACATCTGAGGCAGAGTGGCAGGAGCGTTCGAGATTATAGTCTTGAGTTTGATTCGTTGGCCAGATATGCACCTACTATTGTAGCTAATATGGCTGATAGAGTGCATCGATATGTGATGGGACTGGATCGCTATTTGATTGATGGTTGTATGGCGGTGTCTCTTCAGCCAGGTATGGATATTGCTCGAATACAGGCATATGCACAGGGGGTAGAGGATCGACATAGAGGACGTCAGCCAGATAGAGATTATGACAGAGGTCAGCATAAGAGGGCTAGATCGGCTGGTTATCCTTGTGAGTATCGAGGCAGGCAGCCTCAGCAGTATAGTAGATATCCTTCCCAGCCATCACGGAGTGCACCCCCACAGTTTACATGCAGGAGATTTGATAGTACAGGGTATTCAGGAGCCGGTCAGAGCTCCAGGGCTTCAGGTGCGCAGGTGAATAGGGGTTCGAATCAGTCGAGGCCACCTTTGCCTCGGTGCTCTCGGTGTGGTAAGCCCCATTCTGGGGAATGCCATTTTGCTAAAGGTGCTTGTTTTTCTTGCGGCCGCCAAGGCCATATTATGAGAGAATGTATGGCAGCGGTCCAGGTGGTATAGTTCAGCCCACTGGATCGATTGCTGGTTCATCTTCTTCTATAGCTATGCGCACTATGGGGCAGGGTATTCAGACACCAGCAGGCCGTGGTAGAGGTCGTGACGGAGCTTCCAGTTCTAGCGGTCCTTTGAACCACATATATGCCTTGGCTAGTAGACAGGATCAGGAGGCGTCACAAAATGTGGTTATAGGTATATTATTGATTTTCTCTCGGGACGTGTATGCATTGATAGATCCAGGCTCCACCTTATCATATATATCCCCCTTTGTTGCTGGTAGAATCAGAATAGAACCTGAGTCGATAGAACCATTTGAGGTAGCTACATCGGTAGGAGATTCCGTTATAGCAAAGCAAGTATATACAAATTGTTCGGTGATTATATATAGTCGTTGTACCGTGGCAGAGCTGATAGAGTTAGATATGACGGAGTTTGATGTTATTATGGGTATGGACTGGTTAGCTTCTTGTTATGCTAACGTTGATTGTAGAGAAAAGATAGTTCGATTTCACTTCCCAGGGGAGCCGATTATAGAGTGGATGGGGAATACAGCATCGCCGAGGGGTAAGTTTATTTCATACTTCAAGGCAAGGAAGATGGTTAGAAAGGGTTATATTTATCATTTGGTTTGGGTGCATGACGTGAAAGCAGAGGTACCGACTCTTCAGTCAGTCCCGATAGTTAATGAATTTCCAGATGTATTCCCAGACGAGCTTCCAGGTCTTCCTCCTGAGCGGGAGATAGAGTTTACTATAGATGTGTTGCCAGATACTCAGCCCATATCTCTTCCTCCTTATAGAATGGCACCTGTAGAACTGAAGGAGTTAAAGGAGCAACTGAGGGACTTGTTAAAGAAGGGCTTCATCAGGCCCAGCATATCACCTTGGGGAGCCCCGGTACTATTTGTGAGAAAGAAGATGGATCGCTGCGGATGTGTATTGATTATAGGCAGCTGAATAAAGTAACAATAAAGAATAGATATCCCCTCCCCAGGATTGATGATTTATTTGACCAGCTGCAGGGTGCTAAATGCTTTTCGAAGATAGACTTGCGGTCAGGCTATCATCAGGTGAGGGTGAAGAAGGCAGATACTCCCAAGACTACATTCAGGACTCGATACGAGCATTATGAGTTTAGAGTGATGTCTTTTGGGCTGACCAATGCTCCAGCGGTATTTATGGATTTAATGAACCGAGTGTTCAAACCATTCCTGGATATGTTCGTGATTGTATTTATCGATGACATTCTGGTCTATTCACGTTCAGAAGAGGAGCACGCAGATCATTTGAGGACGGTACTTGGGGTGCTCCAGCACCAGAAGTTGTATGCTAAGTTCTCTAAATGGGAATTCTGGTTGACTTCAGTAGCATTCTTGGGGCATATTATCGGAGCTGATGGCATTCGGGTAGATACACAGAAGATTGAGGCTGTAAAGACTTGACCTAGACCCACGACACTGTCACAACCCAGCTAGGGGCCGCGACGGGTACCCGAGGCTGACCACCGAGCACCCCTTATTTCCTCACTTGTCATAGTCATTTACGCTTCTTTATCATTCACAAATTCAAAATTTCATGAAAATCATTTTTCGGTGGAAAACACTATTAGTATATATATATATATATATATATATATATATATATATATATATATATATATACACACACAAATGCCTCGTTAGGCTATCAAAATAATATATGTAATATATACATGCATGATGTAGTAGATTTGTGAGACCATCTTACCCACACTACGCACCTACGAGCCTCTACTGACATACTATACATGTAGACGGGACAAGACTCCGTCATGCCCAAAATATACATATGTACCAAAAGAATAATCATAAGCACCTCCGAACAATGGAGTGCTTTCAATCAGCTGATGGCTCCTAAGAATCCGGATCGAGCTCGCCTCCCTGTCTACCTGTGGGCATGAACAAAGCGTCCAAAGAAAACGGACGTCAGTACGAATATAGTACTGAGTATTAGAGGCATGAACAATAACAACACATCAAGAACTAAAGGAGGCAACAAGTATGTAGCAAATGTACCTGCCTGGGAATCATATGAAAAGAAATGCATGCTGACTTACTTTTATGCTTATCATCATCTCATGTATGCATATCATATATATATATATATATATATATATATATATAAACTGCCCGACCATATTGGTGCGGTGTGATAATTAGTAGCATTAGCCCGTGTCCAGGCCTCCCGCGTCCGGGGTACCATCTCATGCCGCCCACTAGTAGTGTCTGCCCATGCCAACTGGCCATGGTGTATCTTATAGCTGCCCGCTTTCGCGGTGACTACCCGGCCAACTAGGCCCGGTATGATGTGATTATAACATGCTCATTATAAAATACTTATAATAATATGCTTATCATCGTACATGCATAAGGACTCTAGAGCAACTGTATTTTATCGAGGTGACGTAAGGTCGTAAACCCTCGATTCCATTATGAACATATATGAACATTGTGCCTCGCCTTGAAGGGACTAGTATATAAGGTGAGTGTATACAAGGAACGACATCATTTACTTTATAAGAACGTCATATCATATCTCTTGACTCATATAGCTATTCATGATCTTAGGCTTTTGGCTTTCCGGAATTGTTATATCCCGTGTTTTGTGCATTCGGAAAAATTAGAAATGAGTTTGACTTGAAAGAAATAAGGCTATGTTTATTTTATCTAACATATGTGTGTGATATTTATGAGAAATATTGTTGCGGAAATACGGAGGAAGGCCAAGGGCAAAATTTGGAATTTTGAAAATTTGTTTCGGGAATTGCAAATAAGATCCACAATGAGTTGGGCCCAAAAAAATAAGAGAAAATTTAGGCCCAACTCAAGAGGGTGGCCGGCCATACATGGCCAAGCCTATGAGAATTATAAAGATTTCCATGTGCCAAATTAGTTATAAAGGATCATTATCCCTTAGAAGCTTCATGAAACAAACAAAAGAAATAGAGCAAGAACATGGGAGAGGGGTTCGGCCCCCTCCAACAGAAAAAAAAAATCCCAAGCCTTTAGACTTTGATCCAAAAGTCATAATTTTCTAGCAATATTACTAACTCAAGGATGCTCTTCAACATGGTATAATTTTTAAGGCAAGAAAGTGCTTGTGTTGGCAAGTTGAAGTTTGAGGAAAAAGGTAAGATTTCTATTCTTTTGTGTTATGGAATAAGTATATATGTTATGATGATGAGAATTGGATGAGAATTATGGAGTTGTGATGTGTGTGTGCATAGCCGTGTATGTGTGTGGGTGTGTACATGGCCGTGTGCCATGGTGATGAAGGGAGGAGATGAATTAAATTCCATTTAGTTTGTTAGTTGTGTTGTTGTGGTGTTTGTGATGTAAATAAGGGTTTAATGAATCAAGTTGGTATTGAAAATGGTTGTGGGTCGTTATGGGAAATTATGTGAATTTTTTTAATAAAGATTTTATGTAATTGGGGAAGTAAGATTCAAAAATGAGAATTTTGGTTGTTGTTAATGAATTTGGAGGAAAACAATGTGATTTAGTAGTTTTGTTGCATTTGTAGAAGTTTCGGATGGAATATAGAATTGGCGGGATGACTTGAATTCGTGAATATTGTTTGGAATGCTATGGAAATATGTTTGAATAATCTTGAATTAGTTAATGGATATGGAAAATGTTGATATTAGTTTGATAGTGTGAAGTTGGAATGGAAGTCGTTGAACTATGAAGAAAAGAGGATTATTTATGTTATAGTGCGTTTTGTGGTAATTGTTGGTGTTGTTGGATTGTTGGGTTGTTGTTGTTGATATATTGAGCCAAGCTAAGTCTCGGGGATGCTATATGTATAGGGGAAATGCTACCAAAATTTTGGTAGACAATATGAATTTAAGTTTGAATTCATAAAAGCTTGGAACTTATATTTGGCAACTATGACCAATTGTAGATTTTGGACGAAACGGGGATTGAGTTTGGACGAGCGTAAGGCGCAAGTGAGGTATGTAAAGCTATCCCTTTTCTTCTATTGGCATGTCCTAGATGTACTAGGTTTGAGTTTGAACCTCGGGGATCATTCTATTCATAGAAATCCGAGCTTACTTTTAGCACTATTCCATTCAGTGAAATTGAATTAGAAACTTATGCTTTGTTGAAAAGAAACGTTCAAACATTCGTAACTTTCGTAAACATGATCGAATCACCCCTAAGCTTTCATGGTTGATTCCATAAGGTCAAATGTCTGTAAAATTTGTACGCCGCCTCGACTTGGACCAAGGTGGGCCCTCTAGCCCCGAGTCTCCTTCGTTGCCCTAATTGACTTAACTTTGTTCGATATCGAAAAGAGACTTTTTCTTATGACTTTAGCTATAAAAGAATAATGTTTTGATTACTCCATGATATTCTGATTTACATTTTGAACTATGAATACGATTTCAGAAGTACTTTTGTGAGATAAACTCCGTATTGATCAGTTGTCCGGACTAGTTTGCCTAACGGGTTGTCATATGATTATGTCCAGTTTCATAAATGTTTTGATATGTAAATTGCATTAGTTTCCGCACTACTCTGCTCGTTCCCATTATTATGATATCGTTCGCCAGTTCCCGGGCCGGTTTTGTGATCGTGCGCACTATGATATATTCGGCAGTATGCTGTATTACGGTTCCCGAGACCTCGCCATAGGGCCGGGTTCCGTTTATGGAGTTATGCTGTGATATGGCTTATGATATGTTGTGATGATGTGTGACGGGGATACGGAGATTTGAAACCTTCTGGTATTATGCTGTGTTATGGCTCCATCGATGGGCGGGCGACCATATTCTCTATGCCCTATGCATGACTTATATTTTGAGAGTAAACATTTTGATATTTTGGGTTTGCACTTATGTTCTGTACTTCTATTTCGTTTATGCCTCAGGTTTTTTTTTCTGTATCTTCTGCTTTGCATACTTAGTACATATTTCGTACTGACCCCCCTTTCTTCGGGGGGGCTGCGTTTCATGCCCGCAGGTACAGACGCACAGTTTGGTGATCCACCAGTTTAGGACACCCTCTTTTGCTATTTGGAGTGCTCCTCTTATTCCGGAGCCTACATTTTGGTATATATCTTCGTTCGCTACATATGTATGTATTTGTTCAGGGGTACGGCGGGGCCCTGTCCCGCCATATGATTCGATTGGTCTGTTTAGAGGTCTGTAGACGTATATGTGGGTTGTGCCTACTTCTGTACAGGTGTGTTTGTATGATCCCACTCGCCATGGCCGCCTTGTCGGCGCGCATTTGTATATGTTTTGGGCCGTTGCGCCATTTGATAGCCTTGTCGGCTTCTGATATATATGTATATATATATATATATGGTTGTGTTTGAAATGTGTCTGAGACAGTTTGATACAATTTGAGGCAGCGTGTGATATTTGTGCCCGGCGATGTACATTCCGCCAATCTATCAGATTTTGATGCGGCCTAAATGGCCTGTATGTTCGTATATGTGTGTATATATTTGGCGATGTGTATTCTGCCGCCCCTTTTTGTTCTGATATGATATCTCTGTACACGTGACCGCTTCAGATGATAATGATTTTCAGATCTGTTTATAATGATGAATTTGAAAATTGACCTAAGCTATTATATGACGATTTGGTATGTTTGTCCGTTTGGGTGCCTAAGTAGGGCACCAGTCGCGGCCCACGGGGCTGGGTCGTGATAGGAATATAGGAGAATCATGGAAAGGGAGAAGAATCATATCATGGGATTCGTGCCATAGAAAGAAAAGGATTAGCCTCACATACCTTTGTCGCTTAATAAGCTATCGTTCACTTGTTCTCCTTCAATATCACATTGCTACCTTCATGAAAGAATACGCATTATAGTTAGTCAATCGACCATCAGAACGCTTCGTCGTTTCTAGAGAAAATTGGGCAGCATTTCCTTTGTTTCTACTACTTTTCCCATGTTCTATTTCAACTCCTAAACATTTACAACAACACTCACAATATAGTATCAACATTCCTCATTTATCTACTCTTAGCAAAATCCATCATTTTTTCTCCAATTTCTCCACATTTAGTGGTTTTAGCTCATCATCATAATTCTGCATACTTCACACCTATTCCATGGTCTATACGTCATTTATAACGTATTCATAATCACAACATATCAACGTTCATGATTTCATTCAACTATCATTCAATTGTGACACTATTCACTCAGTACTGGCCCATTTTCTATGTTATTCTACATTTCAAGTATCTAAGCCTTCCAATACCTTGAACAAAATGGTATAGTCATGAAACATACCTTAGATGATGGTGGAACGAGCCTAGAGTGGAATTGCTCCTTTAGCACTAAAATCCTTCTTCACCTCTTTTGGAATTTCTTGAAGGAGATGACTTCCAATTAGGTTTCATACACTTTGTTTCATAAATTTGGTGTTGATGATCTTGGATTTCCTTGGTATTCTTGTGGTTGAAGTGTTTGGAGAATATTCTAGAGTGTTCTTGAGAGAGAGGGTGGAAGTGAAATGAAAAATGAAATGAAAGGGTCCCTTATACTTAAACTTAAAAGCTGGCCGACCATCATTATACGGACCAACATACGGTCCGTACTATTTATACGGACCGTATGTGTGGCCGTATATTTGGTCCAGTGGCTAGTCTTCTCTTTGGCCAATTATACGGTCCCATATAAGGCTGGTACAAATTATACGGTCCGTAGGTTGGACCGTATGATGCCCAGTGATTCCGTTTTCGTTCTCGTCGACTCGTTTGATCTCCGATCCTTATGGAACCTTCTTAGCACTTGTTTACCACTTCAATACCAATATAAAAGGTGTTATTACTTGTCTCTAAGACCTCATCACGCCATCACAGAATCGTCACTCATTATTCTTATCCGATATACAACATATGTCTCGCTTTTCTTAACAACTTCTTTTCCTTATCTCGGATGGTTTTAAAATCTCATTTAGGGTCATCAATTACTATTTCTTACTTCTCGAGACACCGCATACATTATGTCCTTCGTCAACCTATTCACTGTACACGTACGGGGAATTTTTCAAAGTGTAACATTCTTCCCCCCTTTTGGAACATTTGTCCCCGAATGTTAAACACTCGGGATTCTAGAAACATTCCGCCAGAGTTTCCCCTATAACATGGCACTACCGACCTGTCACAACAACCCACAACATTATTGCCTAACAGGGCCAAATCACAACATCAACACATCTATGGTCACACACGACCAAAAGCATAAAAGTAAGCATACATACCTTGTGATCTCGGCGTGTCATCACGAACCTCTTCTAGAGACTGGAATAGATATGGATATTTGGCCTTCATCTTCTCCTCCGCCTCCCAAGTCATTTCTTCTCTGTTGTTGTTTCGCCATAGGACTTTGACTGAAGTGACCTTTTTGTTTCGAAGTCTTCGCACTTGTCTATCTAAAATGGCAACAGGCACTTCTTCATATGCCAATTTTTCTGTTATTTGGACATCATCAACCGGAGCATCGAAACATGAAAAACTGGGTGTACGGACTCGAGCTCTGAAGGCAAGTCCAGTTCATAGGCTACTCGACCCACCTTACGGATGATTCTATAGGGTCCAATGTATCTTGGGCTCAACTTTCCCTTTTTACCAAATCTCATTACTCCTTTCATAGGCGAGACATTTAAAAATACCCAATCATTAGCTTGAAATTCCAAGTCTCGTCGGCGGTTGTCCGCATAAGACATTTGACGACTTTGGGCTGTTAGCAGTCGGTCTCGGATCACCTTAACCTTTTCAACTGCTTGTTGGATCAAGTTGGGACCTATCAATTATGCTTCTCCGATTTCAAACCATCCAATTGGAGATCTACACTTCCTTCCATACAATGCTTCATATGGAGCTATTTGAATACCAGAAGGATAGCTGTTGTTATAGGAAAATTCAATAAGGGGTAAATGCTCATCCCAACTACCGCCAAAATCCAATACACACGCTCGTAGCATATCCTCTAAGGTCTGAATAGTACGTTTGGCTTGTCCGTCAGTCTGTGGATGAAATGCCGTGCTAAACTTGACTTGAGTACCTAGACCTTCTTGAAAGGATTTCCAAAACTTAGCTGTAAATTGGGCTCCTCTGTCCGTGATAATAGATAATGAAGTACCATGAAGTCGCACAATTTCTTTCAAATACAACCTAGCATAATCTTCCGCTGAATACATGGTCCTAACTGGGAGGAAATGGGCTGCTTTTGTGAGTTTGTCCACGACCACCCATATAGAATCATATTTACTTCGAGAACGGGGTAATCCCACAATAAAATCCATGTTAATCACTTCCCACTTCCACGTAGGAATTTCCATTGCTTGCAATAATCCTCCTGGCTTTTGATGCTCGGCTTTTACTTATTGGCAGATTGGACATTGTGCTACAAATTCTGCTATGTCCCTCTTCATGTGTCACGGCCCGACTAGGGGGCCGCGACGAGCACCCGGTGCTAGCCCACCCGGGCACCCCTTAGCTTACACTTAGACTTGCATCAAGGTGAGCCACATCATTAATCATACATTTCTAAGCATCGATCATGCTAGTCCCATTGGACAACAACATCTTTAATCATTATAGGCATCTGTGCCACAACAATGTACATGGGCCGACGAGGCCAATAATATGATATGGAAAATATAGGCCGACAAGGCCGGACATGTCTAACCATATACATGTGACTACAAGCCTCTAAGAAGAGTCAAACATATCACATGAGCGGGACAGGACCCCGCTATGCCCATAATTATATACACAAAAGAATAAGTACCCAAAAGCTATGGCTCCGAAGGAAATGGAACTCCGCTATGTAATCTCTGAATAAGCAGCTATGGATCAAGTCTATCTCTCTGTGCACCTGCGGGCATGACGCAGCGTCCACAAACAAAAGGACGTCAGTATGAAGAATGTACTGAGCATGTAAAGCATGATCAATATCGATATAGAAGCGTAATAAACAACATATGAATAGCATAGGGAGGGAGACAATAATATCATCATCGTGGCACTTACTTGCTCTCCATAGGGACATTCCGTTTCTAGCGCGTATCCGCGTACATACATCCATATCCATACTTAATTACCCTCATAATCATTTGTATAACGTATTCGTACTTTTAATGATGTCATATACATAGCATATACACATATATACGGATATACATAGCGTACCCGACCATGAAGGCTCGGTGTTTCATACATACTTGGACAACCAAGGCTCAAGGTTATATCTACCTGGCCCGACCAAGGCTTCAGGGTTATCCGTACCATCTGCAGATGTGTGCGCGCGTTACGTAATCATACACATACTCTATATACATCCATATACATATATTCTACCCGGCATTATAAGTTCGGGGTTCATTATAGCCCTGTATAGGCACACATACGTATAATAGCCCATAGGCACCTTTAGCATCATCATTATTATCATCATCATTACTATCCTCATCATTATCGTTACATCTAGATCATAGGCCTACTCGTCATACGAGGAGCGTAGTGCAATCGTAGTATCTATCAAGGATCGTGAGCTTACAAGCTCGGAAAATTTATCAATTGAAGGCAACATACGCGTATAGAGGATTTAGAGAATTGGCCAAAGAACCATGCCTTACGAAAGAAGGGTTAGCCTTAAATACCTTTTTCGTTGAGCTATTCTACACTTGCACATACTCCTCCGATGCTAGCGTTTCTACCTTCATTAAGGTCACACTATCATTAGAATCGATAACTAGTACACATGGCTAAAGCTAGAGAAAATCGGGCAGCATCTCCTTTATTTACACAACGTTTGCCCACATCGTAATTCAACTCCTGAATGTCAACAATACATTCACAATATTATAACAATAGCCATTAATCATCCACACTATCCACATTATCTATATTTCTCAATTTGTTCCTAATTCACCCATATTCATGGTCATAACCCCCGACCTCGTCCATTCGTGTACAATGTATATTTCATGACCTTAACGTCGTTTATAACACATTCATATCACAACACAACCAAAATCATGATTCAATTCAAACTATTTCTCAAAAACGTCACTATTCATCATTCATAACCCATTTTACTATATTCTTCTAATGACCAAACATTTTAACTCTCAAATACCTTAAACAACATATAAATATCATGAATCTTACCTTAGATGTTGTAGGAACAAGCTTTAGTCGATAATACTCCACTTGAGCAAAAACCCTAGGTTTCCTCCATTTGGATTTCTTGACTTTGAATGATCTTTGATGGGTTTGCTCACACTTGATTCACTTGGTTATGTTGTTAATCACTAAAAAGCCTTGAAAACTTGTATAATATATGTAGAGAGATGTTTTAGAGAGAAGGGGTGTGAAGTGGAAATGAAATGAAATGAACCTTGGCCCTCTCATTTAATGGACCAAAATCTGTCCTGACCAACTATACGGACCAACATACGGTCCGTATAAATTGTACGGACCGTATGTTTGGTCGTACATTTGGTCCAGAGACTTAAGCCTTGCTGGGTTAGTTATACGGTCCCAAACATACGGACCGTATAAATTATACGGCCAGTATGTTTGGCCGTATAACTCCCAGGGGTTCTGAAATCCGTTTCGTCGTCTCGTTTGATCTCCAATCCTTATGGAACCTCCTTAACACTTGTTCAACACTTCAATACCCATATAAGGAACATTATTACTCTTCTCCAAGACGTCATGAAGTCATCTCTAACTCGTTACTCATAATTCCTTTTTGATACTTATAAAATATTTTGCCTTACCTAGCCAACTTTCTTGTCCTACGTCGGATGCCTTTGAAATCTCACTTAGGGTCATCAATTGGCATTTATTACTTACACACATATCATATACTTGTACTCCTTAGTAGTTCATTCACCTGCGTACCAACGGAGGATTTTCCGAGGTGTAACATTCTTCCCCCCTTAAGAACATTCGTCCTTGAATGTTAAAGCCTTCGAGAGTTCTATAAAATTTCGCCAGAGTTTCCCCTATAATATGGCACTACCATCCTGTCACAACAACCCATAATATCGATGCCACACAAGGATACAACACAATAGCATAAAAATTTGGCCACACACGACCCAAAAGCATAAAAGGAAAGCATACATACCTTAGGATATTGACGTCTCATCTTGGACTTCTTCCAATGGCTGAAACAAATGTGGGTATTTGGATCTCATACTTTCTTCTGCCTCCCACGTCATCTCCTCTCGTTTACCGCCTCTCCATAGAACCTTAGCTGAGGCCACCTCTTTGTTTCTAAGCCTCCGTACTTGCCTGTCTAATATGGTAATGGGTATCTCTTCATAAGTCAATTTCTCTGTCACTTGCACCTCATTCACTGGGACGATCTTGGTAGGATCTCCGATACATTTCCGGAGCATCGAGATGTGGAAAACTGGATGGACTGACTCCAACTCGGGAGGTAGATCTAACTCATAGGCCACTTTTCCTACTTTGCACACAATCTCATATGGCCCAATATACCGAGGACTAAGTTTCCCCTTTTTGCCAAACCTCATAACGCCCTTCATCGGTGACACTTTCAAGAATACCCAATCTCTCACTTCGAATTCCAAGTCTCTTCGACGATTATCCGCATAGGACTTTTGGCGACTTTGAGCCGCTAATAGCCGATCATGTATGAGCTTGACTTTCTCTATTTCTTGCTGAACCAAGTCTGGCCCTATCAACTGAGCCTCTCCTGTTTCGAACCACCCAATCGGGGATCTGCACTTTCGCCCATATAAAGCTTCATACGGTGCCATTTGGATGCTAGAATGATAACTATTATTGTAAGCAAATTCAATGAGTGGCAAATGATCATCCCAATTTCCTCCAAAGTCTATCATACATGCCCGTAGCATATCCTCAAGGGTATGAATAGTACGTTCAGCTTGTCCATCGGTCTGTGGATAAAATGCTGTGCTAAGGCTAACTCGGGTCCCTAAACCCTCTTGGAAAGACTTCCAAAATTTTGCTGTAAACTGAGTCCCTCTATCAGAAATAATATATACTGGGACACCATGGAGTCTCACTATCTCCTTAAGTTAAAGCCTTGTATAATCTTCTGCTACATAGGTCGTCCTGACTGGCAAGAAATGAGCTGACTTGTTGAGTCTATCCACGATCACCCATATAGAATCATACTTACGTCGAGAGTGGGGCAACCCTGAAATGAAGTCCATATTAATCACTTCCCACTTCCAAGTTGGGATTTCTATGGCTTGCAATAGCCCACCTGGCTTTTGGTGCTCGATTTTCACTTGCTGGCAATTCGGACATTGAGCTTCAAACTCCGCTATATATTTTTTCATCCCATTCTACCAATATATAGACTTAAGGTCATGATACATCTTCGTCGCTCCGGGGTGAACGGAGTAACGGGAACAATGAGCTTCCTTCAAAATCTGGCGGCGTAAACTTGCCACACCGGGAACACATAATCTACCTCCACATCGGAGAACTCCGTCTCCCGAAATATCAAATGGTGACTCCTCTTTCTGAGGGAGTGTATCTCTATACTGCATTAGCATGGGATCCTCATATTGTCGCTCTTTCACTTCTGCTACTAGCGACGAGGCTACTGTATTCTGAATAGTAGCTCCGCTGTTACCTGAGTCCACTACTCGGACTCCTAGGCTAGCTAACTGTTGGAGTTCACGGGCCATTTCCCTCCTTTCTGGTCGTACATCACATAGACTTCCCATCGACCTACGACTAAGAGCGTCAGCCACAACATTTGCCTTTCCGGGGTAATACAAAATATAAACATCATAATCCTTTAGCAATTCTAACCATCGTCGTTGTCGCAAATTTAATTCCTTCTGCTTGAAGATATACTGAAGGCTCTTATGATCTGTGTAAATATCCACGTGGACACCATATAAATAATGTCTCCATATTTTTAATGCATGGACCACCGCGGCCAATTCTAGATCATGGGTAGGATAATTCTGCTCATGTTTCCGCAATTGGCTTGAAGCATACGCAATAACTTTGCCATGTTGCATCAATACACAGCCTAGCCCAACACCTGAAGCATCACAATAAATGACATATCCTTCCAACCCCTCTGGAAGTTTCAAGACTGGGGCGGAAGTCAATCTATCCTTTAGCTCTTGGAAACTACGTTCGCAAGCATCTGTCCATTGAAACCTTGCCGATTTCTGGGTCAACTTTTTGAGTGGTGCAGATATAGAAGAAAAACCTTCAACGAACCTCCTGTAATAACCGGCTAAGCCAAGAAAGCTACGAACCTCTGTAGGAGTCGTAGGCCTTGGACAAGTCTTCACGGCCTCAATCTTTTGACTATCCACTCGAATACCATCGGATGCAACAATATGCCCCAAAAATGCAACTGAGTTCAACCAAAACTCGCACTTGGAAAACTTTGCAAATAACTCTCGAGTTCAAAGAACTCCAAGGACAATACGCAAATGATCCGCATGTTCTGACTCGGATCTAGAATACACCAAAATGTCATCGATAAATACTATCACAAATAAATACAGGAAGGGTCTAGACACATTATTCCTCAAATCCATAAATACCGGTGGCGCATTAGTTAGCCCAAATGACATCACCTGGAATTCAAAATGACCATATCTTGTCCGGAAAGCTGTCTTAGGGATATCTTTCTCCCTTACTCTCACCTGATGATACCCGAACCTCAAATCAATCTTTGAAAACCATTTGGCACCTTGCAATTGATCAAACAAGTCATCAATCCTCAGGAGAGGATATTTATTCTTAATCGTGACCTTATTCAATTGCCTATAATCAATGCACATTCTCAAGGATCCATCTTTCTTTCGGACGAACAATACGGGTGCTCCCCACGGGGATGAACTAGGCCTAATGAAGCCTTTATCAAGAAAGTCTTTCAATTGCTCCTTCAACTCTTTCAATTCTGCGGGAGCCATCCTGTAAGGAGGAATAGATATAGGTTTAGTGCCTGGCGACACATCAATGGATAAATCAATCTCTCGCTCGGGAGGAAGGCCTGGAAGCTCTTCCGGGAACACATCCGAAAATTCATTCACTACGGGAACTGACTGATGAGCCGGCGATTCATCTTCTATATCTTGAACTCGCACTAGATGATAAATACAACCTTTCGTGATCATCTTCCTTTCCTTTAGGTAGGAAATAAACCTACCTTTTGGTGACACCGTATTCCCTTTCCTTTCTAGAACCGGTTCTCCCAGAAATTGGAAGCGAACCATTTTCATCCTACAATCAACATTGGCATAACAAGAAGCCAACTAATCCATACCCATAATAACATCAAAGTCTACCATTTTTAACTCATGCAAATCAACCATAGTACGATGGTCACATATCACAACTACACAATCTCTATATACTCGGCTAGCTATTACCGATTCACCCACGGGTGTAGACACGTCAAAAGGTTTGATCGACTCCGGCTCAACTATAAATTGACCCACAATATACGGAGTAACATATGAAAATGTGGAGCCCGAATCAATCAAAGCATATACATCATGAGAGAATATCGATAATATACCTGTGACCACGTCAGGAGAAGACTCAAGATCTTGGCGTTCAGCCAAAGCATAAATACGATGCTGAGGACCGCTAGAACTGGGGGCTCTCCCTCTGCCTCTACCTTGGCCAACTGGCGCATGTGACCCTGGCCCCGTAGGGCATACAGATGCCAAAGACCCGGCTACCGACCCTGATGGCTGGGTCCTACCATGCACTGAGGGGCAATCACGCATAATATGGCCTGGTCGACCACATGAATAGCAACCATCCCAACCTGATCGGCACTGACCCTAATGCAGCTTCCCACACTAGGAGCATCGTGGCACGGGTGGCCTTGGCTAGCATGAATCATCTCTGAGCTGAGACCCCGAATAACTCTGACTCGGCCCGGAATGAGTAGATCTATCAAATCTCTGGCGCATAAATCGTGGAGGTGCATTAGTCATAGAATAGCCCGAATGCCTGGGAAACTGCTGCCTATGCCCACCTCTAAACTCGCCTGTCGGACCCGAAGATCTAGCTCTCTTGCTATGTCCCCGATCTTGCTCACGCTCACTTCTTCTAAGTTCTGAGCATGTGCCTGAATGCGTGCAATATCCATACCGTCCTGAAGGGACGCAGTCAAGCATTTATCCATCAAGTGTGGCCCTAGGCCCTTTACAAATCGGTGTACCCGGTCGCCCATATCCGCTACCATGGCCGAAGCATACCTAGTGTCACGACCCAACCCCGTAGGCCGTGACTAGTGCCCGATCTGGGCACCCAAACACATTTATCAAATGCTATCTCTAAATTTTTTTTTCAAACGCATTCAAGTATATAGCAGAAGTCGACAAGGCTATATTCCAAATTTAGGTAATTTCCAGAAAAATTTCGGCAGAGTTTCCTTTGTTTTACAGAGTATCCAAGATAACCCTGCTCACAGAAAATACCAACAAAGGCCACACCGGCCAACAAGGCAACATGTAAACATATGCGGACCGGCCGCCGCGGCGAATGGGATTGCCCAAACACAACATATACACACATCCGTACAGAAAGACCCCAACCCATAAACATGTCTACAGGCCTCTAATACAGACAACATAATCATATGGCGAGACAGGGCCCCGCCGTACCCCAGAATAGTCATAAACACAACAATATGTACAACTGAAGGATCTGTACCAAAAGGGTGGGCTCCGGAACAAAGGAGCACTCCCAAAAGCAGACTATGTACCTAGGCTGGCGGACCTCCACAGTAAGCGTCTGTACCTGCGTGGCATAAAGTGCAGCCCCCGAAGAAAGGGGGTCAGTACGGAATATGTACTGAGTATGTAAAGCATGGAATACAGAAAATAGAAACATAAACGGAACAACGGTACCGAAGCAAGTATGCTATCCAAAATACCAGAGTGCTTACCTTCCACACACGAGTCATCTATATATTTATACGACGTTGTCGGAGGCCAGAAGAAATACAATAATTACGTGAATCATCTTGTGTACAAAAAGCTCACCTACCAAACTCAGGGTGTGCATGACAGGGTTCGTATCTCTTATATGTATTTATCAAATAACATGCCCCGGCCCTTTGTGAGGGGCGCGGAAAATGGAATCATATATGTTAACATCATATATCAAATGTTCATGTATCGTGCCCCGGCCCTTGGTAAGGGACGCGGTGAATCATATATCAAATATGCCAATGTCATGTATCATATATGCAAGTAACGTACCCCGGCCCTTAGGGATGGGCGCGGTGAATCATATTTCATGTATGTCAATGTGATGTATCATGCATGCATATAACGTGCCCCGGCCCTCTTTTGTGGAACGCGGTGAATGGAGTCATCATATGCCATCCTGGCCACCTCCCCGTAATCATACCATGTACATATACGTGCCCCGGTCCGCAAGTGAGAGGGACGCGGTGAATAATGCAGAGAAGTACGCACGAGAACATATCCCGGCCCGGGCTCAGTGAAATCCAAATCAAAGCTTGCACGAACAGAGTAGAGCGAAACCACATGCACACAATCAAGACCCGAGATACACACATACTTATATGCAAACACATTATCGGCATCTGGAGGTCCAGAAACAAGCTTCGGGTCAATCGGAACTGGTATACGAAAGTTACGAGCGTTCGAAGTACGGAACGCTCCATCAATGTTTCGTAAATCAATTCTTGCAAAACCAAAGTGTTAGTCATATCAGATATCTTTCGGATGATGTATAGATCAAATTAAGTACAACTTAGCTTCATACGCACATACCATTACATATCAAGGTATTAATTATATCACTTATTTTAGTTTATTTTCTTCTTTATATTAACAACTAAGGAACATATCAATGGGTCTTTAGATATCGCGCCAACTTCATATAGATTAAATCAAATAACTTTTGGAATCATATGTACGTATCATAACATATCAAGCCTCGGTGAAAACATCATACGTGGTGTCGTATTTACAAAATCTTCTTTACAACATGCTTCACGAAAGTTGGAGACATTATGACTCATAATATTCTTTCCGACACAAATTCTTTATACTTATTTCGTTACTCAATCATGTCGTAAGGTGGATCATGTCAGGCATACTTCTATCAATATAATTCAGAATCATAGGAAGACTCGGAACATTTTAACTAGCACTTTAGATGCGAATTACTCCCGGATATCTTACGGATCAGACCAAATATAATTTATAGGATCGCGTGTACATATCAAAATATAGATTAAAAACTCAATGGAATAGTAAGACAACCATCGTTTGGTAATCGGGACAACAACCAAGAGTTTCCTTTAATAATCGCACGGAATTAAGCCAAGTAGAACAATAGGGGAGGATTCGGGAATAGTGGGTCCACCTCGGATCAAGTCGAGGTGGCGAACATGAACCTCGGATATTAAGGGCTATAGAGTCATCCAAGGAAGTTTCGAATCGATTTGATTACATTTACAAAAGTTTCGGACGTTTGATTACTTTCCAACCAAAACATGAGATTTATAGTTCAATTAGATTGAATGAATAGTGCTCAAATTCAATTTCGGATTTCTATGAACAGAATTGCCCCCGAGGCTCAAGTATCGACCTGGTATGCCTAGGACATTCCAAAAGAAGGAATAGGGTAGCCTTACATACCTTTCTCGCGGCTTATGCGCGCGCAAAATCAAACTCCGTCTCGTCCAAAATCTGCAATTGGTCATAAGTGCCAAATGTGAGTTGTGAACTTTTAAGAATTCAATTTAGATTCATATTTGTCTACCGAAATTTCGGCAGCATTTCCCCTATAAATTCAACCTCCCCGAGACTCAGCTCGATCATAATATCAACAAAAACAACCCAGCAATACCAACGACATCAAAATTCACAACGAAATAGATTCTAACATCAACGTTCTTCCTTTCTACATAAGGCGACAACTTCCATTCAAACTTTGCAATGTCAAACTAATATCAACATTATCATGTTCATCTACTAATTCAAGGTTATTCAAACGTATTTCAATAACATTCCAAGCAATATACGTGAATTCAATTATTCCCGCAAATTTCCATATTCCATCCGAAACTCCTACAAATGCGACACAACTACTAAACCGCATCATCTTTTTTCCAATTCAATAACAACAACGTTAATTCACATTTTAAATTCTTACCTTCACAATTATATAAAAACTATATAAAAATCATATAATTTCCATAACAACCCGCAACCATTTTCAATGCCAATTCAACTCGTTAAACATTCATTCACGTCATAAATGCCACAACGACGCAACTAGCGAGCTAAACAAAATCTAATTCATCTTCCCTTGACCACACCATGGCTCGCGGCCTTACACCTACTCACACACCTACACGGCTACCTCCATATATATTCACAACACACAATTTCACGCTTTCATTCATTTCCACACGTCACAACACATATATAATCTTCCATAACATAATAAAATCATAGAATTCTTACCTCTTCTTCCAACTTTCACTTGCCACAAACGTTGCCTTCTCGCCAAACTAATTACACCACGTTGTAGAGCGTCTTACACTTGTTAAGAATCCAAGAAGAGGAAGATTTTTGGGATGAAGATTGAAGGACTAAAATTTTCTCTCTTTCTCCTTGTTGTGGCCGAAACCCCCTTAGTCTTTAGCTCCCTCTTTCTCTTTTGTTTAGTTTCTTGAATGTTCTTGAAGACTAAGTCTTCTTATATTAATAGAACACATGACCATCACATGACTAATTAGTTCATGGATTTGGGCCAACTTATGGATCATGGCCGGCCACCCCTATGGTTTTGGGCCTCAATATTTTTTATTTTTTTTAATTTGTTGAGCCCAACTTGTTAAAAATCTCGTTTTATAATTCCCGAAACAAATTTCCGAAATTCCAATTTCGCCCTCGGCCTTCTTCAACACTTCCACAATAATATTTTCCATAGACAACACACACATATATTAATTCAAATCAACATACAACCTTATTCCTTACAAATAAAAGTTATTTCAAATTTTCCCGAATGCGCGAAAATACGGGATATAACATCATCCCCCCCTTTAGGACATTCGTCCTCGAATGTTCAATTAACCTTAGGGGGGGTCGTGTAATACTTCGGGGAAGTCTCTTTCTTCCCTTCATAACTTTTCAAGCATTATAATTGCTATCTACTTGTCTTCCATTTACTCACCAAACACTTCCAAACGCCTATTCAGACTTACCCTAGTTCCAGAACTGTATTGTCTTTCCTTCTTCTTCACCGACCGAGTCTGCTTTAGTCTACCCGATCTATCTAGGGTTCCTAACCATTTGGTACATTCTTATTTCTTTTATGTTACCCCTGGTTTCCCATCTACCTTTTATATTTACATTTACGAAAATTATGGTGTACTTCCCAGGGGTTACCCATCCCAAAATTGCTTCGCCCCTAGCACGCTTAACCCCGAAACTTCCGGGCATTTTGATGCATTAGTGCTGGTATAATCGCGTCGACTGCCTCACACGACCTTTGTCACGCACTTTACGGCAGGTCGGTGTCTTAACACTTTCCGAAAGGTTCTCGTAGCGGGTCCCACTCCGATCTGGAGAGGATCGTTTATTATTATGAAACTACCGGGTTAGCCCTCCTTTTTTTTTAACAAGCACTTTCATCTTTACATATGACTACCACAGACGGTTTTATCGATTCGGGTCTCATCCCAGTTTTACTAGCAATCGAGGGGGGAAATATATATCAATACATATTTATTTCGGAAGAAAGTTAATAATATACCTGTAACTGCATCTGGTGGTGCCTCCTGATCCTGTCGGCTGGCCAACGCATACAAGCGGTTTTAAGGACCACTGTAACAGGGAGCTCCGCCACGACCTCTGTCGCGGCCTGCTGGTATCGGCACACCCTGCCCCATGGGGCCCATAGCTACGGAAGGGAGAGACGAGCCAGCAACTGACCCAATGGGCTGAGCTGAACCACCTGAACCTCCCCTATACGGGCACTCTCTCATAACATGGCCTTGACGGCCGCAAGTAAAACAAGCACCGGTGGCGCGACGGCACTCTCCCAAATGGCGTCTACCGCACTGGGAACACTGAGGCATAAGTGACCTAGTCTGGCTGAGCCTGCCACTTACCTGCGAATCGGGAGCCCAAGAGCTCTGGCCAGCTCCTGAATATCTGACACTATCAAATCTCCCACCGGAAGGCCGTGGGGGCGCACTTTGCGCGGGCTGAGAAGACTGTCTGACATACTGTTGAGGCTGTCCGCCTCGAAACTCCCCAGAGTATCCCATGGACTTGGCCCTCTTGGGTGGCCTCCTATCTCGATCCCTACTAGGATAATCAGCCCTGTGTCGGTCCTCCATACCCTGAGCATAGGCCTGTAGCCGGGCGATATCCATGTCTGTCTGCAATGCGACCGCCATGCAGCCATCAATCAAATAGCGGTCTAACCCCATCACGTACCGGTGCATCCGGTCAGTCATATCTGCTACTATAGCAGGTGCATACCGGGCCAGAGAATCAAACTCCAAATTATACTCACGAACACTCCGACCCCTCTGCTGCAGATGCAAAAATTGATCAACCCGTGCCCGCTGTAACTCTGGTGGCAAAAAGTGGCGGGTAAAAGCAGCCACGAACTCGTCCCAAGTAGCTGGGGAAGCACCCTCACCACTGGATAGCTCCCAGGACTCATGCCAGTGAGCAGCAACATCCCGTAGTCTATGCGAAGCCAACTCAACAGACTCAGTCTCTGAAGCCCTGACCAAATCTAGTGAGCGCCGCATCCCCCGAATAAAGTCATGGGGGTCCTCGTCGGGCTTAGACCCGAAAAACTCTGGGGGGCCATATAATAGGAACTCTCGAAACCTCAGGCTGTCACGCCTGTTATCATCATCCTCATCTCTCCGCCCGCGTCTGCGAGCCTGCCCCGCTACCGGTGTGGTCAATAACTGCACAGCCTCCCTCAGCGTCCTGTCCTCCGCCCCTGGCTGAGGAGCTGGAGGCTCGGGTGCGGGTACTCGGGCCCCTGGAGCTACTGATGGACCTACTCCAGGCTCCGCCGGTGGTGTAGCAGATCCCTCTGAGTGGGGTACAACCTCGGGCAAATCCTGAACACGAGCCCGGGTAACTCGCTGCGCCTGACTGGTCTCTCCGACCATCACCTTACCCTTCTGGGCAGCCGTAGCCTTCTTCGGAGGCATCACTGAAAAACACAACAACCGATCAGAACAGAATCACCCTAATAGCACAGCTCTATGGCACGATCTAAGATCCAAAGAAAGGTAACACTATAAATGTCCTATAGCCTCCCGTTTATAAATGTGGTGCACAACACACCGATAAACAAGACTCTACTAGACACGGCCTGTAGACATTCCGAGGACAAACCGCTCTGATACCACTTCTGTCACGACCCAACCCCGTAGGCCGTGACTAGTGCCCGATCTGGGCACCCAAACACATTTATCAAATGCTATCTCTAATTTGTTTTTTCAAACGCATTCAAGTATATAGCAGAAGCCGACAAGGCTATATTCCAAATTTAGGTAATTTCCAGAAATATTTCGGCAGAGTTTCCTTTGTTTTACAGACTATCCAAGATAACCCTGCACATAGAAAATACCAACAAAGGCCACACCGGCCAACAAGGCAACATGTAAACATATGCGGACCGGCCGCCGCGGCGAATGGGATTGCCCAAACACAACATATACACACATCCGTACAGAAAGACCCCAACCCACAAACATGTCTACAGGCCTCTAATACAGACAACAGAATCATATGGCGAGACAGGGCCCCGCCGTACCCCAGAATAGTCATAAACACAACAATATGTACAACTGAAGGATCTGTACCAAAAGGGTGGGCTCCGGAACAAAGGAGCACTCCCAAAAGCAGACTATGTACCTAGGCTGGCGGACCTCCACAGTAAGCGTCTGTACCTGCGTGGCATAAAGCGTAGCCCCCGAAGAAAGGGGGTCAGTACGGAATATGTACTGAGTATGTAAAGCATGGAATACAGAAAATAGAAACATAACCGGAACAACGGTACCAAAGCAAGTATGCTATCCAAAATACCAGAGTGCTTACCTTCCACACATGAGTCATCTATATATTTATACGACGTTGTCGGAGGCCAGAAGAAATACAATAATTACGTGAATCATCCTGTGTACCAAAAGCTCACCTACCAAACTCAGGGTGTGTATGACAGGGTTCGTATCTCTTATATGTATTTATCAAATAACATGCCCCGGCCCTTTGTGAGGGGCGCGGAAAATGGAATCATATATGTTAACATCATATATCAAATGTTCATGTATCGTGCCCCGGCCCTTGGTAAGGGACGCGGTGAATCATATATCAAATATGCCAATGTCATGTATCATATATGCAAGTAACGTACCCCGACCCTTAGGGATGGGCGCGGTGAATCATATTTCATGTATGTCAATGTCATGTATCATGCATGCATATAACGTGCCCCGACCCTCTTTTGCGGAACGCGGTGAATGGAGTCATCATATGCCATCCTGGCCACCTCCCCGTAATCATACCATGTACATATACGTGCCCCGGTCCGCAAGTGAGAGGGACGCGGTGAATAATGCAGAGAAGTACGCACGAGAACATATCCCGGCCCAGGCTCAGTGAAATCCAAATCAAAGCTTGCACGAACAGAGTAGAGCGAAACCACATGCACACAATCAAGACCCGAGATACACACATACTTATATGCAAACACATTATCGGCATCTGGAGGTCCAGAAACAAGCTTCGGGTCAATCGGAACTGGTATACGAAAGTTACGAGCGTTCGAAGTACGGAACGCTCCATAAATGTTTTGTAAATCAATTCTTGCAAAACCAAAGTGTTAGTCATATCAGATATCTTTCGGATGATGTATAGATCAAATTAAGTACAACTTAGCTTCATACGCACATACCATTACATATCAAGGTATTAATTATATCACTTATTTTATTTTATTTTCTTCTTTATATTAACAACTAAGGAACATATCAATGGGTCTTTAGATATCGTGCCAACTTCATATAGATTAAATCAAATAACTTTTGGAATCATATGTACGTATCATAACATATCAAGCCTCGGTGAAAACATCATACGTGGTGTCGTATTTACAAAATCTTCTTTACAACATGCTTCACGAAAGTTGGAGACATTATGACTCATAATATTCTTTCCGACACAAATTCTTTATACTTATTTCGTTACTCAATCATGTCGTAAGGTGGATCATGTCAGGCATACTTCTATCAATATAATTCAGAATCATAGGAAGACTCGGAACATTTTAACTAGCACTTTAGATGCGAATTACTCCCGGATATCTTACGGATCAGACCAAATATAATTTATAGGATCGCGTGTACATATCAAAATATAGATTAAAAACTCAATGGAATAGTAAGACAACCATCGTTTGGTAATCGGGACAACAACCAAGAGTTTCCTTTAATAATCGCACGGAATTAAGCCAAGTAGAACAATAGGGGAGGATTCGGGAATAGTGGGTCCACCTCGGATCAAGTCGAGGTGGCGAACATGAACCTCGGATATTAAGGGCTATAGAGTCATCCAAGGAAGTTTCGAATCGATTTGATTACATTTACAAAAGTTTCGGACGTTTGATTACTTTCCAACCAAAACATGAGATTTATAGTTCAATTAGATTGAATGAATAGTGCTCAAATTCAATTTCGGATTTCTATGAACAGAATTGCCCCCGAGGCTCAAGTATCGACATGGTATGCCTAGGACATTCCAAAAGAAGGAATAGGGTAGCCTTACATACCTTTCTCGCGGCTTATGCGCGCGCAAAATCAAACTCCGTCTCGTCCAAAATCTGCAATTGGTCATAAGTGCCAAATGTGAGTTGTGAACTTTTAAGAATTCAATTTAGATTCATATTTGTCTACCGAAATTTCGGCAGCATTTCCCCTATAAATTCAACCTCCCCGAGACTCAGCTCGATCATAATATCAACAAAAACAACCCAGCAATACCAACGACATCAAAATTCACAACGAAATAGATTCTAACATCAACGTTCTTCCTTTCTACATAAGGCGACAACTTCCATTCAAACTTTGCAATGTCAAACTAACATCAACATTACCATGTTCATCTACTAATTCAAGGTTATTCAAACGTATTTCAATAACATTCCAAGCAATATACGTGAATTCAATTATTCCCGCAAATTTCCATATTCCATCCGAAACTCCTACAAATGCGACACAACTACTAAACCGCATCATCTTCTTTCCAATTCAATAACAACAACGTTAATTCACATTTTAAATTCTTACCTTCACAATTATATAAAAACTATATAAAAATCATATAATTTCCATAACAACCCGCAACCATTTTCAATGCCAATTCAACTCCCTCTTTATCTTTTGTTTAGTTTCTTGAATGTTCTTGAAGACTAAGTCTTCTTATATTAATAGAACACATGACCATCACATGACTAATTAGTTCATGGATTTGGGCCAACTTATGGATCATGGCCGGCCACCCCTATGGTTTTGGGCCTCAATATTTTTTATTTTTTTTAATTTGTTGAGCCCAACTTGTTAAAAATCTCGTTTTATAATTCCCGAAACAAATTTCTGAAATTCCAATTTCGCCCTCGGCCATCTTCAACACTTCCACAATAATATTTTCCATAGACAACACACACATATATTAATTCAAATCAACATACAACCTTATTCCTTACAAATCAAAGTTATTTCAATTTTTCCCGAATGCGCGAAAATACGGGATATAACACCTAGCCAGGGAGTTAAAGCGGAGGCTATACTCTAGGGCACTCATGCCACCTTGCCTCAAGTTCAAGAATTTATCGGCCCTAGCTCGCCGAACTTTCGGAGGCATATAATGACGGAGAAAAGCATCAACAAACTCTTGCCATACCGGGGGAGGTGCATTGGCCACCCGTGAATCCATCCATACCGTATACCACTGGATCGAGACATCTCTCAATCTAGATGATGCTAACTCCACCGACTCGGTGTCCGAAGCATATATCAACCGAAGCGTCCTTAGCATACCGTCAATAAAATCCTGAGGGTCCTCCTCCGGCTTTGACCTAAAGAATTCCGGAGGGTTTAAAGTAATGAAATCACGGGCCCTTGCACTAACAGCCCTATCACCATGCCCTGAACATTGCCTCTGAGTCTGGGCCGCAACCAATTGAGTCAACAAATTAATGGCCTCTTTCAATTCTTAGCCAGAAGCATCCGGTGGAGGAGCTGGAGGTGCTGGAGCTGGGGCTGAGGCTCCCTCTCGCTCCTCAGTAATAGGCACTGTCTGGGAGGACTGAGATTGAGCCGCACTCTGGGACTCACTTTCCTATACTACCGGTGGTGGTGCTCTCTTAGCCCGCTTTTCTGCCACTGTCTTGCCCTTTTTGGCTGCTGTAGCCTTTTTCTTTATAGGCATTCTGAAATACACAACACACGATTAAGGAACAGGAATTTCTTATATTTTAGCTCTATAGCACGATTCTTATGAAGAAAGAAGGTCAATCATTCCTAAGATGTCCGCAGCTTCTTGTTTATAAGTGTGGCGCGCAACACACCCGTAACCAAGACTCTACTAGACACGGCTCGTAGACACACCCTAGGATTGAACTACTCTGATACCACTTTTGTCACGACCCGACTAGGGGGCCGCGACGAGCACCCGGTGCTAGCCCACCCGGACACCCCTTAGCTTACACTTAGACTTGCATCTAGGTGAGCCACATCATTAATCATACATTTCTAAGCATCGATCATGCTAGTCCCATTGGACAACAATATCTTTAATCATTATAGGCATCTGTGCCACAACAACGTACATGGGCCGACGAGGCCAACAAAATGATATGAACAATATAAGCCGACAAGGCCGGACATGTCTAACCATATACACGTGACTACGAGCCTCTAAGAAGAGTAAAACATATCACATGAGCGGGACAGGACCCCGCTATGCCCATAATTATATACACAAAAGAATAAGTACCCAAAAGCTATGGCTCCGAAGGAAATGGAACTCCGCTATGTAATCTCTGATTAAGCAGCTATGGATCAAGTCTGTCTCCCTGTGCACCTGCGGGCATGACGCAGCGTCCACAAACAAAAGGACGTCAGTACGAAGAATGTACTGAGTATGTAAAGCATGATCAATATCGATATAGAAGCGTAATGAACAACATATGAATAGCATAGGGAGGGAGACAATAATATCATCATCGTGGCACTTACTTGCTCTCCATATGGACATTCCGTTTCTAGCACGTATCCGCGTACATACATCGATATCCGTACTTAATTACCCTCATAATCATTTATTTAACGTATTCGTACTCCTAATGATGTCATATACATAGCATATACACATATATATGGATATACAGAGCGTACGCGACCATGAAGGCTTGGTGTTTCATACATACATGGCCAACCAAGGCTTAAGGTTATATCTACCTGGCCCGACCAAGCCTTCAGGGTTATCCGTACCATCTGCAGATGTGTGCGCGCATTACATAATCATACGCATACTCTATATACATCCATATACACATATTCTACACGGCATTATAAGCTCGGGGTTCATTATAGTCCTGTACAGGCACACATACGTATAATAGCCCATAGGCACCTTTAGCATCATCATTATTATCATCATCATTACTATCCTCATCATTATCGTTACATCTAGATCATAGGCCTACTCGTCATACGAGGAGCGTAGTGCTATCATAGTATGTATCAAGGATCGTGAGCTTACAAGCTCGGAAAATTTATCAATTGAAGGCAACATACGCGTATAGAGGATTTAGAGAATTGGCCAAAGAACCATGCCTTATGAAAGAAGGGTTAGCATTACATACCTTTTCCGTTGAGCTATTCTACACTTGCACGTACTTCTCCGATGCTAGCGTTTCTACCTTCATTAAGGTCACACTATCATTAGAATCGATAACTAGTACACATGGCTAAAGCTAGAGAAAATCGGGTAGCATCTCCTTTATTTACACAACGTTTTCCCACATCGTAATTCAACTCCCAAATGTCAACAATACATTCACAATATCATAACAATATCCATTAATCATCCACACTATCCACATTATCTACATTTCTCAATTTGTTCCTAATTCACCCATATTCATGGTCATAACCCCCTACCTTTTCCATTCGTGTACAATGTATATTTCATGATCTTAACGTCGTTTATAACACATTCATATCGTAACACAACCAAAATCATGATTCAATTTAAACTATTTCTCAAAAACGTCACTATTCATCATTCATAACCCATTTTACTATATTCTTCTAATGACCAAACATTTTAACTCTAAAATACCTTAAAAAACATATAAATATCATGAATCTTACCTTAGATGTTGTAGGAACAAGCTTTAGTCGATAATACTCCACTTGAGCAAAAACCCTAGTTTTTCTCCATTTGGATTTCTTGACTTTGAATGATCTTTGATGGGTTTGCTCACACTTGATTGACTTGGTTATGTTGTTAATCACTACAAAGCCTTGAAAACTTGTATAATATATGTAGAGAGATGTTTTAGAGAGAAGGGGTGTGAAGTGGAAATGAAATGAAATGAACCTTGGCCCTCTCATTTAATGGACCAAAATCTGTCCCGACCAACTATACGGACCAATATACGGTCCGTATAAATTGTACGGACCGTATGTTTGGTCGTACATTTGGTCCAGAGACTTAAGCCTTGCTGGGTTGGTTATACGGTCCCAAACATACGGACCGTATAAATTATACGGCCAATATTTTTAGCCGTATAACTCCCAGGGGTTCCGAAGTCCGTTTCGTCGTCTCGTTTGATCTCCAATCCTTATGGAACCTCCTTAACACTTGTTAAACATTTCAATACCAATATAAGGAACGTTATTACTCTTCTCCAAGACGTCATGAATTCATTGCTAACTCGTTACTCATAATTCCTTTTCGATACTTATAAAATATTTTGCCTTACCTAGCCAACTTTCTTGTCCTACCTAGGGTCATCAATTGGCATTTCTTACTTACACACATATCGTATACTTGTACTCCTTACTAGTTCATTCACCTGCGTACCAACGGAGGATTTTCCGAGGTGTAACATCATGCCATCCCACCAATATATTAGCTTAAGATCATGGTACATTTTGGTCGCACCTGGATGAATAGAATAGCGAAAATAGTGAGCTTCTTCTAGAATTCGTTGGCGCAATTTCGCCACATCCGGCACACATAACCTGCCTCGGTATTTAAGGACCCCATCTATGGAAACTTCAAATGGCGACTTCTCCTTTCCACGAGATACATCCCTGTAATGACACATTCGCGGATCCGCATACTGGTGCTCCTCTATTTCAATATTCAAGGGCGAAGCTGTAGGATCATCAATACTAATTCTGGTGCTTCCTGAATCGATCACCCGTACTCTAAGGTTAGCTAATTGGCAGAGCTCACGAACCATCTCTTTCTTTTCTAAAGGAACTCCGCATAAACTGCCCATTGATCGACGGCTAAGCGCGTCGGCTACTACATTCGTTTTCCCGGGGTGGTATAAAATATTCACATCATAGTCCTTCAACAATTCTAACCACCGCCTCTGCCGTAGGTTCAACTCCTTTTGCTTAAAAATTTGTTGGAGACTTTTGTGATCTGTGTAGATATCGACGTGCACACCATACAAATAATGTCTCCATATCTTCAACGCATGAATAACCGCGGCCAATTCGAGATCATGAGTTGGATAATTCTTTTCATGTTTTCGAAACTGTCTTGAAGCGTATGCAATAACTTTCCCATGCTGCATCAATACACTTCCTAGTCCCACACCGGAAGCATCACAATACACGACATAGCCATCTGGCCCTTCTGGTAGTGTTAACACTGGAGCTGAGGTCAATCTATTCTTCAACTCTTGGAAACTACGCACATGCATCGTCCCACTAAAATTTAGCGGACTTCTGAGTTAGCTTCGTCAATGGGGCTGAAATAGATGAAAAGCCCTCTACGAACCTTCTATAATATCCTGCCAAACCCAGGAAACTACGGACTTCTGTGGGCGTCGTAGGCCTTGGCTAAGTCTTCACAACTTCAATTTTCTGAGTGTCGACTCGGATGCCATCATCTGAAATAATATGGCCTAGAAATGTCACAGAATTCAGCCAAAACTCGCACTTGGAGAACTTTGCATATAATTCTCGGGCTCGAAGAATTCCAAGGACAATTCGCAAGTGATCTGCATGTTCTAATTCTGTGCGAGAATACACCAGAATATCGTCAATAAATACTATCACAAAGATATCCAAAAATGGCCTGAATACATTATTCATTAGATTCATGAACACCGCCAGGGCATTTGTCAACCCAAACAACATTACTCGAAACTCGTAGTGACCATATCTTGTCCTGAAGGCAATCATGGGGATATCCGCTTCTCTAATCCTCACTTGATGATAACCCTATCGCAAATCTATTTTAGAAAACCATTTGGCACCTTGCAGCTGATCAAACAAGTCATCAATCCTTGGAAGAGGATATTTATTCTTTATCGTCACCTTATTCAATCGTCTATAATCAATGCACATTCGTAGGGAACCGTCTTTCTTTCTTACGAACAAGACTGGTGCTCCCCACGGCGATGAACTGGGCCTTATGAATCCTTTTTCAAGAAAATCTTTCAACTGCGCTTTCAGCTCTTTCAATTCTGCCGGAGCCATTCGGTACGGAGGAATAGAAATTGGCTCGGTATCCGGTAATATATCGATAGCGAAATCAATTTCTCTTTCTGGAGGAAGACCTAGAAGTTCATCTTGAAATACGTCTGGGAATTCATTTACCACTGCCACAGATTGAAGAGTTGGCGAATCTGCTTCTGTATCATGAACCCGAACTAGATGATAAATATAGCCCTTGGCTATCATCTTTCTTGCCATAAGGTAGGAAATAAACCTACCCCTTGGGGATGCCGTATTACCCTTCTATTCAAGTACGGGCTGTTATATCCCGTATTTTTGAACGTCAGATTATTTGCTGAGATGGGACCCACACATCAAGATTTTTTTGGGACATCTGAAAATTCATATGAATCACATATGAGAAGTTACACACAACTCAAGAAGGACCCTTGGGCCAAATCAAAGTGGAAGTCCTCCAAACGAATATTTTAAGAAAATGTTTTCGGGTGATCTGACTTCAAGGGGCAAACACGGTATTATAAGTTTGGAATTTGGAAAAGTACCAAGAACTAGAAGTTGTAGATAATTGAATTATCTTTCCAACCATAGGTCGTGGGTCCCCAGGTGACGTCGGTACAAGGATATATGAACGTTTTAAGGTCGAAAGGTCAGTGGGCTAGGCCCAACTCGGGACCAAACCGAGTTGGCCCAAAAAAAAATCAAAAAAATAATAAGGCCCAAATTTGTGAGGCCCAACTGGCCATGGTTATGGCCCAAGCCCATATTACATAAAATTTGGTCAATAAATAAGATGACTAAGTCATCTTTATCACACAACCTCTAGAATATTCAAGAAGTTGAAGAACAAGAAAGAGAAGGAGAAAAGTTGAAGGCCATTTCGGCCAAGATCAAATTTCCAAGGAAAAATTGATAAAAATTCTTCAAAAATCATTTTCTACCAAGTAAAGGATGATTAACAAGGTGGAGTTGTTGTTGGAGCAAGAAAGATTCAAAATCATACAAATTGTCAAGTTGTAGTCAAGTGAGAAGTTGAAGAAGAAAGGTGAGTTTTGATCTTGTTTTATGTGTTATATATGGTTTATATGTGTTGTAGTATGCTAAAATGGATGAAATTCATGAAGGAGAGAAATATAGTACATGGCCGTGTGTATGTATATATGTGTAGGAGTCATGCTTCAATTATTTTAATTAGTGTTTGGTTGTTATTGTTGTGAATGATATGTGGAAAATGGAAGTTGAATGAATTTTGAGAAGTTGTAGTGTGTATGTTGGTGTTGGCCGTGTGGTTATGGTGAAAAAATGGAAGAGAATGAGTCAATTTTATTTAGTATGATGTTGTTGGAATATAGATTATGAGGTTGTTATTGTTTTCATTAAAGTTAGAAAGTTTTTGGAAGAAGTAGTAAGTTGATTGAATATGGAAGTTGTTAGTATTGTTGTTGTTGGAATTGTGGTTGATATTTTGGCCGGGTTTGAATTCCCGGGATTGTTGTTGATTGAAATTAGCCAAGTTGAACTTGGTGGGATGGAGTATTTATAGGGGAAGTGCTGCCGAAATTTCGGTAGCCAAATGTTTCCTTAAGAATTCAACTCTAAGTACCCTAATAAGAGTTTTGGTAAACATGACCAATTTGCAGATTTTGACGAGATTGCGACGTGAATTTGGAATAGAAAAAGGAGCAGAAAGAGGTATGTAAGGCTTCACTCTTCTTTCTATGGCATGTCTTAGATGTAATAAGTCGGGTACGAGCCTCGGGGACAACCCCAGCCCCCGGAATCCGCATCCAAAGTTTTCCACTTTTTGTTCAATAGAATTGAACTAGAAAGTGTGCAAATGATGGAAAGACCTCTTAAACCCTTAGAACTTGCATAAGTGGGACCCGATTACCCTAGGACCCTCACAAGTAATGACATGACACGTAATATATGTAAATCATATACGTCACCCCATCCGGCCCGAGGTGGGCCCGCTACTCTCGGATTTTTCCTTACAGTCTTGCTTGACTTACTTAAAGTGAATCCAAAGGGAACTTTTATCCCGATTTCGTTACCAAATGATAAGTACTGTGACTCCTCTAACGAGGGCACTTCCATGACGATAATGATAACAATGATGTTAGATAAGAGAATATGCCTATGATACGTACTACCGGAACGACTCTATGACTAAGATGACTAAGCTAAGTATCTTATGTAAACATGAAAATGATAAACTAATTTTTTAATATTATTTATATTTCCTAGCTATGACTTTATTTTCTAAAAGATTTCAAAGTCTATGAACTGTCATCTATGATGCCCCGATTTCATTCTACGTTTACTTTAATATTATTCCCCGTTGATAGTCTCACCTTAAAATACTCGTTCCTTCAAGGTGAGACAAAGCGATCACGAGTATTCTATAATGTAATCGGAGGTTACCGACTTTACGTCACTCCGATGACTACATGATGCTTCTTTGGGCTATCCTGCGTGCATATGAGATATATGTTTATAGGATACGTAAATGCATATAAGACATGTAAATGTATGTAGGATATGCGTATATATTTTTAAAATATGCACATGACGAAAGAGCTAGAGCGCTATAGACGATGATGTACCTACATGACACACGTATATGTATATGATAAAGAGCTAGAGCGCTATAGACGTTGATATATGTACATGATATATGCATATGTATACGGGGGAATGGAGGTAAGGTCAGAGCGTTATGAACGCATATCCACCTGATCAGTTGGCATTACATGATATGATATCGTCCCGGACGCGGGATGCCCGGACGCGGGATGTGTATATTTATGGTTAAATGGATCGGCTGCCGACGCCTCGGCAATATGAGATGTCCTATTTTATATGTATATGTATATGAACAAGGAAAGATTCTTAAAGGAAAGCTAAGTACGCATAGCACCTGCCAAGGGTATATATATATACAGGTTATGTTTCTACCTCAGGACATGTGCTATTATTCTCTTATGTCGTTATTTCCGTTTTATACTTTCCGTATGCTACTATTCATGCCTTACATACTCGGTACACTATTCGTACTGACGTCCCTTCTTGTGGACGCTGCGTTTCATGCCGCGCAGGTCAGCAGACAGGCGGATTTGATACTTAGAAGCTCTACCAGCAGTGTTGACAGTGCTCCAGTTATTCCGGAGCCTCACTTCCTTGGTACTATTTTGTGTATATATATTCGGGCATGGCAGTACTCAGCCCTTTCTATGTATGAGTGTACTACGTCTAGAGGCTCGTAGACAGTTATGTACAGTCAGTTAAGTACAGTTAGATATATGGTGTTTTGGCATGTTAATGTTGATGTATAAGTGATAACGAAGTTTATTAGTCTATGTTCAGAATGACGCCGCTAATGTTAATGTTCAAAACACAAAATGGCTCTGTTTACATGGCTTGCTAAGAGGTAAAGGTAAAACGATAGACAAAGGGTGCTCGGTACAAGTATCGGGTACTCGTCACGGCCCCTAGACGGGTCGTGATAGAAGTGGTATCAGAGCAGTTCGGTCCTAGGAGTTTGTCTACGAGCCGTGTCCAGTAGAGTCTTGTTTATGGGTGTGTTGCGCGCCACACTTATAAACAGGAGGCTATAGGGCATTTAGGAAATGTGACCTTCTTTGCATTCTGAAATCGTGCGATAGAGCTAAGTTGCCAGGCTTCCATATTCCTTTTCCTAAACCTGTGTTATGGTTTCAGTAATGCCGCCGAAGAAAAAGGCTACGATGGCCGAGAAAGCCAAGGGGGTGGCGGCCAGCAGAGTTGAACGGGAGCTAGAAGAAGAAGAATCTCATAATGAGGCTCCCCCTCAGACTGTTCCTGCTCCCCCTGCACCAGTAGAGCAGGAAAGAGTTCTAGCTCCAGCCCCCGCACCTCCAGTTCCATCGCCAGCAGTTCCGGGCCAGCAGATGGCAGAGGCCATCCAGTTATTAACCCAGCTCGTTGCCGCACAGGCTCAGCGGCAAGATGTAGACCTGGGAGGCAGAGCGGTAAGTGCAAGGGCCCGCGACTTTATCACCCTGAAGCCTCCAGAGTTTTATGGATCAAAACCAGAGGAGGACCCGCAGAGTTTTATAGATGAGATGCTGAGAACTCTGGGGATCATACATGCTTTGGATACGGAGTCCGTAGAGTTGGCTTCATACAGGCTGCGGGATGTGACAGTTCTGTGGTACAGTAGCTGGATATCATCGAGGGGAGCAAATGCACCCCCTCCGGTTTGGCAGGAGTTCACTGAGGCGTTCCTGCGACATTTCCTACCGCCAGAGGTTCGACGGGCTCGAGCCGATATGTTCTTGAACCTGAGACAGGGAAATATGAGCGTTCGAGAATACAGCCTCCGTTTTAATTCATTAGCCAGGTATGCCCCAGCCAGGATAGCGGATAAGGGAGATCATGTACACCGATTTGTGAGTGGGCTAGGGCCACATTTGATTAAGGAATGTTTGACAGCTTCACTCCAGGACGGGATGACTATTACTTGAATCCAGGCCCACACCCAAAATCTGGAGGAACAATATCAGCCACGGCGAGAGGAGCGTTACCCAGATAGGGGTTCCAGAAAAAGGGGCAGGTTTTCCAGGACTAGTAGCGAGTACAGAGGGGGACAGGCACAAGAGCTATTCAGGCATTCAGAACAACCGGCGGCCAGTGCACCGCCTCGATTTACGGATAGGGGACTTGACCGTTCTACTCACTCGCGACCAGATCAGGGTACTAAGGCGTCAGGATCCCAGTATAGAGTTGATTCTAGCAGGATGATGCCACCCCCGCCACGGTGTGCGCGATGTGGTAGACCACATTCTGGAGAGTGTCGCGCAGGTACAGGTGCATGTTATACTTGTGGGCGGGTTGGCCATTTGATGCGTGATTGCCCACTGAGGTATGAGGGAGACCAAGCCCAGCCCGTCGGGTCCGCGGTTGGTTCATCGTCGACCGTACGCCCTCTTGGACAGACTTCCCAAGCTCCAGCGGACCGCGGCCGAGGTAGAGGAGGGACACCTAGTTCAGCTGGTCCTCCGCACCGCCTATATGCATTGACAGGACGACAGGACACTGAGCCTTCCGCAGACGCGGCCACAGGTACTTTTTCGGCACCTTCTATGATGTGTATGTTAATTGATTCGGATTCTATCCTATCCTACGTTGCCTTTATATTGTTGATCATATTAAGAATTCAGAAATTAGGACGAAAGGTAGCCATACGCACAGGTAAAAAGACAAATACTAGAGATTGCGGAGGTTAGAACCGTAAATAAAAGAAGAGATGTGTTACGCGGCGTTTCGAAAACTGCTAAGACCCCAACTCGTTCCATAATATGTGATATAAGTAGTGCGAGGGAGTGGGGGCGAAAATACTAACGCTAAGACGCTGAAATGCACTAAAGTTTCAAGGTTAAGCGTGCTAGGGTGAGAGTAATTTCATGATGGGTGACCCCCTGGGAAATATGCTGAAATTTTCACAAATGTGGGAACAAGAGACGAATGTGAAGCTAGGTAGTAAAATGTAAATTAAAGTGTGTGGAGTGGTTACAAACCCTATAAAAGTCATGTAGGCTGAGACGGACAAGACTAACGGAAGAGGAGAAAGCGTGACAGAAAGGGGACTTATTAACGTAGGGCCAACGTTCAGAGCTTACTCAATGGACTTACGACATAAAAGCGACCTAAGCGACATGTGAGATGTCTACGAAGGAGACCTCCCCCGAAGTATTATGATACACTATGAGGCCAGTTTAATATTCGAGGACGAATGTTCTAAAGGGGGGGAGAATGTTATATCCCGTATTTTTGAACGTCAGATTATTTGCTGAGATGGGACCCACACATCAAGATTTTTTTGGGACATCTGAAAATTCATATGAATCACATATGAGAAGTTAAACACAATCAAGAAGGACCCTTGGGCCAAATCAAAGTGGAAGTCCTCCAAACGAATATTTTAAGAAAACGTTTTCGGGTGATCTGACTTCAAGGGGCAAACACGGTATTATAAGTTTGGAATTTGGAAAAGTACCAAGAACTAGAAGTTGTAGATAATTGAATTAGCTTTCCAACCATAGGTCGTGGGTCCCCAGGTGACGTCGGTACAAGGATATATGAACGTTTTAAGGTCGAAAGGTCAGTGGGCTAGGCCCCACTCGGGACCAAACCGAGTTGGCCCAAAAACAAAATCAAAAAAATAATAAGGCCCAAATTTGTGAGGCCCAACTGGCCATGGTTATGGCCCAAGCCCATATTACATAAAATTTGGTCAATAAATAAGATGACTAAGTCATCTTTATCACACAACCTCTAGAATATTCAAGAAGTTGAAGAACAAGAAAGAGAAGGAGAAAAGTTGAAGGCCATTTCGGCCAAGATCAAATTTCCAAGGAAAAATTGATAAAAATTCTTCAAAAATCATTTTCTACCAAGTAAAGGGTGATTAACAAGGTGGAGTTGTTGTTGGAGCAAGAAAGATTCAAAATCATACAAATTGTCAAGTTGTAGTCAAGTGAGAAGTTGAAGAAGAAAGGTGAGTTTTGATCTTGTTTTATGTGTTATATATGGTTTATATGTGTTGTAGTATGCTAAAATGGATGAAATTCATGAAGGAGAGAAATATAGTACATGGCCGTGTGTATGTATATATGTGTAGGAGTCATGCTTCAATTATTTTAATTAGTGTTTGGTTGTTATTGTTGTGAATGATATGTGGAAAATGGAAGTTGAATGAATTTTGAGAAGTTGTAGTGTGTATGTTGGTGTTGGCCGTGTGGTTATGGTGAAAAAATGGAAGAGAATGAGTCAATTTTATTTAGTATGATGTTGTTGGAATATAGATTATTAGGTTGTTATTGTTTTCATTAAAGTTAGAAAGTTTTTGGAAGAAGTAGTAAGTTGATTGAATATGGAAGTTGTTAGTATTGTTGTTGTTGGAATTGTGGTTGATATTTTGGCCGGGTTTGAATTCCCGGGATTGTTGTTGATTGAAATTAGCCAAGTTGAACTTGGTGGGATGGAGTATTTATAGGGGAAGTGCTGCCGAAATTTCGGTAGCCAAATGTTTCCTTAAGAATTCAACTCTAAGTACCCTAATAAGAGTTTTGGTAAACATGACCAATTTGCAGATTTTGACGAGATTGCGACGTGAATCTGGAATAGCAAAAGGAGCGGAAAGAGGTATGTAAGGCTTCACTCTTCTTTCTATGGCATGTCTTAGATGTAATAAGTCGGGTACGAGCCTCGGGGACAACCCCAGCCCCCGGAATCCGCATCCAAAGTTTTCCACTTTTTGTTCAATAGAATTGAACTAGAAAGTGTGCAAATGATGGAAAGACCTCTTAAACCCTTAGAACTTGCATAAGTGGGACCCGATTACCCTAGGACCCTCACAAGTAATGACATGACACGTAATATATGTAAATTATATACGTCACCCCATCCGGCCCGATGTGGGCCCGCTACTCTCGGATTTTTCCTTACAGTCTTGCTTGACTTACTTAAAGTGAATCCAAAGGGAACTTTTATCCCGATTTCGTTACCAAATGATAAGTACTGTGACTCCTCTAACGAGGGCACTTCCATGACGATAATGATAACAATGATGTTAGATAAGAGAATATGCCTATGATACGTACTACCGGAACGACTCTATGACTAAGATGACTAAGCTAAGTATCTTATGTAAACATGAAAATGATAAACTAATTTTTGAATATTATTTATATTTCCCAGCTATGACTTTATTTTCTAAAAGATTTCAAAGTCTATGAACTGTCATCTATGATGCCCCGATTTCATTCTACGTTTACTTTAATATTATTCCCCGTTGATAGTCTCACCTTAAAATACTCGTTCCTTCAAGGTGAGACAAAGCGATCACGAGTATTCTATAATGTAATCGGAGGTTACCGACTTTACGTCACTCCGATGACTACATGATGCTTCTTTGGGCTCTCCTGCGTGCATATGAGATATATGTTTATAGGATACGTAAATGCATATAAGACATGTAAATGTATGTAGGATATGCGTATATATTTTTAAAATATGCACATGACGAAAGAGCTAGAGCGCTATAGACGCTGATGTACCTACATGACACACGTATATGTATATGATAAAAGAGCTAGAGCGCTATAGACGTTGATATATGTAATGATATATTCATATGTATACGGGGGAAATGGAGGTAAGGGCAGAGCGTTATGAACGCATATCCACCTGATCAGTTGGCATTACATGATATGATATCGTCCCGGACGCGGGATGTGTATATTTATGGTTAAATGGATCGGCTGTCGACGCCTCGGCAATATGAGATGTCCTATTTTATATGTATATGTATATGAACAAGGAAAGATTCTTAAAGGAAAGCTAAGTACGCATAGCACCTGCCAAGGGTATATATATATACAGGTTATGTTTCTACCTCAGGACTTATGCTATTATTCTCTTATGTCGTTATTTCCGTTTTATACTTTCCGTATGCTACTATTCATGCCTTACATACTCGGTACACTATTCGTACTGACGTCCCTTCTTGTGGACGCTGCGTTTCATGCCGCGCAGGTCAGCAGACAGGCGGATTTGATACTTAGAAGCTCTACCAGCAGTGTTGACAGTGCTCCAGTTATTCCGGAGCCTCACTTCCTTGGTACTATTTTGTGTATATATATTCGGGCATGGCAGTACTCAGCCCTTTCTATGTATGAGTGTACTACGTCTAGAGGCTCGTAGACAGTTATGTACAGTCAGTTAAGTACAGTTAGATATATGGTGTTTTGGCATGTTAATGTTGATGTATAAGTGATAACGAAGTTTATTAGTCTATGTTCAGAATGACGCCGCTAATGTTAATGTTCAAAAAACAAATGGCTCTGTTTACATGGCTTGCTAAGAGGTAAAGGTAAAACGATAGACAAGGGGTGCTCGGTACAAGTATCGGGTACTCGTCACGGCCCCTAGACGGGTCGTGACACGGGCTCTCCCGGAAATTGGAACCGAACCATTTTCGTCCGACAATCAACATTAGCATAGCACGAAGCCAACCAATCCATGCCCATAATTACATCAAAATCTACCATTTCAAGCTCAATCAAATCGGCTTTGGTCTGGCAATCACATATCACAACGACATAATTTTTATACACTTTCCTCGCTATTACGGGATCACCAACTGGAGTGAATACCTCAAAAGGTTTAATTGGCTCGGGTTTCACCCCAATACAATCAGCAACATACGGGGTAACATAAGAGAAAGTGGAACCCGGATCGATAAGAGCATATACATCACGGGAAAATATAGTCAATGTACCTATGACCACATCTGGGGAGGACTCAAGATCCTGTCACCCAGCCAAAGCATATACGCGGGGCTGAACAGCACCTGAAGTAGACGTTCCCCCTCTGCCTCTACCTCTACCTGCTGGAGTCTGATGAGTCTGTGCTGTCGGGCGTACTGAAGAAGATCCCGCTGCTGAACCTGTGGGCTGAGTCCCAAACCTATCTCTCACCGACGGGCAATTTCTCATCATGTGCCCGGTCTGACCACAAGCATATGAAGAATCCGTACCCTGATAACATCATCCGGAATGTAATTTACCGCACTGGCTGCACCGCGGTACCGGAGGTCTCCTCTGACTGAAATCTCCCCTAAACTGCGAATCTGAGGCCCTTGAACTCTAGCCCTGTCCTGACTGGGAGGAACGATCAAACCTCCTATCTGGAAATCTGGAAGCCGCACTAGTCGCTGACTGTCCTGAGTACCTAGAATACATCTGTCTCGATCCCCCTCTATACTCGCTGCTTGCTCCCATAGACCTAGCCCTATTACCTTGCTTCCGGTCAATATCACGATCACTCTTTCGCGGCTGTTGTCGTCCCTCAAGATTCTGAGCGTGGGCCTGTATACGGGAAATATCCATCTCATCTTTCAATGAAGCCGTCAAACAATCTTTGAACAAGTGCGGCCCCAATCCGCTCACAAATCTGTGTACACGATCGCCCATGTCGGCCACCATAGTCGGGGCATACCTGGCCAGAGAATTAAACTGTATACTATACTCCCGAGCACTCATGCTTCCTTGCTTTAGATTCAAGAACCTGTCCGCTCTAGCTCGGCGGACCTCGAGCGGCAAATAATGGCGAATGAAGCATCAACAAACTCTTGCCAAATGGGAGGAGGTGCATTTTCTGTCCTCGATGCTATCTAGTTGTTATACCACAATACCACCACATCGCAGAGTCTATAAGAAGCCAACTCTACCGATTCGGTCTCAGAAGCATGCATGAGTTTCAGCGTTCTCAGCATCTCATCAATAAACCCTTGTGGGTCCTCATCCGGCTTTCACCCGAAAAATTTCGGAGGATTTAGAGTCAGGAAATCACAGGCTCTCGTACTGGCTGAACGATCACTCGGGCCCGTATTCTGCCGCTGTGCCTGGGCGGCAACCAATTGCGTCAATAGATAAATAGTTTCGGTCACTTATTGACCCGAAGCAGCTGGTGGAGGAATTGGAGCTGAGGCTCCTCCTTGCTCTTCTACATAGGGCGAGGCCTCATTTTGTGATTCGCCCTCGTCTACATTCATTTGAGGCTCTCTTTCCGCCCGCCTCTTTGTCGTAGCTTTGCCCTTCTGGGTGGCTGTAGCTTTTCCTTTTGGCGGCATTCTGAAATCACAACACACTTTCAGGAGGAATACAATCTTAGGCATGGCTCTATCGCACGATTTCATAAGAAAAAAGATGGTCTTCTTCTTCAATGCCCTGTAGCCTCTTGTTTATTAGTGTGGCGCGCTACACACCATAAACAAGACTCTACTAGACATGGCTCGTAGACACTTCCTAGGACGAACTGCTCTGATACCACTTCTGTCACGACCCAGCTAGGGGCCGCGACGGGTACCCGAGGCTGACCACTGAGCACCCCTTATTAGGCTATCACAATAATATATGTAATATATACATGCATGTTGTAGTATATTTGTGAGACCATCTAACCCACACTACGCACCTACGAGCCTCTACTGACATACTATACATGTAGACAGGACAAGACTCCGTCATGCCCAAAATATACATATGTACCAAAAGAATAATCATAAGCACCTCCGAACAATGGAGTGCTTTCAATCAGCTGACAGCTCCTAAGAATCCGGATCGAGCTCACCTCCCTGTCTACCTGTGGGCATGAACACAGCGTCCAAAGAAAACGGACGTCAGTACGAATATTGTACTGATTTATGAAAGGCATGAACAATAACAACACATCAATAACTAAAGGAGGCAACAAGTATGGAGCAACTGTACCTGACTGGGAATCATATGAAAAGAAATGCATGCTGACTTACTTTTATGCTTATCATCATCTCATGTATGCATATCATATATATATATATATATATATATATATATATAAACTGCCCGACCATATTGGTGCGGTGTGATAATTAGTAACATTAGCCCGCGTCCAGGCCTCCCACGTCCGGGGTACCATCTCATGCCGCCCACTAGTGGTGTCTGCCCATGCCAACTGGCCGTGGTGTATCGTATAGCTGCCCGCTTTCGCGGTGACTGCCCGGCCAACTAGGCCCGGTGTGATGTGATTATAAAGTGCTCATTATAAAATACTTATAATAATATGCTTATCATCGTACATGCATAAGGACTCTAGAGCAACTGTATTTTATCGAGGTGACGTAAGGTCATGAACCCTCGATTCCATTATGAACATATATGAACATTCTGCCTCACCTTGAAGGGATTAGTATATAAGGTAAGTGTATACAAGGAACGACATCATTTACTTCATAAGAACGTCATATCATATCTCTTGACTCATATAGCTATTCATGATCTTAGGCTCTAGGCTTTCCGGAATATAGGAGAATCATGGAAAGGGAGAAGAATCATATCATGGGATTCATGCCATAGAAAGAAAAGGATTAGCCTCACATACCTTTGTCGCTTAGTTAAGCTATCGTTCACTTGTTCTCCTTCAATATCACGTTGCTACCTTCATGAAAGAATACGCATTATAGTTAGTCAATCGACCATAAGAACGCTTCGTCATTTCTAGAGAAAATTGGGCAGCATTTCCTTTGTTTCTACTACTTTTCCCATGTTCTATTTCAACTCCTAAACATTTACAACAACACTCACAATATAGTATCAACATTCCTCATTTATATACTCTTAGCAAAATCCATCATTTTTTCTCCAATTTCTCCACATTTAGTGGTTTTAGCTCATCATCATAATTCCGCATACTTCACACCTATTCCATGGTCTACACGTCATTTATAACGTATTCATAATCACAACATATCAATGTTCATGATTCCATTCAACTATCATTCAATTGTGACAGTATTCACTCAGTACTGGCCCATTTTCTATGTTATTCTACATTTCAAGTTTCTAAGCCTTCCAATACCTTGAACAACATGGTATAGTCATGAAAAATACCTTAGATGATGGTGGAACGAGCCTAGAGTGTAATTGCTCCTTTAGCACCAAAATCCTTCTTCACCTCTTTTGGAATTTCATGAAGGAGATGACTTCCAATTAGGTTTCATAAACTTTATTTCATAAATTTGGTGTTGAAGATCTTGGATTTCCTTGGTATTCATGTGATTGAAGTGTTTGGAGAATATTCTAGAGTGTTCTTGAGAGAAAGGGTGGAAGTGAAATGAAAAATGAAATGAAAGGGTCCCTTATACTTAAACTTAAAAGCTGGCCGACCATCATTATACGGACCAACATACGGTCCGTACTATTTATACGGACCGTATGTGTGGCCGTATATTTTGTCCAGTGGCTATTCTTCTCTTTGGCCAATTATACGGTCCCATATATGGCTGGTACAAATTATACGGTCCGTAGGTTGGACCGTATGATGCCCAGTGATTCCGTTTTCGTTCTCGTCGACTCGTTTGATCTCCGATCCTTATAGAACCTTCTTAGCACTTTTTTACCACTTCAATACCAATCTAAAAGGCGTTATTACTTGTCTCTAAGACCTCATCACGCCATCACAGAATCGTCACTCATTATTCTTATCCGATATACAACATATGTCTTGTTTTTCTTAACAACTTCCTTTCCTTATCTCGGATGGTTTTAAAATCTCGTTTAGGGTCATCAATTACTATTTCTTACTTCTCTAGACACCGCATACATTATGTCCTTCGTCAACCTATTCACTGTACATGTACGGGGAATTTTCCAAAGTGTAACAGACACCTACGGAGGTACGTAGTTTTCTGGGGCTAGCAGGGTATTACAGGAGATTCGTAGAAAAGTTTGCCTCAATTTCAATGCCTTTAACAAGGTTAACTCAGAAGGCAGCTAAGTTCCAGTGGACTGACGCATGTGAGCGAATCTTCCAGTTGTTGAAAGACAAGCTGACTACGGCTCCAGTCTTAACTCTTCCCGAGGGACCAGATGGCTATGTTATTTATTGTGATGCTTCAGGTGTTGGACTAGGTTGTGTATTGATGCAGCATGGAAGGGTTATAGCCTATGCTTCATTACAGGTTTACCTCGCACTCCGCGAAAATATGACTCTATATGGGTTATTGTGGATAGGCTGACAAAATCAGCTCATTTTCTTCCAGCCAGGACTATTTATTCAGCTGAGGACTATGCGAGGTTATACCTTAAGGAGATAGTGAGACTTCATGGGGTTCCCACATCTATTATCTCCGACAGAGGAGCTCAGTTTACAGCCAAATTCTGAAGATCATTCCAAGAGGGATTGGGGACACAGGTGAGTCTTAGCACAGCATTTCACCCTCAGACTGACGGGCAGGCCGAGCGTACTATTCCGACGCTAGGAGATATGTTAGAAGCCTGTGTTATTGATTTCAGAGGTAGCTGGGACGATCATTTTCCACTTATCGAGTTTGCTTATAATAATAGCTACCATTCTAGTATCCAGATGGCACCGTATGAGGCCTTATATAGGAGGAAGTGCAGGTCACCTATTGGTTGGTTTGATAGTGGTGAGACTAAATTAATAGGCCCAGACATGATTCAGCAAGCTGTTGATAAGGTGAAGATTATTCAGGAGAGGTTATTGGCAGCCCAGAGTCGACAGAAGTCATATGCAGATAATCGACGTCGACACTTAGAGTTTCAAGTTGGTGATTGGGTGTTATTGAAAGTGTCACCCATGAAAGGTGTAATGAGATTCGGCAAGAAAGGAAAGCTTAGCCCGAGGTACATTGGTCCTTATCAGATTGTCCGTAGGATAGGCAGGGTTGCCTATGAGTCAGACCTACTATCTGATTTGGAAGCATCCAGTCTTTCATGTGTCGATGCTTCGTAAATGTATTGGCGACCCTTCTAGAGTATTCCCCGTGGATGATGTCCAGGTGACGGAGGAGTTGTCCTATGGGGAGAAACCTATATGTTATATCCTGCATTTTCGAACGTCGAATTATTTGTAAGCTGAGGTGGGGCCCACACATCAAGATTTTTTTGGGACATGTGAAAGGTTATATGAATCGTATATGTAAAGTTAAACACAACCCGTGAAGGGCCCTGGGGCCAAATCAAAGTGGAAGCCCTCCAAACGAAAATTTTTAAGAAAACGTTTTCGGATGACCTGACTTGGAGGGGAAACAACGGCATTATAAGTTTGGAATTTGGGAAAACGCCCCGAAATAAAAGTTGTAGATAATTGAAATAGCTTTCCAACGGTAGGTCGTGGGCTCCCAAGCGACATCGGTACAAGGAGATATGGACGTTTTAAGGTCGAAAGGTCAAGCTGGGCAGTGAAATGGGCCCAACCCGATTCCAATTCGGGTCAGGCCCATTACCCACGCTTTTAATAGAAACAAATCAGTTTCTCTCCCTCATTTTCAGATCAAGAAACCTGGAAAACTCTAGAGAAAAAGAGAGAGGAGAGCCTAGAGAAAAAAAATCAATCTTTGACCAAAATCGGAGCCCCGAATCCCGAAGCCCATGAAGAGAAAAGTGTTCTACGTCGCGTTGCCTTCGATTTGAGCTAAAATTCAACTAAAAATAAGAGGGTGGACGTGGTGGCTGTGCACTTAAGGTATGAATAAGGCTTTTTTTTTATTGTTACAAAGTTTATTTAGAGTTTTAACGGATTAGAACGAAGAAATTACGTGATAAATTCGTTTGTTGGTATGGCTGAATTGTAGAATGGGGTTTGAAGAAAATTTTGGATGAAAACAAATGTATTTAACTTGTAGAATGTGGAGGACGTTGTTATTGATGTTGTTAGTGTTAATTGTGACCTCTTTGCGAAATTATTAAATAGTTATATCGCGAATTGGTTGGTTGGGAAAATTTGGAAAATAATGTGCGGGCTGTTTTACGGCATATGTTGGTCTTGATTTGGAAGTGTGAAGTCGAAATGAGGATTATTGCATTATGTCGTAAAGTAGACTAATTGCGTATATTGTGAATTATGAAAATTGTTGATGTTGTTGATGTTGTTGTTGGGTTGTTGTTGGTTGTGTTGAGCCGAGTTGAATCTCGGGGAGGCTATATGTATAGGGGAAATGCTGCCGAAATTTCGGTAGGCAAGTAATAAAATTTGGATTCTTAAAGGCTTGAATTTGACAATTGGTAAACATGACCATTTGTAGATTTTGGACGAAATTGGAAGTGAAGCTAAGCGAGCATAAGGCGCAATCGAGGTATGTAAAGCTTACCCCTTCATTCTTAGGCATGTTTTGAACATAATAGGCTCGGCCGCGAGCCTTAGATACGACTCCGTTCCTCGGAATTCGAGATGGAAATCCGCCCCAATTCCTTCAGTGAGATTGAATCATTTTCCTTATAACTTGTCTTCAAAGTGAGCTTTAAGTATGCAACCTTCCTAAACGGAGTCGGAATACTTCCAAATGATTATCGACGACCTCATAAGGTCTACTATCTGTAATTTACGTACGTCTCCTCGGGTTGGCCCGAGGTGGGCCCTCAAGGCCCGATACTTTCTGTATAACTTTAACTACTTTGTTTCTGTCCGACTTTCTCAGACAACATCTGGACTATTATTCTGATCATGATATGACTACTTTTTATATAAATTTTACAAAATGGCTTTGACATCTGAAAATCTGATTCTGGTAATAATCCGTCGTGCCTTCCCAAGCAGGATATAGGCGCATATTATGAACGCTATCCGAATACCCTGATTTGACTCGCCATTTGGCCTACTTCAGTTTGATTGAGTCGGTATAACGATCTGTATGTATGTGGATTCTCATTAATCTGTTCGTGGATGTCTCAATGCTTCCTATCACCGGATCCCGGGCCTGTTTATATCGTGCGGATGGGCCGCCGAGTCCCTTGTCGGGGGCCGGGTCCCATGTATGAATTCCGAAGTATGATGTGTCTGGTTCCGGGGTACTGTGGTATATGTCGTTCCCGGTTACCGTGTATATGTTACGAAGTATGATGTGTCCGGTTTCCCGGCGTGTGATCTGTCCCCGGGGTTACCGTGGTTATGATATGATGTGTTATGTGACGGAGATGTTCGAAGATATGAAATCTTCTGAAATATGATATGTTGTGGCGCCAGAGGCAGGAGTGGCGACCACGTTCCTGTGCCCTATTATGATTATGTCTATCTGATTGGATTCTGATTTTGTCTGTCTGATATGGATTCTGATTCCGCCTGTCCGTATGGATTGTGATTCTTCCCGTCCGTCTGGACCATAATTCTGTCCGTCCGTTTGATTTATGGTTCTGTCCGTTATACTTCTGTGCTTCCGGTTCATGCTATGATTATGTTTATTATGTTTCTGCTTTACATACTCGGTACATTTTTCGTACTGACCCCCGGTTCTTCGGGGGCTGCGCTACATGCCCGCAGGTACAGACGCACCTGAAGATACGCCGCCAGTCTAGGGCTCAGATACTGCTATTTTGAAAAACTCCTTTGGTCCGGAGCGTGTACTTTTGGTATATACCTTCTGTCTTCTGTATATTCTGTATGTATGGAAACTCCGGGTACGGCGGGGCCCTGTCCCGTCATATGACTCTGTAAGTCTGTTAGAGGCCTGTAGATATGTTTGTGGGTTAGGGTCTTTCTGTACGGATGTGTGTATATGTTGTGTTTGGGGCGACCCCATTTGCCGCGGCGGCCGGTCCGCATATGTTTATATGTTGCTTTGTTGGCCGGTGTGGCCTTTGTTGGTATTTTCTGTGCGCAGGGTTATTTTGGATAGTCTGTAAAACAAAGGAAACTCTGCCAAAAATTTTCTGGAAATTATCTAAATTTGAAATATAGCCTTGACGGCTTCTGCTTTATACTTGAATGCGTTTGATAACAGTTGAGATTGCATTGGATATATGTGTTTGGGTGCCCAGATCGGGTACTAGTCACGGCCCACGGGGTAGGGTCGTGACAGAAGTGGTATCAGAGCGGTTAGTCCTCGGAATGTCTACAGGCCGTGTCTAGTAGAGTCTTGTTTATTTGTGTGTTGTGCACCACATCTATCAACAGGAGGCTACAGGACATCTAGGATGTTACCCTTCTTTGGATCTTAGATCGTGCGATAGAACTGTATTAGTAGGATGATCCCCTCCTGACGATTTGTTATGTTTTCAGCGATGCCTCCGAAGAAGGCAACAGCCGCCCAGAAGGGCAAGTCTACAGCGGTAGGTGAGGCCAGCCGAGCTCAGGTGACTACTAGGGCTCGTGCCCAGATTGAACGAAATGTTGTGCCTTCGACGGCTAGTTCTGTTACGCCACCAGTACCGGAGGGATTTGGAGCAGCCACAGCTGCAGCACAGGGGGTGGCTCCACCGCCAGCTCCAGCAGCACCAGTACCTGTACCTCCAGCCCCCCAGTCAGGGGCGGAGGACAGGGCCATGCGAGATGCGGTTCAGTTATTGACCACACTGATGACAGAGCAGGTTCGCAGGCATGGGTTTGGGGGTGGTCGTGCGGACAGATACGAAAGCTCCAGGGCTCGTGAGTTCTTGACATGTAATCCTCCAGAATTCTCCGGGACAAAACCCGAAGAGGACCCCCAGGAGTTTATTAGAAAGATGGAGAGCACGATACGGTTGATTAAGGCGTCGCCGACTGAGTCCGTTGAATTGGCCTCGTATCGGTTATATGAGGTAGCGGCGAACTGGTATGAGTCCTGGCAGCTATCTAGGGGTGACGATGCTGCCCCAGCAGTATGGGCCGAGTTTACTAAGGCCTTTCTTGATCATTTTCTACCTCCAGAGCTATGGAGAGCCAGGGTTGATCGATTCTTGCATCTGAAACAGAACGGTAGGAGTGTTCGAGAGTATAACCTAGAGTTCGACTCGTTGGCTAGGTATGCACCCGCTATAGTAGCCGAGATGGCCGATAGGGTGCACCGGTATGTGATGGGGCTAGACCCTTATTTGATCGATGGTTGCCTGGCGGTGGCTTATCAGCCAGGGATGCATATTGCCCGGGTGCAGGCGCACGCCCAGGGCATGGAGGACCGGCCTAGGGAACGTCGGCCTGATAGGGGCCATGACGGGAGCCGGCCTAAGAGAGCCAGATCGGCCGGGTACTCAGGGGGATTTCGGAGTGAGTTTTCTCAGCGGCAGGGTAACAGGTATTCGTCCCAGCCAGCATACAGTACGCCCCCACAGTTCTCAGGACAGAACTCCATGGCTTCGAGTTCGCAAGTAAATAGGAGTTTCGGTCAGATGGGGCCATCCATACCTCGTTGCCCTTATTGCAGGAGGCGTCACCCTGGTGAGTGTTATCGTGCCACTGGTGCCTGCTTTTCTTGTGGCCAACAAGGCCATACGATGAGAGAGTGTCCGTATAAGGGTGGTCCAGGTGGTTCAGCCCAGCTTACCGGGTCAGTTGCTGGCTCGTCTTCTCCTTCGGCAGCCATACGCCCCACAGGGCGGGGAGCACCAACACTAGCGCCAGCACCAGCGAGTCGTGGCCGAGGTCGAGGCGCAGCTTCTGGTTACAGCGGTCCTTCGAACCGCGTATTTGCTTTGACCGGCCGGCAGGACCCAGGAGCGTTTTCAAGCGCACACCCAGGTATGTTAGTGATCTTTTCTTGAGGGATATGTGTATGAATGGGTCTATACTTTATCATATTACGTGATTTTCTTCTTCTGGGTATTAATAAGAGCAAGGTAATTGTTAACCTGATAGACATTAAAAATTCGGAAGGGCGATGTGGTAATTGTATGGTTTAGCCCGGGGTGTGACCCACTCTGAGAATTTTCCGAAAATTTATTAAGACCCCGATCTGCCCTGAATTATGTGACAAAGGTCGTGCGGGGGCTGTCGACGCAATTATACTAGCCCTAACGCATCAGAACGCATGAAAGTTTTGAGGTTAAGCGTGCTAAGGCCATAGCAATTCTGGGATGGGTGACCCCCTGGGAAGGATACAAAAAAATAATTCACAAGTATAAGTATGGTATATAAATGGAAATTTGGGGTAACCTAAAGGAAAAGAGAAGGTGTGGAATGGCTAGTGCCCTTACAGGAGTCGCGCAGACCGAGGCAGACTGAATGGGCGAAAAGAAGAAGCGTAATACCGCTCGGGAAATTGAGCGAATTTGAATAACGGTCGGAGACGTTCGCAAATAAGATATTAGTAAATGTATAGGTATGTGTATGATTTTCATTTGGTGATCATATGGATCAAGAGCCGAGTCCCGGCGACTGATGTTGTGATAGACGAAAGGTTTTACTAAACCGAATACGCGAAACGAAGCGGAGGTGAGGACACGAATGTTGTCAAAGAATAGAAAAACCCCAATTACCTTACAACTTAGTCTAGTGCGACGATATCTGAACAAGAAAATGAGCATGGCTAGTAGGAAAGATGAAGGATAAGAGATGTGATTAAGCAAAACTTTCGAAAGAATCGATAAGCGACACGTAAGCCGACTTGTACGACAATCTGACGAACAAGTTTGTGAATGAGTGAACAGATTTCGACGAGATAATCCGTGGTATAATTGTCAGGGTGAACAATGAAATGTCGACAAAAGGGAAATTTTCGTAAATCGCTGGAGCCTTAATAGGAGTGATCTGATTTTAATCAAAACTCTATCTGTTATACTTTTGCACCTCTGACTTTGATGAGGTTCTGCCTATTACGCCTCTGTACTTCTAGATCCGATTACGCTTCTGTCTGATATGCCTCTGTATGATTGACTCTGGATACGAATCTGTCTGATGCACCTCTGTACGTTTGATTCTGATTACGAATCTGTCTGGTACATCTCTGTACGTCTAACTCTGATCGTGGATCTGTCTGATATAATTCTATACGTCTGACTCCGACTACGAATCTGTCCGACATAGTGCAGTACATCTGTCTCTGATTATGGATCTGTCCGATATGCTTTTGTGCGTCTGGCTCAAGTTATGAACCTGTTTGATGTAACGTGAAATTATGATAACGTTGTAAGGAACCGAGAAGTGTGACAAGAGGTGAAAGATGTTGATGGCAATCGTAACTTTGAAAGGAATTTTGAAGGAAAGAAAGGAACCTCCCCGAAGTGTCACGAGACCCCCCTAAGGTCAATCGAACATTCGAGGACGAATGTTCTAAGGGGGGGGGGGGGGGGGGGAGAATGTTATATCCTGCATTTTCGAACGTCGAATTATTTGTACGCTGAGGTGGGGCCCACACATCAAGATTTTTTTGGGACATGTGAAAAGTTATATGAATCGTATATGTAAAGTTAAACACAACCCATGAAGGGCCCTGGGGCCAAATCAAAGTGGAAGCCCTCCAAACGAATATTTTTAAGAAAACGTTTTCGGATGACCTGACTTGGAGGGGCAAGAACGGCATTATAAGTTTGGAATTTGGGAAAACGCCCAGAAATAAAAGTTGTAGATAATTGAAATAGCTTTCCAACGGTAGGTCGTGGGATCCCAGACGACGTCGGTACAAGGAGAGATGGACGTTTTAAGGTCGAAAGGTCAAGCTGGGCAGTGAAATGGGCCCAACCCGATTCCAATTCGGGTCAGGCCCATTACCCACGCTTTTAATAGAACAAAATCAGTTTCTCTCCCTCATTTTCAGATCAAGAAACCTGGAAAACTCTAGAGAAAAAGAGAGAGGAGAGCCTAGAGAAACAAAATCAATTTTTGACCAAAATCGGAGCCCCGAATCCCGAAGCCCATGAAGAGAAAAGTGTTCTACGTCGCGTTGCCTTCGATTTAAGCTAAAAATCAACTAAACATAAGAGGGTGGACGTGGTGGTTGTGCACTTAAGGTATGAATAAGGCTTTTTTTTATTATTGTTAACAAGTTTATTTAGAGTTTTAACGGATTAGAACGAAGAAATAACGTGATAAATTCGTTTGTTGGTATGGCTGAATTGTAGAATGGGGTTTGAAGAAAATTTTGGATGAAAACAAATGTATTTAACTTGTAGAATGTGGAGGATGTTGTTATTGATGTTGTTAGTGTTAATTTTGACCTCTTTGCGAAATTATTAAATAGTTATATCGCGAATTGGTTGGTTGGGAAAATTTGGAAAATAATGTGCGGGCTGTTTTACGGCATATGTTGGTATTGATTTGGAAGTGTGAAGTCGAAATGAGGATTATTGCATTATGTCGTAAAGTAGACTAATTGCGTATATTGTGAATTATGAAAATTGTTGATGTTGTTGTTGGGTTGTTGTTGGTTGTGTTGAGCCGAGTTGAATCTCGGGGAGGCTATATGTATAGGGGAAATGCTGCCGAAATTTCGGTAGGCAAGTAATAAAATTTGGATTCTTAAAGGCTTGAATTTGACAATTGGTAAACATGACCATTTGTAGATTTTGGACGAAATTGGAAGTGAAGCTAAGCGAGCATAAGGCGCAATCGAGGTATGTAAAGCTTACCCCTTCATTCTTAGGCATGTTTTGAACATAATAGGCTCGGCCGCGAGCCTTAGATACGACTCCGTTCCTCGGAATTTGAGATGGAAATCCGCCCCAATTCCTTCAGTGAGATTGAATCATTTTCCTTATAACTTGTCTTCAAAGTGAGCTTTAAGTATGCAACCTTCCTAAACGGAGTCGGAATACTTCCAAATGATTATCGACGACCTCATAAGGTCTACTATCTGTAATTTACGTACGTCTCCTCGGGTTGGCCCGAGGTGGGCCCTCAAGGCCCGATACTTTCTGTATAACTTTAACTACTTTGTTTCTGTCCGACTTTCTCAGACAACATCTGGACTATTATTCTGATCATGATATGACTACTTTTTATATAAATTTTACAAAATGGCTTTGACATCTGAAAATCTGATTCTGGTAATAATCCGTCGTGCCTTCCCAAGCAGGATATAGGCGCATATTATGAACGCTATCCGAATACCCTGATTTGACTCGCCATTTGGCCTACTTCAGTTTGATTGAGTCGGTATAACAATCTGTATGTATGTGGATTCTCATTAATCTGTTCGTGGATGTCTCAATGCTTCCTTTCACCGGATCCCGGGCCGGTTTATATCGTGCAGATGGGCCACCGAGTCCCTTGTCGGGGGCCGGGTCCCATGTATGAATTCCGAAGTATGATGTGTCCGGTTCCGGGGTACTGTGGTATATGTCGTTCCCGGTTACCGTGTATATGTTACGAAGTATGATGTGTCCGGTTTCCCGGCGTGTGATCTGTCCCCGGGGTTACCGTGGTTATGATATGATGTGTTATGTGACGGAGATGTTCGAAGATATGAAATCTTCTGAAATATGATATGTTGTGGCGCCAGAGGCAGGAGTGGCGACCACGTTCCTGTGCCCTATTATGATTCTGTCTGTCTGATTGGATTCTGATTTTGTCTGTCTGATATGGATTCTGATTCCGCCTGTCCGTATGGATTGTGATTCTGCCCGTCCGTCTGGACCATAATTCTGTCCGTCCGTTTGATTTATGGTTCTGTCCGTTATACTTCTGTGCTTCCGGTTCATGCTATGATTATGTTTATTATGTTTCTGCTTTACATACTCGGTACATTTTTCGTACTGACCCCCGGTTCTTCGGGGGCTGCGCTACATGCCCGCAGGTACAGACGCACCTGAAGATACGCCGCCAGTCTAGGGCTCAGATACTGCTATTTTGAAGAGCTCCTTTGGTCCGGAGCGTGTACTTTTGGTATATACCTTCTGTCTTCTGTATATTCTGTATGTATGGCAACTCCGGGTATGGCGGGGCCCTGTCCCGTCATATGACTCTGTAAGTCTGTTAGAGGCCTGTAGATATGTTTATGGGTTAGGGTCTTTCTGTACGGATGTGTGTATATGTTGTGTTTGGGGCGACCCCATTCGCCGCGGCGGCCGGTCCGCATATGTTTATATGTTGCTTTGTTGGCCGGTGTGGCCTTTGTTGGTATTTTCTGTGCGCAGGGTTATTTTGGATAGTCTGTAAAACAAAGGAAACTCTGCCAAAAATTTTCTGGAAATTATCTAAATTTGAAATATAGCCTTGACGGCTTCTGCTTTATACTTGAATGCGTTTGATAACAGTTGAGATAGCATTGGATATATGTGTTTGGGTACCCAGATCGGGTACTAGTCACGGCCCACGGGGTTGGGTCGTGACAGCTTTACTTGATCGGCAAGTTAGAAGATTGCGTACTAAGGATGTGGCTTCCGTCAAAGTGTTATGGCGAAATAATAATAGAGAAGAGATGACCTGGGAAGCCGAAGATGAGATGAAGAATAAGTATCCTTACTTGTTCCCTACGCCGGCAGGTACATTAAATCTCTCACTTGACTATATTGAATGGTAGATGGGACTACATGTTATGGCGATAAGGGAAACTTCCCCTAAATTTTTATAAGACTTTAGAGGGCAAATTTAACATTTGAGGATGAATGTTCTAAAGGGAGGAATGATGTTATATCCCGTATTTTTGTACGTTGGATTATTCGTAAGCCAATCGACATAAGTTTATGGGCGAGATTATTTTTGGGATGTGAGACAAGGACTTTTAATCCCGATTTTTAATACGGCACGACTTGCTTGTAAATTCCAATTAGTATAGAAATATTAGTGGAGATTAGGGATTAATTAACCATGATTAGATTATTAAGTGGGGATTAAGGATTAATTAGCCTAATTAGCATATTAAGTGGGCCCCACCGAATTCTTTAATAAAAAAAATAAAAAAATAAAAATATAATAAAATGATGATTCACTATGGTGGACACGTGTAGGGTTATTAGGATGCCTATAAATATCATTTTGATGACTAAGTTTAGTCATCCATTACATTTCATCTTCCACAAAAATTAATTTAGAAAGAGAGGCAAGGATTAGCTAGAGAGAGAGAGGGTTCGTCCATGGCAGCCCTTAGCCGAGCTTGAGGATTAAAGGGGAGAAAAAATAAATTTCTAAGGTGTTGTAAACATCCAAGTGATTAGCAACGTTAAGGAGCCAAGCTTGTTAAGGTAAGATTTAATTCTCTCTAACATGTTTTAGAGGTGGTTTGGACTTTGTATAAATTGGTAAATGTGGAATTGGATGTAAAGAATTGTGTGTGATGATGCTAAGTTGCTGTTTGGGCCGTGTGTGGGGGCTGTTCTAACTTAAAAATGATGAATTAATTTTGATGTTGTTGTCGTTATGGTTGTCATTGATCGTGTGATGAAAGTGAAAGAATTTCATGCTTAAGGTTATAATTGTATTGTATTCGAGAATGATTTGGTTGTGTGGAAAGGAATGGAAATATAGTTATAAGTAGGTATATGTGTTGTTGTTCTTGTGAAATTGGAGGACTAAGTGTAGTTAAGGCTCGTATTGTGTTGTTATAATTGATGGGCTACTTTAGGACTTATTAATGTTAAGATAATTTTCTTGCATATAGGAGTTGAGGCCGTTTCTGTGTTGTATCTAATGTGAATCACTAATTTGATAAGACAGGAATGTATAAAATATCGTATGCGAAGCGTGCGAAGCGTATGTGGCTTGTTGGGTGCATATTTTAGATGTTTGAGGTGTATCGGGCATTATTATGTTATGTGGGCTGTTTTGGAGTACCCTCGGATCTTGTTTCGACTAGTTCTTAATGCGATAACTTAGACGTGCTTTGGTTGTTGCTATGTTGGTTTTTGTATGGTTGAACGATATAGGGGAAGTGCTACCCAATTGTCTTGAAATAAACTACTAATGTTGAAGTACGTTTTGTGCCTTTTCGTAGCTTAACCATAGTCTTGACGTCTTAATATAGGTTGAGATATTTTGGGCAACGTATATATATCGAGTCACGGATTAAGAGCCAAAGGTATGTAAAGTTATCCCTTCCTTCTTTTGGCATGATCTTTATGAAACAAACGAATGACGTATATATGACTCCAAAGAAACTCCTATTCTTAGAACCACTAGGATGGCTAATGTCCTTGATTTCCAGAGCTTACTTTATTATGTCTTGATACGTATCTATGATTTCTGAAGTTCTATTTGATATGTTCCATAGTGACATTTGAAGGGTACTTGATATGACTATTGTCTTGATTTCCAAATGATAGTTCGTTTGAATATTCTATTGAGTCTCAAATATAATCTAGTTTGCATATGGTTGCTCACTACTCTGCTCGTGCATGCCTCAATATATCTTTCACCGAGTCCCGGGCCGGGTATGTTTTCGGGCACAGTTTCACTGCATTGTTCACCGAGTCCCTCACTAGAGGGCCGGGTATGGTATGGTATATATATATATATATATATATAATGATATGATGATGTGATGATATGATGATATGATGATATGATGATGTGATTATGGCGCCAAGGATGGCATGTGATGACTTTATTCACCGAGTCCCATAATGGGTCGGGTATGATATATGATATTGATATGCATGATTTATATTTCATAAGGCAAGTGTATTGGTATTTTAAATGTCATAATAGTCTCCTGTGATCCCCATTTCAGTCATGATCCTCTTTATTGTGTTTCATGTTTTATAGACTCAGTACATATCTCGTACTGACCCCCTTTCTTCGGGGGGCTGCGTTTCATGCCCGCAGGTACAGATACTCGATTTGGCGATCCTCCAGCTTAGGACTTCTACTTAGCTGTCTTGAAGAGATCCATTGTTTCGGAGCCTAGACTTTTGGTACAAATCCTTTTTGATGTATATATATGTTTACCCAAGGGTACGGCGGGGCCCTGTCCCATCATATTTCACTATCGATACTCTTAGAGGTCTGTAGACAAATGTGTGGGTTGTGTATAAGTTTTATTCAGCTGTGTCTGTACGATGTGCTATGGATATGTTCGTCTGTTGTGGCAGCCTTGTCGGCTTGCGTATGGTATTGATATGTAGTGGCAGCCTTGTCGGCTTGCGTATCACATTGACACGTAGTGGCAGCCTTTTCGGCTTGCGTATCACATTGACACGTAGCGGCAGCCTTGTCGGCTTGCGTACCATATTATGTTTTGATTAGTTGTGACTCCTCAGGAGACAGGTTATCTGGATATATATATATATATATATATATATATATATGATGACGTTATGAACCTTTGGAATTCTTTTGCGAGTTTCCATATTGTTCTTAGATTCAGTTTGACTATATCTAATAGGTACGTACATGAGTGTCCAGCTCGGGCACTAGTCATGGCTCACGGGGCTGGGTCGTGACAGATATACACTTGTAATATTCATCCAAACTTATAAGGACAAATAGGGTATAACACTTGGGACCAAATTAAGTCAAACTCTACTTAAGGGAAACTTTGTGTTACACCTCGAAAAACTTTATGTCGTCGTGTGATAGATAGACTAACGCAGGGTGAGATGTATGTGATGTTCCTACAAGTAAGAGAGGTTACTTAACGGTTCCCATTAAGATTCCAAAGACGTTTGAAGCAAGAGAAGAAAGTTCGTTAAGAAAGGCGAATTATACGTTGTCTTTTGGAAAGGATTTGCAAAGTACCGAGCTAATGTTGATTTTACAATGCCTTGAGAAAGAGTTATAACGCTCTTTAGGTTGTTAATGAACTGGTAAACAAGTGCCAAAAAGGTTCCATAAGGATTGGAGATCAAACGAAACGACGAGAATAAGTTCGGAGAAAAGTGGATTATACCACCATTTATACGGTCCGTATAATATTATACGGTCCGTATAATGGTCCGTGTAACCGTTACAGTGAAGGTCCATCACTGATGAAGTTATACAATCACTTATACAGACCGTATAAGTTACCGTATAATGGTTACAGAAATGAAGTTTCGCTGGGGCAATTTCACGGTCACATATACGGACCGTATAAATATCCGTATAATGCACGATGGGTCAGATTTTTCTAATTATAAATATAAGACCCCCTAAGTTATTATTTTCATTTCCACACTTCTCCACTTTTCTCCACACCTCTAGAACATTCTACACCCTTTATTTACAAGAAGCCAAGATAAATCAAAGATCAACTTCATTAATCCAAGGAAATCAAATGTAAGGGAGTCTCTAGGGTTGCTTGGAGCCAAGAAATCTCTTTGGGTTGAAGCTAGGGTTTTCTTCAAGTGAACCATTTCCTTCTAAAACTCGTTTCTACATAATCAAAGGTAAGTTTTATGATCACCTCATGTTATTTAGAATATTGAGGGGTTAAAAGCCTTGGATTAGGGAAGAAAATAGAATATGGAGCTCAAAGGTGAAAATAATGGTATTCTTGAATAGCAGTTGACATGAATCATGACTCTTAATGTATTATAAGTATAATTATGTTATAAATGATATTGAGGATATGGGAGAAACATTGTATGAGGATGAATGTGATGTTATACTATAGCTATGGTTATGAATGACTTTGAGAGGGAATTGTGGGAATTGGATAGTGTCGAACTTGTCAAGTTATTGATTATGATATTATGAATATTGTTATTAATGTTTGGGAGTTGTTATATCATATGGAGGAAGTTGTAGAAACAAAGGAAATGCTGCCCAATTTTCGTTAGCTTTAGCTTAAGCTTGAGTATGTTGTCGATTATCTAATCTTAGCACGAATTCCTTTGAAGGTAGAATTACGAACTTGGAAGGAAGCGTATAGTCGGAAAGTTAGAAAAGCGTAAAGGTATGTGAGGCTAGTCCCTTCTTTTCTAAGGCATGATTCCCTCTATCTTTCCATGACTTTCTTACATCCCGGCAATATGAGTCTATGTTTATAAAGAGCTTCTCATGAGATAAAGATAAGAGACATGTTATGAATACGATAATGATGATGATGAGTCTATGTCTAAATATTCCAAAGCCTATGATATGATATTCATTATTGTTACACTCACCGTATGATTCTAGTTCCTTCGAGGTGAGGCAGGATGATTATGACTACTCCATAATGGAATCGGCGGTTCTCGACCTTACGTCACCCTGATAGAGTTATAGCTTATCCTTCAGTTCTTATGCATACATTATGACAAGTACATGATGATGAGATTACACCGTGCCTATATGGCCGGGCAGACACCGCTAAGGCGGGCGACATATACATCATGTCTAGAGGGCATGGGCAGACACCACTAGAGGGCGGCATGACATGTTTACCCTAGACGCGGAAGGCCTGGACGCGAGCTAATGATGATTACACCGTACCTATATTGTCAGGCAGTTTATATATATGCTTACTTAATATGATGATGTTTATGATGTAAGCTAGCATGCATTGTTCCGTTTTAAGTGATCTTCAGCACAGGTTGTTCCTTACTTGATGTACCTGTATTTTCTTTGACATGCTATTATTGTTCATGCCTTACATACTCAGTACAATGTTCATGCTGACGTCCTTACTTTTTGGACGTTGTGTTCATGCCCACAGATAGACAGGGAGGTGGCCCAGATTCCTAGGAGCTACTCAGCATATTTACAGGAGCACTCTACTATTCCAGAGGTGCCATTTTTGAGATATTATTTTGTATAAATGTATATTTGGGCACGACGGGGTCCTGTCCCATCCTTAAGTCACAGTACTCTAGTAAAGGCTCGTAGATGCATATGTGTGGATAGTAGATGTCCCATAATGACTACATTGTACATTTGTACATCGTTTTTGCAGTCGTGAGGGCCTATATATATGCATGTGTTGTCTTAGAGATTATATGTGTCCAGGATGAGTGTGATGATTGACATAATGAGTGGTGCTCGGTAGTCAGCTCCGGGTACCCGTCATGGCCCCCTAGTCGGGTTGTGACACTTTGAGTGTGTTTTTGGTCCGGAGAGTGAAATAACTATTTAAAGACCTTATATGTATTTTTTTCTAAAAAAGACTCAATTCTTTTGAAAATAAATAAAGGGACCTTTTTTATAAATCCATTCAGTGATATGCCATGACTTTGTATTCAATTTTAAACCATTTTAAGCAAATTAAAATAAAATCAAACTTTAAAACTCGAAGGTCAACCGCATTCTGCGGATTATTAACACTGGGCTGCCTAACACCTACCCCTAGGAATCACTTGAACCCTTACTCGAACTCTAGTTTAAAAAGGTTTTATCTTTTGTTTGAATAAACCATTTTAATTTGGTTTTCCTAATTTCCATAAATAAATTGGGGGGCGACTCTAAAAATAAATAAATCCAAAAGAGTCCACAACTATAAAGTAGCTTTTATGCCTCGCGTAAAAGTGAACCGTAACAATGATCCTAATGAGGAAACTATCTCACATGTTTTCCTAAAATCTGGCATTGAATAATATATCTGGAATACCTTTTTGTGGGTCTATGGGATTGAATATTCAAAACTTACAGCTGAGTCAGGTTATTAACTTATCATGGGATGCTCCAGTAAATCTGCATGTAAAGTACATTTTCCAGGAAATACCAGCTATAATTGTGTGGGAACTATGGAAAACAAGAAACACCATTAAACATGGTGGAAAAATGTCCAGGGTAAAATTATTGTACCAAATCATGCACTCCATCATTAAGTTCATGAAGGTTAGAAGAGGCAACTTAAAGTATGCATCATAAAAATGGAGTATACTAGTACACTCCCTTCAGACCTATACCCCAGGAATCAAGGTGATACAGGTGAATTAGAGGCCCCCTAAAATTGGATGGATGAAGTACAATATAGTTGGGACTTCTAGGGGAAATCCTGAAAGAGGATCTTGGGGTTTCTGCTTAAGGGATGAGAATGGAAACTTAGTTGCTGCTAGGGCAAAGGAGATGACTAATCCACAATGCACCAATACTTGGGTAGAAGCTATGGCTATCTTACAGGAAATGAGACATGCAGAGGAGAGTCAATATTAATAGGTGATAATTGAGATTGCTTGCCGGTTACTGAAGAACTCAATTCTCAGGATTTGGGAAATTAAATAACTTGGCCGATAACTGAGTTGGTAAAAGAGATTTGGAAGAGAATGATCAATAGATCAGTTAGAATCTGACATATTCACAGAGAAGGCAATCAAATGGCCGATCACCTCGCAACTGTAGCACTAGGTGAAGGGGATATACGTGTGAATTGTTTTCTTGAATTGGGAGTAAAGGGAAGGAAACTTATTAACAATGATAAGCTCAACATTCCCGATTTGAGAATCAAATCATACAGGAGATAAAGAGGATGAATGGTAGAAGGAAGAACAACACTGGCTTTCTGCCAAATCACAAGAAAGGAAGAGGGCAATAAAAGTAATTTATTTATCTAGCCTAATTATCTTTTCTGCAGGAATAAAAGCAGCTCCTTAGGGGAATCACTATGTGTCTCATAACATTCATCCGATAAGCCTTCAATGTTTGGTATCAGTACCATTGGGTACTCATTCCATTGAGCACGAATCATATGGATGTAATAGGCAACAGGATAGAAAGACATGCAAAATTCAACAACAATCAAGAACAAAAAGCGGAGGAAAAAAGCAAAGCATCAGCAAGATACATCACCCAACAACATCAACAACAACTAAAAACCAACAACAGCTACAAATCCAAGATCGACACTTTCAAACGCGAACCAATAGTACAAGTCGGAATACAAAGTAAAAAGGAAACATAATTGTTATAGTTTAAATGAAGATGAAAATACCAGAAAAAACAAAATGCAACTCCTCTGGTTATGGCGAGATTCAAGATGGAGCTTCAGCTACCCACTTGATTGTTACACCCCTCGTGTTCGTAGTGGTAGAACCTATGGTTTTCGAGTCAGGTACGCCTTTGCAATAGAGACCTGAGCCCGAGTTTAGAGGTAAAAAGTGTTTTACCCCATGTACGACGGTACCAGAACATATTCCAGGCAATTTATAAAGTTAAAAGTTGAACGAATCGAATCGACGTGATATGAACTGAATCAAAAAATCTGCAGGACACCAGTCATCGTCGGCGGGTCGTCGACATGTTTGACGGACCGTCGACGTGCGACGTCAACAGGATCCCACAGCCTAACATCTGCAGGCGCAGGTCGACGGGCAAGTCGACGGACCGTCGATGGTCCGTCGAACCGGTCGTTGTAGCCTTTTTGGCTTCCAAGTATAAATAGTTGGTTCACGACCGTATTTCATATTTTTCCTCCTATCCATATTAGAAAATCCTAATATATTCTCTCCCAATATTTTTCATCATGTTAATGAAGATTTGACAAGATCCGGACCCCGTAAACCCGAGATGGTGAAGAAGAAGGTTGCTTCTAGGGTTTCTTCGAGTTGTGGAGTTTAGGGAGTTGAAGTTGAAGTGATTCTTGGTATTCTTGACCCCTCAAGGTATGTAAATGATTTCTACCCTTATATTAAAGTTTGTTATCAAGAGTTATAGTGATGTTAAGTGAAGAGAAGGTAATTGTGGAAGTGTTAAGTTGATGAAGAGCAATGTAGTGATATAGGGTTATTTTAAGAGACGATTGGAAACGGGTTTATGTATATTTTGATATATATATGTGTGTTGTCATTGTTGATGTGAGTATTGTAGTTGATGTGGGATCGAATGAGAAGTTAGAGAGTGGTAAGCTTACAAAGGAAATTATTGTCTATAGTTCGTTGAGCTTTATACGCATTTGAGGATGGTTAGTAAGAGAAGTAAATAGCCTAATTAATCCCTATGTTACCTCAATTATAGATTTACAAGTTCAAGAGGTAGAGGTTGGGCGATTGGAGATACTCCAAGGTATGTTAAGGTCATTCCTTTCTTCTTTTGGCATGATACTATGATATGATCCAACAAGCGCGTAAGCGAGCTTCCATATTACTCTACTCTTAGAAGCATTAGAAGTACTTCAGTCTTTGATGTTCATATACCCCATTTATGAGTAATCCTTCTATTCATGGGTCCAGTCTTATGTAGCCAGTTCTGTGCATACAGCTTAGTCATGCATTACATTCATTATATATTTATGTACATTGACCCGTGACATATCAGGCGTTATATACGCGAATATTAGATATATGTAAAGTATGAGAAGATATATAGGCGTTATATACGCATCACTACTTTGATGATATTGATTATGGCCACAGAGGAGCCAATATGATATGACGAGATGCCATAGAGGCTTACAGGCATTATGTACGCACATACATCAGGCGTTATATACACACTCATATAGATGCACGACCATCATTGATAGGTATGAGCATGCATATTATGTGCCCACAGAGGCATTATCAGTTACGCAGATTTATGCAGATTTAGGCAGATACTAGTTCATACAAGTACATGCAGTCAGTCATTTCAGTTATGAGTTCAGATCTTATCCATGACTCTTATGTATATATGTTGTTCTTATGCCTTACATACTCGGTACATTATCCGTACTGACTCCCCGTTGCTCGGGGGGATGCGTTCATGCCCCTAGGTACAAGGAGACAGACAGGTGGTCCAGCTCAGTAGGACCTCTAGATCTAGCAGTGGTCAGTACGCTCCATTTGATCCGGAGCTACAGTCATTTTTAGTATGCCCCTTTTTGAATGTGTATACATATGGGTATGACGGGGCCCTGTCCCGTCCTTTCTGTAGCTTTTATTCCAGTAGAGGTCTGCAAACAGTTGTATGTAGTAGTCAGATGATGTAGCCTTGTCGGCTTTTATTCTTTTGTGTACAATATATGTGGCAGCCTAGTTGGCTTGCTCTGTTCTTCTGCATGTCGTGTATATATATATGCAGATTGTATAGAGTTCTGATGTTTCTCTCTTATGAGATCAGTTTATGCCATTTATGGGCTTTTGATGTTCAGTATGTTTCAGATACGTGTCTAGGGGTGTTTGGGCGCTAGAAGTTAGACTCCCGTCATGGCTCAATTGGTTTGGGTCGTGACAGAAGTGGTATCAGAGCAGTTCGTCCTAGGGTTATCTATAGACCATGTCTAGTAGACTCTTGTTTATGGGCGTGCATTGCACCACACTCATAAACAAGAGGCTACAGGACATTTAGGATGATGTCATTCCTTCTCACTTAGATTGTGCGATGGAGCCTGTGTTAAGCATTCGCTTCAGATGAATTATTCTGGTTTTAGCGATGCCCCGCAAGAAAGCTACATCCACCCAGAAGGGTAAGAGAGCGGCTGGTGAGGCCACTAGTCGTACTCGACAAGCCACGAGGGCCTAGGATGAGATTCAGAGTGAGGGGTCGTCTGAGACATCGCATACCCCGCCTTCAAGCACCAGCCCCAGTTCCTCAGCCAGATGCAGAGGCCCAAGATGTACGGGATGTCGTATGGTTGTTGACCAAATTAGTAGCCGCCCCGGCACAGCGGCAGGGAGTTGGTGTTGACCCAGCAGACAGGGCCAATAGTTTGAGGGTTAGACCTTCCTTGGGTTAGGTCCTCCTAAGTTTTCTGTGGTAAAGCAAAATATGTACCCCCAGGAATTTATTGATGGTATGCAAAGGACTTTGAGGGTTATGCACGCGGATGAGGTTGAGTCATTGGAGTTGGCTTCATATAGACTACGGGATATTTCGATACAGTGGTATCAGGCATGGGTGTTATCTAGTGGATAAAATGCCAGTCCAGCTGTGTGGCGAGAGTTCTCATATGCTTTTCTTCGCCATTACTTACCTCCAGAGGTCTGATGGGCCCGAGCAAATAGGTTCCTACGTATTGAGCAGGGTAGTATGAATGTGCAAGAGTATTGTGTACATTTCGATTCCCTGGATAGATATGCCCCAGCCATGGTGGCTGAGATAGAGGATAGAGTTCATCACTTTGTGGCCGGTTTAGGGCCACACTTGATAGATGAGTGCACGACTGCTGCACTACAGCCAGGCATGGACATCTCCCGTATACAGGCGTATGCACAAAATTTGGAGGATCGTAAACGCCAGCGGAGGATAGAGCGTGAGCGTGACTGAAGCCGTGGTAAGAGGTCTAGATCTTTTGATATGGCTAGTGAGTTCAGGGGAGGACAAAGATAGCAGCATCCCAGGTATTCTTATTAGCCAGCATAGAGTGCACCTCCGCGATTCCCAGGTCCGAGGTTTGATTGGTCTTCTTATTCTGGAGCGGGCCAGAGTTCTAGAGCGTCAGGTTCTCAGTACCGACCAGAGTCAGGTCAGATGAGGCCCCCTTTGTCGCGATGTACCTAGTGTGGCAAGTTACATTCGGGTCAGTGTCAGCTGGGTTCAGATGTTTGCTATGCTTGTGGACAGCCAGGCCACGGGATGAGGGAGTGCCCGATGGGGTACAGTGCGCCCTTCAGGGCAAGCTTTTCAGATGCCAACAGGGCGAGGTAGGTGGAGGAGTAGAGCATCCAGCTCGAGGTAGACAGGACCGTGAGACGTCTCCTAATGTTGTTACATATATATTATCAATTTCCTCCCATGATGTTTATGCACTGATTGATCCAGGTTCCACTTTATCATATGTTACGTCCTTTGTTGCCAAAAAGTTTGGGGTAAAGCCTGAGTTGCTTAGACCTTTTGAGGTGTCTACGCCAGTTGGTGATCCGGTTATAGCTAGGCGGGTATACCGAGACTGTGTTGTTATAGTTTGTGACCGCCATACCGTAATAGATCTAATTGAGTTAGGTATGATTGATTTTGATGTTATTATGGGCATGGACTGGTTGGCTTTTTGTTATGCTAATGTTGATTATAGAGCAAAGATGGTTCGATTCCAATTTCTAGGCGAGCCAATCCTAGAATGGTAAGGCAATGCTGCTTCTCCTAGAGGTAGGTTTATTTCCTACCTTAAGGCAGAGAAGATGATCAGAAAAGGGTATATTTTTCACCTAATTCGAGTTCAAGATGTGCAGGCAAAGTCGCCGACTCTTCAGTCTATTCCTGTGGTTAATGAGTTCCCAGAAGTGTTTCTAGATGAGCTTTCAGGCATTCCCCCAGAGAGGGAGATTGATTTCACTATTGACCTATTGCCAGACACTCAACTAATATCTATTCCTCCTTATAGGATGGCACCTGCGGAGTTAAAAGTGTTGAAGGAACAGTTGAAAGATTTGCTCGAGAAGGGCTTTATCAGGCCTAGCACATCACCGTGGGGAGCGTCGGTGTTATTTGCAAGAAAGAAGGATGGCTCTTTGCGAATGTGTATTGATTATAGGCAATTGAATAAAGTGACTGTAAAGAATAAGTATCTGCTCCCGAGGATCGATGATTTATTCGATCAGTTGAAAGGCGCTAAATATTTCTCGAAGATAGAATTGAGATCAGGATATCACCAGGTCAGGGTCAAGGAAGAGGACATTCCGAAGACGGCATTCCGGACTACATATGACCATTATGAGTTTCGTGTTATGTCGTTCGGGCTAACTAATGCCCCAGCTGTATTCATGGATTTGATGAATCGTGTATTCAGGCCCTTTCTAGATTCGTTCGTGATTGTGTTCATAGATGATATTCTGGTTTGTTTGCCGTAAGAGGACATTCATGCAGAACATTTGCAGACAGTGCTTGGAATTCTTCGAGGTAAAGAGTGCTATGCCAAGTTTTCTAAGTGTGAGTTCTGGTTGAACTTTGTGGCTTTTCTGGGTCACATTATTTCATAGGAGGGCATTAGAGTGGATGCCCAGAAGATTGAGGCTGTGAAGAATTGGCCAAAGCCCACGGCACCAACGGAGATACGTAGTTTCTTGGGCTTGGCAGATTATTATAGAAGGTTTGTAGAAGGATTTTCCTCTCTTTCAGCCCTATTGACCAAATTGACTCAGAAATCAGCTAAGTTCCAATGGACAGATGCTTGAGAGCAGAGTTTTCAGACGTTGAAGGATAAGTTAACTTCAGCGCCAGTTTTGACTCTTCCAGAAAGAGCAGATGGCTATGTGGTATATTGTGATGCTTTAGGTGTTGGATTGGGCTGTGTGTTGATGCAGCACGGTAAAGTTATCGCTTATGCTTCTAGACAGTTGAAAAAGCATGAGAAGAATTATCCAACCCATGATCTTGAGTTAGCGGCAGTGATTGATGCCTTGAAGATATGGAGGCACTACTTATACGGTGTCCATGTTGATATCTGTACTGATCATAAAAGTCTCCAGTACATCTTTACGCAGAAGGACTTGAACTTGTGTCAGAGGAGATGGTTGGAGAGGTTAAGAAACTATGATGTGGATATTCTGTACCATCCCGAGAAGGCTAATGTAGTAGTCGATGCCCTCAATCGCAAATCTATGGGTAGCTTGTCACACATGCCACTATAAAGAAAAGAAATGGTCGGTGAGGTTCATCGATTAGCTAGCCTCGGAGTTCAATTGATAGATTTAGGTGATGCAGGAGTTACTGTTCAAGACACGACGGTATCAACTTTGGTAGTAGAGATAAAGGAGGATCATGTTTTAGTTTATTACCAAGATACAGCACCTCAGAAAGAAAAGACACCCTTTGTGATCACAGGCGATAGAGTACTCAGGCATCGAGACAAATTATGTGTCCCTAATGTTTCAGGGCTCCGTCAGTAGGTTATGGGAGAGGCACATTACTCCCGCTATTCTATTCATCCAGGCTTAACAAAGATGTACCATGATCTCAAGGAATTTTATTGGTGGGATGGTATGAAAAGAGATGGAGCAAAATTTGTCGCTCAGTGTTCAAATTGTCAGCAGGTCAAAATAGAGCACCAGAAGCCTAGAGGTCTATTACAGGCTATGGAGATTCCGACATGGAAGTGGGAGGTTATTAATATGAACTTTATTACTGAGTTGCCCCGTACTCAGCGGAAGTGTGTTTCGATATGGGTCATAGTTGATAGGCTTACAAAGTCAGCTCATTTCCTGCCTGTCAGAACTACGTATACAGCCGAGGATTATACAAAGCTTTATCTTAAGGAGGTTGTACGACTTCATGGTGTTCCTTCAGCCATTATTTCAGATAGGGGAGCACATTTCACAACTAAATTTTGGAAGTCTTTTCAGCAAGGATTAGGGACTCAAGTGAGTCTTAGTACTGCGTTTCACCCCCAGACAGATGGACAGGAGGAGCGTACTATACAGACCCTTGAGGATATGCTTAGAGCTTCTGTACTTGACTTTCAAGGCAGTTGGAATGATCATTTGCCTCTTATCGAGTTTGCATATAACAACAGTTACCATTCCAGTATTCAGATGGATCCTTATGAAGCCTTATATGGGCAGAGATGCAGATCGCCCATAGGATGGTTCGATGTCGGGGAGAATCAGTTACTAGGCCCAGACTTAATTCAGCAAACAGTTGATAAGGTGAAAGTGATTAGAGAGAGCTTGCTAACAGCTCAGAGTCGACAGAAATCTTATGCGAATAATCGGCGACGTAAGCTAGAGTTCGAGATAGGCGACTGGGTGTTCCTAAAAGTTTCTCCTATGAAGGGAGTGATGAGGTTTGGCAAGAAGGGTAAGTTGAGCCCTCGATATATTGGGCCATATAAGATCATTCGTACAGTGGGCACGGTAGCATATGAACTAGGATTTCCTTCTGAGTTAGAGTCAGTACATCCAGTATTTCATGTATCAATGCTTCGTAAGTGTATCGGAGATCCTTCGAGAGTGATACCAATGAATGACATTCGGGTGACCGAGCAGTTATCATACGAAGAAGTTCTAGTGGCTATATTGGATAGACATGTCCGTCGGTTGCGGACCAGGATGTAGCATCCGTTAAAGTCTTGTAGAGGAATAAGAATGTTGAGGAAGTGACTTGGGAAGCGGAAGAGGCAATGATGACTGAGTACTCGCATTTGTTCCCAGCAGTACAGGAGGTTTGATCTGAGACATCATCACCCCCAGGTATTATTTCATTTCAGTTATAGTGATTGGTTGTGTGAGTCCATGGTAATGTGTGTTATAGTAAGTGGCCCTGTGTGGCATTATTTTGGGTTTCTGTGTGCACGATGGATTGGTATAAGTACAGGAGAAACTCTGCCAAAATTTTTAGAACCCAGGATTGTTCAAACATTCGAGGACGAATGTTCCTAATGGGGAGAGAATGTTACACCCCTCGTGTTCGTAGTGGTAGAACCTATGGTTTCCGAGTCGGGAACGCCCTTGGAATAGAGACCTGAGCTCGAGTTTGGAGGTAGAAAGTGTCTTACCCCGTGTACGAGGGTACCAGCAAATAATCCTGGCAATTTATAGAGTTAGAAGTTGAACGAATCGGATCGACGTGATCTGAACTGAATTAGAAAATATGCAGGACACCAGTCATCGTCGACAGGATCCCGCAGCCTTGCATCTACAGGCGCATGTCGACGGGCAAGTCGACGGGCCGTTGGCCCGCTCGTCGAACCGGACGTTGTAGCCTTTTTAGCTTCCAAGTATAAATAGGTGGTCCACGAACCTATTTCATATTTTTCCTCCTCTCCAAATCAGAAAACCCTAATATATTCTCTCCCAATATTTTCCATCATGTTAGTGAAGATTTGACAAGACCCAGACCCCGTAAACCCGAGATAGTGAAGAAGAAGGTTGCTTCTAGGGTTTCTTCAAGTTGTGGAGTTTAGGGAGTTGAAGTTGAAGTTGAAGTGATTCTTGGGATTCTTGACCCCTCAAGGTATGTAAATGATTTCTACCCTTATATTTAAGTTGGTTATCAAGAGTTTTAGTGATGTTAAGTCAAGAGAAGGTAATTGTGGAAGTGTTGAGTTGATGAAGAGCAATGTAGTGATATAGGGTTATTTTAAGAGATGATTGGAAACGGATTTACGTATATTTTGATATATATATGTGTGTGTTGTCATTGTTGATGTGAGTATTGTAGTTGATGTGGGATCGAATGAGAAGTTAGAGAGTGGTAAGCTTACAATGGAAATTATTGTCTATAGTTCGTTGAGCTTTATACGCATTTGAGGATGGTTAGTAAGAGAAGTAAATAGCCTAATTAAGCCCTATGTTACCTTAATTATAGATTTACAAGTTCAAGAGGTAGAGGTTGGGCGATTGGAGATACTCCAAGGTATGTTAAGGTCATTCCTTTCTTCTTTTGGCATGATCCTATGATATGATCCAACAAGCGAGTAAGCAAGCTTCCATATTACTCTACTCTTAGAAGCATTAGAAGTACTTCAGTCTTTGATGTTCATGTACCCCATTTATGAGTAATCCTTCTATTCATGGGTCCAGTCTTATGTAGCCAGTTCTGTGCATACAGCTTAGTCATGCATTACATTCATTATATATTTATGTACATTGACCCATTACATATTAGGCGTTATATATGCACACATATCAGGCGTTATATACGCGAATATTAGATATATGTAAAGTATGAGAAGAGATATAGACGTTATATACGCATTACTACTATGATGATATTGATTATGGCCACAGAGGAGCCAATATGATATGACGAGATGCCATAGAGGCTTACAGGCGTTATATACGCACTCATATAGATGCACGACCATCATTGATAGTTATGAGCATGCATATTATGTGCCCACAGAGGCATTATCAGTGACGTAGATTTAGGCAGATACTAGTTCATACAAGTACATGCAGTCAGTCATTTCAGTTATGAGTTCAGATCTTATCCATGACTCTTATGTATATATGTTGTTCTTATGCCTTACATACTCGGTACATTATCAGTACTAACTCCCCGTTGCTCGGGGGGCTGCGTTCATGCCCCCAAGTACAGGGAGACAGACAGGTGGTCCAGCTCAGTAGGACCTCTAGATCTAGCAGTGGTCAGTACGCTCCATTTGATCCGGAGCTACAGTCAGTTTTAGTATGCCCCCTTTTGGATGTGTATACATATGGGTATGACGGGGCCCTGTCCCATCCTTTCTGCAGCTTTTATTCCAGTAGAGGTCTGTAGACACTTGTATGTAGTAGTCAGATGATGTAGCCTTGTCGGCTTCTATTCTTTTGTGTATAGTATATGTAGCAGCCTAGCTGGCTTGCATGGTTCTTCCGTATGTCGTGTATATATATATGCAGATTGTACAGAGTTCTGATGTTTCTCTCTTATGAGATCAGTTTATGCCATTTATGGGCTTTTGATGTTCAGTATGTTTCAGATACGTTTCTAGGGGTGTTTGGTCACTAGAGGTCAGACTCCCGTCACGGCTCAATCGGTTTGGGTTGTGACACACTTGATCTACGATTTCAAGATGGTCTTCAACATCGAGCTACGATTCTCAGCTACAAAGTTAAAATCGACAGCTACCACATACCAACTGGAGTGAACATGGCAATCCAAGTTTGGGATTCACAGAGTTCTTTTGGGCTTTCTAAATTAGGGTTCTTAATTTTGTGGGATTGCTATTCTAGGCTATGTCGCCTTTCCACTTTTCCTTTCTGTACAGATGACTTAATTTAAAATAAATAAAACTAGCCCTCATGGCCTTTATTTTTCAAAAAACACAAAAAAGTTGCGTTCTTGGTTAGCTTCGATATAGAGTCAAATGGTCATATCCACTTTTCGCTAATTGCATGTCCAATTCAGTCTTTGCTTTATTTTCTAAAATTTCATTTTACAATTACAATTTTTCTGAACATTGATTCTTTTACTATGTGCCCGTTTGGATTGACTTATAAATTGATTATAAGCTGTTTTTAGCTTTTTTGAGTGTTTGACTGACCAACTTAAAGTCATTTTGTGCTTAAAATAAGCTAAAAAAATAATTGAGCCCATTTGACTTAGCTTATCTAAAGCAGCTTATAAGCTAAAAAAAATAAGTTAAACTACCCAACTTATTTTTTTAACTTAAAAATAGACATAAGTCCATCCAAACAGACTCTATTTCTCTTATTGCGAACCTTTCCGCCTACAATCTACCGCAGTCTCCTTCAAAAAGTTAGGGAAAAAAAGTCTGCTTCAAAAAGAATTTGAAAATGTCAGATAAAAGAAATACTACATAAACATGACACGTTTATATATGTATGTACAAATTATACATCCAATCATTAGTGCTCTATATACTCTTCCTCTTCATTTATCTATATCCTGATGTCGTATAAAACCAAACTAATTTTCACTTAGTATTGGGACAAACTGATTAATACAAACTTATTTTTTATCCTGAAAATTTTGTTTAATTCCAATTTTAACCTTGTCTAACAAAAATAGAATACTACTAGTGGAAAGTCAGGATCTAAAATACAACATACATATATTCATTAATATGGTGAACGACATATTGCATTATTGTGCTAGCTATTTGTCTTTTTCCTTGTATCTATTCCAATGTTATGGGAGAAAATCTAATGTAAATTACCAGCAAACACACAAAATTATAGAACACCGAATTATATTTTAGACGATGTGTAGAAAAAATATACAAAAGATGCGTCAATTGTCAAAAACTTAAGAATAAGACTTAAGCAGTGGGGTCCTTGATTGCTTAGAGAAATTAATTCTACCATGCAAATACTTTTCAACTTACCTTTTAAATACGACCCTTTCTGTATTATTATGCGACTCTGCAGCAAATATTACGCTGTCATAATTGACTTAAGGTTTGAAACTTGCAACTTTGACAAGCCTTCCATGTTCATTTGACATTTCCTTCCTCTTTACCATGTTCTTATCCCCTTCTTACCCATATATATATATATATATATATGATCCAATTTCTTTTCATAACCATTCATTTATATAACAAACTAGTGACACTTCCACCATTTTAAAGGAAGAAACAAGAAAATCCTTTAGCACTTCCATTATTTTAGATTAATTGATGGCTAAAGAACGGTCGATGCAGGCAACCCCCACTTGGGCGGTTGCCGTGGTTTGCTTCATCTTGCTCGCTATTTCCATTTTCATTGAACAAATTATTCATCACCTTGGAGAGGTATCTCATATATAATTACTTATGAATTTTCGTTTTCTTTTTGCGGGGTTCAGTTCTAGTTTTGTAAGATTAAACTGCTTCACGGTTTAATTATTACATAAGGAATGAAACCTTTAAGTGTTAATTGTTACTGCCTTTAGTTCTTTGAATTGGTTTTCTGCCTGGAATGAAGAAAATACTGTATATTCTAGATTGATGAATGATTGCTGTAACTATAACTACCACTGGTGACATAAAGATGAGAAGTGTTTGTTGGGACCATTTTCATTATGGATATTTTTATTTGCAGTGGTTGTTGAAAAAGCACAAAAAGCCTCTACACGAAGCACTTGAAAAGATCAAAGCAGGTAAAAAATAAAGTTTAACCTTGTTTTAATTTCTTATGAAAATTGTGACTTCATAGTTTTCTAGCTTAATAATATGCTGATACTTTTTTGTGTAATGTATATATATGTGGAACAGAACTTATGTTGTTGGGATTCATATCACTGTTGTTGACAGTGGTGCAAGACCCAGTTTCTAACTTATGCGTACCAAAGAGTGTTGGTTATTCGTGGCATCCTTGTAAGACAGATGAAGATGAAAAATCTAAGTATGATGACCCATGTCTAGCAAAGGTATACTTTGGAACTACTTCATTTTTTCTACCTTTCTTGTAACTTTTAAGTAATTTTTTGAGGGTTTGAAAAATGCAGGGAAAAGTCCAATTTGCATCTTCATATGCAATTCACCAGCTCCATATCTTCATCTTTGTGTTGGCAGTTGCTCATTTATTATACTGTATAGCAACTTTTGCTTTCGGCAGGCTAAAGGTATTTATCCGCATTTCTCAGTGAAAAAATAAAAAAATAAAAAAAAGCGTTGTAGTAACTCTTTTTCATTTTATACATGCACGACAACATTTTCTAGGTTACCGATTCTTTAGCATATGATTTGTTTTGACTATTTTGAGAGGCGAGTTATTTAAGTTTTACATGACCCCTACGTGACAATTTATATGATTTTTTTTTCTTCTTTGGTTAATGGTTAGTAATTTTCTATCTGAATTTGCAGATGAGAAAATGGAGGGCCTGGGAGGATGAAACAAAAGTAATTGAGTACCAATTCAACAATGGTATGTATACATGAATTTGAATAAAACTCAATACTTCACCCTATACACAGAGGCGGATCCAGGATTTGAAGCTTATGGATTCCCAGCTAGGAGGGTTTGTTGTTACTGGGTTCTCAGCTCAAATTTCTTATATATTTGACGGGTTTCGCATTATAAATATAAGGTTCGGATAAAAGTTGTGGGTTCCCGCCAACCCACACCCAATGGTGTTGATCCGCCCCTACCTATACACCCCGCTTTACTATTGTGTATACTCTTTTATTTCTCTAGTGTCTAAGGTTGTACTCCCTCCGCTCTACCCCAATTAATGTGAAGATGTTCGAATGGACACGGAGTTTTTTTTTTTAAAAAAGGCTTTTGCAACTTTTAGTCTAAAATAAGTTATTGACATTTATATGGTTTAAATAATATTATTAAGGAAATAATAAAAAAATTCAAAATTAAATTATTATTAAATATAGAAAAATAATTTTTGTTGATATTGACTAAAAATGAAAGAATGTAATTTAAATTAGGACAAAGAGAGTATATTTTATACCTAAGGTAGCCTTCCATAACATGTAAAATTCCATTGATAGTGAGAATTCATTTATATATATGTTCCGTAGATATGAATTAAATCCTATTTTAAATAGGTCCAGAAACATTTCAATCTTGCTACAGAAAGACAACGCTGAAAGTTGATGTGACATACATATAACAAAAAGATTTATACTTGTCCGTTGCTGTTTGCTTTTCTTTTTGGACCCCAAATGCTATTGTATAATAATGTGGGTAGGGAACTACAGTATCTTTTGATACTAAATTCAGACAGCAGTGCATAGTGCATACCAAACAAAAAGTTTGACAACTAATTCTACTTGACCGACATATGTCATAATTTCTCCATTCACTTTTACTTATCTAATATTTAAAAAATATTTTTTTTTATTTTTACTTATCATATTTAACATATTAAGAAAAAATAATTTTTTTTATTTTATTCATAATATTAGTTACTCATTTCAAATCATTTTTCAAGTCCATTAAAATTATAAACCAATTAATATGGATATCATGATAATTATACACTTCATTTATTATTTCTTAAGGGGTGTGTAAAGTCCTTAGTGGACAAATAAAAGTTAATGGAAGGAGTACTTATTACTCCAATTATTATTATTATTATTATTAATATGTTCAGACTTTTATTGTTAGTATTTGATTGTTGCAGATCCTTAGAGATTTAGATTTGCAAGAGAGACATCATTTGGACGTAGGCATTTGCATTTCTGGAGCAAATCGCCGGTGTTGGTCTGGATAGTGAGTCACCCCCTCTCCCCCACTTCTCTCTTCAGTTTTGAAGTGGAAATGAAAGATTATATGAATTTATTTAATTTATATATATTGGCCGTATGTATTTACATTGTCTATATAGTTTAAACAATGATTATCATTTTAGATTATTAATAATTAATACTTATCATAAAGATTTACTAATAATTATTTATAAATAATATGAATGTGTAAGTATTTTTTACATCATCAACGGATAGACATAAACTAATTTTCAATTTGTGAATTACTATTGTGTAAGGTTTCACTGAACTCATATTTTCGGGGGTTATATTTACAGGTTTGTTTCTTCAGGCAATTCTTCTCATCAGTTGCAAAAGTTGACTATTTAACCCTTAGACATGGGTTCATGATGGTAAGTCACTATCCAATACAAAATTCTACTATAATGATTGGATATTATTAAAAAAGAAAAAAATTCGTTTTGTAAATTTGCCTAATCACACCCCTTACAAACCACCACCACCCCCCCCCCCCCCCAATAACACCTTATCAGTGTATGTAATATATTGTATTAAGTTTAGTGCTCAGAATCAAGAGAATTTTGATTTTCAAATATACATAAATAGAGCAGTTGAAAAAGATTTCAAAGTCGTTGTGGGAATAAGGTGTACATCATTTTTTTCCTCTCCCACTTTTTCAGAACCTTTTTTATTGATTCTATGATAATTAACATCATTTATGTTGCAGTCCAGCATTATGGCTCTTCTCAGTCCTATATTTTCTAACCACTACCGATGGTACGTAGACTATCTTGTAATTGAAATTATGTGTTAGAATTAATTACTTAAAGTAACCATATCCAATTGAAACTAAATGAAACTTGTTCCTCTTTATGGACAGGACTGTACTCTTACCTTTGGGTTCCATTTGTCCCACTCATAGTACGTCATTCATTCATTTAATTAATAGGTGTCTTATTGACGAAAATTTAAATTTTTCTAACATAAAATTGGAAAACATTAAAATGCAGATAATATTACTGGTTGGTACAAAACTTCAAATGATCATAACAGAAATGGGGGTAAGGATATCAGAAAGGGGAGACATAGTGAAAGGTGTACCATTGGTGGAGATAGGTGACCATTTTTTCTGGTTTAATCGCCCTGGCTTTGTTCTTTTCTTGATTGACTTTGTGCTCTTTCAGGTACCTTTAATTTTTTTCCCACTTTTCACATATATATTGTTTTTTTTTTTTTTTTAACTTAAAAGAATGATATTTGTAAAAACTCTTAGCTTGGAATTCCATAATGATTTTTGGTTTTAATTTTCAGAATGCGTTTCAAGTTGCTTTCTTTGCTTGGAGTTGGGTAAGGAGTTGGATTTCCATTTTCCTTTTTTCTTTTGGATTGAAATTTCAATGCACTGTCCTGAACCTTTTTTATTTTCCTTTAACTTTGCTGTGGAAATTTGGTTTTCCATCTTGCTTTCATAAAAATGCTGCAGACCTAGCCATAAGGCTAACCATGGGGTGAGTTTCACTAAAACACACTTTGAATTGCCATATCCATATTATGCTCACAAAGTTTGACATACATATATATTCTTCCTTCCTAGAGGGTTCAGGAAGGATATTCAATGAATTACCATTATATTTGCCCTTCCTAAAACTTGAATTTCCAAGAAATATGTTACAATAATTGTTCAATCAAGTACTCGAAAAACGACAAACATCATGGATATTTAACAAGAAAAACAAATTAAAGTTTTCCTTCCACAAGATGCATATTTTTGTATTGATCGTTTTACTTCCTTGTTTCAGGGTGATCATCCAGGTCCATCGCAGCTATGTGACTCTCCCTTTTTATGCCTTGGTTACACAGGTACTCTAAAACATTATTTTTTTTTGAAAATCTTCTACAAATGATTACCCTAACAAAGTTTTTGTAGGAAATCAATCCGTGATTTGTATTGATGTATGAAAGTCATTATATACAAAGTAGGTATCTCCTATCAGAATGATACTAGGCTAAATTATAGGACCTAATTACTATACATAAGGAAGAGAATATTTATAATATTTACATAGACTATTACATAGTCTATCAGTTTTAATTAGTAAAAGCATGAATACTCATATATATAAATGGTGAAATTTGTAGATGGGTTCATCAATGAAGCCTATCATCTTTGGTGATAATGTGGCAACAACTCTTACAAGCTGGCACAATACGGCGAAAAAACGAGTGAAACATGGCCGTCTGTCAGGAAACACCACCCCTATCACCTGCAGACCGGCCACCCCATTGCATGGTAGTTCCCCGGTTCACTTATTACGTGGTTACCCACAATATAATGAAGACAGTGTTTAAACATCTCCTCGAACATCTAATGTCGAAAATGAAGGCTGGGCTAATGAAATATCGACTTCTTCCCGTGGAAGAAATAATAATCAGGAGGGAGAAATCCTGCATGCCTCCACGTCTGCGTAACGTCGTCTCCATCCTGATGAGCATCAAGTTGAGATTACATTGTCTGATTTCACTTTTGGCAACAAATAATCAATTGATCATCTAGGCTGAATATGTAAAAACCTACCTCTAGGCTGAATATGTAAAAACCTTACTCTTCATTGTTTTCTTTGTCTGGATGAGTTCATTATTGTAGAGAGCATATATCGTAGACCAAATGGCTGCTTGCTGATAGACCTAGTTTATAGGTTTTCTGAATTTCATTAAATGAATTACAAAATGTTACATGTACAGAATATATAGCTACACTATCAGGTAGGATTAACCTATAATTACGTAATACAAGTTCCATTATAATAAGGAGAGTATATTCATAATACAAATCTTATTCTAAGAAGCAGAGTATATTCAGGGACAAATGCAAATAGTTTAGGGGCAAAATTGACCCTTTTCCGTCAAAGCTATGAGTCTGCAAATTAAATGAACCAAAAAGTGACAAAAGGTATCAAAATAACCTAGTAAAAAAAAAGTGACAGAAGTACCTTTTGCGCACTAATAGGACCAAACTACAATTTTACAGTTTAGTCATATTGCGCACTAAATTAGTGCGCAATAGATGTTTAATAAAACCCCTTCTAGCTTCATTTTTTCAAGTTACTCTTCTTCACCTCCTCCATTTTCACTCTTTCAACATACTTTAAGCCCCCCCCCCCCCCCCCCCCAACCAAAAATCATGTCTCAAAGCTCTTAAACGTCAAACTTTGCTATAAAACCCGATGTTTGTGAATGTTGTCATTATTGTAAGCTAAGAAAATCAAGGAACCTATGTTGACACCCAATTTTATCCCTCCTTTCCAATTTATTTTCTTGGGCTTCTAAATTTATTAACGAGCTAAACACTTTATTTTCACTATTATTTTTATTGCTACTATTCTTAATATCGACATTACTAGCATTACTTTATTACAAATTTCAAAATGGTCCGCCATCATTATTTTCGGATTTTTATACTCGTTAAATTAATTATAAGTCAGACACTTTATTAAATCGTTATTTTTTTCTACATACTAATCACTAATTGTCATCACATAATTTATAATTTAATCACGTAGAAGTTATAGAAGTTAACTACTGAGAAGCCCAAAAGGGAATTAAATTAAGGGAAGAAAAAGGGCAGGCAATTCGGAACAAATTGAGCCAATTAATGGCCCAAAAGTCCAGCCCATACACTAATCAACTCATCAACCCACACCCACTCTTTATACCCGACTAGCCCAACCCCAAACAACCCTTAACAACTCTACCCGATCCAGCCCATCAAAGCCCTTGACCCGTCCGGCCCAACGCATAATACTTCACCATCTGCCCTAATCCCCTTCAACCAAACAGACGCCGACCCTCATCTTCTCTCTCATCCCTCTCTCTCCTTCCTCCCTTCCATTTTTGACGAACTGCTCCACTCCCTTTCATCATCACAGTTCTGTCCTTCCATTTCCACATAAAATTTGTCCTCACGTCTGTGTTATGTCATTGAAATGGAAAAGAGTTTCCTCTTCTCACTCCAAGACGGAACAATCTTGAAAGAACAGAGAAAAAATGGTTTTTTTTTGGACAAGAATCTGCAACCAAGTCACGTGAAGATCTGTTTGGATCTCAACGGATCCTTTCCTTTGACTGGTTTTTGAAAACCCAAGTTTCAACATCCCGCCCAAAAAACAAAAACTCTAGTTTTCATCTGCTATAAAGGAGAGTCTCACTTTGTTTCTAGAGGATGATCGGAAAATACAAAACATTTTCACTCTCTTTGACTCTATTATTATCTTTTTTTGAATCCGAGTATTACAAGCTTGGGGATATTGACATTCGAGGACAGATTCGAGACCTCGATGCCCCGTTCACTGCACCCACAAAAGGTCAGTGTGTTTTTTTTATTTCGACTCTAAAGTTTTGATGTGTTCGTGTATGTTGTTGTTTTAGCTGATTGAATTTCAGTCTGGCATCTTTGTAGTATTATGCATGTTCATGTTTTATTTAACCTCGTGTCGATTTAGTAATTAATAATGTTTATATGTACGTGTCTTAATTCGGTTTAAGTCTCCATTTAATAGTTAACGGCATCTGTATGTTTATGTCTTATTTTGGTTTAGTGTAGTTTTTCAGTTTTACTTGGTTATATGGTATTTTGGTTTAGAATACATGTCGGTTAATAGTTACGCCTTTTCGACCCGATCTCATGTTAGCCTTAGCTTAGCTTCCTAACAGAAGCTGGTCTAGTTAATCTGTGCGAACGTAAATGTTGATTGGTCATGACAAAATATATACAAGTCTTGTCCCTGTGAAAAGAGTATTGACTGATTTCGAGTATGTATTGGGCTGTGGTGTGCTATGATTGATATACCTAGATGTCTTAAAAGCTTAATCATACTTGTTTTGACTACATTTGCGCGTATAAACACATGTGACAGATCCGTTAATCCATGCTTATGTGTATGTGGAACCTAGTTGACCTTTTCCTTGTGTGCTAAAGTGTCCAGCAATGTGATCTTGATCGCCGCCCAAAGTGCTATTTGATTCCTCTCTTTCCCTATCACCTTGGTTGAAATCTGAAAGAAAACATTAATACAGGATCCACAATCTTTGGGATATTAAAGGAGAACTTAAGATTCTGGTTCAAATGTTGGTTTTATTGGTTGTCTGTCGTGAGTTCTTTTTTTTTTATCTAGTAATTATGAAGCTGTTACACCTCGGAAATTTCGCCGTACTTGTATGATGAGTGGAATGATGAAAAATTGAGTGAATGATGTTTTATTAAGTCGGGAATGGCTAATTAAGAATTTTTGGAAATAAGAAAGTCGCGGAAAATTTTTCAGCACAGTGGTCGTATATGGCACTATACGACCCGTAAAGTGATTTACGGACCGTATAGTACAGTCGTCCTCCAGCTTGTCAAAAATCTCAACTTTCTGTAAATGTTGAATATGGTTAAATACGACAGTTTACGACCCGTAAACTGGTTTACGGACCGTAAACCAGGTCGTAAACTACCATGTCCATCAGCCAAAACTTTCTGTCTTTGAAATGGTTAAACACGACTTGGAGGACGGCCCGTAAACTGGTTTACGGACCGTAAACCTCAGTCGTAAATCGCCATAATCCCCAGCCAAACTTTCTGTTTTTGGAATGCTTAAAAACGACCACAGTGGACGGACCGTAAATCAAAATACCCGTATATGGTGGTTTACGACCACTGTTCACCCCGACAAGAATTCATTAAAGATCAGATTTTGTGATTTTAAAAAGGGACTTAGGCTTCATATTACTTCATTATTCATCCAACAACTCAAGAGACATTCTAGAACTCTCCAAATAATTCCTCCACAAGAATTCAAGAGAATTAAAGGAAATATCAAGACCAACAACACTAATTTCATGGAATCAAGGGTAAGAACTCAATAAAGGGTCATCTAAGTGAAGAAATTCCCAAGAAGGTGGGACTAGGGTTTTGGCTAAGTGAAGTATTTCAACTTAAGGATTGTTCAACCATCATCCAAGGTAAGTTTTATGATTATTCCACGTAGTTTGAAGTATTGGAAAGCTTAGACACTTGAAATGTAGAAGAACATAGAAATGGGTCATTATTGAGTGAATAGTGACATAAATGAATGATAGTGGAATTGAACTATGAATATTGAAGTGTTGTGAATACAGATACGTTATAAATGATGTTCTTATCATGAAACAAGCATTAAATGCATGAAAACGCAAGGATGAGCTAGAAGTAGAAATAAAGGAAAATTGGAGGAAAATGGTGGATTTTGCCAAATGTACGTAAATGACGATTGTCGATCATGATATTGCGAATAATATTATGAATATTGGGAGTTGATATAGAATGCAAGAAAATTAGTATGAGCGAAGGAAGCGTTGTCCGGCTTCTCCTAGAATTAGCGACGCGTTCTTATAGTTAGCTCACTAATGTTGATACGAATTCTCTTATGAAGGTAACGACGTGATGTCGACGGAGAACAAGTGAGCAATATCTTAGCTAAGCGACCAAGGTATGTGAGGCTAGTCCTTCCTTCTAAAGGCATGAATCTTTTAACTTGAATCCCTATTTCTTTCATGAGTTCTTACATTCTATGAAGTTAAAATCTTATACTTATGAATGTCTATATGAGATGAGTTATACGATATGATGACACTAGAATGATGATGATGTTATTCCTTGCCCACACTCACCTTATGTACTAGTCCTTTCAAGGTGAGGCAGAATGTCCATGACGGTTCCATAATGTAATCGGGGGATCACGACCTTACGTCACCCCGATAGAGTAAAGTTGATCATGAGTCAAATATACGCATTATGATAAGATAAGTATTTTATGATAAGCATGTTACGATGAGCATTTACATTGAGCATGTCATGAGCATTTCACACCGGGCCTAGTTGGCCGGGCAGACTCCGCTTCGGCGGGCGGCGATACGGATACACCACGACCTACGGGCGTGGGCAGACACCACTAGTGGGCGGCATGAGATGGTACCCCGGACGCGGGAGGCCTGGACGCGGGCTAATATTATTGATTATCACACCGTTCCGACATGGACGGGCAGCTTGCATATGATGCATACATGTTATGATGATGAGTATGAGTAAGATAGCATGCATTACTTCATTTATGATTATCAGTCAAATCCATATGTCTCATGTTGATGTTATTCCCATATTACTGATGTTTCCTTTCATTATGTACGCCTCTCATACTCGGTACAATATTCGTAATGACGTCCTTTCTTCGGACGCTGTGTTCATGCCCACAGGTAGACAGGGAGGAGAGCTTGGCCCAGGTCCTCAGTAGCTGTCAGCTGATAGATAGCACTCCATTGTTCGGAGGTGCTTATGACTATTCTTTTGATGTACATTCATATATGCATATTTTGGGCATGACGGAGTCTTGTTCCGTCCATGTATTCATTATGTTAGTAGAGGCTCGTAGATACGCAGTGTGGGTTAGATGGTCTCACAAGATGTTTTCACATGTATGTATATTATTTTGATGGCCAAGGGGCAAATGTATATAAAGTATTTATATTTTTATTAAATATGATTTTCCTACAATTGGTATGAAAAATTGATAAAAGAGTATTAAATGAGGAAGATAAGCGGTAGAGTGAGCGGTGCTCGGTAACTAGCTCCGGGTACCCGTCGTGGCCCCTAGCTGGGTCATGACAGAAGTGGTATCAGAGCAGTTCGCCCTAGGAAGTGTCTATGAGCCGTGTCTAGTAGAGTCTTGTTTATGGTGTGTTGCGCGCCACGCTAATAAACAAGAGGCTACAGGGCATTTAGGAAAATGACCATCCTTCTTCTCATGAATCGTGCGATAGAGCCATGTCTAGGATTATATCATCCCTAAAAGTGCGTTATGGTTTCAGAAAAATGCCGCCGAAAGGAAAAGCTACAGCTGCCCAGAAAGGCAAAGCTACGACGAAGAAGTGGGCAGAAAGGGAGTCTCCGGCGGGGGTAGAGGAAAGTGAATCGCAAAGTGAGGCCGTGCCCAATGTAGAAGAGCAGAGAGGAGCCTCAGCTCCGATTCCTCCACCGGGTGCTTCGGGTCAACAAGTGTCCGAGGCTATACAATTATTGACACAGTTGGTTGCCACTCAGGCACAACGACAGAATGTGGGCCCAAGTGATCGTTCGGCTAGTACAAGAGCCCGTGATTTCCTTACTCTAAATCCCCCAGAATTTTTCGGGTGGAGGCCGGATGAGGACCCTCAAGGTTTTATTGATGAGATGCTGAGGACGTTAACATTTATGCATGCTTCTGAGACTGAATCTGTAGAGTTGGCCTCATATAGACTTCGCGACGTGGCGGTACTATGGTATAAGAATTGGGTGATAACAAAAGGGGAGAATGCACCACCTCCCGTGTGGCAAAAGTTTGTAGATGCCTTTATTCGTCACTACTTGCCACCTGAAGTCCGCCGAGCTCGAGCGGACAGGTTCTTGAATTTGAAACAAGGAAGCATGAGTGCCCGAGAGTATAGTATGCAATTCAACTCATTGGCCCGGTATGCTCCGACTATGGTGGCTGACATGGGGGACCGAGTCTATAGATTTGTGAGTGGTTTAGGACCACACTTGTTCAGAGATTGCCTGACAGCCTCTTTGCAAGACGGGATGGATATTTCCTGGATACAGGCCCATGCTCAGAATCTCGAGGAACGACAACGACAGCAGAGAAGTGATCGTGAGGGTGACAGAAGACAAGGTAAGAGGGATAGATCTATGGGGGAGAGCAGTGAGTACCGAGGGGGACCGAGACAGACATATTCTAGGCACTCAGGTCAGTCAGTGACTAGTGCACCTCCTAGATTCTCATATAGGAGGGTTGATCATTCTACTCAGTCAGGCCAGGGGCAGAGTTCGAGGGCCTCAGATTCGCAGTCCAGGGGAGACTTTAGCCAGAGGAGACCTCCAGTGCCGCGGTGTAGCCAGTGTGGCAAATTACATTCCGGACAGTGTCGTCAGGGTTCGGATGCTTGTTATGCTTGCGGGTAAGTCGGTCACATGATGAGAGATTGCCCCTCAGCAAGAGATAGAGCTGGGACTCAGCCTACAGGTTCAGCAGCGGGTTCTTCTTCAGCACGCCCGACAACACAGACTCCTCAGACTACAGCAGGTAGAGGCAGAGGTAGAGGGGGAGCATCTACTTCAGGTACTGTTCAGCCCCGTGTGTATGCTCTAGCTGGGCGACAGGATCTTGAGTCTTCCCAGATGTTATCATAGGTACCTTGACTATATTTTCCTGTGATGTATATGCTCTGATTGATCCGGGTTATACCTTCTCATATATTACTCCGTATATCGCTGATTGTGTTGGGATGAGACCCGAGCCGATTAAACCTTTCGAGGTATTCACTCCGGTTGGTGATCCTGTAATAGCGACGCAAGTATATAAGGACTGTGTAGTCATTATAGGTGATCGTCAGACAAGGGCTGATCTAATTGAACTTGAGATGATAGATTTTGACGTAATTATGGGTATGGACTGGTTGGCATCATGCTATGCTAATGTTTGTTGCTGGACAAAGGTAGTTCGATTCCAATTTTCGGGAGAGCCCATACTCGAGTGGAAAGGTAATACAATTTCCCCAAAGGGTAGGTTTATTTCCTACCTTAAGGCGAGAAAGATGATAGCCAAGGGTTATATTTGTCATCTAGTTCGGGTTCATGACACGGAAGTGGAAGTGCCAACTTTCCAGTCTGTCCCGGTAGTGAATGAATTCCCAGATGTGTTTCCCGACGAGTTACCAGGCCTTCCTCCCGAAAGGGAGATCGACTTTGCTATTGATGTATTACCAGACACCGAGCCTATTTCTATTCCTCCGTATCGGATGGCTCCAGCAGAACTGAAAGAGCTAAAAGCACAGCTAAAGGATTTACTTGAGAAGGGGTTTATAACGCCTAGTTCCTCGCCATGGGGAGCACCAGTCTTGTTCATAAGGAAGAAAGACATCGCTACGAATGTGCATCGACTACAGGCAGTTGAACAAAGTGACGGTGAAGAACAGATATCCCCTTCCTAGAATTGACGACTTGTTCGATCAGTTGCAAGGTGCTAAATGGTTTTCCAAGATAGATCTGAGATCGGGTTATCATCAGGTGAGAATTAGGGAAGCAGATATTCCCAAGACTGCCTTCAGGACAAGATATGGTCACTACGAGTTTCGAGTAATGTCGTTCGGATTGACAAATGCCCCGGCAGTGTTCATGAATTTAATGAATAATGTGTTCAGGCTGTTCTTGGACCTTTTTGTGATAGTGTTCATCGACGATATTTTGGTGTACTCTCGCACAGAATCAGAACATGCAGATCATCTAAGAATTGTTCATGGCATTCTTCGAGATCGAGAATTGTATGCAAAGTTTTCGAAGTGCGAGTTTTGGCTTAATTCTGTTGCATTCCTGGGTCATGTTATTTCAGATGATGGTGTTCGAGTTGACACTCAGAAAATAGAAGCTGTGATGACTTGGCCAAGACCTACGACGCCTACAGAAGTTCGTAGTTTCCTTGGGTTAGCAGGATACTATAGAAGATTTGTAGAGGGCTTCTCATCTATTTCAGCCCCATTGACAAAGTTAACCCAGAAGTCGTCTAAATTCCAGTGGGGTGATGCCTGTGAGCGTAGCTTCCAAGAGTTGAAAAATAGGTTGACCTCAGCGCCAGTGCTACCACTTCCAGAAGGATCAGATGGCTATGTAGTATATTGTGACGCCTCCGGTGTGGGATTAGGATGTGTGTTGATGCAGAATGGAAAATTTATTGCTTATGCTTCGAGACAGTTGCGAAAACATGAATAGAATTATCCCACTCATGATCTTGAACTAGCTGCGGTCATTCATGCATTGAAAATATGGAGACACTACTTATATGGTGTGCACGTGGACGTCTATACGAATCACAAAAGCCTTCAATATATTTTCAAACAGAAGGAGTTGAACCTGCGGCAAAGGAGATGGTTGGAATTACTGAAGGATTATGATGTGAACATTCTATATCATCCCGGGAAGGCGAATGTAGTAGCAGATGCACTTAGCCGCCGATCGATGGGTAGTTTATGTGGAGTTCCTTCGGAAAAACGAGAAATGGTTCGTGAAGTCCATCGGTTAGCAAGTCTCGGCGTACGGCCCATTGATTCAGGAGATGCAAGTATTAGCGTCAATGACCCCACAGTTTCATCATTGAATCTAGAAGTGAAGGAATGGCAATATGAGGATCCTTAGTTAAGCCACTATCAAGATCTATCTCAGGAAAAGGAAGAGTCTCCATTCGAAGTCTCCATAGAAGGGGTTCTTAGATATCGAGGCCGGCTATGTGTACCGAATGTGGCAAACTTGCGCCAACGGATTTTAGAGGAAGCACATTATTCCCGGTATTCTATTCATCCAGGTGCAACCAAGATGTACCACGATCTCAAATTGGTATACTGGAGGGATGGCATGAAGCGAGACATAGCAGAATTTGTAGCACAATGTCCGAATTGCCAGCAAGTGAAGGCCGAGAATCAAAAGCCAGGAGGGTTATTGCAAGCAATGGAAATTCCTACATGGAAATGGGAAGAGATTAACATGGATTTTGTGGTAGGATTACCCCGTACGCGAGGGAAGTATGATTCTATATGGGTGATCGTGGATAGACTCACGAAAGCAGCTCATTTTCTCCCCGTTAGAACCACATATTCAGCGGAGGATTATGCTAAATTGTATCTCAAGGAGATTGTACGACTTCACGGTATTCCTTTGGCCATTATCACAGACAGAGGGGCACAGTTCACAGCCAAGTTCTGGAAGTCCTTCCAAGAAGGTCTAGGTACCCAAGTTAAGCTCAGCATGGCGTTCCACCCGCAGACTGACGGACAAGCCGAGCGCACTATTCAGACCTTAGAGGATATGCTACGGGCATGTGTATTGGACTTTGGCGGTAATTGGGATGAGCATTTTCCTCTTATTGAATTTGCCTATAATAACAGCTATCATTCCAACATTCAAATGGCCCCGTATGAAGCCTTATAGGGAAGAAAATGCAGATCTCTAATTGGATGGTTTGAAACCGGAGAAGTACAATTGATAGGCCCCGACTTGATCCAACAAGCAATTGAAAAGGTTAAAGTGATTCGAGACCGACTGTTAACAGCTCAAAGTCGCCAAAAGTCTTATGCAGATAATCGCCGACGAGATTTGGAATTTCAGGTGGGCGATTGGGTGTTCCTGAAGGTATCGCCGATGAAGGGAGTGATGAGATTTGGCAAGAAAGGAAAGCTAAGTCCCAGATATATCGGACCCTACCAAATCATTCGCAAGGTGGGTCGAGTAGCCTACGAATTGGACTTGCCTTCAGAGCTCGAATCCGTGCATCCAGTATTCCATGTTTCGATGCTCCGCAAGTGTATTGGAGACCCAACAAGAATAGTCCCGATTGATGATGTGCAAGTAACAGAGGAGCTAACATACGAGGAGATTCCCATTGCCATTTTGGATAGACACGTACGAAGGCTTCGGAATAAAGAGGTTGTTTCAGTCAAAGTTCTATGGCGGAACAATAATCGGGAAGAAATGACTTGGGAAGCGGAGGAGAAGATGAAATCTATGTAACCCCACTTGTTCCAATCCCCAGAAGAGATTCAAGATGAGACGTCGATGGTGTAAGGTATGTATGTTTTAATTTTATGTTTTTGGTCGTGTGTGGCCATAAAAGTGTTGATATTGTGATATAGCCCTGTGAGGCGAAGATATTGTGGGTTGTTGTAATGGAAAGGTAGTATCCAAATCACAAAGGAAACTCTGGCAAAATTTTTCCAGAATCCCCGAGTGTCGAACATTCGAGGACGAATGTTCCAAAAGGGGGGAAGAATGTTACACCTCGGATATTTCGCCGTACTTGTATAATGAAAAATTGAGTGAATGATGTTTTATTAAGTCGGGAATAGCTAATTAAGAATTTTTGGAAATAAGAAAGTCGCGGAAAATTTTTCAGCACAGTGGTCGTATATGGCACTATACGGCCCGTAAAGTGATTTACGGACCGTATAGTGCAGTCGTCCTCCAGCTTGTCAAAAATCTCAACTTTCTGTAAATGTTGAATATGGTTAAATACGACCCAGTTTACGGCCCGTAAACAGGTTTATGGACCGTAAACCAGGTCGTAAACTACCATGTCCATCAGCCAAAACCTTCTGTCTTTGAAATGGTTAAACACGACTTGGAGGGCGGCCCGTAAACTGGTTTACGGACCGTAAACCTCAGTCGTAAATCGCCATAATCCCCAGCCAAACTTTCTGTTTTTGGAATGCTTAAAAACGACCACAGTGGACGGACCGTAAATCAAAATACCCGTATATGGTGGTTTACGACCACTGTTCACCCCGACAAGAATTCATTAAAGATCAGATTTTGTGATTTTAAAAAGGGACTTAGGCTTCATATTACTTCATTATTCATCCAACAACTCAAGAGACATTCTAGAACTCTCCAAATAATTCCTCCACAAGAATTCAAGAGAATTAAAGGGAATATCAAGACCAACAACACTAATTTCATGGAATCAAGGGTAAGAACTCAAAAAAGGGTCATGTAACTGAAGAAATTCCCAAGAAGGTGGGACTAGGGTTTTGGCTAAGTGAAGTATTTCAACTTAAGGATTGTTCAACCATCATCCAAGGTAAGTTTTATGATTATTCCACATAGTTTGAAGTATTGGAAAGCTTAGACACTTGAAATGTAGAAGAACATAGAAATGGGTCATTATTGAGTGAATAGTGACATAAATGAATGATAGTGGAATTGAACTATGAATATTGAAGTGTTGTGAATAAAAATACGTTATAAATGATGTTCTTATCATGAAACAAGCATTAAATGCACGAAAACGCAAGGATGAGCTAGAAGTAGAAATAAAGGAAAATTGGAGGAAAATGGTGGATTTTGCCAAATGTACGTAAATGACGATTGTCGATCATGATATTGCGAATAATATTATGAATATTGGGAGTTGATATAGAACGCAAGAAAAGTAGTATGAGAGAAGGAAGCGTTGTCCGGCTTCTGCTAGAATTAGCGACGCGTTCTTATAGTTAGCTCACTAATGTTGATACGAATTCTCTTATGAAGGTAACGACGTGATGTCGACGGAGAACAAGTGAGCAATATCTTAGCTAAGCGACTAAGGTATGTGAGGCTAGTCCTTCCTTCTAAAGGCATGAATCTTTTAACGTGAATCCCTATTTCTTTCATGAGTTCTTACATTCTATGAAGTTAAAAGCTTATACTTATGAATGTCTATATGAGATACGTTATACGATATGATGACACTAGAATGATAATGATGTTATTCCTTGCCCACACTCACCGTATGTACTAGTCCTTTCAAGGTGAGGCAGAATGTCCATGACGGTTCCATAATGTAATCGGGGGATCACGACCTTACGTCACCCCGATAGAGTAAAGTTGATCATGAGTAAAATATACGCATTATGATAAGATAAGTATTTTATGATAAGCATGTTACGATGAGCATTTACATTGAGCATGTCATGAGCATTTCACACCGGGCCTAGTTGGCCGGGCAGACACCGCTTCGGCGGGCGGCGATACGGATACACCACGACCTACGGGCGTGGGCAGACACCACTAGTGGGCGGCATGAGATGGTACCCCGGACGCGGGAGGCCTGGACGCGGGCTAATATTATTGATTATCACACCGTTCCGACATGGACGGGCAGCTTGCATATGATGCATACATGTTATGATGATGAGTATGAGTAAGATAGCATGCATTACTTCATTTATGATTATCAGTCAGATCCATATGTCTCATGTTGATGTTATTCCCATATTACTGATGTTTCCTTTCATTATGTACGCCTCTCATACTCGGTACAATATTCGTACTGACGTCCTTTCTTCGGACGCTGTGTTCATGCCCACAGGTAGACAGGGAGGAGAGCTTGGCCCAGGTCCTCAGTAGCTGTCAGCTGATATATAGCACTCCATTGTTCGGAGGTGCTTATGACTATTCTTTTGATGTACATTCATATATGCATATTTTGGGCATGACGGAGTCTTGTTCCGTCCATGTATTCATTATGTTAGTAGAGGCTCGTAGATACGCAGTGTGGGTTAGATGGTCTCACAAGATGTTTTCACATGTATGTATATTATTTTGATGGCCAAGGGGCAAATGTATATAAAGTATTTATATTTTGATTAAATATGATTTTCCTACAATTGGTATGAAAAATTGATAAAAGAGTATTAAATGAGCAAGATAAGCGGTAGAGTGAGCGGTGCTCGGTAACTAGCTCCGGGTACCCATCGTGGACCCTAGCTGGGTCGTGACAGAAGCTCCCTGGCAAATCATTAGGTTGCACAGGACAACTTGCGGAAAATTTCTAATAGTGGTTTCCATGTCCTGCTTAGACGTTGAATTCTAAAGCAAAACATGCTACGTATTTAAGATCTAAAATACTATTAAATGGTTCTCTCAAATCTTAATACATGTTTAGTTGGGATTCCACTTGCTCATTTTAGTTGCTTCTCTATCAAACCGAACATGGGGATTACTAAACCTCTTTGGCAGAATTCCTTTTGCTGTGACGACTTCACAACTAACTAACTTAAGCGATCAAAATTCATTTCTGTAATCAGCCTGCTCTTTGTCCTGCTTTTTTTTTTTGGTTTGAGCCATAGTGTTGAATGAATCGATATAGCTAAGCTTATAATATGATTTTCGATCTCTTATCTCACTTTGTCTCTTTCCTTGCTTATGGAGTGCTGATTTTAAAAGTCTTGTTTTGAAGTTTTGGTTTGGGCTTAACGCTGATGTGTAGATTAGTGTAAAGAATCAATGGATTTTTGTTTATCTTGATGTTCCTTTGTGTGCTGAATGGCTAACATGCTTTTAGAATTTTTCTACTTTATTAAAAAATTTATTTCCTTTGGGTCAAGTTAGCATGTCAAAGTTATGCTCTTGTCTGCTATTTACGTGGTGTTTTACTTTGTTTCAGCCATTGATTTCCTTTTATCTGAAGCACTGGTCTTGTAAATCCCCACTTTACTAATCCCTTCTCTTTCATTTTTTTTATGCATGACTCTCGCGTACGAGTCCGAGGAATTCGTCTTCTTCCGCATTCGGCGTTGGGCTAAAATCCCAACAAAATCCTCCTCTCGTGTCCGATCAGCCCGCGGCAACAAAATAAAAAAAAGAGACTTTCTGGGCCAAAGCCCAATAGCCAACAGTGGCGCAGCAGCAGTTCTACAAATGGGCTGAGCCCATTAATTATATTTGCCTCCCCCTTTTTTTATTTTACTTTGTGTGTCTAACTTGTATTATGCAACTAACATTTTACTTTGTTTTGGGTTTTTTAGCTAGAATGAACCTTATTAGAACTAGTGGTTTAATGTTAGTATAATGGGTAGTTAGTCTAAAGGAGCAACCAATAATTAATTCCATAAATTTCATTTTCTTCTTTTATATTAAGTTATTTATAATACTCATAATGGTTATCTTTTATAACAATTGATTTTTTTTTTTAAAATAGCGTAGAATATATCTTTAGGTTAAAGAATCATGATTCACTCTTGCTATCTTAGGAATTTAAAGTCATTAACGCACAAATATGAACTATCTTATAAACGATTTTTTAAAGATATTCGATCATACATATTTTTAGCCAAACCTAGTTGGTAGAAAAAAGAAAGAAACTCATGTCCTTTGTATAATATTTATAAAGCTAGATTTTGCTTGCATTATTAATACAATTTTATCCAAAGTATAGATTCGCTAAACCTATTGCCTATATGCAAACTATTACATTTTCAAATTCGCTTTCAGTAATACTTAAAGTCTTCTTTCGTACAAATTATTATATTCTACAAATCTTATTTTGATAACATTATTACATTTTTCTTTAAAACATTAGCAATAATTATAAGTTGTTTTCCCAAACATTTAAAATATTATACTTACACTTAGCCTAATTAAATTTTAGTCCGGTCGGATTAACCATTATTAATGGAATTTAGAGGATGCCTAATACCTTCCCTCTAGATTAGTTGAACCCGTACCTAGAATCATTTGGTTTCGTAGACTTTAAAATATAGTGGACTTTAGATAAATAACTTTAGTAAATTTTAGGTGCCCTAATTCACCGTAAATAATTAGGTGGCGACTCTTAACTTTAAATAACCCCGGAATTACCGGAATGTTATAAACTATTTTGACTTTGGTTAAAATAGGGTATAACAGCTTGGCGACTCTGCTGGGGACTACTTAGGTTCTAACCATAACGAACTTAGATTAAATAGGCTTTGTGTGTTTGTTTATTACTTTATTTGTTGATTAACCGTTTTTACATGCTATTAACTGTTTGTCTGATATAAACTGTCTAAATGTGTTACTTGCTTTGATAAAACTGTCATTCCGTTTCGTTTTCCTCCACTCTTGGAAAATTCACACACTTAAAGCGGTTTCGTGATTCGCGGCCGTACACTACTAAATCACACTTTAGTCGGATTGATCTTGTGGATTTAGTCGATCGGCAGTGCAGTCGACAGCCACAGACTTTCCACTCCCAAGTTGTCCACTTGGGGGAACCTTGTGTCATAGGAAGCCAACTCTTAGTCAGCCTAAGATAGAGCTAAACCAACACCCTTTATTAAGAGCATACATTTCATGACCTAGGAGGTTTACTACCCTTGGAGTATTAAACCCATTAGAAGACTTTACCCAAAACGTCCAAGTGGGTTCACGACCCCGAGTGACACTAATCATACTTTGTGTGCATGTTTGAAGGACACTAATCATACTTCGTCTGGGTTATGATTATGTCCGGTACATTTCTGTCTGTCCGTTCGGATTATGATTCTGTCCGGTATACTTCCGTCTGTCTGTCTGAATTATGACTCTGTCCGGTATACCTCTGTCTGTCCGTTGGATTATGATTCCCTTCGCTATATTTCTGTGCTTCTGATTCAGACTATGATTATGTTGTTATATTTTCGCTTTACATACTCGGTACATTTTTCGTACTGACCCCCGGTTCTTCGGGGGCTGCGTTACATGCCCGCAGGTACAGATGCACCCGGTGATACGCCGCCAGTCTAGGGCACAAATTCTGCTATTTTGGAGAGCTCCTTTGATCCGGAGCGTGTTCTTTTGGTATATATATCTTTTGACATCTGTATATTCTGTACGTATGGTAACTATGGGTACGGCGGGGCCCTGTCCCGTCATATGATTCTGTATGTATGTTAGAGGCCTGTAGATATGTATGTGGGTTACGGGTTGCTACTATTCAGGTAGGTACGTACGATTTTGTGACTCTGTCCGTTATGTTAGCCTCATCGGCTTATGTGTAAGTTTCAGTGTGCTCATGTATGTATATATTTCCGCGCGCGCCGTATTTGTATCGGCTGGAATCTGTGAACACCTATTATGCGTTCTCTGTCTGGTTCGCCAATCCTGTTAGGTAGGTACGTATGGGTACCCAGTAAGGGTATCAATCACGGCCACGGGGTTGGGTCGTGACAGAAGTGGTATCAGAGCGGTTTGTCCTCGGAATGTCTACAGGCCGTGTCTAGTAGAGTCTTGTTTATCGGTGTGTTGTGCACCACATCTATAAACAGGAGGCTACAGGACATCTAGGATGTTACCCTTCTTTGGATCTTAGATCGTGCGATAGAACTGTATTAGTAGGATGATCCCCTCCTAACGATTTGTTATGTTTTCAGCGATGCCTCCAAAGAAGGCAACAGCCGCCCAGAAGGGCAAGTCTACAGCGGCAGGTGAGACCAGCCGAGCTCAGGTGACTACTAGGGCTCGTGCCCAGATTGAGCCAAATGTTGTGCCTTCGACGGCTAGTTCTGTTACGCCACCAGTATCGGAGGGATTTGGAGCAGCCACAGCTGCAGCACAGGGGGCGGCTCCACCGCCAGCTCCAGCAGCACCAGTACCTGTACCTCCAGCCCCCCAGTCAGGGGCGGAGGACAGGGCCATGCGAGATGCGGTTCAGTTATTGACCACACTGATGACAGAGCAGGTTCGCAGGCATGGATTTGGGGCTGGTCGTGCGGACATATATGAAAGCTCCAGGGCTCATGAGTTCTTGACATGTAATCCTCCAGAATTCTCCGGGACAAAACCCGAAGAGGACCCCCAGGAGTTTATCAGAAAGATGGAGAGCACGATACAGTTGATTAAGGCTTCGCCGACTGAGTCTGTTGAGTTGGCCTCGTATCGGTTATACGAGGTAGCGGCGAACTGGTATGAGTCCTGGCAGCTATCCAGGGGTGACGGTGCTACCCCAGTAGTATGGGCCGAGTTTACTAAGGCCTTTCTGGATCATTTTCTACCTCCAGAGCTACGGGGAGCTAGGGTTGATCGATTCTTGCACCTGAAACAGAACGGTAGAAGTGTTCGAGAGTATAGCCTAGAGTTCGACTCACTGGCTAGGTATGCACCCGCTATAGTAGCGGAGATGGCCGACAGAGTGCACCGGTATGTGATGGGGCTAGACCCTTATTTGATCGATGGTTGCTTGGCGATGGCTTCTCAGCCGGGGATGCATGTTGCCCGGGTACAGGCATACGCCCAGGGCATGGAGGACCGACGTAGGGAACGTCGGCCTGATAGGGGTCATGACAGGAGCCGGCCTAAGAGAGCCAGATCGGCCGGGTATTCAGGGGGATTTCAGGGTGATTTTTCTCAGCGGCAGGGTAACAGGTATTCGTCCCAGCCATCACACAGTACGCCCCCACAGTTCTCGGGCCAAAGCTCCAGAATTCCAGGCTCACAGGCGAGCAGAGGTCCCGGTCAGTCGAGGCCACCTATGCCCCCATGTTCCTACTGTGGGAGGCCCCACCTGGGGGAGTGTTATCGCGCTACGGGCGCTTGTTATTTTTGTGGCAACCCAGATCATCGTGTGAGAGAGTGCCCGCATAAGGGTGGTTCAGGCTCAGTCCAGCCTACTGGGTCCGTTGCTGGCTCATCTTCTCCTTCGGCAGCCATCCGCCCCACAGGGCGAGGAGCACCAGCACCAGCGCCAGCGAGTCGTGGAAGAGGTCGAGGTGCAGCTTCTGGTTACAGCGGTCCTACGAACCGCATATTTTCTTTGACCGGCCGGCAGGACCCATGAGCGTCTTCAAGTGCACACCCAGGTGTGTTAGTGATCTTTTCTTGAGGGATATGTGTATGGATGGGTATATACTCTATTACATTATGTGACTTTCTTCTTCTGGGTATTAGTAAGAGTAAGGTAATTTTCGACCTAATAGATACTAAGGATTCGAAAGGGCGATATAATAATTGTATGGTTTAGCCCGGGGTGGGACCCACTATGAGAATTTTCCGAAAATTTACTAAGATCCCGATCTGCCCTAAATTACGTGACGAAGGTCGTGCGGGGCAGTCGACGAAATTATACTGGCCTTAATGGGTCCAAACGCATGAAAGTTTCGAGGTTAAGCGTGCTAAGGCTAGAGCAATTCTGGGATGGGTGACCCCCCTGGGAAGGATACTAAAATTTTTACAAGTGCAAGTATAAGATGTAAATGGAAATGTGGGGTAACCTAAAAGGAAAAGATAATGTGTGGAGTAATTAGTACCCTTACAGGAGTCACGTAGACCGAGGCAGACTAAATGGGCGAAAGGAAAAAGTGCAATACCGCTCGAGAATTTGGGCGAATTTGAATGACGGTTGGAGATGTTTGCAGGTAACATAATAATAAACGTATATGTATGTGTGTGATTTTTGTCTGGTGACCATATGGATTAAGAGCCGAGTTCCGGCGACTAATGTTGTGATAGACGAAAGGTTTTACTAAACAGAATGTATGAAACGAAGCGGAGGTAAGGATATGAATGTTGTAAAAAAAAAATGGATAAATCCTGATTACTTTATAAGTTAGTTTAGTGCGGCGATATCTGGAAAAGAGAATAAGTGTGAATATTAGAAAAGATGAAGGATAAGAGATGCGATTAAGCAAAACTTTCGAAGGAGTCGACAAACGACACGTAAGACGATTTGTGTGGCAATCTGACGAACAAGTTCATGAATGAGTGAACGAGCTTTGATGAAACAACTCGTGGTATAATGATCAGAGTGAATAATGAAATGTCGACGAGGGAAATTTCCGTAAATCGCTGAAGCATTAGTGGGAGTGGTCTGATTATAATCAAAACTCTGTCTGTTATACTTCTGCACCTCTGACTTTGATGAGGTTCTGTATATTACGCCTCTGTACTTCTGAATCCGATTATGTTCCTGTCTGATACATCTCTGTATGTCTGACTCTGGATACAAATCTGTCTGATGCATCTCTGTACGTCTGATTCTGATTACGAATCTGTCTTGTACATCTCTGTACGTCTAACTCTGATCACGGATCTGTCTGACATACTCCCATACATCTAATTTTGACTACGAATCTGTCCGCCATAGTTTAATACGTTTGCCTCCGATTACGAATCTGTCCGATACGCTTCTATGCGTCCGATCCCAGTTATGAAACTGTTCGGTATGACGTGGGATTATGCTAATGTGGTAAGGAACCGAGGAGTGTGACAAGAAGTGATATTAATTATAATGTTTGAAAAGCTCTGAAGGGAAGGAAGAAGGGACACAACGTCCGTGAAAGAGCGAAAAGCATTCATCGGTTACTAGGATATAGTTCATGGCTCAGTGACTGTGTGGGATGTGAGAAAATACGTTATGAAAACATATGAGTCAGTAATGTGAAGAATTACTCCATCATATTGGTGAAGAATCCATATCGGAAAGTCAACAAAGGACGATTATAAAAAGAACCCTCCCGAAGTAGTATGATGCCCCATGAGGTCAATTTAACATTCGAGGACGAATGTTTTAAAAGGGGGGGGGGGGGAGGATGTAACATCCGGTATTTTTGCATATTCGAAAAATTCGAGATAACTTGGCTTGTAAGGAATAAGGCCATATTTGGACCTTACTTGGTATGAATGTGTCGGCTATGAATACGTTGGTGTGGAATTACGAAAGGAGGCCAAGGGCAAAATTGGAATTTTAGAAACTTGCTTCGTGAATTATAACATTTAGCCACCAATTGGACTAAAAAAAAAAAAAGAGAAAATAAGGCCCAACAAAGGGAGGCCCAACCGGCCACTTATGGCCCAAGTCCATGGAAATTAATTAATTTCCATGTGATATTATATATGGTCATCTTTATCCATAGAATCTTCAAGAGAAAGCAAGAACAAAATAAGAGCAAAAGAAAAAAAGGCAATTCGGCTAGAGAGAAAGAAAAGAAAGAAAAGAAAGAAAAATTCTTGGAGCTTAATCTTTGGTTTAAAAATCCATTTCTTGTGGGATTATTACTAAGTGCAAGATTCTCTACAAAGTGATATAAGTATCTTGGCAAGAAAGTGACTTGGTGGCTAGTGAAGAACTTGAAGGAAAGGTAAGAATTTTATGCTTTTGTTATGTTATGGGAGGTGTATGTATGATGTAGTAAGTGGAAATGAATGAAAAGCATGAAAATTTTGTGTGTTGGGATTGTATGCATGTTGGCCGTATGTATGTATATATATTGCATGTCTATGATGACTTGAATTCATGTTGGAATCTAGTTGTAGTTATAGTAGAAATTGTATTGGAAGTGAAAGTTGAATGAATTAGTGAAAGTTGGAAATTATAATGTATGGCCGTGTGGTGCTATGTGTAGGATGGAATGTGAATTAAATTCCGTTAGTATGTTAAGTGTGTTATGGTGAAGTGAATAAAAGAATAATGGTTGTTGTTGTTATGGAAAAATGGTTGTTAAGTTGTTGTAGGAAAACATACAAGTTTATCGTAACTTATGTAAATATGGAAATGAAGGTAGTAAGAGGCAAATTATGATTGTCATTGATGAAGTTGGAAGATATGAATATGTCATGAACATGTTTGCTAAAAGATTGGAAGTTGTGGGTGAATTATGCCCTTGGTAGGAAACTTGTATATTGTGTATACCTTATGAATATTTTGTGAAAATGGTATGATATGCCTCCGAAGTATGTTGTAATGACCTTGTTAAGTGATGAATATGAAAATGGTAAGATTGGTTTGGAAGTGTAAGGTCGGAATGAAAGATATTGTGCTATGTCGGAAAGATGGCTAGTAATGCCATATTACATATTTTGTAATACTTGTTGTTGTTATTGATGTTGTTGTTGGGTGCTGTGTTGATATATTAAGCCGAGCTAAGTCTCGGGGATGTTATATATATAGGGGAAATGCTGCCGAAATTTCGGTAGGCAAGTATGAAATGAAATTTGGAATCTTAAAGGCTTGAATTTGACAATTGGTAAACATGACCATTTGTAGATTCTGGACGAAATTGGGATTGAAGCTAAGCGAGCATAAGGGGCAACTGAGGTATGTAAAGCCTACCCCTTCATTCTTAGGCATGTTCTGAACATAATAGGCTCGGCCGCGAGCCTTAAATACGACTCCGTTCCTCGGAATTCGAGATGGAAATCCGCTCCAATTCCTTCAGTAAGATTGAATCCATTTCCTTATAACTTGTCTTCAAAGTGAACCTTAAGTATGCAACCTTCCTAAACGGAGTCGGAATACTTCCAAATCATTATGGACGACCTCATAAGGTCTACTATCTGTAATTTACGTACGCCTCCTCGGGTTGGTCCGAGGGGGGCCCACAAGGCCCGATACTTTCTGTATAACTTTAACTACTTTGTTTCTGTCCGCCTTTCTCCGAAAACATCTGGATTAACATTCTAATCATGATATGACGATATTTTTCTATAAATCTTACAAAATGATTTTGACATCTGAAAGTCTTACTCTGGTAATAATCTGTCGTGCCTTCCCAAGTAGGATATAGGCGCGTATTATGAACACTATCCGATTACTCTGATTTGACTCGCCGTTTGGCATACTTCAGTTTGATTGAGTCTGTATAATGATCTGTATGTATGTGGTTTCTCATTAATCTGTTCGTGGATGTCTCAATGCTTCCTTCACTGCGCCCGGGCCAGGTTCTGTTATCGTGCATATTCCTCTGCATTGTTCACCGCGTCCCTCGGTGTGCGGGCCGGGATCTGTTTATATCTGTATGATATTATGATTTGTGTATGGGGATGGCGGCCAGGATGGCATATGATTTGATTCTGTCTGTCCATCGCGTCCCGTACTAAGAGGGCCGGGTTCTGTTACCGCGCCCCTCATGAGAGGGCGGGGATCTGTATGTATGTATGTATGTGCTATCAGCATTTATATAAGCACATGACGCTGTATGACCCTGCATGCATGATTTTGTCCGTCCATTTGAATCATACTTCTGTCTGTCCGTATGGATTATGATTCTGTCTGTTCGTCTGGACTATGATCCTGTCCATCCTTCTAGACTATGATTCTGTCTGTCCGTCTGGGTTATGATTATGTCCGGTACATTTATGTCTGTCCGTTCGGATTATGATTCTGTCCGGTATACTTCCGTCTGTCTGTCTGAATTATGACTCTGTCCGGTATACCTTTGTTTGTCCGTTGGATTATGATTCCCTTCGCTATATTTCTATGCTTCTGATTCAGACTATGATTATGTTGTTATATTTTCGCTTTACATACTCGGTACATTTTTCGTACTGACCCCCGGTTCTTCGGGGGCTGCGTTACATGCCCGCAGGTACAGACGCACCCGGTGATACGCCGCCAGTCTAGGGCACATATTCTGCTATTTTGGAGAGCTCCTTTGATCCGGAGCGTGTTCTTTTGGTATATATATCTTCTGACATCTGTATATTCTGTACGTATGGTAACTCTGGGTACGGCGGGGCCCTGTCCCGTCATATGATTCTGTATGTATGTTAGAGGCCTGTAGATATGTATGTGGGTTACGGGATGCTACTATTCAGGTAGGTACGTACGATTTTGTGACTCTGTCCGTTATGTTAGCCTCATCGGCTTATGTGTAAGTTTCAGTGTGCTCATGTATGTATATATTTCCGCGCGCGCCGTATTTGTATCGGCTGGAATCTGTGAACACCTATTATGAGTTCTCTGTCTGGTTCGCCAATCCTGTTAGGTAGGTACGTATGGGTACCCCGTTAGGGTATCAATCACGGCAACAGGGTTGGGTCGTGACATTTGCCTACGGGGGGTTCTCACCGGCACCACTCTGGGGGACCCGTGGAGTCTATGCACTATCAACGATTTTGAAAATATCATCGGATATCGGCCATCTCACGTCACTCAAATAAAAGAGTTTTATCAAGTAGAAATTTCACTCCATCAATGATTCCGGAATTAACATCGGACATCAGCCATCTCACGTCACTCAAGTAAAAGAATTTTATCAAGTATCAACAGTATCACAACAGTGTATCATGAAAATGAGAGTGCGTGCAATGCATCAATCAACATCAATAATCATGCTCAATATCCCAAGTACCAACAGTGGGTACGCCAATAATATGTCCGAATCACAAATACCAACAGTGGGTATGCCTACGATATATCTGAATCACAAATACCAACAATGGGTATGCCTACAATATATCTGAATCAAAAATACCTACAGTGGGTATGCCAACAATCTATCCGAATCACAATTATCAACAGGGGTATACCAACAATATCGTAACCAAGACGATAACAAAAACCAATATTTATCAACAACTCATGGCATCAAGCCAGCATAATAGAACAATCAAATCACAACACAATGGGTTTGTCACGACCCAACCCCGTGGGCCATGACTAGTGCCCGACCTGGACACTCGTATACGTACCTGTTGGATATAGTCAAACTGAATCTAAGAACAATATGGAAACTTGCAAAAAAACTCCAAGGTCCATAACGTCGTCACGTATATATATATATATATATATATATATCTAGATAAACTGTCTCCTAAGGAGTCATAACTAATCAAATCATAAAACGATATGAAAGCCGACAAGGCTGCCACTATAGACGAACATCATATCATAGCACATCGTATAGACACAGCTGAACAGAACGTATACACAACCCACACATATGTCTACAGACCTCTAAGAGTATCGATAGCGAAATATGATGGGACAGGGCCCCGCCGTACCCCTGGATAAACATATATGTATACATCATAAGATCTGTACCAAAAGTCTAGGCTCCGGAACAACGGAGCTTTCCAAGACAGCTGAGTAGAAGTCCTATGCTGAAGGGTCACCAAACCGACTATCTGTACCTGCGGGCATGAAACGCAGCCCCCCGAAGAAAGGGGGTCAGTACGGAATATGTACTGAGTATATAAAGCATAAAATACAGTAAAGAGAATCATACTGAAGTAGGGAGTACAGGAGACAAGTATAACATCCAGAATACCAAAACACTTGCCTTTTGAAACATAAATCATGCATGTCAATATCATATATCATACCCGGCCCATTATGGGACTCGGTGAATAAGGTTGCCACATACCATCCTTGGCGCCATAAACACATCATAACACCGTCACATCATAACACCATCATATATATATATATATATATATATACCGTATCCCGACCCTCTAGTGAGGGACTCGGTGAACAATGCAGTGAAACTGTGCACGAAAACGTATCTTGGCCCGGGACTCAGTGAAAGATATGTTGAGGCATACACGAGTAGAGTAGTGAGCAACCATATGCAAATTAAATCATATTTGAGACTCAATAGAATAATCAAAACGAACTATCATTTGAAAATCAAGACAATAATCATATCAAGTACCTTTCGAATATCGCTATGGTTTATATCAAATAGAACTTCTGGAATCGCATACACGTATCAAGACATAATGAAATAGCTTATGGAAATCAAGAACATTAGCCATCCTAGCGGTTCTAAGAATAGGAACTCCTTTGGAATCATATACACGTCGTCTATTTGTTTCATAAAGATCATGCGAAAAAGAAAGAAAGGATAACTTTACATACCTTTGGCGCTTAATCCATGACTCGATATGTACACGTTGCCCAAAATATCTCAACCTATATTAAGACGTCAAGACTATAGTTAAGCTACGAAATGGCATAAAACGTATTTTAACGTTAGTAACTTATTTCCAGACAATTAGGCAGCACTTCACCTATATCGCTCAATTTCATCGCATTTACGCCAACCATACAACCAACATACAAAAACAACCCAATCATGTTTAAGTTATCGCATTAAGAACCAGTCGAAACAAGATCCGAGGATACTCCAAAACAGCCCACATACGTTTCGCATACAATATTTTATACATTCCTTTCTTATTGAGTTAGTGATTCACATTAGCAACGACATAACAACGGCTTCAGCCCTTATATGCAAGAAAATTTATCTTAACATTACAACAAGTCCTAAAGCAGCCCGTCAATTACAATCAACACAACACAAGTCTTAACGACACTTAGTCCTCCAATTTCACAAGATCAACAACACAACACATAATCTTAACCCTTAATCCCTCAATTCAACAAGAACAGCCCACTAAACAAATTTAACTCCATTTTTAATCATCAAACCCCTTTACTTTCATCATTTTCTCCATGACAACACAACAACAATACTAATTAAACTTAATTTACCGTGGCTAGATTAAAACAGCCCCTACACGGCCTAACAAAGTCTCAACATCAACATACACCATTCTTGCATTCAATTCCATATCCACCACCAATTATAGCAAGTTCAAACCATCTCCAAAACATGTAGAAAAGGATTAAATCTTACCTTAGAGACAAGCTCTCATTATCCACCATGGCCGTGAGCTTCCTCTCTCCTTTCTTCCTCCAATTGAACTTGAAAATCTAACAATTTAATGGTGTAGGGGGGCTGGCCGTGAGCTATTTAGGGACTGCCATGGCTGGCCGTGAGCTTCATAAAGCCATGCCATAGCCATGGCCGAACCCTCTCTCCCTCTAGAGCTTAGAGCTCCTCTCTCTAAGTTGTATTTTGCCAAGTTGAAAATGAGATATATTTGATGACTTAGTCATCAAGTCATGGCTATATATGGTGCCTACAAAGTGGACACGTGTCCACCCTTATGACACGTGTCCATCCTTATGACATGTGTCCAATTTCCCCCAACAAAAATCAAAATCCGCCATGTGTCGTGGGGCCCACTTTGTGGTCTTAATTAGCTTAATTAATCATTAATCTCTACTTAATAATATAATCATGGTTAATTGATCCCTAATATCCACTGATATTTCTACACCAATTAAATTTACAAGCAATCGTGCACGCATTAAAAATCAGGGATTTAGAAGCCCTTGTCTCATATCCCAAAAAATAATTTCGTCCTTAAACTTATATCGATTAGCTTACGAATAATCCGACGTGCAAAAATACGGGGTATAACAGGGTTGGCTAGTCCCAAAATCACAACAGGTTAATCAACTCAATATACATTACTGCCACTTCCCTAAGTTAGCCTATTAGCTTAGAACCAGGAATCTCACCCTACACTCATAATCATTCGTCACTACTCAATCTAGAACTCAGTCACAATCGTTGGTACTTTTTATCCTTCCATTTATCAACTAGATTCACTATTAATGGCATAACACAAATAACCATATATTACGGGAATTCTCATCATTAGACATAGAAAATAGGTATCACCCATTACTCCCAAGTCACATAAAATCCACTGATATCAAGAAAGCCACATTACACATCCTAAACAATCTACAGGCCACAAGCCCGAACACACAAATCACACAAAAACACCATCATAGGATTCCATCCCAAATCTCCAAACCCTACACATGCATCCTCCGTACCTTCTAATACACGAATATATGAAACTAACCGGAGTCTACCGAAAAGGAAGCCATAACCTACCTCATGGCTGAGCGGGTGCCATGAACATCCGTTGATTCTTCAATTCGATCACCATATCATAACCCACACGAAAGAGCTTGGAGACACCCATGAGGTCCAAGAATAGAATTTACCATTAGGATTCTTATAAAAGACTTCAAATTGATAAGGTTGATATGAGAATTTATTCTACCTCTAGATTCACTTTCGCAACGCTAGAGGTTCAATTAACCTCTATTCCTAGCCCATGACATTATTATGAGTCGCTAGCTAGGTCAAGAAACCATTTTTATCTATCCTTTAGGAACCCATTTCCAAGATTCATAGTAGAGACCCATTTGTACTTCAATGGGGAAAATAAGAAATTAGGTTGGTAACCATGTTAAGGTGATCAGCAAGGCGAAATAAACCCAAAAGAGTTTATATTAAGAACAACAAAGAAATCATCTTTTGGAATCTTAAAAGATTGAGATACCCATTTGTGTTTTTTTCTAGATGAAAGGCTCTTAATAAGAATCATAAAAAGGAAGAATTGAATGAGAGGAGTTAAAGGGATTATCTTTCCCAACAAAATAAAGATTTGTGGTTTCATAAAGCACCAGGGGCTGCTGGACTCTCTAGGGTTAAGGAAAATGAGCCAATTTCCAAAATGTCACTTAAATAGGGGGAATCACTGCTCGTGACCGCTGGGGTGGTCGAGTCACCGCTCCAGCGGTACCACTTCTGCGCCCAAGGTACCGTTGGGGCGGTCCCTGAGGAATTTTGCTATACCGCTTTTGCGGTCTCCCAACCACTCCCGTGCCACCGCTAGGGTAGCATGGAAGGCGCTGCAGCCGTGTAACTGGGCCCAAGTGGCTCGGATCAAATTCTTAACACGCAACTCGCACGATTTCCCGATCAAGTTAACGGTTCCCCAAAATGCAAGAGGATTCAAGTATGTCTCCAGGAGTCAGCGTCACGAATATTTCAGAATTCACAGTAACGACGAAACGGGTCGTTACACCTTTTGGAGGTCTTGCTAAAAGAATCCAAAGAAAAATAGAGTTTTTTCAACGCTAACCTTAGAGACACTCAACACTTGAAAAATTCTTTTACAAAAAAACTGAAATTTTGGAAGATTATTTCTGTTATGTTGCTGTCGTTTATTATTTCTATGTATTTTCTATTTAGTTTGTTATTTTTATGTACTTTGTTTATAATAGTTGCACGTTTTCATTTATTATGTAATCCGCACCCTTTATGTATCAATTTATTTGTGCTTTTTCTTTTTAAATTGTGAATTGTTGAACTTTTTATGTATTATTAACTCTAAGAAGATTATATAAATTAATAATAGACTATAAGAATCAAAGAAAATTAAAAGCATACTAAAAATATTCAAATTGATGACTTCATCATAAACTAAAAATACAAATTAACCGCATTAGTCCGAAGCTTAAATGACCCAAACTCTAAGAGAGTGAACCAAAATAACACCTAATCATCATCCGAATAGAAGTCCTCAATATCGTCCTTAGAACAATATTTTGGGTTTCTTAAGACATATCGTTTTCCTGTAGATGTTAATTCTGTACTTGGAGATGTTAATTCTCTATTTGTTGATGATGCTTGTTCTTCGACCAACTTAAGCATGTAAAATCTACAACGTCTTGCTAGCATTCTGTTATTTTCTTTTCTAATTCTTTGTACGGCAAGCTCGCAAGTTTGTGGACCCCATCGAGGCATGGTTGAGTACCTTGTTGAGATTTAAGCGTTAAGATTTTCCAAGTCACGAACAAGACGTTCTGATTTGGCATGCCGATATGCCCATTCTCGGCGTGACCAGCAAAAGTATTCTCGTGGATCTGAATATTTCACGCTGCAAAAATCATCATTACGTTCTATAAGAAGGTGGGGTTTCAAATCGTCTACTTTGAAATCATTGTTATCAAGAAAACTTGTTTCACTGGAATCGCTGCTATGATTTGAACTATCATCACTACTGCTATTCAAATCATTTGGAAGGAATAAAGACCAATCTAGATTTCTACTACTCGACATTAAATATGTTGTAGTCTAATAACAAATGAAAGACTACTTATATAGTTGCAAACCCCCAAGTACCCTGGGGGGTGGTCATTATGACCCTACCTACTTACTTTATTCTAAAAAAATATTAATCTTGATTGGACATCCAACAGTCCGAATCACATAGGATCTGAATCTTACGTAACCATGTTGACCATATTCTACCCTTAGGCAACGTATTTTCATCCGATTGTTTTCTTCGCGAAAACGGTTAAGAGAAAAATTCAACTCTTGTGGAGTTTCACGAGGCATTGACATAACACGTTTTTTTTAGCGTTTAAGCCCTAATGACCTCAAGTTTTGTTCAACTGCTGCAGCCTCCCTGACATGCGAATCCCACTCCTCTGTCATTGTATTATTGTATTATCGATTGAATCTGTTGTTCGGGATATTTGAGTATTTAAAATTATCATCTAGTTCTCATGTCCTACCCATTGCTTCGAATATGTCTACTGGGGTAAAACTTGTAATAGAACCAATATCAGCAAATTGGGTATAGAATGACATGATAACTCGTTTTAATGTGAATGCTAGTTGTTCGTCAAGCATGTTATATACTACTCCTTGATTTGACAACACCAAATTGTATTGCGCAATATTTAAATGCACAATATATGAGTCATAGATGACACACTATGCTTGATTTGACAACACATCGCTCCATTATTTGTCTGCTTTTTATGACACACTATGCTTGATTTGACAACACCATGTTGCATTGTTTGACCGCTTTTTATGACACCAACTTGTATTGCGCAACATTTAAATGCGCAATATATGAGACATAGATGACATACTATGCTTGATTTGACAACACGATGCTCCATTATTTGTCCGCTTTTTATGACACACTATGCTTGATTTGACAACACTATGCTGCATTATTTGACCGCTTTTTATGACACCAACTTGTATTGCGCAACATTTAAATGTGCAATATATGAGCCATAGATGACACACTATGCTTGATTTGACAACACAATGCTCCATTATTTGTCCGCTTTTTATGACACACTATGCTTGATTTGACAATACCATGCTGCATTGTTTGACTGTTTTTTATGACACCAACTTGTATTGCGCAACATTTAAATGCGCAATACATGAGCCATAGAGGACACACTATGCTTGATTTGACAACACCATGCTGCATTGTTTGACCGCTTTTTATGATACCAACTTGTATTGCGCAATATTTAAATGCGCAATATATGAGCCATAGATGACACACTATGCTTGATTTGACAACACAATGCTCCATTATTTGTTCTCTTTTTATGACACACTATGCTTGATTTGACAACACTGTTACGGTTCGCTTTTACACGGATAAGGCATAAAAGTTACTACGAGATTGTTGGTGCTCTAATTGGATTTTAGTAATTTTTAGAGTTGTCACCTAATTTATTATGGAAAACTACGAAAACCGGGTTTAAAGATTTTTCAAAATAAGTAAAAATCTTTTTGGACCAAAGTTCGAGGTAAGAGTTCTGGTGATCCTCTAGGGAAGGTTTTACGCACCCTAGTATTAAGATCCGTAGAATACGGTTGACCTGCGAGCTTCAATGTGATTTAACAGTATTTATTTGTTTAAAAGTGTTTAAATTTCCGCAAAATGTCATTTTTGTTCATATCATAATTTAAAAAGAATTCGGCAAAAAGTCCCTTTATAAAAGGGTTTTTTGGGTTTGAAAATCCACGTAAGTGTTCAACTCACTTTGTTGCCAGACTAGGACACATCCGGTATTTCTCCCGAATAGGATCGCTACTATTCTAGTCCTTATAAGATGAGTTTAGTTCTTACGGATTTTTATTTTTATACAAGAAAATATGGTGTATTCTCCTCTATTTATACATGTATATATATAAAAAGGGAAGATCTTTTTATGTCAAAATTTTATCATTTTTTTCTTGAAGCCCACAAGGTCAAATCTTATTCCACGTCCAAATTCCATCATATCTCAATTTTGGTAAAAAAATATTTCCTCTTATCAGTCCGTGTAGTATTGGGCTTCCATGCCTAAAGCCATTTTCCCAGAAAACGTATCCAAGTAAGAAGTTCAAGTGACTGAATTTAGTATTGGGCGTCAAGGCCCAAATGTCTCCTTTTGTCCTCAGTTCACAAACCTTTGGTCCAAATAATATCCAAATTGTTTTAACTCAAAATAAAAGCAGTCCGTTTTTATCCCAACTAAGACCAAGACTTTACCTTTACTAAAACCCAGATTTTCTCAAAGTATTCAGAATTTCTTTTATAAAAATAAAACAACTCCACCATTTTAGACAATTTTCAGGCTACTTTCCAATTTATTCTTTTTTTTTGTAAACAGCCCAGTTCCATCAGTGGGCTTAAGGCCCAAAACTGTCCAATTACTTCAAGATAATAATTTCACAAAAAAGGGGGCGGAAGGCCCAAATCCCTTTACAGCTTGAATCCACTTTGAAATCATTTTTATTTAAACATCAGCCCAGTGTTAAACTTAACCTAAAAAAAATTGGGTTAGGCCCATTTCATGCAAAAAAATTCAGTTGTTCGAACTTGGAAAAGATGTATAGGCGAAATTCCTAAAACTCTAAATGTTATCCTATGTTCTAACATCCATAGGGGTTCCAATATTCAAGTGTTATTTAAAACAATACATATAAGCAAGATATATATAATGCAAAGTAAGAGTGAAGTGATGTAGATTTCGACTGATGGGCCTACCCAAGCCCATTAGTGTCATTTTCGCCCATGGCTGGGCCAACCGATTTCATGCAAGGAATATGACCTAAACAAGGTTGTTTCATGCAACAAACAAGAAGGGAAATAGGGATTAGAAAGCATCTAAAATTGAGAATTAATAAAATAAACTTGATGTGATAGATACATATAAGTCGCATAATTCTAGAAATACACTATATTTGATGAGATAGAAACTCGACTAACATACATACACACATGGACAGAAAATAACAAAACAGGGCCAAAATGTAAATAACTGTAGGCTTATAATTTTAAAGCCCACGCAAATTGAAACAACATAGAAACAAGCCCAATATTGAAAATAGAGAGAAACAGGCCCATAAGATTATCTTCTTGAACAAAACAAGCAATGCCGCCCAAATAAATATACACAACTATCAGCCAATAAACCATGGATATACACACCCATGGAAATACCAAAATAGACCAATAAGGAAAGCTTGCACCCTCTTGTTCTTGATGCCGCACAAGATCCAAGGAAATTCCAGGCATGGCAGACACCAGGGAAGGTTCAAGCTTAATCCCTAAGTGCTATTTTGCCTCTCCATTTAAGTGCTAAGCTCATAGTATATAGGAGAGAAGGTGTATACCTAATGGTACCAACAAACAGTCCCTAACGAGATATCTATGTATATCTAATCAAATTTGGCGAATTAACATTGACATCAAGTTTAAATAATTTTATCACACAACCAAGACAAGGTAAAAGTAGTCCATAATCACACAGACACAGAATCAGTATACACAGTCTGTACTTAGTATCAATACTTGATCAACTTTCAGGAAGACGTTTCTCAGGTAGGCACACACCAAAAGAGGTTTGACAGTCATGCAATGACACAAGTATTATACATCATCAACCAATTTTCAAAGAGAAAGAAAAAGGTATAGATATATACTTATATATTGGGTATTCCACTTTATATACACTGGGGAGTATATGAAGCTAGATATTCCTTCTATGTCAAATGTCTATCTCACAGGTTCAGAAAATTCAAAATCAGAGTGGGCAAGAAAGGAGTGCAAGAAGGCTAAGATATTTTACTCATACTTCAGGCAGATGCAGAAATAAAAACAAAAATAAAACACACACCACATCTAAATATGGGATTTGACATCAAATAAGATAAAGTAATTCCTACGGATCCTCTATTCCATTTACTTGCTTCAAACGTACTCTCATACCAAATTTGGAGTCAAGCAGTCACATTAATTAACACATAATGAAAAAGAGGCTGAAGAGAAACGGTTTTCATACTAATCAGACACAGACAGACCTGGCAAAGATTACTTGTAACACCCCGTAAATTTGGGTTAGGTGTGAAAGTGTAAAACTAGTAATAAGTGTCACGACCCAACCCTGTAGACCGTGACTAGTGCCCGATCTGGGCGCCCAACACGTATATCAAATGCTATCTCAAACCCTATCAAACGCATTCTAGAATATAGCAGAAGCCGACAAGGCTTTAATTCAAATTTTGATAATTTCCAGAAAAAAAAATTCGGCAGAGTCTCCTTTGTTTTACGGACTATCCCATATACCCTGCACGCAGAAAATACCAACAAAGGCCACACAGGGCCAACAAAGCAACATTTAAATATATGCGGAGTGGCCGCCGCGGCGAATGGGATCGCCCAAACACAACATATACACACATCTGTACAGAAAGGTCCCAACCCACAAACATGTCTACAGACCTCTAAACAGACCGACAGAATCATATGACGGGACAGGGCCCCGCCGTACCCATGAACGAGAATATACATATATTGAAGTGGCAGACTGTACCAAAAGATGGCTCTGAATAAAAGAGCGCACCAAATGGCAGAAAAGATAACCTAGACGGACGGATCAGCAAACCTGTCGTCGGTACCTGCGCGGCATGAAAACGCAGCCCCCGAAGAAAGGGGGTCAGTACGAAATATGTACTGAATATGTAAAGCCTGAATTACAGAAACAAAATCATAACTGGTACAGAACGTACAGAAAGTGAGAAGAAAATCCAAAGTATCAAATACATATTTTCAAAACATGCAGAGTGTGTACAGAAACATATGTCATATCAAATCCGGCCCCTGCCAAGGGACTTGGCAGACAGAACGTGGCCACCCTCCTGACGCTGGTACCACAACACAGAAGAATCAGAATGGGGGCATAACCCCGTCACATAATATATCATATCAGATGGCCATAGCAAATCATATCAGAACAAGCGTACATGGCACAGCATACTCCACAAACCCATGTACGCGTATACCTGCCCCCTCACATCGAGGCACGGCGAACAATGCAAAGGATCACGCTTGACAACATATCCTGGCCCGGGCTCAGTGTGGGAAACATTGGGGCATCCACGAGTGGAGTAGTGAGAGACTAATGCAATTAAAATATCATAAATGTTTCCATAGACTCGATGAGGCATATCAAAGACAACCGATCCAATGAAGTCGGAAGGGTTCATAATAAATGAGTTTCAGACATCATCGTGAATTACAGAGTATAACCTTTCTGAAGTCGTTCCGAGTGTCAAAACAATTTATCAGACTTAATGGAATATTTAAAACCATGTTTGTTAAGTAATTAGAATGGTAGTCAAAACATTTCTTTCAAAAACCTCTCGAAAGTAAGACTTGAGTACAATACGGGCAAAACCGGGAATAGTGGGCCCACCTTGGGACAAGCAAGGCGGTGAGCTCAAATTGCGCATTTTAAGCTTATGGTGTCATCTATGAAGGTTCTACGGACATTTTATAACTTTCCAAGGAGTGTGGGGAATGTTGGCATAATTTCCAAGAAAGCATGTAAAAGGGGTTCAATCTTACTGAAGGAAAAAGTGACATTTTCAATTGCGGATTCCGATGGGCAGAAAGTCTTTCGAGGCCCGAATTCGATTCTAATACACTTAGGCATGCCAAAAGAAGGATCGGGGTAGCTTTACATACCTTTTGAGATTTTTAAGCCTATCCAAGCTCACTCCCCGTTTCGTCGAAAATCTGCAAATGGTCACATTTACCAATTGTAAGTTATAGATACTACGAATTCAATTCCACTCATATTTGTCTACCGAAATTTCGGCAGCACTTCCCCTATACATATAGCACCCCCGAGAATTAAACTCGGCTCAAAATCATCAACAACAAACCAAACAACAACATCAATATCAACAACAAACATTAGAAACACAATATGGCACAACTAGTTCTACTTGCCGACATAATGCCATAACCTTCATTTCAACTTCAATTTCCAAACCAATTTCACTGATTTCACATTCATTATCAAACTAGATCATCACAACATAGTTTAGAAGCGTTTCATATCGTTTCCTCAATTTATACACACGGTATACATAATATACAACTTTCCGCCAAAGTCATAACGCATCCGAAACTTCTAATCTTTGGCATACATATTCATAACATGTTTCCAACTTCCAAATTCATCAATACTCATCATAATTTGCAACCTAATAACTTCATTTTCATAATGTCGTAAAATCATACTTAATCAACCTAAGTTCCTACATTTCATTTCCAAGCAACTCATATCATTTTACCTTCATTCACATTGCAAGAATCACAATAACACAACTAACACACTAAACAAACTTAATCCATTTCATTCCATACAACTCCATACCACACGGCCAAATACTCTTTTTTCCAACTTATCCAATTTTATTCAACTTTCATTCTCAATATGAATTCCATCACATTCACAATTAGAATACAACATAATTTCAATTCTTCATTAGTATACAATGCATGCATACACACGGCCACACATATATACCACACACCCACTTTGCAAACTTCTATTTCTTCATACAATAAACACATTTCCACATACTACAACACAAACAAAACTTCATAACACAAGAATAAGGGGTGAATTCTTACCTTTTTACTCCATCTTCTTCACTTGAATGAATGGTCACCTTGAAGAATTGAGTGCTTCTCTCTCCAAACCAACTATACCAAGTTGTAAAGGGACTTTGAATTAGTGAAAATCCAACAAGAGAATTATTTTTAGATCAAGATTTTTGGTGGTGAATTTCTGCCCACCAAACCCGAAACCCCTCTCTTTTTTGGTTCTTATTCTTTGCTTTGCTTTGTTCTTCTAATTTCTATTTCTTGAACCTTCTAATAAAAGATGACTCATATGATATTTCAACACATGGGGAAACTATTCATTAATTAGGTGGGTTGGGCCTATTTGGCCGGCCACCCTTTAATGTTGGGCCCAAATGTTTCTCTTCCATTTTCTTGTTCCAATGGATTTAAATCCCTGTTCTAAATTTCCGGAACTAATTTCCAAAATTCCAATTTTTGCCCTTAGCCCTATTCCACACTTCCACAAAAATATTCTTTCATAAACAACTCATGTGTTACATAAAATTAATTATGACCTTATTTCTTACAAGTCAAGAATATTTCTAAATTTTCCAACGTGTGAAAACACGGGATATAACATCCTCCCCCCCTTTAGAACATTCGTCCTCGAATGTTAAATTAATCTTATAGGGTTTGAAATGGCTTCGGGGGGAGTTTCTGTTTATAGACAGCACATAAGGTACACATTCATAACTGAATATAATTAAGCAAGGATTTTTACATTACCTGTGGGCATAGGGAACAGATGAGGGTATTTCTTCTTCATCTCCTCTTCGGCCTCCCAGATCATTTCCTCCCTATTATCATTCCGCCACAGCACCTTGACAGAGGCTACATCTTTGCTCCGGAGCTTTCTTACCTAGCGGTCCAAGATAGCTACGGGCTGCTCCTCATAAGATAACCGCTCCGTCACCTGAATATCATCCGCAGGAAATATTCTGGAGGGGTCACCAATGCATTTGCGGAGCATAGATACATGGAATACCGGATGTACCGCTTCCAAATCAGGTGGCAGCTCTAACTCATAGGCGACATTTCTGATTTTTCTAACAATCTGATAAGGCCCAATATAACGCGGACTGAGCTTACCCTTTCTGCCAAACCGCATCACGCCTTTCATAGGCGATACCTTCAGGAATACCCAATCGCCTACCTGGAATTCCAACGGTCGACGCCGTTTATCGGCGTATGACTTCTGTCGACTCTGGGCTGCTAACAGTCGCTCTCGGATAAGTTTCACCTTATCAACGGCCTGCTGGATCATATCTGGGCCGATTAACTATGTCTCGCCAATATCAAACCAGTCGATAGGTGACCTGCATTTCCTGCCATATAAAGCCTCGTACGGAGCCATCTGGATGCTGGAATGGTAACTGTTATTATAAGCAAATTCAATCAATGGCAAGTGATCCTCCCAGCTACCTCTGAAATCAATAACACAGGCCCGCAACATATCTTCAAGCGTCTGGATAGTGCGCTCGGCCTGTCCGTCACTCTGAGGATGAAAAGCTATGCTCAGGCTAACCTGAGTCCCTAATCCTTCCTGAAAAGATCTCCAGAAGTTCGCTGTGAAGTGGGAACCTCTGTCAGTGATAATAGATATAGGAACTCCATGAATTCGTACAATTTCTTTAATATACAGCCTGGCATAATCCTCAGCGGAATAAGTAGTTCTGACGGGGAGAAAATGGGCTGATTTTGTCAGCCTATCAACAATAACCCAGATGGAATCATACTTCCGTGGAGTGCGAGGCAAACCTGTAATGAAGTCCATATTAATGATCTCCCACTTCCACGTCGGAATTTCCATTTCTTGCAACAGTCCACCCGGTTTCTGATGTTCAATCTTGACCTGCTGACAATTGGGACACTGGGCGACGAACTCTGCGATATCCCGTTTCATGCCATCCCACCAGTATAGGCATCTAAGATCATGGTACATCTTCGTAGACCTAGGATGAACAGAATAGCGAGCATAATGTGCCTCGCCCATAACCTGCTGCCGAAGCCCTGCAATATCAGGTACACATAACCTGCCTCTGTATAGTAAGGTTCCGTCTGGTGTAAACTCGAACAGAGTCTTCTCCTTTTCATGGGCTGTGTCTCTGTATCGAGCTAAAACAGGATCTTCATATTGATGCCGTTTGATATCTTCCTTAATAGATGATTCAGAAACCCCTCGGACAGAAATCTGTGTACCACTAGAATCGGCCAGACGAACCCCAAGATTAGCCAACTGATGAATATCACGTACTAGCTCTCTCTTGTCTAGCTGTAAATCTGCCAAGCTGCCCATAGATTTTCAGCTGAGTGCATCTGCAACAACATTAGCCTTACCCGGATGATACAGAATATCCACATCGTAGTCTTTCAGGAGCTCCACCCACCTCCGCTGCCGCAAATTAAGCTCTTTCTGCTTGAAAATATACTGGAGACTCTTATGATCTGTGTAGATATCAACATGCACGCCATATAAATAATGTCTCCATATCTTCAGAGCATGAATCACCGCTGCAAGCTCCAGATCGTGGGTAGGATAATTCCTTTCATGCTTTTTGAGCTGTCGGGAAGCATAAGCTATAACTCTGTCGTGCTGCATCAATACACAGCCCAATCCCACGCCAGAAGCGTCACGATAAATAACATATCCATTGGGTCCCTCTAGAAGAGTCAGAACTGGGGCTGTAGTCAGCTTCTCTTTCAGCAACTGGAAGCTTCGTTCACAAGCATCAGTCCACTGGAACTTGGCTCCCTTCTGAGTTAGCCTTGTCAAAGGCGCTGAAATCGAAGTAAACTTTTCCACAAATCTTCTGTAATAGCCTGCTAATCCCAGAAAACTACGTACCTCAGTGGGCGTCGTGGGTCTGGGCCAATTCTTTACGACCTCAATCTTCTGCGTGTCTACCCGGACACCATCAGCTGCAATAATATGTCCCAAGAATGCCACTGAAGCCAACCAGAATTCACATTTAGAAAATTTTGCATATAATTTCTGATGCCGAAGTACTCCAAGTACCGCTCTCAGATGATCTGCGTGTTCTTCCTCGGTAAATACAATTACGAACATATCCAAGAATGGCCTGAATACCCGGTTCATCAGATCCATGAATACCGCAGGAGCATTAGTTAACCCAAAAGACATAACTCTGAATTCATAATGCCCATATCGGGTCCGGAATGCTGTCTTAGGAATATCAGCCTCTCGTACCCGCACCTGGTGATAGCCTGACCGAAGATCTATCTTCAAAAAATATTTGGTGCCCTGCAACTGATCAAACAAATCATCAATTCTGGGGAGGGGGTATTTATTCTTTATGGTTACCTTATTCAACTGTCGGTAATCAATACACATATGCAACGACCCGTCCTTCTTACGCACGAATAATACCGGGGCTCCCCAAGGCGAAGTACTGGGTCTGATAAAGCCCTTTTCTAATAGATCCTTCAGCTGCTCCTTCAATTCCTTTAGTTCTGCAGGTGCCATTCTATACGGGGGAATAGATATAGGCTGAGTATCCGGCAATAAATCAATAGTAAAATCTATCTCCCGCTCTGGAGGAAGACCTGGAAGCTCATCTGGGGAATACATCCGGGAACTCACTAACCACTGGAACTGACTGAAGAGTCGGCGTTTCTGCTTTCAAGTCTTGCACACGAACCAGATGATAAATATACCCCTTTCTGATCATCTTCCTCGCCTTAAGGTACGAAATAAACTTACCTTTCGGCGATGCAGTATTACCGGCCCATTCTATAACTGGCTCCCCAGGAAACTGGAAACGAACTACCTTATTTTGGCAGTCAACATTGGCATAACAGGAAGCCAGCCAGTCCATACCCATAATAACATCGAATTCGATCATATCTAACTCCACCAGATCTGCTTTAGTGTCTCGGCCACATATAACTACAGAGCAATCTTTATATACCCGTCTCGCTACAACAAAGTCCCCGATCGGTGTGGCTACCTCAAATGGCTCTATAGGCTCAGACGTTATACCAATTTTATCAGCAACAAGAGGCGAAATATATGATAAAGTCGAACCTGGATCAATTAGTGTATACACAGACTGAGAGAAAACCAATAGAGTACCTGTAACGACATTAGGTGATGCCTCCTGGTCCTGGCGGCTGGCCAAAGCATAAATGCGGTTCGAAGGACCGCTAGGACCGGAAGCTCCACCACGGCCTCTGCCGCGACCCGCTGGTGCTGATGTACCCGGCCCTGTCGGGCGCATAGCTACTGATGAAGATGATGACCCGACGGCTGATCCGGTAGGCTGCGCTGCACCACCCGAACTACCCTTATACGGGCAATCTCTCACAGAATGGCCCTGACGGCCACAAGAAAAACATGCACCGGTGGCTCTGTAGCACTCTCCCGGATGGTATCTGCCACAATAAGAACACTGAGGCCTAGGTGGCCTCGTCTGACCAGAACCCCTATCTGTCCGCGAACCTGAAGCCCTGGAGCTCTGACCTGCTCCTGAATACCCTGGGCTATCAAATCTGCGACCTGTAGGCTGTGGAGGTGCGCTCTGTGCCGGCTGGGATAGATGTCTGCTAGGCTGCTGCGGCTGGTGAGGCTGTCTGCCCCGAAAATCTCCAGAATACCCAGATGATCTGGCCCTCTTGGGCTGTCTCCGATCCTAACTCCTATCAGGCTGACGCTCCCTATGCCGGTCCTCCATGCCCTGGGCGTGCGCCTGAATCCAGGCAATATCCATGCCGGGCTGAGCAGCCAATACCAAATAGCTGTCGACAAAATAACGGTCCAGCCCCATAATATACCTGTGCATCCTGTCAGCCATAGTAGCTACCACAGCAGGCGCATATCGGGCCAATGAGTCGAACTCCATACTGTACTCTCGGACGCTGCGGCCCCTCTGTCTCAGCAATAAGAATCTGTCAGCTCTGGCCCGCCGTAATTCCGGAGGCAGAAAATGGCTAAGAAAAGCCTCAGAAAACTCATCCCAGACTGCTGGGGGAGCGTCGTCACCTCTGGCCAACTCCCAAGACTCGTACCAATTAACTGCTACATCATACAACCGGTACGAAGCCAACTCGACTGACTCTGTCGCAGAAGCCTTAATCATATGTAAGGTGCGCCGCATCTTCCTGATAAACTCCTCAGGATCCTCCTCGGGCTTTGTCCCGAAGAACTCTGGAGGGCCACAAGTCAAGAACTCACGAGCTCTCGAACTGTCACGCCTATATGCTCGGTCACCTCCCAATCCGTGCCCCTGGACCTGTCCCGCCACAATTCTGGTCAATAGCTGGACTGCCTCTCTCATAGTCTGATCCTCAGTCCCTGGCCGTGGAGCTAGAGGCTCAGGTACTGGAATCTCGGGAGCTGGCGGTGGAGCCGCCCCTCGACCTGCAGCTGCTGCTGCTCCAATCTCCTCTACGTGTGGCGGTGTGGAAGAGCCCTCTGCCGGGGGCAAAATATCAGGAGCAATATGTGCATGGGCCCTGGTAACCCTCTGGGCCCGACTAGTCTCTCCCACATCTGCTGCCGTGGCCTTTTGGGCCGCTGTCGCCTTTTTTGGAGGCATAACTGCAAATGTAACAATTCGTTAGGGAGGAGTCATCCTGATAACACAGCTCTATCGCACGATCTAAGACAGAAAGAAGGGTAGTATCCTAAATGCCCTGTAGCCTCCTGTTTATAGGTGTGGTGCACAACACACCGATAAACAAGACTGTACTAGACACGGTCTGTAGACATTCCGAGGACGAACCGCTCTGATACCACTTTTGTCACGACCCAACCCCGTAGACCGTGACTAGTGCCCGATCTGGGCACCCAACACGTATATCAAATGCTATCTCAAACCCTATCAAACGCATTCTAGAATATAGCAGAAGCCGACAAGGCTTTATTTCAAATTTTGATAATTTCCAGAAAAAAAAATTCGACAGAGTCTCCTTTGTTTTACGGACTATCCCATATACCCTGCATGCAGAAAATACCAACAAAGGCCACACAGGGACAACAAAGCAACATTTAAATATATGCGGACCGGTCGCTGCGGCGAATGGGATCGCCCAAACACAACATATACACACATCTGTACAGAAAGGTCCCAACCCACAAACATGTCTACAGACCTCTAAACAGACCGACAGAATCATATGACGGGACAGGGCCCGCTGTACCCATGAACGAGAATATACATATATTGAAGTGGCAGACTGTACCAAAAGATGGCTCTGAATAAAAGAGCGCTCCAAATGGCAGAAAACATATCCTAGACGGACGGATCAGCAAACCTGTCGTCGGTACCTGCGCGGCATGAAAACGCAGCCCCCGAAGAAAGGGGGTCAGTACGAAATATGTACTGAATATGTAAAGCCTGAATTACAGAAACAAAATCATAACTGGTACAGAACGTACAGAAAGTGAGCAGAAAATCCAAAGTATCAAATACATATTTTCAAAACATGCAGAGTGTGTACAAAAACATATGTCATATCAAATCTGGCCCCTGCCAAGGGACTTGGCAGACAGAACGTGGCCACCCTCCTGACGCTGGTGCCACAACACAGAAGAATCAGAATGGGGGCATAACCCCATCACATAGTATATCATATCAGATGGCCATAGCAAATCATATCAGAACAAGCATACATGGCACAACATACTCCACAAACCCATGTACGCGTATACCTGCCCCCTCACATCGAGGCACGGCGAACAATGCATAGGATCACGCTTGACAACATATCCTGGCCCGGGCTCAGTGTGGGAAACATTGGGGCATCCACGAGTGGAGTAGTGAGAGACTAATTTAATTAAAATATCATAAATGTTTCCATAGACTCGACGAGGCATATCAAAGACAACCGATCCAATGAAGTCGGAAGGGATCATAATAAATGAGTTTCGGACATCATCATGAATTACAGAGTATAACCTTTCTGAAGTCGTTCCGAGTGTCAAAACAATTTATCAGACTTAATGGAATATTTAAAACCATGTTTGTTAAGTAATTAGAATGGTAGTCAAAACATTTCTTTCAAAAACCACTCGAAAGTAAGACTTGAGTACAATACGGGCAAAACCGGGAATAGTGGGCCCACCTCGGGACAAGCAAGGCGGTGGGCTTAAATTGCGCATTTTAAGCTTATGGTGTCATCTATGAAGGTTCTACGGACATTTTATAACTTTCCAAGGAGTGTGGGGAATGTTGGCATAATTTCCAAGAAAGCATGTAAAAGGGGTTCAATCTTACTGAAGGAAAAAGTGATATTTTCAATTGCGGATTCCGATGGGCAGAAAGTCTTTCGAGGCCCGAATTCGATTCTAATACACTTAGGCATGCCAAAAGAAGGATCGGGGTAGCTTTACATACCTTTTGAGATTTTTAAGCCTATCCAAGCTCACTCCACGTTTCGTCGAAAATCTGCAAATGGTCACATTTACCAATTGTAAGTTATAGATGCTACGGATTCAATTCCACTCATATTTGTCTACCGAAATTTCGGCAGCACTTCCCCTATACATATAGCACCCCCGAGAATTCGACTCGGCTCAAAATCATCAACAACAACCCAAACAACAACATCAATATCAGCAACAAACATTAGAAACACAATATGGCACAACTAGTTCTACTTGCCGACATAATGCCATAACCTTCATTTCAACTTCAATTTCCAAACCAATTTCACTGATTTCACATTCATTATCAAACTAGATCATCACAACATAGTTTAGAAGCGTTTCATATCATTTCCTCAATTTATACACACGTTATACATAATATACAACTTTCCGCCAAAGTCATAACGCATCCGAAACTTCTAATCTTTGGCATACATATTCATAACATGTTTCCAACTTCCAAATTCATCAATACTCTTAATAATTTGCAACCTAATAACTTCATTTTCATAGTGTCGTAAAATCATACTTAAGCGACCTAAGTTCCTACATTTCATTTCCAAGCAACTCATATCATTTTACCTTCATTCACATTGCAAGAATCACAATAACACAACTAACACACTAAACAAACATAATCCATTTCATTCCATACAACTCCATACCACACGGCCAAATACTCTTTTTGCCAACCTATCCAATTTTATTCAACTTTCATTCTCAATATGAATTCCATCACATTCACAGTTAGAATACAACATAATTTCAATTCTTCATTAGTATACAATGCATGCATACACACGGCCACACATATATACCACACACCCACTTTGCAAACTTCTATTTCTTCATACAATAAACACATTTCCACATACTACAACACAAACAAAACTTCATAACACAAGAATAAGGGGTGAATTCTTACCTTTTTACTCCATCTTCTTCACTTGAATGAATGGTCACCTTGAAGAATTGAGTGCTTCTCTCTCCAAACCAACTATACCAAGTTGTAAAGGGACTTTGAATTAGTGAAAATCCAACAAGAGAATTATTTTTAGATCAAGATTTTTGGTGGTGAATTTCTGCCCACCAAACCCGAAACCCCTCTCTTTTTTGGTTCTTATTCTTTGCTTTGCTTTGTTCTTCTAATTTCTATTTCTTGAACCTTCTAATAAAAGATGACTCATATGATATTTCAACACATGGGGAAACTATTCATTAATTAGGTGGGTTGGGCCTATTTGGCCGGCCACCCTTTAATGTTGGGCCCAAATTTTTCTCTTCCATTTTCTTGGCCCAATGGATTTAAATCCTTGTTTTAAAATTTCCGGAACTAATTTCCAAAATTCCAATTTTTGCCCTTAGCCCTATTCCACACTTCCACAAAAATATTCTTTCATAAACAACTCATGTGTTACATAAAATTAATTATGACCTTATTTCTTACAAGTCAAGAATATTTCTAAAATTTTCCAACGTGTGAAAACACGGGATATAACAATAAGATGATATTTTGGCCATATTAATCCATTTGGGATGAATTTGGGTGATAAGAAGTTGTTTTGAAGTCAACCCAAATAGTGAAGTTCGTAAGAGTTCTCAAACTCGTCTAAATTTCAGTAGGTCTGAATTCTATGCCTGTTTTGTGAAAATAGGTTGGGAATTTGGGAAAACTTCCTCAATAAAAGTTGTAGTTCTTCGAAATACCTTTCCAACGGTAGGTTTCCCAGCTCTAACGAAGCCCTGTTATAGAAGTTATGCCCATTTTACTGAGCATTGTCTGTGCAGTGCGACAATTAGGCGTGCGCGGCGCCTTGGGCGGCGCCCCAAGACAAATTTCTAGAAAACTCAAAATTTTGATGCCGTTGAAATGGATACACTGTGTTCGCCACCTTGGGGATGCCCCAGGCAACGCACCAGGTCATTTTATGCCTGAAACGATTTTTCTCGAAATTTATAAATGCCTAACTTCGTTATATTCATTCCCACTTCGTTTTGGCCGACTTCCTGAGAGGAAACAACCCTAAAGCATCCCAAAAACATATAAGGTAAGTTCTTGATCAATTCTCATCGTTAATTCATCAATATAACATCAAATTAAGACTAGTTCATCTTCCAAAAACCCTAGATTCTTGAAACCCAAGAAAGAGAGGAAGAAAGGGACGTTTGGAGACGTTGAGATTCCTTCAATAAGGTATGATCCTTGACTTTTCTGATGTTATTGAAAGGGTTTAGACTAGTGTAGGTTATCCTATGGGATAAGAATCCATGATAGATTCATGAAGTGTTCAAGAACACATTCTAGACATGATAACCCTAGTTTTTTTCTATAAATGGGGTATATGAGTAGAACTAGATTAAAGCTCTAATATTTCTCATCTAAAACCATTGTAGTGTGACTATTGAATCTTGGAAAGTGTATTTGAGTGGGATTTGAGGTATGTCTAGATTTTCCCAAAAATCATTATTGAAGTATGTCTATATTTCAAAATTCGTCTTTTCAAGTGTGTCTACTTTTGAAGTACGTTTATATTGTGAAAGCATGATTTGTATTTGAGAACCCTTCCTTGATTGTTTTTATAAGCTATAACTCTTGTTTGGGGGAAGTTCTTTTGGAATTAAAGATGATTTCTTTTAGACAAGGTCATGCGTGTGTAGGGTCAAGCCCGCATCGAACCTTATACGAACTATAATACTTTGTGAAACTCATTTTTCCCATTATTGGATGATTGAACTCTGGGAAACTCATTCTTCCCATTATTGGATGATTGAACTCATTTTTCTAAAGGTTGGTCCTTAAACTTATTTTGCTGTTGAATGGATTTCTTGAACTTGAAAATTGAATAAGATATTTGAATAAGATTCTAAATCGGTTATAACTTGAACTGCCTGTATTTTGAGATAATGACTTGAGAACTGAGATTCGGCTCTAAGCCATGATTGTTATTTCGGTAATAAGCCATGATTTGTATTTTGTTTGTGCTTGGGCTTGTATGGGTAAGCTATGCTAGTCCAGAGGACGATTAGCCGTTATGGATCCTAACGTATCGATACGAGTATTGCTGTGTCAGTCCAGAGGACGATTGACCTCCGTATCTTCCTAGACCGGAGTATCTATGGCTGTGCTGGTCCAGAGGACGATTAGCCTCCGCATCTTCCTAGACCGGAGTATCTACGGCTGTGCTAGTCCAGAGGACGATTAGCCTCCGTCGCTTCCTAACCCAGAGTATCTATTGCTGTGCTAGTCCAGAAGATGATTAAACTCTGTGGTTTCCTAACCCGGAGTATTGATTGATTGATCAGCCTGTGAGTGGCTTGTTTCGTACTTTGATTAGCCTGTGAGTGGCTTGTTTCGTATCTTATTGCCTGTGAGTGGCTTGCGGTGATAGTGAATTCGTAAGTGAAATACTTGGACTGGTAAATGGTAAGGAGTTAAGTTAATGTGTCCTTCGTTATTGGATTCTGTGATGACTCTTCAATGTATCTGACTTACATTATTCCTGGGTTTGGAACTGCTATTTTCATTGATATCATTTTATTAATTTTATTCATCATATCTTGTTTTGCTAACTATTGCCCCTTAGACACTCACTGAGTACCCAGTACTAAGGCATACTATTGTTGTATTTGATGGTATGTTAGGTATCATGGAGGAGCAGGTTCGTGATACGCCTACGACTTAAGAGAACTTGCTGCTTTCGAGACTATTTGGTGAGCCCACATGATTGTTCGTGGGGCACCATTCTATCTTTACATTTATTTTCGTATTTTAGTTTTGGGCTACGTCCCGATGTTTTTAGACACTCTTTATTATCTTAGAAGCTCCATAGATAGTATACAGTCTTTTGGGCAGTTGTCGAGTTATTTAACTCTTGGGCATGTGATACGTCTGATTTAGTTTTATAATATTAAAGACTTCCGCTAATTTAATCCATATCTCATGATTCGTTTGAATTTACTTTGTAAACTTTTGGAGGTGATTATTGAACCTGGCGGGTTCAAGTGTTATTATTGCATCTTTTAGGTTCTTTCGATGTTGTTCATGACATCGGATGCCGGTCACGTCTAGGGTGGGTTTTGGGGCGTGACATTACTAGTCATGCACTTTGTTTCTTTTTTAGTAAGTTGGCAAAACATATTAATCCCATCTTTCAGATAGACATTATGTTAAGTGGGGCACTCATTTGGCCTGCTGAGTAGGCATAAACAGGTTTTATTCAGCAATAGGATTAAGCAACATATTCAGTAAGTTTATCTCAACATGGCATTCCAAACATTCAATGCACAATTTTGACAGAATACCAATGCTAGTTCAGAGATGCAGCAAGTTAAACTCAAGTTCCTCTTTGATATATTTTAAAGTTATGACATTAGACCAACAACAGAACCAAGAAACACGAACCCTATAACTAGGCTCAGTTCAGGTCCAGTAAACATGAGGTTCATTTATTTCTACCCTCAAATGCATTTTTTGAGATAGAGTTCGATTCAAAACAACACATAGCAAAGAGGATACAGTCCCATGCCTCAGAGTATGAGTCGCAAATGGTTAAGTTAAAGCATGAACAAGTATGGGCATTTGCCTTCAGTCAATTACTAATACAATTAGTTCAAAATCAAGGAGGTGGTTTGGTACATCAGTCTTGCTGCCAAAAAACCAATTCAATATACACATAGATTAGAAAGCTAAGTCCAACATTCTAGATGAACAACAACCACATACAATCAACATGGCCCTCAAACATATATCAATCATGCTAGGCGTGACTTTTCCCATCTAGACCCAATGCAACTTCACCAAACAACACAACAGGAGACCACACAGAGTCAACTGAGAGAATAAGCAAGGACATGATGATTCTCAATGCACAGGTTTTTGAAGCATATAGGTATATCATTAGTTTAACCTTAGGAACTTAGTCCACAAAATATTTCAGTCATGAAGAAGTAGGAAAACCCAACATTTTAGGTGAAGAAAATAATTTAAAAACTGGCTAGCATTTGATCATTAGTGTTATTCTACTTTGTCTTGCTATTAGGATCCCCCTAACATGATACATGAACCGTACAAGATTTGGACAGGATTACACAATACATTTAAAAGGCAAGGAACAAAGGTCAAAACATGTAAGCAGGTCCAACTACTAAGTATTAACTAAGGCAAAGGGACATTACTCATCTAGTATAGCTGCCACACAAGCACACTTAAACATATTAAGCTAGTACACAAAGCACACTTAACTGAGGTAGATTAAACCAAACAAGATGTGACCAACATTCAGAAGTAGGAAATAAATGCAAATATCAACTAGACATCTTATGCATGATGAAACTAATTGTGTCTGTATACTTGGTAAGCTTCTAAATCCTAGTGGAACATAGAAATAGACCAACATCATTATTAGGAAGTTCTAAGTCCATAGTTTAACCTAGATGCTAACAAACAATAATGCCTTCATAACAGGGCTTAACCAAACTAAAGCAACACTGTAAAGAAAATGCTTGACTTGACCAGGTTAAACTAAACCCTGTTTAATCATAACAGATATATAAGACTAAGATAAGTTGATATGCAGGACCAAATGAACTGAACTGAACCATCCCACAAGGACGAGTTTTAACCACTAAACAAATATTAAGACATATGACATTTTCATTTAACTAACACATAACCAACATATATGTTAAACCAAGCATAATACATAAAGCTTTATCTAACTAAGATAGATTAAACTAGACTTAACAAGAACTAAACAAACCTTAGACTAGGATAAACATACCACAACATATTTCAACTATATGAACTAAATTAATAAACACAGAAAAAAAACATATTTGACCAGATTCAAATTAACTAACAAGCAAAAGCATCTAACACAGATAACTAATCAACTAAGAGCCCGTTTGGATTGGCTTAGAAGTTTCTTATAAGTTGCTTATAAGCTGTTTTCAGCTTTTTTGAGTGTTTGTCTTGCCAGCTTAAAGTCATTTTGTGCTTAAAATAAGCTCAAAAAAATAATTGGGTCCTTTTGACTTAGCTTATCTAAAGCAGCTTATAAGCTGAAAACAGCTTATAAGCCAAAAAGATTAAGTTAGACTACCCCAACTTATTTTTTTAAGCTTATAAGCTATTTGCAGCTTATAGCCATAAGCCCATCCAAACAGGCTCTAAGAAACTAGGAGTTTGCAGAAAAATAAAGAGAGGGAAGATTACCTCTTCTTGGAGTAGCCTTAAGTCAAGATTTGGACTTGGAGATCTTCTCCTCCCGAATTAACTCAACCACGAACCCAAAGAGAAAAAAGAAGACACCAAAAATTTTAAACTAACTAAATCAGAAACGTTAAAGGTGACAAAATGTTGAAACCCTAGTTTTTGTGTATGCAAGTGAAAAAATTTGAGATTGCCTCCTCAATAACGAAAAATTGGGGTCTTATTTATAGAATGCCCTGATCCTTGAAACCCTAGGGTAGCCGATGTGGGACAAATCCCAAATATGGGATTTCTTCCTCACAATTCAACATCGTAAGGCTAAAATCAACTCAACAGTACATCAAAGGTCCGATTTTGACCAACAAAACTCAATCCCTAAAGTTTTTGCAAGAACCAATCAAATTTCATGATTTCAAACTAATACAAACAAAACTCATTAAGGTTTCAATAGAGTTGACCGTTTGAACAACACAGAAAAGCAAGAGAAAATCATGATAATACCTTGTTTGGATAGTGTATCGACGAAGAGAGAGTAATACATTAATTGTGTTAGCTCAAATGGTCGAACAACACTGTATAAAAGTAAAAGCATACTGCACCATTACCAAATTGGGACGATGACACAGAGAGAGAGAAACCACGGGGACCACGACGGCTAGGGTTTCAAAGGGAAGAGGGAAAGGGGCGGGGTGTGTTTGGAATGAGGAAATAAAAGGGAAGGGGCTTTGCCCCTCTTAATCAGACGTTGGGATGGGTCAATCCTTAATGGATTGTGCCCGGCCAAAATTAGAAGGAAATAAATAAGGGCCTGGTATGATGATTTGTATACATGATATACATACATGTATATATGTATACATGTGTGTATATTCGTGTATACATATATATGGTGAGGACACTTCATGCAAATTTAAATAAGTGGCCAATATTGAATTAATGTCCATTAATTGGATAATTTCAAAATAAGACCCCATTTAAACTAATTGGTCAAATTCAAAATAAATAATAACAACAATAATAAAATAAATGAAATTTCTCAAAAGACCTGAATTAAATTTGCCTAGTTCAAATTATTTTCATAATTGGCTAATAATTAATTATTTTAATTATAACTGCTTAATGGCAATTTTCAAAATCAATTACAATTAAAATGCAACTAACTATGATAAAAATCCAATAGTTTGATTAAATAAGAATTGAGGAGTAAAAATGGCTGGTTTGCTTAATTAAATAGATTTCTTGCATTAAATAGAGTAAAATACGTTGCAAATTTCTATTTTAACAATTTAGACCATTAAGTGAATAATAATGGAAAATGATCCTCTCTTCTTGGCTAATTGAGCAAAATTAAAATAATTGTGAAAATACTTAAATTAATATATAATATTATAGAAATTATCTTATCAAACAAAATTGGCAAAATATAGCCTAAATAAATTTTAGAAAATTATTTTGACTTCTAAAAAAACATATTTCCCTCTGTTTAATATTTCAAGGATTCTGGATAATTAAGGAAAATTATGAGAGGTCCAAAACTAGGTGTCAACAACTGCCCCTTCAGTGTTTGGGGATGGCGGGACCATCCCTGAGCCACGAAATTAGATTAACCCTGATTTTTGACTGACCCAACTTATATCACCTCTCATTTTCATGCAATTTTTTCAAAATATATGTTCGGACCTTGGTTTCTTGGTTTCCTATATATCTCAAGTTTCATGTGAATTCAAGCCATTTGTAGTTTGACTCAATTATGACTTCTAAATGCAAATTTAAAGAAATCTCAGATTTTTCGGGTTACTAAACTGGGAAATCTGGAGTGATTGGTTGGAGTAGTGACTGACTCACTGGTATTGAGTCCGCCTACATATCCCTATTCTTGGGAATCAAGTCACTTGTAGTTCGACTCAATCGGAGGAAAAATGTTACACCTCAGAAATTTCTCTGTGAACGTACAACGAGTAGACCAGCGAAGTGTATGAGAGTGTGATGTTTTACTAAGTAGGAAATGACTATTTATGAATTTTGGAAATGAGAAAGTTACAGATCTGCACTTTGACCCAGTTGGTCGTAAAATAGAATACGACCCGTAAAGTGGTTTACGGACCGTAAACTGCCATCCTCCTTCAACATTCCAAAAACTTCAACTTTCTGCCAAATGACGAAATGGTTAAATACGACTCAGAATACGGACCGTAAATCGAAATACGGCCCGTAAACTGTGACCGTAAACCACCATGACTCCAACAAACCTTTCTGTTTCTGATATGCTTAAATACGGTCATGAAGGACGGACCGTAAATCAGAATACGGCCCGTAAACTGGGTTTACGACCACTGTGCATCCCGACTACTGTTCATAAAAATCAGATTTTTGTGATTAATATAAGGGACCCTTCTCATTCATTTTCATTTCATTTCTCATCTACACAACTCAAGAGAACTCTAGAACATTCCAAACATTTCGTCCTCAAGAATTTAAGGGAAACTAGTGGCCAACTACATGAAATCCATGGAACCAAGGGTGTGAAGCTCATCAAAGTTCATCTACACCAAGAAATTGCAAAGGAAGTGAAATAGTGTTTTTGGCATAAGAGAGTGTTTTGCTCAAGACTTGTTCCAACACTACCCAAGGTAAGTTTGATGACCTTCTCATGATGATTGAAGCATTAATACATTGAAACACTTGGATTATAGAAGAGTGTAGTAAAATGGGTTATAAAATGTGAATAGTGCCATAGTTGAATGATAGTAGGACTGCATTATGAATGTTGATGAGTTGGGAGTATAAATATGTTATAAATGACGTGTAGACCATGAAATAGGTGTGATGTATGAGAAAATGTGATGATGTGCTAAAACCCATAAATGTGGAGAAATTGGAGAAAAATGGTGGAATGTGGTAAACGTAGATAAATGATGATTGTTGAATACAATATTGTGAACGTTGTTGTGAGCGTTTGGGAGTTAATATAGAATATGGGAAAAGTAGTATAACTAAAGGAAGTACTGGCCAATTTTCCCTAGAAATAGTAGCGCGTTCTTATAGTCGATTAACTAACATAAATGCGAATTCTCTTCTGAAGGTAGAAACGCGATATCGAGGGAGAACAAGCGGACGATAGCTTAGTTAAACGTCAAAGGTATGTGAGGCTAGTCCCTTCTTTCTAATGGCATGAATCTCATAGCATAATTTTCCTCCTCCTCATGAGTCCCTATATTCCGGAAAGCTAAAAGCTTATATCCATGAATGGTAATATAAGATAAGAGATATGATATGATGATCTTAAAATGGCATGACGTTATTTATTTCTCACACTCACCTTATATTTTAGTTCCTTCAAGGTGAGGCAGGATGTCGATAATTGCTCCATAATGGAATCGGGGGATCACGACCTTGCGTCACCCCGATAGAGTAAAGTTGGTTATAAACCCTATGCATGTATTATGATAAGTATGTTACGATAAGCCTATTATGATGAGTATGTATGATGATGATATAACACCGCGCATAGTTGGTCGGGCAGTCACCGCTAAGGCGGGCAGCTATACGATACACCATGGCCACACGGCATAGGCAGACACCACTAGTGGGCGGCATGAGATGATACCCCGGACGCGGGAGGCCTGGACGCAGGCTAATGTTATGATTATCGTACCAATCCGATATGGACGGGCAGCTTATACATTACTACACCGCACCTATATGAGCGGGCAGCTTATACATTATGCATACATGATATGATAACTAGTATGAGTAAGACAGCATGGCTTAATTCTTTTATACATGACAGTTAGATATAGATGTTCCATATTGATATTTCCTTTATGTCATTGTTCTATTTCATTGTTTATGCCTCTCATACTCAGTACAATATTTGTACTGACGTCTGTTTTCTTTAGACGCTGTGATCATGCCCACAGGTAGACAGGGAGGAGAACCCGATCCAGACCAGCAGTAGCTGTCAGCTGATTGAAAGCACTCCTTTGTTCGGAGGTGCTTATGATGATCCTTTTGTGTACCGTCATGTATATGTATTTTTGGGCATGATGGGGTCTTGTCCCGCCCTTATGTTTAGCACTCCAGTAAGGGCTCGTAGATGCGCAGTGTGGGTTAGATGGTCTCACGAGATGCTATTATATGTATATATTATTGTGATGGCCGAGAGGCAAATGTATTTAAAAAGTATTTATATTTCCATATAAAATATGATTTTCCTACAATTTGAGTATAAAGCTGATAAAAGACCATTAAATGAGCAAGATAAGTAGTAGCACGAGTGGTGCTCGGTGGCTAGCCCCGGGTACCCGTCATGGCCCTAGCTGGGTCATGACAAAAGTGGTATCAAAGCGGTTCAGTCCTAGGAAGTGTCTACGAGCCGTGTCTAGTAGAGTCTTATTTATGGTGTGTTGCACGCCACATCAATAAACAAGAGGCTATAGGGCATTTAGGAACAATGACCATCCTTCTTCTCATGAGATCATGCGATAGAGCCATGTTTAAGATTTTATCCTCCCTAATAGTGTGTTATGATTTCAGAATGCTGCCAAAGGGAAAGGCTACAGCCGTCCAGAAGGGCAAGGCTACGACAAAGAGGCGGGTAGAAAGAGAGCCTCCGATGAACATAGAAGAAGGCGAATCACATAATGAGGCCTTGTCTAATACTTCATCTACCCCGCCTAATGTGGAAGAGCAAGGAGGAGCTCCAGCTCCAATCCCTCCTCCAGTTGCTTCAGGTCAACAAATGACTGAGGCCATTCATTTATTGACGCAATTGGTTGCCGCTCAGGCACAACAGCAAAGTGCGAGTTCGAGTGATCGGGCAGCAAGTACCAAAGCCCTTGATTTTATGAGCCTAAATCCTCCGGAGTTTTTTGGGTCAAAGCCAGATGAAGACCCGCAAGGTTTCATAGACGAGGTACTGAGGACATTGAAGATTGTCCATGCCTCTGAAACTGAATCCATGGAGTTGGCATCTTATAGACTCCGGGATGTGGCAGTTTTATGGTATAACAAGTGGGTAAGATCACGAGGAGATAATGCACCTCCTCCGGTTTGGCAAGAATTCGTGGATGCATTTATTCGTCACTATTTTCCACCTGAGGTCCGCCGAGCTAGAGCGGACAGGTTTCTAAATCTGAGGCAAGGAAATATGAGTGCCCGGGAGTATAGCATGAAATTTAATTCTTTGGCTAGATATGCCCCAATTATTGTGGCCGATATGGGAGATCGGGTACATAGATTTGTAAGTGGCATAGGGCCACATCTATTCAGAGATTTTTTTACGGCTTCCTTGCATGACGGGATGGATATTTCTCGAATACAGTCCCATGCTCAGAATTTAGAAGGGCGACAACAACCACCAAGGAATGACCGCGATAACGAAAGAAGGCAAGGCAAGAGGGCGAGATCTATGGGAGCAGGTAGTGGTTATAGAGGGGGATCAAGGCAGACATATTCTGGTTACTCAGGCCAGTCGGTGACCAGTGCACCTCCTCGATTTACAGGTAGGAGATTTGATCTCTCCTTCCGCTCAGGACAGGGTCAGGGAAGATTATAGCCAGAGGAGACCCCCAGTACCGCGATGCAGCCAGTGCGGTAGATTGCATTCCGGACAGTGTCGCCAGGGTTCGAACGCTTGTTATACTTGCGGCCAAGTTGGGCACATGATAAGAGATTGCCCGTCGATGAGTGGTAGAGTTGGGGTCCAGCCTACAGGTTCAGCGGCTGGTTCTTCCTCAGTGCGCCCGGTAGGACAGATTCCCCAGATGTCAGCAAGCCGAGGTAGAGGTAGAGGGGCAGCATCTACTTCAGGTGCCACTCATCCCCATGTATATGCTTTAGCCGGACGACAGGATCTTGAGTCCTCCCCGGATGTGGTCACAGGTACTTTGTCTATATTCTCCCGTGATGTATATGCACTGATAGATCTGGGTTCTACTCTTTCTTATATTACTCCATATCTTGCTGGTTGTATTGGGGTGAAACCCGAGCCAATTAAACCTTTTGAGGTACTCACTCCGGTTGGTGATCCCGTGATAGCAAGGCAAGTGTACAAGAATTGTGTCATTATGATATGTGATCGTCAAACAAAAGCTAATTTGATTGAGCTGAAAATGATACATTTCAATGTAATCATGGGTATGGATTGGTTGGCCTCGTGCTATGCTAATGTTGATTGCCGATTGAAAGTGGTTCGATTCTAATTTCCGGGAGAGCCCGTGCTTGAATGGAAGGGTAATGCAGCATCTCCAAAGGGTAGGTTTATTTCCTACCTTAAGGTAAGGAAGATGATAGCCAAGGGTTATATTTATCATTTAGTTCGGGTTCATGACACCGAGTCAAAGCCGCCAACTTTCCAATCAGTTCCGGTCATGAATGAATTCACAGATGTGTTTCCAGACGAACTTCCAAGTCTTCCTCCAGAGGGAGAGATTGACTTCGCCATTGATGTGTTGCCGGACACCAAGACTATTTCTATTCCTCCTTATCGGATGGCTCCGGCAGAGCTAAAGGCGCAGTTGAAAGACTTGCTTGAAAAGGGGTTTATTAGACCCGGTTCATCACCGTGGGGAGCACCGGTCTTGTTTGTAATAAAGAAAGACGAATCTCTACGAATGTGTATCGACTATAGGCAATTGAATAAAGTGACGATAAAGAACAAATATCCTCTTCTGAGGATTGATGATTTATTTGATCAGCTACAGGGTGCCAAATGGTTTTCAAAAATATATTTGAGATCGGGTTACCATCAGGTGAGAGTTAGAGAAGCGGATATTCCCAAGACGGCCTTCAGAACGAGATATGGTCACTATGAATTCCGAGTGATGTCATTTGGGTTGACTAATGCTCCGGCCGTGTTTATGAACTTGATGAATAATATGTTCAGGCCACTCTTGGATTTATTTGTAATAGTATTTATTGATGATATTATTGTATATTCTCGCACTGAATCAGAACATGCAGTTCATTTGTGAATTGTTCTTGGCATTCTTCGAGCTCGGGAATTATATGCAAAATTTTCAAAGTGCGAGTTTTGGCTGAATTCTGTAACATTTCTGGGCCATGTCATTTCAAATGATGGCATTCGAGTCGACACTTAGAAAATTGAAGCTGTGAAGACTTGGCCAAGGCCTACGACGCCTACAGAAGTTCATAGTTTTCTGGGTTTGGCAGGATACTATAGAAGATTCGTAGAGGGCTTTTCATCTATTTCTGCCCCATTGACGAAGCTAACCCAGAAGTCAGCCAAATTTCAATGGAATGATGCTTGTGAGCGCAGCTTCCAAGAGTTGAAAGACAGGTTGACCTCAGCTCCGATCTTAACACTTCAAGAAGGGTCATATGGCTATGTTGTATATTGTGACGCTCCCGGTGTTGGACTAGGATGCGTATTGATGCAACATGGGAAAGTTATTGCATATGCTTCAAGACAATTATGGTAACATGAAAAGAATTATCCGACTCATGATCTCGAATTGGCTGCGGTTATTCATGCCTTAAAAATGTGGAGGCATTATTTGTATGGTGTGCATGTCGATATCTATACAGATCACAAGAGCCTTCAGTACATTTTCAAGCAGAAGGAGTTGAACCTGCAGCAGAGGCGGTGGTTAGAATTGTTGAAAGATTATGATGTGAACATTTTGTACCACCCGGGAAAAGCGAATGTAGTAGCCGATGCGCTTAGCCGCCGATCGATGGGCAGTTTATGTGAAATCCCTCCGAAAATAAAGAGATGGTTCATAAGCTCCGCCAACTATCTAGTCTTGGGGTACGTGTAATAGATTCGGGTAATGTGGGGATTAGTATCAACGATCCCACAACTTCGTCCTTGGACATAAAAGTGAAGGAGCGACAATATGAAGACTCCCAATTGTGCCATTACAGAGACCTATCTCTTGAAAAGGAGAAATCTTCATTTGAAGTTTCTATTGATGGAATTCTTAGGTACCGAGGCAGACCATGTGTGCCGAATGTGGCAGAATTGTGCCGGCGAATTCTAGAGGAAGCATATTATTTTCGGTATTCCATTCATCCAGGTGCGACCAAAATGTATCATGATCTCAAGTTAATATATTGGCTGGATGGCATGAAGAGAGACATAGCAGAATTTGTAGCACAGTGTCCAAATTGCCAACAAGTAAAAGCCGAACATCAGAAGCCAGGAGGCTTATTGCAAGCAATAGAAATCCCTACTTGGAAATGGGAAGTGATCAACGTTGATTTTATCGTGGGGTTACGTCGTTCTCGAGGCAAGTATGATTCCATATGGGTGATCGTGGACAGGTTGACGAAAGCAGCCCATTTTCTCCCAGTTAAGATTACATACTCAGTTGAAGATTACGCAAGGTTATATCTCAAAGAAATTGTGCGACTTCATGGTATTCTATTATCCATTATCACAGATAGAGGAGCACAGTTTACAGCCAAGTTTTGAAAGTCCTTCCAAGAAGGTCTAGGCACTCAAGTAAAGCTCAGCACGACATTTCATCCGCAGACCGATGGACAAGCCGAGCGCACTATTCATACCTTGGAAGATATGCTACGAGCATGTGTGTTGGATTTCGGTGGAAGTTGGGACGATCATTTACCTCTAATCGAATTTGCATACAAAAATAGTTATCATTCCAGCATTTAAATGGCTCTGTATGAAGCTTTATATGGAAGGAAATGTAGATCCCCAATCGGATGGTTTGAAACAAGAGAAACACAACTAATAGGCCCTGAATTAATTCAACAAGCGGTGGAAAAAATTAAGGTGATCCGAGATCGATTGTTGACAGCCCAAAGTCGCCAAAAGTCTTATGCGGACAATCGCCGACGAGACTTGGAATTCTAAGTTGGTGATTGGGTATTTTTGAAAGTGTCGCCAATGAAAGGAGTGATGAGATTTGGTAAAAGAAGGAAGCTAAGCCCTAGATACATTGGACCCTACAGAATTATCCGCAAGGTCGGTCATGTAACCTAGAATTGGATTTGCCTTCGGAGCTTGAATCAGTCCACCCAGTTTTCCACGTTTCGATGCTCCGCAAGTGTATTGGAGATCCCACAAAGATTGTCCCGATAGATAATGTGCAAGTGACAGAAAAGCTAACCTACGAAGAGGTGCCTATCGCTATTTTAGACAGGCAAGTACGAAGACTCCGAAATAAAGAGGTAGCTTCAGTCAAAATCTTATGGCGAAACAACAATCGGGAAGAAATGACTTGGGAAGCAGAAGAGAATATGAAGTCTAGGTATCCGCATTTATTTCGACCCCCAGGATAGATTGAAGATGAAACGCCAACGATATGAGGTACGTATGCTTATTTTTCGTACTTTTGGTCGTGTGTGGCCATAGATATGTCGATGTTGTGATGTAGCTCTGTGAGGCGATGATATTATGGGATGTTGTGACAGGTTGGTAGTGCCAAATTACAGGGGAAACTCTGGCGAAATATTTCTAGAATCCCGAGTGTTTAACATTCGAGGACGAATGTTCCAAAAGGGGGGAAGAGTGTTAAACCTCGAAAATTTCTCCGTGAACGTACAACGAGTAGACCAACAAAGTGTATGAGAGTGTGATGTTTTACTAAGTAGGGAATGACTATTTATGAATTTTGGAAATGAGAAAGTTACAAATCTGCACTTTGACCCAGTTGGTCGTAAAATAGAATACGGCTCGTAAAGTGGTTTACGGGCCGTAAACTGCCATCGTCCTTCAACATTCCAAAAACTTCAAATTTCTGCCAAATGACGAAATGGTTAAATACGACTCAGAATACGGACCGTAAATCAAAATACGGCCCGTAAATTGTGACTGTAAACCACCATGACTCCAGCAAACCTTTCTGTTTCTGATATGCTTAAATACGGTCGTGAAGGACGGACCGTAAACCAGAATACGGCCCGTAAACTGGGTCTACGACCACTGTGCATCCCGACTACTGTTCATAAAAATCAGATTTTTGTGATTAATATAAGGGACCCTTCTCATTCATTTTCATTTCATTTCTCATCTGCACAACTCAAGAGAACTCTAGAACATTCCAAACATTTCATCCTCAAGAATTTAAGGGAAATTAGTGGCCAACTACATGAAATCCATGGAACCAAGGGTGTGAAGCTCATCAAAGTTCATCTACACCAAGAAATTGCAAAGGAAGTGAAATAGGGTTTTTGGTATAAGAGAGTATTGTTGCTCAAGGCTTGTTCCAACACAACCCAAGGTAAGTTTGATGACCTTCTCATAATGATTGAAGCATTAATACATTGAAACACTTGGATTATAGAAGAGTGTAGTAAAATGGGCTATAAAATGTGAATAGTGCCATAGTTGAATGATAGTTGGATTGCATTATGAATGCTGATGAGTTGGGAGTATAAATATGTTATAAATGACCTGTAGACCATGAAATAGGTGTGATGTATGAGAAAATGTGATGATGAGCTAAAACCCATAAATGTGGAGAAATTGGAGAAAAATGGTGGAATGTGGTAAACGTAGATAAATGATGATTGTTGAATACAATATTGTGAACGTTGTTGTGAGCATTTGGGAGTTAATATAGAATATGGGAAAAGTAGTATAACTAAAGGAAGTACTGCCCAATTTTTCCTAGAAATAGTAGCGCGTTCTTATAGTCGATTAACTAACGTAAATGCGAATTCTCTTTTGAAGGTAGAAATGCGATATCGAGGGACAACAAGCGAACGATAGATTAGTTAAACGTCAAAGGTATGTGAGGCTAGTCCCTTCTTTCTAATGGCATGAATCTCATAGCATAATTTTCCTCCTCCTCATGAGTCCCTATATTCCGGAAAGCTAAAAGCTGATATCCATGAATGGTAATATAAGATAAGAGATATGCTATGATGATCTTAAAATGGCATGACGTTATTTATTGCTCACACTCACCTTATATGTTAGTTCCTTCAAGGTGAGGCAGGATGTCGATAATTGCTCCATAATGAAATCGGGGGATCACGACCTTACGTCACCCCAATAGAGTAAAGTTGGTTATAAACCCTATGCATGTATTTTGATAAGTATGTTACGATAAGCCTATTATGATGAGTATGTATGATGATGATATAACACCGCGCCTAGTTGGTCGGGCAGTCACCGCTAAGGCGGGCAGCTATACAATACACCATGGCCAAACGGCATGGGCAGACACCACTAGTGGGCGGCATGAGATGATACCCCGGACGCGGGAGGCCTGGACGCAGGCTAATGTTATGATTATCGTACCGATCTGATATGGATGGGCAGCTTATACATTACTACACCGCACCTATATGAGCGGGCAGCTTATACATTATGCATACATGATATGATAACGAGTATGAGTAAGACAGCATGGCTTAATTCTTTTATACATGACAGTTAGATATAGATGTTTCATATTGATATTTCCTTTATGTCATTGTTCTATTTCATTGTTTATGCCTCTCATACTCAGTACAATATTTGTACTGACGTCCGTTTTCTTTGGACACTGTGATCATGCCCACAGGTAGACAGGGAGTAGAACCCGATCCAGACCAGCAGTAGCTGTCAGCTGATTGAAAGCACTCCTTTGTTCGGAGGTGCTTATGATGATCCTTTTGTGTACCTTCATGTATATGTATTTTTGGGAATGACGGGGTCTTGTCCCGCCCTTATGTTTAGCACTCGAGTAGAGGCTCGTAGATGAGCAGTGTGGGTTAGATGGTCTCACGAGATGCTATTACATTTATATATTATTATGATGGCCGAGAGGCAAATGTATTTAAAAAGTATTTATGTTTCCATATAAAATATGATTTTCCTACAATTTGAGTATAAAGCTGATAAAAGACCATTAAATGAGCAAGATAAGTAGTATCAGGAGTGGTGCTCAGTGGCTAGCCCCAGGTACCCGTCATGGCCCCTAGCTGGGTTGTGACAAAAAAGGCCATCCCTTATGTGAGAGTGCCTTTGTGTGTACCGGTGTGTGTCCGACCGGTAGCGGAATAATAAAAACAAACAGGGCACATAAGAAAATAAGCAATCTTATATGGCTGAGCATGGTGAGGAGTGATCTTCCAAGTCCTGGCCGGAGAGCTTGACTTTCATAGGCACCTTATCTCGACCGGCTGCGTAAGAAAAAGTTTCACGTTTGCTCCGCAATCTATCTGGGTTTGACTTGATCAACCTGCTCTGTTTGGCGGCTGCAAATATGCTTCCATTTGCTGAGCAACTTTGATTTTCGGGTGACGAATACTGCGGTCTACTGACCGGGTTTACATCGTCTTGTCTTTTTGAGCGAATATTGCGGTCTCTTTACCGGTTTTATATTGCTTTGTCATTTGGGCGAATACTGTGGTCTCATGACCGGTTTTACATTGCTTTGTCTTTTTGGGGCGAATACTGCGGTCTTATGACAGGTTTTACGCTGCTTTGTCGTCCTGCTATATCCGGTAGTTTATATGCATGGCCCTTCTAGCAATTGAAATGAATGGCCCTCTTGCATGTTTGTATGAATGGCCCTATTGGCATATTTGTATGAATGGCCCTCTTGGCATGTGTCACACCCTAACAATGGTAGGGCATGACGGGCACCCGACTCTCATCAGATTCGAGCAAACCCTTAGACATTAAACCTGTCATTTCAAAAACTTTTAAGAACATAAAACTTTTCCAAATAGAAATCATTATCTTTATAACGATTATGAAAACTTTCAATCAAATCAGTACTTTAAACCAATTGAAATCATCTAAAATACATACTTTTTTAAAAGCCACAAATGACTCAACTGACATCACTTTGTCGACATCTCAACAAACATATCACAGGACACTGTCTACAGAAGTCTCTAAGAAGTAAACTGAACATTATGAGTCCGGACAGGGCCCTGACATACCCATAATCATACATATCTATACATGACTCAACACAGCTCCAGAATGAGGTGGAACTTGCCAATCCCAGCTGACGTCCAAGCATCCTAGCTATACACTTAACCTGTCAAACAATCTAGGACTGCGGGCATGAACACAGCGTCCCCAGGCAAAAGGACATCAGTACAGACAATGTAGTAAGTATCACTACTAGAAAAATGGCCTAGTGCAATGGTTCAACTACTGTTGCAATAGATAGGAAAACCGTTGTAATAGATCTATCGCGACGATTCTGGGCACTGTTACAACAGGTCATGTTGCAATAGGTCTACCACGATGGTTTTTAGCAACGGCTACAAAACCGTTGCAATAGACAATATATAGCAACGGTTTTCTGAACTGTTGCAATAGCAAAACCTGTTGCGACGGTTGTTTAGAGTAATGGGACAGTTTGGGAACCGCTACATTATCATCTTATGCAACGATTGTTGTGTCATTTGCAACAAACTTTCGATACTGTAGCAACAGCTATGAGGGGCTATTGCAACGGTTATTAAGAGCTATTGCAACACTTTTTAGGAGTCATTGAAACGATTTGGTTGTCTATTACAATAATTATTCACCTAAATGATAAAATAAAATACAATAAAATTTATAGACTGCGACAGTAAAATGTTCATCAACAAAGTCATAATCCAAATTATCCAATTAGTATTATTCACATGTAAAAGTAAAATATACAATATTGTTTGACAATTCAAGAGTTAACATAGTGTAAGTTTACAAAAGTTTCCGAAGTAAAAGTTTCACAGAACATCTAAAAGGTCCAAAAACAATGAATCAATATTCTAAAGTAAAAAGGTATTTGAATATTCAGGAACCATGATAAAAATATATCCCCAACAAGCATTATTTGAAATTGTTCTGTGAAGAACACTATGATATTATAAAAGAGAAGGCTAATTACCTTGCTAACTGGAAACATTCAACATAGTCCCAAAAAATTAGAAATAAATATAAAATAGTGCGATAAAACTGATAATAGTAAATGATAAGTAACTTCATCAAAATGAAATGAAAGACCATCATTTTACCCGCTACAGATATGTAAAACCTGACTTTAATGTAAAATTTGCTAATGCTTTGAATTTAGGCACACACATCTTAAATATAGAGTGCGGGGAACAACTCTTGAAATGCTTCTTAGTTATTACTTCCACAAGAAGAGTGATTTCCCCAGCTTATTTTTATCCACTTTTTAAATGAGAGCAGAGAGTAAACGAAAATCTGCAGAGCAAGAATACAAATTACCTTCCAGGACTTCCAAATCACATGTTAAGAAAACACCCCAAAAATCACATGTTAAGAAAAGACTCCATGTACAAACCAGTCACAGGAGCATATTATTAAATTCTTTAGCTAGTTCTGCCTGTGTAAATAGAGGTTTGTGAGGGCCAACTATACTCTTTTTTGTCCCAATTGATATATGCCCTATATATATATTCAAGTCATACACACTTTTCATTTCTTAGTCTTCCAAGAATAGCATGAAGTAATAACCACTCATATGGAGATGTTCGCCTTTCGGGGACGCAAAAGTTAATTAGGCACTAATCTTAATGTAAATAGAATAGTAAAAGTAAAACACAAGTAGACAGAGAAATGATGTAGAAGAGGGAGTAACGAAGTTTTGTTTGAACAAACAAAAGAGTACGGGGGTAGAAGCAAATGGCTGTTTAACTGCCTTTCTTTTATTTTCCTGTAAGGTGAATCCCGAGAGGAGATGCTCATGGAATCTTAAAACAACAAGATTGGAACCGAGCAGTTGTGCAAAAACGTGGAGAAGACCATGTAAGAACAAAAATCGTAACTTATCACAAGAACCTAAACTTTGTCTAGATCTACATGGAGCTTGATTGAAGCAGAGTTCGTCTAGAATCTAGATCTATAAAAACCCTATTTGCTCACAAATGTAAACAAGCAAAAAAAATCTTAAGAAAAAATGAAATCAAATGAGTACGGAGATAATAGAAAAAGTGACCTAAAAATTGACAATGAAATCAAATGAGGGATGAACTGTTCGAGCTTGGCAATGAGCTTGCAATGGTACAAATAAGTCAGTGTGTTCTACCAAATAAAAAGCTCTGAATGGGCATCCTGAATCAATTACACCATAGATTATTTAATGAAACCTAAAATTCGCTCTTAATAAGAAAATGATGGACAAGTCGAAGCGCTATGGAGAGATAAAGAGAAGTGGGAGATGGGAAAGAGATAGAATGACCAGAAGATAGGGGGATAGGGTTGAAGCGAATAGTAGTAAGCAAATGAAAAAGGAAAAAAAAAGAAATAGAAAGAGAAGTCAACCATTGCAGTAGAAGTGTATTGCGACAGTTATGCAACCGTAACAACATAACCGTTGCAATTGGCATCTTATTGAAACGGTTTCATAATCGTCGCGAAGTGCCTGTTGACATCTATTGCAACGATTGTGAAATCGCTGCAGAATAACTGTTGCAATAAATAGTCTATTGAAACGGTTCAACAACCGTTGCGACAAAACCGTTGCTATAGTACCTATTTCTAGTAGTGTATATAAGGTGGTAACAAATCATAATCACAGTTTGACTTAGGAGAGAAGAAATCACAATCTAACTCAATACCCGCAGCCTTCGCTGGAAGAAACATAAATGTGCACACGAAGTCCCAAAACAATCTTGAAGTAAATAATGCAATCGAACACACATGTCGCTTCCGACATGTTAACAGAATGGTCCTTCGGACAACCGCTTCTAGCTAGTATCACAATAGTCCCTTCAGACGGCCGCTTCCGGCATAATAACGATGGCCCCTTAGGGCAGCTGTTTCCGGCTTAATACCACCATCATATCAACACAAACTCAGTCCAAAAATATCAATTTTAATTCATATCATAAGTCACTAATCAATTCATCACAATCCAGTTATTAGCTTTAGTCTTTCATAAGAAGTTATCAAATTTGTATATCGCTAGACTTAGGAGGACATACTTCCAGGTTTGAGGGTAGAATTGTTATGAAGTTCTTACTACTTATATTCTACTCAATTTCATCTTATTGCCCTACCCAAAGAATAAATGATCGTATCAATACAAAGGGATGATACTATGGAATGTAAACATAAATCGTAAATGAAATGAAGTATTAAAATCTCGCACCCCCATTCGGAGTGGTTTTGAAAATCAACTTTATTTTTCCTTTAGTATAAAACTCATTTTCTCGAAATCATTAGTAAAACCATATACACAACTCAACTTGGCACCTTATGGGTGTTCCCTTCGGAACAGAATAGGAGTATAATATCAATAAGCCATCACAAGAAACATTTAGACCTAACTCGTCTAACAATGGAATAATATGGAGTACATATAGAATGAATAACAACCAGAATCATGCCAAAGGAAGAAAGGTTTGCCTTACATACCTTTGATGTTTTCCAGCTAACCATTATTCGAGCCTCGAACATCATCAATCTGTTATCAATACCAAATATACAGACTATCAACTCATACCATACTTTATAACTTAGTTCTTAACTAATTGATATTTTATCAACATTTAGACAGCATTTCCTTTCTATTCTGAACAATCCCAATACCTCAATTCAGCTAACAAACCATCAATATCAACATTAACAACAATACCCAACAATTATCCATAATAATCTAACTAAATCCACCAAATAATCCATCCAAATCAACACCTAAGCCCCAACTCCTTAATACAACATATACGACAATTACATCAACATTTCCAACATTCTAATCCACCAAATCTATCAATAAACATGTAAATAATATCATAGAATACTTAAAATACCTTATTTAGTCCATAACCACGAAATAAACACCATACAAAGCCAAGTTTTGGTTCAAAATGACGACATCAACTTGTTCTTCACTTCACTCTTCACGAGCCTCGGGATTTGGGGCCTCGAACTTGATCAAACCCTCACTTTCTCTCTCTAACCTCTCCCCCCTCTCTCTATAACCTTCCATAAGCTTGCTGAATCTTATATAATATTATCATGCTGTTTATGACATGTTTGTAGTCTATTTATAGTGACCAAGGGCGGTGGAGTGGTCTTGCCACGTGTCAGGCTCTCTACTCGCGGCCAACGCCTTTGTTTAGTAAAACAATCATATCTCTTGATTCTGATATCGAATAAATTACCACGACCTATGGTTGGAAATATAATTCAATTATCTAAAACTTTCATATTTGGAGTTTTCCCAAATTCCCAAATAATGATGGGGTTATGGCCTCTCGAAATCAGATCACCCGAAAACGTAACTTAAAAAACATCTTTTTGGAGGGCTTACACTTGGATTTGGCTCAAGGGTCCTTCTTGAGTTATGTGTAACTTCACATATATTGTCCACATAACTTGTCATATGTACTTTATAAAAACCCCATCATGTGGGCCCCACCTCAGCTTACGGTTACGAGGGCTATATATCTTTTAACGTATCATTCCAATCATATTGTACGAATTCCAAATATCATACTCATGCTATCCTCATGCTAATACAGCAGAATTTCATCCTTTATACTTGTAATATTTACTCCTCCTTGAGCTTGCATTAGGCCGTCTACAGCCTTAGTAACGCAAATTTTTCTGGGTGTAACAGCATGTTTGCATGAATGGCCTTCTTGGCAGCAGGAAGATCAACGTACAACGGCCCTCTTGGTAGCAGAAAGATAAACATGCAATGGCCCTCTTGGCAGTAGAAAAATGTAATGACAGATATAGCCCCTTCGGCTAAATCGTCCTTCTTTTATCATTTATGCCAATTGTGACCCTCTTGGTTAGGATTTTACCATTATGGTATTTTTGTTCTTTGTGGGCCCTCATGGCCAGGTGTTTTCCCTCATGGATTTTTCGTCATTCTGTAACCCTTGTGGCATTTAAATCCTTTTGTAGCCCTTGTGGCTAGGTATTTATCCCTTGCCGCATTTTAGATACTTCTGTAGCCCTTGTGGCTAGATATATGTATATTTTTTTGAAAACCTAATCTCAGCAGTGGTCTTGACCTTCTTTGGCAAACCGTTTCCTGCACATAAAGCAAAGTTAGAAAAAGGGATCGGCTTCCGACGTCCTGGGGACCTGCATGAAAGATGGGTTAGTTTTTCCCTATTAAAGTTGATTCGTGTCACCGGTGCTATTGCATCCTCGACTTTCTGGAATCGAAACCCCATTTTGGCTCAAGTATTCGAAAGATGAATTTATTTTCATTATGCAGAAAAATTATTTTTGTAATGTTACCATAAAGGTATCTAATTTGTAGGAAAATAAATGCATTATTTTGAAAGCGGTAAGATTAATTATCATGACATGTGCCTTGAATGAGGGATATCCCTTCTTTCGTGGCTGGGGTTCTTTGCTTCCTTGCGCGGAATTTTTGAGACCTTTTCTCAAAAATTCTGCCCCAGTTTGAACCTTGATCGACGAACTCTCGTGCCGAATCTTCTGAGTTTCCTGCCCCAGTTTACAGCTTTGAATTAGCTGATTCTTTGTAATGGATTGATAGCGCGAATTGTTGAGATCTTCTAAAAAATTCTATCCCAGTTGGGCGTGCGGTAATCCTTTGTCCTTTGTGAAGTTCTATCTCCGAGGCATCCTACGGGTTTCTTTGGTTTTTCTTTTGGTGCGATCGAGCTCAAAGAGCACCTACGTATCTTGTTGCAGTAGGAATTCAGGTCGAACATAGTTCAAAATGAAAGCAAAGGAGTTTTTGGTTGTTACTAATAGTGCGATCGGTTCCCAAATGGGCTGCCTGCGTATCCCACTGTGGGGAAATCAGGTCATTGCGTAGTTCATATTACAACAGATATTTTGATCTTTCCTATCCATGACAAAATGATTACAAGAAAAAGAGAACAACTAATGCAAGCAAATAAAATAACGATTACAAGTAAAAGTACTATTACAAACCGAACAACTTCGTCTTCAAGCATAGTAGCACTTGATTGCACCTAAGTTGATTGGCTTTGGCCACTCTTGTCCGTCCATTTCTTCTAGTACTACTGCTCCTCCGGAGAGTACTTTGCAGACCACATAAGGACCTTGCCAGTTGGGAGAAAACTTCCCTTTGTATTCATCTTGATATGGGAAAATTCTTTTGAGCACTATTTGCCCAATTTGGAAAAGTCTTGTTCTGACTCGCTTGTTGAAGGATATTGCCACCCTTTGTCGGTACAGTTGACCGTGACATACGGCAACCATCCTTTTCTAGTCAATTAGAGCCAATTGCTCATGTCGAGCTCGGACCCATTCAGCATTGTCTAATTCTGCTTCTTCAATGATTCTCAAAGAAGGTATCTCAACTTCAGCAGGTATGACTGCTTCAGTGCCGTAGACTAACAGATATGGAGTTGCTCCTGTTGAAGTTCTAGCCGTAGTACGGTATCCCATTAAAGCATAAGGCAACTGCTCGTGCGAACCTTTATAATTGTCAGTCATCTTTCTCAGTATCCTCTTGATATTCTTGTTGGCTGTTTCTATGGCTCCGTTCATTTGTGGCCGGTAGGCTGTCGAGTTTCGGTGAGTGATCTTGAATTATTCACAGATATCCTTCATCAGATGGCTATTCAGATTCGCTCCATTGTCTGTTATGATAGAATCAGGTATACCAAATCGACATATAATGTGAATTCGCCAGAAGTCAGCTACCAACTCTTTGTTACTGATTTGTGAGACGTTGCTTCCACCCATTTGGTGAAGTAGTCAATGGAAAATAAAATGAACCGGTGGCCATTTGAGGCTGCAGGTTCAATGGGTCCAATAACATCCATGCCCCAAGCAACGAAAGGCCATGGTGAACTCACAACATTAAGCTCACTTGGAGGGACCTTGATTAGATCACTGTGGATTTGGCATTGATGGCACCTTTGCACATATTTGCAGCAATCACTCTCCATGGTCATCCAATGGTATCCAGCTCGTAGAATCTTCTTTGCCAGTACAAATCCATTCATATGGGATCCACATGTCCCAGCATATACCTCTTCCAGAAGTTTGGAGGCTTTGTTGGCATCTACACATCGAAGCAAACCCAAATCTGGCGTCCGTTTGTACAGCACCTCTTTGTTTAGGAAAAAACCATTTGCCATTCTTTGGATGGTCTTGTTTTGTCCATTTGTAATGCTTTCGGGATATTCCCGTCTTTCCAAATATATTTTGATGTCATTGTACTATGGCTTGCCATCTGGCTCAGCCTCTACGTGACAACAGTGGGCATGCTCTTCTTTCAAGCTTATCTTTAGCGGGTCGATGTGACTGCTTTCAGGATGCTTGATCATTGATGCTATTGTGGCCAGTGCATTGGAAAATTCATTCTGAGCCCTCGGCGAATGTCGAAATTCGATTTTTCTAAATTTCATACACAATCTTTGTGCCAAGTTCACATATGGCAAGGTCTTTTCATTCTTCGTGGCTATTCGCCTTGTACTTGATAAATCAGCAGGTCAAAATCTCCAATGACCAATAATTCATTGATGTCCATGTCTAGTGCCATTCGGAGGCCTAGGATGCAGGCCTCATATTCAGCCATGTTGTTGGTATAATGGAATTTGAGCTTGGCGGCCATGGGGTAGTCTTGCCCATTTTCTGATATCAAGACCGCTTCGATTCCGGAACCTTTGTAATTCACTACTCCGTCAAAGAACAGTTTCCAGCCAGTATAAGATTCTGTTGCTCCTTCTTTAATGGTCAACACCCCTTCGTCCGGGAAATGGATGCGAAGTGGTTCGAGCTCTTCACCTAACGGGCTTGCAGCTAGTAAGTCTGCCAAAGACTGTCCTTTAATGGCTTTTTGGGCTGTGTACACGATGTCAAATTCACTTAACAACATTTGCCATTTGGCCAACTTCCCGATGGGCATGGGCTGGCGGAATATGTACCTCAACGGATCCATCTTGGATATGAGGTGAGTGGTGTACGAAGACAAATAATGCCTCAATTTCTGAGCCACCTAAGTTAGAGCACAACAGGTTTTCTCCACTAGCGTATATCTTGCCTCACAGGCTGTGAACTTCTTGCTCATATAGCAAATGGTACACTCTTTTTTCCTTTCTTCATTCGGTTGCCCTAACATGCAACCGAAGGCTTTTTCAGCAACTGACAAGTACAGCAGCAATGGGCTCCTGGGCCTTGGTGGTACTAGGACTGGTGGATTGGACAAGTATCTCTTGATAGTGTCGAATGCCTCTTGGTGCTCCTCTGTGTATTTCGTAGGAGCGTCCTTTTTCAAGAGGTTGAGGATGGGCTCCACAATGATGGTGGATTGAGCTATGAATCGCCCAATGTAATTCAGCCTTCCTAGAAAACTCATGAATTCTTTCTTAGTTTGGGGAGGAGGTAAATCTTGGATTGCTTTGATCTTTGTTGGGTCTAGCTCTATGCCCCTTCGGCTGACTGTGAACCCCAGTAACTTTCGGGCCGGTACTCCGAATGCACATTTGGCCGGGTTCAATTTCAAGTTAAACTTTCGGAGCCTGTCGAATAATTTCCTCAAATGTGTGGTATGCTCCAAACTTTCCCTTGACTTGATAATGATATCATCTACGTAGAATTCAATCTCTCTATGGATCATGTCGTGAAAAATGGTAGTCATTGCTCTCATGTATGTTGCATCGGCATTCTTGAGGCTGAAAGGCATTACCCTGTAATGGTACACTCTCCATGGAGTGATGAAGGTTGTTTTCTCGGCATCTTCTCTACCCATTAAGATCTGGTAGTAACCGGCGAAACAATCAACAAACGACTGTAGCTCGTGTTTAGCACAATTATCTATGAGTATGTAGATGTTCGGGAGTGGAAAATTATCCTTTGGGCTAGCCTTATTAAGATCTCAGTAATCCATGCAGATTCTTATCTTGCCGTCTATCTTGGGTACCGAAACTATGTTGGCTAACCATGTAGGGTAGGAGGTCACTTCCACTAATCCTGACTTAATTTGTTTTTGTTACACCTCGGAAAAATCCTCCATTGTTGTCCAAGTGAATGGGCCCGCGAGGAGTACGAGTATCCGATGTTTTCATGAGTAAGAAATAACATTTGACGACCCTAAGTAAGATTCCGAAGGCAATTGCAATAAGAGATAGGCTATGCTCTACAATGACTAATTATAGGTTTTGGAAATGTGAAAAGTTGCAGGTTTGCATTCTGTCCAGTTGCACGTAAAATGAAATACGGACCGTAAAGTGGTATACGGCCCGTAAACTGCCATGTCGTATTTTGGCTTCCAAAACTTTAACTTTCTGCCAAATGACCAAATGGTTAAATACGACCTAAAATACGGACCGTAAAGTGGTTTACGGCCCGTAAACTGTGTCCGTAAATCACCACATCTCAGCCTACTTTTTTGGTTATGTTATGATTAAATACGACCACGAAGGATGGTCCGTAAACTGGAATACGGACCGTAAACCAAGTTTACGACCACTGTGCTGTTCACTCCAGACCAGATTTTAAGTCATTAAATAAGGGATCCAAGTTTATTATTTCATTTCCACATTTCACCCCTTCTCTCTAAAACATCTCTCTACATTTATTCCACAAGATTTCAAGGATTATTAGTCATCAACAACACAAATCAAGTGAATCAAGTGTAAGGAAACCCATTAAGATTATTCAAGTCAAGAAAATCTTATTGAAGGAAAACTAGGGTTTTTGCTCAAGTGAAGTATTTCGACCAAGGCTCGTTCCTACAACATCTAAGGTAAGATTTATGGTATTTATATGTTGTTAAAGGTAGTTGAGAGTTAAAATGCTAGGACATTAGATGAGTATAGAAAAATGGGTCATGAATGATGAATAGTGACATTTCGAGAGATAGTTTGAATTGAACCATGATTCTTGTTGTGTTGTGATATGAATGTGTTATAAATGATGTTAAGATCATGAAAATGGGCATTGTATATGAATGGACAAAGTCGGGTGATATGACCATGAATATGGGTGAATTGGGAGCGAATTGAGAAACCTAGATAATGTGGTTAACGTAAATTATTAATGGCCATTGTTATGGTATTGTGAATGTATTGTTGACGTTTGGGAGTTGATATACGTTATGGAGAAATGTCGTATAAAAAAAGGAGATGCTGTCCGATTTTCTCTAGCTTTAGTCATATATGCTAGCTATCGATTCTAATGATAGTATGACTTTAATGAAGGTAGAAACGCTAGCATTGGAGGAGAAAGCGCAAGTGTAGAATAGTTGAACGGAAAGGTATGTAAGGCTAACCCTTCTTTCATAAGGCATGGTTCTTTGGCTAAATATCTAAATCTTCTATGAGACTATGATATCCTTCAAATTATTTGATCTTCCGAGCTAGTAAGCTCACGATTCGTGATACGCCACGATTGTACTAAATCCCTCGTATGACGAGTAAGCCTATAGAGATAAATATGATGAATGACGATAATAGTAATAATGATGTTGATGACGATTATGATAATGATGTAAATAGTAAAGACGCTTATGAGCTATTATGTATATGTGTCTATGTATGACTATTATAGAACCCTGATCTTATGAGGCCGGGTAAGATATGTAAATAAGTATGTATATGATTACGTAACGCGCGCACACCTCTGCAGATGGTATGGATAACCCTGACGCCTTGGTAGGGCCAGGTAGATGTGACCCTGAAGCCTTGGTAGGGCCAGGTATGAGTAACCTTGAGCCTTGGTTGGCCAAGTATGTATGAAACACCGATCCTACGTGGTCGGGTATGCTATGTATATGATATGATTATGTATATGACATGAATACGAATATGATATTACTATGTATATGAAAGTGAATAAAGGGCATGTATACGAATACAAGCACAAATATGGTATGGGTACTATTATGAATACGGATAATGATGTATGTACACAAACACGTATTAGAAATGGAAAGTTCCTAAGAAAGGCAAGCAAGTGCATATGACGATGATATTGCCATCTCCCATTCGATGCTATTTCTTATGTTGCTATCTATGCTTCTATATTGATATTGATCATGGTTTACATACTCAGTACATTCTTCGTACTGACGTCCTTTTGTTTGTGGACGCTGCGTCATGCCCGCAAGTGCACAGGGAGACAGGCTCGATCCATAGCTGCTTACTCAGAGATTACATAGCAAAGCCCCATTTCATTCGGAGCCGTAGCTTTTGGGTACTTAATCTTTTGAGTATATAATTATGGGCATAGCGGGGTCCTGTCCTGCCCATGTGATATGTTTTACTCTTCTTAGAGGCTCGTAGTTACGTGTATATGGTTAGATATGTCTGGCCTTGTTGGCCTATATGTTGTATGTCATTTTGATAGCCTTGTTGGCTCCTGTACGTTGACGTGGCATAGGTGCCAATTATGATATAAAGGCATTGTCGTCCAATGGGACTAGTATAATGAATGAATAGATTTATATCTTTAATTGTATGGCTCACCTAGATGTAAGCATAAGTGTAAGTTAAGGGGTGCCCGGGTGGGATAGCACCGGGTGCTCGTCGCGGCCCTCTAGACGGGTCGTGAAAAATGTGGTATCAGAGCAGTTCAGTCCTAGGGTGTGTCTACAAGCCGTGTCTAGTAGAGTCTTGGTTATGGGTGTGTTGCGCGCCACACTTATAAACAAGAAGCTGTAGACATTATAGGAATGAATGACCTTCTTTCTTCATAAGAATCGTGCGATAGAGCTATGGTATAAGAAATTCTTTTCCCTTAATCGTGTGTTGTGTATTTCAGAAATGCCTGTAAAGAGAAAGGCTACAGCAGCCCAAAAGGGCAAGACAGTGGCAGAAAAGCGGGCTGAAAGAGCACCGCCACCGGTAGTAGAGGAAAGTGAGTCCCAGAGTGTGGCTCAATCTCAGTCCTCCCGTTCAGTGCCTTTATTAGAGGATCGCGAGAGAGCCTCAGCCCCAGCTCCAGCACCTCCACCGGATGCTTCAGGCCAAGATGTAAAAGAGGCCATACATTTTCTTACCCAGTTGGTTGCTGCTCAGACTCAGCGGCAAAGTACAGGGCAGGGTGATAGGGATGTTAGTGCAAGAGCCCGTGACTTCATTACTTTGAACCCTCCGGAATTCTTTGGATCAAAGCCGGAGGAGGACCCTCAAGATTTCATTGCTGGTATATTGAGGACACTTCGAGTGATACATGCTTTGGACACCGAGTCGGTGGAGTTAGCATCGTATAGATTGAGAGATGTCTCGATCCAATGGTACACAGTCTGGATGGCTTCACGGGGAGCCAATGCACCTCCCCCGGTATGGCAAGAGTTTGTTGATGCTTTTCTCCGACATTACATGCCTCCAGAAGTTTGGCGAGCTAGAGCCGATAAGTTCTTAATTTTGAGGCAAGGTAGCATGAGTGCTTTAGAGTACAGTCTCCGCTTCAATTCCTTGGCTAGGTATGCTTCAGCCATGGTAGCGGATATGGGTGACCGGGTACACCGATTTGTGAAAGGCCTAGGGCCACATTTGATGGATAGATGCTTGAATGCGTCCCTTCAGGACAACATGGATATTGCACGCATTCAGGCTCATGCTCAGAACTTAGAAGAAAACCTACATCAGCAGAGAAGTGAATGCGAGCATGATAGGGGTCATGGTAAGAGGGCCAGATCTTCAGGTCCGATGAGTGAGTTTAGAGGTGGGCACAGACAACAGATGTCCAGGCACTCAGGCTATTCTATGACTAGTGCACCTCTACGATTTTCGGGCCAGAGATTCGATAGATCTACTCGTTCCGGGCCGAGTCAGAGTTATTCGGGATCTCAGTTCAGAGATGATTCAGGTCAGGCAAGGCCACCAGCACTACGATGTTCCCAGTGTGGGAAGTTATATTAGGGTCGATGCCGATTGGGTTCGAATGTTTGCTATTCATGTGGTCGACCAGGCCATATCATATATGATTGCCCCTCAGTTCATGGTAGAGGTAGGACCCATCCTTTAGGGTCGATAGCCGGATCTTCAGCATCTGTACGCCCTATGGGGCCAGGGTCACATGCGCCCGTCGGCCATGGTAGAGGTAGAGGGAGAGCTCCCAGTTCTAGCGGTCCTCAGCACCGTGTTTATGCTTTGGCTGGACGCCAAGATCTTGAGTCTTCTCCCGATGTGGTTACAGGTATATTATCGGTATTCTCTCATGATATATATGCTTTGATTGATCCGGTATCCACCTTGTCATATGCTACTCCGTATGTTGCGGGTCGATTTAGAGTCGAACCGCAGTCGATTAAACCTTTTGAGGTGTCTACACCCGTGGGTGAATCGGTAATAGCTAGCCGAGTATATAGAAATTGTGTAATTATGATTTGTGATCGCTGTACCATGATTGATTTGCATGAGCTAGAAATGGTAGATTTTGATGTTATTATAGGCATGGATTGGTTGGCTTCTTGTTATGCCAATGTTGATTGCCGAATGAAAATGGTTCGTTTCCAATTTCCGGGAGAACCAGTTTTAGAATGGGAAGGGAATACGGCGTCACCAAAGGGTAGTTTTATTTCCTATCTAAAGGCAAGAAAAATGATCACAAAAGGGTGTAGCTATCATCTAGTTCGGGTTCAAGATGTAGAAGCTGAATCGCCGACTCTTCAGTCAGTTCCCGTAGTAAATGAATTTCCGGATGTGTTCCCGGAAGACCTTCCAGGCCTCCCTCCCGATCGGGAGATTGATTTTGCCATTGATGTTTTGCCGGGCACCAAGCCCATATCTATTCCTCCTTATAGAATGGCTCCCGCAGAATTGAAAGAGTTGAAGGAGCAATTGAAGGACTTGCTTGAGAAAGGCTTTATTAGGCCTAGTTCATCCCCGTGGGGAGCACCCGTGTTGTTTGTCCGCAAGAAAGATGGCTCTTTGAGAATGTGCATTGATTACCAGCAATTGAATAAGGTGACGATCAAGAATAAATACCCTCTTCCGAGGATTGATGATTTATTTGATCAATTGCAAGGTGCCAAATGATTTTCAAACATTGATTTGAGGTCCGGGTATCATCAAGTCAGAGTTAGGGAGAAAGATATCTCTAAGACAGCCTTCAGAACGAGATATGGTCATTTTGAGTTCCGGGTAATGTCATTTGGGCTAACTAATGCACCGGCAGTGTTTATGGATTTGATGAATAACGAGTTCAGGCCTTTCCTAGACCTATTCGTGATTGTATTCATCGACGATATCTTGGTGTATTCTAGATCCGAGGTAGAACATGCGGATCATTTGCGTACTGTCCTTGGAGTTCTTCGAACTCAAGAGTTGTTTGCAAAGTTTTCCAAATGCGAGTTTGGTTCAACTCAGTGGCATTTCTGGGGCATATTGTTGCAGCCGATGGTATTCGAGTGGATAGTCAAAAGATTGAGGCCGTGAAAACTTGGCCATGGCCCATAACTCCTACAGAGGTTCATAGCTTTCTGGGCTTAACAGGTTATTATAGGAGATTCGTTGAAGGTTTTTCTTCTATCTCGGCACCACTCACAAAGTTGACCCAGAAATCGGTAAAGTTTCAATGGACAGATGCTTGTGAACGTAGCTTCCAAGAGTTGAAAAGTAGGTTGACTTCCGCCCCAGTCTTGACACTTCTAGAGGGATTGTATGAATATGTTGTTTATTGCGATGCTTCAGGTGTTGGGCTAGGCTGTGTATTGATGCAACATGGTAAGGTGATTGTGTATGCTTCAAGGCAATTACGGAAACAAGAGCGGAATTATCCAACCCACGATTTAGAATTGGCCGCAGTGGTTCATGCATTAAAGATATGGAGACATTATTTATATGGTGTCCATGTGGATATTTATACAGATCATAAGAGCCTTCAGTATATCTTCAAGCAGAAGGAGTTGAATTTGCGGCAACGATGATGGTTGGAATTGCTAAAAGATTATGATGTCGATATTTTGTATCACCCCAGAACGGCAAATGTTGTGGCTGATGCTCTTAGCCGTAGATCGATGGGAAGTTTATGTGGTGTACGACCAGAGAGAAGAGAAATGGCTCGTGAGCTCCAACAGTTAGCTAGCCTAGGAGTTCGAGTAGTGGACTCAGGTAGCAAAGGAGCTACTATTCAGAATTCAGCAGTCTCGTCGCTAGTAGCAGAAGTGGAAGAGCGACAATACGAAGATTCCATGCTAATGCAGTACAGAGATACACTCCCTCATAAAGAGGAGTCCTTATTTGATATTTCAGGAGACGGCGTTCTCCGATGTCGAGGCAGATTATGTGTTCCCAATGTGGCAGGTCTACGCCACCAGATATTGAAAGAAGCTCATTGTTCCCGTTATTCTGTTCACCCCGGAGCGACGAAAATGTATCATGACCTTAAGTCTGTATATTGGTGGAATGGAATGAAGAAAGACATAGCGGGATTCGTAGCTCAATGTCCTAATTGTCAGCAAGTGAAAATCGAGCACCAAAAGCCGGGTGGATTGTTGCAAGCTATAGAAATCCCAACTTGGAAGTGGGAAGTGATTAACATGAACTTCCTTACAGGCTTACCCTGTTCTCGACGCAAGTATGACTCTTTATGGGTAATTGTAGATAGGCTCACAAAGTCAGCTCATTTCTTACCGGTCAGAACGACCTATGTGGCAGAAGAATATGCGAGGCTTTATGTCAAAGAGATAGTGACACTCCATGGTATTCTAGTATCTATTATCTCAGACAGAGGAACTCAGTTTACAGCCGATTTTTGGAAGTCTTTCCAAGAGGGTCTAGGAACCCAAGTGAGCCTTAGTAAGGCATTTCACCTGCAGACTGATGGACAAGCCGAGCGTACCATTCAGACTCTTGAAGATATGTTGCGGGCATGTATGATAGATTTTAGAGGAAATTGGGATGACCATTTTCCACTCATTGAATTTTCTTACAATAACAGTTATCATTCTAGCATCCAAATGGCACCGTATGAAGCTTTATATGGGCGAACGTGTAGATCCCCAATTGGGTGGTTCGAAACAGGAGAGGCCAGACTGATAGGGCCAGACTTGGTCCAGCAAGCCATAGAGAAAGTCAAGCTCATACAAGATCGGTTATTAGCAGCCCAAAGTCGTCAAAAGTCCTATGCGGATAATCGCCGAAGAGACTTAGAGTTCCAAGTGAAAGATTGGGTATTCTTGAAAGTATCACCGATGAAAGGTGTAATGATATTTGGAAAAAAGGGGAAGCTTAGTCCCCGGTACATTGGACCTTATGAGATTGTGCGCAAAGTGGGCAAAGTGGCTTACGAATTAGATCTACCTCCAGATTTGGAGTCAGTCCATCCAGTTTTTCATGTCTCAATGCTTCGAAAATGTGTTGGAGATCCTACTAGGATCGTCCCAGTAAATGATGTGCTAGTGACAGAGAAATTGACTTACGAAGAGGTACCCATTGCCATACTAGATAGGAAAGTACGGAGGCTTAGAAACAAAGAAGTGGCCTCAGTCAAGGTTTTATGGAGAAGCAATAAACGAGAGGAAATGACATGGGAAGCAGAGGAAAGTATGCGATCCCGATACCCGCATTTGTTTCAGCCCTTGGAGAAGATCCAAGATGAGATATCAAGATCATGAGGTAGGTATGTTTCCTTTTATGCTTTTTGGTCGTGTGTGGCCAAGTTCTATTGCTATTATGTTGTGGCCCTGAGAGGCATCGATATTACGGGTTGTTGTGACAGCATGGTAGTGCCATATTATAGGGGAGACTCTGGCAAAATTTTTATAGAATTCCCGAAGACTTTAACATTAGAGGACGAATGTTCTTAAGAGGGGGAGAATGTTACACCTCGAAAAAATCCTCCATTGTTGTCCAAGTGAATGGGCCCATGAGGAGTACAAGTATCCGATGTTTTCAGAAGTAAGAAATAACATTTGACGACCCTAAGTAAGATTTAAAAGGCAATTGCAATAAGAGATAGGCTATGCTCCACAATGACTAATTATAGGTTTTGCAAATGTGAAAATTTACAGGTTTGCATTTTGTCCAGTTGCACGTAAACTGAAATACGGACCGTAAAGTGGTATACGGCCCGTAAATTTCCATGTCGTATTTTGGCTTCCAAAACTTCAACTTTCTGCCAAATGATCAAATGGTTAAATACGACCTGAAATACGGACCGTAAAGTGGTTTATGGCCCGTAAACTGTGTCCGTAAAGCACCACGTCTTAGCCTGAGTTTCTGGTTCTGTTATGATTAAATACGACCACGAAGGATGGTCCGTAAACTGGAATACGGACCGTAAACCAAGTTTACAACCACTGTGATGTTCACCCCAGACCAGATTTTAAGTCATTAAATAAAGGATCCAAGTTTATTATTTCATTTCCACATTTCATCCCTTCTCTCTAAAACATATCTCTACATTTATTCCACAAGATTTCAAGGATTATTAGTCATCAACAACACAAATCAAGTGAATCAAGTGTAAGGAAACCATTAAGATTATTCAAGTCAAGAAAATCTTATTGAAGGAAAACTAGGGTTTTTGCTCAAGTGGAGTCTTTCGACCAAGGATCGTTCCTACAACATCTAAGGTAAGATTTATAGTATTTATATGTTGTTAAAGGTAGTTGAGAGTTAAAATGCTTGGACATTAGATGAGTATAGAAAAATGGGTCATGAATGATGAATAGTGACATTTTGAGAGATGGTTTGAATTGAACCATGATTCTTGTTGTGTTGTGATATGAATGTGTTATAAATGATGTTAAGATCATGAAAATGGGCATTTTATATGAATGGATGAAGTCGGGTGATATGACCATGAATATGGGTGAATTGGGAGCGAATTGAGAAACCTAGATAATGTGGTTAACGTAAATGATTAATGGCCATTGTTATGGTATTGTGAATGTATTGTTGACGTTTGGGAGTTAATATACGTTATGGAGAAATGTCGTATAAATAAAGGAGATCCTGTCCGATTTTCTCTAGCTTTAGTCATATATGCTAGCTATCGATTCTAATGATAGTATGACTTTAATGAAGGTAGAAACGCTAGCATTGGAGGAGAAAGCGCAAGTGTGGAATAGTTGAACGGAAAGGTATGTAAGGCTAACCCTTCCTTCAAAAGGCATGATTCTTTGGCCAAATATCAAAATCTTCTATGAGACTATGATATCCTTCAAATGATTTGATCTTCCGAGCTAGTAAGCTCACGATTCGTGATACGCCATGATTGTACTAAATCCCTCATATGACGAGTAAGCCTATAGAGATAAATGTGATGAATGACGATAATAGTAATAATGATGTGATGACGATTATGATAATGATGTAAATAGTAAAGATGCTTTTGAGCTATTATGTATATGTGTCTATGTATGTCTATTATAGAACCCTGAGCTTATGAGGCCGGGTAAGATATGTAAATAAGTATGTATATGATTACGTAACGCGCGCACACCTCTGCAGATGGTACGGATAACCCTGACACCTTAGTAGGGCCAGGTAGATGTGACCCTGAAGCCTTGGTAGGGCCAGGTATGAGTAACCTTGAGCCTTGGTTGGCCAAGTATGTATGAAACACCGATCCTACGTGATCGGGTATGCTATGTATATGATATGATTATGTATATGACATGAATACGAATATGATATGACTATGTATATGAATGTGAAGAAGGGGCATGTATACGAATACGAGCACAAATATGGTACGGGTACTATTACGAATACGGATAATGATGTATGTACACAAACACGTATTAGCAATGGAAAGTTCCTAAGAAAGGCAATCAAGTGCATATGACGATGATATTGCCATCTCCCATTCGTTGCTTTTTCTTATGTTGCTATCTATGCTTCTATATTGATATTGATCATGCTTTACATACTCAGTACATTCTTCGTACTGACATCCTTTTGTTTATGGACGCTGCGTCATGCCCGCAGGTGCATAGGGAGACAGGCTCGATCCATAGCTGCTTACTCAGAGATTACATAGCAAAGCTCTATTTCATTCGGAGCCATAGCTTTTGTGTACTTATTCTTTTGTGTATATAATTGTGGGCATAGCGGGGTCCTGTCCCGCTCATGTGATATGTTATACTCTTCTTAGAGGCTCGTAGTCATATGTATATGGTTAGATTTGTCTGGCCTTGTCGGCCTATATTTTGTATGTCATTTTGATAGCCTTGTTGTCTCCTGTACGTTGACGTGGCATAGGTGCCAATTATGATATAAAGGCATTGTCATCCAATGGGACTAGTATGATGAATGAATAGAATTATATGTTTAATTGTATGGCTCACCTAGATGTAAGTATAAGTGTAAGTTAAGGGGTGCCCGAGTGGGCTAGCACTGGGTGCTCATCGCGGCCCTCTAGACGGGTCGTGACAGTTTTTCCACCTCATCTTTGATTCGAATACTAAGATCTGGTTTGAATTGTCGGGTTTTCTGCTTTACTGGAGCGAAACTGTCACACCCCGACCTTACTAGGGTGTGATGGGCACCCGACCCTTACTTAGGGCCGAGCGAACCCTCAGACTCTTGCTGCACATAAAGTTACGTCAAACTTTTAAATCAAATCAGATAAAATACATAGTAATTTTTTTTCTTTCTTTCAAAAATGTTCTTTCTCGAAGCTTCCAAGCGAACAAATCTATAGTCATACAAAATTCAATACATAACACAGACCGACATATCGGCTGACGGAGCCGCTTACAGACTGACATACTATACCCACGACGCTGTCTGCAAAGTCTCTAATACCATACAGAAACCATAACACATATACCATACCCTGACTTGGCAGTCCTCCAGGAGCAAATGGAGTTCGCCACCACTGCTGAAATATCTTTTATAGGGTCCTTATCTCGTCTGGGAGTACCTGCGCGGCATGAAACGCAGCCCCCAAGGAACAGGGGTCAGTACGGAATATGAACTGAGTATGTAAGGCATAGAATACAGAAAGCAGAACTATAATCGAAACAAACAATACCAAGAGTACGCATGTTATCCAGATTACCAAATTACTTGCTTCTCAGACACAGTTCATACAGACCAATACCGACCATACAGACCGACACAGACCATACCGAACAATACAGATCCTACAGACCGTACAAATCATACAAAGCATAACAAAATCATACAGAGCATACAGAATGCCGACATACTTACTTTCCAGACATAGATCGCACATACCGATACCAGATGTCAGAAGGAGTGTGGCACGTACAGAACGCACAGATAAGGTCATACGTCAGGCGGAGTACAGAACGTACTGAATACTCAGATGATGTCATATATCGGACGGTACATAGAACGTACAGATTACTCAGATGATGTCATATATCGGACGGAATACAGAACGTACAGATTACTCAGATAATGTCATATATCGGACGGAATACAGAACATACAGATTACTCAGATGATGTCATATATCGGACGGAATACAGAACGTACAGATTACTCAGATGATGTCATATATCGGACGGAATACAGAACGTACAGATTACTAAGATAATGTCATATATCGGACGGAATACAGAACGTACAGATTACTCAGATGATGTCATATATCGGACGGAATATAGAACGTACAGATTACTCAGATAATGTCCTATATTGGACGGAATACAGAACATACAGATTACTCAGATGATGTCAGAACATACAAAATACTCAGAATTGTATGTCACATATGCGTATAACAGAACCCGGCCCTGTGATAAGGGACGCGGTAAAAAAAATCATCATATATCAAATTCATGTATCATATATGCATATATCAGAACCCGACCCTCCAGTGAGGGGTGCGGTAACAGAGCCCGGCCCTCTAGTACGGGACGCGGTGAACAGACAGATCATATGCCATCCTGGCCACCACCCCATATCATCATATCATCAAACCATATAACAGATCCCGACCCGCCTATGAGGGACGCGGTGAACAATGCATAGGAATGCGCACAATAACAGAACCTGGCCCGGGACGCAGTGAATCATATCGTAGCGGACACACGAGGACATAACAGAACCTGGCCCGGGACGCAGTGAAGGATACATTGAGTCATGCACGAGCAGAGTCGTGAGAAACCACATGCATAGGAATTAAGACTCGACAGACCAGTATACTTACCGATACCTGGGGGCTCAGAACAGATTTCAGGTCAATCCGACGTAGTATGAGAAAGTTACGTGTGTTCGAAGTACAGAACGCTTTATAAGCGTTTCAGAAGCCTTTTTCGGGGAATCAGAGTCATAGTCATATCAGGCACCTTCGGATGTCCTTACGAATCAGATCAAACAGAGATTTGGGAACCACACTTACGTATAAGAAAATTATGGACGTCTTGATACAGAAACCTCTTCGAACATTTCAGAGCAATCTGAGATCGTACACGGAAGTTAGGGACGTTAAATCTTACAGAAGTTCTCGAACCAGAATAAACATATCAGAACGCTCATATCAGAATACTGATTTCGGAATTCTCATATCAGGATACTCATATCAAAATGCTTATATCAGCAAACTTACATCGGAATACTTATATCAAAATACTCGTATCGAAATACTTATATCAAGGACTGACATCAAAATACCTATATCAAAATATTTATATCAAAATACTTACATCAGAATACTTATGTCAAAATGCGGATATCAGAATACTTGTACCAGAATACTTATATCAAAATATTTATATCAAATACTTATATCAGGGGATGAACTAGGATCACAAACTCAGGTCAAGAAGTGAATTAGAATCATAATCAGACTCAGAATCACAGAACAGAGTTACCCCAAGGCAGCATATCACATTATACCTTACTTGGCTCTAGGACATGCCAAAGAAAAAAAAGGGTAAGCCTTACATACCTGTGCTGCAACCAACTAGTTACGCTTGTGCATCCAACTTGTTTGTCTACATGCAAGAAAGTTCATCCTTTCATTAGTTCCATTATCATATACTTGCTTTAACCTTTCAAACACATTTACTTATATTCTGCCGGAATTTCGGCAGCATCTCCCCTGTAAACATACCAACCCCGAGAATATGGCTCAGCTCCAAATCAACAACAACAATCCGGGAATTTAACCCGGCCAAATCAACAACAATACTAACAATTATGCTAGCAATATTCCAACATTCAATTCAATTCAATTTAATTCACACCATATTCCAACAACTTAATCAATATACTATTTCATCCGAAACCTTCAACTTCAATCCCAACCATACATTTACTTATCGTTCGTATACCTTAACTTCGACGACACCCTTCATTCAATATCACATAATTCATAACGGCGACAACTAGAATATCAAATTACATCAATTCACCTTAACTTACCAAACAACACCATTCTCGACCACAATGACTCCTTACATATTTTCATACAATTTCTTCCATCTCTACATGTTACAACAACAACATGCTACATAAAATTCATTCATTCATTTCCATATAACACAATTCACACACACGGCCAACTTAGACCACACAACACACAACACAACACACGACTTCCACCATATACATGTGTTCCATATTTCTCATCCATTTTGCATTATCGAATTCACAACACAACCATCAAACTACTAAATAAAAATCATTTCATCTTTTCTATACAATCAACACCTCATTCGGCCAACACCACAACACACCCACTCCATGATTTTCATTCATTTTTTTTTATACATTACAACACTACATAATCATGTTGAATACACTTAATTCATTACTCCTACACATTTCACACAACACACGACCCAACTTGTACATGCAATATTTCATGAATTCCCATCACTTCTACATTCAATAACATACATAAACCATTCATAACACATAAAAGAGAAGGTTAAACCTCACCTCCTTCTTCACCCTTTTTCCACTCGGCTTGCTTGCTAAAATGCAACAACGAGCGGTTCTCTTGTTCTAACAACTTCTCCACGTTGACGAGAACCTCTCAATCACTCTAAATGCAAGAAGAAAAAGATTTTTCTCCATCAACTTCCCATGGCTCATTTTTAAGAGCCATGGCCGAAACCCCCTCTCATCTCTTGCTTCTTTCTTTTGTTTTGTCTTTTTTTCTTTCTTCTCCAATTCTTAAATAAGGATGAACTAGTCATCTTTCCATATTTATATTTTAGTCCCTTCCAATCATAAAATTTTCACATGTCCCCCCTTCTTTTATTCTCTAGAGTCTTCTTAAAAGAAGACTAATTAATTTAATTTATATATTTTTTTTTCCTTTCCTTTTCTAGAATTTTCTTCTTCTTTTTCTTTTCTTTTCTTGAATTGTTTTATTTGGTCAAAGAAGACCAAATGTTTTCCTTGGTACACTTTAGCCCCCAAAGCAATGTGGGCATATACTTATGCCACACAACCAACATGGAAATTTTATGAACTTTCAAAACTTTTGTGATATTCCCATTTTACCCCTAGCTTTCCATAATATCACCATGGTTCTATTTTGCGAATTTCTCTTTGTTTTTCGCCCTCAACCTTTCTTAATATTTCCATAATACTAATGTTGTGAATAATATTTATAACCCACTTGTTCATTGAAATACATTTGGAAAATGGTCATTCCCTTAACTTCGTTACGACTACCTTGGAATATCCGAACGTATAAAATACGGGATATAACAGAAACCCTCATTGATGGGTAACATGTGGGATACTACGCTGGTGCTTAGTCCTGGCATATCGGCATATGACCATGCGAAGATATCCACGCACTCCCTTAGTAAACTCATCAATTGTTCTTTTTAAATGAGTCTCTAGGTGTGCACTTAACCTTATTTCTTTGATATCCTCTTCATCACCTAGATTTATGGCTTCTGTTTCATTCATATTTGACTTCTGTTCATTCTCTAGTTGTTGTACTTCCTCTGTGAGACCTTCGGATAGCATTGTGGTCTCATCGTATTCTTCATACTCGTCTTCCTCTATGCTGCCCGACTCATTCGTTTCGCAACATGTTATGACATTTAAGGTTGCTTTATTGTTTTAATTACTGAAAAGAAATTCAAGGTAAATGTATTAGTGTAAAACATGCATGCAACAAATAAATAAAACAGTTTTGATAAACCGAGGCTTTCATTAGTTTAAAAATATTCAGAAGTACAAACTGTGGTCCTGGCTTGGATCAAGCCATTTTTCGTTTTTGAAAACATTATGAGATATGTAAGTGACAAAAGGGTGAGCAATTGGGCCTCGATTGATTCTCCCCATTTTCAAAATAAATTCATCTTTCTCTACCGAAGAGAAAGTAGCGAGGTAGAGGTACAGTTGGACAGCTACTCGCCCGGTTCTGCCTCTCCGATGGTGGGTGCTTCAGCACATTCTTTCAGAATTACGGAGCAATCTTCTTCTTGGAATAACACCCTTATTTTGGAATGGGTCTGCAAAGATCCCCAACCCTTTGTTTTTTCTTGGTAGGTATCTCTTTCTCTGCTGGGCGTAACCAAGCCCAAAGCGAAAATTATATTGGAGAATGGGAATGGGCTCGGTGATGCCCTGCAGGTTCTTCACCAGACCTTTCCTGGGTTCAAACCCGTTCAGGATCATAGTAGAAGCAATCATTTTGTAAACTACCGGCATAGGAGCTTTCGGGGAATCTATCTTATGGGCAGTTCCCACTAATTCCATGATATGAAAATCTATTCCTTTTGGTGCAGCTTCAATGACATGTACAAAATTGTCTGGGTAATTGTGCATGTTGGCTTCCCTGTGGATCACCACTTCTTCCCCTTCCTGGACAAATTTTTACAGATTGATGGAGCGAGGATGGTACTGCTCCTACCATGTGGATCCATGGTCTTCCCAAAAGCAAATTATAATTGGCGGCTATTTCCATGACTTGGAATTCAGTGGTGAATTCAGCTGGTCCTATTTGAATGTCCAAGTCAACTATCCTAGTGGCGTCACAACGACCTCCGTCAAATGCTCTTATGTTAGTACAGCTTTGACAAACCTTTCCAAGGTCATATTCCAGCTGAGTTAGGGTAGACTCGAGACAAATATTAAGTCCTGCTCAGTCGACGATTAATACTCGAGTTACCACTTTGTCGTGGCATATGATAGTGATGTGCAGCGCCTTGTTGTGCTTTATTCCTTCTTTGGGCAACTCTTTCTCTTTGAAGGTAATTTGATGATCCTTCATGACTCGAGCGACTATTTCGGCTAGATTTTCACTGTTCTTCCCAACTGGGATATGAGCTTCTTCTAACATCTTCATAAAAGCTAGGCAGTGTTGAGGTGAACTTTGCAGCATCGCCAGCACCGAGATTTGGGTCGGCACTTTCTTTAAATTCTAAACGATGGAGTATTTCTTTGGCTGCATTCAGCACCAAAGATCTTCAGCTTCTCCTTCGGTGATAGTTCTTTTCTGATTTCCCTCCCTTCGGGGTGCCTCTTGGGCCAGGTCTTCGGGAGTTTAGCCTCTTTCTAATCTTTTAATGCCATATGCGGCAGCAACTTGGACTACGAACTCTTTGCGGGGTGGTGCTGGAGTCACTTGAGCAATGTGTGTTGTCACTGGTGCAGGGATTAATACTTTGAATTACGGGCATTCTTGCAAGGACAATGATGTTACTGTGCGTTCAAGTTCTTTCACAGAATCATGGATTATGGGCTTTCCTGCAACCCAGTCTTCCTCTCTCTCTCAAGCATGTGAATCACATTGTTGCCATGGTTTGGCAAAGGGTTAGTGTTCATTGGGGGGGGGGGGGGGGCTGTTTGGAGTAAAATTTCCTTTCGGTCAATCAAGTCTTGTACTTTGTACTTGAGATTAATGCAATCTTCAGTACTGTGTCCTATGCCATTGGAATGATAGGCACATGTCTGGTCATCTCTGTAAAACCAGTTCTTTGGGTCGACGACCTTTGGGGGAAGTGCTTGGATCATCCCAGTCGCACTTTATCTTTTGAACAAATCAGTCCGAGATTCCATCAGTGAGGTGAACACCCAAGGTGGTGTCTTTTCAAAATTCGGATGTGGCGCATTATAGGCATTGGGTTGGTTATTTTGTGGAGTGCGGTAAATGGGTGGGGGAGTTTGATAATTTGGCTGTGGAGCTTGGTAATTGGGGGGAGGTGATTAGAAGGCATTTGGTGGAGCTTGGTAAATTTGGGGTGGTGATTGGAAGGTTGGTTGCGCGTAATATACGAGCACCGTGTTGTAAGGGGTGGGAATGTACGTATTTGGGGGAGGTAAAGCGTATGCTTCCATCAGGAAATCTTTCCTTCTTTTGGGTTTGGGGCTAGGAGTGTGGGATATGCTAGCCACGTCTTCCTTCTTCTTGCGTATGAACTCGGTTGAGCTTGACTCGATGGATTTTCCAATCATACTTATGATTCGGCCAGTCTTGAGACCATCTTTTATGGCCTCGCCCATTTTGACCAATTCAGAGAAAGGTCTTCCTGCCATTGAAATCATTCTATCATAGAAATCTGTTTCTTGTGAACGGATGAAAACCGACACAAGTTCTTCTTCACCCATAGGGGGTTGTACTCGGGCAGCCTTCATTCTCCACCTACTAGCATATTCACGAAAATTTC